>NC_133334.1:44771438-46047688 GCF_042186555.1 Aquarana catesbeiana | reverse complement strand
TATTTGGTGCACTATTGGTGTTTTGCCATAAAAATATGTATAAAGGTATACTTTATATATTTCAATTTTACCGAGTTAGTATATTATGAAAATTAAATCAATTATTATAAATTATAGATAATTTATAATAATTGATTAAAATTTTCATAATATACTAACTGGTTGATGTACCAGAGCACTCTCACCTGGTTTCACCCATACACCATAATATGATCACCTTTCAATCCAATTCTCGTTAAAATTGAAATATATAAAGTATACCTTTATACATATTTTTATGGCAAAACACCAATAGTGCACCAAATAAGGGTATTTGCGGTATTGCGGTTTAAATCGTCTATGGTGCAACTCCCTTTATTACATACACTGGCCGTAAATAAGAAATAACATGTAAGTGTACTTCCACCAAAAAAATGGCCGCCCACATAGGAGTCTATTACATAGAGTAGTATTACAGCAATCTACAACAAAATGGTGGTGAATCAACATCCTAAATCTAAAGAAAAATGACCGCCGAGTAAAACAAATATAACCACAAGTAAAATGGCGGTTTCAAAACTTCCGGTTCTAGTACACAGGCCGCCGAGTCTAACAAACATAACCACAAGCAAAATGGCGGTGTCAGAATTTCCGGTTTCATTATATATAAGGTTACATAGAACAGCCAATCCGGTTCCCCAGATGAAGACACTTGACGTGTCGTAACGCGTAGGGATTGGCTGGAGCGGCACATAGCTGAAACACAAGTGAGAGGGCGCTGAGAACGCCAGACTTCTCATCCGCTTTTTATTCTGCCTTTTTTACTGTTATTAAATGCAAGAGCATGATCCAAATAAATACTCCCCTTTTGATTGAAAAACGATATCACACTAGTGGAGCCCTTCTTCTCTCCCCCTCCCCTATTTCTATCTCCCCTGTTATTGAGTTACACCAGAGCGGAGTGACCGAGAAGAAAGTATGGAGAGTTAAGCACCTAGAAGGAGAGGCTCCCAGACAGTGTTTCCACGCCTCAAGGATTTAATTACCATAGCCTGACTTTTACAATTTTAAGGTGAGAGTTCTGTGAGACTATACTAGGAGGCATCACTGTAAGAAATTTTTTACCCAGCACACAAGATATATAGAGATCTGAATAGAAGGACTATTTTTACCTTTCCAACAGCGCCACCTATCTAAGAATTTATGAACTTTTCATTTTTAATTCTGCAATATTATCATCACCTTATTTTTAAAGGCACATCTAAATGAATTGTGATTGCATCATTTTATGGTTCACTGTTGGCACCTTTTTTCTGTTATTAATTTATTCATTTTTGGATGGGTTGCACTTAGTATTAATTATCCAGTTTTTTTACAAGGATTTTTATTTATTCACCAGTATTTATTTATTCACGTTAATTTATTTATGATATCTCAGCTTGCTTTCACTCATGATTAATCTTTTGGCAATTTAGATACTTGCACGTAGTTCACTTTATTATAACACCATCACTTTACTGCTAAATAGTGGGAACTGCTATATGTTGCAATACAGAGATCGTTGATCCTAGCAACTACAACTACAGCAACCACTATATAATAGTTTTACTTTGTCCTACATTTTTACATATACCATTGGTAATATTGCGCGAAATTTATTCTAAATATCTACTATACCAAGTGTTTGTGTGAGCACCCTCATTTTGCTGCAATATTTACATTTGTATTATTTTACACTATTTAGTCACCATATTATTTTCACATCTACTAGCGCGAAGGAAAATTTTTAATATTTCAACGTTCCAATACTTTGTCGCACCGTATTTACACAGCGGTCTTACAAACGCAATTTTTTTGGAAAAAATACCTTTTTTTTTTTTTTTTTTTTTTTTTTTTTTTAATGAAAAAATAAGACAACAGTAAAGTTAACCCAATTTTTTTTTTTTTTTTTATATTGTGAAAGATAATGTTACACTGAGAAAATTGATACCCAACACTTCACGCTTCAAAATTGCACCCGCTCGTGGAATGGAGACAAAATTTGACACTTAAAAATCTCCATAGGCAAAATTTAGACATTTCTACAGGTTACCAGTTTTGAGTTAGAAGAGGTCTTTTGCTAGACATATTGCTCTCGCTCTAACGATTGTGGCGATACCTCACATGTGTGGTTTGAACACCGTTTACATATGTGGGCGTGACTTAGGTATATGTTCGCTTTTGCACAGCGGAACAGGTGCTTAAAATTAAAAAAAAATAATAATAATTTTTCCCCCTTCAAAACCATTGGACAGAAGAGACATTTGACGTCTCTTCCGTCATCCAATGGTATGGAGTCAAGTGGGGGCCATCATTCCCTCACTCGACTTCCAGCCTCAGAGATGAAAGTATTGGTTCGGCTCCGCTGCTACCAACTGCTCCGGTAAGCGGAGGAGATGACCGAAATGCAGCGAGAGGGGGGTGGGCACCTCTCCCGCCACTGATAAAAGTGATCTGGGGGCGATCACTTTTATCCGAAAGCAGACCACCCGCCATTTTTAAAAATACCGGGGTTATGGCAGCTATCTGCTGCCATAACCACAGTTCTCAACCTCCAAGTACTGACGTATAATGACAGCGGGCGGTCCGGAAGTGATTAACTTGTATAAGAGCAGTGTGAACAGCGAGCTTTAATTAAGGATTTGTAGAGCTTTCGGCAAGCTTTGTTTAAGCTTTTAAATCATGGCTTGACAAATCCCAGGTCGCCATGGCGACTAGAAATTGCACCCTGGCACCTGTGATTTTGTCAGTGACAGGTGCCTTTGCTACAGGGCAGGCTGCGGGGTCTTGCTTGGGAAGGTGGAGACGGGCCGGACCTCACAGGCCCTCTGGACACCAAGCACTGCTTGGCACCACCACTATTAGTAAACATGATGGAGGAGGAAAAGAGTGGCGCAGCAGCCGCTGACACGGCGGGAGGAGCGAGCGGCCAGCAGAGTGAAGTCCAGCTGGGGATCCCTGGCGGCCTGTCATTCCCACTGCTGCTGCCACCCTCCCCCAGGATATTGCAGGAGGTGGTCGCTCGGCTCAGGAAGACGTCAGCCTGGCTCAGGAACATGGGGGATCTGGAGTCGGTGGTTTCCCGGCACCACAGCACCCTGCTCCTCTCGCTGGAGGAGAGGCTGAGTGGGGAGAAGAGGTGCTGAGCCGGGAGCAGTTCATAGAATTGCTGGAGAGCTGGGCCAGGATGCCAGGATTGCCAGGATGTCCAGCCTGGGCACACAGCAAATTGATTTTTTTTTATTATTATTTGAATGCAGAACTTCTCTGTTAGATTTTTTTTTTTTTTCTTTGCTTTATCATATTCTATATTTTCCCATAGTAGGCTTGCTGAGTCTAGTAGTCCTCCAGACTTTTTTTGACATAGTTAATTCGTTATTTTCCTTTTCCGGTAGGGAAGTGGATAGTCAATTTTAATGTTAGCCCCGTAATGAAAAAATGGGGAGAAGCGCTAATCCCATGTGAAAACCTAGAAAAATATACAGTATATGTACTGTACAGTGAGGGGAAAAGTATTTGATTCCTGCTGATCTTGTACATTTGCCCACTGAGTAAGAAATGATCGGTCTTTAATTTTAATGGTAGGTATATTTTAACAGTGAGAGACAGAATAACAAAAACAAAAAAACGCATTTCAAAAAAGTTTTATATATTGATTTTGCATTTTAATGAGTGAAATAAGTATTTGATCCCCTATTTAATCAGCAAGATTTCTGGCTCCCAGGTGTCTTCTATACAGGTAACAAGCTGAGATTAGGAGCACTCTCCTAAAGGAAGTGCTCCTAATCTCAGTTTGTTACCTGTATAAAAGACACCTGTCCACAGAAGCAATCGATCTGATTCCAATCTCTCCACAATGGCCAAGACTAAAGAGCTGTCCAAGGATGTCAGGGACAAGATTGTAGATCAACACAAGGCTGGAATGGGCTACAAGATCACCGCCAAGCAGGTTGGTGAGAGGGTGACAACAGTTGGTGCGATTATTCGCAAATGAAGAAAAACAAAATAACTGTAAATCTCCCTCGGTCTGGGGCTCCATGAAGGATCTCACCTCGTGGAGTTTCAATGATCATGAGAACGGTGAGGAATCAGCCCAGAACTGCACGGGAGAATCTTGTCAATGATCTCAAGGTAGCTGTGACCATAGTCACCAAGAAAACAATTGGTAACACACTACGCCGAGAAGGACTGAAGTTTGCTAATGAACATCTGAATGATTCAGAGGAGAACTGGGTGAGAGTGTGGTCAGATGAGACCAAAATCAAGCTCTTTGGCATCAACTCAACTCGCCGTATTTGTAGGAGGAGGAATGCTGCCTATGACCCCGAGAACACCATACCCACCGTTAAACATGGAGGTGGAAACATTATGCTTTGGGGGTGTTTTTCTGCTAAGGGGACAGGACAACTTCACTGCATCAAAGGGATGATGGACAGGGCCATGTACTGGTCAAATCTTGGGTGAGAACCTCCTTCCCTCAGCCAGGGCATTGAAACTGGGTCATGGATGGGTCTTCCAGCATGACAATGACCCACAACACACGGCCAAGGCAACAAAGGAGTGGCTCAAGAAGAAGCACATTAAGGTCCTGGAGTGGCCTAGCCAGTCTCCAGACCCTTATCCCATAGAAAATATATGGAGGGAGCTGAAGGTTCGAGTTACTAAACGTCAGCCTTGAAACCTCAATGACTTGGAGAGGATCTGCAAAGAGGAGTGGGACAAAATCCCTCCTGAGATGTGTGCAAACCTGGAGGCCAACTACAAGAAATGTCTGACCTCTGTGATTGCAAACAAGGGTTTTGCCACCAAGTACTAAGTCATGTTTTGCGAAGGGGTCAAATACTTATTTCACTTATTAAAATGCAAATCCATTTATAACTTTTTTGAAATGTGTTTTTCTGGATATTTTTGTTGTTATTCTGTCTCTCACTGTTATAATAAACCTATCATTAAAATTGTAGACTGATCATTTCCTTGTCAGTGGGGCAAACGTACAAAATCGGCAGGGGATCAAATAATTTTTTCCCTCACTGTATATATCACCTATACCATACGCAATGTATTAAATATTACTCGTGTGAAAAAACAAAACGATATATCATTCGCTAATAAAATGCAAAGTGCCCTGTGCTAATAAACAAACATACATATAAAAAATTGTTTTAGTGGCACTTTACCATCGTCTTTGCGGCGCTTTTCGGGCGCTAGCAGGGCGCTATTAACCCCCGCTAGCGGCTGAATAAAGGCTTAAAAGCGCCGCTACCACAGTGATTTGCAAGCGATTCGGCGATTCAATGGGCAGGGGCACTTTAGGAGCACTGTATACACCTCTCCTAAAGCGTCTCAAAGAAGCTGCTTGCAGGACTATTTTTGACGTCATTTGACGACATTTTTGGGATTGCAGATGAGTTTTTTTTTCAGGTGCTTTTCAGGTGCTATTTTTAGCGCTAAAGCACCTGAAAAACGCCTCCAGTGTGAAAGGGGTCTAAGTTTTTGACATTATCAGCTGTTCCCTTGTCCTTTTTTTTGATCTTAATTTTTGTATTTTTTTTTTTTTTTTGATGGAGCTGTTGATACCCAAGTCCAGTAGCGCAGGTTTTCCTCTCTTCTAACACAATGTTAGCCCCATGTATGACAATTTTTAGGGTACAGCCCTGTACGTAAATTGTCTGATGCTGCTTCTGGGCAGGCCTGAGAAAGAAGGGGTTGTCCTGAAACTTGCCACCACCCGCCCGTTGCCCGCCCCTATGTGCAGCTTTCTCCACAACAAGGACAATATAGGACCGCAGACGTTGAATCTGACGGTTGTCATGGAGTCATACCAGAAAAAAACCTGGCTCCTAACTTTTAGCTGGATCCTAGATTCAAAGAAAATGTGTCAAGCCCTGTTTTAAAGTATCATTCAGCTCCAGTTTGTAAAAGTGCTTATTGGCACTTTAAGCAAGCTGCTGGCAAAACTCAGCCCTTTTTGAAGCTTGTTGAAAGCCTGATAGCAGGTTGCTTAATCTCTTCGCACTCAAGCTATAGCTGAAAGACTGCTACAGATGCGGACCTAAATTGCTGGGAGGGCGTCCGTGTACAACCTCCCAAGCAATGCGCTGCCTGTGTTCCCCCCTGCGGGGCACGGGCGGCGCCCTCTCTGATCAGTCAGCCCGTTACTACGTGATCAGCTGTCAGCCCCTTACCATGTAAACAGAAGCCGGTAGAGTGAGGTGAGAAAAAAAAAGCTGATTTAGCAGCTTGTGTTAACAGGACATCGGTCCCACACACTCCACACCCACTGCTCCTAATCAGTGACTGGGATGATGCGGCTCGGCTGTTATTACAAGCAACGGAAGGGGACGCCCCCCCCTTCCCTCCCGCCGCTTTCTGCCGCTCCCCGGGCTCTCCCGTCCCACCAAGAGGCCCGAGCAACCAGCCGGAACGTCCACCAGCTGGCCGAAGACCCCAAAATCAGCCGATGCTTCGTTCGGGTCTCGGATCTAGTAATCCCGAAGCGATGTCATGACATCACTTCCCCGATTACTGACATCTTAAAGGCGCCAGTTTAAAAAATACAGTATTCAAAAACGCCAATCTTGACGTTTTGAATCCTTTGAAGTGCAGAGGAGGGGATTGGGGTCTTATAGACCCCTGATCTCTCCATAAAGAGTACCTGTCACTGCCTGGTACTGTCACAAGGGATGTTTACATTCCTTGTGACAGCAAGAACAGTGATAAAAAAAATGTAAAATGACAGTGTCATATTTTTTTTTTTTTTTTTTTTTTTTTTTTTTTTTTTTTTATTTTATGAACAAATCATCGGCAAAAAATATTGACTATCGGCACCGAAAAAAAGATTTTACAATTAAAATAACAAGGATGTCATACTTGCCTGTTCTGTGCAGTGGTTTTGCACAGGGCAGCCCAGATCCTCCTCTTCTCAGGTCCCTGCATGGAGCTCCTGGCCCCTCCCTCCCTTTGAGTGCCCCCACAGCAAGCAGCTTGCTATGGGGGCACCCAAGCTCCGTGTATCTATTCAAACACGGAGCCATGGTTCGGCCCCTGTCCCTCTCTCTCCTGATTGGCTAACTGAGTTTGACAGCATTGGGAGCCAATGGTGTCGCTGCTGTGTCTCAGCCAATCAGGAGGGAGAGTCCTGGATGACCGAGACACTCGTGGGCATCGCTGGATAGAGATGGGGCTCAGATAAGTATTAGGGGGGCTGCTGCACACAGAAGGCTTTTTATCTTAATGCATAGAATAGAAACTTTCTGCCTTTACAACCTCTTTCAAATTTAGCATGTAAGTTAAACTTTAGATTTTGACATTTCTGCTTACTTTTTTAGGATTCTGAATGTGACCATATTTGTAAATTTGGCTCTTGCCTTCATTGAGAAGCCCTCATCTCTAACTGTAACCTCAGACGTGCGTTACCGCAAAGCAGCCTGGGAACCACCCTGCGGACTGACGGAAAGCGTGGAATTTGTGACTTTTCTTGTATTTATTGCTGACTTTTCTGTAAAGGTAATAACCATTCCTGTCTGGCTGACCTAGAATGTATACATGCATTTAGAACTTTACACCAAAAATGGGTTATTAAAGTGAACCTGTTATCATACTGAATGTCCATCTAAAGTAAAAATGGGTTATTAAAGTGAACCTGTCATCATACTGAATGTCCATTTAAAGTAAAAATGGGTTATTAAAGTGAACCTGTCATCATACTGAAAGTCCGATTAAAGTGAAAGTTCACCTTTAGTAACTGTACAAAAATCCCCTTATGCAATTCCAGATCCCATAAACAGTACATCCCAGTGGCCTTTATTTGCTCCTGGTTTCCTTTAAACATGCAGTCATGGGGGGGGGGGGGGGGGGGCTTTCCACAGGGATGGCCCCTCAATCCTCCTCCCTCATGCCATTTGCAAGTTAAGCTGGACGCCACATGTCCAGGCATGCGTTTGGTGAAAGTCAAACTATGCGCATGTGCAGCGCGCTCTTGCCTTCTCAAGTTGCAGTGCTTGAGCTTGGCTGCTGCATCCATGGGCATTAAAATAATAGTTGCCTTTGTGATAATACCAGCTTCTACTCTTCTGGGAAGGCTTTTCACAAGATTCTGGAGTATACTTGAGGAATGTATGCCTGTTGGGCCAAAAGAGCTCAGCTGCTGATGGTGGATGAGAAGACCTGGCTCACAATTGGTGGTCCAATTCTTCTCCCCAAGGTCAGGGCTCGGTGCACTCAAATTTTCCACACCAGACCCATCAAACCATTTCTTTATGGACTTGGGTTTGTACATTGGGTCACAGTCATGCTGGAACAGAAAAGAACCCTCCCCGAACTGTCACCACAAGGTTGGAACCTCATAGTTCTCTAAAGTGCCTTTGTGCGCTGGAGCATTAATGGTACCCATCACTGAAAACAAATTTGAAGGTGCCTACAAATGTCTGGCCCTACAGTGTATGTATTTTTTTTTTTTTTTTAATGTAAAAGTTAATTCCATGTTTGTCCCTTTTTTTTTTTTTTTTAGAGTTATCTAATTGGCTGGAATGAGTTTATCAAGAACAAGTGGCTGCTGTGTTACATCCTGGCGCTCTCGGTTTCCGTTGTAGATTGGACGGTGTCTCTATGCTTCATGTGCAGAGAGGTAATGGACATAAAAACTGCAGCAAACTTTTACATTTTTTTTTCTTGAAAGTATTATTTTTTATAAAGTAGATCTCCAGACAAACTGCTAAATGCATATTTGAAATAAATACACAGTAAGATGATTTGTATCTGTTGGGTGCAGAGATATATGCAGCCCTGTTAGACAAGTTGGTGTCCTGACATTCATGTACTGCAGCAAAGCAAACAGCTTTGTCACCTCCCCACTGCAAGCCTGTGATTGGACAGAGAAGGATCAGCGGTAGACTGATGAGTTCATCTTTGTTCTCTCCTCCTGTCAGCATGTTCTTTGTCAGCACACTCCTAATTGGCCTCTAATGCTACCCCTCCCTCTCCCAGCCTGTGTCTTACTGTACAGAGGTTTGCAGGAGGATGGTGCCAATTCAAATGTTGGCACTTTTTTACTATATTACAATTTACAATGTAATTTTAAAGGGGATCTTCACCCTCAGGAGAGACTTCCTTCCGACCCACCCATATTTATTTTTACAATTTTTTTTTTTTTTTTATTTTTTTTTTAATAATTTTCTTTCTTTTTGTTTGTTTTTTTTGGAGGTGGTGGACGGTGTCAGTGTGTTTGCTTTTTATTTTAGTATTTTTACAATTTATCCTCCTTTTCAATATTTATTTATTACAATTCTCTCTCTCTCTTCTTTTTTTTTTTTTTTTTTAGCCCTGCTGGGGGGGGGGGGGGGTGGCTTTGGTGAGATATCAGGGGTCTTAACAGACCCCTGTCCTCTGCTTTTTGAGACAGGGAAAGGGATCGAGGACAAAGTTTCCCCAGTTCTTTTCTTTGCAGCCTCAGCTGCACTGAAGATGAATGAACAGGAGACATAAACTGAACAATCATAAACACAATTTATGATGCTCAGTGACAGTTATGAATGAACAGTCAGTGATCGCTCAAAAGGAAGGAGCTGGTAAATGACATATTTCCCGTCTCCTTCCTCCGCTCTCTCCATTCTGAAAGGTTGAGCACGGAGGTGGACCGAGGAGGATATGGGGGACAGTCAGGGGCGATCGGTGCGGCACTGAGGGGGTTACAATCGCTTATCTCCCCGTATAGATTTCAATAAAGCAGCTGACAGCTGCTGGGGGGGAGAGGAGTAGAAGCGGCTGTCAGCTACTTTATTGAAATCTCCATACAGGGAGATTGGTGATTGTAAACCCCACCCCCACCCCAGCACCATACCGATCATCTCCTGACTGCTCAGGTTTCGGATTAAGCATTGGAGCTCAGTATCTGTTCAACCCTACTTTTGATTATAACATAACTGCATTATTTGATTTTTATTTTTATTTTTTCTTTATTATGTGCTTGGAGTTGAGCTTTTTAGTTTGTAAAAAAGAGATGGCAAACCCGAGAGCCATAGCCACTTAGAAATGAAAGGCTCCAGCATTCTCACACTCTGTTATAGTAGTAATAAAGTATAAATGTGTTTTTTCTTTTTTTTAATGCAATCTCTGCATTAAAACACCTGGCTCCATGTCACCGCTGCAGCACTGTCTCCGGCTCCAGTGTCGCTCTCCTCACTTCCTGCTTTCGCAGGAGAAAGTAGAGGCAGCAGAGCCATAATCTCTTGCTGCCATCAGTCAAACCCCTATAAGGCGGCAGCAGGGGCATGACTTATTGGTGCTGTGTGTATCTATAGACACACATGGCTCGGCATAGAGTTCAATAGGAGCACTCATATTCGGGTGCCCACTTGCTACAGGAGGCACCCTAAGGAAGGGACGTTTGTGTGCATTATTGTTGCACAGAGCAGGTAAGTGTTAGTTTTTTTTTTTTTTTTTATGACTTTAATGTCACTTTAAACTTTTGTAATCAAAGCCATAAAATGCATTGGATCGATTAATGTGTTCTGCGATCCCATGATGGCCACTAGTGTATCTGAAGCACATCAGTATTATGGGTCACACTGTTATGTGATTTGGTATTTGAATAATGCATTTTTCCCTGCCATGTTCTTTATGTTCGGGATTTATCATTCTCAGGGAGTGAGAATTAGAAGACTCCTGCGGCCTTTCTTCCTTCTCCAGAATTCATCTCTCATGAAAAAGACTCTGAAGTGCATTAAGAGAACCCTGCCAGAGATGGGGAGGTAAAAATACCAGACATTGCTTTCCGACTCTACTGTTAAAGTATATGTAAACCTCTGTCAGTTTCCTATTGCTGTCTGTCCTCGCTGGGTATATTCCCCCTTCCTCTTTTATCTTGGTGACCATCGTCCAACAGGAAACTAAAGCCTCTATTGATAATAAATTAAATACAGCCCAATTATGGTGTAACATCAGTCAATTTGGAAGGGAAAGGAACTGGGAGGTCTGTTCCCAACCGATCACCCATAAGGGGAGTTTTAAAAGACTATCTTGGTACCAACTTATACAGTATATACTCAAGGTTTAATAAAAATATTCAATTCTTTATTAGTACAAAAAAACCCCCATAAAAACAGGCTATTTAAATACTTAATGATAAACCTCATAAAAGGTGCATGGTAACAATCCATGTATATCACCAGCATTCATGTCGTCATTCTGCTGCTATTCAGCACAACATCACACCTGAACCTTTCCCAGCTACCTGGATCGTGCGAGGAGCCTGTGGGATGCATTAGAACTGCCAGGACTACATACTTATAACAAGCATGACTCTCTCTCATGCTCTCTCATGGGAAAGGGAGGAGACAGGGCAAAGGATTTTTTTGGGGGGTTTTTTTTTTGTTTTTTTTTGTTTTTTTTTGTTTTTTTGTACTAATAAAGAATTTAATATTTTTATTAAACCTTATATGCTGTATTAGTTGGTACCGAGATAGTCCTTTAAAACTCCCCTTATGGGTGATCGGTTGGGGATCATCAACAGAAATAGAGTAGAAATTTTGAAATGGGGACACATGTTCCGATACCAGCTGTCTAAGAGGGGATTTTCTCCTTCATTTTTGCAGAGATATTCCCTTACTTCCTACTGTGTCTTTAGGAAAAGAAGTGAAGAGAAATCCCCATGTTGTCACATGGACAGGAAAAATACTGACCAGGGTATTAACCATTTCCTACAAAAAAACAAGCCTTTGGCTTTCTGATTTGTATGAGGTCGTGTTCAAGTACCGGTATATCTAAACACAAGAACAAAAACGTAGTATATTGCAGCTTACCAATCCTCCAGACTCTGAAAATGTTTAGCATGTACAGGAAAATGTTAGCTTTCTTGTATAAACTACTAATCTCATCATCCCCATTTGTAATGGAGATGCAAAAGGCCCGTACATGTTTGTAGTCCAGCCTGGGTGACAACCATGGCTCCCTCCATGGATACAGTAGAGAAAAAATTGAATCGTTATAGAATGGGAAGTGTGTCATTTGCAGGACTACCAGATAAAAATCTGGGGAAGAAAAGCAAAAACGAATGCAGCCCCCAGATCTTAGGACACTGGTAAGCTGCAATATATTACATTTTGGTTTTAGGTTTAGATATACTTTAGGCCAGTTGTTTCCCAACCCTGTCCAAGTATCCCCAACAGGCCATGTTTTGGGAATTTCTCTTAGATAAAATACCAAGCCATTGACTCTGATTTAAAGCACCTGTGCATGATGAAGGAAAACCTGCAAACATGGCCTGTTGGGGGTACTTGAGGACAGGATTGAGAACCACTGCTTTAGGCCTCATTCATATGGGTGCTTTACACCCGTAGTCCACGAAGGGGTCACGTCTTTAAAAGAGAGGTGTAGCCAAAGTTTTTTTTTTTTTTTTAGCTGTACTTCACAGTGTGAATCACAATTAGTTCTGCACTCCTGTGATCTGTTTTCAACCAACAGCGGGCTAAAGCCTGCTGTTGGCTGACTTCACAGAGCCAGTCTGGCTCTGAAAACATCCTGACCATATGGCCGGGACCCACCCAGATGCCTGGAGCAGCAACTGGCTTTACCTCTTAGAGAGCTGATGAGAGCCTGAGCCAGCTTGTCCTGCCCCCCCTGCAGCCGGGAGCAGAGCGATCAGCAATGTTTGATCGCTCAGTTCTCAATGCAGAGGCAGTGGGGGACAGATGTAACATCGGACTGAGGTTACATCTATCTATCTATCTATCTATCTATCTATCTATCTATCTATCTATCTATCTATCTATCTATCTATCTATCTATATAATTATTATATTTTTTTTTTTTTTTTTTAAATGAATCTCAAACTTCTGTTTTTAAGCTGATGGAGCCGCCAGATGCTGTGTGCAGGCATCCCATTCATGTCTATGGGAACTGCATGGAAACAGCTGATTGTCCCTGTATGTGTTGGGTCATGGGTGCTCAACCTGTGGCTCTCCAGCTGTTGCAGAACTACAAGTCCTATGATGCATTGCACGGCTGACAGTTACAAGCATGACTCCCAAAGGCAGAGGCATAATGGGACTTGTAATTCCGCAACAGCTGGAGAGCCACAGGTTGAGCACCCATGTGTTGGGTATATGAGTGGCCATGTTTGGAGACAGTGTATGTTCAGAGCCGTTCACCCACATGGCTATCAAATTGGGGCAAGCAGCTGTGTTTGTGCAGCTGCTGTTTTCCCATATAGCTGAATGGGGTGCCTGCACACAGCACCTGGTGGCTCCAGCCACTTAAAGACGTGGCCCACAGACTACAGGTGTAAGCACCTATGTGAATAAGGCCTTCATGTTCTACAACTGCATTATGGGTAGAAGGGTGGAGCTTAGCAGAAAGGGAGCAAGACTTCAGGGGCTGTGCGTTTTTGATGTTGCTTAGCATTTCAAATGTGCTAGAAATGAATCACTGTAGTGGGACTAAACACATACCATTCTGGTAAATCGGTATTGGTTATGTCAAAGGAGGCTTTTTCAGTGAAGGTGAAATCTTAAACTCTGACCTCTTCATATAACTGTTCCTAAATCCCCTTGCTTGCTTGTGAAGACTGAATTCAGCAAAAGATGTTTTCAGAGATGCAGGAAAAAAGGTTATGTCACAAATATTAAAAAAAACATCAAAACATCTTCTTCCATACTGTTTTTTTAAATTTTTTTGATTAGACCTCTCGTGGCTAAATGTTATGGAGGTGTCCTTCTAGCTAAATGGACATACTGCAGTACCCATAATCCACCTGCAGAGGGAGTTGAAGTTCCCTGTTAAACTGTAGCTTCCTGGTGACCAGACGGATTAGGGGATATAATGCTTCTGATTTTTGCCCCCACAATATGAATTTCAAGGGAGTGTATTACATGTTTTAAAGGTAGTTTTTGTTTATATGCTTATAGACGTGCTTAGCTGAAGGTAACGATTTTCATTGGTGAGCAGTGTAATTATGCATGTGTGTTATTTGTAATGAGACTAATGCAAAGATTTGTTTCTGAATAGTGTGATGCTGCTGCTGGCTTTGCATCTGTGCCTTTTCACCATGTTTGGTATGCTGCTGTTTGCTCATGCAAAGGTAACCAACTTACTAATGAGATATAAGCTCCTACGTTCTCCTACAGATTTAGGATGATGACCTATTGCTGCCCCATAAGAAAAAACATGGCATCAGCTACCAGGTGTGAATTGTAGGTTAAGACTAGGTTGCACCGAAACCACTTTTTTAAGACCGAGTACAAGTACCGATAATTTTTGCAAGTACTCGCCATTACCCATACTTTTTTTTTTTTTATGTCATGTGACAGTTTTCAAAGCACATTACAGACTAATGATATCTTTGCAGCACTGATGGCTGGCGCTGATAGGCGGCACTGATGGCTGGCGCTGATAGGCGGCACTTATGGGCAATGATAGGTGGAACTGATGGGCAGGCAGTGGCAATGAAATGCAGCACTGATTGCATTGGCAATTGCTGGCAGCCTGGCATGATAAATGAATGATGAGAGATAATCAATACCAGTTTAAACTTTCTCCAGTATACAAGCGCTGCAATGCCCATCTTGGTACACCCTGCACTCGGCTTCAGTAAGCAGCAGTCAGAAGGCAGCAGCGGACATCTTGTTATTCCCAGCCCATATAGTTGGTGAACTATATGGGCTGGGTGTAACAAGATGTCCGCTACCACCTTGTGACTGCTGCTTACTGAGGCCGAGCGCAAGGTGTACCAAGACGGGCGTTGCGCTGTTCAATCTCTGACGGAGATTGGGGGCCGTCAATTCCGTTAACGAATGTGACGGCCCGGATCACCGATACAGCGACCCACACCCTTGCCCCCGGCCAGCTTACCTTCCGCTGCTGCCAGCCTGCCAGGACTCGCTCTCCACTGCCAGGACTCGCTCTCCACTCTGCCCACTGACTTCCGGGAGCTGCCTCTTCATGCAAAGGTATCGGTTCAGGCATTGGGAGCATTTGCCCGAGTACAAGCACTCGGGCAAATACTCGATATCCGCACCAATACTAGTATCGGTATTGGTGCAACCCTAGTTAAGACCATAAATGGAATTATAATCTGGCATAATGAGTCATCTAAACCCTTTTTTTATTATATATATATATATATATATATATATATATATATATATATATAAATTTTTTTTTTTTTCTCTCCAGAATGTCATTCCCTGCTCCTATAAATGACTCCATGTTGGCCTTTTGTATGAAATAAGGCATCCTAAGCATGTTTGGGGACCTAAATACAGGGCACTGCAGTAAGGCTTTCTACTAAACCTTCTCTTGTAAGCCACAAGCCAGCCATGGATGGATTAAAGCTTGGCTGGTGCAGCAGGGATCGGCCAAGATTCAATCCATCTATGGGCAGGCAGGTTGTACCCAAGTCAATCCAGCAATTAACTTGGGTACAACCAGCCTGTCGGATTTTTTTACATGGGGATTAAACCCTCCTATCCTTCACAGCCAAGGAAGTTGCCATCTTAGCCTCTGTTTGCTCTGCAGTGACCATGGTGATGCACATGTGATCAGTTATGACACCAGCCACCTGATGGCTGGGCAGTTAATTTGCGAACACAAGCAACTGTGACATTTGTCAATCATGGCATGCCTTGAATGTAACTGCTTTGAGAACCGCTTAAGTTGATTGACACTCTGGGGTTGATTTACTAAAGCTGGAAAGTGCAAAATTTGGTGCAGTTCTGCATAGAAACCAATCAGCTTCCAGGTTTTTCTGTCAAAGCCTAATGGAACAAGCTGAAGTTAGCAGCTGATTGGCTACCATACACAGCTGCATCAGATTTTGCGCTCTCCGGTTTTAGTAAATCAACCCCTCTGTATCGCTGCTCCAGGTGAATAGGCTTCACTACTCCTCAAGTCCAGTGCCAGCCCAGCCCGTGTGCTGCACAATGGAAGACAAGGAAGATCCAGACGGCTGCACTCCAATAGTCTACTTTATTCGGTACACACATTGAAACCAAATGACAGATGGAACAAGTACAGTGGAGGACAAGTAATGATGGTAATGATTAAGCGCTGACTCCAGCACGAAACTCCTCTACCTGCTTGTCCCCCATTGTAATTGTTTCATCTGTCATTTGGTTTTAGGCCCCTTTTACACTGCCGCGACTTGGCCGCGATTTCAGGGAATGCCTGTGTAAACTTGGTCTGTGGACCTCAACTCGCATAAAAGTCGGACCAGAGTAGTACAGGGACTACTTTAAAGTCGGTGCGACTTGAAGTCACATAGATATAAATGGTTATCATTGGAATCATGGGGTATGACTTGTAATGCGACTCCGATGTCCAAAGTCACACACTGACTCTTGGGAGTCTTACTGTCATATTAGGATAGAACAGAGCCAGCTGCATGCTTTAGGAATCGCAGCGATGTCACCAGGACACCTCGGGGGTGAATTACTTAAGGTCAATAGACTGGGAACTTTGCAAGTGCAGTTTCTCCAGAGTTTAGTGACTGAGGGGAAGCTTTTCTGATTTCCATCTTGCAATCATGTGCAAGTTTTTTTTTTTTTTTTTTTTTTTTTTTCTTGTTAGCAAGTGATTGGGTGTTCTTTGTAAAGTGAAGCGTTATCTCAGTTACTAAGCTCTGGAGCAACTGCACTTGCAAAAGTGATCAGGCTATTTGCCTTTTGTAAATCTGTCCCATATCTCCCTTCAGCTTAGCACCTCCCACTGCATAGTGCCATACAGGGTGTAGGAGTAGCAAAGTGATAAAAATAATATAATATATATTTTTTTCTGCAGATTATATTCATGTGTTGAATGGTTGGATTGCTTAAAGGGATTGTAATGTGTCGTGTGTGTGTGTGTATGTTATGTTTGTTATTAAAAAAATAAATTAAATAAAAACATCATACTTGCCACCTCTGTGCAAGGGTTTTGCACAGAGTGGCCCTGATTCTCCTCTTCTAGGGTCCCTCCGCGGTGCTCCTGGCTCCTCCTCTTCTTGAGTACTCTGAAGGAGAAGTGCTCTCCATGTGGGCACTCGTGCAGGTGCGCTCCCGTGTTCTGCTGCTGCATCCATTGACACAGATAGCAGGACTCGGCCCCGCCCCCCTGGCTCCCACATCATTGGATTTGATTGGCGGGAGCCAATGGCTGCGCTGCTATCAATCTATCCAATCAGGACCCGAGACAACGGCTGGAGCTGGTGTGCTCGTCCCCATCTCTGGAAAGACTGGGTTCAGGTAAGTAAAAGGGGGGGGGGGGGGGCTCTGGGGGTGCTGCAGCATCACAGGAGGTTTTTCACCTTAATGCATAGAATGCATTAAGGTGAGAAACCCTGAGGGTTTACAACCCCTTTAACATTTGTGTTCCCAACCTGTTCACCTTATGTAGGGGTCTCTTGACATTCTAAATACAGGGCCAGTTTACTGTCCTTCAAAAAGTAGGAGGGCCAGATTGTGACCAGCTGGAGTAGAAAATGTCCTGGCATCATTGGGAGTAAACGATGCCCCATCTTTTGGTGTCATTGAGAGGAATTGTGTCCTATCATTAGGCTGGCCATCAGTGGCATCGGCAGGGGGGGCTGATGGTGGCTGGAGCCCTGAGTGGATCCCCAAAAAGCCCCGGGTCTAGGGCATTCCATTATTAGCCTTGAGTGCCGCCGCTGAGCGGAGACCGATCTGACCCTGAGCGCGGCCGAGTGACATAGCAGGTCCTGCCTTCTGGAGCCTGCAGCGCTTATGATGGACGTCCCACTGGTCCAATGTGGGGACCGCGGGATGTCTGACATCCGTCATAGGTGCTGCAGGCTCCAAAAGGCGGGTATTACAATGTGGCCGCCACGCCACTGTCGGAAGATCCCCACTCGGCGCTCGGGCTGGCGGCTCTCCTCTCCTGTTTTGTCATCATGGCTCTGGCTGCCTGGAGTGCCTGCTGTGTGTGATGGGTGCGCCGCACACTATGGCTGAGCTATAGGAGGAGGTGACGTCACCTGAAGTCTGGTCAGGTAGGTCAGTGTGGGTTAGTGTATGTCAAGTAGGTCAGTGCGCGCCAGGTAGCTAACACCCCCCCCCCCTGGTGCTGGGCTCGGGCTTCGGCCCCTGTTGTTTTTGCCACCTAGCAACGCCCCTGCTGGCCATATATTATACAATTTTCTTGTACAATGTTCCTTTTTAGATTCCTCAAAACCATCTAATATGAATTTGTACGCAAGTCAGGCAGGTCCTTGCACTACATAGTTGAAGGTCAATCTAAAGGAAATTGAACAAGAAATTTGTAAATTGTGTGGCCAGCTTAAGTGTCAGTGGGAAGAAAAGTATGCCCCATCGTTGGTGTTGGTGTCAGTGGAAGGAAGTGTGACCGATCGTTGGTGTCAGTGGGCAAAAAAGTGTGACCTATCGTTAGGCTGGCCATACATGATACAATTTTCTTGTACAATTTTCCTATAGATTTACCAAAACCATATAATATGAGGTCACCCCTAAACTCTTTAAATTTGTATGCAATCAGGCAGGCCCTTCCGTTACATAGTTGAAGGTAAAGCTAAAGGAAATTGAATAAGAAATTTGTATAATGTATGGCCAGCTTAAGTGTCAGTGGACAGAAACTTGTGGCCCCATCGTTGGTGTCACTGGGAGGTACTGTGCCCTATTGTTGGTGTCACTGGGAGGTACTGTGCCCTATTGTTGGTGTCACTGGGAGGTACTGTGCCCTACCGTTGGTGTCAGTGGGCAAAATAAGTGTCCTGTTGATGGTGTTTGTGACAGGAAGTTTTCCCTATTGTTGGGGTCAGTGGAAAGAATAGTGCCCAAAGGGCCACAGTTTGGAGACCCCTGACCTAGAGGTAGTATAAGGGACTAAATACACTTTAAATAGAAGGAAATCTGCATTAAAGAGTAAGAATCTTGAAGTGTATGAAGTTTACTGGGAAACATGAATTGGGGATCCTTTTTTCAAAGCCGAGGTTTCACTCTTGTGGAAATGACTGTCGAAGTTTAGGAGGTGACCGTGTTGTCTCTAATTGGTCCATCTGAAGAATGGCAAACAATATAGCCAATAGAAAAGACCCATAAGCATTTACCAAATGGAAATGTTGGTATTGTGTGTCTGTTTCGGTAGCTAGAATAGTTTTCACGCTCCCTTATTTACAGTGCTGACGTGTTGTGAATAGTACTATGTCATTTCTATGCTCTGTATTGCTTGCAGGATTCCAGTCTGGACGTGGAGTGGCTGAGATATTTCCGCAATCTACCTGACTCGCTTACGTCACTCCTGGTGCTGCTGACAACCGCCAATAATCCAGACGGTACGGTCTTATTTTTCATGTCTCAACGATCTGAGACAGCAGAACAAGTTCAGCATAGTTATGTGCAAGATGGATAGATTAATGTAAAAATAAGATGTAGGATAATGTTGGAATTTGCTTTTGAATCGCTGTGTACCCTAAGGCCCCTTTCACACGGGCTGTCCTATCAGGTTTTTCAAGCGCTCCTGATCGGATGCTCAATCCATCCCTATGGAGCTGCTATCCTATCCGATCCTATCTGCCAAATGCAGACGGATGGTGATCCTATTTTCTATCTGTCTGGTGGATCGGCTTTTAAACTGAAAGGCGGTCCATTTTCATCCGATTTCCCCATAGAGGAGAGCAAGACTGTCCGTCTCCACTCTGCACAGTGAGCGGGAATGGATCTGTCATCCAGTTGCTTAGCAGGGATCAGCAGAGTGATTTCCCCCGCTGAGCAAGTAGAGTCCGTAAAATGGACCCGCCCCGTGTGAAAAGGGCCTAAGGCCTAAGACTGAGATGTCATTAGATGACATTATGATGCCTACCCGAGAGCTAAAGTAATAAGCAGACACTCATGTACCAGCTTGTCGGAAGGTGAGCTTTGGCCCCAGTAACTCTATCAATATCCAATATCACTGCAAAGAATAAGTATCTGATGAACCCCTTCAATCTCCACAATCTGTTTTTATGTTGCACGGTACAATCCCAATGCTGAGGATTTTCTAATAAATACCGTATTTATCGGCGTATAACACGCACTTTTTTTTCCCCTTAAAATCAGGGGAAAATCGTGGGTGCGTGTTATACGCGATCCCCGCTGTCTGTGAGGGGAAAAGGCGCGAGCGCCGTCGAGAAAGACCAAGCCGAGTGTACTGTGTACTCGGTTCCACTCGCAGTCCTGCCTCCTAACCTTTACGTCCCGCCATTGGACTGGTGATGTGTCCATCATAGGAGCCGGGCCAAGGGACGGGACTGCGAAATGAGCCGTATCTCGGTGGCGCAATGATTTAAAAAACGATAATGCTGCATTTTTGGGCAAGGCTGCAGATGCACACTTCAAATGTAAGTTTTTTTTTTTTTTTTGTTTTTTTTCCCTCCTAAAGTTGGGGTGCGTGTTGTACGCCGATAACTACGGTATCCTTCTTTCATACTTACCAGTCCACTCTTTGCACATCTCCTAAATGTCAAACCCATTTTATTTTTATGCACAAACCATCAGGAACCAATTAGGGTCCTTTCACACAAGCGCTCTGTTTGTTTCATCAGTTAAAGCCGCCCCACCCACAGGGAGTAGCTCTGCTTGTTTACTTCCCACACTGCCACATTTGGCACCTTTCGAGGGGAAAGGGGGGTACCTGTTGCTGACGAGTACCCATCCCCACTTCAGAGTGCCGCGGCGAGGTGTTCCGCTGCCGCTGGGCCCCTCACAAAGCACCGTGCACTTCACGCTTGCACAGTAGGGAACTGGTAGTGAAGCCACAAGGCTTTTTTATTTTTTTAACATCCCTTTTTCGTCCATTCCATTTTTTTAACAGAAGAAAAATAGGGCTTTGATCCCTTCCAAAAAACAGATTTTGAGGGAAGCGGATGTAAATGGATGCGTTTTATTTTTTTTTCATAGAGATGCATTGATGTACGTTTGTTTTTTTTGTTTTTTTTTTTATCCGTCAATGGATGGATGAAAAATGGACAAATGGAAGGGGTCTTAGAGTGGTTCCCCACAATATGAGAACTATGTCAGCTATGACAGATCGTATACATGCTGGAAGCTTTATTTAGAAAAACAATGTTTCAGCTTGCGGAAGCCACTGCAGCTTGTAGGTGACAGGGTACCTCTGTTTAATACTGTAGTTGTCTGAGACAATTACATTATTAAGAAAATTTTATTAATACCAAAACTTTTTCTTTTTCATAATGATATGGCTTAAATATATATAAATGATTTAAAAAAGCAAATTATTTTCAGCAGAAGCTACTTTAGGTTCTCTTATAATGAACCTTTTTTTGGTGAACTTTGGCTTTGCAGCACACCTAATTGTAGCATACTATAGTCTCATCATTGACCTGTGATTTCTTGTTTGCATTAGTACTGAGAATGTAAAAGGTTTCTGTCTTCTTTTTATAACAGTGATGATTCCAGCCTATTCCTACAACAGAGCTTATTCCTTGTTCTTCATCATCTTCACAGTTATAGGTGAGTCTCCAGGGTGGAGTCACAGCATTGGGAAGTTTTATTGCTGTGCTGCTAATGTTGGTACCATTACCCTCTGCCATTTATGTGACATATAGGTAACAGGCTAAACCAGTAACACCACTTATAAAAAAAGAATAAAAAAAACACTTACAAAATTGTGACGTTAAGAGGTACACATTGCCTTGGAAATTAGAATGCAGAAGGGTGTTCTGAAATGTAAGTTGATGAAAGCAAGAATTATCAGGAATGTGCCGTGGATACATATTGTGCCGCCGTGCTTCCTGCATGACCCCTGGGACGTGCATCCAGCGCAATCACAGTGGCCCTTTACCATGTGATGTCAGCTGATCACATGTAAACAGACTTGCCGGTTATCCGCAGCCGTTTCTTCTCACGCTGTGTCTGTGTTAGGTAAGGACTTCCATTAACTGTCAAGAATTCAGTAAATTGTTTACACTGATAATCAGTGCCCCAATCATCAGTGCCATGTATCAGTGCCCATCAATGCCGCCTATCAGTGCCCATCAATGCCGCCTACAAGTGTTACCTATCAGTGCTCATTAATGCTGCCTATTAGTGCCCATCAAATCTGCCTATCAACATCACCTATCAGTGCTCATTATTGCAGCGTCCATCCGTGCCACCTATCGGTACTCTTCAATGCTGCCCATCAGTGCCCATCAATACTGCCTTAGTTCTGCCTATCAGTGTTCCTCAGTGCCAATCCGTGCAGCCTATGAGTTCTGCCTATCATTGCTCATCAATGCCCATCAGTGCCTTCTTAGTGCCCCCTATCAGTGCCTCCCTTCAGTGCTCATCAGTAAATCCCATTGGTGCCTCCTATCGGTGCCCCCTATCAGTGCCTATTATCAGTTCCCACCAGTGCCCCCTAGTGCCTTCTCAGTGCCCCCTATCAGTGCCTCCCTTCAGTGCCCATCAGTAAATCCTATCGGTGCCTCCCATTGGTGTCCCCTATCGGTGCCTCCCATTGGTGTCCCCTATCGGTGCCTCCCATTGGTGTCCCCTATCGGTGCCTCCCATTGGTGTCCCCTATCGGTGCCTCCCATTGGTGTCCCCTATCGGTGCCTCCCATTGGTGTCCCCTATCGGTGCCTCCCATTGGTGTCCCCTATCGGTGCCTCCCATTGGTGTCCCCTATCGGTGCCTCCCATTGGTGTCCCCTATCGGTGCCTCCCATTGGTGTCCCCTATCGGTGCCTCCCATTGGTGTCCCCCATCGGTGCCTCCCATCGGTGTCCCCCATCGGTGCCTCCCATCGGTGTCCCCCATCGGTGCCTCCCATCGGTGTCCCCCATCGGTGCCTCCCATCGGTGTCCCCCATCGGTGCCTCCCATCGGTGTCCCCCATCGGTGCCTCCCATCGGTGTCCCCCATCGGTGCCTCCCATCGGTGTCCCCCATCGGTGCCTCCCATCGGTGCCTCCCATCGGTGTCCCCCATCGGTGCCTCCCATCGGTGTCCCCCATCGGTGCCTCCCATCGGTGTCCCCCATCGGTGCCTCCCATCGGTGTCCCCCATCGGTGCCTCCCATCTGTGTCCCCCATCGGTGCCTCCCCTTCAGTGCTCCCTATCGGTGCCTCCCCTTCAGTGCTCCCTATCGGTGCCTCCCCTTCAGTGCTCCCTATCGGTGCCTCCCCTTCAGTGCTCATCAGTAAATCTTATCAGTGCCCATCGGTGTCTATCAGTGCCCATCGGTGTCTATCAGTGCCCATCGGTGTCTATCAGTGCCCATCAGAGTCCTCTGTCTTCTCAGGACAGCACGGCTCTGAGCGGAGAGCGTGTCTCTCCAGTGGCATCACTAGGGTTGGTGTCACTCGGTGCGGAAAAAATTGGTGTCGCTCCCCCTCCACCAACTATAGCCCCCCCCCTCAGTACAGACCCCCCTCCACTAACTGCAGACCCTTCTTTCAGTATAGACCCCCCACTAAGTACAGACCCTCCTCTCGCAGTATAGATCCTCCTCACTAAGTACAGACCCCCTCCATCAGCATAGCCCCCCCTCTATCAGCATAGACCCCCATCTATCAGTGTAGGCACCCTTAGTATAGACCCCCCTCAGTGCAGACCCTCATCTATCAGTATAGACTCCCCTCAATCACTATAGACCCCAGTGTAGACCCCCCTCCATCAGTGCAGACCTCCCCTCCCTCGTTGCAGACACCCCTCCATCAGTTCACACCCCCCTCAGTACAGACCCCCTCCCCATCAATGCAGACCCCCCCTCAGTGCAGACCACCATCCCTACATCAGTGCAGACCCCCCTCCCATAGCGTTCCCCCCAGCACACGTCTGTTTGGATAAAAACTTTACAGACCTCAGAACAGCGCGGGATAGGCACAGCGGCATGTGTCCCTCGGACTCCTCCTCCTCCCCCTCCGTAAACAGAGAGGAGGGGGAGGCGGTTTCGGTTTGCTCCACTGGGGGATGTGTAGGGGTGAGGACTGTGCAGTGTTAAAGAGCAGTGCCGCTGCCCACAGGTGTCACCCCTCTGGCGGGTGTGAGATACTGTGTGTGTGTGTGTGTGTGTGTGTGCTTTATAGCGCCAACAGTTTACGCAGCGCTTTACAATGTGGAGGGGGGACAGTACAATACAGGAGGGCACTGCTCATAGAGCTTACATTCTAAAGGGAGGGGGTAGTGGTACAAAAGTTAATAGATGCAGGGAATGATTTGATGGGGTTGTTAGGTGGGTGTGGGATAGGCTTCCCTGAATAAATGAGTTTTCAGGGATCTCCTAAAGGTGGACAGGTTAGGGGCTGATCGGATACACAGGGACAGGGAATTCCAGAAGATGGGAGAGGCTCTGGAGAAGTCCTGAAGGAGAGCATGAGAGGCGGTAAGAAGGGAGCTAGAGAGCAGGAGGTCCTGGGAGGAGTGGAGGGGACGATTAGGGCGATATCTGCAGTTGAGTTTGGTCATGTAGCTGGGGGCGATGTTGTGGATGGCCTTGTATGTTGTGGTTAGCATTTTGAATTTTATACGGTGGGGTAGGGGAAGCCAGTGAAGGGATTGGCTGAGAGGGGCAGCAGTCACAGATCGATTAGTGAGGTGTATTAGTCTAGCAGCAGAATTCATAATAGACTGAAGGGGGGACAGCCTGCGTAAGGGTAGGCCATTAAGGAGAGAGTTGCAGTAGTCAATGCGGGAAATAATCAAGGAGTGAATAAGTTGCTTTGTGGTGTCATTAGTCAGGAAGGGTCCAATTCTGGAGATGTTGTGGCGGTTAAGGCAGCAGGATTTAGCCAGTGATTGCATGTGGGGGCTGAAGGAGAGGTCAGAGTCAAGGATTACACCCAGCACCCTGGCATGTGTGGCGGGACCAATGGTTATGCTGTTGATCTTAATGGTAAAGTCATGGCGGTGGGGGGACCGGGAAGGAGGAAATATTACAAGCTCAGTTTTAGAAAGATTGAGTTTGAGAAAGTGGTTTGACATCCATACCGAGATGTCATTCAGTAAGTTTGAGATCCGCGAGGAGATAGTGGGGGTGAGTTGAGGAGTGGAGAGATAGATCTGGGTGTCATCGGCGTAGAGGTGGTATTGGAAGCCATGGGAGGTTATCAACTGGCCCAGGGAAGAGGTATAGAGTGAGAATAGGAGGGGCCCAAGGACAGAGCCAGAGGAGATGGAGTTGTAAGTGACACTGAGAGTGCGCTGAGATAGGTAGGAGGAGAACCAGGATAAAGCAGAATCACAGAGGCCAAGGGAGTGTAATTTGCTGAGGAGCAGGTGGTCAACTGTGTCGAAGGCAGCAAAGAGGTCTAAGAGTATGAGTATGGAGTAATGGCCATTGGTTTTAGCACTTAGTAGGTCATTGGTGAGTTTTAGTAGGGCAGTTTCAGTAGCATGTTGTGGACGGAAGCCAGACTGTAGGGGGTCAAGAAGGTTGTTGTCCGTGAGGTAGCGACTCATTCGGTCATGGACAAGGCGTTCGATGAGCTTGGAGGCAAATGGGAGCAGGGAGATGGTTCTTAAGTTATTCAAACAGGTGGGGTCTAGTGAGGGTTTTTTAAGTATGGGGGTAACCAGTGCATGTTTGAGCAGGGAAGGAAAGGTGCAGGAGGAGAGGGAGAGGTTGAAGATGTGGTTTAGGGAGTTTAGGATAGAGTGGGAATATGGTGGCAGTAATTGTGAGGGGACAGGGTCCAGGGGACAGGTGGTGAGGTTGGCCATGGAGAGGAGTTTATCAACTTCATTGGTGGTGATTGGGCAGAAGGAGGAGAGTATTGAGTGTGGTGTTGGACCTGATGTGTTGGGTAGAGGAGGAAGTTGAAATCCGGAATATCTCCTTGCGAATGGTGTCGATTTTGCTTTTGAAATGGTTGGCAATCTGTTGAGCGGTAAGCAAGTTGGTGGGTGAGGGGTGAAGTAAGGAATTAAGGGTAGAAAAGAGTTGACGAGGTTTGGATGAGAGGGTTTTGATGAGCGTGTTGTAGTAGGTTTGGTTAACAGTGTGGAGGCAGGAGTTGTATTTGAGAAGGGCAGAGAGGGTCAAGTCTTGCAGGGACTTAGATTTACACCATGCTCGCTCAAGAGCAAGGCTGCGTCTCTTGAGACTTCTGGTGTCGTCTGTTTGCCAGGGTTGTGGCAGATGGGGCCTGGTTCTGCGTGTAGAGAGAGAGGAGCAAGTATGTCTAGGGACGATGACAGTGTGTTGTTGTAGATGGAAGTGGTTAGGTCTGGGCAGGACAGGGGTGCGATTTTTTCGTAAAGGCCATCAGTAGCAGAATGAAAAAGGGAAGGGTTGAGGTTGCGAAGGTTTCTGCGGGTAGTGGTTTGTGGGTTGGTAGAATGGGAGGTTGGAGACAAGGAGAGTGTGAAACGGATAAGGTTGTGATCAGAGAGAGGAAAGTGGGTGTTAGAGAGATTGCAGGGAGTGCAGCGATGGGAGAATACAAGGTCGAGAGTATTGCCGTTGGAGTGAGTGGTGGTTTGTATCCATTGTGTTGGGTTAAAAGAGGAGGTTAGGTTGAGAAGTGGTTGCAATATTGACATTGATTGGAATGTTAAAGTTACCTAGGATGATGGCAGGAACTTCAGAGGAGAGAAAGTAGGGTAGCCATGCAGAGAAGTCATCTAGAAAGCGTGACACTGGTCCAGGAGACTGATGAATGACTGTGACCCCCCAGACAAGCTGGAGAGAAAAGACAAACACGGTGCACTTCAAAAGAGCAAAAGGGGGAAAGAGAGGGAGGTGTGGGAAGAACCTGGAAGGTGCATTGTGGGAAGAGAAGTCCGACTCTATCTCCTTTTTCGTCCACTGGAGAATATATATATATATATATATATATATATATATATATATATGTATGTATGTATGTATGTATGTATGTATGTGTGTATATATATATATATATATATATATATATATATATATATATATATATATATATATATATATAATGTATATGTATGTTTACGCAGTGCTTTAAAACATGAGGACAGATAGTAAAATTTTATTATAGTTTAATACAGGAGAAATCGGAGGGCTCGTTGGAGCTTACAATCTAAGAGGGAGAGTCAAGAGATACAAAGTCAATTGTGTGTGTGTAAATTTCTTGGTAATGACTAAAACCAATCCAAAAAAAATAAGGGATTGTTCTATATTTTAGAGTAGTGTGCAGTGTTATAAAAAATTTCCTTTCTGCCCCAGTACCAACCGTGCATTCAAAGCTGCTGCGCTTAAACTCCAAAGAAAGCAGGCTGTTCACCACTGTTGTCTTCCAACTAACTTCATTCACTGAACAAGCAAGCAGCATACACCTCCAACATTCTGCTTGATGCCACACCTCTAAAGCATTTCACCCATAGCTGGGCTTCTCCATGATTAAGCTCAGCTATAGGTGAAACGCGTTAGTGCCATGGCTTCTGGCAGAAATAATGTAGTGGATGTTTGCTAATTGCAAGGTGTCATCAGTACAAGGCTATTTCCTTTGTGTTTGAGTTGAGCGAAACCAGGCTCCTGGGCTTTGGCAACCAACTAGCTTGCAAGATCAAGTAGGACAAGGGGCCGTAACCTCTCCCTGGGAACATCAAGGGCTTTCTGACTTTATCACTCCCACTACCACACATGCGTTGAGATTGTGGGATACCTTAAACAATCTAGGACAGCTAGCCACTCCGGTCTCCCATCTTGCTGGCATTCTTCCCTTGGTTCACGCAGGGGGAACACCTTTCTCTTTTTCGCTCCTGGGCAGCTGATGGGGAAGTGAAATGCGGTAGTTTGTACAGGAACAGGGACTGACTTGACCTCCTTAAAGGAGCAGTTTGGCTGCTTTCCCTAGGATGAATGGCGCTACAGACGGCTACATCATTCTGTTTGTTGTCTGCCACAGGCTGTTCTCCCTCCCTCCCTCCTCAACCCCTTTTGAGAAACTCTTTATGTCCACATCAACTGTTCCACATTCCGTCTCTGTTTTTGTATGGGATGTTGCAATCGCTGGAACCTAGAGGTAAACCTATTTACATCAGAGAGTGGGAGAGAGACTTGCAGTATACATTTACTGAGATACAATTAGATCATTTATACCGCCTCACTCACGCCAGTTTGATGGATACGAAAATGCAAAGAAAATGGTTTTAAATTACTCACACGTTGGTATAGGGTCCCCTCTAGACTGGCCAAAATCTATCAAGCTCTTTCGGAGGTCTGCTGGAGGAAGTGTGGGCACTGTGGCACGTTCCTACACATTTGGTGGGGAGTGCCCCAAGCTGCAGCCCTTCTGGCAAGACATCAGATAACAAATTAAATTGATACTGGACATTGACCTGCCTGACTCCCCGATGGAGCTTTTACTTCATGTCCCCTCCATCCCTCTCTGCCACATCTAAACGCGGCTAGGCGTTTTAATCTCCCTGTGTTTTGGAAAAAAACTCAAATTCCTAGCCGAGCGGACTGGATTCGCCTCGTAAATGATATGGCTGCAGAGGAATGGATGGCAACGTGTAAGAACCGTCATAAGTTTAATAGTATCTGGGCCACGTGAATCCATTATACTCATAAAGCCCAACAGGGTTCTCAATCGGCTCCATCTGATTCCTCACCTGTACCTGACAATGTCAGGTCTATCTAAGGCCACTGATCTCAAGGGATGATTGCCTGTCTCAGACAGATTAGACTGGATCCTCAGAGATTGTTAATGTATAACTGCAATTAGTTTACAGCTGAGTGCTATTTTATTGTTTCCCCCCCCCCCCCTTTTTGTCTTCTATTCCCTCTGCTCTCCCCTCCTTACCCCTATTCCTCTGTTCCTCTTCCTAAGGACATCTTTGTTCATGTCTGAGCTTTGGGTACTGAGGTATATCTGGTTCTGAGATATATTGATTCAACTGAGGCAATATTTTTTGTTAGAGTTCATCTGTTACAACACTAGTTATGATGTTCTCACTGCCTTAATACCTTCTATACAAGATGGTTTATTGGACTTTATTTTGTGCTCCATGACCGCCCCCCAGTTGGGCTTGTGGTATCTGTCTTTGTGTTTTATTTGTTTGCTATGGGACTTTTTCTGTTGTATACAAACTGATGAAAATATAAAAGATTACATCAAAAAAAGGAGGATAAGAGTACTTTTGGGGCAGTAGAACATGCAAAGATCAACAATCCACAACTGCTGGTTTACAGCACAGATGTGCATCATAACCTTAAAAGGAATAATTTGCACAGCTCCACTCATGGTCCTAAAGTTGCAAACGAACCCTAATTTTTTGGGATTTGAGATGGAAAATGAAACCTGTAGATACCTTCCATAGATCAGGATCTATTAACTGTAGCTAACTTTGTCCTTTAGGCTGTTGAGTCCTTGGGGGGGGTTTGGTGCTCTAAGCCTAGCCATACATTATGCAATTTTCTTAACCACTTCCTACCCGCCATATAGGAAAATGACGTCCGCAAAGTTGTTAACCTCCCTGGCGGTTTTCCCGAGTGTGGCTCGGGGTTAAAATTTAGTACCATTAGCGGTAACCCCGAGCCACACTCGGGATCGCATTGCAGGATCCTGGGGCAGCGTTACTTACCTTGTCCCCGGGATCCTGCGATGTCCCCCGCAGTGTCCGAGGGCTCCGTCCTCCTCCGAAGCCTCTCCGTGCCAGGCTCCGTTCCCTGCGAGCGGCGCGACGCACGGGGGCGGAGCCTGGCGGCAAATTCAAAAAAATGTCAAAAGCATAACACATACAGTACTGTAATCTTACAGATTACAGTACTGTATGAAATGATTTCACATCCCTTTTGTCCCCAGTGCTTTGTCCCATGCCCTGCATGCAATTTTACATGATATACACTGTTCTTTCTGCCTGGAAACTGGAGATTGTCCATAGCAACCAAAAAGTGTCCCTTTACGTCAAAAGTGGCTTTAGACCAGCTAGAAAACAGCGATAATAAATTATAACACTTGCAGAATTGAGCGATAGTGAATTGTGGGGAAATTTATTTTATTACTATTTTTTTTTTTTTTTTTTTTAATTATTTATTTTTATTTATTATATTATAATTTATGTTTTTGTGTTTCAAACTTTATCATACCCGGGATATCTACTAGACTCTGGTTTGGACAAATTTAAGTGTGTTATTATTAAGATTTACAGACCTACAATATAAAACGCCAAATTTCCATGCAAAATAATGGTACCGCTTTCAGCACCTAAAATCCGAAATAATCATACCGCCAGGGAGGTTAAGTTATCTTGACTGGGCGTCATGACATCAAGCAGAACTAGCCGCAAGTGCGGCAATCGGTGGTGCGGTGTGTCACTCTGACACTGCATGTCCGATCTTGGTAAAAAGCTTATGACGTAGGCTCTTTACCATGTGATCAGCTGTGTCCAATCACAGCTGGTCACATCGTAACCAGGAAGTGCCATTTATCGGCTTTTCTTCTATTCGTGCTGACAAGGCTAGAGTAGAGGAGAACTGATCGGGGGCTCTCCTGACAGGGAGGGGTCTGCGCTGATACTCAGCGATTTATATTGATTTTGATTATCAGTGCAGATCCACCAGGGATGCCCATCAGTGCAGCCTATGCATGCCCATCAGTGAAGGAGAAAACGTATTTACCATCTTTGATAACAGAAACAACGTTTTATTTTTATTTTATTTTTTTTCAAAAGGTTTGGTCTTTTTTTATTTGTTTAGCAAAAAATAAACCCCAGTGGTGATCAAATACCACCAAAAGAAAGCTCTTATTTGTGGGCAAAAAATTATAAAAATTTTGTTTGGGTACAGCATTGCATGACCGTGCAATTGTCATTTAAAATGCGACAGCGATGAAAGCTGAAAATTGGCCTGGGCAGGAAGGGGGGTATAAGTGCCCGGTATTGAAGTGGTTAAAATTGCTTGCTTCCCCCTCAACAATGACTGTGTGCAGGGAAACCTCCCTCTGTCAGAACACAATGATCAGCGTCGCTGTCTATAGCCAGCGGCTGTAACCCTAAAAAAAAAAAAACAAAAAAAAAACCAGCAGGCTGGTTTTACTGAAGCTGATCGTTCGACATCAGTACAACCAGCCTGCCCTTAGATGGATTGCAATTCGGCCAGTTCGTGGTGAACCGCCCACATTTTGATCCATCTATGGCTTGTTTAAGTGCTCTTGGCTGATCCAAAGTAAAACGTCTTATAAGCACTTTCTGCTTTGTTACCTGGCTTTAATTTATTTTTTTCCCCATAACTTTCTGTATTACACAGGCAGTCTTATTTTGATGAACTTGCTGACAGCCATAATCTACAATCAGTTCCGGGGCTATTTATTGGTGAGATCAGTGTTACAAATTTTATGAAAACTGTAACTAAGAAAAAGAGCCCATTGTAAACAATTGTATTATTCATTATAGATTACTGAGCAAGCGCTAAAATCTGATCTCTAGGTTTATGCCACAGTCTATTTATTTGCAGATCTGGTGCTCAACAACCTCGTAGAATAGAGCAGGAATGGCTTATTCACAATTGTTTTTTCTTCAGTAAAACGCATTCATTTTACTGCATGAAAATACATTTCAAGTTGAAATCTTTGTGTTTTTTAAAAGAAATGCGGTGTGCATGCATGCGGAGGGTGAATGGAATGGTGGATGTTGGAAAGCCTTTCCAGAATAGTAAAGGCTTTTCATGCTTCAAAGGTAGGTGTGTGTAGGTGAGGGCTCTGTGTGTAGGTGAGGGCCCATGATTTTGTCCCACAAGCTCATTTAGGTGGGATGGTCAGGTATCCACAAACCTTTGGCCATATACTGGGGTTGATTTACTAAAACTGGAGAGTGCAAAATCTGATTCAGCTACGTATGGTAGCCAATTGGCTTCTAACTTCAGCTTGTTCCGTTGAGCTTTGGCAATAAAATCTGGAAGCTGATTGGTTTCTTTGCAGAGCTGCACCAGATTTTGCACACTCCAGTTTTAGTAAATCAACCCCAGTGTATGGCCAAAGGTTTGGCCCCATAGTATGTTTGTTTGCTTTGGGCACTCTGTGTGAAATTTCATTTGATGTTTTGATGCGGTACAGTCAGCCAATTATGTTCACATTGATTTTTTTTTTTGATTTTTTTTTTCTCTCCCTCAGAAATCTGTTCAGGCCTCCCTGCTTAGACGGCGGTTAGGAATTAGAGCTGCCTTTGAAATTCTTTCCTTCCACAGAGAGATCACATCCCACAATTGTGATCAGGCGTAAGAAATTACATTTTTAACTCATTATCATAGAATTGCTTTGCCTTTAGAAATACAAACTGATGACTAGTCAGCGGTTAGGCTGCCTTGGCCCTCAGAGCGGCTGCTTGCTTGGGGGTGCCCGGCTGTGCAGTGTGGGGGCGCCCGGCTGTGCAGTGTGGGGGCGCCCGGCTGTGCATTGTCCGGCTGTGCAGTGTGGGGGCGCCCGGCTGTGCAGTGTGGGGGCGCCCGGCTGTGCAGTGTGGGTAAAACTAAAAATTATGTTACCAATGTTTCTAAAGAAGTAGCTTTTCTTTGTCCACATCCGTTGTCAGTACAGTATAGAAGGGCAGGTCAGTTTTATTTAATATATATATATATCTATATATATATATATATATATATATATATATATATATAGATATATATATATATATATATATATATATATATATATATATTCAGTCTGCAAAATTAAAAATTGGAAAATTTAAAGTAGATTTATAGGTTATAACACCGTGATAGTTTATTTGTTGCCATCTGTGTCCCATTGTGGAGATTTCCCTTCACTTCCTGTCCTATAGCCAAACAGGAAGTGAGAGGAAATCCTTGCAAATTAAGGAAATCCATTGTGGCCCCCCAGGTCACCAAATCTAGTGTCCCCATGGGAAGATTTCCCCTCTATTACTTTTCTCGGGACAACCAAAAATTTGGGATTTACTTTTACTTTCTTTTATAATGATAATGGTAAACAGGACAAATAGAGAGGGTGACGCTCCCTAACAGGGCAACAGACAGCCATAAAAACTTGACAGGGGGTCTAATCTGTATTTTTGGAGATTTATTCTCTTAAATTGTATCTATAGCCAAGATTTTTGAATGGAGTGAGAAAGATTAGAAGGTCCATCATGTGTATACTGCTAGTAAATTCAAAAGAGAAAAAAAAGCCAGCAACATTCTGTTAAATTCCAGTGTAGCTTTTATTGTTCCGTACAGGCAAACACAAAGCTATGCTTGGGGACATCCTCCCCTGACATGTTTGATGCCTTTCACCCAAAATTAGGCCTTATCATAGAGACCCAATGTGATGGGCTTCTACATAATCCCTCTAGTATAAGGTTTATATTGTTGCCTGTGTCCCTGCTGGAGAGATACACACTCTTGATTTATCCAACTGACCATTGTTACCGGGGCAGTAAACAGTGGGGCTTTGAAATCTCTCCAGTTGTGGATGGAATAGAAGTGAAGCTAAATCATCAATGGGGACACCTGTGGATTTCCTGTCACTTTGAAGAGTTTTTCCTTAACCACCAGAATAGGAAGTGAAAGGAAATCTCTTTAATAGGATCTAGAAAGCAAAAAATAAACCTGATGATGGGTTTTAGAATTCTCTAGATTATCCAAAATGAACAAATGATTTGGCTTTAGAAAGACAATAAATAATCTTGTACATGAGTATTGTATATTTAGATTACAGAATTCAATTTTTAATTTTTTTTTAATCCAATGCAATTTTAGATGCCATTGGTTCTCATCAGAGTTACTCCTTAAGTTCCATAGAATAAGTGTTACAACCTCTGTATCTATATTGAAAGCAAAACTTTCTGTGTTCCCATTGGGGAGATTTCCTGTCTGCTTTTTATATGTGGGATTCCAGTACAAAGAGTTCACCAAGGATAGGAAGATACAGACACCAAATCAGGCCTCCACATTGCTTGTAATCCTTCCACAGCCCACTACAGTGTTGCTGATGTTATATCCGTCCCCATTGTAGAGATTTTCTGTTACTTCTTGTCCCCCTGATTTCCAATCACTCAGACAGGAAATGAGGTACAATCTCTCCAAAGTGATACAATCTCATGCAGGTTCTAGCCTTCTGAGTCACAGGAGTGCACTTGCTCTCCTGTGACCCAGAATCAGCTAATAGCAGGCTATTAATTATTTATGGTTATGGATTATTATTTACATCAATTTATTACACTGTGGTAATGATGTGTTAGCATTTAGCATTGGGTGTTGCTCTTATATTCTGATTTTCATATTGCCTGTGTCAGCTGATGTCACCGAGCCACTCCATGCTCTGGAAAGATCCGAACCATATTGTAGGGAGCCACCCAGCTGCCTGATTGACATCTGGCTTTGGCTCTAGGCAGCTGTTCATCTGCTTTAGACATCTGATGTTGCAGCTGTTCCCCACTGGCTCCAAGCCCGAGAACTGAGCGATCACATAACGGTTGACCTCTCGGTTCTCAATCGGCTTGGAACGGAGAGCAATGACTGTCGATCACTGCTCTTCACCTAGGGCGGAGATCGGTGACTGACAGTCATTGCTCTCCATTCCGAGCTGATTGAGAACCGAGAGATCAACTGTTATGTGAACGCTCAGTTCTCGGGCTTGGAGCCAGCGTGGGAACAGCTGCAACATCAGACCGATGCTGCAGCGTTGAGGCGAGTATGTTTGATTGATTGTTTTTTCATATATCCATACTTCTTTAAAAAAAAAAAAAAAAAAAAAAAAGGTTTTGGATGGAGTTCAGCTTAAACTGAATCCGTGATTTAAATGAACTTTCTCTTTAGGGCCTGTGTCGACTGTGTGACCTTCATTAAAGTCTTACAGGACGTTAAAATGGATGGCTACTGCAAACTAGCAATCATCGAGGTAAAATCAAGAGGTGGGTGGGGGGGATATGATTGGCAATAATGTTTTTTATTTTATTCTTTTATTTAACAAAAACATACTTTTGTTTTCATTGTAGAAAGCAAGATGCTGCCCCAGCGGTGTTATCTCTGCAGAGCAGTTTCAGAAACTGTTTGATGAACTTGATAAGGATCCGGTCAGACAGGTGAGTTGTATATAGGTTTGGGATGACACATGCTGTTGTCAGGTTTATTCTGATGCAGCTATTGGAAATCCTGATTTCTCTTATTCATTAGGGACACCATACTACTTTTGGGTATATGCCTTGCCTTTGAGAGGGAAGACAGTAGCAAAATTTCTTCCTTCATTTTAAGCTGTACCTCTGATGTTACTCTACTAAGTGGTGCAGCAACAAGGTCCTTTTGGCACTCGGGTCCCTGTCCTTCTCCCAAAAGATACCATATTAACTTTCATTCATGAGTGAGAGCAAAGCATGACCTGGTTATCACACTGTAAACTCAATCTCCTGCGCTCGAATTTGGCGCTAAGGGTCTAGTGGGCTTTCCAACCTTCCAGCTTAAAGGAGTTGTGAAGGCAGAAGGCTTTTTTTTTATCTTAATGCATTCTATGCATTAAGATAAAAGAAACCTGTGTGTAGCACCCCCCCCCCCCCCCCCCCAATTACTTACCTGAGCCCCATCTCTCTCCAGCAATGTCCACAAGTGTCTAAGCTGGCCGAGACAATCCTACTTGATTGGCTGAGACACAGCAGGCTTCCGCGGCTGTCAATCAGTCAGACAATCAGGGGAGAGGGGGCAGGGCCAGGTCAGGACTCTGACTCATGTCTGAATGGATACACGGAGCTCTGACTCGGCTTGGGTGCCCCTATAGAGAGCTGCTGGCTGTAGGGGCACTCCATTGGAGGGAGAGGCCAGGAGCAGCAAAGAGGGACCCAAGAAGAGGAGGATCAAGGCTGCTCCGTGCAAAACCAACTGCGCAGAGGAGGCAAGTATGTTTGTTTTTTTTCTTTTTTTAAAACAAGACTTTACAATCACTTTTAAGTTACAGCTAACATGCATTGCAGCCCTCCAGGGACTATGGATATTCCTTCATGTACAGCACTACAAAACAACAAAGCGAGGGCACACCAGCCTAACGCATTATCATTAGAGATGGGTTCATCAGAGAGCCTATATGTGTCTGTATATGTATCATAATCTATATAAATTCCATTGTATACCTTTTGTCTTTTATGCCTTAGTTCTTTTATTGAACAGATTGCTTTTGTAATAAATGTTTTTATATGATACAATCATTGTTTCTGGTCACTTTCAAAGTCCCAACCACCAAGGGGGTTTTGTGTTTTTTCTATAATCTTGGGATGTGGTGACCACAAACATTTGATACTGCAGATCTTGGATTTTCCCAACGCATTATCATAATACGCCATTTGTATCAGTGAATAAAAGCAAATGTTAAGATAAATACTTTATTGTCATTGCAACACAAATTACAATGAAATTCTATAAAAGCTCCACATGTATGTAAACATATAACATCCTCAACATACACATGTGTAAACAGTTTGCCCCCCATATAAAAAGAACCACCGCCACCGCAGCAAAGTCAGGTCACCTGCAGTAGGATAATATTATTCAAAATGACCATTTAGAGCCTGGATAGTTCTTGGGAAGAAACTTTCCTTAAATCGTTTTTTCCTCACCTTTTGTTTCTGAACCTCCTGCCAGACAGCAGGAGTTCAAAAAGATCGTTTCCAGGGTGGGATGGGTCACTCACTATTTTTTGCCTGCCCTGCTGACACAATGAGACTTGTACATTCCGTTTATAGAAGTTAAACTAAATCCCAAAACCTTCTGCGCATTTATTATTTTTTTGAAAGGAAGCTTTTTCTGCTAGTGTGCAGTTGAGATACCAGGCTAAAATACAATATGTCAGCACGCTCTCAATAGAGGAGTGATAGAAGGACTCTAAGATGTTTTTCCCTAGGCCATTTTTACTGAGAAGTCTCAGGAAATATAACCGTTGCTGACACTTCTTGGTGACAACTGTCATGTTTGATGATCAGGATACATTTTCTTAAATATTAATGCTTAAAAACAGATACCTGCTCTACCAATCTTCTAACTGTAAATGGAACCATGTCAGTCTTACTCTTCCTATCATCAATTATTAATTTCTTGGTCTTCCCGGTGTTTGTTTTTTCCTTACAAAAATTTTTATTAGACAAATCAGCATTACAAAACAAAATAATACAGTACATTCAGAAAAATAAGGATATAGACAGGAAAAACCACCTTCATCTGGCAGTCGTAATTTAGTAAATGTTCCAGTGGTGCAGGTGTCATAAGTATCAGTACACATTAGTGCACAACATCATTAGTAAAACCTCACAAACATTATGTAGATATCCAATATTCAAGTGGAAGGGGGGAGGGGGGGAGAAAGAGGGGAAAGATGCAGCAAAGCAAGGAATAATCGGAGTAAGTAAAGGAAGTGGGGGGGGGGGGAGCGCAGGAAGGAGGGGGGGTAGGAACAAGGTACGAGGGAAAAGGCATGAGATAGAGAATATCCACTAGTGTGATTCAAGTCATAATTAGGGGGAAGGGGGTTCAGGGCCATCAGGGGCATCTATCCAAGAGGACCAGATTTTATCAAATTTCCTTGGGCATTGTCTAATTTCATAGGTCATTCTATACAGAGGGAGTACCGAGGTCGCCAACCTCCTCCACAAGGCCAGAGTGGGAGGTTCCTCTAGTTTCCACTTCAGTAGAATGTCTTCCCAGTGTTTAAGGACAAATTTTTGCCCCACATCACTCTACTAGGTTAGCCGCCTCTTCACTGTAATGCTTCTCATCTCCTCTTGTGATGCAACCTACTATGGTGGTATCATATGCGAATTTGATGATGCTACTTGTAGAAAAGCAAGGAGTACAATCACAAGTGTATAGAGAGTAAAGGGGGGCTCAGTGCACAACCCTGTGGTACTCCTATGCTGACCACACGCTGGGAAAAAACATGCTTACCCAGTTTGACCACCTGTGGGCGGTCTACCAGGAAGTCCTTTATCCAAGAGCAAAGGGAAGGGGGCAAATTTAGTGTCAACATCTTCTCCACCGATAGATCTGGGACAACGGTGTTGAAAGCCGAACTATATTCACCAATAGATCTATATTCACCAATAGATCTGGGACAACGGTGTCAACGGTGACAACGGTGCCGAACTATATTCAATAAACAACATTCTGACATAATTGCCAGAGTGTTCCAGATGACTTCAAGCCACATGTAGTGCAAGAGTGTCCTCAATGCTTCTATAGGCTCTGTACACAAATTGATGAGGGTCAAAACTATCTGATAAAGCTGTCTTTACCTGTCATAATCCTATGCATTAAGGTGAAAAAACTTCTGACACTGACCGGCCCCCTACCCCCACCCCCCGTTTTACTCACCTGAGCCCTCTTATCCCTCACCGGAGACGCGCGCTCTTCCTCTCTGCCCAGGGTTCTCGGCTCTTGATTGGATAGATTGATAGCAGCCCGGCTGGCTCTCGCTGCTGTCAATCAAATCAATGAGGCGGTGGGCGGGGCCAAGTCTAGCATTCTGTGTCAATAGATGCAAATGCTGGACTCTGGGGCGCGCCCGCGAGGTGACCCCCCCGGAAGAGCGCTTCTCCCAGAGGGTTTACCAATGTGGGGAGGAGCCGCGAGAGCCGCCGGGGGACCCCAGAAGACAGTGATCGGGGCCACTCTGTGCAAAACGAACCGCACAGTGGAGGTAAGCATGACATGTTTGTTATTAAAAAAAAAAAAAGAGGGTTTACAAACCCTTTAATTCATTGTAAAACCAGACCCTCAAAGCACTTCATTATTACCCGGGGTAAGTGCAATCGGCCTATAGTCCTTCAAACTATCTATATTTGTTTTGTTGGGTATCGGGGTAATAATAGTCAATTTTAAGCAGGTTGGAACCGTGGCCAATGATAATGATCGATTAAATATATGTAAAAAACCCTGAAAGTTGTTGGGCACAGGCCTTAACAGCCCACCCTGGGACACCATCTGGACCCGCTGATTTTCCAAACATTAACGGACTTAAATACCTGACGTACCACAGGTGCAGCATCTCCCGTACCCGGGCTTGAAAGTTGTGTTTGCTGGCGTACTACTACTTCAAAACATGAAAAAAAGCTGTTTAATTCCCCAGCCAGTTGAATATTAAAATGTCTACCCTGGTGAGTGTTCTCTCTATGTTTTAGGATATGTTATATCCCTTTCCAACCTTCACGTGCATCATTCCCTTTAAAATAGTCTTCAATTTTATTTTTATAAACTAATTTGGCCTCTTTTATGCCCATCTTTTGATTAGCTCTAGCAAGACTATACTTGACTTTAGCCCCATTCCTAAAGGCACTATCCCATTCTCTCAAAAGATAACGTACTCTCTTGGTTATCCAGGGCTTCTGATTGGGAAAAACCTTGATACACTTCCTTTTTGTAATGTCTACACAAGTACTAATGCAACTCAGTACTGTTTCAGTGTGCATGTTTAGGTCATGTTCAAAAATTTCCCAGTTGGTCCTCTTGAAGTTGTCCTGTAACATCTGGCCAAATCCTTATCTCCTTGCTCTCTGCCTAATTAGAATGTACAGCGGAATAAGAGAGGGATATATGATCTGACTGACCAAGATGAGGTAATGGAACAGCTCTATATGCTTCTCTAACATTAGAGTAAACCATATCAAGTGTATTTACACCCCTAGTTGCACACTTAACGAATTGATGAAATCCTTGGAAAGTGGACCTCAAATTTACATGGTTGACGTCTCCAGCAATCACAAGCACCCCATCAGGATGTGCACACCGGAGTTTGCTGATCACTTTTGCCAAAGTATCCAAAGTTACAGCAGCATTCACATCCGGCGTTGCGTATATCGCAAGGACGAATACTGCCGTGAATTCCCTTGGCAAATAAAAGGGTCTACATTTTACAACTAATAACTCTAAATCTGGGGAACAGTGATTGTCCACAGTCCTGCTGTCTGAACACCAGGCATTCAGAACATAGATAAATAGCCCCCCGCCACTTTTCTTCCCCGAGTCCAGTGTTCTGTCCTGTCGGTGAAAAATCTGTCCCGATAGTTGCAGAGCAGTATCTAGAATGGAATTGTGAAGCCATGTCTCCTGTAAAGATCATCACACAGCAGTTTTGAATCAAACTGTGTGTGGCGATCTGCAATTGCAATTCATTTATTTTTGGAGCAAAAGATCTGGCATTTGATAGATCAGCCTTAATTCCTTATTGAGAAACCATGCATCTTAGGCATTGCTAAAGATGGGCAACACAGTTTTGCTATCATCTCCCCAAAGATAAATCTCACAATGCAATAGATGCAAAGACATTGTCAGGTATGCCATATCTTGTTTACCAGTTGGATAACTGCTGCCAGGAGAGAAATCAAATTATTTTCTGAAATGTACCTGTAAGAAATAAAGAAATGTGATAGTTTTCTTTTTTTTTTTCTTTTTTTGTTTTTGCAGCACCCACCCCAGCCTGTGTACCAGTCTAGATTCTTGAAGATTTTGCAGATCATTGGAAGCCATCGGTACTTCGACTATCTGGGGAACATTGTGGCTTTGGCCAATCTCATTTCTATCTGTGTAAGTAGCAGACAAGAAATACAAGTATAGCAGGGGGATGCCTCCTCCTCACAACTTGTCATTTTATTGTACTGCATGCCTGCTTGCTTAGGATCTTCACCTGTCTCCTCTTACAGTCATCCAGAAGGGCTTAGCTAAACAGAAGTGTAGCCAACCTAAAGTGGTCGTAAAACTTAGACATGAAAGGTGAACAAAGCTTATCCCTCTATAGCAGTGGTCTCCAAACTGCGCCCCTTTGCTTTCCTTCATCTGGCACTGGCATAATTCCCTCCGCTGACACCAGCAATGGGGCGCCATTCCCTCCGCGGACACCAGCAATGGGGCGCCATTCCCTCCGGACACCAGCAATGGGGCGCCATTCCCTCCGCGGACACCAGCAATGGGGCGCCATTCCCTCCGCGGACACCAGCAATGGGGCGCCATTCCCTCCGCGGACACCAGCAATGGGGCGCCATTCCCTCCGCGGACACCAGCAATGGGGCGCCATTCCCTCCGCGGACACCAGCAATGGGGCGCCATTCCCTCCGCGGACACCAGCAATGGGGCGCCATTCCCTCCGCGGACACCAGCAATGGGGCGCCATTCCCTCCGCGGACACCAGCAATGGGGCGCCATTCCCTCCGCTGACACCAGCAATGGGGCGCCATTCCCTCCGCTGACACCAGCTATTTCTCCTCCCTAATACCAAAGATCGGGCATTGTTTACTCCCACTGGGCACAGTCTGGCCCCCCCCCCCTAAAATCTGAAGGATAATAAACTGGTCCTTTCCTTAGAAAGTTTGGAGAGCCCTGCTTTATAGTGTGTACTTATCTCAATCCAGAGATAAGTACACTCAGCTGCTTTGTTCCTCTGCTATTAGCATGAATCGCTTCTGACAAGTTTTCCTGACACCAAGAGAAAAAAGGTGACTGGGTAGGGTTCTCCAGCACATAGCCTGTGATTGATAGCCTCAGCTCTGTTGCTGTGTGAAGGGGTGTGTCCCTTCCCTCAAATCAGCTCTGACCTCTCCTCACTGAGCTGCAGTGTGTAACTTCAGCTCTCCACCCCATTTTTTCTGAACGCTCAGACCAGCTTGATAAATTCAGCACTTTGAATGGATATAGAGAAGAGAAGACTGCAGATAAATAGGTACAACTTATGCAGGAAGATTTGTTTAATCTTTGTGTATCACCTGAGGCCAATCACTTTACTGGGTAGATGTAAGTTTTTACAACCACTTTAAATTCATCAATAAATATAGGATGAGTGCATCATAACTGGGCTACTTGGCTATGAGCACTCTGTACCACTCCACCTTATAGGGAGATCTATCTGGTGATGAACACATCTCATCCCTTTCCTCCTAATTACAGCCATGTGAGGTAATATAACAGATCCTTTCACTTGATGTTACTGAGTAATGCTGATCATATGAACCATCCTGTACCACCAGGGTCAGGCCAAGAGAGAGGCCAAAGATGCGGCTGCTTGAGCACTTCAAAGGGAGGGGGCACAGAGAGGACAGGACCTGCAACCTTTGACTTTGAATTAGTTCACAGCTCATGAAGGGGGGACACTAACCTTTCTCCCTTGGGGTACTAAAGGGCCTTGTCTCAAAATAATGTACCCCTATTGTTCTTGATTGGCAACAAAAGGGCATGCAGGCTGGGTTCATCAGGCTCTTCACTAAGCAAAGTCCAGGCCCTAATCAGAAGCAGGCTCTCCCCATGCCCGGAGCATTACTTCATGTGCACCCGAAGTGACAAATGGTCTATAATCAGGGGTAGGCAACCTCAGCACTCCAACTCTTTTGAAACTACAAGTCCCATGAGACATTGCAAGACCCTAACAATCACAGGCATGACTCCTAGAGGCAGAGGCATGATGGGATTTGTAGTTTCACCACAGCTGGAGGGCCAAGGTTGCCTACCCCTGGTCTATATATTGATTGCAGTTCATCAACCAAAAACCGCACATTTCTCTGCATGCTTTCATAAACCTGAGGGCCAATTATCCAAATAGTGCAGTTCTGCATCAGGTTAGCATTTCTATTAATGAGACCCCAAAATAGTCCAAAAGGATTATATTGTGTTCAGTAAATCTTCACAGATTTTCAGAATATGTCTAATTTATTTACATACAAGGAATCTCTCATGCAGCATGCCATAGATATAAGCTGGCAACTCGGTGGACTGAAACATTGAAAATCTTTATTGGCTACACAAGTACATCCAGTAAAACAATGCCAACGTGTTTCGGCCGACGTGGCCTTACTCCTAGCATGTTATGAGTAAGGCCACGGTGGCCAAAACACGTTGGCATTGTTTTACTGGATGTACTTGTGTAGCTGATGGAGATTTTCAACATTTGAGTCCCCCTGAGTTGCCAGCTTGTATCTATCAATGTTAAAAGTATTAAGGGACTGCACATCCCAGCCACGAGCATCAGTTTTCATCCTTGGATAGCATCACCAGCAATAGAGCTTGGGTATTGTATTCAGTGATGAAGCCTACCATAGAAGCCATTACCACAAATGATAATAGACTTTTTTAAATGCTTTAAATGTTAATTTGTAAAATTAGTCTGGTTGTGGGGTTACTGCAATGTGCTCATTGTTGTTGCTTTTGTGTTGGACCTCATTCGGAGAGTTGGTGAGCACATAGAATATGATTTTCTTGTTATCTGATGTCTGTCTAGGTTGTCTTGATGATCGATGCAGAGAAAGCTGGGAGTGACCGCGATGACTTCTCTTTAGGAGTAGGTACCTCTTTTATTTCTTAGATAATATGGCTTTAATGTGATATAATTATTTAGATTGTGTCTAAACCCCTGGTGCCCAACACGTGGCCCACCACCCATTTGTGTGCAGCCCGCAGGCTGTTGGGCACCAAATAGAAAGCAGAGTGTGGCAGCGGAATTCTGGGTGATGGAATAAGCTTTGTGTTCCAATGCTGGTACTGAGAGAGACTGTAGGCGGAGTTATCTTTGCCCACAGTACGAATAATGTCCTGACCTGGGGAGAGAGAGAGAGAGCGCATCGCTGGAGCCTGTGATCAGGTAAGAGGGGGTTAACTTTCATTGCAATGCCCTGCAATATAGAGGGGAGTTAAATGGTCATTGGCTCACTGCCTGTGATTGACAGGCAGTGAGCCAATGGCTCTCACTGCGGTGTCTCTACCAATAAGGAGAGAGAGACCCAGGACAGCCAAGACTCATGCACATCACTGGATCGAGGGGGGGGCTCAGGTGAGTATTAGGGGGTGCTGTGGGGGGAGCAGCACATAGAAGTTTTTTTACCTTCATGCACAGAATACGTGAAGGTAAAAAAAAAAATCTTCAGCCTTTACAACCACTTTCACAGCTACTAACTACCAGTGTGTGTGGGGGGTGGTTAACGTTCACTGCCATTAGGCACGTATACAAGGGGAGGTTACATTTCATTGCCAGTGACCATCAATGTGGGAGTGGGGGGGGGGGGGGGGTTAATAGTACTGACACCAGTGCTGACGGCTTTATTGAGTTCACTGACACCAATGCTGGGGGTTATTTTTTGCATCCACTGACATGATGGGTTGAATTTATTATTGCATCCACTGACCCCAATCCTGTTAGTTGTTTTTGTACTCACTGTCACCAATTTTGGGAGTTATTACTGCATCTGCTGACCCAAATGCTGCTGTTTAATATTGAGAAACATTGGAGGGTTATTGTACTCCAACTTCTATGATGTACATTGTGATACGCTGTAGTAGGACCAACATTTTTGGATGTTGACTTACAAAATATGCGCTGCTATTGCGCGGCCCCATGGCAGTGTCAGGGATTGCACATGAGGCTCTATATCCTTTCTTAAATTGACCACCACTGTTCTAAACCCAATGATACGTATGATTGATTGTCATGGTGTTTATGTGCTTGGGAACCAAACTGATTTGTTCCAGATCATTATCTGAGACCTGCGGCTGTTGTGGTCTCAATAGTTATGTCTCCTAGTTCACAGCTGAAGCGTAGATTTATTAACATTACATCCTAAATCCTGGCACAAAAAAAGAAAACAAAAAAAACTTGATTGCCTTTCCCACCCCCTTCTCCAGCATTGCAAGGGTTAATTGCTTGGGTGCTGCAATAAGGTGCAATACTTCTATTCTTTGTTTCAGCAGTGTCCCGCAAAGCTGCCTCCTCCAATGGGCTCCCAGCTGTGGTCTCACTTCTGCCTCCTCTATGTACAGTGCAGTGTTAATAGCCTTGCCTTGTACATGATGATGCCAAGGGACTGACCACAGACTTCAGGAAGAAGAGGAGAGTCCCCTGAGCTTGCTGGAGCAGAAAGTCAGGGTACATATCGCAGCCTGTTTATTTTTTTTTTCTACCCTCTAGACATAAGGAGCATTTAAAGTGGTTCTTGAAGATTATAATTTTTATTTAATTTTCATACATAAAAGTACAAAAAAAATGCATTTAAAGTGGTTCTAAAGGCAGAAAGTTTCCCCCTCCCCTATGAATTCTATGCATGAAAGTAAAAAAATTTCTGCATGCAGCACCCCACTCAGCTCCCCCTTATACCTACCTGAACCCGATCTAGATCCAGCTCTCTCCCTCCTCTTTGGCTCAGGTACAGCAGCGGGAGCCACCGGCTCGTGTGGAGGAAGTGAGGGGTTGGGAAGAGCCCTGCTCTTCGTGTTCTATGGACACAGATTGGGGCTTGGGAGTGAGCACGCATGAGTGCCCCCATACCAGGGGGGGAGGAGCCAGGAGCGATGGCGGGGGGACCTGAGAAAAGGAGGATCGGGGCTGCTCTGCGCAAATCCATCACACAGCGCAGGTAAGTATACCATGTTTGTAAAGGTTTAACTTTTTTTTTTTTTTTAAATAACAATCACTTTAACCCTTGCAAGGATAGACTGTGTGATACACAATCACTTCCAGCGCTCAGAGATCCACCAAAGACCAGGTATATATCGTAGACCAGGGGTAGGCAACCTCCTGGGGTCTTTCAGCTGTTGCAGGACTACAAGTCCCATCATGCCTCTGGGAATAATTGTAACTGCCAGCCTTGCAATGCCTGATGGGAAATGTAGTTCCACAACAGCTGGAGGGCCCCAGGTTGCCTACCCCTGTCGTAGACCATAAATGGCAAGGATAACATATGTCAAGAACACTCGGCCAATGCAGCCCTTCTCAGATCGGGGAATCCAGTAAAAACTAGTAGAAAACACACAGGAGGGCACAAAGGCCTAGTGCATTACCAGAGATTTATTATAAAAAAATTAAAATGTAGACAGATGAGCACTCACGAGTAGTGTAAATGAAGGCATAAGAACATGAGATACACTCCAAAGCAGGAATCGCGTGGCCTACTAAACGATACCGTTGTGCTGATGCGTTTCAGGGGCACATCTCATGTTATGCCTTCATTGCCTCTACTCTTGTGATTACTCATTTGTCTACATTTTAAGTTTTTATAATAAATCTCTGGTAATGCGCTAGGCCAAGGGTGCCCAACCGGTGGCCCGCGAAGCCCTCTGATGTGGCCCGCGACCTCCTGCTCTGGGATGGTGGGTCGGCAAGCCCAGATCGCAGGTTGACGACCCGCCATCCCAAAGCATTAGTGTTGTGGATGGAGCCAGCGGTAGAGGAAGCAAGGAGCTGCAGAAGGAGCAGAGCCGCATAAGCCGATCCGGCTCCTGTCCCTGGTGGCATGATACCAAATGCACTCCTAAAACAGCAAGATTTTCTACAGCCAGTTGCCTGCAGAAAGTGGACATTCATGCAGATGCAGAAAGTGGATTAAAAAGGTCAGTTTATGAAATCACAGTTTAGCAATGGGCATAATATCGGAGGTCTGCAATTGTTATTAAGCTGCCTACACGCTGATCTGCAGGTGCACCACATTGCACCTGCGGGTTACCTGCACTGAGCCATAGACTTCTATTCTATCCCGCGGGTTTGGTGCGCTTTCACAAAGTGCACCACACCTGCAAGATATAATAGAAGTCTATGGCAAAGAGCAGTTAACCCGCAGGAAAGCCACAGGTGCACTGCGCTGCTCCCGTGGTGTGGATAAACTGCAGTGCATCAGTGAGAAGCATCCTTAGGCCTCTTTCACATGATCAGTCTGATCGGGTCCTCCTTTCCATTTTTCAGGGGGACCTAATCGGACTCTCCATGCACTTTTTAATTGAGTGGTGTATGTAAAACTTGTGTGCATTTACACCCCCCACCTCCAATCCGATCCACAAAAAAAAAAAAATGGAAGGCGATCCGAACCGTTCCCCTCCATCTGGGGTGATCGGATCAGCAAGCCCATAGATCAGAGCGAGCTGTGTCTGTGTCCGCTCTGCATATGCGGTGTGGACACGGATCTGTCATCTACTCGCTCCGCTCTGCGTACAGATCCCCCCACTGAGCAAGCACATTCTGACCTGTGTGAAAGGGGCATAAAAGAGGGCTGAGGACAGCAAGGGCTTGTTTACATCACATTGTGGCCAGCGAACAGTTAATAAATCACTAACTTGGCCCTCACTCTTGAAAAGGTTGAGCACCCCTGCACTAGGGTTTTGCGCCCTCCTTTGTGTTTGTTTTTCTTGTAGACGGTCTAATTCCTGGATCTGGGATTTATTCTACACTTTCGGTCATCCTAGTTGTTAAGGCACTTGGTTTTCTCTAACTGTTCACTCCATTATCCACAGGCCATCAACTGTTTCTTCATCCTGTACTACGTTCTGGAGATGAGCCTGAAAATCTTTTCCCTGGGAATAAAGAACTACCTCTCCTATCCAAGCAACATTTTTGATGGATTTCTAACATTCATCTTACTGGTAGGACATTCTTCTTAGCTGGGAGTCATTGTGTGTGCTGTGCATGTTTTCTGGTGTTAAATCCCAATTCCTTCCAAAACGATTTTTTTAGTTTTGAACAAAGTGTGGGTAAGGGGTGCAGCTGCATGGAGTATGCACATGACACAAGGGAACTGGGCCATTCTGCTCTCAGCAGACTTGTGGCTTTCTCAGCCATGGTGTGGTTAAGGGTGAGGTCACAGGCATGGAGAAGTTACCGGAAACCTGTGCTGACACAAATACAGGGGCAGCCATCGCTGACTTCCTAAGAATCTTATTCTAGCTGTCTCTGGGTCTAGCAATTTCTTAGTCAGGCATAGAAAAGTTGGATATCCTGATCTCCATACTTATTGTGGGTCAGTGACTACAGAACACCTCCCCCTCTCCTTGTCTCCATAAACTTTTGGGGGGGGACATAGAGAAAGTGGAGAACAATGTAAATTATAAGGCCCCTTTCACACTGGGGCGGTTTGCAGGCGTTATTGCGCTAAAAATACCGCCTGAAAACCGCCCCTAAACAGCCTCCGCTGTTTGTTCAGTGTGAAAGCCCGAGGGCTTTCACACTGAAGCGGTGCGCTGGCAGGACAGGAAAAAAAGTCCTGCGAGCCGCATCTTTGGCGCTCCTGCCCATTGAAATCAGTGGGACAGCGCAGCTATACCGCGGCAATAGCCGCGCTGTACGAGTGGTTTTAACGCTTTTTCGGCCGCCAGCGGGGGGTTAAAACCGCACCGCTAGCTGCCGAATACCGCGGTAAAATAGCGCTGTTTTACCGCCGACGCCCCAGTGTGAAAGGGGCCTAACAGCAGGCAGACCACATCAGCTCAATAGAATTTTATTTTATTTTTTTTTATCATTTTTGCAAGACCATGTCACAAAAGAAAGCTGTTTATCCTAAAAAGGACAATATGGGGGTTATTTACTAAAGCTGGAGAGTGCAAAATTTGGTGCAACTCTGCATAGAAACCAATCAGCTTCCAGGATTTATTGCCAAAGCTTAACTGAACAAGCTGAAGTTAGTTTGAGTTTTACAACCTCCTCTGAACGATTTAACTTGACAGATAGTAAACGACGTTTAAAAAGGTCCGTTCTGCCGCGTTTACATGCCGCGTTTGTGAGCGTTTTAAAAAATTAGTTTTTTTCTTTTTTTTTGCAAATAGTCAAAAATGAAAAACACCTGTAAACGAATTGCGGCTAAATGCAACTTACCGCGCTTTCATGCGTTTACAAGCTGTTACAGACATTCGGCATTTCAAATGCCTCTGAACATCCGTCCTGAACGCATTTTTTTTGCTTTCCAAAAAAAGCTTCTGAACTCAACTGCCTAGAAATGACTATAAACGACCCTGTGTACATGGACTGATAAGATAACATGGAGGAGAATTCAGGGGCAGCTGAAAAATGCCCAACTGCTCCTAAATGTCCGTTTACCATCAGCAGTGTACATGAGGCCTAAGGCATGTACATGTACACAGGGCCGTTTATAGTCTTTCTAGGCAGTTGAGTTTAGAGGCTTTTTGGGAATGCAAAAAAATGGGTTCAGAAGCTGAGTTTAAAGGCATTTCAAGTGGCAAACGCTTCTAAACGCGGTAACTGGCGTTTAGCCGCATTTTGTTTACAGGCGTTTACAACCAAAAAAAAAAAAAAACACGGCATGTAAAGGTGTCAAAATGGAAGTTTTAAACGTGGGTTACTATCTGAATCCATATTCAGGATATAACATATTACAGATACATCAGCCCCCACACCCCTTCCCTGATTCCCTGTTGTGACAGCGAGCAATGGATCTTCTCCCACTCGCTGTCATAATTTAAAAAAGCCGTGTACATGCGGGGCTCTGCCCACCCGGCCGTGTCATTCATTTTTTAGAGTTCTGTGAATATGAGAACTACAAGTACCAGTAGGCAGGTCGGCTTGTAGTTCTCAATGAAATACCACATTGCTGTTGAGTGCTCTCTGGTAGTTTTGAGTCTTCCTGTCGGATTATAACTACCAGGCAGACAGCTCACACAGACCGCCTGCAAGAGCCCTGCACTGCACCCGTGTTCTGCTGATTGTGGGTGCAATGCTTTACAGGCTTCTAGTAAAAAAATTAAATAAATGCATATTTATTTATTTTTTTCTGCAAAAAAGATGATGCGCTTTTATAATTTTTTTTTTTTTTTTTTTTACAAACGTGAACTTCTCCTTTTAAAGAGGAAGTAAACCCTGATGGGTTTTACTTCCTCTTTTTTTTTCCCCTGCAAAGTAAAAGCATCCATCTTCGCCCCTCTTCCTTCCGGGGCCGCGGACTCTGGCTCTGCGACTGACCGGAGTCATGTGACGTCACTCCCGTGCATGCGCGTGGGAACCGTCAGTCACGGCACTTGCTAGGGAAGAAGCAGCACGGAGGGCCGTTTCTTCACAGCGCATGCGTCGATGACATCATCGGCTCAGTGTACAGCAAATATCTACATCATGTTTAGGAGATATTTACAGTACCTATAGGTAAACCTTTATTATAGGCTTACCTATAGGTACAAGTGGCACAGAGAGGCTTACAACCACTTTAAGTATTGACTAAGTTATTACTGAATCAATAGCAGAAATGTAAAAATTGCTCTGGTCCATCAAGGGTGTGCAGGTGTGAGAACTGATTTAGTTGAATAGCATATAAGCCAGTTCTGAAATGCTAGATATGTGAGCAGGGCCGGGACAAAGGGTGGGCAGGAGGGACGGCTGCCCTGGGTACTGTGGTATCATGTGAGGTGGGAGGGCACCCCAAGGAGACTGGGGGGAGGGGACTTGTGCTAAAAGGGGGAATTTTGGGGGTGGCAGGGGGTAAGTATTGTTGTAGGAGGGGGAATGCTAAGAGTGGTGATTTGTGTTGGGAGGGGGGACGGGGGAAGACGTTTGTGCTAGGAGAGGGGATTTGAGGGGAATTTGTATTAGGAGGGAGGAATTGAAGTGGGTGGGGGGAGAAGATGTGTACTAGGAGGGAAAATTTTAAGGGTGGAGGATTGAATTTTTTTCTTCTGGGGAGGGGGATTTGTGCTGAGAGGGGGATCTCAGCAGGGGGTGGATTTGTACTGGGAGGAGGGGGGATTTATGCTTAGGGGTTAAGAATGCAGATTAGTGCTTCGTGTTTTCTTGAGGAGGAAGGGGGGGATTTTTGCTGACACATAATGCTCATACATATTGAGGGGGGGAGGCGCAGTTTGGCACGTTCGCCCTGGGCTCTAGGTGAGCTTGTCGTGCCATTGTATGTGAGGTATTAAAAAGGAGTAGATATGAACACAATAAGGGCTCGTTCACATCGGCAGGAGGAAGGAGGTAAAAATAGGCGGATGTAACGCCCACCTTAAAGATGGCATGCAGCTGCTGAGGCTTGTACCCCCCATCGCATTCGGCAGCAAGCTCCCCTGCCAAGAGCCACCAATTCAAATAAATTGCACCACATCGCAACCGTGAGCCAAATGTGGTATTTATATACAATCATCTTTCAAATTTCAAGAAAAAAAACAGCTATTCAGTGACAGTATTGCCTGGCAGCTGCTGCTCTACCACCCTCAGTCTACTGTGGATCGCTTTTTAGAAAAGTGGCAAAGGCTGCTGGCCATGTGAAGGAGCCCTTTAAAGATGCACCTGTTCATTGCAGTCCTTCGAGGATTGCTGTTTGATATGTGGGATATAACTGAGCTCCAAAACGCATCAGGTGACTTGTCTTGGATCGCAGGATTGGTACATATGGCTTTCCATCTCCATCTTCGATCATTAAATCCATTCTCTTGTAGGTGCTGGAAATTGCTACATTTGCTATATACAAGTTCCCGCATCCTGGCTGGTGAGTTAAACTGTTTGCTTTATTTTTCAGCAATACACAATCTACTACAATATGATTAGACTGAAGTGACTCTAAGGCCTGTTTGACATGGGCTTTAGCTGGTCTAAGAGCAATGTGAACAGCAAGCATTTGTAGAGCTTTCAGCAAGATTTGCCATTCAGTACCAGTTTGTAAAATGTTGAAAATTAGATCCTAATGGGAGCGTTGGTTGATGCTTTAAGCAAGCTGCTAGCAGGCTTTCAACAAGCGTCAAGAAGTGCTGAAGCCTGCTAGCAGCCTCCTTTTGAAGTGACAATCAACACTCCCATTAGGATCTGTGTTCAGCAGTTACAACCTGGAGCTGAATAGCACTTTAAAAGCTTCAACAAAGCTTGCTGAAAGGTCTGCAAATGCTTTGTCAAAGCTTGCTGTTCGCACTGCTTATACAGTGCCTTGAAAATGTTTTCACACAACTTGAAATTCTCCATATGTTGTCATGTTACAACCAAAAATGTAAATGTATTTTATTGGGATTTTATGTGATAGACCAACACAAAGTGGCACATAATTGTGAAGTGGAAGGAAAATGATGAATGGTTTGCAAATAAATATGTGAAAAGTGTGGAGTGCATTTGTATTCAGCCCCCCCTGAGTCAATACAGCTGCAAGTCTTTTTGAGGATGTCTCTACCAGCTTTGCACATCTAGAGAGTGACATTTTTTGCCCATTCTTCTTTGCAAAATAGCTCAAGCTCTGTCAGATTGGATGGAGAGCGTCTGTGAACAGCAATTTTCAAGTCTTGCTACAGATTCTCAATTGGATTTAGGTCTGGACTTTGACTGAGCCATTCTAACACATGAATATGCTTTGATCTAAACCATTACATTGTAACTCTGGCTGTATGTTTACGGTTGTTGTCCTGCTGGAAGGTGAACCTCCATCCCAGTCTCAAGTCTTTTCCAGACTCTTACAGGTTTTCTTCTAAGATTGACCTGTATTTGGCTTCATCCATCTTCCCATCAACTCTGACCAGCTTCCCTGCCCCTGCTGAAGAAAAGCATCCCCACAACATGATGCTGCCACCATCATGTTTCACAGTGGGGATGGTGTGTTCAGGGTGATGTGCAGTGTTAGTTTTCCACCACACATAGCGTTTTGCTTTTAGGCCATAAATTCAATTTTGGTTTCATCTGACCAGAGCACCTTCTTCCACGTTTGCTGTGTCCCCCACATCGCTTCTCACAAACTGCAAACAGGACTTCTTATGGCTTTCTTTCAAAAATGTCTTTCTTCTTGCCACTCTTCCATAAAGGTCAGATTTGTGGAGAGCACGACTAACAGTTGTCCTGTGGACAGATTCTCCCACCTGAGCTGTGGATCTCTGCAGCTTCTCCAGAGTTACCATGGGCCTCTTGGCTGCGTCTCTGATTAATGCTTTCCTTGCCCGGCCTGTTGGTTTAGATGGACGGCCATGTCTTGGTAGGTTTGCAGTTGTGCCATACGCTTTCCATTCTCGGATGATGGATTGAACAGTGCTCCGTGAGATGTTCAAAGCTTGGGATATTTTTTTATATAATAACCCTGCTTTAAACTTCTCCACAACTTTATCCCTGACCTGTCCGGTGTGTTCCTTGGCCTTCATGATGCTGTTTGTTCACTAAGGTTCTCTAACAAACCTTTTGAGGGCTTCACAGAACAGCTGTATTTATACTGAGATTAAATTACACACAGATGGACTCTATTTACTAATTAGGTGACTTCTGAAGGCAATTGGTTCCACTAGATTTTAGTTAGGGGTATCAGAGTAAAGAGGGCTGAATACAAATGCACGCCACACTTTTCACATATTTTTATTTGTAAAAATGTTGAAAACCATTTATCATTTTCCTTCCACTTCACAATTATATGTGCCACTTTGTGTTTATCTATCCAATAAAATCCCAATAAAATCCATTAACGTTTTTAGTTGTAACATGACAAAATGTGGAAAATTTCAAGGGGTATGAATACTTTTTCAAGGCACTGTATAAGCTGAAGACCGTGTGAAACAAGCCTAAGTGTGCACAGTTAATTGAGCTACTATTATCTACTGCTGTTCTCTGTTTTCTTATATCCTTTATTGAAAGGAATTCAGATTTATAGTGGTATTTCTATGTAATGTTTTCTTTATTTAACCTTCATTTTTTTATAGGGGTTTTATTTACTGTGAATTTTTAAGGAAAACCGCAAAGTGCTGGCAAGACAAAAATAAAATCACATATCAACAAATACGCATTATACCAACATATCCATGTTCATGCTCTGCCATTCATTCCACACCTCCATAGGTAAAGGAGACATATTGACAAGTAACAACACCATTAAACAATTTAACTAACTAATGAAGTAGGAAGTGGCATGGGGGGGATTTATTAATGGCAAATAGACTGTGCACTTTGCAAAGTGCAATTGTACTCTGCAGGAGCAGTTGCTCCAGAGCTTAGTAAATGAGCAGAAGCTTTGCTGACTTTCATCATCCAATCATGTGCAAGCAAAAATGCTGTTTATTTTTTTTTAAATTTTCCTTACATGTGATTGGATATTCTTTGCAAAGTGAAGCTCTACCCCATTTAACAAGCTCTGGAGCACCTGCACTTTCAGAGTGTACAATCTATTTATATTTAGTAAATCACCCCCATAGCGTCAGTGTCGGCCTTCCAGGTTGGGTCACCAAGTGCATCAATCCAAAGTTGCCAAATTTTGTAGAATCTTTTTTTTTTGGACAAGTCCTGTCATTATACAAGATTTTAAATTTGGTTATGAGATCTTCTAGAATAGGGATGTACTCTTCCAGTACACCAAGATTAATTTCCTGGCATAAAACAATATGAACCAGATTACATTCTTTTGAATGTTGAATTAAAATTGTCAACCAAACCAAGCAGGCCAACCTCGGGGATTTTTGGCACCATAAAGTTGAGACTCTCTTCCAAACAATTGAATATCTGGTCCCAGGGTGTGGACACTGAGGATCCTATCCAGTTCACCTCCCTTTTTTTTTATTTTATTAGTTAAAGTGGATTTTTTATTTTTTTTTTATAACCCGCCCACCCAACAGATGCAGCGTTGTCTTGCCAAGATCCTCTTCTCAGCAGCTGCTGCTCAGGTCCCGCCCCACCATGTTTGTGACATCATCGGGATTCCCAGCAGCTCTTCCAGGTTCAGCCGTCGGGCCTCCTCATGAAGCCTCGGGCACAAAGGACATTTTGCAAACTATCCTAGAAGCCTTTATCTCCTGGCAGCAGCATTTTGGCAGAAAAAAAAAAACCTGGTGCTTGTAAAAGTGTCTTTCTAAAGCTCTTACAAGCTTTTCGATGCGTTCACAGGCATCAAGAGCTTGGGCGTTATTTATTTCATTGGCCAGAATAATCTAATCTGGCCATTGAAATTAATTAATGCTCGAGCGCTAAACGTGCCTAGTGTTCATGCACATTTAGGTGCTTTAAGCAGCGTCACGCATTTCTTTTAATTTATTCTTTTCCTGCTGCTCCTGGACGCACTGGCAGTGGGTTTCTTTTCCTGCCTCTAAAAGCCTCTGTCACTAAATGCTGCTAAAAGCCACAGTGTGCATAGGGGTGTTTAGAGGCAGGAAAAAGAAAAACACAGAATGCCCCTAGGAGGAGCTGTAATGTCCAGTGTGCTGCCAGGCCTGCCCTCCTCCTCATCTGTGAATCACTAAGGTCTCCTGGCATGAGTGCTGTACATATCCCAGGAGGTACAGCAGGGGAATGATGTGTATTGGCGGCGGGACTGAACCCTTTTTGGTTAAAAAATAAATAAATAAAGTAAAATTAAAAGCCGGTATACAGGTAGTGAATAGGAGGGCCTTTCAATTTTATAGTTGAAGATCCGCTTTAAGTTTGGGTTAAGCAGTGAACTCAAGGTGGTTTTATTTAGTTTTTTTATTTCCTGCTTGCACTTTCAAAAACTGCCAGCAGTGGGAGCTCCCATACAGTATTTTTTATGGTGGCTTCCTTTAAGGTTTGTTATATTTTTTCTGAAAGCAAACCATTCCTTTTGCACACTCAGCAGCAAACAAACGCATATCTCACTGCTACGTCTCCCTGCTAAGCCTATGGGAAATACTCCCCCTTTCTGGATAGGGGGGGGGGGGGTGTGCATGTGACGCACCCCTTCTCTCCATTTTTCATAGTCCCATGCTCCTTTTGATTGCCCCAGTGCTGCCAGAGGGCTGTAGAACATACAGTAGCCCTGTGTGAGCTCCAACATGTAAACTGACTTTACATTGAAAGCTGGATTATGATGTCCCGTCCTTACTGTGTATTCCAGGAAACCGGACATTCAGGGCCTCTTGTCTCTCTGGGAGATGGTTCGACTTGTCAACATGTTTATCGTTTTCCGATTTCTAAGAATCATCCCAAACATGAAGGTCGGTGCATTGCATTTTTGCTTTTGACCCCCTGATCTACACTTCCTGATTCCTTACTAATGGCAAATAGACTGTGCACTTTACAAAGTGCAGTTGCTCCAGAATTTAGTAAATGAGGGGGAGCTCTGCTGACTTCCATCATCCAATCATGTGCAAGCAAAGATTCTTTGTTTTTTGTTTTTTTGTTTTTTTTTTGTTTTTTCCTTGCATGTGACTTTTGTTTTTTTTGTAAAGTGGAGGTTTATGAAGCTCTGGAGCAACTGCACTTGCAAAGTGTATAGTCTATTTGCCTTTAGTAAATCCACCCCACAGTTCCTCACTGAAGCAGAAGTAATCTTTCATAAGACAGATATTTAGACCGCTATATTTCACTTCCAGTAGTTTTTTTTTTTTTTTTTCCGAAAGTTCCAGACAAGGTAATACAAGGAACTTTTTTAGAACCATAATGCTGATAAATGTTCAACATATCACACATGTAGATTTCTACATGTGCCAGTACTCTTGAAGCACTTTTCCTTCAAGAGGACCGACAAGTATAATACTTCATGACATTGAGTAGAAAGTTCCCAACCGTAGATCTCTCGGGGGGAAAATGCCAACAGACATAACATTAAAACCGTTATTGGCTCCTGTCTAAATTGGCCCTAGTATGTGTATGTATGAATGTGAGTTAGGGACCTTAGATTGTAAGCTCCTTGAGGCAGGAACTGATGTGAATGTACAACATATATGTAAAACTCTGCATAAATTATCACCACTATATACAGTGGGGATGGAAAGTATTCAGACCCCCTTAAATTTTTCACTCTTTGTTATATTGCAGCCATTTGCTAAAATCATTTAAGTTCATTTTTTTCCTCATTAATGTACACACAGCACCCCATATTGACAGAAAAACACAGAATTGTTGACATTTTTGCAGATTTATTAAAAAAGAAAAACTGAAATATCACATGGTCCTAAGTATTCAGACCCTTTGCTGTGACACTCATATATTTAACTCAGGAGCTGTCCATTTCTTCTGGTCATCCTTGAGATGGTTCTACACCATCATTTGAGTCTAGCTGTGTTTGATTATACTGATTGGACTTGATTAGGAAAGCCACACACCTGTCTATATAAGACCTTACAGCTCACAGTGCATGTCAGAGCAAATGAGAATCATGAGGTCAAAGGAACTGCCTGAAGAGCTCATGGACAGAATTGTGGCAAGGCACAGATCTGGCCAAGGTTACAAAAAAATTTCTGCTGCACTTAATGTTCCTAAGAGCACAGTGGCCTCCATAATCCTTAAATGGAAGACATTTGGGACGACCAGAACCCATCCTAGAGCTGGCCGTCCGGCAAAACTGAGCTATCGGGGGAGAAGAGCCTTTGTGAGAGAGGTAAAGAAGAATCTAAAGATCACTGTGGCTGAGCTCCAGAGATGCAGTCGGGAGATGGGAGAAAGTTGTAGAAAGTCAATCATCACTGCAGCCCTCCACCAGTCGGGGCTTTATGGCAGAGTGGCCCGACGGAAGCCTCTCCTCAGTGCAAGACACATGAAAGCCTGCATGGAGTTTGCTAAAAAACACCTGAAGGACTCCAAGATGGTGAGAAATAAGATTCTTTGGTCTGATGAGACCAAGATAGAACTTTTTGGCCTTAATTCTAGCGGTATGTGTGGAGAAAACCAGGCACTGCTCATCACTTGTCCAATACAGTCCCAACAGTGAAGCATGGTGGTGGCAGCATCATGCTGTGGGGGTGTTTTTCAGCTGCAGGGACAGAACGACTGGTTGCAATCGAGGGAAAGATGAATGCGGCCAAGTACAGGGATATCCTGGACGAAAACCTTCTCCAGAGTGCTCAGGACCTCAGACTGGGCCAAAGGTTTACTTTCCAACAAGACAATGACCCTAAGCACACAGCTAAAATAACGAAGGAGTGGCTTCACAACAACTCTGTGACTGTTCTTGAACGGCCCAGCCAGAGCCCTGACTTAAACCCAATTGAGCATCTCTGGAGAGACCTAAAAATGGCTGTCCACCAACGTTTACCATCCAACCTGATAGAACTGGAGAGGATCTGCAAGGAGGAATGGCAGAGGATCCCCAAATCCAGGTGTGAAAAACTTGTTGCATCTTTCCCAAAAAGACTCATGGCTGTATTAGATCAAAAGGGTGCTTCTACTAAATACTGAGCAAAGGGTCTGAATACTTAGGACCATGTGATATTTCAGTTTTTCTTTTCTAATAAATCTGCAAAAATGTCAACAATTCTGTGTTTTTCTGTCAATATGGGGTGCTGTGTGTACATTAATGAGGAAAAAAAATTAACTTCAATGATTTTAGCAAATGGCTGCAATATAACAAAGAGTGAAAAATTTAAGGGGGTCTGAATACTTTCCGTCCCCACTGTAAATGCCTGAAATAATAATACTTAGAAGTTGACATTTATTGTTTGGCCTGCTGTATAAAGGCAGTGGTGGGGTTCTGAGAGGTAGATTGTATCGGCATGTCCTTGGTTGCTTTTCATGGTGTAACATCCAAGTCGTGTTACCTTGTAGATGATGGCTCTAGTAGCGGGCACATTGCTGGATTTAGTGAAGAATCTTCGGGCATTTGCTGGAATCCTTGTGGTAAGTACCTTTTTATGCTGATTCATTTTCAAATATTGGCTGTTTATACTTTAATGTAAAATGTAAATGAAAAATACCTTTCTATGTAAATTATTGGGAACTCTCAGATCTGAAGTTGCATAAAATGCACTTGTACCCACCAAATGTACTATGAGGTAAAAGTAGCCCTGAAGAAGCCGCTTACCATTGCCACCTTCCTATCATAGTCATACAGTAGAGGACACAAGGTTTGTACTGTAACCATAGACATTCATGGGTTCTATGATGGCCACCTTCAGGTGATTGAACGCTGGCAAAAATCTTGGCTAGGGTGTCCCTGGTGCATGCTCATATAACCTTGCCCACTCTGATACTCCAGTTTTTTTGTCATTGTCTTTAGTTTGAACTTTTCCTTCAGGCATTTTAATCAAGATCTTACTGCTTATTATGCATCAGTGGGAGGAGTAGTGTCTTATGGTTGGTGTCGGTGGAAGGAATAGTGCCCCATAGTGGTTGTCAGTGGAAGGAATAGTGCCCCATCATTGGAATCAGTGGGAGGAAAATAGGGATGCATCGGTACTAGTTTTTAAGACCGAGTACCGATACCTTTTTTCAAGTACTCACCGATACCGATTACCATTACCTATTTTTAGCGTCACGTGACATTTTGTTTTTATGGTCTTTGTTGACTTATCAACGATTTAAACAGACCTCTGATGTTTTACCTTTGAGAATGAAAAAAAGGAGATTGAGGTCATTGCCCTCAATCTCCTCCTCTGCTGCCTCAGCTACACAGAATGAATGGACAGAAATGGCTCTGTACAGAGCTTCCCGTTCTTTCACAAACTGAAGCATAGTAAACACAGTTTTTACTATTTCTCAGTTATGAATGAACAGAGTCAGTTATCGGTATACACTGTCTCTGTTCATTAAGAGAAGGAAGAGGCTAGTCAATTTTTTGTAATTAAAAAAGTGCATTTACTATTATTATTATTATTATTATTATTATACTTATATGTTTTCTTTAATATTTTTTTAGGAGCCCGAAAAAAATGCACCAGCGATCAGCAAGTCGCTGATGACATGCAGGTCTCTTGCAGACTGCCAGTATAAACTGTCTGCCTATACATTTTACGGCCGGGCAGTTTCACACTGACAGGAAGGATGAATGAACTATGAACACTCCACAGCGCCATGGTAGTTCATTGAGAACTACAAGCCGAAAGGATGTTGTAGTTCATTCATTCACAGAACTCTGTGGATGATCGACAAAAAAAAGTGCCAAATGTGGCAGTGGAGGGTGCGGACAAGCAGGGCTTCCACTTTTGGGTGGAGCTCTGCTTTAAATACCCGCCTAATCCACTCTTAAAGGAAGTTCACATTTACAAAAAAAAATAATAAATGCACATTTGTTTGCAGGTGTTTTTTTTTTTTCTTTGTTTTGTTAGGGATCTGTAAAGTATCAGCAGACCATGGGTGTAATGCTATGGTCCTGCAGACTGCCTGCGTAGCTCTCTGCCCGAATCTCTGATATGGGCAGGCAGTTAAACTCAGACCGGAAGCTCAATTAACTAACTTGAGCGATCCATAGCATTCTGGTAGTTCATTGAGAAGCTACAGCCGCGAAGGCTGACGGTACTTGTAGTTTTCCCATTTACAGAACACTATGAATGAATGATGTGGATGGAAGATGATCCTCTGCTTGCTGTCACAGTGGGGATCAGGGAGGGGTGCAAGGGCTGGTGCATGTGTAATATGTTATAGGTTACACCCTGAATATGGGTGTAACATGTTTAAAAAGGTGAACTTATCCTTTAAGCAGCCCATAGATTAGGGGGGGGAAATGTCAGGCAGATTGTACACAAGTGGATTATAATAAAAATAAAAAGTGCAGAGTCCTTAAAACAGTTTGGATTGGTGGATCAAGCCTGCCTATACATGGATTGAAATTTGGCTGGTCCTGCTAAACCTGCCAAATTTCAGTCCGGTCGGCTTTAGTACTTGCTGTATGACTCGAATTTTGGAATTTCAAATGGTAAACTGGGTTGGTGGATTTTTAAAAAACTGAAAAAATTCAAGTTGGGTTTATAAAAAGCTGAATATTCAGTCTGCTGTAATTTCCTTGCTTTGTCTGAGCTTGATGCTTTAGCTGGGGCATCAAGAGAAAACATAAATCTGACATGATGTTTAGCCAACTGCCTTATCCTTGTTACAATTTTTGACTCTCTGTGTTTGTATTTAGGTGGTATACTATGTTTTTGCGATCATTGGTATTGACCTGTTTAGAGGTGTCCTGCCGAATCCAAGGAACACAAGGTAAATTGTGGTTCCAAAAATACTCATTTGGGCTTAAAATATTTTAGAACATTTACCTTCTTGGGTATGAAAACTTTAACTCTTATTTTCTTGTGTAATTTTTTTTAGTTCTCCAGCTAATGAGAACTCCACCAACGAGACTGCACAATGCGGGACCTTTGAGCAACTCGAGTATTGGCCGAACAACTTTGATGATTTTGCTGTAAGTCCTGCAAGCAGTTCCTCTTCTGTAGCAGTGATGGTTTCACTTTGGTTTATCATCTTTACTTTGTGTTTCAGGCTGCTCTTGTGACGCTGTGGAACGTGATGGTGGTGAATAACTGGCAGGTGTTCTTGGATGCCTTTTCCAGATATACAAATCCGTAAGTGATGCTTCATAATAAAGCCAAAATTAGGTTATGCTTGCACTAAAGCAGTAATGGCGAACCTTTTTAAGCCCGGGTGCCCAAACAGCGACACAAAACCAACTTATTTATTTCAAAGTGCCAACACAGAATTAAACCTACCAGTGGCTCTGTACAGAGGATGGGACTGATCATCCCTCTGAATGAGCCCTAAGGGACCAAAAAAGTATGATTCTGCCAGATTCGCTCAGAATGCAGGGTTCAGGAATGTGTTGTGCTCAGAATGCAGGGTTCAGGAATGTGTTGTGCTCAGAATGCAGGGTTCAGGAGTGTGTTTTACGCTCAGAATGCAGGGTTCAGGAATGCGTTGTGCTCAGAATGCAGGGTTCAGGAGTGTGTTGCGCTCAGAATGCAGGGTTCAGGAGTGTGTTACGCTCAGAATGCAGGGTTCAGGAATGCGTTGTGCTCAGAATGCAGGGTTCAGGAATGCGTTGCGCTCAGAATGCACTGTGCAACATACACTGTGTGCAACATACACTGACCTACCTGAGGCATACTTCCTGCACTACTCACACCCCCATCCCCCACACACACACAGTACGATGTAGATCGGAGGATCCATCATCTTTCATACCTCTCCATGGCCTCATCGTCCAGTTCTCCCCAACACCGGACGGGCAGTATTGCAAGAGTCCCTGCCATCCAGCCACTCCTTAGTATACCCGCCGCCGGGAAGTCAGCTAGCAGCCACTGCACCTTTCCCATGGTCATGATCTGCTCCAAGCACTGCCCCTCCCCCTCCGCTGTTCCACAGGTCGCAGTGCCAGAGGAACAGGCTAGACCAAAGTAATCCTGGGACAGGGGGAGCTGGAATAGAGTGCCGCAGAGAGGGTGGCCTAACCAGAGGTGTTAGGGGTCCGTGGGAGGCAAAAAGGTGCAGCACAGACCCTCGGGGTGGCGGAGGAATAGCTTTACACCCCCCTAAATGTCACACCTGGGGCATGACTGGCTGCCCACCCCCTCTGCTGACGTCACTGGCACTGATGCAAGGAAGGGAGCCAGCTCATCAGTGCCTGGCTTGGGGAATCCCCCCCTTATCTGGCGGTGCTGGCTCCGTAAGCTGGCGTGTCCACAGAGTGGGCTCTGCATGCCAGCTGTGGCATGCATGCCATAGGTTCGCCACCACTGGATTAATAACATTCACGTGTCTTGCACAGCACAATATCAGTATTGCCTACCAAACTGCATGTATATGCTCTAAACGCAGTCAGAACCTAGCATCTCAATAGCCAAAATATGGATGAAATCACTGGTACTGTTGATTCATACCTCTAGAGTTGGCTGCGTACTACTTCTGAACTAAGTCATGTGATCTGAGGTCGCTATCGGTAGTACCTTTCCATAGCCATTACCACTCTGCACTTTGCCCCGTAGTCCCCCAGCAATGGATCAAAACTCTAATGCCGCGTACACACGGTCGGACTTTTCAGCTACAAAAGTCCGACGGACTTTCGACGGACTTTCGACGGACTTGCGGCGGACTTGCGGCGGACTTTCTAACGAACAGACTTGCCTACACACGATCACACAAAAGTCCGTCGAATTCTTACGTGATGACGTACACCGGACTAAAATAAGGAAGTTGATAGCCAGTAGCCAATAGCTGCCCTAGCGTGGGTTTTTGTCCGTCAGACTAGCATACAGACGAGCGGATTTTTCGACCGGACTCGAGTCCGTCGGAAAGATTTGAAGCATGTTTCAAATCTAAAGTCCGTCGGATTTGAGGCTGAAAAAGTCAGTTGAAAGTCCGGAGAAGCCCACACACGATCGGATTACCAGCCAGCTTTAGTCCGTCAGCGTCCGTTGGACTTTTGTAGACGAAAAGTCCGACTGTGTGTACGCGGCATAACAGTCGATTTTGGCAAAACACTCAGGGCCAATTTACACTGTGCGGTGACAGACCTTTTGCCTTATGGTAAAATGTCTGACACCGCAGGGACACACAGGAAAGAATTGTTTCCTATGTGTCCCATTCACACTGCAATGCAATTTAGCGCTGTGCTAAAATGCAGAAATGCTGCATTTTATCACAGCACACCGGCTGAAATCGCACTACAATGTCAGGCCGCTCAGCCTGATATTGCAATGAATGAAGTGTACGTTTTGTACACTTCAATTAAAGCGGGTACAAATATAAAAAGGGGGGCAGTGCAGTGCCCTGAATCATGCACCACACTGCCCCCTAGCTAGCTGGAAACGTAGGGCGGTTGGAGTGTTGAATCACTCCCGCTGCTCTGCGATATATGTGTGAATTTGCAATCACTTTGGGTGGATAAGGCTCAGTGAAGGAGGGAGAAGCATTCTCTCTCTGACAGAGTCCCGGCTGTGGCTCTCCAGCAAATACCGATTTTATCAGTGCACAACAAGAGGTGGCTTCCCCACCTTGTGATGCCAACTACGGCCCTAAATCCCGACACTTTTCGATTTGGTATTTGTCAATCTTTATCAAGAAAAGCCATGGGTGGGAGGAGAACTCCTTTATATGCACTCCCCCTCTCTACCTGCTTTTGCAGGAAAAGAGAGATAATTGAGACTTTTGAAAGAGGCCCGCCATGTCAAATAATAAGGACAGAATGAATACAAAAATGTTAATACAAATACATGATTTATTATTACAATCTAAAATTCATACCAAATTCTTGGAAAAAATCAAATAAGTAGTCACATGACTTACACTAAGATATGCTGCTCATAGCATGCAGTACAATTGATGGGTATACATGATAAACATAAATGATGAATTAAATCAATAAGAAAATGTACATAATTAAACCAGGTGTATCTTGGCATCTAGTGGCACTCAACGCGTTTTATGGCATTTCAGCCACTCATCAGGAGTGTGATAAGACAGTATACTACAAAAATAAATAAATATCAGTTGTTAATAGTGCCCTCTAAGAAAAAGTAAAGATGTTGTTTTCCCAACAGAATGGTGACAGGTTGGTGACTTGCACCAACCTGTCCCCAGTTGATCTAATTGATCCCAGGGGTCACCATAGAGATTACAGAGGTCCACTGGCAGTAGTCAGAGTCTGTAACAGGGCACAAAAGCTGGGCTACCAGTGCGGACCAGCAGTAGTTTTCTCCTTTCTTGGAACTTTGGTTGACCACCACCTATTTCTCATGTAGAAGAACAAAAATCAAACCTGAAGCCACTGCAGCCTCTCAGGTTTTCTTGGTATGATAGAGGTTCTGAACAGGAAATTATCAGGCTTTTTTTGTTTTTTTTCTAAGACTGGTGCAAAGAAAACAGAAGTATTAACGTACAGATTCCAGTTTTGTTGCTGTGGAATACTTGTCTGCTTTTGCTTAAAGAGGAGTTCCACCCAGGGGGTCCATTAAAAAAAGAATTAAAAGTCAGCAGCTACAAATACTGCAGCTGCTGACTTTTAATTGGACACTTACCTGTCCCTGGGTCCAGCGATGCGGGGGATCGAAGCCCCGCTCGCCCCCCCTCCGCTCGTCGGCGCCGGCATTTTAACTGTGGGCGCCGGGCTGTGGCTTCACAGCCTGGCACCCACTGCGCATGTGCGAGCGGCGCCGCGCGCCGTGATTGGGCGCTCAATTACCTGGGACCTGTAATGGGTCCTAGATGATTAACAGGAGGGAGGGAGCAGAGACGAGCCCTTCCTGTGCCGAGGGGGAAGTGATGTCACCAGCCCAGGCAAAGGAAGAGGCAGACTACAAGGGACCACCTAGCAACAGGCATTTAGAGGTAAGTAAAAAAAAAAAAAAATATCCAAATTTTTTTTGTTTTTTTTTTTATAGAATTTTTCAGGTATTTTTGTTTTTTTGGGTGGAATCCCACTTTAAGTTGTCTTTGGACAGTTTATCATAAATTAGCCAATTGCGTGCTAAGCTATGTCACGTTAAAATATTCCTGTATTCAAAGAGCCCTGGGGCTGTTTTTACCTGCACTATAATGAGCAGGTTGGTGGGTTGGGTTCTCCTGGCAAGGCTTCTACTAATAAGCTCTGGTGGCCAGGTCGTAATCCACTTGCTAAAAACCACCAAATACCACCATAGCATCTTGCCGGTAATAGCTTGTTCACACTTATTTAGCCATGAGAGAACTTAAATGCCTGATACTTCTGGGTATAGGAGAGCATATATGCCTTGCACCCCTGGCTGCCACATGACCACTGTCACACTCAGACAATTCAGTGCCATCACATGGGGAGGCGAGAGTCCTTAGCCCTGTGTAAGCTCGGAATTGTGTCCTACATAATGCTTTCTACTCTTTGCTCCTCAAAGCCAAGCAGAAGTAGTATACGTGAGAGGCAGTGCTAAGTACTGTACAGCCGTGGCCAAAAGTTTTGAGAATGACACAAATATTATTTTTCACAAAGTCTGCTGCCTCCGTTTTTTTATGATGGCAATTTGCATATACTGCAGCATGTTATGAAGAGTGATCAGATGAATTGCAAAGTCCCTCTTTGCCATGAAAATGAACTTAATCCCAAAAAAACATTTCCACTACATTTCATCCCTGCCACAAAAGGACCAGCTGACCTCATGTCAGTGATTCTCTTGTTAACACAGGTGTCAGCGTTGATGAGGACAAGCCTGGAAATCACTCAGTATTGCTGACTGAGTTAGAATACCAGACTGTAAGCTTTAAAAAAGAGGGTGGTGCTTGAAATAACTGTTTTTCCTATGTTAACCATGGTTACATGCAAGGAAACGGGGGCAGACATCATTGCTTTCCATAAGAAGGGATTCACAGACCAAGATATTGCTGATACTAAGATTGCACCTAAATCAACAATTTATCGGATCATCAAGAATTTCAAGGAGATAGATTGAGTAGTTAAGAAGGCTTCAGGGCGCCTAAGAAAGTCCAGCAAGCACCAGGAGCATCTCCTATAGTTGATTGAGCTGCGGTATCGGGGCACCACCAGTGCAGATCTTACTCAGGAATGGCAGCAGGCAGGTGTGAGGACATCTGTACACACAGTGAGGAGAAGACTTTTGGAGGATGGCCTGGGGTCAAGATGGGCAGCAAAGAAGCCATTTCTCTCCAGGAAAAACATCAGGGACAGACTGATATTCTGCAAAAGGTACAGTGTTTGGACTGCTAAGGACTGGGGTAAAGTCATTTTCTTTGGTGAATCCCCCTTCCGATTGTTTGAGGCATCTGGAAAAAACCTTCTCCAGAGAAGAAAAAGTGAGTGCTACCATCAGTCCTGTGTCATGCCAAAAGTAAAGCACCCTGAGACCATTCATGTGTGGAGTTGCTTTTCAGCCAAGGGAGTGGGCTCACTCACAATTTTACCTAAGAACACAGCCATGAATAATGAATGGTACAAAAACATTCTCTGAGAGCAACTTCTCCCAACCATCCAAAAACATTTTGGTGAGAAACAATGCCTTTTCCTGCATGATGGAGCACCTTGCCATAAGACAAAAGTGATAACTAGGTGGCTTGGGGAACAAAACATTCATATTTTGGGTCCATGGCCAGGAAACTCCCCAGACCTTAATCCCATTGAGAATGTGTGTAGCCAATCCTCAAGAGGTAAACAAAAAAAACCCACAAATGCTGACCAAGTCCAAGCATTGATTATGCAAGAATGGGCAGCTTCAGTCAGGATGTGGTCCCCAAAATTGATTGACAGCATGCCAGGGCGAATTGCAGAGGTCTTGAAAAAGAAGGGTCAACACTGCAAATATTGACTCTTTCCATAAACTTAATGTAATTGTCAATAAAAGCTTTTGACACTTATGAAACGCTTGTAATTATACTTCACTATACCATAGTAACATCTCACAAAAAAATCTAAAAACACTGAAGCAGCAGACTGTGTGAAAAATAATATTTGTGTCATTCTCAAATGGCTGTATATGCTGCTGGTGAGCCATTCTAGTGAACCTATGGCTTGAAGTTGACCGTAGATGGGCAAATCTCATCTGATGTATAGAGAAACACTTTCTCATTCTGATAGCTTTATGACCAAACTTTATAAAATTTCTCTTTTAGACTTGGGTGACTTTTTTTTTTTTTTCCCAGTTACTTTCAATGAAAGATTGTTTCCTTCAGAAACTGCAAAGTGAGGATCATCCTTCATCTGTCATAGAGAGTTTTATTGACTGGAACATCTGTATACAGTGCCAATAACTTTCTTTATTCTTCATTTAGTGGTCAACTATGTGTTCTGTATTGTTTTATTTTCAGATGGTCAAAGTTGTACTTTGTGGCATGGTGGCTGGTGTCTTCTGTCATTTGGATTAACCTCTTTGTCGCTCTGATTTTAGAGGTAAGTTGTTACTTGTACTGGTATTTGTGGTACTTCTAAAGCTTAAGTCTGGCATTTCTTGTAAGGTAAAAATTAAAAAAAAAAATTAAAATGATCTCTTGCCTGAAAGTGCAGCATAACAAATTGGAACCAGATATCTTTTTTTTTTTTTTTCATTTTAAATGGAAGAAAACATCTGATCAGTTGTTATTAAAAGATAGATGCGCCTTTAGCAAAATTTAGGGTGCAACATGTTGCTAAGCACCAACCCCGCCCCCCTGACCAGCATGCGGAGGTTCCTCTCCTCAGCAGCCATTGTCACATTTAACATCATCGTGGCTTTGCCTGCACAGCTAGGACGTTTGTTCTCTGCGATCTGTCAATAAATAATCTGGCAGATGGCTTGTAGTTCTCGATGGTCTATGAGCGCACTGATCAGTGCTTTTGTAGTTCATTGACACTTCCTTCATCTAACTAAAAGCCAGTACAGATATATATATATATATATATATATATATATATATATATATATATATATATATATATATATATATATATATATATATATATATATATATATATATATATATATATACATACACCGACCACTTTAATAGGTACACCTTGCTAGTACCGGGTTAGACCCTCTTTTGCCTTTAGAACTGCCTTCGTAATTCATGGCATAGATTCAACAAGGTGTTAGAAACATTCCTCAAAGATTTTGGTCCATATTGACATGATAGTATCATGCAGTTCCTGCTGATTTGATGGCTGCACATCCATGATGCGAATTATCATTCCACCACATCCCAAAGGTTCTCTATTGGATTGAGATCTGGTGACTGTGGAGGCCATTGGAGTACAGTGTCCTCGTTGTCATGTTCAAGAAACTAGTGATGAGATGATTTGGGTTTTGTGACCTGGTATATTATCCTGCTGGAAGGAGCCATCAGAAGATGGGTACACTGTAGTCATAAAGGGATGGACATGGTCAGCAACAATACTCGGGTATGTTGTGGCGTTTAAACAATGCTCAATTGGTACCAAGAGGCCCAAAATGTGCCAAGAAAAAATCCTCCACACCATTACACCACCACCAGCCTGAACCGTTGATACAAGACAGGATGGATCCATGCTTTCATGTTGTTTATGTCAAATTCTGACCCCACCATCTGAATGTCACAGATGAAATCGAGACTCATCAGACCAGGCAACATTCTTTCAATGTTCTATTGTCCAATTTTGGTGAGCCTGTGCAAATTGTAGCCTCAGTTTCCTGTTCTTAGCTGACAGGAGTGGCACCTAGTGTGGTCTTCTGCTGCTGTAGCCCATTTGCTTCAAGATTCGATGTGTTGTGCGTTCAGAGATAGTATTCTGCATACCTTGGGTGTAACGAGTGGTTATTTGAGTTACTGTTTCCTTTCTATCTTCTCGAACCAGTGTGCCCTTTCTCCTTTGACATCAACAAGGCATTTTCTTCCACACAACTGCCGCTCACTGGATATTTTTCTCTTTTTCTGACCATTTTCTGTAAACCCGAAAGATGGTTGTGCGGGAAAATCCTAGTAGATTAGCAGTTTTTGAATTAATCAGGCAGCCCGTCTGGCACCAACAACCATGCCACGTTCAAAGTCACTTTAATCCCCTTTCTTCCCCATTGTGATGCTCGGTTTGAACTTCAGCAAGTCGTCTTAACCACGTCTAGTTGCCTAAATGCATTGAGTTTTCTGCCATGTGATTGGCTGATGAGCAGTTTGTGTTACCAAGCAATTTGAACAGGTGTACCTAATATAGTGGCCAGTGAATGTATAGTTTTGGGGGGTATGCCTATGTCAATAGGAACTGACTTTCAAGCTCCATCAGATTGGATGGGGAGTGTCAGTGCACAACCATTTTCAGATCTCTCCAGAGAAGTTCAATCAGGTTCAAGTCTGGGCTCTGGCTGGGCCACGCAAGGACATTCACAGAGTTGTCCTGTAGCCACTCCTTTGTTATCTTGGCTGTGTGCTTAGGGTTGTTGTCCTCTTGGAAGATGAACCTTCGCCCCAGTCTGAGGTCCAGAGCGCTCTGGAGTAGATTTTCATCAAGGATGTCTCTGTACATTGCTACATTCATCTTTCCCTCAATCCTGACTAGTCTTCCAGTATCTGCCTCTAAAAATATCCCCACAGCATGATGCCTCCACCATTCTTCACTGTAGGGATGGTATTGGCCAGGTGATGAGCAGTGCCTGGTTTCCTCCAGACAGGATGCTTGCCATTCAGGCCAAAGAGCTCAATCTTTGTTTCATCAAATCAGAGAATTTTGTTTCTCATGGTCTGAGAGTACTACAGGTGCCTTTTGGTAAACTACAGGTGGGCTGTCATTTTGATTCTAATGAGGAGTGGCTTCCGTCTGGCCACTCTACCATACAGGCCTGATAGGAGGAGTGCTGTAGAGATGGTTGTTCTTCTGGAAGGTTCTCCACTCTCCACAAAGAAACACTGGAGCTCTGTCAGAGTGACCATGGGGTTCTTGGTCACCTGACTAAGGCCCTTCTCCCCCGATCACTCCATTTGATCAGGCGGCCCACTCTAAGAAGAGTCCTGATGGCTCCAAACTTCTTCCATTTACGGATGATGGAGGCCACTGTGCTCATTGGGACTTTCAATGCTGCAGACATTTTTCTGTGCCCTTCCCCAGATCTGTGCCTCCATACAATCCTGTCTCGGAGGTCTACAGACAATTCCTTGGATTTCATGGGGTGGTTTGTGCTCTGACATGCACTGTTAACTGTGGGACCTTATATAGACAGGTGTGTGCCTTTCCAAAGCCTGTCCAATCAGCTGAATTTACCACAGGTGGACTCCAATCAAGTTGTAGAAACATATCAAGGATGATCAGTGGAAACCAGATGCACCTGAGCTCAACATTTGTGTCATGGCAGAGGCTGTGAATACTTATGTACATGAGATTTTTTTCGTTTTTTATTTTTAATAGATTGCAAACAAACATCTTTCACGTTGTCATTATGGGGTATTGTTTGTAGAATTTTGAGGAAAATAATGAATTTAATCCTCTTTGGAATGAGGCTGTAACATACCAAAATGTGGAAAAAGTGAAGTGCTGTGAATACTTTCCGGATGCACTGTATTTGGGTAATGCCTGAAATGCCACTTTAAAGTTTACCTTAATGAGTTTTTTATAGTTCTAGTTGAATTTCTTTGCATTTTCAACCATAGCACTTCTTATACAGGTAGATAGGATTTAACCATCTATATATTTTTTTTTTTTTAGAATTTTATCCACAAATGGGATCGCAGTTACAGGCACTCGCTTTCTGCAGCCCAGCAAGTAGAGTACCACATGACAGTCCAGCTCATGTTCAGGTAAGACTGGTACCAGTTCTGTCATTTCCTGTCTGATGCTGTAAAGCAAGGCAGTGAGATCATTTGTTTTACAAATAATGTGGAATAATGTTTGCTGTATTATGCTCATACAGGCTTATGAAGTATCTTCAAAGTGATGCAGAAGCTTCATAGCTGCCGATCACTTTCACGCAGCCGGCTGCCCTCCTCCCGTGGTTCCCAGGCTGTCCCGTGCTTACTGACACCCGGGAACACATCCGCCGGCAGGGGAGAGAGACTGTAGTGAGGCAGACGCAGATCCACGCCTCGATCTCCCATGCAAACTGGAAGTGATATCACTTCCGGTTTCATACACACCATTTCCCGGCCAGTACAGCCAGGGGACACTTCTAACCAAGCCGATCTGTGCTTGGTTAGATGGGGTGAAGAGCTGGGGAGACATTGAGGTCCATTAGACCCCTAATGTCTCCAAAAAGAGTAGCTGTCTCCTGCCCAGCCCTATCACATAGGGGTTTATTAAATCCTTGTGATAGCAATCTTGTAAAAATAAATTAAAAAAAATAAAGGAAAAAAGTTTAAAATATATATATATATATATATATATATATATATATATATATATATATATATATATATATATATATATATATATATATATATATATATATATATATATATATATAATAAAATTCTTGTCCTGCACACTGACGCAAACGCAAGCCCTGAGTGCGTACGAGTATGTAAACCGCGGTCACACCGCACATGTGACATATCGCAACGAATGTCAGACTGAGAACAATAATTCTAGCAAAAGAGTTACTGGTTAGCTCTAAATGATGAGCTGTAACAGCTTTTAAAGCATCACCTATGGTGATTTTTGGGCACCATATTTTTTGACGATATCGTGGACGCCCGCAATTTTAAAACTTTGGAATGTTGGGTATCTATTTACTTGATGCAACGTCGTCTTTTATATTTTAACCACTTCCGGACCGCCTGTCGTCATTATTATATGGTGGCTTTTGAAGTGAAATATCATTGTTATGGCAGCAGCAAGCTGCCATAACCCCAGTATCCACTTCTTCAGTGGGCGGTCCGCTTTCAGATAAAAGTGGTCTCAGTAGCGTATTTGCAGCGAGATAACTTTTATCGGTGGTTGGAGAGGGCCCCCCCTACCGCCACGCTCCGGTGCCCCCCGCTGCTTACCAGAGCCACTGGCGGAAGTGATTGGATCCTGTCCCCTCTGTGGTATGGAATGGATCTGAGTGAGGGGGAAGATGGCCCCCACCCGACTCGATACCATTGCAGGGCGGAAGCGACGTCAAAACTTCACTTCCACCCATAGCTCTTAAAGGGACATTTTTTTTTTTTTAATTGCATTTTAGTGTAAATATGAGATCTGAGGTCTTTTTGAGCCCAGATCTCATATTTAAGAGGTCCTGTCATGCTTTTTTTTCCTATTACAAGGGATGTTTACACTCCTTGTAATAGGAATAAAAGTGACACAATCTTCTTTATTAAAAAAAAAAAAAAACAGTGTAAAAATAAAAACTAAAAAGTAAAATAAGAGAAAACAACAAATATTTTTTAACGTGCCCTGTCCCAGCGAGCTCGCGTGCAGAAGCGAACGCATACATGAGTAGCGCCCGCATATGAAAACGGTGTTCAAACCACACGTGAGGTATCACCGTGATCGTTACAGCGAGAGCAATAATTTTAGCACTAGATCTCCTCTGTAACTCAAAACATGCAACCGGTAGAATTTTTTGAAAGTCAGCTATGGAGATTTTTAAGGGTAAAAGTTTGTCGCCATTCCACGAGCGGGCGCAATTTTGAAGTGTAGCATGTTTAGGTATCAATTTACTGGGCGTAACATCATCTTTCACAATATTAAAAAAAATTGGGCTAACTTTACTGTTGTCTTATTTTTTTTTTTTTATTCAAAAAGTATATTTTTTCCAAAAAAGTGCGCTTGTAAGACTGCTGCGCAAATATGGTGTGAAAGAAAGTATTGCGACGACTGCCATTTTATTCTCTAGGGTGTTAGAACCCCCAAACATTACATATATTTTTTTTTCTAAGTAATTTTCTAGCAAAAAAAAAATGATTTTAACTTAGGCCCGCTCCTTAAGTGGTTAAACAAAAATGGGTATTATATGGTGTGGTTTTGCACTAGAACTAATTTTATGATTTTTTTTTTTTTTCTGGAAAATTTGCATTTGATAAACAGTTGTGCAAATATCACGTGAAACAACAATTTGCAACTATCGCCTTTTTATTCTACAGGGCCGCTGCTTTCAAAATATATATAATGTTCTGGGGTTTATGTAATTTTATTGCCAAAAATTTGGATTTTTACATGTATGCGTCAAAAAAATAAAAAAATGAATTGCTCTGGAGCGGAACTGGTTTAAAAAAGAAAAAAATAGTTTTAATTTTTTTTAGTCTTTAAAAAAATTCAGCAAAAGATTAGCTGGGAAACAGTGGTGCAGAGGCTATTAAGAATCTGAAAATATATAACCATCTCTCATTTCTTTTGCACAGTGTAGTATTAGCTTTAAAATAAAGCAGAAAGCCTGCTGCCTCAGATTGTACATCACACAAGGGGCAGAGCCTGTACAAAGGGGCATCATCTCCCACAGGGGAAGCATGATGGCCTAAATACAGTGCTTTTTCTCTTGGCGTTCATTAGGGGTGCAGGAGACCAAGCGTATAGGCATTGCCACTATGAGGCTGAACATCAGTTAAATAGGTCCTTCAAAGTAAACATTGTGCAAAGACTAAGTTGGTTTTCTTAAACAAAAAAAAAACAGCTGTCTGTGTGGAAGCAGTGGTCTCTCTGCAGGAGTCTGCCCTCCCCCTGCTAGGTCAAAGTTGGATCTCTCCAATCAGCAAAGCTTATATACACCTTGCTGATTGGAGCACTCCAGCTCTGACTCTGCAGGGTGTGTGTCGGAACTCTGCACAGAGGCCACTGCTTCCACACAAACAGCAAGAGTCCTTCTCTACAGCAGAAATGAGGACTTTCGTAAAGTTCTGCTTTAACCACTTGCCTACTGAGCACTTAAACCCCCTTCTTGCCCAGGCCAATTTTCAGCTTTCAGCGCTGTTGCACTTTGACAATTGTGTGGTCATGCAATACTGTACCCATATGACATTTTTATCATTTATTTCACACAAATAGAGCTTTCTTTTGGTGGTATTTAATCACTACTGGGTTTTTCTATTTTTTGCTAAAAAAATAAAAAAGATCAAAATTTTTAAGAAAAAACTTTTTTTTTTTTGTAGTTTTGTTATAAAATTTTGCAAACAGGTAATTTTTCTCCTTCACTGATTTGCGCTGATGAGGCAGCACTGATAGGGGGCACTGATGAAGCTGCAGTGATGGGCACTGATGAGGCGACACTGAGGCAGGGACCGATGTCCCTGTAACAGAAGCTGGTTACCGGCTTTCTGCTTCTCTCCTCACACTGATCGTGAGGAGAAAAAAAAGCCGATAACCGGCTTGTTTACTTCTGTGATCAGCTGATCACATGGTCAAGGGCCTGCTGTGATTGGCCCTTTACTCTGCTCTGCGATCAGCCGAGTCAGAAGGAGTTGGCAGTCACAGAGCGTGCCGCCAGTGCGACATCACGGTAGGGCATCTACTGACGCCCTCCTGGCACTGGAGAGCCACGCTGTAGCTGTCATTTGGCTAAAGCGCGGGTGGGAAGTGGTTAAAGGAGAAGTAGGGCCAAAGCCCCTTTTGGCCAATCTTCTCCTGTGGGTCACAGGAGTAAACTTAGCTCTACGCTCCTGGCACGCAGATTCATCTGACAGCAGGCTGATGTCTAAGCTCTGCAGGGATCCCGACAACAATGTCCGGATCTGCCCAGAATTCTGACCAGCAGTTCCCTTAGCCCAGTGATGGTGAACCTTAAAAAATAAATAAATAAAAAATAAAAATAAACTGGTGCACTAGTGTGAATCTGCCCAATTTTATCAAATTTTTTCATTTTCCTAAAAACTTCATGCCACGCCTCTCACTAAATACCTTGGAGGGTCTACTTTACAAAAAGGGGTCAATTAAGGGTTATGTGTACTGTCCTGGCATTTTCGGGCCTCAAGAAAGAGAGAGGTCTTCAGTACATCAGGGTTGATCAGTTTTCATATATATACATTGGTTTGTGGATTCTATTACTTTCCTACAGACTGAATAATATACACTGTTTTGGGTTATTTTTACCAAAGAAATGTAGCCAAATACATTATGGCCTTAATTTATGAAGAAAGAATACTCGTTTGTAAAATTTTATAATAGAAACTATTTGTTTTATATAGCAAAACATAAAAAAAAACTCAGTGGTGATTAAATACCACCAAAAGAAAGCTCTTTGTGAAAAAAAAAGATCTATAAATGTAAATAAATCAAGAGAGGGGATAGGGGGATTTTTACGGTGTCAAATATAAAGATACACAATTGACTTACTGTAGATAAAACATAGTTTTTATTAACATAATATACTTAATAGAAAAAACAGACAAAGCATACTGTAACTAGGCAGTATGGGGTTGTAAACATTTGGTGGTCAGCATCATATACAGGTGAGTAATAAATCGCAGCAGGAGATATTGCACACTAGCCCGACATGTTTCGCTACTTTAGCTTCCTCAGGGGATGTGCAAGAGATTTATTATACTGAGACCACTAAATAGACAAAAGGAGACAGAATTATAACAACAGTCTGAAAAATACAATGAAATTATACATACAGAGTGTCAGCTTGGTTGTCTAGGCTCTTTTAGGCAACTGGGTTCATAACCAAGCTGACACTCTGCATGTATAATTTCATTGTATTTTTCAGACTGTTGTTATAATTCTGTCTCCTTTTGTCTATTTAGTGGTCTCAGTATAATAAATCTCTTGCACATCCCCTGAGGAAGCTAAAGTAGCGAAACATGTCAGGCTAGTGTGCAATATCTCCTGCTGCGATTTATTACTCACCTGTATATGATGCTGACCACCAAATGTTTACAACCTCATACTGCCAAGTTACAGTATGCTTTGTCTGTTTTTTCTATTAAGTATATTATGTTAATAAAAACTATGTTTTATCTACAGTAAGTCAATTGTGTATCTTTATATTTGACACCGTAAAAATCCCCCTATCCCCTCTCTTGATTTATTTGTCTTCATTGGGATGAGGTGTCTTTAGAAAGGGTGTTGTTCTCACCAACCGGACCAAACTGTTACAATCTATAAATGTAATTTTGGCACTGTGTTGCATGACCGTGCAATTGCCAGTTAAAGTAGCACAATGCTGAATAGCAAAACAAATTGATCTGTTAAGAAGGGAGTAGAACCTTCCAGTGGTTAAAAACCTGTCGGAGGGTCTAACCTTTCCAAATTTAATCCAAAACTGAAGAAAAGCCAAATATGTTTTCTTTGCAATGCTTTCACTTATTATAAATATGTATATACTGTGTGAATTAACAGGGAAGACTTGGAAGAACCAACAGATGAAGAACTCATGGACAGGTTACATCATCACCCTCACCTTCATCTATCCAGATGACCTCCATTGTGTACAGATGAGAGGGACCAGAACTGGAGATGAGGAGTTCCAGTCTAAGCCGCCATACCAAGAAAACCACTTGCTGCTTTTATTGATGTGGAAGTGATGTGATCATGGAAGTGGTCACACCTACAATGTGCTCTCCAGTACAATGACTAAAGCCTCCCCACTAGTGCCTTATTCTGTCACCCCCCAACATGGGCCTTTCTTATGGACCTTTCTCATTCCTCGGGGGTGCTTTACTGCAGACGAGACTTGGATTTCACTCCAGGAGCGATGAGGCACCTTAATATTTCCTCTTAAGTATTTTATGTTTTCAGTTCATTGTATCTTTTAACTCGATAACTCAGGGGAACTGGCATACAGGTTACCCGTGTACAGCATGTATAGCCATTTGACAGGTCAGTCCTCCAACCAAAACCAGTTAAGATAAGTCAGCAGTTGACCATGCCCACCAGATGACCCCTATATCTGGGAGCTTTGGCAGAGATCCCCCCCACTATCATTTTCTGCTGTTCCAGCACCTTTTTCCTTAGTGTTCCCGACCTGATACAGTATTTTCCATTAACAGTCCTGCAGAGATAGTGGGACCCTCTTGAACCTGATGCAACAGATGTGGAAACCATTGACCTTTAACATGGCTATTTAGAGATAAAACTCCCATATTGGTTCAAGTTGGTATATATGATTTAGGGGATGTTGGTGCCATCTCTCATTTATGTTTAAAGCTAAATGCCAGGATTCTTCAAAAAGCTATACTTGCAGCTACACTTCCTTTTACTCCCCCCCCCCCTTGCCGTCCTCATGTACAATGTAGGTCAACCGGTCCTGCATTGTACTGGATGATGTCAGCATTTGACCTCCAGCCGTAGCATCTTAGAGAAGAGGCTTTGGGGGGACTAATCACATAAAATGGTGCCTAAATCTTCAAATGACAAGCACCGCTCTAGGTGGACTCGCCATACATTGGCCCCATCCACTGTGTGGTTAGGTGGTGGTCCAATCCCTGATTGTCGTAATCCGAGCATCCAGAGAACAAAGGCTGACCGCACTTCAATGGCCAGGGAATTCCAAACTTTATTGTATAAAATCCATGTCACAAAGACATCAGCTTCCAGATACAGCATGACAGCAGTTGTTAATGCGTTTCATGCAGAATGAAATGCATTAACGTTTGCTGTCATCTTGTATCTAGAAACTGTGATGTCTTTGTGCCATGTTTTTTACAATAAAGTTTGGATTTCCCTGGCCATTGGAGGGCGGTCAGCCTTTGTTCTTTGGATACACAAATGGTGCCTGCCAGGACGAGGAAAAAGGTAGGTATTTCCCCTTATCCCTTTAATCCTAAACCTAACGGGCAAGGGTAGATTTTTCAAGAATCCGGGTTCAGCTACAACTACAGAATGGGTATAAGCTCCAGGATTTGCCCTGATTTTAAGCGAATTCAGATTTATCCAATATTATAAAAACCCCATTTGGAGGATGAACTCCAATTACAAATATACATGTTTTATGAAGACCTCTACAGATTTAATACAGGTATCGTCATTCAAACAATATTCCTTAGTTCCAAAAAATGTTTTAATGCCATTAATCAGCTCATTGAGTATATTTTCCATTTTTTTAAAAAATTTTCAGCAATATTTAAAGGGAATTGCCACTTCAAAGAGTTTGTATTTCAGAGTTTATTTTTTATTGCCTTTTGGATAAAATGTTTGTTTTTTGTTTTTTTACATAGTTTTCCTAAAGCATAGATGTATTAAATTGTATTTTATAGTGGGCGTAGGGAAGGGGTCATGTGCAAAATTCAGTAGCCAACATATTTGTTTCCTACTGACTCAAGGAATGAACACCTGATTGGTTGCTGTGGGTTACATAATTATTCACATTGTCACTGTTCTCTGTTGTGCCTTATTAATTGACAATATTTTGAAACAAAGCCAATAGGAGATGCCTTAAAGGGAACCCATCATGAGAGAAACTGCTGTCCCGTGCATCCCTCTGAAAATGCTAATTGCTTGGCCGCCATTGGCTCTAGTCTTTGTCGCTGAATCCAGGGCAAGCATGCAGCAAGTGAAGGCGGCCTTAAGTAATAAATCTTGATCTAAATCCTGATCTGCATGTTTGCTCAGAGTCGGTGACCCCAAGGATTGAGGACAGGATGACAGTCCAGTAATTAGCATGCAATCGGCAATGCCAGCCTCCATGTATGTCTTTACTACCCTGTTTCCCCGAAAATAAGACCTAGCGTGATTGTCGGTGATGGCTGCAATATAAGCCTCACCCCCCAAATAAGGTCTAGTTAAAGTCCTTGTAGGTCTTATTTTAAGGGTAGGGCTTATTTTTGGGGAAACAGGGTAGGGCTTATTTGGGGGGTAAAGCTTATATTGCAGCCATCACCGACAATCATGCTAGGTCTTATTTTCGGGGAAACAGGGTAGCTTCTCTTTAAGCCCAACTACAAGAATTTGAAAAAAATCTACCCTTGCATGGGTAAATGCTTGTTCTATCTAGTGTCTGACGCTGCTATCTTCTCCCTGAAGCTCCATTTTGTGAGCGGTCCCTCAGCATCACATACAGCCTAGGGCCTTTAACCCTTTGCTGTACATGGTGGAGGTGTCCAGCAGCGCTTTAGAGAAGAAGCTGCGAAGGGCCGGTTGCACCACTGGAGTGCGGAATAAGGTAACTATTTTCCCTCATGCCAAAACCCCTAGATATAACAAGCACTTAACCCATGCAGTGCAGGGGGCACCATGGTGCAGGTAGATCTTTTCTAATTCCTCAATTTGGGCTTTAAAGAGACCCTGTCTCTTCTCCTTTTCAAGGACAGCACGTTCTAATCACTGATCCACGCTTCTTCCCCACTGCAGTCCAGCCTTAGTAAGCTATTAATGCTTACCTGGGCAGATGATGTCATTGCCCCTCCCTATACTTACCTGTGTTCAGGCCTGGCGATTCACTGCTCAGGCCCCAGCACTGGCACACTGGGGTCATATGCTCCTCAATACGTGGAAGCATGAAAGGTGGAGATCTCTGATGGAGTGGGAAGGAGTAAGGAGCAAAGGAGAAGTATATACGCCTTGCTGGAGCAGGGATGATCGGGAAGTTCTGTCATTTTGCCCTGAATTAGCAGGTGACAGTGCCTCTTTTTAACTCCTTAATGCTGGCACCTCCCAGCCCTTTTAAGAGGTTTCTGATCATGTGAGCGCTGTTATTGGCTGTCTCAGCAGTCACATGATCAGAAAGCTCCCGCTAGCCGTTGGTAACTGTGTCGGGAGCACGCAGGGCACAGCTCTGTTTACATACTGGTAGGCCTATGTGCTTACCGCTGGTGTGAAGGGGTTAAAATACAACTATAGATAAAACTTTTTTTTTTTGTCATTTTGAATAAAGTAAGGGAGGTTTAACCCCTGTAAAGGTTTATTTTTGCCATTTTGAGATTCACCTTCACTTCCTGTCACAAAGCCAAAACAGGAAGTGAGAGGAAATCCGCACTAATTAGGGGAATCCCTTGGGGACCCCCAGGTCACCAGAACTAGTGCCCCCATTGGAAAATTACTGTTACTTTTTCTGAGGACCCAAAATTTTGGATTTTCTTTTTACTTCCTAAAAATGGTAAACCAGACAAATAGGGAGAGTGAATCTCCCTAACGGGGGCACCAATAAAAACTGACAGGTATTCTAATCCCTCTCTACTCTATCCAAAACCTAAAAAAAAAACAAAAGTTTTGCCTCAAGTTATATTTTAAGTGGAAGATGTGCCATGTGGACTACATTGTCACATCGTTTTTGGTGTCATCACTGCCCTGAAACTAGCATAACTAGAAATGCACTGCAGCTATAAAGAAGTCATCTGTCCATCTATGCTGGGGGAAACTGGGATCTTATTGGTCATTCCAGATTAATACAAAAAAAAAGTAACATTCCACCACCCAATAGTTTTTTAGCATCCAGTTGTGGGTGGGCTCTCTTTTCAGTATGAATTCTATTTTATTGCCTTTTAGAATTGGCCATCATATGCATTTTGTCATTTAACAAGCCATGTTTTGTAGCACTTTAAACCATTTTTTCTTACCTTTTTAAATTGTGAGAAGCACTTTTTACACAATGAGGTTGTTGCAGAAGTCATAGTTCTTATCCAGGGATGAATGTTGTATTTTTGAATTGTTTATAAATGGAATAGTTTTGGACCAATACATTGCAGAAGGAATTGGAAGAATCATTATTTGCACTTATTATTATTTTTAACCAAAATGATAAATAAAAAATTTCCGTTTTTCTGGCTTACTGATTATATTTTGATCATTTCGCAAGTTGCAGTTTATCGTTGATCATTTATATGCTCACAGTGTATGCTGACACTGAGCTACAGCCTAATCTTAACCACTTCAGCCCCGGAAGGATTTACCCCCTTCCTGACCAGAGCACTTTTTACAATTTGGCACTGCGTCGCTTTAACTGCTAATTGCACGGTCATGCAATGCTGTACCCAAACGAAATTTGCGTCCTTTTGTTCCCACAAATAGAGCTTTCTTTTGATGGTATTTGATCACCTCTGCGGTTTTTATTTTTTGCACTATAAACAGAAAAAGACCGAAAATTTTGAAAAAAAACGATATTTTCTACTTTTTGTTATAAAAAAAAAATACAATAAACTCAATTTTAGTCATACATTTAGGCCAAAGTGTATTCAGCCACATGTCTTTGGTAAAAAAAAAATGTCAATAAGCGTATATTTATTGGTGTGCGCAAAAGTTATAGCGTCTACAAACTAGGGTACGTTTTCTGGAATTTACACAGTGTTTAGTTTATGACTGCCTATCTCATTTCTTGAGGTGCTAAAATGGCAGGGCAGTACAACCCCCCCCCCCCCCCCCCAAATGACCCCATTTTGGAAAGTAGACACCCCAAGCTATTTGCTGAGAGGCATGGTGAGTATTTTGCAGCTCTCATTTGTTTTTGAAAATGAAGAAAGAAAAGAAAAATGTATTTTGCTGTTTACATTTGACGCCAGACCAACACTTGCGTTTGCTTTTGCGCGAGAGCAGGGGGGGATAGGGGTGCTTTTTTTTTTTTTTTTCTTTATTTTTTTTTTTTTTGCTTTTTTTATCTTATTTTTAAACAGTTTCTTTCATTTTTTATTTTTTTTTATCATTTTTATTGTTATGTCAGGGAATGTAAATATCCCCTATGATAGCAACAGGTAGTGACAGGTACTCTTTTTTGAAAAAACTGGGGTCTATTAGACCCTAGATCTCTCCTCTGCCCTCAAAGCATCTGACCACACCAAGATCAGTGTGATAAAAATGCTTCCCCAATTTCCCAATGGCGCTGTTTACATCCGGAGAAATCTAAGTCATGAAATGCTCGTAGCTTCCGGTTTCTTAGGCCATAGATGATTGGAGCCATTCTGGTCTCTGATCAGCTCTATGGTCAGCTGCCCGAATCAACGGCTGCATTCTCAGGTTCCCAGAGAAAAACATGGTGGGGGGGGGAACATTCCCTCCCACTGCTTGTAAAAGCAGTCTAGAGGCTAATTAGCCACTAGGATTGCTTTTACATGAAAGCCGACCGCTTGGTGAAAAGAGTGATACCAAGATGATACCTAAACCTGCAGGCATCATTCTGGTATAACCACTCAAAGTCCAGCAACATACCAGTACTTTGCTGGTCCTTGTTGGGCATATATTGTAATCTTTTTTTTTTTTTTTTTTTTTTTTTCATGCAGCCTGTGGGCTGAACGAAAAAAAGAGATTGGTGGGTATGCCCACCATTAGAATACCTCCCTTCATCCACCCACTTCTAATGATGGGCATACATGCACCATATATATATGCCGAAGCATGGGGGCATCCGCCCAAAAAGTTAGGAGCAAATTGCTCCTCCGCCCCTGTTGCCCCCTTCCACTGGCATATATCACCTCCGCTGGAGTCACAGCTTTATATATCGGGAGCAAACGATGTTGCTGTCGAGATAAATAAATCCGCGCTGCAGCTGAATGGCTTACCTGAAAACAAAAAAATGGTTAACAATAAAACACAGTAAGCCGTAAAGTATAAAAAATTGCATACCTGAAAAGCAAACATGATAAAACATAATAACAATAAAACATTGCAGAATAGAATACAGTAAAAAAGAGCAGAACAATAGAGAGAACAATAAAACGACAACTATTTTTGTTTTTTTTATTTAATATATTTTTTTGTGTTTTTTTTTTTTTTTTACGCTTTTTTTTTTGTAACTAACTTTTATAACAGTAACCGGTTCCAGGTTCGGGTCTCTCAAAATGCGAAGGCATCTTGGGAGACCCTGTGAAAGTGTGTCTAGTCTGTGGAATGCTGTACCCTACGCTAATACTCAACTAGTGTATGGTAGCGTTCAAAACATTCACCAATGCAAACACCAGGATTGTCAGGACAGGAGGGACAATAATAGCGGGTGTCACGCCTATATCCGCGCTTGCTGCAGACACAACATCTTTTTTGTGGGGGTTCGTTGGGTAGGGGTACTCGGGAGGACATAAAGAAAATGCCTCTCATGCAGCCGACTGCATTTGGTTGGGGATGTGAATGGGGGAAGTATGGGCGCTGCAGAAGCGGTGGGTTCCCAATTAGGATTGGCGAATGCAGCAGGAAGGGCAATATGGGCACGACGGGCCTGTGTTTGTCTTCTTGGTGGCCGCGGGACACTACTTGTGCTTGCCACCTCACCAGCTTGAACTGCACTTATGGGACTCGCCACGTCACCAAGTGTTACTGCAGTGCTGGTTTGACTAGACCGGGGTGTACTAGGCCGCTGGTGCTTGCCAGTTCACCAAAACGCTACCAAAAAAACTGTTAGCGATCGCAGGGATCAGACCTGACTCTGCGAACGCTGCAGTTATGCGTTTAGTATTTTGTAAGTGACAGTGATCGATCGATACTGCACTTGGGTGGGCTGGGCTGGGCAGAGGGGCAAAACGCAGGTGCTAGCAGGTATCTGGGCTGATCCCGCTAACACTGCATTTTTGGGAACCCTAAACTGCTGGGGACGCTAGCATAGATCTGATCGGATCAGATATTGATCCGTTCAGATACTATACCACTAAGGGAGGCGTATGCTGCGTAGGTGGGTGTTAGCGGTACTGGTGCTAACCTGACGCTGCCTGGGGCGACGCAGACCCTATCTGACCCTAAAACCTAAGTTATATCACCGCCGGGCGCTTAGGGGGCTAAACCTTCATTAGGTAATAAACGGCGGGTGCCCTGAAACTATAAAAAATAAACTAACCAGCGTCACCCGTAACAGTTATACGGTGATCACTGGTGAAAGGGTTAACTAGGGGGCAATCAAGGGGTTAAAACCTTTATTAGGTAGTATATGGGGGTCCCTGACGCTATAAAACGTGACGGTGAACCTATATATCTACCTCCCTAACTAGCGTCACCAGTGACACTAATACAGCGATCAGAAAAACGATCGCTTAGTGACACTGGCGACGGGGAGTGATAACGGGGTTAAAACTTTATTAGGGGGGGTTAGGGGGGTACCCTAGACCTAAAGGGGGCTAACACTAACTGCCCTACCACTTCTAACTGTCACAAACTGACATCAATGTAGTAATCAGAAAAAAAAAAACTGCTTGGTGTCACTGTGACAGGGGGAGGGGGGGGGGTGATCGGGGGGTGTATTGTGTGCCTGGTGTGTTTTTACTGTGTGTGTTGTGTTGTGCAACTCACATCGATGTCTTCTCTCCTCGGCGCCGGAACAGAAAATACCGAGCCGAGGAGCATTGACATCACTTCCTATACAGCAGCAGAGGAAGAATCTGATTCATGGGGAGCGATCACGAGGGGGTGCCCATGAGTGAGTGGTCTCCCCCTCTGCCTGGATCGCTCCCCTAACGAAGCCGACCGCCTCGGGCACCGGGGGGGGGGGGGGCGCGGTGTGCCCCCAGCCCGCCGGAGGCAGATCACGTACCAGGTACGTGATTTTGCCTGCCAGTGCCATTCTGCCGCAGTATATCTGCGTTAGACGGTCGGCAAGTGGTTAACCACTTGCCTACTGGGCACTTTTACCCCCTTCCTGCCCAGGCTAATTTTCAGCTTTCAGCACTCACACTTTGACAATTGCACGGTCAGACAACACTGTACCCAAATACATTTTTTTTAGGATTTTTTTCCCACAAATAGAGCTTTCATTTGGTGGTATTTAATCACCACCGGGTGTTAATTTTTTTTGCTTGAGTTTTTCTTCGTTTCTGCCAGAAAATTGATGATGAGGTGGCACTGATAGGTGGCACTTAAAGGCATCACTGATGGGCACAGATTGGTGGCATTCATGGGCTCTGTTGGGGCTGCACTAATAATCAGTGCCCTGATGATCAGTACAGGTCTCCCTGTGAGGAGATGCCGCTGGTCGGCTCTCCTCTCCTCACACTCTCAGTGTGAGGCAAGGAGAGCCGATGAACGGCACTTCTGTGTTTACATGTGATTGGACACAACCGATTACATGGGTAAAGAGCCGCGTCATCGGCTCTTTACTGAGATCGAGTCGCGCCGTGTTGCAGTGGGACTGGGCGACATCATTCGACGTCCCAGAACGAGAGGGGATCCCGCCCGCCATCTTTTGCCTATACGGCGGACGGGAGGCGGTTAAATAAAATTGTAAAACTAACATCCTATGGACCCTGCTCTGGTCTTTATGATGTCAGGACCCTAGATCAGTAGAGTGCTGTAGCTGTGGGGACTGGTTTAGCTCCGGAAAAAAGTGAAGGATCAGGTAAGAATATTTCCTTTTATTGCTCCTCCCAGGGGTCTCCAAACTGCGGCCCTCCAGTTGTTCAAGAACTACAATTCCCATCATGCCTAGCCATGTCTATGAATGCCAGAGTTTTACAATGGCTCATGGGATGTGTAGTTCCGTAACAGCTGGAGGGCCGTAGTTTGGAGATCCCTGCATGAGCAATTAACTCTTGCAGTGCAGTTGAAGGCCAACCCTTGCCTGGTGTTGGGCTCCAAAGTAGCTTTAACCCTTTCGCTGCCATGTCCGTACATTGTAGGGACCTGACAGCTGGGGGGGGGGTTTACACATTTCCAGTAGCTGCAGCCACCGGATTGTGTGTAAATCTGACAAGCGGACTCCTGCCTGTCAGATGGAAGCATTTGGGCAGCTGTGCTGGCGCCTGATTGCTTCCACACACCCATGTGTCCCGGGCTCCGCTTACCCATCTGCGGGCTCAGGACTGGCATAGTGGATGCCGCCGGATAGAGGGGAGGGAGAAGAGTGGATGCACCTCAGCTCTTCTCCCTTCCTTGTTGCTGACCTGGAAAGCGACGTGTTTGATGTCACTTCTGGGTCAGTCTCTTGGTGTCTCCAGCCAGCATGGCCAGGAAAGACTGCATTGCATTACATTCATTGGCGTACAGGGGAGATATCCAGGGCCTTTTAGACCTTGGATATCTCATTAACCACTTCCTTCCCAGCCCATAGTCAAATGACGTCCGCAGGAGGGATCTCCCATCCTGGGCGGGCGTCATATGCTGTCCGGCCGTCTAGGGGGCACGTGCACCCGCCGCATCGCTCAGGAGCCGATGCGAGTGCCCGGCGGCCGCGATGTCCTCCGGGCACCCGCGACTGCCGGTCATTCAGAGCAGGGACGTGGATCTGTGTGTGGAAACACACAGATCCACGTCCTGTCAGGGGAGAGGAGACCAATCATGTGTTCCCAGTACAGAGGAACACACTGATCAGTCTCCTCCCCTTGTGAGTCCCCTTCCCCTACAGTGAGAATCACTCCCCAGGTAACACATTTAACCCCTTGATCACCCCCTAGTGTTAACCTCTTCCCTGCCAGTGACATTTATACAGTAATCTTGCATTTTTATAGCACTGATCGCTGTATAAATGTGAATGGTCCCAAAACATTTTCAAAAGTGTCTGATGTGTCCTCCGCAATGTCAGTCACAATAAAAATCGCAGATCGCCGCCATTATTAGTAAAAAAAATAAAAATGCTATAAATCTATCCCCTATTTTGTAGATGCTATAACTTTTGCGCAAACCAATCAATAGATTTTTTTTTTACCAAAAATATGTAGAATACATATTGGCCTAAACTGAGTATTTTTTTTTTTTTTTAAATTGGGATATTTATTATAGCAAAATGTAAAAAATATTGTTTTTTTTTTTTCAAACTTGACACTCTGCTTTTGTTTATAATACAAGAAATAAAAACCGCAGAGGTGATCAAATACCACCAAAAGGAAGCTCTATTTGTGGGGGAAAAAAATGATAAAAATGTAATTTGGGTACAGTGTTGCATGACCGCGCAATTGTCATTCAAACTGTGACAGTGCTGAAAACTGAAAATTGGCCTTGGCAGGAAGGGGGGTGAAAATGCCCTGTATTGAAGTCGTTAAAGAGAGCCTGTCACCTAAAAATCATCATCATAATAATTAAAAAAAGAAAAGTTAAAAAAAAATAAAAGTTACACCCAAGCACAAAATCCCCCCCCCCAATTTTTTTGAGGTCCCCCACATATACGAATGTAAACGCATGTGTCGGGGGTGCCTACGCATGAAAACTTTTGCAATACACATGTTTCATATCGCCGCACGTGCCAGAGTGAGAGCAATATTTCTAGCTGCAGACCTCCTCCGTAACATTAACTGATGACCTACAGGGGGGCTTTTAAAGTGTTGCCTATAGATAAAATATAGGGTACTGATGTTTGTCGCAATTTCATGGGCACATGCAATTTTAGGGTATCTGTTTACTCGGAGCAACCTCGACTTTTTTGATTTTACAAAAGAATTAGGTCATTTATTACGTTTTTTTGCCCTAAAATTAACTTTAGTGTATTTTTTAACTGAAATGTTACCTTTGCGGTATTATGTGATTTAAAAAATTGAAACTACCACTATTTTATTCTCTAGGGTGTCTGCTTTCAGAAATTCTGATATTTGGGGGGTTTTATGTAATGTTTAGGCTTAAAATGATTTTTTAAGCATGTGTGCAAAAACAGCTCTGGCAGCAAAAAGGTTAAACCCTAAATGGATAGTTTTCTAAACAACTGTGTATCAAATATTTGCCATCATTCTACTTTCCCTAAACTCCTTTTTTTCACTTTTCTCACCATTTCCCATTTTCGACTTGGAAGCCGACATCCCAGTGCGACGTCGGCACGACATGCGTATGACTTCTTTAAGAGAAATCAATGCAAGTCATGCAGAAGTCGCACCAAAAGCAGTGCAGGAACCTTTTTCTAAGTCAAAGTGACCCAAGTCGTTCCCATTAGGAACTGGATAGAGTTCAGAGAAGGGCAATAAAATTAATAAGGGGACTGGAGGACCTAATTTACGAGGAACATCAAGCGCTAAATGTATTCTTCCTGCAGAAGAGACGATTGAGAGGAGATATGATAAATGATATACAAATATCTCAATGGTGATCCCAGCGTAGGTAGGAAACTATTCAGTCCCAGGGAGTGTAAGAGGACACGGGGGCCACACAATGAGATTGGAGGAAAAGCGGTTTAACCTCCAGCTGCGTAGGGGATTTTTCACTGTCTGGGCGATAAGGATGTGCAACTCTCTTCCACAATTGGTGGCGTCAGCAGGAAGTATAGATAGTTATAAAAGGCTCTTGGATGTGCATCTTAGCGAACACAATATACAGGGATATGGGAAATAATTATCTACGCCACATGTGTCAAACACAAGGCCTCAACTTCCACCACACCCAAGTGTTCTGTGATCCCGCTCCCTATGGAAATCCACTCACCGACTTCTAATGCCCACACTCTCGTGTTAGGGCTTAAAAGCTTGTTGACCGCATCACAAGGGTCACAAGAGTGACGCTGCCGTATCGTATGAGGAAGCGACACATCGATAGAGCGGGGAGGCGCCGGGGAGTAGGTGAGAGAAGCAGTCTGACGCCTGCACACCTCGGGTCCGCCGTGACCGCAACTCATTAGTGGCTGATTCTTATGCGTTTTTGCTGTGCTGTGAAAATCGATTTGCTGTGGAAGTGTTTCTCTGCTTGCTTGATATTTGAAACGTGAGTTTTATACTGAAGATTTCGAGTGCTTTTAATAAATTTATATACATTTTTGCACTATTGGAGTATTCTTTGTATTTCACTTGTGGAACGATCCCTGCACACGATTCTGATATTTTGATCTGCCGGTGTGACCCTTGTGATGCGGTCAACAAGCTTTTAAGCCCTAACACGAGAGTGTGGGCATTAGAAGTCGGTGAGTGGATTTCCATAGGGAGCGGGATCACCGAACACTTGGGTGTGGTGGAAGTTGAGGAAAAAGCCAACATTTAAAGGACTGTTTTGACTTCAGCATTTATTTGACATAATTTATGTTTTTATACGTTTAATCACTTGTCACTTGGTGGGCACTTATATACTTATATTTGGTCACTTATTATTATTTATAAGGAATAGTTTGGATATATTGTTTTTGGTATATTCATATTGCTAGCGCCACTGTGTTTTTTTGTTATCACATAGTTGCATCTGTTTTGTGCACAGAGAAACACCATATACAATATTCTGATTTCTTAAAGTGGCAGCTTTTAGATTAGGTTACATTTACTTCAACCTGAGGCGCAGTGGTGGTAAGTGAGTCAGAAGGGAGGCATTAGCACTAACATTACCAATAGTTGGGACTATACATACATACATACACACACCCCCCATATACCATCCATCCATATAGTTCTCTCTCTCCTCCTCATACACCATCCATATATACAGTCCCCTCCATATATACAGTTCTCCCGCCATATATACAGTCCCCCCCCCATACACCATCCATATATACAGTCCTCCCCCCCCATATATACAACCCCCCATATATACAGCCCCCCCATACACCCTCCATATATACAGTTCTCCACCCCCCCATATACCATCCATATATACTGTTCTCATCAGGTGACACCGTCCACTGCCCTACTGACGCCGTCCACTGCCCTACTGACGCCGTCCACTGCTCTACTGACGCCGTCCACTGCCCTACTGACGCCGTCCACTGCCCTACTGACGCCGTCCACTGCCCTACTGACGCCGTCCACTGCCCTACTGACGCCGTCCACTGCCCTACTGACGCCGTCCACTGCCCTACTGACGCCGTCCACTGCCCTACTGACGCCGTCCACTGCTCTACTGACGCCGTCCACTGCCCTACTGACGCCGTCCACTGCTCTTCTGATTCCGCCCATTGCTCTACTGACGCCGTCCACTGCTCTACTGACGCCATCCACTGCCCTACTGACGAATCGAATCATATTTTATGGGTACACTGAGGCTCGGTTCACACTGGGGCGACTTGTCAGGCGACCTAGTCGCCTGACAAGTCGCCTCCCGTTCTGTGCTATGGAACCGTTCTAATTGGAGCGACGCAAGTCGCTCCGACTTAGAAAAAGGTTCCTGTATTACTTTGGGGGCGACTTGGGGCGACTTGCATAGACTTCTATGCAGAAGTCGTCTCGCAAGTCGCCCCGCAGTCGTTTGCAGGTCGCCTCGCTGAGGCGACCTGCAAGTCGTGCCGCCCATGTGTGAACCGAGCCTAATGCTTTTTGTTCTATTTAACCATGCCCCTTTAAGCCCCCCCCCCACTGTTAATGCAATTTGGCCACAGCCGCTGTTCACCTTAGCACACCTCATTACTACCCTCTTTGGGTAACCCAAGGTATTTTACAATCCTATAGCGTGTCCTACAAAAAAATTGCCCTGCGCCACAAAAGTGTTTGGGTTTGGCTTGAAGAAAAGGTGGCAACCCTACCCCTGAACTCTGCATTCTGTACATAGAGCAATCCATGCGTCTCCCAAACACTTTCCTATACACCATAGCGCACTCCATGCATGCCCCATACACTGTAACATACCCCATAGCGCACTCTATGCATCCCCCATACGCTCTCCTATACACCATAGTGCATTCCATGCATCCTCATACACTCCTATACTCCAGAGCGCACTCCATGTGTCCTCAAAAACTCTCCTATACACATTAGCACACTCCATGCATCTCCGATACACTCTTCTACACACCATAGCGCACTCCATGCGTCCCCCATACACTCTCCTATACACCATAGCACACTCCATGCATCCCTCATACACTCTCCTATGCTCCATAACGCACTCCATGCGTCTCCCATACACTATAGCACACTCCATGCGTCCTCATACACTTTCCTATATACCATAGCTCACTCCATGCATCCCCCATACACTCTCCTGTACACCATAGCGCACTCCATGCATCCCCCATACACTCTCCTGTACACCATAGCGCACTCCATGCGTCCTCCATACACTCTCCTGTACACCATAGCGCACTCCATGCATGCCACAAACACTCCCCTATACACCATAGCGCGCTCCATGTGTCCTCATACTCTCTCCTATACACCATCGCGCACTCCATACGTCCCCCACACACTCTCCTATACACTATAGCACACTTCATGTGTCCTCATACATGCTCCTATACGCCATATCACACTCCATGCATCCCTCATAAACTCTCCTATACTCCATAGCGCACTCCATGTGTCCCCCATACACTCTCCCCCATACGCGTCTCCTACATGCTCTCTTATACACCATAGCAAACTCCATGCGTCTCCCATACTCTATAGCACACACTATGTGTCCTCATACACTTTCCTATATACCATAGCTCACTCCATGCATCCCCATACACTCTCCTATACTCCATAGCGCACTCCATGCGTCCCCCATACTCTCCTTTACACCATAGCGTACTCCATGCATTCCTCATACACTCTCCTATAGTCCATAACGCACTCCATGCGTCTCCCACACGCTCTCCTATACATCATAGCACACTCCATATGTCTCCCATACACTATAGCACACTCCATGCGATCTCATACACTTTCCTATATACCATAGCTCACTCCATGCAGCCTCATCCACTCTCCTATACACGTTAGCACACTCCATGCATGCCCCATACACTCTCCTATACACTATAGCGTACTCCATGCATCCCTCATACATTCTCCTATACTCCATAACACACTCCATGCGCCTCCTATACACCATAGCACACTCCATGCGTCCCCCATACACTCTCCTATACACCATAGTGCACTCCATGCGTCCCCCATACACTCTCCTATACACCATAGCGCACTCCATGCGTCCCCCATACACTCTCCTATATACTCTGGCGCACTCCATGCATCCTCATAAACTCTCCTATACTACATAGCGCACTCCATGCATCCCCCATAGACTATAGCACACTCCATGCATCCTCATACACTATCCTATACTCCATAACGCACTCCATGCGTCTCCCACACGCTCTTCTATACACCATTGCACACTCCATGCGTTTCCCATACACTATAGCACACTCCATGCGTCCTCATACACTTTCCTATACACCATAGCGCACTCCATGTGTCCCCCATACACTCTCCAATACACTATAGCACACTCCATGTGTCCTCATACACGCTCCTATACTCCATAGCACACTCCGTGCATCCCTTATACACTCTCCTATACTTCATAACGCACTCTCCATGCGTCTCCCATACACCATAGCTCACTCCATGCATTCCCCATACACTCTCCTATACATTATAGCACACTCCATGCGTCCCCTATACACTCTCCTATACACCATAGCGCACTCCATGCGTCCCCCATACACTCTTCTATACACTATAGCACACTCCATGCATCCTCATACACGCTCCTATACTCCATAGCGCACTCCATGCATCCCCATAAACTCTCCTATACACCATAGTACAATCCATGCGTCCCCCATACACTATAGCGCACTCCATGCATCCTCATACACTCTTCTATACTCCATAATGCACTCCATGTGCCTCCTACGCGCTCTCCCATACACTATAGCACACTCCATGCGTCCTCATACACTTTCCTTTATACCATAGCTCACTCCATGCATCCCCCATAAACTCTCCTATACACCATAGCACACTCCATGTGTCCCCCATACACTCTCCTATACACTATAGCACACTCCATGTGTCCCCCATACACTCTCCTATACACTATAGCATACTCCATGCATCCTCATAAACAGGGGCGTTGCTAGGTGGCAAAAAGACCCAGGGCTTCAGGCCGATGTCCAAGAACCGGGGGGGTGGGGGTGGGGGGTGGTGTTGTAGTGTTTTTTTGTTGTAGGTGGTGTTTTTTGACTACTAAACACACCTGCCTGACACTGACCATTACACTGACCTGCCTGACCTACATACACTGACCTGCCTGACCTACATACACTGACCTGCCTGACCTACATACACTGACCTGCCTGACCTACATACACTGACCTACATACAATGACCTACCTGGCCTACATACACTGGCCTACATACACTGACCTACATACACTGACTTGCCTGATCTACAAACACTGACCTACCTGACCTACATACACTGACCTACCTGATCTACAAACACTGACCATTACACTGACCTACCTGACCTACATACACTGACCTGCCTGATCTACAAACACTGACCTACCTGACCTACATACACTGACCTACCTGATCTACAAACACTGACCATTACCCTAACCTACATACATTGACCTACCTGACCTACATACACTGACCTGCCTGATCTACAAACACTGACCATTACACTGACCTACCTGACCTACATACACTGACCTACACTGACAATGACATACATACACACACTGTCTGACCTACCCCAGCTCAGCCAAGGTGTGCGGTCCCAGCAGGAAGTCAGTCAGTCACTCGTCCGAGAGAAGGAGAGGAGAGCCGCCCGCCCGAGCGGGGCGTGGGGATGTGGCGTTCCCGCCTACTGGAGCCTGCAGGCTAAGATGGATGTCACGTTACTCACACGTCCTGCCGTCCTGGCATTGGCGCTGTAGGCTCCAGAAGGCGGGACCTGCTATGGCAATTGGCCACTTTCGGCCGCAGCCGCGCTCGGCCACTTTCGGCCACACTTGTGATCAGATCGGTCCCGGCGCTCGGGGCTAACAATGAAATGCAGCATTCAATAGACTCTGGGCTTTTCGGGGTCACATTCTGGGCTTCAGCCCCCCCCCCTAGCCACCCCCTCCTAACGCCCCTGCTCTGTAGTAACCCCCAGCTCTGCTGATCCTCCACACAGTAGTAAACCCCAACTCTGCTGATCCCCCACTTAGTAGTAACCCCCAGCTCTGCTGATCCTCCTCTCTCTCTGGTCCCCGCTCACCTTCTTGCTGCGCCACACTACACACCAGATGTGATGTTTGTGTCTGACACTTCCAGAATATACTGTATTATATTCACATGAAGCAGAAGTGACTGCTGCGGATATCTTTCTGGTCCGCTTGTTGGTTTCTCAGTGCATCTTGGGATATCTCATACCTGCAATATATCAAAAAAATAAATAAAGCTAATGCTGAATAAAAGACTCTCAAGAGCTTCAGATTCTGTAAGCAAACATTGTCATATATTTCTATGGAGGCTTTGAAGACTCTTTTAAGTGCCAAGAAAGTGACATGGGGTATACTTTTTGAGGTGAAGCAAAGCAAAACATCGGGGGTTATTTACAAAAACTGCATGGTGCAAAAATATATAGAAGTAACCAAAACAGTATAGTTTTCCCTATAATGTTCATTTGTGTATGTGTACAGGAATATACTTAGTTTAGTGCTTAGTTTAAATATTTTGAAAGTAGGAACTATGGGGGTTATTTACAAACGGAAAATCCACTTTGCATTATAAGTGCACTGCAAGTGCACTTGGAAGTGCAGTCGCTATAAATCCGAGGGGGACATGCAAGGAAAATATAAAACAGCATTTTAGCTTGCACGTAATTGGATGATAAAACCAGCAGAGCTTCCCCTCATTTCAGATCCACCCCTCAGATTTACAGCGACTGCACTTCCAAGTGCACTTGTAGTGCATTTGCCTTTCGTAAATAACCCCCTTAGACTAATAAATATGTTAATTTCTGAATATTTGCTACGGAATTCAACTGACTGGTTTCCTGATTGTAGTTGAAAACTGCCTAATCAATTTAACAATGTATTCTTCTTAATCTCCACAAGAGGGCAGCATACCTTAAGTATTAACCAGTTTATTCATTATTCAGCCAACTTTATCCACTATTCTCGTATTTCCTCAAAATTTCCCCATCATTGCAATGCACTTCTCCCCTTTACAGGTTTATGTGTCACAATATATAATTGCTGGATTTTTAATAGCAAAAGGTAAACAATGTTTAATTTTTAAATAGAGCCACACTATCACACGGTGTATTGCAGAGTATAAAGAGAAGCATTCATATCCAGCTCTGCCCAACAGAGCTTACAATCAGATATCCCTATTACAGTGATATGAGCAATCTCACTTTGGGAACAATTTGGTCAGGACGGGGTTAACCAGGGTTAACCCTCTAGAACGATTTTGGCAAGAAACCAGAGCACATCTGGAAGAGTCACATTGACACGGGGAGAACACATAGCTCCCAACTGTCCCTGATTTCGAGGGACTGTCCCTGATTTGGAACAATTTGGAGCAGTATGGAGCGCTCACTCCTGAGCCCTGCCCTGTGTGTGCATAAGACACAGAGTGGGGCTTAGCCCTACCACCAGCTTCCTCCCCATTGGCTGTGATTGACAGTTGCAGGGACCAATGGCTACCACTGCTGTATCTGAGCCAATGAGGAGGGAGAGAGCCTCTGCTCTTGTGCAAATCACCGGATCGAAATGTGGCTCAGGCATGTATGTACTGTATGTGGGGCTGTGGAGAGCTGCACTCAGAAAGTTTATTTTACCTTAATGCATAGAATGCAGTAGGGTTAAAAAAAACTGCCTTTAGAAACCATTTTAAGAAGCAGCCACAGCCTGAGTAGACAAGCCTGTCCCCCGCCAGCATGCTGCAGAGAAGGACCCTTGCACTTTTCCTGGAAGCAGTGGTCTCTGTGCAGAGGTCTTACACACCTACTGCTGAGTCAGACCTAGAACACTACAATCAGAAAAACGTATGCTACAAGAGCTCTAGTCCTGACTCTGAACAAGGGATGTGTCAGACCTTTGTAGAGAGACCGCTGCTTCAACACAGAGCAGGGGTTCTTTTTCTGCAGTACGTTGGCAGGGCACAGGCATTTTTCTAATCAGGCTGTGGCTGCTTTCCAAGGAAAGCCAACTATAGTGTTAACTCACGTTTTGTTGGAACCACCTGAAATGTATTTAGCTGAATTAAACGAAAAAGTTGCATTGATTGGAATGGCCACCATTGAAATAAATGTGTTTCTACTTGTCATGCCACTTTGTGTCGCAAGTAGCACGGCAAGTCGCAGCAGTGTGAACCAAGGCTAAACCAGGCTGAATTTAAAAACCTCTGCAGTCCAACTTGCTGCTTGACACCCCCAAAGAATTTTAGAAGCTGCTACTGCTGACCACCTTGTGAAGATGCTACTTGCCTGGTTATTATGGTGACCCCACTGACTTTAATGTTTTCTAAGCCCCTGACCCAGAACTAGTATGCAGATCAGGAAAGTCCAGGTAGGGTCAGATGTTTTCACTTGCATACATGTTCCTGGTCTGGCAATAATTCTTTTCAGAAGTCAGCAGTGGCAGGCTCCAGGTCTCTCTCTGGAGAAGGTTTCCTTGAAATATTTGGGCAATGTGTCCATGAATTCCTTATGTGGTGTACCATGTCTTCTCCGTATCACAATGATCAGCTTATGGCCTGCAGACAGGAAGCATCTCCACAAAAGCTCATTTGTAGTAGACAAACTCGGCGAGGAATCAGCTGATCGCATTTGGTCATCGGTTTCCGATCCTATGGGCAGGAATTCATGAAATGCTGGTATAATAGGAGCATTCTTTTAAGCCCAGACAACATGACCCAAATATCCCCAAATATTTAGTAGGAAGCTGGAAACCCAGATGTGACATGTGATGAATTAGTCAAAGTTTTGCACTGACTTCACCAGATAGCGACGCCTTCAAAACCCTGGAACGGCTAGAGGGTATTGTGCCCAACACTGATACATTTAAAAACAGTGTTCCTGGTTTAATTTCTCCCGGATAAGCAATCTGCGTGGAGTATGGCTGTTCCCCAGAGCTGCTTTTTATTTGGGTGCTCTGGTTTCCTTCTACTGTCTAAAGACGTAATGGTAGGTTAACCAAGTTCCTTCTGGGTTGGGATTGACCTTGACCAAAAGTATGAAGTAGCAAATTTCACAGATGGAAGATGATGCTGGTATCTTCAGTCCGGGGAAATCAAACTTCAGTAAGAATATAAACAAGGGGGCTCATTTACATAAAGGAGGGTTGGTTGTAATGCAAGGGTTATAAGGAAGGTTACAGTGGGGTTTTAAAGAGGATTAGTGTTGGGATTACAGGCAGGGTTAACATAGAATTATAGCCAATTTTTGGGGGGATTTTTGAATAGAGTAAGGGAGGGTTATAACACCGTTGGATATTTTTTTCGCCCCATGTGTCCCATTGGGAAGGATCCCCTTCATTTTCTGTCCCATAGCCAAAACAGGAAGTGAGAGGAAATCCCTTGGGGCCACTCATTTCACCAGAACTGGCGTCCCCATTGGAAATTCCCCTCTATTACGTTTCTGGGGACAACCCAAAATTTGATATTTTCTTTTACTTTCACTTTTATTGATAGCGTTAAACAGGACAAATAGAGAGGGAGAATTACAGGGGACACAGACAGCAAAAAAAAACCTGATAGGTGTTCTAATCCCTCTCCACTCTATCAAAAAAATGCCTTTAGTTAAACTTTAAAGTGGTTATTAGGCTGAGGGTTAGTGTTTTAGTGTGGAGGTTATAGAGAGGGTTAGTGTTAGGGTTAACTCCTTAGCCTGGACTCTGACAGCTTGGTCTTTGTGCTGAAAGAACGTAGTGAGTGCGTAGGCAGATGCAGTCTATTTTCTCCAGTGCAGGTGGCGCTCAACCACAGCAGCAGTGGAGGAGAGGAAGTCAAGAGGAGCATGGTTCCTCTATGGTTTCCTGGGTCACTGGGGCAGCGATCTGGTTCGATGTCGACAGCCCATGTGGCTCTGGCAGCCATCTTGGGTCAGGAAGAGTTTATTTAAAGGAGAAGTTCACCTTTTAGAACATGTTCCACCCTAAAAGATTTTAGGGTGGAGCATGTATCATGTTTCCAGTTCTGCAGCTGTCCCCCCCCGCCCGTCAGCAATATGGGGAAAAGTTCCCTGTACTAGCTGTCACTGTCTGAAAACAGTACGGCCGCATCATTCACACACACAGCTCTGTGTGTCTGAATGAACTACAAGCCCCGACATCCTTAGCGGCTGTCAGCTTGTAGTTCTCAATGACCTACCGCAGCGCTGTGGTTGTTATATAGTTAGGTTGAAAAAAGACCATTCCATCTAGTTCAACCAAAAAAAAAAAAACATACAATCCCATATACACAATCCTATGCCCACAGTTGATCCAGAGGAAGGCGAAAAACCCAGGAAAGCATGATCCAATTTGCTACAGCAGGGGAAAAAATTATTTTCTGATCCCCCGAGAGGCAATCAGATTGTACTTGTTCCAGATAAATAGGGAAAGTCTAGGATTCTCCACTTCTCCTGGGAACCTCCCTGCTCGGGCAGGGACCAGCAGGGCCACATTCCACCACTCAAGATGAACGCTGTCGGTTTTGCTGAGATCTGCTCTGCTACCATTTGCTGTTCATCTGTGAGTGTTCCCGGTTGGGCTGCCTTCTGCCAGGCTTGTTGTGAACGGTTATGGGGCGTATACACGGTCGGACTTTTCGACCGGACTGGTCTGACGGACGCCGACGGACCAAATCCAGTGGACAATCCGATCGTGTGTGGGCTTCACCGGACCTTCAGCGGACTTTTCCAGTCGCAAATCTGACGGACTTTAGATTTGGAACATGCTTCAAATCTTTACGTCATAACTCCGCCGGACCCAGAAATCCGCTCGTCTGTATGCTAGTCCGACGGACAAAAACCCACGCTAGGGCAGCTATTGGCTACTGGCTATCAACTTCCTTATTTTAGTCCGGTGTACGTCATCACCTACAAATCCGTCGGACTTTGGTGTGATCGTGTGTAGGCAAGTCCGTTCATTAGAAAGTCTGTCGGAAGTCCATCAAAAGTCCGCTGGAAAGTTTGTCGGACTAGTCCGGTCGAAAAGTCCGCCCATGTGTGCGCGGTATTATATTTTGACTACACTACAAGTTCTTTCTCTTGCATCTGGACTGTGTGTAAGTTACTGCCGCCACACCCTCTCACAAGCGTGCTCTCAGCACATAAACATCAGCTGCCCTATGGCGCATATGTGTGCGCCGTGTTGGTGTTAAAGCCCACTCTTTTGCTGCTGCAGTAGAAAAAGGGTTAAAGTGAAAATTGGGTTCAGGGTTAGTGTTGGGGTTATAGGCTAAAGTGATGAATAGTTTGAGGGTTACAGGGAAGATTAGTATGTGTGAATGATATATAGAGGGGTTCGTTTTAGAGTTGCTGGAGGCTTCGTTCAGACATATGCGAATTGGTTGTGGGTTTCCCCGCATCCACTTCACATGACAGGAGAGCATGACCACCTCTCAATAGAGCCGGTTCACACAGCTCCAGGACGGCTGTGGTCCGCATTGAAAAAGCATCCTGTGCATCTTCTGGTCTAATTCAGGTACAAATTCAGGCAAAAATTTGGACCTGATTCGCACCGGAATTGGTGAACAGGGACATGCACTCATGCAGGACCCCATGCTGTGAGCCGCGGCTGCGTATGTGTGAACTGAGCCGAAGGATTTATGTTTTAGTGTGAGGGTTACAGGCAAAGTAAAAGCAATTATTAGTTTGAGGGCTATAGGGAGGGTTAATTTTAGGGTTATAGGCGGTAAACTTTTGGTGTGTTCGTTTTAGTGTGAAGGCTACTGCAAGGTATGTTTGAGTGCAGTCCTAGGTTGGGCATTGATATTTGTGATGATAATTACCAGCATCGGTTTCCCATTGCTGAATAATGCTGTATTACCTGCTGCCACCTATCATATTCCAGGTCTCTGGGGTGTGGATGTTTGAATCTGATAGTGCCTGTAGGGTAAGTAGCTGTAATGCTTTCTTTGTACCAGTTGTTATGCTTAGAAGGCCTTCAGCATACTGAAAAGATCTGAGGAAATCACTAAATGCTCAATTAATAGACATCTCCAGCTGTTTTAAGGAAATATGAGGAATAAAAGTAGGAGCCATAATTGCTGACTACATTTTGAAGTTGCAGGTCCTCATCCTTCCTTCCCTACTTAGCGAGTATCTTGAAACAGACCTGGGGCCCATAAGTTGGAGCTCCTGGCCTGTGTATGTCTTTTGTGTCTTATTCCAGAAAACCAGTACTGAAAGAAATATGTGGAGTGGGCTGCCTTTGAGGACCTCTTGGTGCTGAAATGGTTTCAATACTGACTGTCATACTGATCCAATAGCTTCAATACAAAGTCATAGACACGGATACCGCAGACGTAAGAATTCTGCTAACTTGTTCCTGCCATTGCCTTGGAAAGTATTGAAGTCGGAGATAGCCAGGCAGCTGTCAAGGTGGCCTTTAAGTAGTGCACGACTAAGGATGACAGCATGCCTAAAATTATTGATTTGTATATATTATAGTGCCCCTACCTTGGGCTGACTAAATTGAGTGTTTGGCTGTGACCTGCTGAGCTGCAATTTACTTTTCAGGTCTGATCAAGTTTGTTTCTAAACCTGGTGGCTGATTGCTTCTGTCTGCTTCTGGAATAATATTCCATAAATAGTGTGGGCGGGACAGACACTGGATTATGAAGTTATTTGACCTTAGCTAATCCCTGGGAAGCTGGCCCAGAGAGTGAGGCTGGGGAGAATATAAATATTTTGGAGGATCTGATCAAAGCTCTTTTCCCCTGGGGCTTCTACCCTGGGAGGTTCTGTTCCTGTAGATGTTCCAGAGAACTACCGCTACTAGGACTCAGCATGTGCTATGGACTGAGGGCCTGATAGCAAACTTGCTTGTAGGAAACTTGCCTGTGGAAGCTCAGCTGGAGAGGTGCCTTTCGCCCACAGCTTCAGGTATGGAAGGTATGCTTCTTGACGGTGAGATGTCAGAAGTTGTTGCAAAGAACTGGAACTGCTCTCAAAGGGTCCAACATTTATTGTCTGTCCCCTCTTTCTATAACATCATATTGTGGTTTCAGCCTTTGAACAGGTAAAGGGGACCCAATTATTTTCCAGCAGCCCCATTTGAAGGTAACTGCTACAATAAATATCAGTGTGAGAAGAAAAAGCAGGAGAACCGGCAATTAAAAACAACTCTGCTCAAAGCATAGAAGGTCCCACTAGGTAACTTAATTGTTTTTTTTATATATCCATATATACAACTTAGTGTGCTTGAATCTTTAGACTTTAATCAATAGGTATTTTTTTAATGTTTTGAGGCATAGACAGACAGTGACATATGAGATGATGGATGAGGAGTCTCCTACCTTACCTCCCAACTACCAGTGATCCAGCTTATAATCTGGCCTATGGAAAGCAGTGGCCCATATGTGGTCTGGCACTCATGATCACTCTAGTTGAAACAAGTTGAAAAACCTTCCCATGCGATAAGGAACACTTTTAGTGTTGGAAGCTCCCACTGTTACCTTCTTGAAGCTTCCGTATATGGCTCAATCCTCTCTCAAGAATTACACCAAATGTGTCAGATTGGGATATGATTATATTGTTGATGATGAAATCTAATAAAAGTGCTGATACAACAGCATCCAGCATTGTAAGAGCCTTTTATCCTTAATTGCGTGGGATTAGGGTTACTTATCAAACCAGTCTCTTTCTTGGCTCTCTATCTGCAGTATTTTGCCGGAAAACACACAAGCAGCTGTCAGGTAAGGCTTATCTATACGACCCGGATATTGTCTCTTCACCTGCTATTTGTAGAGCAGTGTATACAGCTGCCATAACATCAACATCCAGCCCAACCTGAGTCACTTCCATTCCTTTCTCAAGAAAAGACCATGTTCTGTGCACCTGCTGACTTACCTTTGTCCTCAACATTTAGATGTAGGCAGGTTTGCTAGGAAATACCCAACACATTCATAGATATTTGGATGCTGGCGTTCTGCATTAAAGTAAACCTCAGCAGGGATAGGCATGCTTGAAGAAGAGTTCCAGGTATCACATTTTTAACAGTTACATTGGTCCAGCTTGGACCAATGTAACTATGTATATAACATACCTGTGGGATACCTCTAGAAGCTGGAAATCAATCTAGAAGACACTGCTACTCTGATGATCTCTACTAGCTTCCAGGTCCTGTGCCGAGTGGTTGCCCTGAATTGTGAACATAGGAGGTCAGTTGCTTGCCATGGGCAGATCACTGTGCATATTATCAATGAGTGCTAAGCGTTCTCTGATTGGACAAGGTAGAGAGGTGGTGATGCCAATCTCTCCACCTTGGCCAAATAGAGAAACACCCACCTCTATAAAACTTTTGCATTTTTATTTTTGCATTAATGCCAGTGCATCAGGATCAGTTCTGCCCACTGACCTCCAATTATACTAATCCACCAGCAGCACATAGAAATATGGTCAACATGGAAGTACTCTTGTAGCTTTGTGTTCTGGGTTTAATACCCACCAGGAAACTATCTGCATGGAGTTTGTATGTGTTCCCTGTGTATGCCCCACAATATCAAAACCTACTCTTATTTAGACGGCTTCCACCTGAATATGACCCTAGTGAGTTTGGTAGGGATGTTACATTATTAGTGCTTTCAAGGGGCCTGGACTGATGCAAATTATTCTATGTACTACTCCGAGCACTGAGAAATGTGTTCTTACTAAACAAATATTAAGAGTTAAAGTGAATATAATGCTCAAACTTTATTTATTTATTTTTTTCTAGTTTTGGACAGCATAGGGAAATGTTGGACCCCCTATCAGAGTTTTATTGCTGGAGGTATGGGCATGAGGCATTGGATCTGTTGTTGTTTTTACTCAATAATCAAGAGAAATAGCTTGATTCATGGAGCATAATTCTCTGGCTAAAGCAGCTTACATACCCCAGGGGGGCTCCAGGCAGCGCCCCAAAGAAGAATCCAAAACATCTAGACTGCTGTAACATATTCAGGTATAAAAGGCCATTTAGCCTCTGAATCTTCATAATTTCTTGAGAGTCCTGCCACCCAGTCCTGCACAGGCTTCCAAGAAGGGGGGAGGGGGATTACATCTCGTGTCATCTCAATTGAGGGCCAATAGTCAACAATAGAAAAAAGAAATAGTATAAGGGTATACTGCCAAAATACTTTATAAATTCACAAGATTAAAAACGTTTATGCTTTACACATCCAAAAATGTCCCAGTGTGTAAATTAAAAGTATGATGACAATATTGTCAGTCGTCTATGCAGAATAGCACTAATAATGAGAGTACAACAGAAGGGACTTTTAGGTATATATATTACTGAATAGTAAGACATGACATTCTGTGAGCCATCCAATGTAAATTCCTCAAAGGACTGATGTTTTCTCTCAGACTCAGTTTAGGTCATGTGAATACTTCGATCAGTCGAGTTCATTGCTTATTACATAAGTGTACTGTTGTTGGTATGCATACAAGTTTTATGCTATAGTACTGTGTATGTGTATATGCTGTAAACATATATCTTTGGTGTGGTGTTCACTTTGTGCTCATAGAGCAGCCTTTCTCAACTAGAGTTCCTCAAGACCTTTGTAGGAGTCCCTTGATCAAGAAGAAAATTTTGCCTCTCAAATAAATTCCCACTGACATCAACAATCTTTTTAGCTATGTGTGAGAAGAGCATTCTTCCCAATGATCACAAATGTAAATTAGCATCCCTTCCCATATTGACCACCAACATAAGGAGCATTCTTCCCATTGACCACCAATGTAATGAACATTTTTCCCATTGGCCACCAAATGTAAGGAGCATTCCTCGCCTGACCACCAATGTATGGAATATTCTTCCCACTGACCAGTGACCACCAATATAAGGAAAGAGTGTAAAGAGCATTCTTCCCACTGGCCACCAATGTATGGAATATTCTTTCCACTCACCACCAATATAAGGGTCATTCTTCCCACTGACCACCAATGTAAGGAACATTCTTCCCACTGAGCACCAATGTAAGAAGTGCTCTTCCCACTGACCACCAATCTAAGGAGCATTTTCCCCAATAACCACCAATGTAAGAAGCATTCTTTCCACTGCCCACCAATGTAAGAAGTGTTCTTCCCACTGACCACCAATGTAAGGAGAATTCTACCCCCTGCCCACCAATTCAAGAACTGTTCTTCCCACTGCCCACCAATGTAAGGAGCATTCTTCCCACTGCCCACCAATGTAATAACTGTTTTTTCCACTGTCCACCAATGTAAAGAGCATTCTCCCCCCTGACCATCAACAGAAGGAGCATTCTTCCCACTTACTTCCCACAGACCACCAATTTATAGAGTATTCTTTCCACTGATCACCAATATAAGGATCATTCTTCACACTGAGCACCAATATAAGGATCAATCTTCCCACTGATAACCAATAGAAGAATCATTCTTCCCGATGACAACACCAATGTAAGGAGCATTCTTCTCAATGACCACCAGTGAGCATTATTCCCAGTGATCATCACATTAATGTAGTGTCAGATGTAGATATAGTATTAGCAGGAGTTCCCTCAGATCAAAATGTAATTTCAAGGTTTCCTCTGCGTTAAAAAAAAAAAAAAAACTGAGAAAGGCTATTCTAGACATTTTGTTTTCTATTGCTATGTTTGCACTAGTTACCTCTTTACCTCTTTATTTGTCTTGATGACCATTGTCACTGAAACAGAAAGTTGAAGAAATGTGAAGTTCAAAATTCAAGAGTTGTCACCCTTACAAGAGGTGAGGAATATTCTTCCAATGTTCTTCTGACAGGTGATGTCACAATCTCCACCTCGTCCAATCAGACAGAGAACACTTTGCATTAATTGAGAAAGTACAGGGATCCCACCAGTATGGCGGATACATACTTATATTGGTCACTCTAAGCTGTACTAACATAACTATGTAAAGTTGCAATGCCTGGAATTCAGATTTAAACCTCTTCCCAGTTCCTAGTCATTCACTTTTGCTTTCCCCATTGACATAGTTTATTTTATTGGAGGAGGGATGAAAAAGTCATCCCAGAGCACCAGCCCCTTACCGCGTTATAGCCAACTTATTTCCCCATACTGTATGCAAACAATGACTAGATACAGTAATCAGTAGCATTCCCAGAAAGAAGTCTGTGAACCTTTCCCCGGTGTCCTGCCTACCCAATCTCCCCCATGTGTGTGTTCTCCAGTTACACCAACACTGAACGGATTTGGTTTCCTGTATCCCAGATAATTGCTGTTTTTTTCTGTGAGGAGGCAAGAACAATCAACTTGCAGAAGAAAGCCAGCTTGGCCGATAACAAAGCACGAAGGTGTTAAGACCACATAAGAAAAGTCTCAGATCAAAGTGATGGACAGAATGCCAGGAGAGGGGCAGATTGTCCTTTAATAAACTTTACCACCTCGAGCAAGGAGCGCCTTTTATATTCGCAAAATCAGATTACAGGAAAAAAATGAAAACACTGCAAGTCTTTATGTAACTCAATCAATGCTACCGGCTGCCTCAGCAGAAAAGGCACCTGCTCTTTTTTATTTATTTATTCTTCTTAGAGTTTGATGGATGACACTTTGGCAGATAATAGCAGTTAGTTAATACATAACCAGTGTGAGCATTGCTACACATTCTCTGGTTGAATGTATGTCATGGCAAATTAGGAAAAGACATATTCAGTATATCTTTGCTAAACATTACCTCATGTTTTATTCCTTTAAAAACACTGCAAGTACAACAGGGTTTAAGCCTCTCTGCACCTTCCACTCCACCAGGAACATACCTGCATCCTCCTTTCCAACCCACTCTGAACCCTCCAGCATCCTTCACTCCATCCTACTCAGACCCTCCCAGGACTCTTCATTCCACCTTGCTCTTAAGGTTCCAGTACCTTCCACTCCACCTCACTATAAACCCCCCAGTACCCTCCAATCCACCTCACTATAAACCCCCCAGTACCTTCCACTCCACCTCACTATAAACCCCCCAGTACCCTCCAATCCACCTCACTATAAACCCCCCAGTACCTTCCACTCCACCTCACTATAAACCCCCCAGTACCCTCCAATCCACCTCACTATAAACTCCCCAGTACCTTCCACTCCACCTCACTATAAACCTCCAAGTACCTTCCACTCCACCTCACTATAAACCTCCCAGTACCTTCCACTCCACCTCACTATAAACCCCCCAGTACCTTCCACTCCACCTCACTATAAACCTCCAAGTACCTTCCACTCCACCTCACTATAAACTCCCCAGTACCTTCCACTCCACCTCACTATAAACCCCCCAGTACCTTCCACTCCACCTCACTATAAACCTCCCAGTACCTTCCACTCCACCTCACTATAAACCCCCCAGTACCTTCCACTCCACCTCACTATAAACCCCCCAGTACCTTCCACTCCACCTCACTATAAACCCCCCAGTACCTTCCACTGCACCTAATTATAAACCTCCAAGTACCTTCCACTCCACCTCACTATAACCCCCCCAGTACCTTCCACTCCACCTAACTATAAACCCCCAGTACCCTCCACTCCACCTCACTACAAACCCCCCAGTACCTTCCACTCCACCTCAATATAAACCTTCAAGTACCCTCCACTCCACCTCACTATAAACCTCCCAGTACCTTCCACTCCACCTCACTATAAACCTCCAAGTACCTTCCACTCCACCTCACTATAAACCTCCAAGTACCCTCCACTCCACCTCACTGTACACCCCCCCAGTATCCTCTACTCCACCTCACTATAAACCCCCCAGTACCTTACACTCCACCTCACTATAAACCCCTCAGTACCTTCCACTCCACCTAACTATAAACCCTCCAGTACCTTCCACTCCACCCTACTATAAACGCCCCAGTACCTTCCACTCCACCTCACTATAAACCCCCCAGTACCCCCCACTCCACCTCACTATAAACCTCCAAGTACCTTCCACTCCACCTCACTATAAACCTCCAAGTACCCTCCACTCCACCTCACTGTACACCCCCCAGTATCCTCTACTCCACCTCGCTATAAACCCCCCAGTACCTTACACTCCACCTCACTATAAACTCCTCAGTACCTTCCACTCCACCTAACTATAAACCCTCCAGTACCTTCCACTCCACCCTACTATAAACACCCCAGTACCTTCCACTCCACCTCACTATAAACCTCCAAGTACCCTCCACTCCACCTCACTATAAACTTCCCAGTACCCTCCACTCCACCTCACTATAACCCACCCCACCCCCCCAGTACCTTCCACTCCACCTCACTATAAACCTCCAAGTACTTTCCACTCCACCTCACTATAAACCTCCAAGTACTTTCCACTCCACCTCACTATAAACCTCCAAGTACCCTCCACTCCACCTCGCTATAAACCCCCCAGTACCCCCCACTCCACCTTACTATAACCCTCCAGTACCTTCCACTCCACCTCATTATAAACCCCCCAGTACCCTCCACTTCACCTCACTATAAACCCCCCAGTACCCTCCACTTCACCTCACTGTACACCCCCCCCCCCAGTATCCTCCACTCCACTTACTATAAACCCCTCAGTACCCTCTACTTCATCTCACTATAAATCCCCTAGTACTCTCCACTCCATCCTGCTTTAAACCTTCCTGCACCCTCCACTCCACTCCAGCTAAATCTGAACCCTCCTCTTTACCCTACTCTGAACCCCCTGCACCATCCTTTCTACCCCACTGAACCTCTCTGCACCCCTCACTCCACCCTGAACACTTCACACCTCTCCTTTCTGAACCTCCCCATGCCCCTTTTAATCCTATTCTAAATCTCCATGCATGCTTTTTCCATCCAACTCTACATTGATAATAATACAAATCAAACATTTTTAGAAAGAATTTTTTATTAAACAAATGAAAAATATATCACTGGTTCTCTTTAAAGTTATTAAAAAATGTTTAGGCAGAAAATAAATAAAGCATTTTGTACAAAGCCAGCATTTAATGAAGTGACTCGATGGTTACCAGGTAAAGGTTCACCCACAGCGACACTGATAACGTCCTACCAGCTAACATTTTTCTAAAAAAATGTTTTTCCTTTCCCTGGTAAATGTGCAAACAAACTAAATCTCTGTGCAAGAAAAAAAAAACAACCCCTGACTTTGGTCAAATTTACAGATTTAGGCCGGCAGGAGATGGCCTGTATGGCTCCTAATTATTGTTAAAGCAGAACTCCAGTCATTTTTTCATCTTTCCATCTATTAAATCTTCTGCCCTTGTTGTTTTACCTTTGGACAGTAAAACATTTTTTTTCTGCCAGTAAATACCTTATACAGCCCACTTCCTGTTTCTTGTCTGGTAAAAAGCCTAGGCTTATGACATCATGCACAGATCTCTCTCTCACTCTCATGAGAGTTTGCCAGGAAGGGAGGGGGGGTGAGTCATAAGAAGGCCAATGAGAGCTGCAGAGCTGGAGGTGTGCCTCTGCGTGTCTGTGTAAATCCAGGCAGTGAACAGGCAGCAGCTTCAGCTGCCCACACATAGTTGCCAACATTGTAAAAAAAAATTTAGGGACACTTTTTTGGCTGTAGGCGGTGTCTTATTATAATTATAGGGCGGGGGCGTGTGTAGGCGTGACATAGCAAAAAAAGAAAAATGTGGCGCGCTCACAGCGCACCGCGCCGAAAAATGTATGTGATTTACGTGAAATAGTGGGCGTGGCTTATATGGGCGTGGTTCAAATAGGGGTGTGGTTAGAGTCTGAGATGAATGAGAGATGGAAAGGAGGGGAAAAGAGGGAGGGAGAGAGAAAGAAAGAAAGAAGGAGGGAAGGAGAGAGAAGGAAGGAAAGAGGGGTGGAGGGACAGCAGGCCCAGATCCTACACCACAATAGAAATGTGTATGACCATTACACTTACCTACCTGTCCACTGCACTGACCTACCTGATTCCTATACTGACCAGTACATTGACCTACCTGTCCACTACACACTGTCCACTACATTGACCACGACACTACACTGATTACCACTACACTACACTGCTTACCACTACAATACACTTATTACTACACTACACTATCCATTACACAGCCCACTACACTACACTACAATACCCAGCAGAGCCATGTCCAGAAGATCGTACCTGCGGTGCATGAGGATATGGGGCCGACCTAAGCCAAGCTGGGGGTCCGAGGAGTCTTCCAAATGGAGCCTTGTGAAAGGGGGGAGCCAGGACCATCAGTGTCCCCAGCCAGCTGAGCCCCGGTCCTTCCATCAGTGTCCCCGCTCATCGGACACACGGGGGCAGAGGGTTGGCCGCGGGGGCGGGTGGAGGCTGATCACTTCCTTGTGTTCAGTGGAGAGCGAGGAGAGGTCGCCAATCCCTGCAGCCAATAGGCTTTAGTGTACAATAGAATTTTCTAATTTTCTATTTGTACACTGAAGAGAGAAGCCGCCCCTCTGCACTGAACACAAGGGGAAACAACACTCGTAGCAGTGGCGTTGGCCATTTTTGTGTCGCCGCTGCCGTCTTTAGCCAAAAACATTCCAGATTTTTCCGGGACAAAAGCAAAATCCCGGGAAAGTAATTGGGACAAGCTTAAATCGGGACGAGGGTCCCAAAATTGGGATTGTCCTTGGAAAATCGGGACTGTTGGCAACTATGGCCCACAGTTAAAATGGATGCAGCCAGACTTAGTGGAGGGAGATTTCTGCAGCATATTTGGCAAGTACAGAATCACAGTATATATAAAATAATATGGAAAGTAGTTGGAGGGAAGCTTCAGAATGGCAAAGATGTTTTTGTTACAACTTATGTGAGCAGACTGCAGTTCCTCTTTCTGTCAGGACACACACACACACACACACACACACACACACACACACACACACACACACACACACACACACACACACACACACACACACACACACACACACACACACACACACACACACACACACACACACACACACACACACACACACACACACACACACACACACACACACACACACACACACACACACACACACACACTATATTGTCAAAAGTATTGGGACACCTGCCTTTACATGCACATGAACTTTAATTCCATCCCAGTCTTAGTTCGCAGGGTTCACTATTAATAGGTATAAACACAGATGAGGGTATTTAAAACTGTATATATCCAGGGATGATGGTGTAAAGGAAAGGGGGGGGGGAGGGGTTGAGTATTGATCGCTAGAAATGATGGTTCTGCCTAGTAATAACAATAAAGAGGACCTGTCACTATATAAAGAGGCTGGGGGAGGGGATCCAGTTGTTTATGCAGGAAGAAACTAACAGTAAAGAGTTACTGCCCCCCCCCCCCCCCCCCACCCAGCTGAGGTTATAAATGACATCAGTAACTTAATTTTATTGCTATTAAATGGAGCAGGCGTCTCCAAACTTTTCAGTACAAGGGCCACATTGTATGTTTTACAGATATACACAGGATAAAAAAAAAAAAAAAAAACAGGTTTATAAATTAAAGAATAGAATGAAAATGAATGAATACATTTTACTTGGAGCTCTTTTGTAATCAGCATGATATGATTTAGAAAGTGAGAGAAAACTAGAAGTCGAACAAAAATACATTAAGTCTGTGCCTTTTTCATAGAGTCTCTTTAAATCAGGGACCCCCTCAGAATCCACATTACATCAGAAGTCTTCTTACATCTGGGTCCCCTTTGGAGTCCCCTTTACATCAAAGTTCCCCATTATATCAGGGTCCCCATCAGAATCCCCCTTACATCAGAGTCCCCATTAGAGTGCCCCCTTACATCAGAGACCTCCTTATGTCAGAATCCCACCTTTCATCAGGGTCCCCATCAGAGTCCACTCCACAAGATCATGGTTCCCCTTACATTGGGTTTCCATAAAAGCACGTCAGCTGTGGGCTGGATAAAATCTTTTAGTTGGCCACAAGTGGCCTGCGCTCTACAGTTTGAAGACCCCTGACATACAGGACCAATAGCCCCCCTATGTGATAGCATATTTACTGTGACAGATTCTCTTGAGACTCCCTAATGAGGCATCAGGAGTCTATTAGATCCCTGATGATTCCCCTGCACTCCACCAAAGCTAATGGAGTGCAGATCATGCTTATTAGCTTCTTCCCCAGCCACAGTGGCCAGGGGAAGTGACAGCAGAAATCAAAAGTGACAAAATCCTTGTATCTGGATTCTTACTAGCTAAAGGAGATCACTGAATAGACAATCACTGGTCTCCCTCCCCACTAGCGAGTGACACCTGTCATGTGGGTCACAGGTGAGATATCAGAGCCTGGGAAACATGGCAGGGGACAAAGGCCCCAGGGATCTATAGAAACCGACAGTTGGCTTGTGAAATTTGCATGGAGTGTGTGTAAGACCCCTCACTGGTGCTGATGTATGCAACAATGTATGTACACATTTCAGGGGCTAACCGATCCCCCTTCATCAAGTTTCAGAGGAAAAATGATAAAGCTTCTCTATATAAAGGCTCCAGGAGCATACGCACTGGAGAAAGCTGTGGTCCCCGAAGCTTTCTGTATCTGGGTTCAGCCACATTTGCAGAGCGTCTGAATAGCGTTGTCGGAACAGGACAGGAAATCAGTTCAGATTGGGTTAAAAGGCAGGGTAACCGGGTAAATGCTTTAACTTAAATAAGGCTTTCAACAATGAGCATACTGTCAGGCAGATTATCATTTTTGGCCAGAGAAATAGTTGTGGGCAGGGCCGTCCGCCAGTTGTGGGCGGGGCCACTCACCCTGCACATGGAGGTACCTTCTGCGCGGAGCGCGCTCATCAATGTTCATGTGAGAATCAAACATAGCGTCGGTTCCCTGACTTAGAGATGAGCCATACACTTTGTGAAATAATTAATTACACAGAGTTCTTGTGTTACTACACACACTTCCGTTCTGGATATTGTGTAGCACTCTGATGTTTAGGCAGGGTTGCTCCGAAATTACCTGCCAGGTGTAGTTACCTTAGCTCATTGTTAGGGATCAATTGAGTTCACCCTAAGTCTGGAATTGCTGCACTTCTCTCTTCTGCCGCTAGGTGGCCGGGTACCTGGTGATATTAGATAAGACAAGGTCAAAGCAAGGACAGGTTAGGAGTATATGGGGTATCTCAGCCAAAGGGCAGGGGTTTTCTTAAACCCTTTGGCCTGCTGGGAGAACCTATATATTTGGGTGGAGTCAGGTGATCGCGGTTCTGTGCCACCTGGATGGCTGTCTTGGTGGACGTGTGTTGTGCTGCCCGGGCTGCTAGTCTGGAGTTTGGGCCTATCCCGGGCACACCTGGCTGCTAGGCTGTCTGAGGGCCTATACAGAAGCAAGAGAGCAGCGCAGGGTTGGGATTGCGGCTTGCAGTCCAACCAGAAGTGACGGTTCTGCTGGCCGGAGAACCTGTCGTGGTCGGAGGTAGAGGGGAAGCTGTTGCCACTAAGGAACTGGCCACCTTGTTACCAGGGACCGCAGTGAGTAGCTGAAGCAAGTACCAGAGCAGTATTCTCACCAGACGGGGACGGTGAAGAATCAGGAACCTTCAGCAGAGACCCAGCCAGCGGAGGGGGCGCTTGCAGAGCAGCCTTGAGTGTCAAGCCAGGGACCAAGCAGGATAGTGGGGTGATGCTTGAGAAGTATCTTGAGTGCCAAGCTAGGGACCCAGCAGAGAAGCGGGGGTGACGCTTGAGGGAGATACTGAAGATTAGAAGAGCTCAAGGGATTCAGTGGCAGTGAATAAGCAAGTCTAGTGAGAGAGACTGGGAGCTCAGTGGGTTGAGAACCTACAAGAAGTGAATGTAGAGAAAGTAAAGGAGTTTGTTACAATTTGTGTTAGGAACTGTTCCAAGACTGTTGCCATAGGAGACAGCACTCCTACACATGCAGATGTGGTATCTTGCTGGATACCTTTCCCTGCATGGCTGTCTACCTGTAGAAGTCTCGGAGTCTGCCAATTAACATTGCAACTGCCTAAGGGTGTCCTGGCCCTAACCCTCTCTCCCAAAGTTCTGTTCAAGAGAAATAAACTCTCTTTGCATTCAAGAAGTGGCTGGCGCCCATGAATCTACCTTGCATTACACCCACTATGCCTTACAACCTACCCTATATGGAAGGATGTCAGCAGCTCTTGGCTCTGGAGGTTCTCATTAGACTAAAGGAGGCTTGGGATCATGCTACAATTGCATTTAGGAAGAACACCGCTGAGCCCATCCTCTCTCCCCCAGTCCTGCGTACCTCCCCCCCTCCCCCTCCAAAGAATGGTGTTCCGGCATGCTCTCATTTACTCCTTCTCTCCCATACCGTATGGCCAGGGTATGGGTCTCTGTAATGAGGGTACAGTCCCAGTTGCTTAGGGAACCCGATCGCTGGGGAGAGAGCTAAATCACCGACCCCCTCGCTACCGGAAGACACATCACCTACACCAGGTACCACGCCTCATGACTGGCTGCAATGTACCTTGTGCTAGTCCTTGGTTACCCATAGCAACTGCGCTCCTCCTGCTTGTCTTGCCAAGTAGACCCTTTTTAGTGACTTTGCTTCATACCCCACACATGTGCTTTACTGACCCCAACGCTGTATCCTGGCCTAGGCCGACAAGGCCCAGGCCTAGGGCAGCACTTTGCAGGGGGAGAGAGTCCCCGTCGGCTTGTGCTACACTGTTAGTGTAGCGCCAGTCTTATGTGGCGGACTGGGCTGAGAGGCAGATTAGTCTAGCGCCCCCATAAAGCGGCCTCACTGCTTCCAGTATGCGGGCGGCCGGCATTCCGCAACTGTGTGGGGGGGCACTGTCCTATCATCCTGGACCACAAACTTTCCTCACTGTGCTATGTTTTCTGCTGCACCATTGGCATGGTTATATCTTCTCTTCTCCATAGAATTATCAGAAATTTGTGCTTAAAGTAGAACTATAGGCAACACTTTTTTTTTCGTTTTGGATAGAATAACGGAGGATTATAGCCCCTGTCAGTTTATTTTTTACCATCTGTGTTCCATTGCAGAGATTTCCTTTCACTTCCTGCCCCATAGCCAAACAAGAAGTGAGAGGAAATCTATTCAAATTAAGGGAATCCATTGACCCCCTCCAGGACCTCGGAACTAGTGTTCCCACTCGAAAATTTCAGGGTTGGTCTTAAACAGCAAGTGGTGTGGCCTTGACAGGGAGGGGTGGGTCATAATTTAAATTAGGGGGTGCACAAGTTTAGTGAGGCCTAGGGCAGCATAAAACCTAAATACACTACTGACAGACCCTAGTTCTTTCGTACGCCAGGAACCTCCATGCACCCCCGCTTGGAGGTTCTCCGGACTCGTGGTGCCTTCTGACAGACTGCAGCAGTATGCCCTGTTGGTCCTCTGCAGCAATCATGGCATCTTCTTGAGTGGGCCGAACCTCTGGAATATGGCCTTCCCTCTTATTTATTTCACAGGGCAGATAGATTGGGTCCAAAAAGCCCAGGAACGTTAATTCCTTCCCCAGCCTAGGACAGCCATCTGCATTAACTAACATTCTGTAAGCAACCTGTCTACACACTTTAAATCTCAACTGAGGGAAATTGCTCGTTTAGGTCTAGGGAAGAATTCAAGCACTTTTACTTACCCGATCCTTCACTCCCCTGGCAGATAATGTTCTCCTATGCTCCGGCAGAGGACTGCCCCTCAGCGTCCTCATATTACATTGGAATATAGGGGAGAAGATGCTGCAGAGAGCAGTCTATCAGCATGGAGGATCTGGTAGGTAAATCTACTTTTGCATGCACCCAGACCTAAATGAGCAGTTGGCCTTTGCAGTAGGGGTGTAAGCAGTTTAAAATTGCCAGTTAGGCGCTGTCTCAGCCAGGAGGGTAGGAGGTAATGCCTTTCCTGGTTCTTTGGCCTTTTGACGGGTTCTTCTCTGGGTCCAGCCCACTAATCCTGTGATATAAAAAATTGGGACAGAGCTCAGAAGTGTGGGGCCCAGAGCCCCTGAGGGAGGTGGCTAAGGTTGGTTCGGACAAATAAAGAAGAGGATGGTTGGACTCCCATACGATGCAATGTAGTTCATTCAGGAGATAGTAAAAACAAGCACAGATGACATGTGGCATACAGGCAGAAAATAAAAGGGGACACATTTCACACGACTAGCGTGCTTCGTCAAAACTAAGGTTGGATCGGGTTTGAGGTATCTCCAACAGCATTTTCCCAAGTAGAGAGCTAAGACCGCTGCCCGTAAGGGAGAGAGGCAGCGAATGTCACCCGTGAGGAGCAGAAGAATGCTGCTTATCATCAAGTGGTTACCTAGGGTAATGGAAGTTTTACAGCAGCCTGTTGATTTTGTGTACATGTTATATGTGGAATGGCCTCTATCAGCAAGAGAGATTGTGCACTCCTTCTGCCCGCGGTCTGTCTTCCAACAGGAGCAGATTCTCACCGCAGAGGTTCCCATCCTATACAGAGGTTCGGAGGTTCAAAAGTTAAGTTAAGTGCACGCGTGGAGCCCGCGCTGAGTGGGCCCACACCACTACTGGGGAATGGTAGTGGAAAACGTTGGACAGGTGGATGTGGACAAGGCTCAGCATGTCTCACCTAAATTCAGATTACAGAGAAGATGTATATTGTCAAGGCCAGTGCAAGTGTACATGGTGTATGTTCATCTATAAGAGTAGAGGCCCGCCTTAAGGTGCAATATTCCCCTACGGCAGCCTCAGCCTTGTCCCAGGGCATTGATGAAGATGGTACAAAGCAAATGTACTCCATGTGTAGCAATATGACCCTGTATAAGGTGCCTAACATAGCCTAGAAGAACCCACCCCAGGGTAGGTCTCTCATATGACCCTTGCTTGGCGCCCAACGAGGAGGGAAACATGGAGGACTTGACAAGTAACTGTCACCCGTTTGCTCTCCTACCCTCATACAGACACAGGGAGAATTTTCAAGTTTCCTGGAGATGGCCGTTAAACATATCCAGTGCTTAGAGGACGTCTTTAATTGTATGAAATAAGATTTTCTCGTTTCTGGGAAGTTCAGGGTTACATATTTTGTCACGAATGTTGTAAGCATTTCAAAGGTCATTAAACACGTGTTTTCCTAGCATATCGGTGTGTAGGCTGCAGAATTCAAAGGATTCGGCCTGTGGAGATATCTCTGTCATTGCTCGCATAGTCTGGTCAATACTTGTGACAGTGGTATTTGCAGTATAGAAATACAGCTCGGGGTTAGAAAAATCTCACATTATCTGTGAATGGAATGGAATATTTCCACCAGGCAAGCTTCTTCCATGACACTCATTCCACACCACCAAACAAGAGTCAAGCATATAACGTGTTACATCGAAATAATCATTACATTTGCTGAATGTAAAGCTGTTTCTATACTTGGTAGATATATATCTAGTCATTTTATTTCAGAACTTTGATCAAATATTCTACAGAAAGCATCTTCTTTAAAGCCCAAAAAGAATTTGATGAAGGATCACAAGATGGGCACTGCAGATAATCATCTGCAATTTGTCATCAGTTCCAAGATAAAGCTGCTTCCCCTATGACTTCTATGTGGCTGCTAGACTACTGTGCGCTGCCGCAACTGCCCTGCAGTGAATTGAGTAGAATTTTATGGTCAATTTAGTGCACAGAGACTTGCTAGGCCTTGTTTACACTAGCAGTTGGGGGTGGTAAAAACACACAGTTCAGGTATGTAGTTTGTAGGCAGGTGCAAATGACTTTCTCCACTGCAGGTGGCAATCTTCCACTGTTGGGGAGAAAGTCAAGAGGAACAAGGTTCCTCTGTGATTACCTGGGTCACCGGGAAGCTGTCCTATTGGATGCTGCTGCTGCCCCATGGGACTCTAGAAGCCATTTTGGGTCAGGCAGAGCCTATTTAAGGTCTGGCTTCTGGCTTTGGCATGTTTTTGCGAGTTGGTAGAGTAGGGACAGTACTAGTGCTAGGGAAAGGTTCCTGGCAAGGAGGGAAAGCATAGGGTTGCATCTCTGCCAGACACCTTCCTGATTGGCATGTGACAGCCAGGCCTCATTTTGCCCCTCTCAACAGGCATTGTCAGTCCGGCTGGAATCTTCTCCTTTCATGTTGCTGGAAACTGTGAGTGCACCTGGTTGGGCAGCCTTCCCACTAGGTTAGTTGTGAACTGTTCCTACATTGCTTTATTACAAGTTCCCCATTGCACCTGACTGTGTGAATTCTTGTTGCGGCACACACTGCACCCTACCTACACTTTGCTGCCTCCAAACTACAACCCTATAAGTTGCAAAGGCAGCAGACAGGGTTGGACACATGGCATGGCCACAATGCTTTTCTTTGTGGCAAGAAATACACTCCCTAATGTGTACAGCGGGAAGTACTGAATGGGGTCATGCCACACCTGTGTGCAATGCAGGTTTCAGACAAGCTTGGAAGAAGTCACGCACAGCCTGCAGGTATGACATTGAAAACATGCTTGGTTTTCAGTACCTGAGCAGTGCTTTTTATTATACTGGGGAAGCTGGAATGCATGGGCGATTTTATTGTAAAGGTGATCAATGTATGCACCACAACCACCCAATGTTGGTTCTCTGATTGGACGAGGTGAAGAGGCAGGGCGGTGATATCACAATCTCCACCTTGTCCAATCACAGAACACTGCATTAATTGAGAAAAAGCAAATTGTTCTCTGAATGGTGCCTATGCTGAGTGAGCGACCTCCTGTACTCATAATGCAACAAGGCAGATGCTCAGTACGGGAACCAGAATCTAGCATCAATCATTGTAGTAGCAATGCCTACTACATTGATATCCATTTTCTAGAACAGCTTTTCTAAACCTTTTTATCCCGGAAGAACTACTGAAATAATTTTCAGGTCTTGGGGAACCCCTGCTGAACTTTATTTATTGGGGGTCAGTTAGTAGGAAGAATGCTCCTTACATTGGTGGTTAATAGAAAAATGCCCCCCCCCCCCTTACAGTAGTGGTCAGAATGCTACCTTTACAGACAGCAAAAAAGATCATTGGTGTTATGCTGCTGGCTCTGCCAAGTGGCTCTAGACCCAAAACTATGTACAGTGCATCCGGAAAGTATTCACAGCGCTTCACTTTTTCCACATTTTGTTATATTACAGTCATATTCTAAAATGGATTAAATTCATTATTTTCCTCAAAATTCTACAAACAATACCCCATAATGACAGTGTGAAAGAGGTTTGTTTGAAATCTTTTCAAATTTAATAAAAATAAAAAGCAAAAAAATCCCCTGTACATAAGTATTCACAGTCTTTGCCATGACACTCAAAATTGAGCTCAGGCGCCTCCTGTTTCCTCAGATTATGCTTGAGGTATTTCTACAACTTAATTGGAGTCCACCTGTGGTAAATTCAGTTGATTGGACATTATTTGGAAAGGCACACACCTGTCTATAGAAGGTCCCACAGTTAACAGTGCATGTCATAGCCCAAGCCATGAAGTCCAAGGAATTGTCTGTAGACCTCCGAGACAGGATTGTATGGAGGCACAGATCTGGGGATGGGTACAGAAACATTTCTGCAGCATTGAATTTCCAATGAACACAGTGGCCTCCATCATCCATGAATAGAAGGAGTTTGAAACCACCATAACTCTTCCTAGAGCAGGCCACCGGGCCAAACTAAGCGATCGGGGGAGAAGGGCCTTAGTCAGGGAGGTGACCAAGAACCTGATAATCACTCTGACAGAGCTCCAGTGTTTCTCTGTGGAGAGAAGAGAAACTTCCAGAAGAACAACCATCTCTGCAGCACTCCACCAATGAGGCCTGTATGGTAGAGTGGCCAGACGAAAGCCACCCCCCAGTAAAAGGCACATGACAGCCTGCCTGGAATTTGCCAAAAGGCACCTGAATGAGTCTCAGACCATGAGAAACAAAATTCTCTGGACTAATGAACCAAAGATTGAACTCTTTGGCCTGAATGTCTGTAGGAAACCAGGCACCGCTCATCACTTGGCCAATACCATCTCTACAGTAAAGCATGGTGGTGGCAGCATCATGCTGTGGGGATGTTTTTCAGCGCCAGGTACTGGGAGACTAGTCAGAATCGAGGGAAAGATGAATGCAGCAATGTACAGAGACATCCTTGATGAAAACCTGCTCCAGAGCGCTCTAGACCTCAGACTGGGGCAAAGGTTAATTTTCCAACAGGACAACAAGCTTAAATGGGACAACTCTGTGAAGATCCTTGAGTGGCCCAGTCGGAGTCCAGACTTGTACCCAATTGAACATCCCTGGAGAGATCTGAAAATGGTTGTGCACCAATGCTCCCGATCCAACCTGATAGAGCTTGAGAGGTCCTGCAAAGAAGAATGGGAGAAACTGTCCAAAAGTAGGTGTGCTTGTAGCATCATACGCAAAAAGATTTGAGGCTGTAATTGGTGCCAAAGGTGCTTCAACAAAGTATTGACAAAGGCTGTGAAAACTTATGTAAGGGAATTTTTTCCTTTTTTATTTTTAATAAACGATTTCAAACAAACTTCTTTTCACATTGTCATCATGGGGTATTGCTTGTAGAATTTTGAGGAAAATTATGAATTTAATCCATTTTGGAATAAGGCTGTAACATTGCAAAATGCAGAAAAAGTGAAGTGCTGTGAATACTTTCCAGATGCATTATAGGAATCATCAGATAGAGAGGTCCATCAGTCACAGCTCAAGGAACCCTTGGCAACCTCTGCAGGAACCCTAGGGTTTCATGGAATCCTGGTTGAGAATGCCTGTTCTAGAGGGACCACACAGGTATGGAACATACATACTTACATTGGTCCAAGCTGAACCAATGTACTTATGTAAAAATTTGCCATACCTAAACTTCAGCTTTAAATGTTATTGAATTAATCTTTACTATTACAATGCCACTACAAGGTATGCAAGACAACTGTGTCACCAAAGGTGACCATAAAATGTAAGCTGGCATGCTCAGTAGTATGGTGTCACATTGAAGATTATATTTTGACAATAAACAATGATCTTCATGTACGCAAGTCTCCTTTACTAAATTCAGTAAAAGAAAACATAAGGTATTAGTATAACTGATAAAAGGGCAAAACAAACTAGAAATCCTGCTTGCTCAAGATCACTCTGGGGTCACTGGGGTTTCCTTCCCACACATCCAGGGCATTCTCCAGACCAGTCATTCTCATCCAGGGTTCTTTGGAACCCTGGGATCCTCCAGAGATTGGTAGGCTTTCTTTGAGCATTGATAGATTGGTCTCTTACCTGATGGTGCCCACAAAGTTCTGGTACCAACACCACTCAGCAGAACCACTGGAATGGGCCTAGTTAAGCTACTGCTCTTGTATCTCAGGTAAGTATATACTGACACCAGTGATCATGTTCACTCTCTGAAAGGAGAAGATTTCTTCCACAAAGTATGGAGGCCCTACACTGACCGCCAATGTATAGAGGCCCTAGATTGACCATCAATGTATAGATGCCCTACACTGACCACCACACCATTTTTTCCACAGACCACCAGTGTAAAAGAACATTCTTTCCACTAACAATAATGTTCAAAGAAGTCCTGATCAACTACCAATGTGGTTTGGCTAATGTATTATGAGCTGTAGATTTATTAATTTTTAGCAGAGGTTCCCTGAGACCTAAATATTATTTCAAGGGTTCCTCCATGGTTAAAAAAAAGGTTGAGAAAGGCCAGACAGAGATATGTAGTTTAATTTTTCTTTTCAGCCTGGGGGTGAAATCTGGTTTTGCGGCATAACTATAACATATAATGGCCCTCTATAGCTGGCCATAAAATTGAAATAGTTTGGTTGCAGAACAGACTGGCATCTGTTTATGCCTACATATACAGGTGATGGATTTTTAATTAATTTTGATCAGATATCCTTGGGTCAGTTTTGTGAATAATAGGCTAAAATAAATTAAAATAATCTCTTGCCTCTCCAAAGTGGTCACCTGATTCGTCCTGGTCATTAAACCTGATAAATCATTGATCAAATCTAACCTCTAAAGCTAAACATAGATCGAAAGATTAATGAGGTTTAATACAATGATTTATTGTGTGAATTTTAATATAATTGCAGAATAATCATCCAAGTCAGTTGATGTGTTTAGGATTTTTTTTTTCTTTTTATCAGTTCAGTTAAAATGTAAACCTTCACAATAAAGAGAAAACATATTTGTGCACGAGCCCTCAACAATTGAGCTGCATGCATTAGCAGGTGTAAAAGTGATAATACGATGTAAGAAAAGTGCTGCACTGTTGTACAAATAATATAGTTAAAAGTGCAAAAATGTAAGTTAAACACAAATTATAAATCAATACAATGGTGGTAAAATTATGTGTTACAAGTGACAATGTCCAAAGTACTTTATTTTAAAACGCAAAACAAATGCTGAATAAAAATGTGAATCCAACAAATCACGTGCCACCTCCACTAGGACTCCCAAGGGTGTGATCACCTAGTAGTTTGACCCTCACTACAAAAGTCTAACAAGCATGGATAGAGGGATATCTCCAAGGTACAGTAAATCCCTCTTGAATATTCCCAAAAATAATGGAGGCACTTTCCACTGCTTTCAAATAACACTCAGCACCACATGGGTTAATCAGTCAGCTGAAAATAAACATCATATCTCTGCAGCCCTGTGTGTACAAGGCTCAAAGAAAAAGGCAAATTCATAGTGCTCACTGCTGAAAATATTTTTTTAAAGCAAAAAAATGATAAAATGCACTCACATTAAAATAATAAATAAGGTGAAGGCCCGGGATCTCGCCCATGATGAACTGCTTAGGAATGGATCAGATGCCCTCACCACTAGACTCACACTCTGTTTAGCCGTGGGTGGAGCTGCAGCAATTCGGAAGAGACTAGTGGTGAGGGCTTCCAGCATCTGGCCCATCCCTAGGCGAATAAATATAGGAACGATCCCGAGCCTGCAACGGTGCAATAACCACACAGTGGGGTTGATATACTAAAGACAAATCCACTTTGCACTACAAGTGGACTGCAAGATCTGAAATGAGGGGAAGCTCTGCTGATTTTGTCATCCAATCACATGCAAGCTAAAATTATGTTTTTTATTTTCCTTGCATGTCCCCCTCAGATCTACAGTGACTGCACTGCCAAGTGCACTGCAAGAGCACTTTCAGTGCAAATGTAGTGCAAGATGGATTTGCCTTTAGTAAATAACCCCCAGTGTCTCTTTATGTCTTTTTAATGAGAGTGCGTTTTATATTCTTTTGCTTTAAATAAAATATTTTCAGCAGTGTGCACCACGAATTGCTTTTTTCTGTGAGCATTGGACACACTGGCTGATTAACCCATGTGGTGCTAAGTGTTATTTGAAAGCGGTGGAAAGTGCCTACATTATGTTTGGGAGTATTCAAGAGGTGCTTTCCTTTGGAGATATCCATCTGTCCATGCTTTTTTGACCTTTGTAGTGGGGGTCAAACTACAAGGTGAGAGCACACCCTTGGGAGTCCTGGTGGAGGTGGCACGTGATTTGATGAATTTTACGTTTGTTGTGGACTTTCATTATAAAGTACTTTGGACATTATCACTTGTATCACATAATTTCACCATCATTGTATGTATTTACCATATGTGTTATATTTATATATTTTTTGCACATTTAGCTATAATATTTGTACAATAATGCAGCGCTTTTTCTTAAGGCCCGTACACATGATCAGAAAATAGTACAAGGAGTACCGCTTTCTAAGTGATCGTACGATAATCAGATTGTTGGTACACAGCTTTCGAGAGCCGATCTGTTCATCTGATATTATCCGATGGGAGAAACATGAAAATTGTTCTCGTACGATACGAGATCATACGATTTTAGTTTAATCAGTACAGTTTTCGTCCGAAAATGCAATACAAAGACACTACAACACATTACATCACTTCCAAAAATTTTTTATGTCGTACGAGAACTTTTGTAAATTTAGTAACCTCTTCATTTTTTATTTGAGATTAGCATGCAAAAAAAGCTAACCTGCATGCTTACCCCCTCTGAGCACAAATATTTCCCCCCCATCCCCCTAATTCCCCAGCTCAACTGCCCCCCCCCCCCCCCCCCCAAAGAATTTCACCACCCCAGCACTAATCCTCTACCCCTAAAAATTCCCCTCCTAGTACATATCTGCTCCCCCACTTCAAATCCCCCCTCCTAACACAAACCTTCTTCCCACATCCCCTTTCTCAAAACAAACCCCCCTAAATCACCACTCTTAGGTACCCCCTTCAATTTCCCCTTCTAGAACAATACTTACTCCCTGCAGCCATCTCCATAAAGCTGGTGAGCAGACGGAAGCATAAAGTGCTCTAGAATTGCCTGGTAGAGAACTGCGCTGACTTTGGATCTGATAAAACACAGTAGACCAACACCAGCAGATGACATGGCTCCCCAAATTGTCACTGACTGTGGAAACTTCACACTGGACCTCATGCAACTTGGATTCTGTGCCTCTCCATTCTTCCTCCACACTCTGGGACCTTGATTTCCAAATGAAATGCAACATTTTCCACAATTCGTGATGATTTAGGGAGCCATGTCATCTGCTGGTGTTGGTCTACTGTGTTTTATCTCAGCGCAGCCCTCTACCGGGAAATTCTAGAGCACTTCATGCTTCCCTCTGCTGACCAGCTTTAAGGACATGCTGATTTCATTTTTCAGCAGGCCTTGGCATCTGCCCACACTGCCAAAAGTACCAATACCTGGTTTAATGATCATGGTATCACTGTGCTTGATTGGTCAGCAAACTTGCCTGACCTAAACCCCAAAGAGAATCTAGAGAAGATGAGAGACACCAGACCCAACAATGTAGATGAGCTGAACGCCGCTATCAAAGCAACCTGGGCTTCCATAATGCCTCAGCAGTGCCACAGGCTGATCCCCTCCATGCCATGTCGCATTATTGCAGCAATTCATGCAAAAGGAGCCCCCACCAATTATTGAGTGCATACTATACTGTACATGTTTCAGTTAGCCAACGTTTCTGTATTACGAATTCTTCTTTTTTTTTATTGGTCTTATGTAATATTCTAATTTTCTGAGATACTGAATTTTGGGTTTTCACTAGCTGTAATGCCGCGTACACACGGTCGGACTTTCTATCCTACTTGGTCCGGCACACTTTCCGACGGACTTTGTCCGCCAGGTGCGCCGGACTTTAAAACGGACGGACTTGCCCACACACACCCGGACTTTCCGGCGGGCTAAGTCCGCCCGTCTTTCCGACGGACTTTCGCCGGAGTTCCGGCGGACTTTCAGAATGAACGGACTTGCCCACACACGGACAAGTCCGTTCATTTTGAACGTGACTCAGGTGCGACGGGACTAGAAAAGGATGTCAATCTTGCCGCTTTTATCGGCGAGATTGACACCTTGCGAGCCCCGTCGCGGGGCATACCAGGCCCGATCCGAGCACGCAGCCTGGCCGGTCAGGAAAGGGGGTGGGGACGACCATGTACCCCATACTCATTCACATAGGGTGGGGGGCCGGGATCTGGGGGCCCCCTTATTAAAGGGGGCTCCCAGATTCCGATAAGCCCCTGCCCGCAGACCCCGACAACCAACGGCCAGGGTTGTCGGGAAGAGGCCCTTGTCCTCATCAACATGGGGACAAGGTGCTTTGGGGTGGGGGGGCCCCGCAGGGCGCCCCCCTCCCCCAAAGCACCCACCCCCCATGTTGAGGGCATGCGGCCTGGTACGGTTCAGGAGGGGGGGGGGGCGCTCGCTCGTCCCCACCCCCTTTCCTGACCGGCCAGGCTGCGTGCTCGGATCGGGGTCTGGTATGGATTTTAGGGGGGACTCCACGCCGTTTTTTCGGCGTAGGGGGTTCCCTTTATAATCCATACCAGACCTAAGGGCCTGGCATGCACCGCGCTCACCGCAATAGGAAAATTTGTTTTTCCTATTGCAGAGAGCGCGAGATGCAATACCCTGCCCTCGCGTCGTATCTGGTCCGTCGGACCAGCCTACACACGAGCGGGCTTTCCGTCGGACCAGCACACACACGAGCGGACTTTCCGCCCGAAACTGAGTCCTACGGAAAGATTTAAAACTTGTTTCAAATCTAGGTCCGGCGGGCTTTTGGGAAGAAGTCCGCCGGAAAAGTCCGCCGCCGCCCACACACGGGCGGATTGTCCGGCACACTCTGGTCCGCCGGACCAAGTATGCCGGAAAGTCCGACCGTGTGTACGCGGCATAAGCCATAATCATCACATTTAAAAGAAATAAATGCTTGAAATATATTACTCTGTGTGTAACGCATCCATATAAAATTTATGATTTTCACTTTTTGAATTGAATTACTGAAATAAATGAACTTTTTGATGATATTCAAATTTTATGAGATGCACCTGTATATACATTATATATCAATAAATAAGTAATAAAATAAAGTTCTGGCTAGATTTGGCCTTCGCCATGTCCAGAAATATTGGTGAACACAAAACTGCATGAATCGCGCAACACGTAAGTCCTTTCTAAAGATCTATAAGGTTCCTTTGTAACCTTGCTGTTAGTAAACGTTTGGGCATTAAAGATTTTCCCACGGCGCTGAGACAATATCCGAGTCCTCTGCCAAAAACAGCATTCACATTGATCTCTGGCTTCTCAGCATTTCAAGGTCTGCTGCTGGAAAAAAAAAAAAAAAAGGAATACCTGGACCCGCTGCCAGTTCCTTCCCACTGATGGCAGGCAGGTAAGAAGAGGACTGCAGAGCTGCACGGTGAGGCCGGCAGGGGGAACATGCAATAAAATGTTAATCCTAATCTCTTTGCAAATACCGTGTAGAATTGTTCACTGCTACATGCTCAGCTATTCTGGTCCAGGTTAAATGAAAATATTTTACCAAGGAGTGTCTTTCATGAACAATGACAGATACCGTCTGCCAGACTGCACTGTACAGCGTCCACCGGAAAATATGCAAAACCTGCAATGCTTTGTTCTATTTTCATATACGTGAAAGAGAATCTACGTGGGAAAATGTGGCAATGCGCACCCAGTAATATCTGTGTATTAGAGCCAGAATGAAGACGTAAACCCAACTGTACGATATGTGTATCATAAATGATTGCCATGCCTTTTACCATCAAATACATTTTTTTTTTTGTATAACTTTCCCATTTCCATGTTGCTGATCTCCACTTTCATTTCAGCCACTTCTCGACCACACAGATCATTGCTCAGGACTGGTTTTCCAATAGTGAAAATAGTGGACAATGCCTGTGCAATGTGGGTCAGCACAGACTATTGTAGGCCCCATTCAAATGGGCACTAAGGCCCGTAGATGGTGAATGGGCTTGAGCCACCAGGTGCTGTGTGCAGGCAGCCCATGGTTGTGTGTGGGGGCACAGCTGCTGCAAGGACACAGCCAATTTGATAGGTGTGCGGGTGTAGGTGAGTGGCCCTGAATGCACACTGTCAAAGTAGGACAAACGGCTGTGTCAGTGCATCCATTGTGTCCCTTTACCAGTCATTCTCAACCAGGGTTCCGTGGAATCTTAGAGTTCCTCCAGAGGTTGGCAGGGGTTCCTTGAGATATGACTGATTGGCCTCCCATCTGATAATGCCTACATAATTACTTGCCCAAAGCCACTTGGCATTTTTTTCTAGCTGTCTGTAAGTTTGGCATTTGACCACCACTGTAAAGAATACAGTCTTTCCACTGAGCACCAATGTAAGAGGCATTCTTCCCACTGGCCACCAATGAAAGAGGCATTCTTTCCACTGAACACCAATGTAAGGAGCATTCTTCCCACTGAACACCAATGTAAGGAGCATTCTTCCCACTGAACACCAATGTAAGGAACATTTTTCCCAATTACCACCAATGTAAGGGGCATTCTTCCCACTGACCACCAATATAAGAGGCATTCTGTCAGGAACGTGTTGGCCATAGTGCAGCCAAGGCAGATACGCATGCGCAGACGTGCATCTGCACATGCTTGGGTGCTAAAATGGGTATGCCTGTTAGCCATTAATGCTTGTGCCAAATGGCCAATATATGGCTTCAGCCATCTAGCCCAGCTATGGTGACGCACCTGCCACACACCTCTGCGGCCAACAGAAGATCTTACAGGCACTCTTACCTCACCGTGCTCTCACACCACTATCGCAACTCCAGTGGCCCTTGAGCTGGGGCTGTACGAGAGGTCTCCCTCTACACATCAGGCTCTGCCACAAGGTATGTGACACATTCTTTCCACAGACTACCAATGTAAGGAACATTCTTCCCACTGATCACCAATGTAAGGGCCATTCTTCTCAATTACCACCAACATAAGGGGCATTCTTCCCACTAATCACCAATGTAAGGGCCATTCTTCTCAATTACCACCAACATAAGGGGCATTCTTCCCACTGACCACCAACTAAAGGAGCATTCTTGCCACTGACCACCAATGTAAGAGACATTCTTCCCACTGATAACCAATGTAAGGAATATTCTTCCCACTGATCACCAATGTAATGAGCATTCTTCCCACTGACCACCAATGTAAGGAGCATTCTTCCCACTGACCACCAATGTAAGGAGATATTCTTCCCACTGACATCCTAATGTAAGGAGCATTCTTCCCACTGACCACCAAAGTAAGGAACCTTCTTCCCACTGACCACCAAAGTAAGGAACTTTCTTCCCACTGACCACCAACGTAAGGGGCATTCTTCCCACTGACCACCATTGTAAGGGACATTCTTCTCACGCACCGCCAATGTAAGTTGCCATTTTTCTAATAATTTAAGCAGGTGTTCCCTGAGAACTGAACATTTTTTTAAGAGTCCCTCCTGGGTTAAATGGTTGAAAAAGGCTGCCCTATACACCTACATGGGCTACCTGCACACAGCACCTAGTACACCTAGTGCCGCATAAACACATGGCCTATTCACTATCCATGTGCCTTAGGCTCCACGTGAAAGAGGCCATAGTCTTTGCAAGGGACACACGTGACAGGCTGATAACATAGGAGTGCAAATGTGAGACAGTTTCCCCCCCCAACACAGGAATTATTTGAACGAGGACCTTCATGGCAGGATCACCAAGTGTTTTATATTTAAAAAAGAAAAACCTTTGGAATGACATTATTCTACATTATTACAATAATTATTCATTATGATAAATCCCAGATAAGAGTAATGATTATATTTTGATATACTTTATAGATAGTCTGTTAGGAGGTGGGGGTGGGGGGCGGAATAAAAACAATCTGCTTCAGGTATAAAAAAATCAAATCACTGCCCTAGCGGTATCTGCAACTACCTGCAGCAGCCTCTAAATCTCTGATGCTGCCAAAACTTTCCTGGGCCTTTCTACTTTTTCTACATTCCTATAGGTCAGTGAGGCTTCCCATCATACAAATGGGCCAGTAGAAATGATTGGGCGGAGCTTCGACACTACCCGCTAATGGTAGATTCTGTTGGTAGCTTATCTACTCTGCCTCTAGTGGCTCATCTATATAACTACAATTCATACAATATCAAAAATAGGTAGGAGGAAGCATATAAAATCTAGCCATCATGGCAAAAATTAAAGTTCGCCTGTTTTTTTTAAAACCCCTTCCATACCGGTACCAAATAACATTATAAAATAAAACTTTATACATAACTAGAGTTCAGCATTAATCTGGGCAGCCTGCGAATGTCATAGCTCTTTCCTCTTGTTGGACGAATGCAGCCGCCAGATCTAAGGCTTGGTGGCTTGATCTCGGTTCCCCTCTCGGTGCTCACGCCGGGCACCACCAGGGAGACCGCCCAGCCACCCATCCTCTTATCACAGTACTCATCTGGCCCAGTGTTTCATCCGCATCGCCGAGGGGGCCGCCCGCCCTCTTCTCCCGGTGCTCACGCTGGGGAGTGGGGGATCGACCGCCCGCTCACCTCTCCCAGTGCACAAATATATATTTGCCTTTTGAATCCATACCATAGGTGATGTACTATTTGGTACTGGTATCTGATGCAATTTGCAACTGACGGCCGTAGAAGGTTCCTTGGCGATTCACTAAACAGTTTTGATTCTCGTGCTCAAAGCTTTTAATAAGGCCACACCTGCTTGTCTCCCTTATTTTGTGTCTATGTATCTTCCTTCCTATGCTCTTCAATATTCCAGCACTTACGCCTTTCATGCTCACTTATCACCACCACCATTGCCTCTACACCATCTCTCCCGTAGATCTCTGGTGTGTTCTTCCTCTTTTCCCTCAACTTAATCTTCAAAGTTTAAAGAGGTTCCTGAAAACAGATCTAATTAATGGTGCTTGTCACATTCCCTGGCTCTTCTCTCGTCTGTCTCACCTGCTTTCCATATACAGCTCCACATTTAGCTCCCTTTCTGGTGCCAGATGAGGAACATTTCATAAGATCACCCAGATTACACACAGATTTGTCCATATCATCAATTCCTGGAAGAACATGAAGAACATGATTGCTTAAAGGGGTAGTCGTCTAAGATTACTTCAGATAATCGAGTAACATTTTATCAGTGTGCTTCCGTAGCGTGTGTCCAGTTATAGCGTGTGTCAGTCATAGCGTGTTTCAGTCATAGCGTGTTTCAGTCATAGCATGTTCAGTCAGCGTGTTCTACCACAGTATGTTCCACTTACAGTGGGTTCAGTCATAGCATGTTCCAGTCATTGCATGTTCCAATTTGGCATGTTCAGTCACAGCATGGTCAGTCACAGCATGTTTCATCCAACAGGTTTCAATCTAGCGTGTTTAGTCAGGGTGCATTCCAGTCATGGCGGGTTCTGGCCTGGTGTGTTACAGCCATGGCGTGTTCCAGTCGGGGCATGTTTCAGTCAGAACATTTCAGTCAGAGGGGTCACAGTGGGTCCGCCATAATGGGTCCCTCACAGTGGGGGGCTGTCATAGAGGGTCCAGTCATAGCAGGTCCAGTCATAGCAGGTCCAGTCATAGCGGGTCTAGTCATAGCGGGTTGAGTCATAGAGCGTCCAGTGATAGCGTGTCCAGTCACAGTGTGTCCAGCAATAGCGTGTCCTGTCATAGAATCTTTAGACACAGCGTGTTCCAGTCATGATGTGTTCCAGGCATGGCGTGTTTCAGTCATGGCGTATTTCAGTCATAGCGTTCCAGTCATGACGTGTTTCAGTCATGGCGTGTTTCAGTCATGGTGTGTTCCAGTCGGGTATGTTCAGTTGGAACGTCTCCATTCAGAACAGTGCGGTCATAGCATTTTGGCCATAGCGGGGGCGTCAGCGGTTCCTGTCATAGCGGTCGCTATCTTAGCGGGTTCGGTCACAGCATGTTTCAGTCATAGCGGGTGCAGTCACAGTGTGTTCAGTCACGGTGTGTTCGGTCACGGCGGGTTCAGTCATGGCGGGTTCTGCACTGCGGTTCTGTCATGACGGATCAGCCACAGCGGTTTCTGTCTCAGCGTGTTCTGTCTCAGCGATCACGTGGTAGCTTGTTCTGTCATGGCATATCGTGCCATGCAGTCATGGCATACATCAACAGCTGTTCATCTTGTGTCCATGTCTCATCGTTCTTTGTATACCTGTGTTAGTCAGCCAGGGTGCACACCTCAGGATCTGTCACGTCTACAGATCCATACGGGCTGAGGTTTAGTTTTTTAATGATTGTTGACCACAATCTTCTCGCCCGTATACCACTTGTCATACAATGCACGTTCATCAGTACACTTGTACGATTACCCACCGGTCTGTGGGTACACTAGCCCTGAGTGTTTAGTTAATTTACCTGTCTCTGCAGGTTTCTCGGGATCAATTACCACATACAATAGGGTGGGGTGCTGTCATCAGGTTTCATTCACGTGCCATGGTCGGGTCATCACTGCTCACAACCTCATACTCAGGTAGGCTCAGTTGGGTGGTGTTCCCATGTGTGGTTGTTTGTTGTCTTAGTTTATGTTTGCTTGGGTTTGGGCATGTTGCATGCTTCACAAGCAACAATTCACGTTCATTCCTTCATTTACATGGGGGGGGGGTTTCAGAGTATGGTAGCACGCCGTCATTCAGAAGTCGGTCCATACTGAAGCACACAGCAGAATTTATCACAGGGATTTTCTTTCTCGGCCACAGCCAGGACAGCGGTACGCTTCGGTTTGTTTTCAATTTCATCCCTGCTACTCTCATCTACCAGCATGGTGCATGGTCTAGGCATTATTCTTCAAATGCAGATTCATGTGGGCAAATATGCTCTCCACGACCTGTTCAGTTGTAAGTCAGGATGGAGATGAGCTTGCACGGTCAGAGGCAGGGTGTCAGCACACCCCCAGCTCCTGCTCTTCCTACATTCCGGCAGGCTAGGTCAGCATCCCCTTGGTCCAGTCTATTGGGCCTTCTGGTTAATATGTCTGAGCCAAGTAAGTTCCTTGTCAGGGGCGATGTTGCCTGGAGAACTGCTCAGGTACGTCAGACCAGTCATCTTTTGTCCGACCCCCAGCTTGTTCCAAAAAAGGGGGGCTTACAGTCACTTTGGGGCATACTGTATCATGCCACAAGGCTCATTCCCCAGGATGGAGTCTGGCCCTCCTTCCCCTGTTCAGGATTCAGACTCGGTTTGCAGGTTGCAATCAGAAGCACGACCCGATTCATATAGTGTGGGTGTCTGGTATGGTGTCTCCATGCTTAATGGTGCATATTGCCACAGCGTATTGGCCTTATCCGCCAACTCTATCAAACACATCCATCAGGTATCCAGCACTTGAGACCCCTGCAAACTGCTGTCAGGTCATCCATTTTTGCGGCTCACCCTCTCAAACTTTCCCATACCAAGTATAGACAAGCTAGGGGTTTGCGGGGATTTTACGGAGCTACTTAACTGATGTCCGTTTGAAGCGGTCAATCTTCTCTGCTATTATTTCACAAGGGATCCTCGGGTCAGCCCTTGCTCCCTTTTCCCCCACGCATCCTCTCGCTGCAAGCAGTTCATTCTCATGTCTGGGTTTCTCGGGAATCGGGCTTAATCCAAATCAATCACGGTTTATGTATTTAGGGTTCTGGGCAGTTGCAGGTTCCGAACAGGGGATCTCTTCTTATCATTAATCCATTGGGAGTTGGTGTTCATAATGTTATAGCTGATACATACCGGATCCGTATACTGAAGCCTTCCGGTCGTGCGCTACCCTATTAGACGGTTTTGTTACTTTGTTACCTGCCTTTCATCTAAGTTTCTTATCACACCTACTTTCGTGTCTTTTTGCCCTCTTTTTCAGGCGTACTGACCAGCCAGGCCAAGACACACCTTAGGCCTTGGTGGTTAGGGTATCGCATTTCTAAGTGAAGATTCCGACTACAAATTACATTTTCATTTTTTTGGGTTTAGATATGCTCAGTCCAAGATCTGCACTGCTCTGGTTGAGAAACCACACAATTGTGAATCTAGTGTAATGGTCAGTAATACACATTTTAGTTCTGGAATACCTTAAACCCTTGTCTACCAAAGTATGTTTATAAATATCCTGGAATTCATTGAGTTAAAGCAACTTATGACTGCTGCTGAGAACTTGGTATTTATTTTGAGAGTCAGCAAAGGGCTTTCAAGGAACAGTGATCTGGGTGGCGATCACTTTTATGGGGGGGGGGGGGATGTAGCCCAAAACCATGGTAAATGGCAAGGAGGAGATCGGAGATCATCCATTCCTCCACCAACCCCTATGCAATGAACGAACCCGGAAGTGACGTGTAGTAAATCACTTCCAGTTTCAGAGCTGTCATTTCCCCGTCTTTTGTAGCTGAGGATGCAGCTGATCAAGCAACCTGTGCTTGATTAGCTGCAGTGGAGGGCAGAGGGAAACATTGCGGTCCGATAGATGTCTCTAAAAAGAGTATCTGACACCTACCCATGCAATCACATAAAGGGCTTCGTAGCTCCTTGTGATAGCAGTAAAATGAAATAAATGAAAAAGAGTTTTAAACAATTGTAACAAAATAAATAAAAATAGTAAAAAAAAAAATAAAGCACCTTTGTACGTATCCAAATGCAAGGGCATGCATATAAACATAAATTGCACCACACATGTGAGTTATCGCTGTCAATGAGTGAGAACAATAATTCTGGGGTCATCATTCATGATTAACGCTACAATGTAAAGGTTTTTAAAGTGTCGCCGAAGGAGATTTTCAGTTATCATATATTTTTTCGGTTTCGTTGTACGTGTAATTGTATGGGTTGACATGTTTGGTGTGTATTTACTGTATGCAACCCCATCATTTATATTTTTAGCAAAATGGGTATAATGTTGTGTTTGCACTAAAATTCATTTTATTCTATTATTTCCTGAAAATATTTATTTGATAAACAGCTGTACAAATATTGTGTGACATAAAAAATTCAACTACCCTCATTCTTTTTTTCTCCAGGGCCTCTGGAGAGTAAAACATATTTTTTATTAACAAAATATAATTGTTTAAAGTAATTTCTATCCAAAAAAAAATTCAGATTTTAACGTGTATGAAAAATGCAAAAATGCTCCGGTAGTCAAATGGTTAAACAACTCTAAACTGTGACATGATCTGATTTCAGTATTGTAATATTTTTCCTATTTTTCCTGTATTAGTAACGGTTGTAACAGGATGACTATAGATGAGGCTGTATTACTTATAATCACCACTAGAGGGGGTAAGGTCATGTTTGGCAGCTGACAGGCACCTGTTCCTTTATCTGATACAGCCACTAGCTATCTCAATCCTGTAATCCGATTAACCTTGTAGTTACCAAGAGACCAAGTGAGACCGTCAATGTTACAAACCCTCTGTTATATACAATGACAGCAAGAAATACCATGATGACTTTAATTGTCTATTTCCACCTGATTGCAAAAAATGTAAAGAAAATCTGTTGTTAAGTTAATTTTTGTAAATTTAAAAGCAAGTTTAATTTATTCTTCATGATTACAGTATATATATTGATCTGTAGAATGCACAGATTCTCCCGCTTGCGTATTTTTGATTAAGGAGTACTTCTGCTTGTTAACACAAACCTTTTATTTCAATGCTTATTCATTAGACCCTCCCCCCCCCCAATTTAAAAACATGACATTTAACGTGCTCAAAAAATCCCACATTAGGCCCCCCCTTAATACCACAATACTGTGCACTGCGGCGCACACATTGTCATGTGCTGACATGCTAAGGCTGCTTTTTCCCAAAGGTGTATATTTATTTAACAAAAAAAAAAAATGGTATAGCAATTCGCCCAGTAATAATGCATGCACATTTATGCTATGTGAATGAGGCAAAAAAATGAGTTTTTAGGGTATTTCCTGTGCTGTTTTTTTCCCATTGATTTGTACTGGAAAATACCACATTTGGACTGTAGGTGGTGTTAATATAATTTCATATGATACTTAGCTCCGCCTAATGGCCAAGTGCGGTATTGTCTACTTTAAACCAATGAGAAACAATCATTGAATGATGCCACAGAAGAGATCAGCGTGGGATGGGAAGAGCTGTTTACAAAGCCAGCAGCAGATAAGTAAAATAGTGAGGCAACATTTTTTTCAAAATTATTAACTACCTCCTCCACCGCAATAAGAATCACAATAAGCAGCCCTAGCTGGGGTCACTTATACAGCACTAATTTGCCAGCATGGGTTTTCTGTGTTGTCTTAATCTCATTAATGCCATGTATACTATTACTATACATGAGAAAAAAAAATCTACCTACATTTACCACCTGTATGTCATTTATGGATCATGCAATAAATGTTCTATTATGCCACACTTCTACTATATGAGCGACACCGGAATGTGAAGATTTACTCTACTATAGGATGTGCAACAAGTAGCATCATACGACTACATGATCGAGATGCAGGTACAGTGTTGTCAACTGCCCATTAATTTACGGGCAGCCCGTAAATTAAAGCCCATTTTTGGACTGCCCATAAATGTCCGTTACAAGCAGTGGTGCTTGTAAAAAAGATGGCCACGAGCTGACCATGCAACTGCCCATGCACGCTCGGCCAGGCGGCGCATGCGCAGTAATGTAATGGTGCCGCTTGGCGCCATTTTTTATAAGAAGCCAGTCCACTTGTTCTTGGCGGTGTCGTGGCAGCGCCTCATGCACTCACCACAGCAGAGGAGGAGCCGAGGAGGGGTGAGGAGAATGACACTGTGTGTGGAGGGATAGCAAAAAGGGGGCAGAGGAGGACATTACTGGGGGGGGGAGCTGTGCAGAGACAGAGAAGGACACTGATCTGCTGCCCTGTGGAGAGGTGAAAGAGGCACAGGAGGAGGAAACACTGATGTGGAGAGGTAATATGAAGGTGGACAGAGGAGGAAGCTACTGTGAGGGGGTGAGGACACTACCATGTCCACAGCCTCTGTCCACCTCCTGTATCATATCCACAGTCTCTGTCCACCTCCTGTATCATGTCCTTAGCCTTTGTCCACCTCCTGTATCATGTCCGCAGTCTCTAACCACCGCCTGTATCATGTCCGAAGCCTCTGACCATTTCTTGTCTTTGATCATGTCTGCAGCCTCTGTCCACCTCCTGGATTAAGTACGCAGCCTCTGTCCACCTCCTGGATCATGTCTGCAGCCTCTGTCTACCTCCTGTATCATGCCCACAGCCTCTGTCCACCTCCTGGATCATGTGCACAGCCTCTGTCCACCTCCTGTATCATGTCCGCAGCCTCTGTCCACCTCCCGGATTATGTCCACAGCCTCTATCCACCTCCTGTATCATGTCCGAAGCCTCTGACCATTTCTTGTCTTTCATCATGTCTGCAGCCTCTGTCCACCTCCCTGTATCATGTCCGCAGCCTCTGTTCACCTCCTGTTTCATGTCTGCAGCCTCTAACCATCGCTTGTCTTTTATCATGTCTGCAGTCTCTGAGGGGGAGTCTGGAGAGGAGTCAAGAGTGGGAGCGCTGCTGGTATGGGGGTCATAGGAGGAGTCAGATGTGTGTGGACTGTGGAGAGGAGACTAAGGAGAAAAAACAGAGCTGCCAAGCTGGAGCCGTCTGACTGAGCCCTGCACGGTGCACCTGAGAGGAGGTCAGTGACAGCACCACCAGGCCAGTCTGGGGGGGGGGTGCTAATATAAGGGGGCACCAATATAAAGGTTCCCCCTATATTAGTAACCCCATTACCTTAGTGTATTCACTCTGAGTAAGATGGTCTCTAGTCACCAGAGCCCCCCCTTACATCAGAGTTCCCCCTTAGATCATGATCTGTGGTGTTCCCCTTTACATAGGAGTTCCCTTTTTCTGTAAGGGGGAATCCTGCAGACTCTGATGTAAGGGGGAACTCTGTGCTTTCTGGGTTATAGTAACCTGACCTTCATGTAAATTGGGAAGTATGTTTTTTTACATTTGTTTAACTTAAACACATTGCTATTGGCACTAGCTATGTGTTTATAGTTTAAATATTGATATTTGCACTGTTTAGCACTGAAAACTGTAATTAAGGCTACTTTTTTTTGCGGTGTCAGTAAAAATTGTGGCTCTGTCAGTAAAATTTCATGATAGGTAGGAGGGTTTATAATGCCTTTAAATAATATTTATGTGTATCTGAGGTCAAAAAGTGAAGTTTTTCTATCACACAAGAATCTTTAAGAAATGGAAATTGAGCCAAAGCAATGCCCTGGAAAAAAGTACTTTATGTCTGGAATTGCTCCTGAAAAATAGCATTGTACTTTCTATACTATGAGCTGCAGTGATGTACCTTTAGCACTGAGCACCAGTGCTGAGTTTTGTACTGAGAACTAATGTGGGTTTTACACTGAGAATTAATGTAGAGATTTGCACTGAGAACCAATCATATCACCGATAAATAGTTAGTGTCATCTGTTGTAGCACCCTTCTAGTTAGCTTTCTAGGAAGTTAGGCAAATGTAGCTACTTTTGGCTCTCCATGTAATCGGTGGAGCAGGTGTTGATTGCTTTTGGATGTTTTGGATCTCACAGGCTGCAGATTTGATTGCTCTTCACTGCTTCTGGAACATAGGGGGTTGGGCAAAGCAAATGGGCAGCCTGAATATTTATTGTGCTTCAGCCAATGCCTGAGGAGGCGGGTCCAGTAGATGGCTGGACAGCACATACATAAACTGAGGCCTGGAGCAGGGGTTCTTCTTATTCTACTGAAGGAGTTCCCAGTAGAGTTCTACCCCTCTCGGCAGACTGCTGGAGGTTGCTGCATGTTCATGGAGGTCCCAGCTGTGGCAAAGCTGGGTGGCCTACTTCTAAAAGTCCTTTTCTGGAGCTAATCAAAGGATTTCACCTAAGGACCTAGTCTGGAGAGCTCACTGAAGAGTGCCCGTTGGAAGCTGGAAAGGGTCTTCTGGCTGTCTTGTTGCATTGTGGGCAATTTCCATTCACTAAATGTTTCCATTTTTAATTTCCATAATTCATTTCCATTCATTTTCCATAAATAATTTCCACAGGTTTGTACTCCAAACAGTTAAAGTGGCCTATGTGAACCGAGTGCTACAGCGAGAAAGTGGATGGCGCTACTAGTAGAAATCTTTAATAATGGATCATCACTGACACATTGCATGGTCAGACAACATCACTAAAGATGCAAAGGTTCAAAGCTATGAATCAACCCCTTCATTAGGCAAACAGTTGCTGATCAATAGAAGGGCTCTTGTTTGAGCATTCAGTGATGCTCCACTATTAAAGAAAAATACAATATTGGACACAAAAAAACCTCTGTCTTCACAATAAACGCGATCCATGGGTTTTACATGAACAGGTGATCCAAATTGTCCCAATCCATTGATCCTTGTCTGTGGCAAACAACTTACAAATACAGCAATGGCTCTATCAAAATTTAAAAAAGCACCTTACTACAAATAGTTGGCATACAAAAAACAGTTAACTTTATTAAACTCAAGAATGTTCAAAGAAACTGTGAAAACATGAACAAAGAGCACAAAAGTCTACTGCTGCATACAGAAATCATGTGGCTCAGCAGAGGACAAGTTCTCATTAGTGTGAGCTGAAAGAAGAATTGAAGAAGTACTTTCAAGGAAATAATAGGCCACATTTGGCTGAGCGCTTTGAGGATGAAAATAGCTGCAGAAATGTTGCCTACTTAGCTGACATTTTTCATTACATGAACCAGTTGAATACGTCTCTGAAAGGCACTGGAGAAAAAAACTTCATGCCACAATATTCTTTGATTTAAAAGGCAACTGCATCCTTGGGATAAAACATCCTGCACATGAAAATCTTGAGATATTTCCCCTTTTGCTTGAGTTTGAAAGTAAAGAAGGCTATCAGCACATTTCAAGTCTAATTGAAAACCACGTGGATAAACAAACTGAGCATTATTTTCTTTCCCTTTCAACACCAATGTATGGCTGGGTGAGGGACCCTTTCTCCGGGTCTTCTGCTCAGTCTGAGAACTTGACTTTGAGGTAACTGGAAGAACTTTGTGAACTGCAGTCTGATCGTACCCTCAAGATGAAATTTACACACCTGCCCCTGAATAAATTCTGAATTTTTCTTTAAAAGAAGAGTATCTTGCTATTCCTAGAAAAGCAGCGACACTTCTGACACGTGCGAGCCAGCTTTTTCATGTCGAACAAGCATCAAAAGAAAGAATGAAATAATCAAATTTCAGTTGAAGATTACATTTGTGTGCGCTTATCTAAAATTCAACCCAGAAGTGAGAATCTGTGCTGAAACAAACCAGCCCAAGTTTCACAAGAAGGATCTTAGTTTTAATATTTGTGCTGTTTATTGTCATTTCTACAGATAATTGCACTTATAATCTGCTTTGTGAAATCCTTGTTCAGCCTATGGATGTTGAATGACATCCAGCATTATCCAGCACTTTTAACGATGCCCTTCCTTCTTTTTCTTACTTTTCTTCCTCTAGATCACAGGGGATTAGTCATGACTGCTGAGGTGCAATAAACCCAGGTCCCATAATCCAGCCAAAACTTAGACCTTACCCCTTCTTCCCATCCAATAAAGACCACTTACCACCATTAGTCTTGGAAAGGGCAAGGCCACAGCTTTATTAATTTGAACACTTTAACCACTTGAACATATAACAATTAAACATTCCACAGTGCCAGTCACCGTAGCACTGTGAGCACTCAATTCCGAATGGTGAAAGGGAGATAACTGAGGGGCCTGTCCTTACCATAAGTGCCGGACGGCCATCTATCTCCCAATTAGCATGAAGGGCGTACCTCTTACCGCCATGTTTTGCTGGCAAGGTCACCAAAAAACGCAGGAAGCTGTGACGTACCAACCATAAATAGGGCGGGAGGGTGGGCAGCTCTTACCACTCTTCTTCACAAAAAAGCCCAGAATCCCCTGGGGCAATCACCCTAGTGAGCTCAGTCCCAACCCCATCCCGTCCCCCCACCAATCCACAGTGACCCCTAGTCACCATACTCCACCCTGGTTATGCCCCCATCAGTCAGGGCTCTCTTTCCCAATGGGTTCAAGAGGCCTGCATTACGGCACTGGTCCGTGGCAGGTATTGATGCTGCAGCAATGATATCTCTACTGCCTTATCACTGCCTATGCATTCACTCATATGCCAGCCCACAATATTACAGGTAATGCCTAGTTGTAGTCTGGCAGAGTGGACTTACATCAGAAGGAAAACACATAAGATGCCACCAGTCAGTAGAGTAAATGCTGCTCGTCTCCATTATTTCAGTCTTCGTCATATACCATACCAATAATATTGTGTTTTTATAGTCAATAAATGGTGTGGTATATGAGGAAGGCTGCAAAAAAACCCCAAGAGGAATGTTTGAACACATAGGGTGCCTTGCTGACCCTTCCCACTGGTGGTAGAGCACATGACCCAATGATAAGGTCACTGGGTCTAAAAAGGCAATTAAAAAATAAAATTGAAATATTTATAAGGCACACAGAAGGGACTTTGATGAGGGTTGAATTGGATTGCTTGCCTGGAGAAAGCTTTAACAATCATCAATAATAATAATAATATTTGCCTATTTATCACCTTGGTATCAAGTGGCATGAACCATGAGACTGTGTGGGGCTTGCCATCATTACGACATGAAAGCCCCGAGCCTAGTGTGGTTCAAGGACACACATAAAGATGTTAATTTGGCACTTGCCACCCGGCACTTTACTGCTGGCTCTGACACCAAAGCAAATAGTGGGGGAGGTAATAGGACAAATCCATTTCTCTGTGCCAAGCATAATGTATGCAATGACAAGCTTTTTGTTTTCCTAGACATGTGCCATTCTCGTCTCTAATTGGCAAGCTATTAAGGAATTGGAGAGGCTATTGCTGGACACTTTGTGCTTTGTGCCGTGATCCGGGACTGATGCCGCTGCCAGAAAAGACGTATCGTTAAATTTCCTGGTGCTTAAATCGCCGCCTGGTCTGGTTGTGTGCCAAGGCAATAGATGAGCTATGGACTAATGATGGCATCAGGTGAAGAGTGAAAAAATACGATAGGTGGATTTAACCTGGAGAGGCTGAATGGTGCAGAATGGAGGTGTTTATTATTATGTAATTCCACCTTCTGAGCAAAAAATTTGTACCAAAATGACCTCTATTATATTTATAAGGTATACCTTGTTGAATAATACTCCCGTGTGGTATTCAATTGCTCTTGGGCATAGGTAAGATTGAATTTTTTCCTGTTGCAGAAAATTGGATGAGGCTTTATTCCTTTTTTTATTTTGCCTTCCTCTGGATAATCCTATTTATGATTCAATCACATTTGGCATGTGAATAAGTCAGTGTATATACATAATTACACTTGGAGTGTTTCTATGCCTTTTTTTAATTGAAGCTTCCTGCCAGCAGAATTGGAAAAGGGTTTTCCACCACACTGAAATCTGCGCAATATCAAAACTTGCTAAAAGTGGACCTAAAATCCAAAAGCACTTGTGGTCGGTTCAAACCCCAACCACGACACTACCTGCCTGGTATTTGCATGTTCTCCTTGTGCCTGTGTGGGTTTCCTCCTACACTCCAAAGACATGCTGGTAGGTTAATTGGCTCCAGTCTAAATTGGCCCTAGTATATGTAAGGATGTGAGTTAGGGACCTTAGATGGAGGCTTCCTGGGGAAGGGACTGATGTGAATGTACAATATATTGTGAATGTACAATATATATATATATATATATATATATATATATATATATATATGTAAAGTCCTGTGTAAATTGGCGGAGCTATATAAGTACCTGTAATAAATAAAAGCAAATACTTTTTCTATTCATAGGAAAATGTTTCAAAAAAAGGTGATCTGAAGAGAAGACACCAGTGTTGAGCCTGTAATGTAATGTAGCAAACCAGTGACATGCCTCTTATTAAAGGATAGGTTCACTTTAAAATAAAAATCCCCAAGCCCCCTAACATTTTAGGCCAAATTCCTTCCACCCAGATGCCAACTTATCTTTTTCCTTTCGGAATGGTAGTGTTTACAGCACCGTCCACGTCTGCACAGTAACTACCCATAGATTTAATAGACTGTACCATTGGAATAAGGTCCCATCAAGTCCATTGGAAGTTGTTATTTTTAAGTGAACCTGTTCTTTAAAGTGAATGTAAAGTGGTTTTATACAGAATTTTATGGTCAGACTAAAAAAATTAAATAAAAATATATAGAATATCCTTCTTTCTTTAATGAAATGATGCTTAATCAAATTTTGCATTTTTTCACACCAGCAGGTACAGCTTTAGACATCTTTTCATGTTTTAGATGCTCCATGATTCCTTTGATGAAAACACCTGTTATTAACAGAGCTCTGTAGCTTTAGCTTAAATATTATTACGCAGGTGATGACTCATAAGCAGAGGCTCCTCAGTTATCTTCCAGCTGATGTTTCAAACAGACATAGCAGTGCCTTAGATGGCATCTGCTATGCTGTCTCCTAAACTTTTACACAGTGCTTTGGGAATCCTTTATCTTGTATTAAAAATGTATTTGTTACTTAAGATTGTTTCTAAAGAGTAAAAACCAGATATGAAACAAATAAAGAACATAAAAAGACACAAATACATTATAGCTTGCCTTTAGTGGCTCATATTTCTTTTTTTAAGATGTGAAATGGTCCTAACAGCTAAAAATAAGCAATGTAGTCCTGTAGGGTGCCCAGTGTTGTTGCAAAATGTGCTGCAGATTGTACATTGTAAAGATAAAAAAACTATAAAAAAAATTGCATTCACAGTACTTTTGTGGCCGCAATGGGGTTGATTTACTAAAACTGGAGAGTGCACAATCTGGTGCAGCTCTGCATAGGAACCAATTAGCTTCTAGTTTTTTTGTTGTCAAAGTTTAATTGAACAAACTGAAGTTAGAAGCTGATTGGCTACCAAGCACAGCAAAATTTTGCACTAACCAGTTTGGGTAAATCAACCCCAATGTGTCTAGGCTGCATTTTGAGAGATCAGTGTCCCTGTCCTTCTTCAATCCAGAGCTGGATGGATTAAGGGGGACAAAGAAAGATGACATTGATCTCCCAAGATGCACCTAGAACATCTAGGCTCCTTGTAACCTGAAAATGCTGGGATTATTTTCTATTGTTCTTTACTTTTTTGCACAACCTATTGCTCCTTTGGGCTTTTGGGTACAAATATTCAGTTATGTATTGTTAACTTTTAGGGCCACTTAAAAGTGGTTGTGGTCACTAAACTGGCTTCCCCTTCCCCCTACTTATACTTACCATTCCATTACTCCTCTCAAGTTCTGTTCATTTGCAGCTACTAAACAGTAACTAAGCCCTGATTTAGGGACTCTCTCATCCCCACGTGACTATTCTGTTGCCTCACCTCATGCATTATGGGAGGAAGAGAAGCAAATCACATGTCTCCCCATACTTTGAAGTACCCTACTATGCATCACTTTATACCTGCCATCCAAATGGAGCAGCAGATAAGCAATAGGAAGGTGAGTATATGCAAAATGGGGGCTTTAGTTAAGTAAACCTGTTGTTTTGGCCTGCATTGCAACTTACCTGATGCAGGGGGCTTCAAGTATGGACTATGTAACATGCTAGAAGACATGGTCAGAGGCCGTGAAAATGTCACAGGAATGTTTGGAGATTGGGCATAGATGGTCAGAAACCACAGACATCTGACATGAGACTGCTACAGGTCACTGCTGTTACAACCCTTTTACGAATCAGTGCACCCATATTTATGCTCTATACAGTCTCTTTAAAAATTACTGACATGATCAGCGGTCATGTGATTGCTAAGACCTCGGGCTTAGAACCAGTGAGGGACAACTGCAGCATCAGACCGATGCTGCGGCATGGAGATGAGTATGCATGTTTGTTTCTTTATCAACCCCAATCTTCTCCTTTATCTAGCAGAAGACAGTTTAATTCTTTTTCGGCCTAAAGAAATTAGGAAGCATGATAACCATGCTATGACAAATTTTCATAATGATATATACAGTGTGTATATATATATATATATATATATATATATATATATATATATATATATATAATGGCATATTATATTATAGTATTATTATTTTACTTCTATAATTGTATCTGACAATTACAGTCTTAAACAGGTGAACACTGCCACCTTCAGACTGAAGTGACATCTGCAGGCTTAAGCCGCATTTTATTAATAGAGCCTGTGTTATATTTAGCATATTGATCACATGAATCTACCTGATTGGTTCCCAACTGAGGACCAGAGCTGTAAGAGACAGCCAGGGTCGAAAGCTACAGGTGCTGATTGGAGACTCTCAAATTTAGGATGAATAGTAACGTATCCCCAGTGTGGGGCATGGCACTCAGGTTGAGAGCTACAAGTGTTGACTGGTGACTCTCAAAGTTAGGATGTTTAGTAATGTATCACCAGCATGGGGCATGGAGCTAGAGATCATACATAATTAATGATTTAATTGTTTATTTTTACCTGGCTTGCCGTGGCCACCTGGCACAGGAACCATCAATTTAGAATGTAAATGTACCGCGCTACGAGCATCGGACTGTAAGCTTCTCTGTAACAGTGACTGATGTGAATCATTTTATGTAACCCCTGATAGGTAAAAAAAGAAAATGACTACAAGGGCAAATGTCTGGTCATACATACATTGCAATAAACACCAGGACTCGATTTTTGTTTAAACCAACCATATTATCGAAGACGACAAAATAAATTTACTTTTCCTCTATACGAATATTCTTACATTTTTTGCAACTTCCAAAACTATACTGAGAAAATAAATATTTTTTTCTTATGTTTATCCAATAAAGATAACCAAATCCAACCAGTCTAAAATAATAAAAAAAAAAAAAAGTCCTACAAAAATCTGTTTGTACTTCCACATGTTGTTATTGTGCCAAGCCTCACACAGCTCGTCTCTGCCACTACCAACAAGCTGTCAACATTTTCTTAGCGCCAAGCTTTGTGCTTTTGTTTTCGCTGGGCCGCACGAGCCTTGCAGCTGGTGTTAGAAGCCACTGGAGCAGCCTGTGATCAATGGTCTGTGAAATTCCCCCTGAACAGCCATGTATTCCTCATTTCTCATACCTAATGACGCCTGGACTCCAGCCTATTCACTGGCACTAAAACTTTACAAGAGCTGTATGTTGGGGCACATTGGGGCTACAAGAATAGCCTCGGCTAATGGCTTAAAAAGCAACTGTGCACCTTGGAAATGACGGCAGGCATGGGGGGCCCTCGCAGAGGGTCCATTTAAATCCTGGATAAAGCTGATTTGATTATTTTAATACGAATGCCACACTGACAATGAGGGAACAGTTGTTAACTATAACAAACCAATAGTGCAATGTATTTTCACGCTCAAGTGAGTCTTCAAATTTCTTTCTAGACTTGCTGATAAAAGCCATGGGCATTACGTCACCGACAGCGAGCAAACTCAAAGTAACCTTCCTCTAAGGACTTCGGTGAAGCCCCAGTGGCACGGCAGAAATGGCCAGCTGTGGTAAAGTTTGGAAAGAATTTTGTAATAATATAAATTATAATATTTCAAAATAAAAGTAAGTAGTTTTTGTAATATTAATAGCACTTTACCATTAATATGTAATATTTAAGAAGTAATATTAATAGTACTCGTCACCAGCAATGAGCAAACTCAAAGTAACCTTCCTCTATGGACTTCAGTGAAGCCCCAGAAATGGCCAGCTGTGCAAAGTTTTGAAATAATTTTGTAATAATATTAATCATAATATTTAAAAATAAAAGTAGTTTATGTAATATTAATAGCACTTTAACATTAATATGTAGTATTTAAGAAGTAATAATAATAGTAGTCGTCACCAGCAATGAGCAAACTCAACGTAACCTTCCTCAATGGACTTCAGTGAAGCCCCAGAAATGGCCAGCTGTGGTAAAGTTTGGAAAGAATTTTGTAATAGTCATTTATGTAATATTAATAAAAAAAGTCGCGCTAATCAAATAAAAAATAATTGACATATGCTGGAAATGATAAGTGCCAGAATCACAACAAGTGACACAAAATAAATTGCAAAGACATATAACCAAAGTAGTAAAATTAGTAAAATTAGTGCATCAATGTGCAGATGCGGATGCTGGGTAAATAAAGGAAAATATTGTACAAGAGTCCAATTAGCAATTGTCCATAGAGGCAAAGTGAAGAAAAACGAAGATCAATCTATATATGAAAAAATTGAATCCATAATGCAAAAAATAAATCATAAAAAGTCTAATAATTGATGTAAATTCAAAGGTGATGTGTTGTGAGGTTCCACACTGGAGTGATAAGTGAAAAATATATATCCTCCACCACAGGAAAATACTGCCGCTTACCAGAAATCAGTGGTCCCTTATTACAGGAGACCACACTGGGCGAGTGGCTGTAACCCCAGCCCCGGATCTCACTGGCAAGCAGTGGATTCCTCAGCGTCAGCAGGGGTGGTCAGAAGAAGAATCGGTAATGGGGTAGTATTTTCACCATAAAAAACATAAAGGCTCCACATAGCGTAAATCCTTAAACATTTATTTTAAGTAGAAAAACAAATGAACACTTACAAACGATGGAAGTACATGCGCAAGATAAACATGAAGGAATGAGCCGGCCGGCTTCCACACAGCCCGTAACTTCCGAGACTGGACGTACAGCGGTGACGTCAGAACATAGCTCCTCCTCCCTACGTCATTTCGTCACTAGCAGACGTTGTTACGGGCTAGTGACGAAACGACGTAGGGAGGAGGAGCTACACAGCTTGTGTCACTTTATTTTGTTGTGATTCTGGCACTTATCATTTCCAGCACATGTCAATTATTTTTTATTTGATTGCGTAACTTTTTTGTTTTGTTTATCTGTTTGGTGTCGTATAACACTTTTTAGTCGCAGCTCACTCTGAATTTTTACCCTGTAGCGCAGTATCCTTTTTTACCCATGTAATATTAACTGCACTTTAACATGAATATGTAATATTTAAGAAGTGATATTAATGGTACTCACCACCAGCAATGAGCAAACTCAACGTAACCTTCCTCAATGGACTTCGGTGAAGCCTCAGAAATGGCCAGGTGTGCAAAGTTTTGAAATAATTTTGTAATAATACTATTCATAATCTATAATAAGTAATATTAATAGTACTTTCTGATTAATATTAGGGATGCATCAATACCATTTTTCCAATTGTTTTGTTTTGTCAGCAATGCTACAAAGCATTGAAACGTTATTTACAAATGAAACTTTTTTTTTTTTTTTTTTCAGTTTTGTGCTTTTTTTTTTTTTTTAATGTGAATTTTGTAAATATATGTTAAAGGTGTAAACATTTTAATGAACAAAGCAAACAAAAAAAGTTTTAAAACTAATAGTTTATAAAATAGAAGAGAACAAGAAATAGAAATTTGGCGTTTTATACTGTAGGCCTGTAATTCTTAGCAATAACACACCTAAATCTGTCCACCAAGAGTCTAGAAGACATCCCGGGTATGATGAAGTTTGAAACACAAAATCATAAATGATAATATAACAAATAAATATAAATAATAATAAAAAAATATATATAATAATAATAAAATAATTTTCCCTACGATTCACTATCGCTCAATTCTGCAAGTGTTCTAATTTACTATCGCTGTTTTCTAGCTGGTCTAAAACCACTTTTGATGTAAAGGGACACTTTTTGGTTGCTATGGACAATCTCAAGTTTCCAGGCAGAAAGAACATTATATATCATATAAAAGTGCATGCAGGGCACTGGAAAAAACATTGGGGACAAAAGGGATGTGAAATGATTTCATACAGTACTGTAATCTGTAAGATTACAGTACTGTATTTGTTATGATTTTTACAGTCTTTTGAATTTGCCGCCAGGCTCCGCCCCGTGCACCGCGACGCTCGCAGGGAATGGAGCCCGCCACAGAGAGGCTTTGGGAGGAGGACAGAGCCCACAGACACAGCGGGGGGGACATTGTTGGAACCTGGGGACAAGGTAAGTATACCGCTCCAGGATCCTGCAATGCAATCCCGAGTGTGGCTCAGGGTTACCGCTAATGGTGCTGAAATTTAACCCCGAGCCACACTTGGGAATACCGTAACGGAGGCTACAGAGGAACTGCAGTCTGCTCACATAATTTGTAATAAAAACATTTTTGTCATTCTGAAGCTTCCCTCCAACCACGTTGCATATTATTTTATATATACTATGATTCTGTACTTGCCAAATATGCCGCAGAAATCTCCCTCCCCTGAATCTGGCTGCAATGATTTTAACTGTGGGCAGCTGAAGCTGCTGCCTGTTCACTTCCTGGAATTACACAGACACACAGAGGCACGCCTCAATCTCTGCAACTCTCATTGGCCCTCTTATGACTCATCCCCCCTCCCTTCCTGGCAAACTCTCATGAGAGTGAGAGAGAGAGCTGTGCATGAGGTCATAAGCCTTGGGCAAGAAACAGGTAGTGGGCCGTATAAGGTATTTACTGACAGAACTTTTTTTTTTTTTACTATCCAAAGTTAAAACAACAAGGGCAGAAGATTTAATAGATGGAAAAATGAAAAATGACTGAAGGTCTGCTTTAAGGACGAGGCGGCCCTGCTCCTTAACAAATGGTAGTTGCCGGGTTTATTTTTTTACATCTCGGCTGTCAGTGAGGGAATCCCGCTGACAGCTGAAAGAACCGAGCCTGAAAGTAAAGGTTTCAGGTATCGAGGAATGTGTATGAGTACCGATACTCGTGCAAATGCTTTGTATCGGCACTGTTATCGGTATTGGTGCAACCCTTATTAAGATTATTACAAAGTCATTTCAAACCTTTACTACAACTGGTCATTTATGCCGTGCCACTGGGGCTTCTCCAAAGTACTTAGAGGAAGGTTACATTGAATTTTCTCATTGCAGGTGACCAGTACTATTATCACTTATTAAATATTGATATTAAAGTACTATTAATATTACATTAATAAATATTAATATGATTAATTTTAATCATAAAGTAAATGTAGTTCTAGAATTTATAGAATGTTTTACAGCTGGTTAGAAAGATGAGATGAGACATAGTAAGGGATTCAAAAATAATCCACAAGTTTAAAGAACATGTACATCCAATATTTCATCTTCCTGATATGTGCCTGCTGTACCATGTACTTGTATGACAAAGTGTCCTGTTCTGTTTGTATTTTTTCCTTTGTGTGAAATCCCTGGTGTTCCTGCCAGTCCCACTGATTTCTTATCAAAAACTAACCACACTAGACATGAGAGCACAGTGTGGTCAGTTCAGCAGCTATGCTGGGAACTCAGCTTGCCCTCCTCCAATGATCAGACTTGTCCTAATACGCCCTCCCACCTTCACAGTCATTTACTGGGAAGATCAGTGTGCTGCTGTCCCCCCCCCCCGCCAGCTTTTAAGCAGCTGAGAACATAGGGAATGTGATCACTTATAAAGAAAGAGGGGAAAAGGTATTTATCATTTTTTTTATAGCTATACACAAAAGTTTTCAGCTTTCCTTTATATTTTAAACTGTATGACTTGTTTTACAAGGTGAGGGTTCATAAATACTTTAAAGCCACCCAGTCACTTAAAAAATAAATCTAGATGTAAGGTCTGTGCAATGCAAGAACGTTTAGACTCACCTCTCTGGTGGCAGCTTCAGTGAGACTCTTTGGCATTTGACACATCAGGGAGCATCGGGTGACTGCACCCCCCAAAAACAGTGACTCCATCCTTCAACCCCTAAATCACTGTAGAGTCCTATAGTGACTGTAGTGACAGGAATCAAACTTTGCTAGAAGTAGTGAATGCCGTCAGCACTGGCGTTTACTCGTGCGCATGTGTGGGAGTATTTTTTGGAAATGGACGTGTTTTGAAAAACATATCCATAGATGTGCCAAGACAAAGCTATTTGGCACCCAAGGTGAGGATGCCCAAGTGTGTCTCCTTTTTTGCTTCATTTTCTATGGGATCACAGACGCTATAACTTTTTGCACAAACCAATCAATATACGCTTATTGCGATTTTTTTTTACCAAAAATATGTAGAAGAATACGTATCGGCCTAAACTGAGGAAAAATTTTGTTAAAAAAAAAATTGGATATTTAATATAGCAAAAAGTAAAAAATATTGTGTTTTTTTTCAAACTTGTCACTCTTCTTTTGTTTATAGCGTATGAAATAAAAACCGCAGAGGTGATCAAATACCACCAAAAGAAAGTTTAATTTGTGGAGAAAAAAATGATAAAGATTTCATTTGGGTACAGTGTTACATGACCGTGCAATTGTCATTCAAAGTGTGAGAGCGCTGAAAGCTGAAAAATGGCTTGGGCAGGAAGGGGGTGAAAGTGCCCGGTATTGAGGTGGTTAATATATCCTATGCATTAAAGTGAAAAAACACCTGTTAGTGACCGGCCCCCCAGCCCCCCCCCCCGTTTTACTTACCTGAACCTTTGAACTTGACCCACGGGGACGTGCTCTCTCTCTGCCCGGGGTTCTTGGCTCTTGATTGGATAGATTAATAGTAGCGCAGCCATTGGCTCCCGCTGCTGTGAATCAAATCCAATGACGCAGGCGCTGGGGGGCGGGGCCAAGTCCTGCATTCGGGGTCTATACTCGGGAGCGCGCCCTCAAGGTAAACCCCCCTGGAGAGCGCTTCTCCTAGAGGGTTATCTGATGCGGGGAGGAGCCATGAGAGCCGCTGGGGGACCCCAAAAGACGAGGATCGGGGCCACTCTGTGCAAAACGAGCTGCACAGTGGAGATAAGTATGATATGTTTGTTATTTTTTTTTTAAAAACCCGAACCTTTAGTGTCACTTTAATATACCCAGTGAAGTCTCCGGTCTCAGGTGATACACCGAGATTAAACAAGTCCTCCTACATGAGTTGTACCTGTTTATCTGCAGCTGTCTTTGTCTACATTCATTCAAAGTGCAGAATCTACACAGAATCTCTCAGCTCTGAAAAGCAGGGAGAGGAGAGCTGAAGTTACATCAGTGAGAAGAGCTTGAGGAGCTGATTGGAGGGAAGGGTCACACCCCCTTCCACACAGCACACAGACACAGAGCTGAGGTTGTCAATCAGCTGGAGATCCTTCCCCTGTCACCATTTGTCTCTTGGTGTCATGAACACTTGTCAGAAGTGACTCATGCTGATAGTAGAGGAATAAAGCAGCAGACAGAGATGACACTTAGTGCTCTGAATTGAGACCAGTACACACTATAGAGGGATATGTTTTGTTCATATTTCATGTCTGAGGTTTACAACCACTTTATATTTGTAATATTTGTAGTGTAGGCTAGAAGGTACAGACCTCAGTTGAACGAAAGGAATTGAGTGCCAAATGATCAATCAGATATCCATATATTATTTATTCATGATAGGAAAGTCAACCAGCACATAAAAAATAGCAAATGCGCTTCGGGAATCAAAGCCCCCCTCATTTATCAGAGTTAGAATACATATCATAGGTGTGCAGAGCGTATTGCATTGGGGTGTGCACCCTAAAGCTCAAGAACACGTGTGTGTGTGTCTACGTACACTCGCCGCCCACTTTATTAGGTACACCTGTTAAATTGCTTGGTACCACAAATTGCTAATCAGCCAATCTCATGGCAGCAACTCAATGCATTTAGGCATCTAGATGTGTTGAAGACAACTTGCTGAAGTTCAAACCGAGCATCAGAATGGGGAAGAAAGGGGATTTAAGTGACTTTGAACATGGCATGGTTGTTGGTGCTAGATGGGCTGGTCTGAGTATTTCAAAAACCGCTGATCTACTGGGAGTTTCACACGCAACCATCTCTCGGGTTTACAGAGAATGGTCCGAAAAAGAGAAAATATCCAGTGAGCGGCAGTTGTGTGGACGAAAATGCCTTGATGATGTCAGAGGTCAGAGGAGAATGGGCAGACTGGTTCAAGATGGTAGAAAGGCAACAGTAACTCAAATAACCACTTGTTACAACCAAGGTATGCAGAATACCATCTCTGAAGGCACAACACATTGAACTTTGAAGGAGATGGGCTACAGCTGCAGAAGACACCACCACGGGTGCCAATACTGTCAGCTAAGAACAGGAAACTAAGGCTAAAAATCGCACCGTCTCACCAAAATTGGACAATAGAAGTTTGGAAAAACATTGCCTGGTCTGATGAGTCTCGATTTCAGCTGCGACATTCAGATGGTGGGGTCAGAATTTGGTATAAACAAAATGAAAGCATGGATCCATCCTGCCTTGTATCAACGATTCAGGCTGGAGGTGGTGTAATGGTGAGGGGGAAATCCTCCACTCTTCTGCGAAAACAAGAAAGAGGCTTCCATCATAACAAGTTTAGAGTAAGGTGGTCCCATCCCTTGCGTTATAGACCACGGAAAAGAATACCCACCTTAGAATGGGACTTTTTATAGACAACCAACTCTTGAGATAAAAGATGTATTTTAACAGTATACTATAAAAGAAGACATAAGAATGTCTATGACATACACAAATACAAAGAATACATTCCATACAGAATCAGAACAAAATAATATACAGGTAATAATACTGAATGTACTCTCCTGGGGGTGGTGTACCCCGATACCCGACACGTTTCCGGTATTCTGATACCATCATCATGGGGTTTGAGAGTTGCAAGTATTTATTTAAAGTGTATAGGTTCCAGTAGAATGACTTTGTGTTCAAGCAGCACATATGGCCCCCAAGGTCAAATGACGTGTTGCATAGGCGCCAGGCCCAGGAGGTAGAAGAATTGTATATGTATTGTATTACCAATATCCGGGTGTGTTGGAAAAGCCAAAATGGGATAAGTATTCGTTGGAGCCTATGTAATATAGGCTACATGACGAGTGGACAAGTGTCCAAAAACGGTCCCCCAATGGCTGTCACCTGGGTAGAGCCCTTGTAGTATCTGGGTCCGGTGTGGGGTGCCTTCCCATTGATTGTACTCTTCTGCGAAAAAGCATCCCACAAAATGTTGGGGTGTTTTTTTTTTTTAAATGTGGACCCTTTCAGTCAGTAGAACTTTGTGAGGTCAGAAACTGATATAGTCCAGGAAGACCTGGCTCACAATTCGTATTTCAATTCATCCAACAGAACCACAAAGAACATGAGAATCATATGATTATCAATGCATCATTCCCATGTTCCTTGTTGTTTTTTATTGTTTTCTTCAATATGTTTGATAAAATGGTTTTTGATTACCCCCGGAAATGTCCTATCTTGAATATTCTGTGTTATGAGTAGCTTTTAAGTCTGGCTTATTGTGATATAGAATGTAAGATATAAGATGTGTGCCTCTCTGGGAAATATAATATATAAGATGTTTGATTTGTTTTCTATCCACAAGCTCCTTTAAAAAAAAAAAAAATCAAGTAACTATTAAAAAATAGTTAACCACCCCAAGACCAGCCTGTTTTTCATTTTTCAGCGCTGTGATAGTTTCACTGACAATTACTCCGTCATGCAGAACTGAACCCACGTGAATTTTTTTCTACAGCATCTCACAAAAGTGAGTACACCCCTCACATTTTGGTAAATATTTTATTATATCTTTTCATGTGACAACACTGAAGAAATGGCACTTTGCTACAATGTAAAGTAATGAGTGTACAGCTTGTATAACAGTGTAAATTTGCTTCCCCCTCAAAATAACTCAACACACAGTCATTAATGCCTAAATGGCTGGCAACAAAAGTGAGTACACCCCTAAGTGAAAATGTCCAAATTGGGCCCAATTAGCCATTTTCCCTCCCCCGTGTAATGTGACTCGTTAATGTTACAAGGTCTCAGGTGTGAATGGGGAGCAGGTGTGTTAAATTTGGTGTTATCACTCTCTCACTCTCTCATACTGGTCACTGGAAGTTCAACATGGCACCTCATGGCAAAGAACTCTCTGAGGATCTGAAAAAAAGAATTGTTGCTCTACATAAAGATGGCCTAGGCTATAAGAAGATTGCCAAGACCCTGAAACTGAGCTGCAGCACGGTGGCCAAGACCATACAGCGGTTTAACAGGACATGTTCTACTCAGAACAGGCCTCACCATGGTCGACCACAGAAGTTGAGTGCACATGCTCAGTGTCATATCCAGAGGTTGTCTTTGGGAAATAGACGTATGAGTGCTGCCAGCATTGCCTCAGAGGTTGAAGGGGTGGGGGGTCAGCCTGTCAGTGCTCAGACCATATACCGCACACTGCATCAAATTGGTCTGCATGGCTGTTGTCCCAGAAGGAAGCCTCTTCTAAAGATGATGCACAAGAAAGCCCGCAAACAGTTTGCTGAAGACAAGCAGACTAAGGACATGGATTACTGGAACCATGTCCTGTGGTCTGATGAGACCAAGATAAACTTATTTGGTTCAGATGGTGTCAAGCGTGTGTGGCGGCAACCAGGTGAGGAGTACAAAGACAAGTGTGTCTTGCCTATAGTCAAGCATGGTGGTGGGAGTGTCATGGTCTGGGGCTGCATGAGTGCTGCTGGCACTGTGGAGCTACAGTTCATTGAGGGAACCATGAATGCCAACATGTACTGTGATATACTGAAGAAGAGCATGATCTCCTTCCTTTGGAGACTGGGCCGCAGTATTCCAACATGATAACGACCCCAAACACACCTCCAATAAGCTGAGGGTAAAGGTGATGGACTGGCCAAGCATATCTCCAGACCTAAACCCTATTGGGCATCTGTGGATCATCCTCAAACGGAAGGTGGAGGAGTGCAAGGTCTCTAACATCCACCAGCTCCGTGATGTCGTCATGGAGAAGTGGAAGAGGAGTCCAGTGGCAACCTGTGAAGCTCTGGTGAACTCCATGCCCAAGAGGGTTAAGGTAATGCTGGAAAAAAATGGTGGCCACACAAAATATTGATACTTTGGGCCCAATTTGGACATTTTCACTTAAGGGTGTACTCACTTTTGCTAGACATTGATGGCTGTGTGTTGAGTTATTTTGAGGGGACAGCAAATTTACACTGTCATGCCCCGTACACACGGTCGGACATTGATCGGACATTCCGACAACAAAATCCTAGGATTTTTTCCGACGGATGTTGGCTCAAACTTGTTTTGCGTACACACGGTCGCACAAAGTTGTCAGAATTTCCGATCACCAAGAACGCGGTGACGTCAACCACGTATGACGAGACTAGAAAAGGCCATTTCAGAACCAAGCGCGGCACCCTTTGGGCTCCTTTTGCTAATCTCGTGTTAGTAAAAGTTTGGTGAGAGACGATTCGCGCTTTTTCAGACTCGTGGCTTTCAGATCGTTTTCTGCGGTTCAGTTTGTGCTTGTGGGTTTGTATCTGCTCTACAGTGCGTGCAAGCAAGCTACGCGTGACTTTCATTAGTCATTGTGTTCTTGTTCATTTGTTGCTGTTTTTCAGGTCGCTCTTCACAGGCCTTGCTGTTCTTCAGTGCGTTCTGCTACTTCGTTCTGAGCAGCCGACCGTTTTCTAGCCATGTTGCGCATACATACTCCTCGTAGAGTTCGTGCTGTGCGGGGGCTTGGTGTTGGGGTCCTGACCTTGACACAAGTCCAGTCCATGAACAGGGTGGGGAGGAGTTCATGGACCAAGAATTGGTTGCTTCAGCGTGACCAGTTCTGTCATATGCCTTTGCTCCGTGAGATCCGTGAGAATAATCCTGATGATTTCAGGAACTTTCTCCAGATGACGGACCCCGTATTTTACCGTTTGTTGGCTTTGCTGACCCCTTATATTAGCAGGCAGGATACCTGCATGAGGCAAGCCACCACTCCGGAGCAGAGGCTCGTCGCCACCTTGCGGTACTTGGCGACGGGGAGAAGCCTGCAGGAACTCAAGTTCTCGACAGGCATCTCCCCCTAGGCTCTGGGGATCATTATGGCAGAGACCTGTTCTGCCATCATTCAGGTCCTGCAGAAGGAGTATATTAAGGTAAGATTTTTATCCGTTAATATCACATTTTATTGTATTTATTGTTTGATAATATATTGTATTTCTTTCCTCATTCCCTAATTACCATGATTGGAATACGCTGTGAATGTCCCCTTTGTCCTCATTCATGCTGGGTTTTTATCTAATTATTTTTTTGTCCTTCATACATATTTGCCTTCACTTACCTCCCCAGCATGGTCTACAGGCCCTATATTCACCTCATGTAGTCACTTAACAATGTATTTTGTCAGCTCCATAGTAGTGTTTTATCCCAAACACCCCCTAAAATGTTTTAAAATGTGATTGGTGCTTTAAATTCAGGCAGAGTGCCAGAGGCTTTTTTGTTGGGGTGTCCCCAAATCATTTTTAACCCTCCCTCCCCCCAACTGCTAAGTCAGCTGATACCAATTCTCTATCTATCCTCAATCATCTATCTGCTGACTTTGCCAAACCCATACACACTATACCCATCTCTTTTGTGGTCAGATTTATGGATGAATTCCCCAAATCATGTAGTGCAAGGGCCTGCCTGTATACTTTCAAATGGTACTGTTTAAAGTTTTTGTATCCTATTATTATCTTGATAGGTAATAGCAGAATGTCCAAATGTGCTGAAATGTGTACAGTGTGTATTTATATCTTTGTATTATGACACTTCTTACCTGTCCAGTGGGCTGCCAATAGTGTAACTAAGGAGGGGCTGTTCAAAGTAATACCCATTATTTAGGCATTCATCTCTCAATGAAGTGGAGAGGGTTACCTGTCCAAGAGCTCCCCCCCTATAATGTTAGAAATGGCCCATGAGAGGAGGTGGGGGAGGGGGAATCTGATAGGTGTACCTTATACTTTGGTGTTTAAAAATTCCCATTAATAAATGTTATCTTGATGTTGGCCAAGAATGTTTGTGTCTAATCTGCTTTCCATGTTTTAATGTGCAAAAAGACTAATTTTTTTTTTCCTTCACAGTTTCCTTCCACGCCACAGGAATGGCAGACTGTGGCCTCCCACTTTGCCCAGCGGTGGCACTTTCCTAACTGCGGAGGGGCAATTGATGGAAAACACGTCCACATCGTCCCACCACCCAACTCGGGGTCATACTATTATAATTATAAAGATTTCAATAGTAATGTGATGATGGCGGTGGTGTCGGCTAATTATGAGTTCTGTATGTGGACGTGGGGAAGAATGGCCGGATGTCCGATGGTGGAGTCATCGCCCAGACGGAGTTTTACAGGCGTCTCCAGAATGGCAGCTTGGACTTGCCACCTCCAGAAGACAATGTGGAAGGACTCCCATTCGTCTTCGTTGCGGATGAAGCCTTTGCGATGGGGGACCACCTTATGCGGCCATTCCAGAGCCAGAAGAGTGGTGGAGAACACATTTGGAATCATGGCCAGCCGGTTCCGCCTATTTCTTACACCCATCCATTACGGAGTATAAACTGAATCATATAATCCTGGCATGCTGTGTTCTACATAACTTTTTACGGCAACATTCTGCCAACTATGCTGGCTCAGTTGGGCCTGAGGCCGGAATTACAAATGAAACAACCCTGACGGTGCTTGAAAGTGGCCGTCCTGGCTTGCCCTCCCTGAGTGCCCGTGATGTCCGGCTAAGATACCTTGAGTTCTTTGCAGGTAGGGGGGCCATCAATATGCCAGACAATTTGTGAAACCTTGATCCAATAAAAAAAAAAAAACGCAAGTCTTTGGTGACATTTACTGCTTGTGTTTGTTTTAGCTGACCCTGACCGAAATGTGGTGAGCCCTGAAAATGGCGTGATTGAGTAACCTTACAAAGCACTGTTGGGTGTTATTTACTAAAGGCAAAGACACTTTGCACTACAAGTGCACTAGAAAATGCACTAAAACTGCACTTGTAGTGCAAAGTGGATTTGCCCTTAGGAAATAACACCCATTGTCACAGAAAGCAGCAATTACATCACCACAAAAGTGTTGTAGCGTTGAGACAATAATCCACACTCTTGATTAACAATCTTTTTAATACCTGCACATTCACATGTGCATTTAGAAAAGGTTTTTAAAACAAACCAACATGTTTGTTGTATAACAATTTTTGGGGTAGCATTATCAAAAATAGAAATGTCCATTTAAGATAAAACAGGCATGTTTCAAAACAACAAGAAATACACAAATCTTGATCTTACAAAGTTCACATTTGGTAGAACTTGAAGGCAATATCAGACATGAGTATTTAGGAACTGTGTTTGATATTGCGTTCAGATGGGGTGAAATCACCCCAGGAAAAGCCAAATTTTGAAGATGCACACCAATTTACAAATGTCAACATGTGCTAGCTGCCATCACGGGGGATCAAGGGACGTGTTTTGGGGGAGCAACCCCTTCCTCTCAGCTACTTTATTATTGAGGAAGGGGTTGCACCCCCAAAACGCGTCCATTGATCTCCCATGATGGCAGATAGCACATATTGACACACTGTGTGCATCCTCAAAATTTGGCTTTTCTAAAAATCGCTAAAACATTTTTAACATTGTAGCACACAAAAAACAAAGGGATTTGGAGGGGTTTTAAACTCTCCCTAAAACATCAATGATGTTATTATTTTTTTGAATAACATCATTGATGTTTTTCTTGAGGTTTTCCAATGCTAAATTACACCCCATGATCTCCCCGATCATGATCTGTGCACTTTCCGAGTCTAAATGCCCTGGATCCACAACATCACGATCACCTAAAAAGAGAGAAACCAAAAAAAAAACAGGTATTATAAATATCCCGGCATCCATCTCTTACCTGAGCCTGTGGTCACAGACACTCACCTGTTGTGGTGACTAGTTCCACCACATCTTCTTCCTCCTGCTCTTCTTGTGTTGGGGGTATTTCCCCTTCTTCCCGAGGTGGGGGGTCTCTGGTCTCCTCGGATGAGGGGTGTCCTCAGAGTCTTTTCTCCCATATGTAAAAAAAAATGGTATATTTAGCACACAGATATTTGATGGCAGAACTATAAATAGGAAACATTGCTTGGAAGTGGTGTACAATTGTCTATTTTGGCAGAGTTCCAAGATGTAGAATTTTGAGTGTCCTTTGTCAAGCTTCAATACTTTACCTGTTTGGTACAAGCTTCACAGATGGAGACCCCCCTATAGTATACACTGGAGCACCTGTGTGGACCCCCTAATAAAAAGGGTGTTCTGGTGTCCCACACTAGTGCTCCAGCGTCCAGATGTGAAAACTGCTGCTGAGTGTCCTCTCCTTATACAGAATCTAGTTTGCATTTCATTCTAGTAACAAACCCATCTACACAACCAAATTATTTTCATACAAGTAGGCCCTAAAAAATGTGGCCAAATGCATATGGTCAAAACAATGGTGTTTTATAGGCCGAAAGAAAAATGTTTGATACGAACGAATAATGTGCCCATGAACATGAAAGTTGCCATTTTAAACTGTACAAAACTTAAGAAAAACACATGGAGCAGCACAAACGTAATAAAGACAAAAAGAATAGGAACACAGCACAACTACTTACTTTTTTGTAGCACTCTCCGGGTCTTTCTGTACTGCTCATGTTCTCGTAATTTCAGGTCCGACCACCGCTTCCTGAGCTGATCTTTCGATCGACGTACCCCGAAATTCCGGTGCAGACTTTTGACCACTTTCGCCATGATCTTGGCCTTTCGGACATTGGGGTTGGGGTAAGGTCCATACTTCCCATCATAGTCGGCCTTCTTCAGGATGTCAGACATCTCCAACATCTCACCAAAGGACACATTTGAGGCCTTAAATGGTCTCCTTCTGGATCGGGACGTTTTTGGATCCGGCTTTCCTCCTCCTCGTTGCTATAATTAGCACACACCTGCTGTGTCTCCGCCATGTTCTCTTCCCCCACTGCGCCGAACGAAAAGGGGCGGGGAATAGACTAGAAAGAACGTCAGGGGCGGGCGGAGTTACACGCATGCGCAGTGTGCATAAAGCGTAACACGCGTGCATAGTGCGTAATATCTGTGAGCGGAGGAAGGAGTATCGGAGGCGACGATCGTGATAACGAAGGTAAGAGCCAAACATGGGCCTATACTGCTTCTACATTGAGGCCTATATTGTAACAAGATTAGGAGAGTTTTGCCTGACATTAGGGTTTGTCTTGTGTTGTGTCTTGCAGTGAAAATAGATATCTTGAAAGATACCGACTTTATGGCAATCTTCATAGATATGTTCAGGGAGCTGCCTTGTCTTTGGGAGATAAACCAACCACATTATAAAAACCAAACAAAGAGGAAGGCAGCCCTGGATCAATTGCTGGAATTTGTGAAGCAGGTGATCCCCACGGCAGACATGACCTATTTGAAGATCCTAATTGGAGGCCTGAGGAGTACATATCTAAGGGAGCAGAAGAAGGTGCAGGATTCCCAGAGATCCGGAGCTGCAGATGACATCTATGTCCCCAGGATGTGGTACTATGACAGGCTGCATTTTCTGGCAGGTCAGACTGAACCCAGGCCAGCACTCTCCAGTCTTCCTTCCACGCTTCCTTCCCCCCCAGCCGAGGCTTCTGACGCCCAACCTGGGCCTTCCAGGCAGCAACATGTGGAGGAGCCCAGCTTGAGCCAGGCATAGCATTTCTCTAAATATTTATGCTTGTCCAATCAATGATGTTAACTAGATGTTAGTTTGGAGTACTAATTTATGATTGTAATTGATGATGCAAAAAGTAAAACCATGTCCCTTTTTCATACACAGGGAAGTCTCAGCCAGGAGGTGGCCGGGCCGAGCAGGCTGCCTGATATGCAGGTCCCTCCCATCCACCTGCAAAGAGAAAGTGGCAGGAAGAGGAGTACCCTGGAGGAGGCTGCCATAGGCCTCTTTTGGAAGGCTACAGAGGCCCTGAGAGCCCCCCACACTGTGGAGGAGGACTTTGCTGGCATAATTGCCTGCAAAATGCAGCGGATGGAGGAGGGCCAACAACTCATGTGTGAGTTCTTAATGTTGGAAGCTCTCAATAAGGGGTTGAGGGGCCAAATAACATCTGCTACCCACATTTGTGACCTCACACATGGTCCTCCTCCTCCTCCAGGTCCTACTACTCCACCTCCTCCTCCTCCAGGTCCTACTAGTCCTCCTCCTCCTCCAGGTCCTACTCCTCCTCCTGCCACATCTCCAACAGCAGAGCCACAGCGTGGAAGGAAGCGTGGAAAGAAGACCAGAAAGTGATGGGCCTGGGTTCAGTCTGGTCTGGCAAAGGATGCAGCCTGTTGTAGTACCACAGCCTGGGGACACAGATGTCATCTGCTGCTTTCCGGATCTCGGGGACTTCTGGACCAGAATGCACTCCCTTACATATGGATTCCTCAGGCCACCAATTTTGATGTTAAAGAATTGATGTCTGCCCTGGGGGTCCCAGGCTTCGCTAATTTCTGCTGTTTCTCCAGCGTTGCCTCCCTCTTTGTTTGGTTCTGAGCCCTTAATAAAGGAATTTTTGTTTCAATTATACTCGCCTATGTGTTTTTTCCTTCAAAAAGGACAGTTTGTTTGTGAGGATTCAGGTACATTTCTAAAGTACAATGTGAAATTAACAAGGGACGCCAACACCAAGCAATCTCCTTGAGTTTAAATAATACAAGATATCAATGGTGTTGTAGTAACTTGACACACAAAACACACACAAAAATATTCTGGAGTAAAACTAAAACTAAAATAAAACAAAGATCAGCCTTTAAAAAAATACAAACCTAAAAAAAAAAAAAAAATTATGCCTTAAAATAAAAAAAAATAAAAAAACAACACAAAAATAATTTTGTCAGATGCGACAAATCAAAATATATTGAGGGAATCCCAATAAATAATAAAGAAATAAGTTTGTGAGAAGTCTGTGTGAATATGAGCAGCAAAACTACTTCATTCTTCTCACATTATAAAGAAGAAGAGAGTGCGCTGTATTAAATCATTTTTAACATTGCACCGTGACGAAAGTGTTGTATCCATTGCGAACGCTAATTTTACCAGACCGAGCTGTTCCGTGTCGGAATTTCTTCTGAGCATGCGTGGCACTTTGTGTGTCGGAACTGGCCACACACGGTCGGAATTGACGCGATCAGATTTTGTTGTCGGAAAATTTTATAGCCTGCTCTCAAACTTTGTGTGTTGGAAAATCCGATGGAAAATGTCCGATGGAGCCCACACACGGTCGGAATTTCCGACAACACGCTCTGATCGGACATTTTCCATCTGAAAATCCGACCGTGTGTACGGGGCATTATACAAGCTGTACACTCACTACTTTACATTGTAGAAAAGTGTCATTTCTTTAGTGTTGTCACATGAAAAGATCTAATAAAATATTTACAAAAATGTGAGGGGTGTACTCACTTTTGTGAGATACTGTAATCTTTTGAGACAGACAGAGCTTTCTTTTGGTGGTATTTAACCATGAAGATTGCATCACCCCCAAAACATTATATATTTTCTGAAAGCAGACACCCTGTACAATTAACCACTTGCTGCCAAATCACGTACCTGTATGTCATTTGACTTCAAGTGGTTGTACCAGGGTGATGCCCCCCCCCCCCCCCCCCGTACCGTTTATTAGAGGTGACGGTTGGCTCTCTTGTAATAACAACTGGAGCAGCTAATCAGCCACTCAGTTGTTTTTTACAAGCAGCGAGGGAAGACCCCCCCACCCCCCCCACGCCACCTTCCGTGGCTCCTCTGGCTCTCTCGTCCCACCGCCACATCGGCTGGCTAGTCAGAGACCTATAGAAAGTCGGAATCAGCCGTTATGGTAACTTGGAAGCGATGACATGGCATCACATTTCCAGTTTATCGGCATTCTAATGGCGCCATTTTTTGAAAATTGAAAGCATTCAAAAACGCAGCTCATGGCGTTTTAATACTTTCTAATGCAAAGGAGGAATTTGGGGTCTTATTGATCCCAGATCCCTCCATAAAGAGTTCCTATCACATGCCTATTGCTGTCAAAAGGATGTTTACATACCTTGTTACAGCAATAAAAGTAAAAAAATTGTAAAGTAACAGGGTAAAAACAATACGCGGTTTGGGTGCGATGGTCCTGCACCCAAACCGCGATCGTCCCACACATGTGAAGTATCACCACAAATGTCAGATCATGGGCAGTAATTCTAGCACTAGACCTCCTCTGTAGATATAAAGTGGTAACCTGTAAACGCTTTTAAAGCATCGCCTATGGATAGTAAAATTTACATAATTTGTCAGGCATTGCGTGGGCATGCGCAATTTTAAAGTGTGACTTGTTTGGTATCTATTTACTTGGTTTGACATCATTTTTTATATTGTACAAAAAAAGGGTTATGTATTGTGGTTTTTTTAATTTAAAAAAGTGTATTTTTTTCCCCAAAAGCTGCTTTTAAAAGACTGCTGCACAAATACTGCGTGACATAAAAAAATTGGAAAACCCACCAATTTATTCTCTGGGGCCTCTGCTAAAAAAAAAAATATATATATATATATATATATATATATATATATATATATATATATAATGTTTGAGGGTTCCAGCTAATTTTCTGGCAAATAAAACAGATTTTCACTTGGAAACAAAAAGTGTCAGAAAATGTAGTAACACAGTTTACTATGCTCCAATTGTGAATGGACACAGTGAGCGAGTGTGTTCACCATGTTCATTTAGAAAAGGAACTATTTACTAGCTCCTTCCCCAGCTCTCCATCCTGAAACATCCTCCACAGCACCCGGGGGGAAAGGAGAGGGGGGAAGCCAGCAGCACTGCAGAGCAGAAGGCCAACAAGGGGGGGGGGATTCTGGGAAGTAGGGGAATCGCCAATGTACATAGTGATAGGGTGTGCCCAGGCACACCTGGTACACCCCCTGCACACGCCTATGGAAGGGGTACAGATGATGGTGGTGAGAGAAGGGGGGCATGGAGGTATCGAGAGAGGGTGGGGGGGGGGGGGGAGTGTGCAGCCCATTGTATATACTGTATGTATTGCTAACTTCTAACTTCTCATTCTAACATGGATATGTAGCGCTGGTAGATTTATGATCTACCAACTGATAGGTAAATTTAGTAAATTGCTCGTTAGGGAAGTTAGATTTGCCTCTGTTCCAGCTTGGCTGACGTTGCGTGTGGTTCCACACTGAGCCGGTGGGTGTCGCTGTTACCATTGGCTAGTGTTGGAAAGGCAATGTATCGAAGCGTATGAGTGCTCCTCTGTCCCGGGGACAACTCGGTGGAGGTGGTCCTCCGAGTTGCATTCTGGGAGAGGGTATTTATGGGACAGACGCCATGTTTTTGAGTTCGTTTTACAGCCACCTGCTGGCCCTCCTGGCCGACAGGTATGCGTTAGTGTGCTACCTTGTGGTCCTCCATTCCGGAGGCCCGCGCCGCTGCCTGGGGCCTACCACAGCAGCCGAGTAATGGTCCTGAGCTGTCTATCCAGAGTGAAGAAGCTGGACAACCGAGGAGATCTCAGGGGAGGACCCGTCATGGAAGGATCATGCAGAGTGCTGGTCTGGAGAGGGGCCTGGTGACTCGGTTGGAGGACGTATCCTAAAGTAGTTCTACAGCATAGTACTGCCGGGTTGGCTTAGAGGTCCAAGTACTGTGTCTGACATTCACCGCAAAGTTTAATACATCCTGTGGCAGTGGATTGTACGGATTTATTTCAAGCAAGTCTGTGGCAGAGACTTTTGTTTGTGCTACGTACTGGCTGCTAGGCAAGTGAGAGAGGCCTATCCAGGTGAGCAAAGATTGTGTCCCACAAGGGGATTGCACCTGATTACAATATTCAACTTTAAAGGACGTTCTCAAGAATCCTAAAGAAAGGTATTTGAGCTTCCCTGTAGCTTCCCTGCTGCCTCTTTCCTGCTACTTCCTTCATTACTTGGTTCAATAAAGCATTAAAAACATACACAAGAGTTGGTACTTTTATCGTCCAGAGGTAAACTCAACGGAACCCTAGACCTGGTGGCGGTGAAGCAGGGGTGTCGAGAGTGAAGGTAACAAGCCCGCTTAAACCAGCAGCTCCACCGAGAGTTATTGCTACAGATAATTTCAATTTACACTTTCACCACAGAGAAAGTCTCAAGGTGACACCTGCTATCAAATGTAAAGAAAAAATGGTATACTGTTGACTTAGCTTGTCACTTTGACTCTTTTCCTAACTTCTAATCATTGGGCAATGCATCATGGGAACTTGCATAAAGTCATCTACTGCCCCTCTCATTGTGACTTTCAGTTGAGATCTAATATCATGAAGAAGATGCAACTGGCTTAGAAAGTGTTCCGAATAAGTAAGTAAAACTCATTTTATTTGGGTCAACTATAGCATGGGGCGACCTGCTGTGATGTGAATAACACAGTCATGGGGCCTTTTAATAGCTAAAATGGATCAGTGTATTGGGTCATGAAAGGTATACAATATTATCTTTATGTCTAACAAATGAATGTCATATGTGACCAAGGAAACATTAATCAATATTACTTTCTTTAATCTTCAGTATCATCTGACTGTATCACAAGATCATATTTGTATTATGATTAGTGCTACTGTTACAGCTGCAACTGCTTTTGTACATAGCATGCAAGTTTGAAGTCTAAGTGTTCAATTTTGGATATAATAGAATACACTATATTACCAGAAGTATTGGGACGCCTGCCTTTACACGCACATGAACTTTAATAGCATCCCAGTCTTAGTCCGTAGGGTTCAATATTGAGTTGGCCCATCCTTTGCAGCTATAACAGCTTCAACTCTTCCTGGAAGGCTGTCCACAAGGTTTAGGAGTGTGTCTATGGGAATGTTTGACCATGCTTCCAGAAGCGCATTTGTGAGATCAGGCACTGATGTTGGACGAGAAGGCCTGGCTCGCAGTCTCCACTCTAATTCATCCCAACGGTGTTCTGTCGGGTTGAGGTCAGGGCTCTGTGCAGGCCAGTCAAGTTCCTCCACCCCAAACTCACTAATTCATGTAAATATTGTGAATTTCTGGAAGTTGGATAATCAAAAGGGCACTACATCCCTATGAATACATATATTGGCAGAGGAAAGGAAATGGGATTTTTAGGGTGCCCAAGAAAATATAATAGTCAAACATATAAAAAATATATTGAATTTATGGATACAAAATATCTAAAAAACATCACAGTGTCATCATACAATAGCCATCATATGAGTAACCAGCAGTAGCTTCATGCTCTACATGTTTCGCCATGCAATGGCTTTCTCAGGAGACTTCCAATAAGCACTGCATAATGTGGTCACTATAGGTAAAAGAAGATCGATATTCACTAATCATAACAAATTTAAACAAATCAAAACAAAATTTAATTTTCTCGCAAATTCCTTGAACCAAAGGAAGCCTCCCTGCATCCCCACCTGAGCTGTAAAACGTGTCCTGAGGAATTTAACTGGGCTGCACCTTAACCCAATAGAACATCTTTGGGATGAATAAGAGCGTAGACTGCGAGCCAGGCCTTCTTGTCCAACATCAGTGCCTGACAGTGGCGGTGCATCCAGGTCCGCCCCCTCTCTCCAGCCACCCCCTCTATCACCAATAGATAGATTCATGCATTGCATGAATCTAACCATGGCCGCCGCTGACACCCCTTATTTAGGCACCCAGCCCCTTTTTGCAAGCTGGGTGCCTGAATTACAGTGGCGGGGGGTATTTTTGAAGCACCTGATTAGAGCCATAGGCCCTAGAGCCATGCGCTCACAGTTCACCCAGCTGTGTTAGAAAAGCAAATGATTAGTTGCTTTCTTAACACTGAACCGCCTCTCTGCCAATCAGGTGCTCGGGTCTGTTACCCATCACCTGTTTGGCTGAAATGACAGGTGCTGTGATTGGACAGGCATCCAATCATAGGAGAGGATGGGAGGAGAAGACATCAAGGACATGGAGGAGCATGGAGGACACCGCCCGCCGCCGTCACCCGTTGACCCACCGAGACAGGGTAAGTGCTGGGCAGACGTCAGGGGGGGGGGGGGGGGGCAGTGGCAGCATTCGATGGGCACAGGGGGAGCATTTGATGGCACAGTGGCAGCATTTGACGGCACAGTAGCAGCATTTGATGGCACAGTGGGAGCATTTGAAAGCATTTGATGGGCACAGTGGCAGCATTTGATGGGCACAGTGGCAGCATTTGATGGGCACAGTGGCAGATGTGTTTCTGGAAGAATGGTCAAACATTCTCATAGACACTCCTAAACCTTGTGGACAGCCTTCCCAGAAGAGTTGAAAATGTTTGTTGCCAACTCAATATTGAACCCTACGGACTAAGACTGGGATTCCATTAAAGTTCATGTGTGTGTAAAGGCAGGCGTCCCAATACTTTTGACGGCATAGTGTATGTAAGCACTGCGTATTTCAGCCTGTCCTTGACCCTGTGCCTCTTTAGCCCATTTAGACGCAGGGGCACTGTCCAGCCTCACCGCTGCCAGCCTGTCAAACTCTATGAAAGGCTGCAAGTTGCTGCAGCTGGACAAGGCTGGACGATGCACCTAGGGATGGTAATATTTAGGGCAGTGTGCGCCCGGGAATGAATGACCAGAACACAGATTCGGATCAATGAGATGACTCTCCCACCGAGAATTTTCTAAATTGCCTTTTAAACCTCAGCACACACATAAGTGAGTTACATTCTAATCTTATGAGCTGCTAATGTAGTCAGCCAAATTCTATTAGTCACTGTAAATACACATGATCATACAGGATGTATTCATGTGTTAAATCTGCCAATTTGGTTGTTGTGACAAAAGTCAGAAATGGATCATCAAATATACATCCATACTGTAATTCATTTACATAGATCTCATCATCTGACTCTGACTCTCTAACTGAAAGTAAGAAAATAATGTTCGGCCTAGACATACTGTACACTTTAATGGGAACTCTTAGCAATTTCCTTAAAATGTATTTATATTTTAAAGTAGAACTAATAACAAAACTTCTTTTTTCATTCTGGATATTTTTTATTTATTTTTTGTCCTCTGTGTACCGTTAGGGAGACTTCCCTTCACTTCCTGTCCCATAGCTAAAACAGTAAGTGAGGGAATCCTGAGGTGCCACCAGAATTAGTGTCTCCATAGCTCCCACTGTCCCTGATTTCGAGGGACAGTCCCTGATTTGGAGCAATGTCCCTCTGTCCCTCATTCCTCCTCATTTGTCCCTCATTTTGGTCTGATCTATATAGATGTATATAAAATGCACTTTTTATCTTTCAAAAAGTGTTTCCCAGTGCTAAACCTTTCATCTGATTTCTAAATTGCTGCATTTGTACATTTTAAGAGCAAATATAAAGGAAGAGTAGAGGTAAAAAAAAGCACTTGTGGGTTTAATTAATCTTGTGTTTTTGTACAATTCTCCTTTAAGGGGTGTGGCAGGGGGTGTGTCCTATGCCTGCATACTTTTGCTGATAGGTGTCCTTCATTCCCATCTCAAAAAGTTGAGAGGTATGAGCTCAGCATCCCTGGAGGTAAGTACAGCAGGGATCAGGGGGTGGGCAGGGTAAAAAAAGTCCTTGTGGATTTAATTAACCTTTTTTTTTTTTTTGGTTAATTTTCCTTTAAGGGGGTGTGGCAGGGGGGCGTGTCCTATGTCTACATACATTTGTTAGTAGGTGTCCCTCATTCCCATCTCAAAATGTGGGGAGGTATGTTGTCTCCATTGGAAGATTTCCCTTTTATTCCTGTTCTGGTTCCAAATCAGAATTCGGGTTTACTTTCACTCTCAGTGATCATGGTAAATAGGACAAAATATAGAGTGCGAATAATTTTAGCACAAGGTAATTAGCTGAACAAGGGAAATAAAGATCTCTTTTCTTAAATAGATCCTATTCACACTAAGGAGGGGGGGGGGGTCTATTTAAAAAATTTTTGCAAATGTCTTAAGCATTCGCTGAGCTGTCACAAATAATTTTTGCCTAATATGTTTATTTCCTATGATAGTCGGCTCCATCTAGTGGTCAGGATGTGATATTTTCCTGAAATACCTAAATTGGGAAAATGCAGCTTTATGGCCACTGGATGGAGCCGTTGACTATAGAAAATAAACGTATTTTGGCATAATGCAGGAATCACAGCTGAGAGAATGCGGGAGAGATCCTCACACTGAATTTTTATTTAAGTAGTCCCCTTGGTGTAAGCCCGATTTGTAGTACAGGAGCAGAATCGTGCATTTTCAGCCCCATAGAAATTCAAATGGGAACTCCTGAAAAACATGTTTTAAGTGTTTTTCACGCACTCCCAATAAAGTCTATTGGCCCAAAACAGGCAATTTTGCCCCAAAGAAGCTCATGTGTTTCTTCAAGCTTAAAGTGGTTCTAAAGGCAGAAGAGTTTTTACCTTAAAGCGCTACTCCACTTTTGTTGATAAAAAAACATTCCCCTCTGGGTGATCTATGTACATTGCAAGCATTTTAACAAACTTTGTTGCAGATTCCTACCTTTTGTTATTCTATGACCCCTCTCACACTGAGGCGCTTTACAGGCGCTATAGTGCTATGCTAATGCTGAATGGGCAGTGCCACCGAAGCACCCGCAAAGCACCGCCGCAGCAGCACTTTGCCAGCGCTTTGGCAGCACTTTGCGGTGCCTTTAACCCTTTTTCGGTCATTAGCGGGGGTTAAAAGCGCCACAAAAACGAAGGTAAAAAAAAAGTGGCTCTTTACCGCTGATGCCCAGCGCTGCTCAGTGTGAAAGTGCCCTAAAGAAATCCCTGTGTGTTTATCTGTATCCATGTGGGAAAGTGAATCTAATGGGAGTGGTTTCATAATTATCAATCAGCTGCTGCACCTGCACAGCACTAATGAGGAAAATTGAAGGGTCTGCATCCCTTTAGACGTGATTTCCTATTGAAAGTATCTCGCTAAAAATTAAATTTTTTGTTGCAGGGGATGTCTGATATCTGACTTGTATCTTAGTGTAGACTTCTGGGAAAATCGGTGAGCCAATCACAAAGCAGGAAATGATGTTTCTGGGGGGCATTCTGTATACAGAACACCTCCAGGTAGCCTTATTGCATTTTCAGAAAATTACAGCACTGCAGATTGAAAAGGAAAGTTCATTTTTAATAACATTCAATTATAATATGACTTGTGTCGCAATTGTATATACTATATTATTTTTTTCTTTTATTTGCTATTTTTTTCCCCCACGACAGTGGCGTTACCCTTTAACCACATGCCGACCGCCGCATCTCAATTTACGTCAGCAGAATGGCACGGGCAGGCAAAAGGGCATACCCATACGTCCCTTTGAAATTCACGCCTAGCGGGCGCACGTCGGCAGCCAGCGATTGTGGTGAGGAGAGGCAGAACGGGGAGATGCCTATGTAAACAAGGCATTTCCTTGTTCTGCCTAGCAACATGACAGAGATCTACTGCTCCCTGTCATCGGGAGCAGTGATCTCTGTCATGTTGTAGTGAGCCCATCTCCCCTACAGTTAGAACACATCCAGGGAACACGCTTAACCCCTTGATCGCCCCCTAGTGCTTAACCCTTTCCCTGCCAGTGACATTTATACACTAATCAGTGGCTATTTGTAGCTCTGATCGCTGTATAAATGTCAATGGTCCCAAAATAGTGTCTGTCCGCCACAATGTCGCAGTCGCAATAAAAATCTCAGATCGCTGCCATTACTAATAAAAAAAAAAATAACAATAAAAATGCCATAAATCTATCCCTTATTTTGTAGACGCTATAACTTTTGCGCAAACCAATCAATATACACTTATTTCGATTTTTTTTGCCAAAAATATGTAGAAGAATACATATTGGCCTAAACTGTGGAAGAAATTAGTTTTTTTTACATATTTTTGGGGGATATTTATTATAGCGAAAAGTAAAAAATATTGCTTTTTTTCAAAATTGTCGCTTTTTTTTGTTTATAGCGCAAAAAATAAAAACCGCAGAGGTGATCAAATACCACCAAAAGAAAGCTCTATTTGTGGGTAAAAAAGGACGTCAATTTTATTTGGGTACAATGTCGCACAACCGCGCAATTGTCAGCTAAAATGACGCAGTTCTGAATCACAAAAAAATGCTCTGGTCAGGAAGGGGGTAAATCCTTCTGGGGCTGAAGTGGTTAAAGCAATCTATGCATTAAAATCTTCTGCATGTGGTTACCCCCCCAGCCCCCCCCCCCCCCTTCATACTTACCTGAGTGCAATCTCGATCCAGCAATGTGCATAAGAGCAGAGGCTCTCTTGGATTTCTCCCTCCTCATTGGCTCCTGCTGCTGTCGATTACAGCCAGGGATGAGGGTGTGGGGGGTGGGGCCAAGTCCCGATGTCTGTGTCGATAGATGCACACAGCGAGGCTTAGGAGCAAGCTCACACGAGTGCCCCCCATAGCAAGCCACTTGGAGGGTATGAGGAGCCAGGAGCACTGGCAGGGGATCTGAGAAGAGGAGGATTGGGGCTGCCCTGTGCAAAACCATTACACAGAGAGCAGGTAAGTATGATATGTTTGTTATAGTATTTTAATAAAAGAAAAAATCAAGCATTTACAATCACTAGAAGTTTCTTTTTATTACTTCTGTGGCACTCAGAATATTATTTAAATTCCAGATGTGCCCCAAATGTCTTTGCATACCTTATAAAAGTGTTGGTGACATCATCACTGTGCTGTACATAGCCTATGCAGTGAGAAGAGCTGTGGGAGGGGCCCAGCAGGCTCCACCCACTAGATACTGCCTGCAGGAAGCTACAGGAGGGGCGGAGACAAGACCAGTCACCCTCCGACGTCCACTCCGATTTACGGGCAGATCGACAGGATTTTTTTTTTTTTTTTTTAAGTCAAAATGTCATTTTTTTTTTTTTTTTTTTTTTTTTTTTGCCTTTAAGGTAAATGAGAGATCTGGGGTCTTTTTGACCCCAGATCTCTCAATAAAAAATACCTGTCACGCTTATTTCTATTACAAGGGATTACCTACCTTGTAATAGGAATAAAAGTGATAACAAATTAAAGGGACAGTGCAAAAAAAAAAAGTAAAATAAAAAAAAAAAAATTTAATCCTGCGAGCTCGCACGCAGAAGTGATTGTATACATAAGTCACGCCCACATATGTAACCAGTGTTCAAAGCACACATGTGAGTTATCGCCTGGAATGTTAGAATGAGAGCAATAATTCTAGCACTAGACCTCCTCTGTAACTCTAAACAAGTAACCTGTAAAACATTTTAAAGCGTCACCTATGGAGATTTTAAAGTACCACCATGCCACGAGTGTGCGCAATTTAAAAGCACAACATTTTAGATATATATTTACTCGACGTAACATCATCCTACACATTATACAAAACAACTGGGCTAACTTTACTGTTTTTTTTAATTCATTTAAAGGGTAACTCCACTTTCATGGGGAAAAAAATAGCAAATAAAGAAAAAATAATATAGCGCATATAACTTTGACACTAATCATATTGTAATTGAATGTTATTAAAATTACCTTTCCTTTTCAATCTGCAGCCATTTTCGGAGAATGCACTGCAATATGGCTACCTGGAGTTGTTCTGTATACAGAATGTATACTGACCAACCCCCAGAAACATAATTTCCTGCTTGTGTGATTGGCTCACCAATTTTCCCAGAAGTCTGCCTAAGATACAAGTCAGATTTCAGGCATCCTCTGCAACAAAAATTTAATTTTTGGAGAAATACTTTCAATAGGAACACGACTAAAGGGATGCAGGCCCAACAGATTTCCTCATTAGTGCTCTGCAGCTGCCACAGCTGACTGATAATTATGAAACCACTCCCATTAGACCCATTCAGTACAGAGGCACAGACAAATACACATGGATTACTTCAGAATAACAAAAGGTAGGAATCTGCAACAAAGTTTGTTATAATCCTTGCAATGCACACAGGGTTGTCTTAATGAGTGGGCACACCTGGGCACTGCCCAGGGGCCCCAGCTGCACGGGGAGCCCCTGCACTTTCCCCAAAGCAGCTGGTCCTTGAGCCAAAATTGGGGGCCCCATAATGGCACTGAGAGTGATGGATACACAGGGGAGGCAGGCTGGCATCGGTGCGCTGTACTGTGAAGAACGATACCTATTATTTCACAGCCAGCAGGGAGGGGCAGGGCCGGAGCGCCAGTGATGCTCTGACACCGCCCCATGCGGCTTGAATGCTCTGGATTCGGAGGCCGCAGGGTAGGAGCTGGAGTGTGAGCTGCTTAGAGCCCACCTGCAGAAGTAGCATTGTGGATGGTGTCATGGTGAGCCCAGCTGTCCAGCCAGTTTGCACTGAATGAATGCTCCCTCTTCTGCCCCTCCTTCTGCCTGCTTGATCGCTATAGGTGAGTCCAATGCTGGAGGTGGGCACATAGCCAAAAGTTTACATGCACTGTATCTCCACTGGAAAAGGGGGTAATACAATGGATCGAATAATGGTGCTGGGGGCAGGGGCAGATCCAGAGTCTAGTCTCGGGAGGGGCACTGCCAGAAAATCAGTTTTCTTTGTGGGCAATTTATCGGGGAAACGGCTGGTATTTGCGCTTCAATCATCCCGGCATAATATAATTGTAATATACATTGTAATATAAAATGAAATAGTTCAACTCACCATAATGCAGAATCAGTGGGAGCCCTGAGTGTGTCACTTGCCACGTTACCTGTCACACGTTGCGGATTGTCACTTGCCTGCCACCAGATGCAGATTGCCACTTGCCACGTCACCTGCCACACCTTGCGGATTGCCACTTGCCACGTCACCTGCCACACTTTGCAGATTGCCACTTGCCACGTCACCTGCCACACCTTGCGGATTGCCACTTGCCACGTCACCTGCCACACCTTGTGGATTGCCACTTGCCATGTCACCTGCCACACCTTGCGGATTGCCACTTGCCACGTCGCCTGTCACACCTTGTGGATTGTCACTTGCCTGCCACCAGATGCAGATTGCCACTTGCCACGTCACCTGCCACACCTTGCGGATTGCCACTTGCCACGTCACCTGCCACACCTTGCGGATTGCCACTTGCCTGCTAAGGTGGTGTTTTGGTTGTCTATTGCTGTTTCCCAGACTCCCAGAGTCAGGCAGCAGAGAGATAATGTAATCTCCCTGCTGCCTGCCCAGTCACTGGAGCCAACACTAACTCTGCTATCCTTGGTGCTGCTGCTGGGGGTTTTCCGTCGTGCCCTCAACCATTCCTTCTCCTCCTCACCTCATGCCACATTCCCCGCTCCTCAGTGGAGAAGATTATGCCGCACCGAGGGACACTGTTACCCTACCTTACGTGGATCCGGTCTGGCCAGTCATTGGCCGTAATCCATAATGGAGGCGCCTGTCACTCGCCTCCCCAGGCCAAGAAGCAATTGCTGTGCCGGCGCCGTGCTCCTGCAGGCCGGCCGCGGCGCCGGAAGCTACATGGTTGCGGGAGGCGGCCGCGGGAGGACGGGTGAAGGTTTTTTCATGCGGGGGTGGCTTTTTGCCGCCCCCCCCATGGCGCCCATGGCTGCCATACTCCAGATACGCCACTGCCGATGTGACTCTCTGATGTCACTCGTTGCTAGACGCCGGGCGGCCCCGGTGTTAGCAACGAGTGCAGGGAAGAGGCTCCACCCACTCCTCCTCCTACTATCCTGGTCAGAGTCAGTGCAGCCGTAACTACATTAAACGAGTCTCTCTCTCGGCGCTGCTGATTGGCTGATGTGAGAGAGAGACTCGGGCTGCGGGCAGAGGCACAATGACATATGAGATTGTCAGTGCGACTATTTCGGGGGGGGGGGCAATTGCCCTGTTGCCCCCCCCCTGGATCCGCCCCTGGCTGGGGGATATCAAGGGTGTATGGGGGAAAACAATGCCAAGGGTGGATCTGGGGTGTATAAGGGGTAGCAATGTTTGGGGTAGCTTGGGTAGCTATAGTGCTAGAGGCATCAGGGATGTAGAGAGGCCACAGTGTAGGAGGTATCAGGAATGTAGTGGGGTCACAATACAAGGGGTATCTTATTGTATATGGTAACAGTGCTGGGGGGAAATACCTAGGGTGTAGAGGGGTCAGGGTGCTGGGGGGATATCTAGGGTGTAGAGGGGTCAGAGTTCTGGGGGGATATCTGGGGTGTAGAGGGGTCAGAGTGCTGGGGGATATCTGGGGTGTAGAGGGGTCAGGGTGCTGGGGGGATATCTGGGATGTAGAGGGATCATAGTGCTGGTTGGATATCTGGGGTGTAGAGGGGTCAGAGTGCTGGGGGGATATCTAGGGTGTAGAGCGGTCACAGTTCTGGGGGGATATCTGGGGTGTAGAGGGGTCAGAGTGCTGGGGGATATCTGGGGTGTAGAGGGGTCAGAGTGCTGGGGGGATATCTGGGGTGTAGAGGGATCAGATTGCTGGGGGGAGGTATCTGGGGTGTAGAGGGGTCAGAGTGCTGGGGGGGATATCTGGGATGTAGAGGGGACAGAGTGCTGGGGGGTTATCTGGGGTGTAGAGGGATCAGATTGCTGGGGGGAGGTATCTGGGGTGTAGAGGGGTCAGAGTGCTGGGGGGGATATCTGGGATGTAGAGGGGACAGAGTGCTGGGGGGTTATCTGGGGTGTAGAGGGATCAAGGTGCTGGGGGGGATATCTGGGGTGTAGAGTGGTCAGAGTGCTGGGGGGAAATCTGGGGTGTAGAGGGATTAGAGTGCTGGGGGGATATCTGGGGTGTAGAGGGGTCAAAGTGCTGGGGGGATATCTGGGGTGTACAGGGGTCAGAGTGCTGGGGGGGAAATCTGGGGTGTAGAGGGATCAGAATGCTGGGGGGATATCTGGGGTGTAGAGGGGTCAAAGTGCTGGGGGGATATCTGGGGTGTAGAGGGATCAGAGTGCTTGGGGGATATCTGGGATGTACAGGGGTCAGAGTGCTGGGGGGATATCTGGGATGTAGAGATGTCAGAGTGCTAGGAGGATATATGGGGTGTAGAGGGGTCAGAGTGCTGGGGGGGGAGATATCTGGGGTGTAGAGGAGTCAGAGTGCTGGGAAGATATCTGGGGTGTAGAGGGGTCAGAGTGTTGGGGGATATCTTTGGTGTAGAGGGGTCAGAGTTCTGGGGAGATATCTGGGGTGTAGAGGGGCCATAATGCTGGGGAGGCATCACTCTAGTAGATATATTACATGCACAGGACAGCTTTGTTACTTTGTTGTATTGTATGTAGTATGTGTGTAGTATGTTCCCACTGTTTCTTTGCTGTACAGAATGATTGTTCATGTCGTTAATGCAGAGCTCCACCCAAAAGGGGAAGCTCCGCTTGTCTGCCTCCTACCTACCTGATGTCTGTTTACCTGCGATGTCTTCATTGTAGGGGCCCCAGAGCATTACTTTGCTCTGGGGCCCATGATGCTATTAAGACGGCCCATTGCACATAGAGCATCCAGGGGGGTGTCTTTTTCTCGAAAAAAGTGGAGTTACGCTTTAAGTGTATTTTTTCCCAAAAAATTGTGTTTGAAAGACCACTGCGCAAATACAGTGTAACATAAAATGTTGCAACAACCGCCATTTTATTCTCTAGGGTCTCTGCTAAAAAAATATATATATATATACTGTTTGGGGGTTCTAAGTATTTTTCTAGCAAAAAATACAGATTTTTACTTGTAAACAACAAATGTCAGTAAAAGGCTGGGTCTTAAAGTGGTTATGATGAGAACAGGCCACCTACAGTCATACATCATAAGTGCATTATCAAAGTCAATTTATTTTATTTTGCTTTTTATTTATTTGCAGTTATTGTACGGATTACAGAATCTTCTGATGTGTAACAATAATGTGAATTAAGAGTCCTCTGGCTGTAACATAAGCAGGGGTAATGGTTTATATATTCAGCGTCCTGTTTATCCAATAGCTCACATGAAAGAGGCAGCCTTATACATAGGAGATTCCTGGTCACTATTCTCGGAAGCTAATTAAAGGACCACTAAAGACAAGTAAAGTTGCTTTTGTCATTTTGGAGAGATAATTACATAACGCTGATTTTTCTGCTGGTCTCAAACCAGTGGATTTATGCAGCCTCATAATGGCAAAAATAAAATATCAAGCTTGAAGGCTTTAATTCCTAGCAAAGGGGTGAGGAACAGGATGAGTGGGTTTGCTGGCACCTGTGACATCACAGTCGTAATAAGGCCTCATTTATGCTGCAAAAAAGTGCAAGTTGTTGCAAGATTTCGGAAGATTCTTGGGGTGGAATGTAAAGGTGGATGCAGAGCAAGCAACTTGCATCCAGAGGAGATTATCTGTCTCTAACCACAGCTAATCTCTGGCTGTGCAGTTACATCCGAACACCAGCGGACAGCTACGGCCACTGTCATTGGTTTGTAGAGACGGAGCAAGCTCAACTGTCCACATCCACCTGTACAATCAGCCGCAAGAATTCACTGGATTCTGATGTGGATCAGGATCAATGAATGCATGGTGGCTACTCTCAGGGAAAGCTGACCTATTTTGAGAAGACATGGGATCCATGGATTAAAATACCTTTTGGGACCCCCCCTGAACTGGTCTGAGGGACCTTTTTATACACTGGATAGCGGATGCACGTCTTGTACTTAGTCCTTTGCTTTACTAAACTCTTCTTTTTCTCTTTTCTTTTCGCTTTCCATCTCTTCTTTTTAGACACTGGTATTACTCCTACGCAATTGTTGATCTCGTGTGGCCTCATCACCAGATAAAATGGTGAGGGGTTTTGAAGAGGCCTACTGAGTCAAATAGGTTGATGTTTATATTATGTTGATATATATATACAGATATGGGTTTTGTTCTTATTGGGGTTTTTATTTTCTTCAGAGGCCTTGTTCTTTGAAGAACATGTTCAAGAAGTTCATAACCTGTCACAGATCCATGTAAACGATGACTCGGCTATCTAACCTCCTAATGGGTTACCTATGGGTTTTATGCTACTGATTAATAACATCTTATCTTTTGTAACCAGTACTGTACGCTGAGATGGACCAAGGAAAATGATTGTACTGTTTTGTACTTACCCGTTTTTTTCAAAACTTCAATAAACATTGTTGTAAAGAGAAAAGTATTTGCTAGACTTTTGATGAACCTTGCAGTGTAAATGAGGCAATAATGTCATAGTAAGGTGATATCACTGGAGGTGACAATACCTGCAACATAATGAACTGGTAAGGGTTCTTGAACAGTTTACAAAAATTGGTTTTCTCCAGGCAGATAGGTGACGTGTGGGGAACCGGCCTCATCTGGTGCAAAATCCATTTGCAATAGACTGATCTCACCCTCCCATCCTTCTTCTCAGTTAGACAAGTCTTTAGTCAAAAAGAATGCTATGGAAAAAACCAAGATGTAGATGGACAAAACTGAACTCTAAAACACATGCCACCTTTTTTATTTCTAGTGCCAGTGGACAAAGCATCAAGAACTATAATCCAGGCGCTGACCTCTTTGTGAGAAATTCAGACTTCTTTCGCTACGCTAAGTCTGACAACCGGAGGCTGTTTGGCGTAAATCCTGAGTGTACTGTACAAGCCAAATCTGGAGATTGACTGTCAACTGCTGGCTTGAGAAATTACCATAACTTTTCAGATTTTTACCACCGGTTCCAAATTACAAAACTGCCACCATCATATGCGCGGACAGAGACTTCCTTATGTCATACCCATAAAATTAGAGTCATCTATAAACATGGAGTCTTGGATTTTGGTATTTTTGCTTATGATTATTATACTTTCCAGGTTCCTCTTAGGGTCTTGTGTGAGTGCATACATTGACTACAAACTTTCCAAAAGGTTCCCTAATAGGCCAAAGAAAGACTGGAATGATTAGAACTCAACTCATCCCTTTTAATTGCTATAATGCAGTGAGGATTTTTTTTTCCAGTTTTGACCAGTGTTAATTTTTTTTGAAAAAGTAATTTTACTGTAAATAAAATATATAAAGTTTATATTCTAATTTCTCCCATTTAAAATTACTCTAACATGATGTTTTTGGTACAAAGAATGGCAACATTATTTCCAGTGAAAAAAAAATTGTACCTTTTCTTGTGATGCAACCCTCATTTTTCTTTAAACAAATAAAAACAGATATAAATAAATAAGTAAATGTATATTAATGATAAAAAATGTAAATAGTAATAAAAAATCAGCAGAAAAATAATAGTTAAATGGAAAGAAGAAGAAGGAGTTGATTGCTTGCTTTAAAATTTTTTTTTTTACATTTCTACAGTACTTTGGTTTTCTGGTCTGGCAAATGATGGTATACATCCCAGGAGTCTTCAGGAGGGGAGGAGGGGTTTTCTCAGGTACAAACACCTTCCTGCATGCATGCCTAAGCTAAGGGCAGATGGTGATTTCTCAGCAAAATAAAACATGGAGATATGGATGGATGAATGAGTTTGCTTAAATTGCAAAAAAATAATTAAATTGTGTTTTTGGTTTCTGGTGCTCAGAAGCAGTGTAGTTCCACTTTAAGTGAAGTCAAAGGCAGATCAATGGCCCAAACTTAGATCTACATATACATGAAATAGTAAATACAATGAAACAATACATTGATTAATTTTATTTACTCTCTGACACTTGTAGACTATCTGCAAGTAACATTTTACATAGGAGCAGCACGATTTTGACAGTAGCTTCTTCTGTGAAACACAAAGCATTTACAGGCTGTCATTTTGACAGCCAGTAACTGCCGATACTGGCGGCAGGGGGGTTTATTTCCTTTTTTAATTTGGGAAAAAACTGTTAACAATGTGGCAAATATGTTTTTGGCATAAGGATTGCTTCAAGAGAGTTGGAAGGAGCTTTCATAATGCCCAGGAGGAATTTAAAGCTTACTGCACCTTTAAAACACGCCATCATTTTTCCTGCCATATTCACTCCATTGAATCCAATGTCTAATTCTCCTGATTTTTACCAAAATTTCAGAGAACCTAAAACTTTAAATTTCACTCATCCCCACTGTTTGCTCATTGGACTGTAAGTTGGCATTTTCACACCTATGAGGTTCTCCAAGTGTCCTCCTCCTGTAAACTGCCTAAAGCAGCTACTATTTTGGCTCCCAATGCCTGAAAACATGAGAATGGCAACACTGAGCAAAATCATAGGACCACCGACTCTCATTCTCAGTCTATCTGTCTGCAGGGGATTGCAGGCAGTTAGTGCAAATACAATTAAATTAATGATTTAATATGTAACTGTGTGTTTTTTTTAGATTTGCTTGGTGTTCTTATTAAATATATAGCCAGTTACAGTACAAAGTCAGGAATGTTGGCATCTAATTGTCATTGGAAATATTACACAGTGAGAGCTTTATTACATGAAATAAACAATGAATTTAGATAATTAATCTAATTGGCAGGCCTGTCATGACTAATATCCTCACCACTGGAATGAAAGCAATGCATCCTAATATCAAACATGAGAATGACTCATACATTCCAGGGTGATAAATAAAGATGGAATAGATTAACTCGAAAGGTCAATGTGAAACAAAATTGAGATAAAACTAGCCTCAACTGGAATACAATCGATATTGCAACAAATATGTTCAAACAAAACATGTTCTAATATAGAAATGTTATTTGCATAGAAAATATGATGTGTGTACACAACAAAAAAATCCTACTTGTTAAATAGTGATTCTACCTGGAGACCTGATGGAGTCCCATTTAAATATCCAACCCTAACAGAACCACAGTACAGCCAGTCCCCATAGACCAGCATCCTCAGTTGACTATGTATTACTATGAAGTCGTCATAGTCAATCGATAGTTTCAAAAAACTATTAGATAAGCACCTGAAGGACCCCAACATACAGGGATATACAATGTAATACTGACATATAATCACACACATAGGTTGGACTTGATGGACTTGTGTCTTTTTTCAACCTCACCTACTATGCAACTAAAATCCATCCTTCCTTTTTTCCTTCCTTCCTTCCTTCCCCCTTCCTCCTCCACCTTCCTCCACTTGAATTTACAGTATTTTAAAATTATGATTCAAATAACAAGAAAAAAATGAATTAATTACAATTTTTTCTTTATTTCTTTTCTTCCAACAACAGAAAAGAGTCCCGGTAGTGGGAGGGGAAAAGTTTTCTGTGGTAGTCTAGCGGCTCATCCCTCTGAGCTTCTGCCATTTAGATACACAGTGACAAATCCATCCTTCCTTCCTTCCCCCTTCCTCTCCCACCTTCATTCCCTTTAATTTATTTTAAAATTATGATTCAAATAACAAAATAAATACAATTAATAGTTAACCTCTTTCTTTCTTTCTTTCTTTCTTTCTTTCTTTCTTTCTTTCTTTCTTTCTTTCTTTCTTTCTTTCTTTCTTTCTTTCTTTCTTTCTTTCTTTCTTTCTTCCTTCCTTCCTTCCTTCCTTCCTTCCTTTCTCTTTCTTTCTTTCTTTCTTTCTTTCTTTCTTTCTTTCTTTCTTTCTTTCTTTCTTTCTTTCTTTCTTTCTTTCTTTCTTTCTTTCTTTCTTTCCAACAACAGGAAAGAGTCCCAGTGGTGGGTTTAGCAAAGAGGGGATTTATTTTCTACTCCCTTAAAATTGGATCTATTCCTTAAAGATAAACCCCAGAATGCACACTTTCAAATGTACAGTATATACAAAGGACTTGTAATTCTGAAAAATCAGTCTGGCTTTCCAGGCAGCGCTTTTAGACAGCACAGCCAAATCAGTGACCTCATATTTCCCCAATATGGTTAAGCAGCAGAGCTCGATCACTGTCCTGCCCTTAGCCTGTTTTTTTTTTTTTTTTTTTAATTCCTTTATTTTGTACAGAAGGCATAGATACATAGTCCAGAATACGACAGGTCATACATTTTCATACATTGACACGTTTTGAGTCATATACATTGAATCAGTAGACCAAAATCAGGTTATCCACCAAACAAGTGTGGTACTATAAGTATGTTCTAGCCAAACATATGACTTTTCCTTATATGGTAAATCAAGGTTGCCTACGGATGGGCCTCCTTGCATAAACCTTTAACTGAAATTAAACAATTTTGATATGAAATGCAATGTTTAAACCATTGAAGGCAAGTATGTTTTATGCTAAACAGGTATATATTTCCCGCTCACTATGAATAATATCTTCTCATTTAATTCGTTATGGCCGTCTCCACGGCTGCTTGGTGAGCTGGTCAATACAGAAGAGCCTATAGTGGAAGAAAGAATAGAAATAGGAGGGAAAGCGGGGTAGAAGAAAGACCAGGAAGGCTTGGCGGTAGGGAGGGGAAGAGGGCAAGAAAGAGGAGGTTGGAAGGGAATGGCTGCGACATCACCCCCCCATCGGCCCCGTCTGCCAGACCCCATAGGGGTGTGTACAGGTGTTTGTTTTGATAATATCTACGTGATTTTCATCTCAGGTAGACGGGGATTGTGTTTGAGCCAATTCCTGTAGATATGTGTTAGTACCAACAAAATATCTCCAGGGTCTCCATTTGTCATTGAATTGTTCCTCCTTGTTTTGTATAGTTGCAGTAAGTTCCTCCATACGCAGGATACAGTTTACTTTTGAATACCAAAGGACCCTGGTTGGTGGAAGGGGATCTCGCCATAGCGCTGGAATACATGCTCTCGCTGCATTCAGAAGTTGCATGGTCAGTGTTTTCTTGTACTTACGGATCGGTCTTGCGGTTAGGTGTAGGAGGCATGCAGCTGGGTTATCTTTGAGTTCGACCGAGGTCAAACTTTGAATAGTCGAAGTCACCTCCTCCCAAAAGGGTCTCAGGACCGGACACGACCAAAAGATGTGTAAAATACTTCCCACCTCCCTGTCACATCTCCAACACCTATCCGACAGCGAAGGGTTCATTTTATGCAACATGTATGGGACTCTGTACCACCTGGTCAGGATTTTGTATCCCGATTCTGGATACTGGCTCGCAATCGAGGACCTGTGTGCCAAAACCAAGACCTTCTCCCATTGTTGTGTGGAAAACTGAATCTCCAGGTCCCTTTCCCATTTCAGAAGGAACTCTGGGATCGTGTCCTCCCCTTGACTGGTGAGAAGACTGTATATAAATGAGAGTGTGTGTCTTATAGGTTCCCCAGATTTACAAAGGGATTCGAGAGGAGTGTGACCACGAGGGACATAGGGGATCTTCTGAAAAGTCTTCAGAAAGTGTCTAAGCTGGAGAGTGCTAAGACTGTCTAGGTTCAATGAGGCTAGAGATAGTGGTGGCAGATGGGAGCTCTCCCCGGGGCCATATCTCACCTAGGGACTGCTTCTCAAAAGTAATTAATTGTCTCAATCTACGGCTCGTAAGTCCGGGAGAGAAATCCGGGTTACCTATGATAAGTGTCATGGGGGAGGGTAACGGTGATAGGTCCGTGGTTCGGAATATTTTCCCCGTCACCAGGAGGGTGGCTCCTATCAGCGGGTGGGTTCTCAAGTCCGCCAGAGGTGGGGACATGAGCCACGGGGCCGAGAGTAAGGGGACAGAGGAATCCTCTATTTCCATTCCCACCCATTGTTTGGAGTCCCTGTTGCAGTGCCAATCGGCGATCCTAGCCAGGTGGACAGCTTGGTAGTACCGGAAAATGTCCGGGAGTCCGATGCCCCCCTTCTCCTTAGGTCTGGTCAATGTTTGCATTTTTGTTCTGGGGGATTTATGAGACCAGATAAACTCCCTCACAGTAGACTGAATTTGCTTAAAGAAGGTCATTGGTAATTTGATCGGTAATGTTTGGAGTATATATAAAATTCGGGGTAAGGCCGTCATTTTCAGGGCGTTACACCGCCCAAACCAGGTCAAGGTTAGTTTGTGCCACATCTGGAGATCTATCTTAAGTCTCTGTAGTAAGGGTAGGAAGTTACTGGTATATAAGTGTGCCAAGTCCGGAGTGATGTCCACCCCCAGGTAGCGGATAGATTTCTCCGCCCATCGGAAGGGGAAGGATTTGCTCATATTAGTTGCTTCCGTGGCTGGTATTGTGATATTCAACACTGCGGACTTGGCACAATTGACTTTGAAATTTGAAACTTCCCCATATAACTTCAGAGCTGACAAGATGTTGGGCAATGTGATCCGTGGGTTGGAGACGAAAAAAATCAGGTCGTCGGCGAAGGCCGCGATTTTGTGCTGCCCAGAGGACTTCGTGATCCCGGATATATTGGGATTCCCACGGACACTACACATGAACGGCTCAAGGGTCAGAATAAAAACTAGTGGAGACAGGGGGCACCCCTGCCTCGTCCCGTTAGAGATGTCAAAAAAGTCAGAACGCCACTCGTTCACCCGTACCGTCGCCGAGGGAGCCGAGTAGAGAGACGATATCCAGCCTCTCATGTTTGGGCCAACACCAATATGTAGAGAGCTGCAGAAAAGGCTTCTTGATCGACCGCGCTTCATGTATAAGGTTGAGGACCCGAATGGCATTGTCTCTTGACTCCCTCAGCAGCACGAACCCTGCCTGGTCCAGGTGGATCAAATGTGGGATATGCGGTAGAATTCTGTTCGCAAGAATTTTGGAAAACAATTTAAGATCTACGTTTAGCAACGCAATTGGGCGGTAATTACTGCAGTAGTTAGGGTCTTTCCCTTCTTTTGGGATCAGGGATATATATGCCCGTAGGGAGTCTACCATGTTTGCACTGCCCTCTTTTAATGTGTTGTATGCTCTCAGAAAGTGTGGCGATAAGTTAGACCCAAATGTCTGGTAGTAGGACAGGGTGAAGCCATCCGGCCCCGGCGCCTTTCTAGGCTTCGTTTGTGCCAAGGCTAGCAAGAGTTCTTCAGGTGTGATGTCCGCCTCCAAGGAGTCACCTACATCAGCTGGCAAAGTAGGCATACCGGAAGACCTAATGTATTTACCCGCTGCCACCTCCCTCTCCGTCAGAGACCCAACAGGTTCCCCCCTGTGTAAATTATATAATTGTCGATAGTAAGCAGCAAATTCGTTGGCTATATCCCTTGAGGTATGGACTTTTGACCCCTGTGAGGTCACTATAGAGGGAATGTAGGTGCGTTGTCTCGGGCCACGTAGAAGTCTGGCCAGCATGGTGCCTGGCTTATTGGAGAATTCGAACATGTACCTTCTGGCCCATGCCAGATTCTGTACTGTTTTTTGGTATAAAAGGTCTTTCAATTCAGTCCTAGCCTTCAATAAGGCCTTGAGATGTGTTTCTGCTAAAGACTTCTTGTGTAGCAGCTCGAGAGCCCGCACCTGGGATATCAGAAGGTCAATCTGTTTGGTTCTTTCCCTTTTTTTTTGCAGCCCCAATCCTAATTAATTCCCCTCTTATTACACATTTATGGGCCTCCCATACTGTCATTGGAGACAGCGAGGGGTCTATGTTTTCTGAGAAATAATTAGTTAGCGACCTGCTTATCTCTTCACATACCTCCGGAATTTGAAATGAGTGATTCGTTTAGTTTCCAAGTTGGGGGGGACCTGAGTTCTGTATCCCTGCATAGGGTGACATGGGTGGGAGCATGGTCAGATAGAGAAATGTAATCAATTTGGGATGAGGTGACAAAAGGGAGATCTTTATGATGGATCTGAAAGAAGTCTATCCTGGAGTATGTACCATGCACCGCAGAGAAGAAGGTATAGTCCCTCTCCTCAGGGTGCATGATCCTCCAGGGGTCAACTAACTGTAAGTTGGCTAATTCTACCTTGAGTTTTTTCAGGTATGAGAAGGACAAGTGCGACACCCCTCTCGAAACGTCTAATAGAGGTTCTGGAGCAAAATCAAAATCTCCGCCCATCAGGAACAAACCCTCCCGGAAATCTAGGATTAAGGGAGTGAGTGATCGCATGAAAGACAGGTGATCAGAATTAGGGAAATAGACGTTAACCAGGGTCACTGTGGTATTCCTGATTTTGCCTTTTAAGAGCAAATATCGCCCAAGTGGGTCTGCCCTCTCCTCCAACAGCGTCCATGGTAGAGATCTGGCTATCAATATGCTGACCCCCTTTGATTTTGACAGAGGGGAGGGAGCATGGTATACATTGGGAAAGTCCCTATTACATAGTCTGGGGACTGCCGACTGCTTGAAATGCGTTTCCTGGATGAACGCCACCTGTGTGCGTGTTTTTTTGAGATCTGAGAGCAATCTGGAGCGTTTTTCCGGTGTAGCCAGACCCCTAACATTGAGGGATGTAAATTTTATCCCCCCTCGGGAACGTGAACCCTGGGGTACCCCTGGGGGGGCCATGTCGCGCACCAATATCAGAGCGGGGAAGATAAAAGAAGGTCAAGGGGGTATGAAGCAAGGGATAAGGGGAGGGGGGGTAAAGTCAAGAGAGAGAGGGGGTGAGAAAGAAGGTGTTAATAGAGGAGGAGGGTTAGGTACAGCGGGAAAGACTGGAAGTGAGAAGAAGGAGGGGGTGAAGCTGAAAGAAGATGAAGGATAATACTAAGAAGGACAAAGAAATTATCCAACTGTTGCTATATTAAGCCTTGCGCAAGTATGCGCTACCTATTAGTGGGTGTGGAAGACTAGACTCTGCGACACAATGGGAGACGTGTCGACAGGAGAGAACCGGTATGATAAGAGATACCAGACTATTACCGCTATAAACAGAAACATAGTAATGCCCCGTACACACGGTCGGACTTTGTTCGGACATTCCGACAACGAAATCCTAGGATTTTTTCCGACGGATGTTGGCTCAAACTTGTCTTGCATACACACGGTCACACAAAGTTGTTGGAAAATCCGATCGTTCTAAACGCGGTGACGTAAAACACGTACGTCGGGACTATAAACGGGGCAGTGGCCAATAGCTTTCATCTCTTTATTTATTCTGAGCATGCGTGGCACTTTGTCCGTCGGATTTGTGTACACACGATCGGAATTTCCGACAACGGATTTTGTTGTCGGAAAATTTTATATCCTGCTCTCAAACTTTGTGTGTCGGAAAATCCGATGGAAAATGTGTGATGGAGCCTACACACGGTCAGAATTTCCGACAACAAGGTCCTATCACACATTTTCCATCGGAAAATCCGACCGTGTGTACAGGGCATAAGAGTCCAAAAAACTAACTCTGCTTCTACGAAGCAGAACCTTCAGGCTGTGTGTATGCAACCCCCTGCAGTGGAGTGTATATGGTCGAAGAAAGCTATATGTACCACCTTCCTACTACAATATAGGTACTACAGCTAACTCTGGTAACTGGCAGCAGAAAAGTAATAAAACTGAATGCGACTCCGTGCCATTTAAATTAGGGCTCTCCCAGCACCGCCACCCCATGTCTCCAACAAAAAATGAAAGGAAAAAAAAGTAACGAAGGGTAACAAAAAATGCCCTTAGGAGCACTGTGGAACAATGAGGGGGAGGTGCGGCGAGACGGCCCCAGTATCATTTGAGTCTAAACCTCCATTTTAGGCACTGCCTCATTGCACCTGGGGGTAAAGAGTTGCAGCAACATACACACATTAAGCCCTTTGGATATTTTATGACCTACACACGAAACTGTGTGGGTATGTTGTGAGTTCAAAAAAAAGGATATCAATGTGACCTGGGACCCTGAGGTCCTCAAGAGTCCCCCTCTCGTCTCACGATAAGAACCATTCTACTCCGGTAAGTTCGATCAAGACTCCGGCGAGGTGGGGTTGTCTCTCGGGGATATCCTGGATCTTGAGCGCCATTGTCGCCTGCTAGATCTTTGGGGTCTTGGTGATGCAGATCGCGCGCTGTTGAAGGTGGTCGGGAAGTCCAGCCAGTTGGGTACAGAAAACCCAGGGATCGCCAGGAATCTAAACAAATCCGGGAGTTGGTCCGGCCAACGCAGCACAAAAGAGTTGTTCCCTTTCAGCACAATCAAATGGAAGGGGTGACCCCATCTGTAAGTGGCACCGTTCGATCTGATTGCTTCGAGTAGTGGTCGTAGTTGGCCTCTCATGCGCAGGGTGAGCCGCGATAAATCTGGGAAAAGTTGCACCGATGCACCATCAAAGTCCAAAGGGCCCTTAGTCCATGCCCTTCTCAGTATTTCTTCCTTTGTTGTGTAGTAGTGAACTCTCGCCAATACATCTCTCGGTGCGAGATCGTCTCCTCCCCTAGGACCCTGCACACGGTGCACTCGATCCAATTCCAACTCATCTGTGGGTGGTTTGTCCAATAATCGATTGAATATGGCCACTATCGTAGCTCTAAGATCACCTCCTGATGTGGCTTCAGGCAGGCCGCGCACTCTGATGTTGTTTCTCCTGCTGCGATTTTCGCCATCATCTATGGAGAGTTGTATCAGGATCAGGCGCCTTTTATAATCCACATGAGCCTTTTCCATGTCTGACATTCTTGATTCTAGCAGAGAAGTAGATGTTTCCACCTCAGATACCCTAGAGTCCACAGTATCTATCCTCTGCTTAAGATCATGAATTTCCTTAGATAGGGTATTCACAATAGAAGCTGCAGACTCAGTAATGTCTTTTTTAGTGGGAAGGAGGGCGATTAACTCTTTCCAGCCTTCAGGGAATGATTGCCCCTGAGTGTTGGCCGACTGAACAGATGTGCAGCTATCCATCCCTGGGATTTCTGGGGATATGATCGGGGAGTCTGGCCTGTTAGGGAGAGACCCGTTACCTTGAGAGGCACTGGGGAGCCCTTTGCCCGTCTTCTTGAGCGATGCTGTGCCTGTGTTGTTAGTGCGTGGCGGCGCCATCTTGGATTCCGGGGCCTGTGACGGAGTGGTCGAATTCCGGAGAAAATAGGCTGCTATGTCCGCGGTTCTGTTGGCAGCGGGTGATTCCGGAGGTCTGTCCGTCATGGACATGTAGTTATTCAGGCGGTAAGTGCGCTATAACCGGTTCTCAGCCTGAACGAGGCACGGAGCTCCCAGAAGAAGCAGCCTCACAGAGCCATTGCCAAGCCACGCCCCCGCCCTTAGCCTGTTGACTTTGAAGGAAAATTACCACAATATTAAAGAATCTGTAAACCCCACATTTCATATTCCTGATATGTGCCTGCTGTACCATGTACCTGTATGGAAAAGTATCCTGTTCTCTCTGCATTGCTTCCTTTGTGTGAAATCCCTGGTGTTCCTGCCAGGTCCTGGGCTTTCTTATAAATTAAACTGACCACACTAGACATGAGAGCACAGTGTGGTCAGTTCTCTAGTTGTGCTGGGAATTCAGCCTGCTCTCTTCCAATGATCAGACTGCTGACACACACCCCTGCACAGCCATTCACTTAGAAGATTAGTGTGCTGCTGTTTGTCCTTTTCCAGCTCCTTATGAAGTGCTGAGAACAGAAATTATGGGATATATATATATATATATATATATATATATATATACACACAGATGTTTTGCCTTTCATTTCCATTTTAATCTGAATGGGTTGTTTTACAAGGTAAGGATTTACATATACTTTAAGGTCATCACTTTGCGCTCTACTCATATCAGAAAGCCTCTATTGTTAGACTAGGAACACTGCATTTCCATCTTTTAGCCTAGATTCTACTGCATGGTGGATTGAAGGAATATAATGCAAAACTGATTTTACTACTAATAGAATTGTAAGTAAAGAAATGTGTTCATTTAAAGCTCAAACTTAGTGGAAACAAAGAGTTTCCCTATTCCAATCCACCTACCTCTAGCCAATCTACCATTTTTATTTAAAAAATTGCAACCAAAAGCTCAGTCACTTGGCTTAAACAGCTGTTACATACTAGATCTGGCCTCAAATCTTCTTTTATTTGGTCTGGAGTTTGGGTTGGTCCTTGGTTATCCTGATGCTTCTCATTGACTGACAAAAGTGTCTTTCAAGAGTCCTGAAGTCTTAAAGGGTCATTACATCATGACATGAGAGATAGCAACAAGACCCTGTAAAAACACTGTATATAGCTGGTTACTAAGGAGTGGGCTGGGAAGGCAACTGCCACATCCTTAACAAACGATGAGTAATCAGCTGTCAGCGGGGTTCCCTGCTGACAGCTGAATGTAAAAAAAAAGAATTGCTAGGTAATAAATTTGTGAAAAAAACAGCATTGGGTTCCCCCCCAGATCCATACCAGGCCCTACCGGTCTGGTATGGATTTGGAGGGGAACTCCATGCCAAAATAGAATGCCAGACCCTTATCTGAGCATGCAACCCCCCAGGTCAGGAAAGGGAGGGTAGGAGCGATGTTGAGGGTATGCGGCCTGGTATGATTCAGGAGGGGGGTGCACTTGCTCGTCCCCTCCCTTTCCTGACCTGCCAGGCTGCATGCTCTATTAAAGGTCTGGTATGGATTTGGGGGGGGGCATGCCATTTTTTATTTTGTTTTATTTTGGTGTGGGGTTCTCCTCCAAATCCATACCAGACCCAATGGTCCTGGTATAGATTTGGAGGTGGACCCCACGCTGTTTTTTTCACAAATGTTTTTGCAATTTTTTTTTTACATTCACCTGTCAACAGGTAACCCATCAGTTGTGAAGGACGTGGCAGCTGGCTTCCCGGCCTGCTTCTTAGCAATCAGCTATATACAGTGTTTTTAAAGTGGAAAAAAAACACAAAATGCAAAATGCATGAAAACTCCATGCAAAAATGCATCAAAAACATGGATTTAGAAACGCACCGCAAAATGTGCCTGAAAAACGCGTCAACCGCAACCATATGGATGTGAACCTAGACTTAAAATGATATCTCATCAAATAATGGGCAGATAAGAATAAGATAAATATACTGATCATCTAGCAGCCTGGGAAAACAAAGCCTAGCAGCACAAGTGGTGTTTTACTTCACCAAGAAAACACAAACGTAAGTTTGTTTTATAGATTCTTTCCATGACTAGGGACTCAAAAAGTATAATTATCCAAACTGGACCCCCTCTATCTGCCATTTCAGCTGGCCTTTCTGAGGATAAACTCAATACTTACTTGTTTAGTACAGAATATTTAAGCTCCTGGTAATATGTGTGCTGAATATTCTTTGTGTTTGACCTTGGCCTTGTTTGTTTGCCTAATGCCTTAAACCTTGCCCTGGAATTTGACCACCCTCTATGGATTTGGATTGGTATCTTATCTGTCTGATATTTGTGTTTGTGGCTGAGTTCTGATTTTGTTTTTTATTATTTTGACCTCTACTGCTGGGGACACTGGTCAGAACTTACCTCTGTTTCTAGGACGCGAAAAGCAATCACTCAAACATTCATTGTCTAGATGTCTTTTTTAAAGGTTGGTGTGAATCTGTTTGGTGGCTGAAAGATTTACAAAATCCTCTTGAAACAGCCTTAACTGGAGGTAATAGGAAATGGACAGTAGTTCTAGTTCCCTGTAAGAGCAGACCTAATCCACCCAGTAACCTCTGGCACTCAATTCCTTCTAGCACTTGCACACCTGAGAGTCCAAAACCAGGTCTCACTCACAAAGCCCGAGTACAGCCTCTTCCACCCAGCTTCTATGCGACAGTGAGGGACTCTTCAGTGAGGGAGACAAAGATCCTTCTCCAGACCAGACTCCAAGATCATGCCCTCCGGCAAAAAATTTCCTTTTAGCATATCTTCTCCAGACCCTCAGCCCATCACCTGCAGAGACCCAAACGGCAACTCCAGTACAAAGGCTGCATCCAAAGGGGGGCAGCCCCAGCATAAGAACGCTCTGCCCAAGCCTCCCGAACATTTATTAGCTCTACAGCCACCTTCTGGGCACCCCCTTCCCAGGGGTTGGCTAGGGTCTGATAAATATTCATAAATCAATGGTTGACCCTCTTAATCTATTTTCTGGAAGCTTCCTCCAGAAGAAGACAGGAGCAATCAATTCCTTATGGAAACCCTGACCAGAGCAAAAAAACTTATAATTTCTCCACAGTACAGTGAAGTAAAAAAAACTAAATTTACCCTAACTTTTGGCAGTGCATTACATAGCCAAGAGCATGTGGCACTTCTCCAAATTATTGGGCTCAGGTATTTTCAATGAAGCATATGGTTAATATTTAGGCATACAGAACTTTGTATCACCCATTGGGGAATACCCTTTTTTGTTCCAGCTTGGCTGTGTTTCTTTGCACAAAGTCAAGTCCATAAAGACATGGTTTGATGAGTCTTGTGTGGAGGAACTAGAGTGGACAGAGACCTGATCTCAGCCTTACTTACTGTAACACCTTAGGGATGAAAAGAAATGCCAATTGTGAGCCATCCAACATCAGGATCTGACATTATCAATGCTTTTTTGGTTGAAAGACCACAAATTCCCGCTGACATACTTAAAAATCTTGTGAAAAGGTGGAGGCTATTATAACCACAAAAGGGAAGCCCACTCCTCATGAATGCCCATGGCTTTGGTATGGGATGTCCAACAAGCTCACACAAATGTGATGGTCAGGTTGTCATAAAGTGTTGGTCCAGGGGCGGCGCCAGGTGGGTGCTTGGGTGTGCTAAAGCTCCCCCAACAATTCTTTAAGCACCCCCATTAGCACCCCCAAAATTCACAAGCCGCTTCTTGCACTTTCCACACTGTTTTTTTAAAAGTATTTTATCTGCAAATCCCCCTATTAATGCCAGAAGGTTGGGGACTGTTTTTTCCCTGTGGAAGGATACAGCAGCTCTGGCCGCAAAAGCCACTGATCCTTAGTTAGTCCCGGCAGGGGTGGATTGATATGCACTCCAGTGTCAGTAAACATGCAGAGCCTGCAGCTGCTTCACCCCTCTGCTGCTTCCTCAGCCAATGGGAAGGGCACTGTATCCACCCCCTTCCTCAGCCGCCTTATTTGACATCTAAGCTGTACAGGAAAGAAGAGGTGCTGGCCTCCGGATTAGGATGGAGAGAAGAGAGAACACAGCCTGAGGGGTGAGAGGCAGAGAGACATCTAAGCACCTTCAATGAGCCACGTGAGTTTTTCCCTGCTCATGATCTTATAGAGGGGTACAAGCAGCTTCTGCCAGCATGCAGACAGCAGGCTATACGGGCATACCCCACTTTACGTACACTCGCGAATACGGACATACCCCTGCGAGTGTGCATAAAGTGTCTCGCAAGTACAGACACATGGTGTCTATGGGAAATCTTGCTCAGCTTGACATAGCACTGCTCCCGGTTTTTAACATTGGCGTCTATGGGAAATCTTGGTCAGTTTGACATGGCACTGCTCCCGGTTTTTAACATTGGCATCTATGGGTAATCTTGGTCAGCTTGACATGGGACTGCTCCCGTTTTTTAACATTGGAGTCCATGGGTAATCTTGGTCAGCTTGGCATGGCACTGCTCCCGGTTTTTAACATTGGCATCTATGAGTAATCTTGGTCAGCTTGACATGGCACTGCTCCCAAACCATAAGTGACAGGGGCATTAAACTTGGGGAGCACTGAGAGGGGGCCTAGGACTACAACATATCCGATTTTGGAGTCAGCCAGCTTGCCTAGGTAATCTACCTTGTCATAGTCAGGTGTACCCTCTCTGTGCTCTCCAAGTTGTCAGGTCAAGCTAACCAAAATTTCCCATAGATGCCAATGTTAAAAATTGGGAGCAGTGCACTGTCAAGCTGACCAAGATTTCCCATAGAGCTAGTGTATTTACATGCATTGAGAAGTGAAAAAGGGTATATTGCTTCACTTTAAGTAAATTTTCTCTGTAGATAGCGAACTCCTGAACGCTGCACTGTGTACGCAGCACACTTCTGAATGCAAAAGAAACACACACTTTTTGGCCACACACATAGGTGCATGGTAGGCAGTGCACTTCGCGTGCCACATTAGCTCCCCTACTTGTACTTCCAGCACCAGCCTAGCACCCTCAAAAAAAATTGTCTGGAGGCACCCCTGTGTTGGTCATATTGCAAAAATAAGATGGTAACCCCTTGAGAAAGCAGTGACAGAACTTCCATTTTTGAGCTGACTATGGAAAGATGGAAGCCAAGTTTTTACAAAGCTTCCTCTGATTGGCTGAGGTGGAGAGGCGGGCTGATGACGTCACAATCTCTGACTGAACCCAGTACTGTCTACTGTATATAGCTGAAGGTACATACAGTTCATACAGCACTTAGAGCCAGTACAGCACTTAGTGATGGAAATGGTTTGTTTTGATCAGCATGGAGATCAGCTCTAATCATATTAGCTTTGATCAGATCATACTGCACTTCAATATTCTTCTGTTGTGCTGATCAAGGTTCTGAAATACAGGGCATGTCAAACCTACGCCTGAATTGATTGCAATACCTAACTCATTGATAGTCCTTATCCTCGAGGTCCATGTCCTTTTTTCCATTAATGACCATGACTGTTTAAACCAGCATAATAATTTTGTGTGTTATTTGCTTAAAACAAACTGTATTATTAGATTAGATCGTATTTTTGAATCCATCCACACAGAAATCCAGAAAACCCCCTTAAGGGACCACAAACCGATTCTCAGAAGTGTTTTTATATCATCAGACATGGTTGATGAGTTTCAGTGACATAAGACACAGCGCTGCTTTGTATTCTGGCTCTCTATACTTTTTAGACAATTGCACTAAGATGCAAGTAAAATTTTGGCATCGCCATAATAGGATTTTCATTTTTGGTAGGGGTTAATGTAGACACTTTATCTGTATTAATTAAAACATTGAAAGTGCACCAGGTGGTTATAATGAACACATACCCTACCATTCAAAAATCAGTCTGGAAAGGACGTAGGCTGTCCATATATAATACAATTTTTTTATTACATTTTCCTTTAGATTTAACAAAACCATATAATATGAGGTCAAAACTAAACACTTTCAATTTGTATGCAATCGGGCAGGCCCTTGTACTATATAGTTGAAGGTAAATCTAAAGGAACTTTAATTAAAAAAAATTGTATAATCTATGGCCAGCTTAAGACAAAGTTTGTTAACCTATTGCCACCCATGTAATCAGGGATGGGACAAGAGGTAAGCAGGAGGGGTGGCTGCTCTAGGCACTGTGGTATCATGTGAGGTGAGGTGGGGGAGCGAGGGGTTTTGTGTTGGGAGGGGGAATTTGGGGGTTTGCAAGGTGTAAGAATTATTCTAGGAGGGGAAATTTGGGGGGTGTTCTAGGAAATTGAGGGGGAGGAGGATTTATGCTAGCAGGGGTGGTTTGGGGGGCAATTCGTCTTGGGGGGGCGTTGGAGTGGGGGAAGAGAGGATGTGTACTCAGAGGGGAAATTTGAGGGGGTAGAGGTTTTGTGCTAGGAGGGGTGCTTTTTTGGGGGGGGGGGTCACTTGTGCTGGGGAATTTGGGGGCAAAGATTTGTGCCAGGAGGGGGGATTTCAGCAAGGGGGCAGATTTGTACTGGGAAGAGGGGTAAATTATGCTTAGGGGGTAAGCATGTAGATTAGTGCTCAATTTTGTTTTTTTTGGTGGGGGGCGGGATTTTGGCTGACACATAATGCTCATGCATCTGGAGGGGGGGGGGTGCGCAGTTTGGCATGTTTGCCCTGGGCTCTAGATGACCTTGTCATGGCACTGCACATAATGCCTATGTTCAGGGGCAAAGAGGGTGGGCTATAACTCCCACATGCTGCAAAATGCATCCAGGAGCTGCAGAGGTTTCTGTGCTGAGAGCACCCTCACTGCATACTCCCAGTACAGATAATGAACGGTCAAAGAATGCTCCTGGTCCCTAGTAATGATCGGGAGTCGGTAGGAGTGGAAAGGTGTTGTAGCAAATGCCAGCAGGTTGACTGTATGTGGATAAGGACAGATATCGCCAACATACCATGGCTCGGTAATTAATAGTCCAAATGTTTTCACTAAAAAGATTACATCATTATTAGCATCAATACAGTTATTCGAGGCATGACGAACGTGCTCTTACGTGGTGTTGAAACGATGCACTGACACTGTTAACGACAGCTGAGCTACATCATCAATGTGTTCAGAAAACCTGGAAGAGGACACAAGAAAGTTAAATAAATCAATAAACCTGCAGAGATGCATGCTGATGTAAATTTTTGTAAAATGGGGGAAAAGCTCACTTCAATTAATGCATTATTAAAGGATAAGTCCACCTTAACACTAAAATCCCTGCATCTACAGACATCCACGATCTAACCAGGGGCGTAACTACCACCATAGCGACCCATGCGGGCGCTATGGGGCCCGCAGCCGAGTGGGGCCCAGTGAGGATAAGGGCACCACCGGCACAGTCTCCCAGCCAGGGGAAGAGAGAGGAAAGGAAGAGGCGAGCTGTCCGTATCAGCAGAGAGCTGAATTGCCCGATGTAAGAGCTTTCATTAGAACTTCCAGTGTTCCCAGGGCTCACGTCACATAGCTCCACCTTTTGGCCCGGTGCCTTTTAGGGCTGTTGAAATTAATCGCCGAATCGATGCATCGGCATTCGACCGTCCACGATGCGCCATCGATGCTATAGCTTTAAGGCATCGATTATTGAGGATGACGTCATCCTAGCGCCGCGTTATGCCCCGCCTCCGCGACCGAACGGAGCCGAAAGCCGCCGAAGAGCCGCGGGAGTAAGCCGCGGCGGCTTTTCCCGCTTGCTGCCCCCGACTGACGTCATCCCCCTGCTGCTCTGCGAGGAGCGACGCTGTGTGCACGTTCGCGGGGACATGGAGCGCCGGTGGCTGGAGCTGCTGCTGCTAATGGTGGCGGCGGGCGGCAGCTGTCTTGTGGAGCATGGAGCTCCGAGGAGGGGAGTGGAGCCGCGGCATATCAAGCCAGGTAAGGGGGCCGCATGGAGGACACCTCTGCTCTTCCCTCACCTCTATACAGTGAGCATGCAGATAGGGCAATAAAACAAAAAATTGTGTGCAGTGCTTTGTGGTGATAATAAATGCACAAAAAAAAGTCTTATTAAGTAGTGAATAAATATTGCCCTGAAATATATAATCTGTGATCTGATTAAAAGAAATCTTTTGTGGATTCAAAGTAATTCCAGTGCTGAGTGTTCTCTGCTGTGTTCAAATCATTCCTGATTTCTGGTGAATGATTTGAACACAGCAGAGAACACTCAGCACTGGAATTACTTTGAATACACAAAAGATTTCTTTTAATCAGATCACAGAATATATATTTCAGGGCTATATTTATTCACTACTTAAGACTTTTTTTGTGCATTTATTATCACCACAAAGCACTGCACACATTTTTTTGTTTTATTGCCCTATCTGCATGCTCACTGTAAAGAGGTGAGGGAAGAGCAGAGGACTGTGTGGATGCTGGTCGAGAAGGATGGGAATTGGTCCGTGGTGACACTGGGCAGGGGTGCTCTATGGTAATAGTATTATATGGGGACAGGTTAGTGGTGAGGGGGGCGGGGTATTAGTCATCTTGGATAGGACAGTCTGGCACCTCCCTTACCACGTCCAGCAGGTCTGCAGTCTCTGACCATCTCTTGTATCATGTCTGCAGTCTCTGACCCTCTCCTGTATCATGTCTGCAGTCTCTGACCCTCTCCTGTATCATGTCTGCAGTCTCTGACCCTCTCCTGTAGTCATTTGGGGGCAGTCTGGAGTTGTCTGCTGTGTTTACACTTTGTTACATGCAGGGAGTGTTGTCTTTTTTTAAGAACAGATAAAATTTAAAAAATGGAGTTCTTCTGACTACTTAAATTTTTTGGATGAAAACCGCGCGCAGTAATCGTGATGCATCGTGAATCGTGGACCTGATAATCGTAATCAAATCGTGAGGCCAGTGAAGATGCGCACCCCTAGTGCTTTTGATAGACAGAATGCCAATCCAATGCGGGACATGTGACGTCTTCAAAGGCGTCGGGCCAAGAGGTGGGGCTATGTGACGATGAGCCCCGGGAAGACAGGAAATTCAAATGAAAGCTATTACAGCGGGCAATCCCGCTCTCTGCTGATCCGGGTGGCTTGCCTCTTCCTCTGCATAGGTGGGGCTGTATTGGGCACAGGTCACGCTGTATTGGGCACAGGTCACGCTGTATGGGGCACAGGTCACGCTGTATGGGGCACAGGTCACGCTGCATTGACACTAGGGCAGCTGTGGGGGGGGGGGGGCTGTTTGCAGGGGGGCCCCATACAACATTTTGCTATGGGGCCCTGCTATTTCTAGTTATGCCCCAGGATCTAACACTAACCAATCTAGCCCTGTAAAGAAGAAATCATTATACATACCTTTTTTAAAGCTGATCCGATTCAATCCCATGCTGAGCTGTCAGCCGCGGCTTCGCTGTGGAGGCAGGTGCAGAGGACACAGCCGACAACAGAAGCCCCATAGTAAGTCTATGGGTGACGTCACTTCCCATTCATTTCACAGCTGTTGTTGGCTGTGTCCTTTGCAGAGCTTCCACCGCTGGAGACCATATCGAATCGGCTTAAAAAAATGTATGTATGCTGATTTCTTCTTTACAGTGATCGATAGGTTAGTTTTAGATTGTGGATTGTAGATGCAGGGATTTTAGTGGTAGGGTGGACTTATCCTTTAAAGGTATTTTCAAGGTGCCTACATTTGACTTGGTATCAACTTGTTGAATTCCCTTGTACATCAGAGCTTGAGCTGGAAGAAGGAGAAACAGCTCAATATGCCTATTAGCTGTATTTCAATGTCCATATGCTGACAAGGAACATACTGATATTGATAAGAGTAGAGAGTAGAAATATAGAGATAAACTCAGTCTCCTGCTTCTCCCTTTACTGTCCAATCACAAAACAGAGGAAGAACAAGGAATGTCTCCTTCCCTGACAGACAGGGCTGTGCTGTGTGGCAGAGCTGTGTAAATTTCAGGACCGGATCGACAGAAATACAAATCCTTTGGCTAGTACATAGTGGGTAAGGCCGAAAAAAGACAATAGTCCGTCCAGTTCAACCTGTGTAGGTGCATGTGTATCAGTGTCTGTAATGATTTCCCATATCCCTGTATATTGTGTCCTTTAAGATGTACATCTAAGAGTCTTTTAAAAATATCCATACTCCTGCAGAAACCACCACCAATTGTGGGAGAGAGTTCCACATCCTTATTGCCCTAACAGCGGAGAACCCCCTACGCAGTTTAAGGTTAAACCGCTTCTCCTCCAGTCTCATTGTGTGCCCCCGTGTTCTATTACACACCCTAGGACTGAATAGTTTATTTCCTATGCTAGCATCCCCATTGAGATATTTGTAGATCACTATCATGTCCCCTCTCAAACGTCTCATCTCCAGCGAGAATAAATTTAGTGTAGCCATTCCTGGTAATTGAAGTCCTCCAGTCCCCTTATTAGTTTTTTTGCCCTTCTTTGAACTCTCTCCAGCTCCAGCACATCCCTTCGGAGGACTGGTGACCAGAACTGGATGGAAAACTCCAGATCCTAGAGTTTTAAAAAGTGGCAGAATTATAGTTTTGTCCCTGGAGTATATCCTCTTTTTTATGCATGCTAATATTCTGCCTGCTTTTGTAGCTGTTGCTCAATCTGTCATCTATTAGCACCCCTAGAGCCTTCTCCATCCTTGATTCTCCCAGCTGTTCTCCACCTAGTGAATATTTTTCATTTATGTTTTTTGTCTGCCACCTCCTTTATTATATTCAGGTCTTTCTGCAAAATTTCTATCTCCTGATGCGAGTTTATTACTCTGCTTATCTTTGTGTCATCAGCAAAAACTAGTAATCCCATACTCTATATCATTTATGAATATGTTGAATAGAATTGGTACCAAGACAGAACCTTGGGGTACCCTACTCACCACTCCAGACAAGTCTGAATACGTTATTTATTACTACCCTTTGGACCTGTCCCTGTAACCAGTTTTTTACCCAAATACAAACCCTACGGTCCAAGCCTGCAGACCTCAGCTTGTAAATTAAGTGTTTATGGGGGACTGTATCAAATGCTTTTGCAAAGTCCAGATACACCACATCCACAGGCCTCCCCCTATCTCAGGCATGTCCAAAGTCCGGCCCGCGGGCCAATCGTGGACCGCATTCCGGTTTCGGACGGCCCACCTGGTAATTTTGACATGTATATCTTTTGTGGCCCCCAACAAATCCCCGAGTGCCAGGGGGCCACAAAAGATATATATTCTGGCTGCCTTGGAGGAGAGGGGGCGGGACGAGTGCCGTACATACAGGAGAATTCCCTGTTTACACGACGGCCTTTGTAAAAGGAAGTTCCATCTCCTGTGCTGCCACTGGACAACTGTTCTGTCCATCATAGGAGGCGGGACTTTCTATCAAAGAGGCCGCCAAGAAAACAGGAGTTTCTCCTGTATGTTTGTTGACACTCGTCCCTCCCCCTCCCTGTCTCCTCCAAGGCTGCAGATGGGCATGAATCAGGCTGCACTGATGGCAATGGTGAGTCTGCATTCATGACAATGGGGGTGCTGCATTCATGACAATGGGGGTCAGTGGTGGCTGGTGCTCAAAATTTTGGGGGGGGCACAAACAAACTTAAAAATTCTGAAAAAAACCCATCAATTGCAGCCTCACTGTGCCATCAAACACAGCCACTGTGCCATTAAATGCAGCCACTGTGCTCATCAATCCAACTCCTGTCCCTTCACCCCTCAGATCAGTCCCAATTCCTGCCCCATCAGACCTCAAATCCTGGTATGCAGCATTTCTCACAAATCCTAGTACATAGCATGTCTCACAAAGCCTGGTATATAGCATTTCGCATAAAGCCTGGTATTTAGCATTTCTCACAAATGCTGCACAATTACCCCCTCCAGTCTGCACAATTACCCCCCCCCGTCTGCACAATTACCACCCCCTCAGTCTGCACAATTAACATCCCCCCAGTCTGCACAATTATCACCCCCCGTCTGCACCATTACCACCCTCCCAGTCTGCATAATTACCACCCCCCCAGTCTGCACAATTACCACCTCCCATCTGCACAATTACCCCATTCTGCACAATTACCACCCCCGTATGCACAATTACCACTCCCCCAGTCTGCACAATTACCATCCCCCAGTCTGCACAATTACCACCCCCCCGTCTGCACAATTACCACCCCCCATCTGCACAATTACCCCCCCTGCACAATTACCTTGGGGGTAATTGTGCAGACGGGGGGTAATTGTGCAGACGGGGAGGTAATTGTGCAGACAGGGGGGTAATTGTGCAGATGGGGGGGTAATTGTGCAGACGGGGGGATGGTTGTGCAGCTGGGGGGTGGTAATTGTGCAGACAGGGGGGGTAATTGTGCAGATGGGGGTAATTGTGCAGATGGGGGGTGGTAATTGTGCAGACCCCCCGTCTGCACAATTACCACCCCCATCTGCACAATTAGCACCCCCCAGTCTGCACAATTACCCCCCCCATCTGCACAATTACCCCCCGTCTGCACAATTACCACCCCCCCATTCTGCACCCCCCATCATCAGCACAGACCCCCCAGACACTCACTGAGTGAGTGGAGAGAATGAGAGACGTCAATCACAGTGCTTGAACCGTTAAGTCAACCCGGCAACACTATGCTGTATAGTTACTTTTTAGGATACGTCCTCCAACCGAGTCGCCAGGCCCCTCTCCAGACCAGCACGCTGCATAATCCTTCCATGACGGGTCCTCCCCTGGGATCTCCTCGGTCGTCCAGCTTCTTCACTCTGGATAGACAGCTCAGGACCATTCCTGGGCTGCTGTGGTAGGCCCCAGACAAGCTTCTGGGCCCACCCCTGCGCCGCAGCGTTGTGGGTCTCCGGAAAGGAGGACCACGAGATAGCTCTCTAACACATACCTGTCGGCAAGGAGGGCCAGCAGGTGGCTGAAAAACGAACCCCACAATATGGCGTCTGTCCCATAAACACCCTCGCCCAGAATGCAACTCGGAGGACCACCTCCACTGAATTGTCTCCGGGACAGAAGAGCATCCATACACTTCGACACGTTGCCTTTCCAACACTGGCCAGTGATAACAGCGACACCCACCGGTCAGTCTAGAAACACACACAACGTCAGCCAAGCTGGAACAGAGGCAAACCTAACCTATTTAACGAACAAGTTACTAAATTTACCTAACATATGGTAGATTGCAAATCTACCAGCGCTACATATATTTATTGCCCATTGGAATGCACTGTTTGATACCTTTGTTTAATATGCTCCTAAAGCATTCCTATTTCTCTTCTTCTTTGTAACACTTTTTTTTTTTATCTGTGTATTTAGCTGTTTGCCTGGAGTTCTTGATGCAGAACATTGTTATTGTTATAAATGATTTCATATAATGTAACATTTCCTTTTAATTTTAGTCATCTCAAAAAAAAAAAAAAAAAAAATCTTTAAATAAATCAGCTGTTCATTCTCAACCCTGTTTTGTGGCAATAAAAGAATAAAGTCGCTCCTCCTTCCACCGGTAATTTAATTTGGAGCGTAACTGTACAAATATGTCAAAGATTTGTTGGGGCAAATGCAGAAATCTAATCTGTATCTCCTTACATACAGGCACAATGAACTTCAAGTATCTGCATGAAGAACTATCTGTTTCACCCCTAGCAAACCAATCAACTTCCCCCTTTCCTGTTGCCAAGGTAGTTTATAGCAGTATTATTTTCCATTAACTGAGAGCTGACTCATTTCCAGTTCCAGCACGTAGTGAATATTCTGGGATTCCCCACATTTTCTGCATGCTGCTTCTATTATTATTAGTGTGCCTTAAAAGGAAACCACACAGGGACGCTATTAAAAAGGAACAAGCTACAATTTCAACCTTGTTTTAATTTTTAAACAATAATTTTTGATCAATATATGCATGTTTTAGGAGCTTCTTAGTAGGGAAGATAAGTGAGCTGAATTTCTAGACGTGAACGGAAAATATTTTCCTACATACAAATTAATTAATTTTATTTTTTTTTTAGACTTTTTTAGCCACTGTGCGGCGCTCCTTCTTCCTGACAGGTTGCAATTGTTATAGCAACCTGTCAATCAGAGGTTTCCGGTTATAACACAAGATTTTGGTATACTGCGATTCCCATGGGCTCCTGGGATAGATGACGCCGATATCCCCGGAGTCCATGCGAATCGCCTAGTGACAAAATCGCCTAGTGACGAAATCGTCTAGTGACAAAATCGTCTAGGTGACCACAGCCTGGAGTAGAAATAATTGGAAATAAGGTATTTACAAATAAACTTTTTTTTAAATATTGCCATTTATAATAGCATTCCAGATGGACATGACAATGGTTGGACATTTAAACAATGGGTGGAACTCCGCTTTAAAGTCTATGGCAGTCTGCAGCTGGACAGGTCGTAGACGCGGGTGTCACTCAGTAAAGCATTCAGCCTCATCCTGCCACAGTCTGCCATAGACTTTGACAGACTGCAGGCAGCAGTGCTGGCAGCTGCACCCGTCTCTCAGGGGTGCACTAAAACACCAGGAGAGACGCAGTGCAGCTAGACAGCCCTTGTGCAAAGCAACTAATAGGGGTTAATACGTGTTATGGGTTGAGTTTCAAAGGCTAAATCAACCTTTGGGCTAGGTTCACACTTGTGCTGGTGGTTGCAGATGCGGAACAGCATGTAAATCACACCTGTTCCCGCACCCAAACTGTCCTGCTCCTTTGCAGACGCGCGGGGCTGCCATTCATTCTTAATGGCACCCCCACGCACCTGAACCCGCTGCACATTTTTGGTTGCAGGAAATCGCATGGTGGAAAGTAATCATTCGTTTTCCATTCGGCTGCGGTTTAAAAAACACACTGGAACGTTTTTCCTGCATGAAACACTGGCACAGCAGCCCATTCAAATGAATGGGCTGCCATGCCCACGCAAACACGGCTCGCAGAGCCGCTAACGTGTGTATCTAGCCTTAAAGAAAATAAATAAATACACACATTTATTATTTTTTGCATTTGAGCCTGCAAAGCATTGCAACAGTGGATTGCGGATTGTGGGTGCAATGTCGGGGTCCAGCAGACTCTTCCTTCAGCTTTCTGCCAGTACTGAGGTATGGGCTTTTGGTAGGAGAGCTGGAAGAAGTATCAAGAACTACAAGTGTGCTGATTACCGCTGATTACCACTGAGAACGACAAGTTCATCTGCTGTGGTGGCAGATGGGTCTAGTAGTCCATTTATTCATGAATCTCTGTCAGAGCTGCTGCAGGGGGGAAGTGTGGGGGGGGGTGTAAGTGGGCATTCTGGGAGACAAGGAGGGTCCACTTGGCACCATGCTACCTGTTACACCCTACTTATGATGTACAGTAAAAGTTGGAGTTATGCCGCGTACACACGGCAGACTTTGCCCGGCGGACTTTTCGACGTACTTTACGACGGACTTTCTGAATGAACGGACTTGCCTACACACAATCCAACAAAGTCCGTCGAATTCGTACGTGATGACGTACGACCGGACTAAAAGAAGGAAGTTCATAGCCAGTAGCCAATAGCTGCCCTAGCGTGGCTTTTTGTCCGTCGAACTAGCATACAGACGAGCGGACTTTTCGACCGGACTCGATTTCGACGGATAGATTTAAAACACGTTTCAAATCTAAGTCCATCCAACTTTTGAGAAAACAAAGTCCGCTGGAGCCCACACACATCGAATTGTCCGACGAAATCCAGTCCGCCGGGCAAAGTCTGCCGTAAAGTCCGCTCGTGTGTACGCGGCATTAGCCTTTGAAGTAGTACCAAAGTTTAAAAGTTTTATACCTCATGCATTCCCTGCCTTCAGGTGAAAAATGCCCCACTACCTGGTCTTACTTTCTCCCTGTCCCTAAACGCTTACCTTGCTCCTGTCACTGCTCCTGCACCGTCTCTAGCTCCAGCACTGCTCCCTTCACTTTCTGCTTTCACAGGAGAAGATCAGGGATGTGGATCCATAGGCTCCTGCTGCCCTCAGTTAAACTCCTGTGAGGGTGGACACACCGTGCACCAGGCTTGCTACAGGAGGTCCAGGACCTGACAGCACAACCAGGCTAAAGAGAACTAGAAATCCTTTGGCAGGTAAGACGGTTCATAAATATGTATTTCAGTGCATACTTAGCTTTCCACCCAATGTTTAGCTATTATACCAACAAAGTGAATACCTTGCAGACATTAAACCTGGAGAACTGAGGCAAGTGCGTCACATGCTAGGACCTTGCTGGAGAACATTGTGGGAATAAAACCTGTATATACTGTAGAGTAGATACTTGACTAGGGTAAATCAGAGGTCACCAATTACCAATGACCCCTGGCCTGCCTTCCACTACCCAATAAAAGACTTTACTCAAAGTGGGAATACATGGCCGTAAGGCCTTTTATTAGAAACAAGATATGAAGAAATAACAAAACATTACATTACAGGTCAACTTGGGTTGGAAGTCCTTGAAGGTACCATTTTACTGAAACATTGTGTCTGTCGCACCCACTAACTAAGATATGCCCCCACCTGCAAGACACTGCCTCGGGGGCAATCCCAGCTGACCTCAGACACATTACAGGCCTACCATGACCTGGTTACTATTATTGGATCACCAACTAGAGGGCACTGTACCAACGATGGTTCCCCACCTTTTTCCCAAAACACAGGATTTTCCACCCTGTCTATGGACACACTCAGCTTGGCTCGGGAGTAAACCCACGCATGCAACCCCATAGCAAGCCGTTTGCTACTGTGACGCATTTGGAAGAGGAGGAGCCAGGAGCGCCGGCGGGGGACCCCAGAATGGGAGGTTCGGGGGAGCAGTGCAAAAAAAAAAAAATGCACAGAGCAGGTTAGTATAACATATTTATTGTTTAAAAAAAACACACACACACAAGCCTTTAAAACCACTTTACTTATAAGTCAAGCAAGTATATTGGCTTGGGACAAAAGTACATAGCAATGCACAAATACCAAAAAGCAGGTAAAAGGAACTGTTTGCTCACAGTAAGCTAACTGATATAATTACTAAAGAAATATGGGAGTTCACCGCTCCAGGGTAATCACTTCTCCTAAGGACAGCTGTCTCCGCAATTAAACAAGGTGCTGGCTCTGTTTTGCAACAGAAATGGTGGAAGAATAGAACGCTGGATAGCCACACTCCAAAAAATTCACCTTTATTTTAAAAATTAAATATCAAGGCATCACAGGTCAGTACAGACTAACTGCACAGCTACTGATGCGTTTCACACCAGATATGGTGCTTAGTCATAGATAGAGTGCTAAAGATACATACAGATATATATATCCAACAAGATGATTAAACATGTCATTAAACAAATGAACAAATCATGTGTGTCATTAAAGCGGGATTCCGGCCAGCTAAAAAAAAATTTTAAAGTCAGCAGCTACAAACACTGTAGCTGCTGACTTTAAATAAGTAGACTTACCTGTCCTGGGTGCCCGCGATGTCGGCCGCCCGAGGCCGACCCTTCCCTCGGCTCCAGGGTCCCGGCACCGCCATCCTAGGTAAGGGAAAGCCTTGCGGCTTCACTGCCAGTTTCCTATTGCGCACGCGCGCGCGAGCGGCGCGGCGATCTGTGAATGGTCCCGTGGTGTTCTGGGAACACACACAGTTCCCAGAAGACAACAGGGCCGCTCACCGAGGAGAAGAACACGCCAAGGAATAGGAAGAGGCAGATTAGGAAGACTGCCTAGCAACAAGGGTTTAGGTAAGTATAAATTTTTTATTTTTTCCAAATGCTTTTTTTTTACATTTTTTTAGGATTTTTGGTGCCATTTTTTTTCCAGGGTGGCCCTCCACTTTAAATCCCAATGAAAACACATGTGACCATCTAGGATTCATAAATTAACCATTGGGTGAAGAGAGAGAGAGAAACCTCCTTCCCCTCACCTGACAAAGATTCCACATATATAGAATAATAAACATATCATAGTAATGAATCTCAAGTACAGAAGGAAAGAAGAACACCGGTGCAACCTAAAGAGAACATGACACATAGTGAGTAATAAAAACCTCACATGGACCAGCATAAATATGCAACTGGGCGTCCATCGCCCGTGCATCAGTGCTGGTGCAAGCTGTTCAAAAAATATCCAATCTGCTAAAATATAGTCTCAATACTTCCATAAATGTGCATTCGTGTCAAAGCTACCATTATATATTCAATGACATATCAATAGAACATATAAATATGTATAGAAAAATTATTATATTTAATACTTCCAATCTGATGTTCTCTCTTAAATTTACATTAAAGACACCCCCATATGATCATGAAAATTAGATCAAATATAGCAGATGGAATTGGATCACATATATAGATGTCCCCCTGATATACAGTGGGGATGGAAAGTATTCAGACCCCCTTACATTTTTCACTCTTTGTTATATTGCAGCCATTTGCTAAAATCATTTAAGTTCATTTTTTTTCCTCATTAATGTACACACAGCACCCCATATTGACAGAAAAACACAGAATTGTTGACATTTTTGCAGATTTATTAAAAAAGAAAAACTGAAATATCACATGGTCCTAAGTATTCAGACCCTTTGCTGTGACACTCATATTTAACTCAGGTGCTGTCCATTTCTTCTGATCATCCTTGAGACGGTTCTACACCTTCATTTGAGTCCAGCTGTGTTTGATTATACTGATTGGACTTGATTAGGAAAGCCACACACCTGTCTATATAAGACCTCACAGCTCACAGTGCATGTCAGAGCAAATGAGAATCATGAGGTCAAAGGAACTACCTGAAGAGCTCAGAGACAGAATTGTGGCAAGGCACAGATCTGGCCAAGGTTACAACAAAATTTCTGCTGCACTTAAGGTTCCTAAGAGCACAGTGGCCTCCATAATCCTTAAATGGAAGACGTTTGGGACGACCAGAACCCTTCCTAGAGCTGGCCGTCCGGCCAAACAGAGCTATCGGGGGAGAAGTGCTTACAGAGTAACCTGCCCTTTTCGGTAGTGCGATCTTCTCAAGTCCCTGGATCCGCAGGCTGCTGACATCCCTATTATGACACACATTCCAATGCCTCGCTACATTAGTGGAATGACTTTTAGAGATATCATAGACGTAATCATATAGACTGTCCCTCAAACTACGTGTCGTACGCCAGATATATTGAATACTAGCACAAAGCAAGGTCCATAAAGACATAGATGAGTGAGCTTGGGGTGGAGGAACTGGACTGGCCTGCACAGAGTCCTAACCTCAACCCGATAGAACACCTTTGGGATGAATTAGAGCGGAGACTGCGAGCCAGGCCTTCTCGTCCAACATCAGTGCCTGACTTCACAAATGTGCTTCTGGAAGGATGGTCAAACATTCCTATTGGCACACTCCTAAACCTTGTGGACAGCCTTCCCAGAAAAGTTGAAGCTGTTATAGCTGCAAAGGGTGGGCTAACTCAATATTGAACCCTACGGACTTAGGCTCGATTCACACCTATGCATGTTGCTTTTGAGCGTTTTTGGAGTTTTTTTTGTCATGCTTGCCACGTTTTTGAGCAGTGTTTTTGTAGCGTTTTTGCGGCGTTTTTGCGGCGTTTTGCGTTTTTTTTTTTTTTTTACAGTTTTTTTTACAGTCTAAAAAAAACAAAAAAAAAAAAACGGCAAAAACGCATCAAAAACGCATCAAAAACGCTGCAAAAACACTGCAAAAACGGTGCACTTGCGTTTTTGATGCTTGTCCATTGAATTCTATTACATGCAAAACGCTGCATTTGGCATGAAAAAAAGTCCCTGTCCCTTTCCAAAAATGCAGAAATACAAAAAGGCATTGATGTGAACATGTTCCATAGGAACCCATGTTAAAAAATTCCCATGCATTTCTGCAAAATGCAAAATGCATCAAAAAACGCGCTAGTGTGAATGGAGCCTAAGACTGGGATGTCATTAAAGGTTATGTGCTTGTAAAGGCAGGTGTCCCAATACTTTTGGTAATACTCCAAGAATGTAAATGGACCTTTGTATCTTATCTTTCATTTGCAAATATTGTATTAACATATTTTCGCTTACTTATAATATTTGCATTACTTTGATTACATTTGTATTATTTGCATGTGTTGTTGCTTACATTTTATAGGTATGTAATGTATGTATGTACGAATATTGTGCATATTTATGTATGTGTGGATATGTACAGAGTATATGCATGTATTTGGAGACAGGTGTGTAGCTAGAGAGAGAACTACTATAAAGACACTGTGCTGCAGCTGCATATACAAAACTATTATGCTGGATTTCAATGTCGTTCAGCATCGTTCTAGCGGAGGGAGTCATTGCCATTAAAGTTCATGTGCGTGTAAAGCAGTGGTTCTCAACTTGGGGGAGGAACCCCCTCGGGGTCGAATGATGATTTGCCAGGGGTCACCGAATCCTGGGCTGTTCCTGAAGACCTCACCGCTCTCCCAGCCTATTTGCGGCCGCCCAGCAGGGCTGTCCCTGGACCCTGTGGCCGCCCAGCTTGGCTGTTCCTGGAGCCTGCGGCCGCACACTCAGCCTCTTCGCAGTCGCCCATTCAGTTCATGGCATGGCTGGGGGACAGAGACTAGAAGGTCAGCTGACTGGTGAGGAATGTGAAGTAGGAGGGGCTGAAGGAGACCCTCTCTCCTGATTTTGGCATAGGTGTCACTGTTACGAGACACCACAAAGTTGGAGACACAGTGAGTAACACTACCTGTGATTATAGTTGACATTAAAAGTCCCCACTACAGTTCTCAGATCGTCAGATGAGCTTGATCAAGAGCACCTAAGTTGGCTGATCAGAACCCCAGCACTGCCACTCATTCCATACCCCACCAAGGAGTAAGAGAAGGAATAAAAATAGAGAATACATGGAAGGGAGAGGAAATGAGGGAGAAGAACAAAGAAAAAGGGAGAGAAAGAATAATAAAAAGAACAAGAAAGACGGCTAGTGAGAGGGATGGGGAAAAAACAAGAAGTTAGAATAGAGAAAGAAAGGAGAACAAAGAGCGTGGTACATCCTAAAATGTACCATAGGGGGTTTCAATAATGTATGATTCAAAGGGACTCAGGGAGCGCTAAATGTCCATTAGGGGCACAAATTTCTTGTTTTGCCTTGGGTGCTGACAACCCACGCTACGAAAATAATTTCACTGTTAGGGGTCCCCACAACTTGGGAAATTTTATCAAGGGGTCACAGCACTAGTAAGGTTGAGAACCACTGGTGTAAAGGCAGGTATCCCAATACTTTTAAGAATATAGTGTATATATGATGCAGTAATGGATAGTACAGCTCTTAGAGCCCTTTCACACTGAAAGCGCGGGGGCGTCGGTGGTAAAGCGCCGCTAGTTTTAGTGGTGCTTTACTGTTGTTTTTCGGTCGCTAGCAGGGCGCTTTTAACCCCTGCTAGTGGGCGAATAAAGGGTTAAAAGCGCCCGCAAAGCGCAGCTGCTGAGGCGCTGTGCAGGCGCTTCGGCGGCGCTGCCCATTGATTTCAATGGGCAGGGGCGCTTTAGGAGCGGTGTATACACCGCTCCTAAAGCGCCTCAAAGAAGCTGCTTGCAGGACTTTTTTTGACGCCCTGCAAGCGCAGCACCCCAAAGTGAAAGCACTCGGGCTTTCACACTTCGATTGCAGATAAGGCATTTTTCAGGCGCGTTACAGGCACAATTTTTAGCGCTAAAGCACCTGAAAAATGCCTCCAGAGTGAAAGGGGTCTAAGAAAGAAACTCTACAGATATCTGTTTGTGGTGGAAGCTCTTCTCATCTCTTATCCCTAAATTCCTCTCCAAGGAGTAACTGCTTCTATGATAAATTGCACACATGCTGAACTTATCTAATCTTAGAGAAACAACTGATAGTGGTAATTTAGCTCTGCAGCTTTGGCTGTCCTATAATTCATCTGACTTTGGGATCAGTCTTTTAGGCAAATGCCCGAAACCACACCTAGCCCATATATGGATTATACAAAAAGTATTTTGTTTCATATATGGATCATGAAAGCCACGTATTCTTATTTTTCACGCAACTTTTCCTACTAACTACTTGAAAGTGTTTTGTGTCTGGGCTCCTCAACCAATGTATGATCTCTCATCACACAACAAAGGAGACTGCTATAAAATCTCAAGAACTGGAGACTATTACCTTCTGTTTGTGGGAAGGTGCAGCGTGGTGGGGCAGTAGTAAACACTCATGCCGCGTACACACGATCGGAAATTCAGCCAGCAAAAGACCGATGAGAGCTTTTCGTCGGAAAATTCGACCATGTGTATGCTCCATCGGACTTTTGCTGGCCAAATTCCAGCCAGCAAAAGATTGAGAGCATGTTCTCAATTTTTCGGTCGGCAAAAGTTCCTATCCGAAAATGCGATCGTCTGTAGCAATTCCGACGTGCAAAATCCCTACGCATGCTCAGAAACAATGCGACGCATGCTCGGAGGCATTAAACTTCATTTTCTCAGCTCGTCGTAGTGTTGTACGTCACCGCGTTCTTGACGGTCAGAAGTTCAGCGAACTTTTGTGTGATCGTGTGTATGCAAGGCAAGCTTGAGCGCAATCCCGTCGGAAAAGCCGTCATATCTTTTTCCGACGAGAAGTCCGATCGTGTGTACACGGCATCAGAGTCCAGATGCAGTAACAGAACTGTGTTGTAGTTAAAGTTCAAATAAGCAAAACTACCCAGCAGGAGGTCAACCCAACCAGAGTTCACTCACAGAATGTTGCAGTGAACATTGTAACAGTAGCAGATGCACTAATGAAATGCGGCCTGGCCGGTCTGTGTCCAATGGTGAAGCTTCCAGGAATGTTGGAGTGTGGAGAAAAAGCAAGGTGCGTCAATCTAAGTCCAGTATCCAGCAGGCATGTACTGGCCATTGGGACTACAGGGAGTTTCCCGGTGGGCCGATGGCTCAGTGGGCCGATTTCAGTGACAGTGGACCGCTGCCTCCCTCCAGTCCTCTGTCCCCCCCGCAGTGCTCACCTCCTCTCCCTGGCTAGTTATGCAGCACGCCTGAATACAGACATGATGCTCAGGAGTCAACACTTAGAAGCTCATCATACGATCTGGAAGGAGGGCGGCCTCACTTTCCTGCCTAATCTTGTTCCATTGGGGGGGTGGGCGCCAAACTGATTCTTTGCCCCAGGTGAAATAATGTCTAGCTTCCCCACTGGTACTGCCTATAAGAGAAATAATGTAGAACGGCTAATAGCTAGTGGGGGGGGGGGGCTTGGGTGGCAAGCCGGCATGGGAGAGACCTGTCAAAGTGGGCCAGTCTGGGTAAAGTCCAGGGCCAAATTTTTGTCCCAGTCCAGCCCTGGTATCCAGTACAACTTTATTTAATAAATGTAAAAAAGAACGGCCAAATGGCTACTCACAAAGGTGCAGTGAGATAAGTCATGTGGTTGTCCCATAGGCAAAACTGCCTCGGCTCACAGTAAAGGGATGCGGATGCATTGAAACGCGTCATCTGACACGTCCAGACGTCATTTCCACTACCTTCACTCCAGTGTATTGTGCGCTTCACGCTGGTTTTCATCCTGTTCTGGCTTCCGGTGTCTGAGAGGATCCCTGCACTACCTTGCTGACACCAGGGCTCTCTCCCGCTCCCTCCATGGTATAGCCCCCACCGGCCGAGGACAGCACATCACGGACAGCCTCCGAACATCCTCCACAGCGCTGTTGCACAACTTTGGGACCCTTCACTGTGAGCCGCCGCAGTTTTGCCTATGGGCTATCCACATGTTATTACATGCCTTATCCCACTGCACCTTTGTGAGTAGCCATTTGGCCATTCTTTTTTACATTTATTAAATAAAGTTGTACTGGATACTGGACTTAGATTGGCGCACCTTGCTTTTTCTCCACATTGCCTTCCAGAGTTTTTGCTTCTACTCCCAAGGGAGCTGCCGCTGGTGCCTAGTGTCATCTCCATTTGAACTTTCCATCACCTTTTGGGACTTTACATTATTAGCGTATATGTTTCTCCCATATACGCACACACCATGGTTTTATACCGTCATTCTGGACATTATCATGTTTATATTACCCTGATTGTTTTTCAGTTTTTGGCTGGTACTTTGCGCCATTTTTCCTTTTGATGTTGGAGTGTCCCTGTTCTTTCCCTACTTGTCTGTAACCTCTCCCTTCCCTAACAGATGAGTAGCCAGTCCCTGCACTATCAACTCACAAAATGTGTGCCAAGCCTTGGAGCCAGGGAACAGGTGGAAATTCTAGCCAACCAGTGGTGGGAAGCACTTTGTCTCTGATCCAGGAAGGAGAGCCGTGCTGCCAGGGCCAGTGTGGAACGCAGGCAACCGGAAGTGATGCCAGAGTGGGCAGGTCGCGTTTCGGAGCATGCCCAGTCACTCCTTCTTCAAGGTCCCGGCACAGGGCTCCGTTGTGGGACTCAGCCCATAATCCTGGGATGGCAAATCTGGGACGGTTGGGAGGTGTGGGCATACTGCTTATTTTACTTTTGATTTTTAAGGTTTACAACCACTTCAACCACCCCAGTCCTTCCCTGAAGCCTACCAGAGTTTTCTGTACAAGCGTATTCAAACAAGCTTGAGTAAATCTCTCTCCACCAGTTCTCATTGAGCTATATTTGTTTGGCCAGCCAAGGCCATGAGAAGGGTTAACTAATGCTGTAATGGTTCCTGCTTAATAACAATTAAATTGAAGGCTGTATATTTATTTTGTATCACTCCCAGAATATGCACAGCACAGTAGCAGCAACATGATAAAAGCTATTCATTGTTGGCCGGGTGCGGCTCTTGGGTGTACGTAGGCAGCGAGACTTGGCTCTTCTCCTCGGCTCCACATGTGAAGGGGATTTCCGCCTTTCTTTCATCTTTCTCTCATAGTGAAAGCTATTCCTGTAGAATTTATACAACGTTTTTTGTTTATGATGTGTTTGCTTTGCAAGCTCCATTTCAGGTCTTTTTGCACTAGCATGTGTTTGTTGAAAAGATTTGGCCTTTTTGTAAAAATGATCCACCACCTATTTGGTTACCAAAAATGAACATGGGCTAGGCAGTTGGAAATGAAAGCTACACTTTAATCAAAGTCAAAGGCCAACTCTAGCTAAAACTTAAAGTAATGGTAAAACTTTTTTGTATTAGTTTTGGATAGAGTGGAGATGGATTAGAACACCTGTATGTTTTTATTGCTGTCTGTGTCCCTGTTAGGGAGTGTCACCCTCTCTATTTACCTTTATCATTGAAAGTGAAAGTAAAAGTAAAAGAAAATCCCAAATTTTAGGCTGTCCCCAGAAAAATAATAGAGGAAATCGCCCCCTAGTTCTGATGACCTGGGGGGTCCCCAAGATATTCCCGTAATTTGCAGGGATTTCCTCTCACTTCCTGTTTTGACTATAGGGCAGGAAGTGAAGGTAAATCTCCCCAATGGGGAGAAAATGGAGAAAATAAACCTTACAGGGGTTATAACCCTCCAAAATCAAAAAAAAAAAGTTTTGCATATAGTTCTACTTTAATTTGTTTTGCAGACAGCAGGGAAGGGTTACGGTCTCTGCCAGGGTTTTATCGCCGTTTGTGTCCATGTTAGGAAGATTTACCCTAATGAGTTAAGGACAGGGACATGGAAAAACACTTATTTAGTAGGGTAAGGAAGGTTTAGAACAATGGTAACAAAGAAATGGCCCCTGCCCCACCTATAACTGGCCTTCACAGCAAGGAGCATATGGAAGGGCAAACGCATGAAAGACAAAAACAGAGGAAACTCCCAGCTCAACTCACCAACCAGTCTTCTTACCAACCAAATTAGACTGGTTGGTGAGTTGAGCTGGGAATTTCCTGTTTTTGTCTTTCAGGTTTAGAACAATGGTTTACTATTGTCTAAACTGTCCCATCCTGGTAACAACCGCAAACCCTACTTCTTGTACCACTGTCACAGAAAAAATGTCTTCAGTGAGTTACATACAGAAATAAAAACCTGACAGATAATTTGAATCTACCCCTAGTCTGTCCAAAACTAAAAAAAAACCATGGATGGAGTTAGGCTTTACAGTTTGAAATGCACATACTGTAGGCTGCAGAGTATTTCTGTATTATGATTCTGATGCATCGGGCCAGAATCAATCACTTTCTTTCCCCCGGGAGACATAGTTTTTGCAGGAACCACCAACAACCCATTAAAGCAGGGGTCTCAAACTTGCGGCTCTCCAGCTGTTGAAAAACTACAAGTCCCATTGTGCCTCTGCCTGTGGGAGTCATGCTTTTAACTGTCAGCCTTGCAATGCCTCATGGGACTTGTAGTTTTGCAACAGCTGGAGGGCCGCCAGTTTGAGACCCCTGCATTAAAGGGAAGCACCAAACTACCCCCTCATATCATCACATTCGAAACTCTGCCAGTCACCCCCCAAAGACTCCCAACCTGCCTTGCTGTTCTGGCGGTCATTTTGTCATCCTCCTCTTTCTATCTTTTCATGCCTAAATGAGGGGGGACGGGGTAAAATCTTCTCTCTTGCACCTTCCTGTAGGCTCTAGCTTTGCAGCTTTTTGTAGTTCATCTGACCCTAGACCTCCAATCAAGTAAGCTCTCATTCCTGTATACGTGTAAAATTTGCCAAGAACGACCAATCAGTTTTATTATACTTAAATTAATAACACCCAGAAATAATTTTCTGACTTTAATGCATGCTGGCAGGTGAGGGGCCTATGTTGATAGGCTTTGGGTTTGTGCCAATGTCGGTTTGACAATGATTTGAGACACTTCTGAGATCATTCAGAATTCATTGACAGGTGCATTTGATACTTCATCAATTGGGTTTTGCATTCTTGTAGACATGTAAGCAAAATTAAAACCCGTTTGACGCAAACGGGCCCTAAATTACCTACCGACTTTTTTAACAATAAACATCTCGATCTCATTCTCAGAGAAGCGATAATGAGCGCTTCTGACTGTATACAGCGATTATTATAGGAGATTTTTCAAAATTTGTCTCTGTGGTTTAGGATTGATCCTTACTTCTAACCAAATAGAGGCAAGAAAGCATATTTGGGGCTCCATTGACTGAGACAGGGATTTCCCAGTGCTAACAAGGATAGGCAAATGTCTCTCTTCCTATAGCCCTCGCAGGGGCATATCTACATCTACCGCGAGGCACTCAAGGCATCTGCCTTGGGTAGCATATTTCAGGTGGGTGGCACCGCCCCCCAGGATCTCTCTCCCTGCCACTTCACCCCGCTGCACTGATCCCCCCCCCCCCGCACAAAACCGATTCCCTGCAGCTGTTGGCTTCCCTCCTCTGCCCTCCCGCTGACTATAGGAGCTGCAGGGACAGCCGCAGAGGGCTCTGTTTGGCCAAATAGATCCTCCCTATGCTCCTCTGGCCCCCCCTTCAGTGCCCGCCATCTCCCTGATCGCCGGACGCCCCCCTCCATGCAGCTGCTGGCCGGCTCTCCCTCCTCCCCCTCCCACCTACTGCAGCCGCTGCTAGTGTGGGAGATTGCTGAAAGGATGGAGAGCGGGGAGAGTGTCTGGTAAATATATATTTACCAGCCCCCTTCCTTTCCTGAAAGAATACAGACAGCGATCACAGTACTAATCACTTCTGTATTATTAATCACTGACACATAGTAAACTGTTTACTATTTGTCAGTTAGTGAATGAAATTCCCATAAACACTGCTTACTATATTTCATTTTATGAATGAATAGTTGTCTCTATACAGACTCCTATCTCATTCATCCACAGTGCAGCTTAGGCTGCAGACAGAGGGACTGTCTTCAGTCCCTTTCTCTGTCTCAAAAAAGAGACATTAGAGGTCTGTTTAGACCCCGATGTCTCTCCAAAATATTAAATACGTAATAAAAATTTTAAAAAATCAAATTTTAATCGTACAAAAAAAAAGTTGTAAAAAAAGGCATAGTAAGAGTCCTTTCACGGGGGCGGGCTCCGTGAAGCGGATCCCCCTGTCGAGCAGGGAATCTGTCTGCTATGCAGAGCGACACGGACACAGCCCGCTCTTCTCTATGCTGTGGTTTGATGGCAAGGGACCACATGTCCATTTCCATCCGATCCACCAGACAGATGGGGAATAGATCCCCCACCCGTCTGTTTTTGGCGGACAGGATCAGATCGAATGGTGGCCGGTGTCAACAGACAGGAAACGGTGAGACAAATTTAGATTGGAGAGGGGGGCCTCCGATTTTAGTCTTGCCTACTGCAACATAAAACCAAAATACAGCACTGATCCCTCGGGGAGACATTGTGGTCAGCCTTAGATCTCTGCACCTGAGTTCCCAATCCCACCCATCCATCACAACATTTATGATGGGTTTTCACTCTAATGCCGCGTACACACGGTCGGACTTTTCGACTGGACTTGTCCGACGGACACCGACTGACCAAATCCGGCGGACAATCTGATCGTGTGTGGGCTTCATCGGACCTTCAGCTGACTTTTCCAGTCGCAAATCTGATGGACTTTAGATTTTTTACCTCGGACCCAGAAATCTGCTCGTCTGTATGCTAGTCCGATGGACAAAAACCCACGCTAGGGCAGCTATTGGCTACTGGCTATCAACTTCCTTATTTTTGTCCGGTGTACGTCATCACGTACGAATCCGTCGGACTTTGGTGTAATCGTGTGTAGGCAAGTCCAGTCCGAACGTTAGAAATTCTGTCGGACGGGCTGTCGGACTTTTGTAGCTGAGAAGTCCGACCGTGTGTACACGGCATTACTGGTAGCTTCTCTTTTTATTTGAATGTACTTTTTATTTTACATTTTTAAGACTGTAATTTACATATTTTGGTTGCAGGCTGGCCAGAAATGGAAATTGTGTTACTCTAATATAAAATACAGATGCAAAGGAGCGTATTTTTAGATAACATTGAAATATAGAAAATTGTGCTGAGGAAAGTTTCCTTTTCTCAATTAATTTTTGCAGAGTAATAAGAAGCCTTTCCAGACATTCTCTCCTCATACAAGAAGCATACTTTATTTCTTTGCTTTATTTAAAGTTGCTGATGCTTTGCCAGGTTTGTCTAAGTAAACTGCCTATAACCAGACCACATCTAAGTAAAGGAAGATTGGCCAGGAAGATGACGTTCCCTATAAAAGCGAAATATTCTTATGTTCATTTTAAATTGTTTATTCTGTCAATATTTTTTTTCTCTATAGATATACGTGTACAATACATGAAACTCCATTGTGGGATTTTAACGTGAACTTGTGACAGATTTTAGGAGTAGAATACATGGATGTTTGCAATGTGTTTGTCATGAGTTTCCCATGCATTCATGTTGACCTGTATAGAGGAATAAAATCAAAGTACAAAATGATTTCAAACTGACCTTGGATGGAAAATTTGGAAATTATAACTTTTTTGGAGTGAATTTTGCTTTATGTTTTCTTTTTAAAATGATCAACTTAAACACATTAATTGCGGGATGGACCCATCACATTGGTATTGTGGAACATTCTTGGTTTTCTAAAATTAGAACACAGCAGTAGCTTATATACACTTATATACACTATATTACCAAAAGTATTGGGACGCCTGCCTTTACACGCACATGAACTTTAATGGCATCCCAGTCTTAGTTCGTAGGGTTCAATATTGAGTTGGCCCACCCTTTGCAGCTATAACAGCTTCAACTCTTCTTTGAAGGCTGTCCACAAGGTTTAGGAGTGTGTCTATGGGAATGTTTGACCATTCTTCCAGAAGCACATTAGTGAGGTCAGGTACTGATGTAGGACGAGAAGGCCTGGCTTGCAGTCTGCGCTCTAATTCATCCCAAAGGTGTTCTATCGGGTTGAGATCAGGACTCTGTACAGGCCAGTCAAATTCCTCCAACCGAAACTCACTCATGCATGTCTTTATGGACCTTGCTTTGTGCACTGGTCTAAATCATTTGGTGGAGGGGAAGATTATGATGTGGGGTTGTTTTCCAGGGGTTGGGCTTGGCCCCTTAGTTCCAGTGAAGAGAACTCTTAAGGCGTCAGCATACCAAGACAATTTGGACAATTTCAGGCTCCCAACTTTGTGGGAACAGTTTGGGGATGGCCCCTTCCTGCTCCAACATGACTGAGCGCCAGTGAACAAAGCAAGGTCCATAAAGATATGGAATGTCAAATACAATAAAACATGTGACATCACTTCCGAATTTTTATTCTGTCGTATGAGAATTTTTATAACTTTAGTAAACTCTTAATTTTCGATATGAGATTAGCATGCAAAAAAAAAAAAAAATAATAATTTGTCCAATAATCTCATCGTGTGTACCAGGCATTAGAGGCTCTTCTCTCGCCTGCTTCTCCCTTTGTGTTTGGCTTTGTCTGATTTGTTCTCCTGAACACAGCAGGCAGGAAAAGGGGGCCAAATTTTTTTTTTTTTTAAATGTTATTAACATGTAAAAAGGAGCATAGGGTTCCCCCAACTAACTTGAAATTGTAGATATTAAAAAACAAGATTTACAATAAAGTGATTTTTTATTCAACCATACAGGGCAAAATAAAAAGGCCACTAAACTTACTTCCACCATCTACACAGCAGCATGTGCTCCCCTTTAATTTGCTTCTTTGTCGCTCTGTTTGGCAGCTGGGAGTGAAATCGAAATACGTGGGAATTCCAGGTATGGGTGATCATGTGAGAGTTCAAAGAAAAGGGAACGCCGCTCCGGGTGATCATGTGACTTCCTGCCCTTCTCCCATGTGACAGTGCTGTTTTGTTGTAATTGGCCCAATGTTGTCACATGGGGGCAGGAAAGGAGTCTATAGCCCTGTGTAAGTTCTGACAAGTTGGTTTGGAGCTTATTCATTACTTTAATTCTGCAGTTCCAGTGGCCAAAATGAGCTCAAATTACACTGGGAGAATGTGGCTCTCCCGGTGCAACTAGCAGCCCTCTAAGCAATGTATATACCCAATAAACAGAGCACATGACTGTCACAGAGCTCTGATGATTACATGGGGAGAGCTGCATTTTCCTTGTGTAATCTACAGAACTAAGCTACTGTATCAGTTTGAAATTGTGGGTCCTGCTCTGTAGTAACCTATGAATCAATGTTGTGTGTAGATAACAAAAAAAAAAAAACTTTTTAAAAACATTTTAGCCCCCTTTTTAACCCTTGACAAGCCCTGATTTATTTGTATTAACTGCTTTATTTACATTCTTCTGTATTTTTTTTTAATCATTTGTATGTATACCTCTAAAATGTGTGTTTATTCATGTTTGTAGCATCAAATAAAAAAGACAAAAATGCTTTGTACCAAAAACACGTCATGCAACGTTGTACCTAAACAAAACTGAGGTCCTTGTTTCCCCATAAATAGAGCTTTCTTTTGGTGGTATTTGATCACCTCTGCGGTTTTTATTTTTTGCGCTATAAACAAAAAAAAGAGCGACAATTTTGAAAAAAAAAAGCAATATTTTTTTACTTTTTGCTATAATAAATATCCCCCCCCCCCCCCCCCCCAAAAAAAAAATGAATTTCTTCCTCAGTTTAGGCCAATATGTATTCTTCTACATATTTTTGATAAAAAAAATCCCAATAAGCCTATATTGATTATCACGTCTACAAAATAGAGGATAGATATATGGCATTTTTATTATTATTATTTTATTAGTAATGGAGGCGATCTGCAATTTTTATTGTGACTACGACATTGTGGCGGACAGATCGGACACTTTTGACACTATTTTGGGACCACTGACATTTATACAGCAATCAGTGCTATAAAAATGCACTGATTACTGTGTAAATGTCACTGGCAGGGAAGGGGTTAAATACTAGGGGGCAATCAAGGGTTTAAGTGTGTTCCCTCAGCGTATTCTAACTGCAGGGGGGGATGGGCTCACTAGAACATGACAGAGATTACTGCTCCCGATCACTGGGAGCAGTAGATCTCTGTCATGTTGCTAGGCAGAACAGGGAGATGCCTTGTTTACATAGGCATCTCCCTGTTCTGCCTCTCCGTGCCACGATCGCAGGCCACCAGCGGACATTGAGTCCGCGGGACCCACAGGGACACTCCCGCGGCAGGCGCGCGCATGCCGCCGATGATGGAGTGACGTACGGGTACGTCGTTTTGTGCACACGTGCCACTTTGCCGACGTATATCGGCGGGAGCATGTCCGCAAGTGGTTAAAGAGAAATAAAAAGAATTATACTTACCCACCTGTAGGTGGATACTACATTTGTCCCTCGCCGACTCTAACACTGAGAACCAAACGATCAAACACGGCCCATCGCTCGGTTCTCACCGCTCCCCTGACCAGCGTGCCAGTGACTGACAGAGCTGCTCTATGCTCTGAACCACCACCACTTACTGGGGCGCTGGGCTGTGGAGGGGGCAGGAGCGTCTGAGCCAGGTTCCAGCCAAGGCATGTGGGCAGATCCCAACCATATGGTCATGATCTTTCCTGAGCCTGGACCAGCTCTGTGACGTCAGCTGACAGCGGCCTTCAGCCCGCTGTCTGCTGAAAATGGGTCACAGAAGAGCAGGACGAACTGCACTCCTGTGATCCACAGCCAAATGAGCCTTGGCTGTACTTCTCCTTTAAGCCCTTAAACTTATAGGGGAAATTTATTGTTAACCCTTTTTATTTTTTATTTATTCTTTCACTATGTTCCCCTTATTTACCATTTTAAATTTATGTTAGTTTTTGTACTGCCAAATTAAAGAGCTCTGGTGGGGAGTGGGGGGCGCTTGGGCATATAAATACACACACACATATAAAGCAACAACCCTCAGATTATTTAAAATCCAGAAAAAGGAAGGAAGCTCATGAGCAGGGCAATCAAAAGAACAATACATAAATTCCCCAGCATACTTTCCAGTTAGTCAGCAAGAAAAACTTTTTAAAATATTTTAATATTTTAGGTTAACAGAGGTTTTTGCTGCAAACACATATTAAGCCACACTGCTAATATACACTACTGTGGAAAAGATTAAGGCAGGTGTAAAAAACATGCTGGAAATTAAGAATGCTTTCAGAAATAGAAGTGTAAGGGTCCTTTCACACTGGGGCGGGGGCGTTGTCGGCGGTAAAGCGCCGCTATTGTAAGCGGCGCTTTACCGCCGGTATTCGGCCGCTAGCGGGGCGGTTTTACCCCCCTGCTAGCGGCCGAGAAAGGGTTAAAACCACCGCAAATCGCCTCTGCAGAGGCGATTTGCCAGCGGTATAGCCGCGCCGTCCCATTGATTTCAATGGGCAGGAGCGGTGAAGGAGCGGTATATACTCCGCTTCTTCACCGCTCCGAAGATGCTGCTAGCAGGACTTTTTTTCCCATCCTGCTAGCGCACCGCTCCAGTGTGAAAGCCCTCGGGGCTTTCACACTGAAATTAAAGCAGCGGCACTTTCGGGACGGTTTGCAGGCGCTATTATTAGCGCAATAGCGCCTGCAAACCGCCCCAGTGTGAAAGGACCCTTAAGGCCCCTTTCACACTGAGGCGCTTCTAAACTGCCAGTAAAACACTGAGCGCTTTTGAAGAGCTTTTAAGGCGCTTTTGAAGAGCTTTCCATTCATTTCAATGGAGGGGGGCGTTTCTTCACCGCCCCACCAGCGCACTGCCCCAGTATGAAAGCATTCATTGATTTTAATGGAAATAGGTTTTCATGGGCTTTTTTTAGTGTGAAAGCGCCTGAAAAGCGCCTCAGTTCAGAGGCGTAACTAGAACCTTCAGGGCCCCGATGCAAAGAACCATGAAGGGCCCCCCTGATCTCTGGTCCCGGGGACCTTTCCACTGATCATGGGGTCCTTTTCTCCGATTAGGGCCCATGTGAAAGGGCCCTAAGGGGGAGCTCTGTGGATTGTAATACAAAGGGGAACTCTGATGTAAGGGGTGCTCTGGGAACCAATATAAGGGGATTAGGAGAAGATCCTGCCCTCTCTAGCTCTTTCCTCTCCTGTCAGTGTCCATACGAGGAGGAGTCAGTGTGACAGAGAATGTAATACACACTCTCTGCTCATAACTGGAGCCAGCAACCCTGGAGTGACATCCCAGGCTTCTGGTCCCCCCCACAGTGACGGAACTACAGGGCCCAGTCGCAAGTGCGACTGCTGCGACTCTGGTAGTTCCGCCACTGCCTCAGTGTGAAAGTGGTCTTATAGTTTATTTTTATCAATTAACAAAATGAGTAAAAAAAAAAACGTAATGAACAGAAGAGAAATCCAAATCAATATTTAGTGTGTCCATCCTTTTCTTTCAAAGCAGCATCAATTCTTCTAGGTACACTTGCACACAGTTTTTATAGGAATTCAGCATGTAGGCAGAATACATTTGGGGCCAATAACATGTCTCCCTGATGGTATGACATGATGGATAAGTATCTGCCTGTATTTCTCAGCATTGAGGACACCATTGATCCTGACCAAATCTCCAACTCAATTTGCAGAAATGCAGCCCCAAACTTGCAAGGAACCTCCACCATGCTTTACTGTTATCTGCAGACACTTATTATTGTACCTCTTTCCAGCCCTTCGGCGAACAAACTGCCTCCCGCTACAGCCAAATACTTCAAACTTGGACTCCCCAGTCTAGAGCACCTGCTGCCATTTTCCTGCACCCCAGTTCCTATGTTTTTATGCATAGTTGAGTCACTTAGGCTTATTTCCTTGTCTGAGTTATGGCTCTTTGGCCACAATCCTTCCATGATGACCACTTCTGGCCAGACTCCTCCAGACAGTAGATGGGTGTACCTGGGTCTCACTGGTTTCCACCAGTTCTGTGCTGATGGCACTGCTGGACATCTTCTGATGTCATAGGGAAGTAAACATGATGTGTCTTTCAGCTGCTGCATTAAGTTTCCTTGGCCAACCACTGCGTCTCAACATTGCCTGTTTCTGCTTCAAAATAGCTTGAACAGCACATCTTGAAACCTCAGTCTTTTTTGAAATCTTTGCCTGGGAGAGACCTTGCGGATGTACTATAATTACCTTGTGTCATGTTCCTGTGCTCAGTCCTTCCATGATGTAGATGACCTGGGACATGAAACTGTCTTCCACAACCTCACCTTAGCTGCAGAGCTTGGCTGTTCCTCACTCAGTTTTAAGCCTCCTTTACAGCTGTTTCTGTTTCACCCTACATATAAAATTAAAGACCATTAGCACCTGCTTGGTACAATTGGTTAATCATACACTTAACTCCAGTGGCATCGGGAGGGGGGCTATAGCCCCAAGTGGGCCCCCAAAAAGCCCTGGGTCTCAGAATTTACAAAAGAATTCTTAGCCCCGAGCCATTTCCACAGAGAGCGGGGATCAATCTCCTGCTTACCCACTGCGGCCAAGTGATGTACTCAAAGTCCCATCTCCTGGACCCGGCTCTTATAAAGGATGTCACACTGATCCAATGTTGGGACCACAGGACGTGTAATGTCCATCATAGGCTCAGCCAGGTCCAGGAGGCGAGAATGACACTGCAGTTGCGCCGGGCACTGGAAGATCCCCGCTCGCCTCTGACACTCGGGTTCCCATTGTAGTCAGGACTGATAAAGACAATAGAAAGAAGGTTTACGTGAGGAACCCCTTGTGAGAGGAGGAGCTGTGAGGCGGGTTAGTAGTGCACATGGTGCCTGGAGAGTGCTCGGTACACTCACTGTGGATGGACTTGCGCTCGCTCTGTGTAAATGGGTGGACGGCTCTATGATCCTGGCTCTGGCTGCCTGGTGCCTGCAGGGTTGTCTCTGAGTGGTCATGAATGGGATGGGCGTGCTGCACTCGCACACTACAGGTAAGGCTGAGCTGCAGGAGTGTCAAGAGGTCATCTGAAGTCTGACGTGGAAAAGGTAGGTCAGTGTATGTGTTAGTTAGGTCAGTGTGGGTGTCAGGTAGGTCAGTGTATGTGTTAGGTCAGTGTAGTTGTCAGATAGGTCAGTGTATGTGTTAGTTAGGTCAGTGTAGGTGTCAGGTAGGTCAGTGAAGGTGTCAGGTCAGTGCAGATGTCAGGTAGGTCAGTGTAGGTGTCAGGTAGGTCAGTGTAGGTGTCAGGTAGGTCAGTGTAGGTGTCAGGTAGGTCAGTTTAGTGGTCAGCATTGATGGGCACTGGTGAGCCAGGCAGCAACCAGTAAGTGAGCCTTTGGAGAAACAGGAACTTGCTCTTCCACATTGAATTTTTCTGGAGGTGCTGCCATGTTCATTTTGGACCTGAAAAATAAAGATAAGTTAAAATCATAGGTAGTTGATTTTTGCACCATTGAATATAGACAAATTGGCCAGTACACCCTGCAATTTACAGCTTCCTAGATCAATTTTTCTGGGTAAGGCTCAATACTTATCAGCTCCCCCTCGTAATAATTAGTCAACATGAAATAAGCCAGGATTTCCCTTTAATCTTGTGAAATCACACCAGCAATAAACATATGCAATGATGATAGCATTGACTTTTACAATTAGATTTTGTACATCAAAATCGGAAATACAGGTGCTGGCTGACATCATATTAGCCGCAGGGATATCGTCACATCACCGCTCGATCAGTTCTCCATGCATTAACTATAATGGCCTATAATTGCTGTGAATCATAAGTTATGAAATAAAATAGCAGAGCTGACAGTCCTCCTACATGACCAGGCCACTGCTCCGGTGTGACTTCATCAGCAGACAACCTGCAAGCTTAGCAAAGCCAATAAAGGAGCTGATAAGAAGCCTTAACTCACAATTACCCTCCGGAAGAAGCAACAGACTATCCCCGGCAGGTGCATTCAGCAATCGGCAATCAGGGCAGCTGGGCAAACAGTATTCTAGGTTATAATGGTGCTTTCCTGCTTTTTAGGGAGTCCATATGGTAATCAGATTGTACAGAAATGTAGATCCTATGTAAATAACGTCACATTCTTTTATAAAGCAATAAAGCAATTCCAGATCTATAACTGGCCGGACAGGGTAACGTGGTTGGTGATAATGGGTGCAGATAGAATTCAGTGACTTATTGCTGCCATCACATTGCATGACAGCAAAAAAAAAAAAAAAAAAAGTTTTATGGAAAACATTAAAGCTGAACTCCGGATGCAAAAATACATTTAAATATATTCCTCAGTAGCCACAAAGAATATAAAAAACTTGTGTGCACCAAAATATATATAATTTGGGCGTTTTAAGTAATCTTTAGGCCTAAAAGGATTTTTAACCACTTGCCGACCAGCGAAATACCGGTATGTCGCTGAATTGGACAGGCGAGATCTCGGTCATCGCTGCAGCTGCGTTTTTTTCAGCCAGTGATTCTGAAGGTGGTAAAAGTCATCCAAGAAGCTGAAGAGCCACTGGATCGCTTTTATAGTTAGCGGAAGGGGATCCCCTCCTCCTACCGCTGCCTTTACCGGGCTCTCCCGAGAAATCGGGGAGCCCAGTAAGGATGGGACCAGCGGCATCCAGTTCCTGAGACACAGTGAGAGGAACGGATGTCATTCCTCTCACTATGTGATGTCAGAAACCATGATTTAGTCGCTTCTAGTTTTGTTCCCATGTAAATAAGCCATTCCCGGCTTGTACAAGCATCAGATCAAACTGATCTTGATTAATTGTGAGTCTTTAGAGGGCAGAGGAGAGATCTGGGGTCTGATAGACCCCAGATTTCTACAAAAAGAGACCTGTCATGGCTCATGCTATCACAAAGGATGTTGTTCATCCTTTGTGATAACAATAACAGAAATCAATAAAGCCCCCCCCCCCCAGGCTCCTGACGAGATGGTGGATGTCAAGCAGAAGAAGAGGACCTTCAGGAAATTCACATACAAAGGAGTGGATTTGGACCAGCTGCTTGATATATCCTATGAGCAAATCATGCAGCTATCCTGTGCTTGCCAACGCCGGCGTCTAAACAGAGGCTTATGCCGCAAACATAACTCCCTTCTGAAACATCTGCGCAAGGCCAAGAAGGAAGCACCTTCCATGGAGAAGCCAGAAGTTATTAAGACCCATCTGAGAGACATGATCATCTTGCCAAAAATGGTTGGTAGCATGGTGGGAGTATACAATGGCAAATCCTTCAGGCAGGTTGAAATTAAGCCTCAGATGATTGGTCATTACTTGGATGAACTCTCCATCACATACAAGTCTGCGAAGCATGGCAGACCTGGTATTGGTGCCACCCAATGCTCTTGTTTCATTTCTCTGAAGTATCATTCTAAATATGTAAATAAAAGGAGGTTCTTCCAGTCAAAAGAAAAAAAAAGAGAGACAATGTAAATATATATATAAAAAAATAAAATAAAATAATAATAAAAAAAATTAAAAATGAAAGCACCCCCCACCCCCCTATGCTTGCACCAAGTAAGTAAACGGCAATCACACCACACATGTGAGGTATCACCGTGAAGGTCAGAGCGAGAGCAATAATCGATAATTCTAGCTCCAGACCTCCTGTGCACTTTTAAACTGGTAACCTGTAATTGCTTTTAAAGCATTGCCTAGGTAAAGCTTTCGCTACCATAGTTTGGTGCCATTCCACGGGTGTACGCAGTTTTAGTGCGTGACTTGTTTGGTATCTATTTATTCACCGTAGAACCATCTTTATCTTCTACCAAAAATTGTGTATTATATAGTATTTGTGTGCACTAAAATCCATTAGTGTGTTTTTTCACAAAAAAATTGTGTTTAAAAAATTGCTGTGCAAACACTGTGGCATAAAAAAATTGCAGCACCCACATTTTATTCTCTAGGGCCTCTGCTAAGGAAAATATATAATTTTTGGGAGTTATAAGTAATTTTCTAGCAAAAAATTTCGATTTTTACATACATGTGAAAAGTTTCAGAGAGTTGGTTTTATCATGTGCAAAAAAAAACCCCGCAAAATCGGCTCTGGCAGCAAAAGGATTCATAGCTTTACAAATGCTTATATCAAATATCCTAAAAATTATTTAATGCTCCACGGAAAGCTTTCAGGGCCATTAAATGAGCTAGACAATCATATTTTGACTTTTACTTATGACTGATGATCAGATTCCACTGCAGATGATGAGCAAGTCATCACTGACACCCTGTACAGGATAGGCTGTGGATGTCACTGGGGCTTTCCAATGCCAATACATTGGCTTTGAACTCCTGCAGAAGCGGATCCCGCTTTGTTCCTGCGACGCTTTTGTTTTCAGAAGTTACTGTCATAATACCCTCATTGTGTTTGCGCCGGTTTATTCAGTACGTAAACAAATCTCTAGGAGCATTTGTTCTTTCTCCCAACAGTATCTTTCCTTGCATCTCACTGAACTCGGGAACAATGCGAAACATTGTTTTTATTGCACAGGAGATTGTCTAATAGGTCATCGGCACAATATTCTGTAAAGGGCAAACTTATTTGATTCTCTCCCCACTTCCTTTTTTGCTGGAGTATTTACAGAACGATATCACCACAACAGATGAGGGTGTATAATATTCTAAAATTGTTTTCAATCAGCGGACAGGACGTGTGGGCGCTCAGACCATCATCCAGAACGAAACGACTTACTATAATTAGAAGAGCTTGCATTCTGCAAAGGAACTTCTGTCCAATATTGAAAATGATGGAGGCAGTGACACCAGCATGCTCCCAGCCATTACAGATGTACTGTTATGTATTAGAAGATGCCAGATCCAAAGGAAGGAACGGCTTGATTTAAAAGTGGACTGGTTGACATGAAAGGGCCCATGGCTCTGACAAAAGCCACATTGAGGAAAGGCAATTTGAGTCTGGACGAGTTTTTTTTTTTTTTTTGTAAGCAAATGATACTTTGAAGCAAAAATCTAATCTCAAATATGTTCTCCATTGTGTCTACTCCAGATGAATTCATATGCTTGATATTAGCAGTTAAAAAAAGTTGGTATTTTTGAATTTTACATCAATGCCATTACCCAGTACCTCTGTTCTATATATTGTCTAAAAATTAATACGCGTGTTCTACAAAAAGTTTATGCACTTTTTTAAACTCTATTATATACAGTAAAACCTTGGTTTGAGAGCGTTTTGCAAGACAAGCAAAAGGTTTTAATAAATTTTGACTTGATATACAAGCAATGTCTTGATATACAAGTAGCGTCATGTCACAACTGAGTATAAAAGAGAAGAGAGGCGCCTCTAAGTGTAGCAATATAATTACATTTAATGAAGGTACAACATTTAGAAACTCACATGGTTGATGATTAAAACAGACACATCTAAGTATGCAGGCATCCGGGGTAAAGCTGTCCACATAGACCGTCCTCCGCATCGCCACCACCATCGACATCATCCCTTCCATGCTGAGCTCCACGAGCGAATCAAGCCTCACTTTCAGATCGCTCTACTGCCGGATAGTCTTCCTGGTTATGACTGCAGACTGACAGCGGTGAGAGTCATCGGTGCGGGAGACGGTCTATGTGGACCGCTTTACCTGCATACTTAGATGTGCCTCTTTTAATCATTAAACCATGTGAGTTGCTAAATGTTGTACCTTCATTAAATGTAACCATATTGCTAAACTTAGGCTACTTTCACACTGAGGCGCTTTACAGGCATTATAGCGCTAAAAATAGCGCCTGCATAGCGCCTGTAAAGAGCCTCTCCTGTCACTCCAGTGTGAAAGCCTGAGGGCTTTCACACTGGAGCGATGCGCTGGCAGCACTGCAAGCTGCATCTTTGAGGCACTGTGTATACACCGCTCCTGCAGTGCCCCTGCCCATTGAAATCAATGGGCAGCGCCTCCGAAGTGCCGGCAAAGCGCCGCTTTGCGGACGCATTTAACCCTTTCTTCGCCGTTAGCAGGGGGGTTAAAAGCACCCCGCTAGTGGCCGGAAAAACTACAGTAAAGCTTTACCGCCGACGCCCTCAACGCCCCAGTCTGAAAGTAGCCTTATGCCGCGTACACACGACCGGACTTTACGGCATACTTGGTCCGGCGGACCTGAGTCCGTCGGACAATTCGATCGTGTGTGGGCTTTTTTTCCCCAAAAGTTTGATGGACCTAGAAATGAAACATGTTTCAAATCTTTCCGATGGACTCGAGTCTGGTCGAAAAGTCCGCTCGTCTGTATGCTAGTCCGACGGACAAAAAACGACGCTAGGGCAGCTATTGGCTTCTGGCTATGAACTTCCTTGTTTTAGTCTGGTCATACGTCATCACGTACAAATCCGTCGGACTTTGGTTGATCGTGTGTAGGCAAATCCGGTTCATTCATAAAGTCCGTCGTAAAGTCCGTTGAAAAGTCCGCCGGACAAAGTCTGCCGTAAAGTCCACTCGTGTGTACGTGGCATGAGAGGCGCCTCTCTTCTCTTTTATACTCTGGAGCTCCTGCTGGATTTTGCTTCTAATCCCCTTGTGGAGGCTTCCATTTATGGATGGACATTTTATGGTTACACAACCGATCACATTGCTATAATCTTTTTATATTAACTATAAACTGAAGGACTTATGAATAAATGGCTGTGGAACGAATCAACGAATCATTTGACTTTCCATTATTTGCTATAGAGTGCTTTGGATTAAAAGCATGCTTCCGGAACAAATTATGCTCACAATCCAAGGTTTTACTGTATATAAAAATGGGGAAACTTTTTGAAGACCCCTTATATAAATACATACTGTACATACAGTATATGTGTGTATCTATGTACAGTATCTCACAAAAGTGAGTACACCCCTCACATTTTTGTAAATATTTTATTAAATCTTTTCATGTGACAACACTGAAGAAATGACACTTTGCTACAATGTAAAGTAGTGAGTGTACAGCTTGTATAACAGTGTAAATTTGCTGTCCCCTCAAAATAACTCAACACATAGCCATTAATGTCTAAACCGCTGGCAACAAAAGTGAGTACACCCCTAAGTGAAAATGTTCAAATTGGGCCCAATTAGCCATTTTCCCTCCCCGGTGTCATGTGACTCATTAGTGTTACAAGGTCTCAGGTGTGAATGGGGAGCAGGTGTGTTAAATTTGGTGTTATCGCTCTCACTCTCTCATACTGGTCACTGGAAGTTCAACATGGCACCTCATGGCAAAGAACTCTCTGAGGATCTGAAAAAAAGAATTGTTGCTCTACATAAATATGGCCTAGACTATAAGAAGATTGCAAAGACCCTGAAACTGAGCTTCAGCACGGTGGCCAAGACCATACAGTGGTTTAACAAGACAGGTTCCACTCAGAACAGGCCTCGTAATGGTCGACCAAAGAGGTTGAGTCCAAGTGCACAGCCTCATATTCAGAGGTTGCTTTTGGGAAATAGACGTATGAGGGCTGCCAGCATTGCTGCAGAGGTTAAAGGGGTGGGGGGTCAGCCTGTCAGTGCTTGCTCAGACCATACGCCGCACACTGCATCAAATTGGTTTGCATGGCTGTCGTCCCAAAAGGAAGCCTCTTCTAAAGATAATGCACAAGAAAGCCCGCAAACAGTTTGCTGAAGAAAAGCAGACTAAGGATATGCATTGCTGGAACCATGTCCTGTGGTCTGATGAGACCAAAATAAACTTATTTGGTTCAGATGGTGTTGAGCGTTTGTGGCGGAAACCAGGTGAGGAGTACAAAGACAAGTGTGTCTTGCCTACAGTCAAGCATGGTGGTGGGAGTGTCATTGTCTGGGGCTGCATGAGTGCTGCTGGCACTGGGGAGCTACAGTTCATTGAGGGAACCATGAATGCCAACATGTGCTGTGACATACTGAGGCAGAGCATGATCCCCTCCCTTCAGAGACTGAGCCGCAGGGCAGTATTCCAACATGATAAGGACCCCAAACACACCTCCAAGATGACCACTGTCTTGCTAAAGAAGTTGAGGGTAAAGGTGATGGACTGGCCAAGCATGTCTCCAGACTTTAACCCTATTGAGCATCTTTGGGGCATCCTGAAAAGGAAGGTGGAGGAGCGCAAGGTCTCTAACATTCACCAGCTCCGTGATGTCCTCATGGAGGAGGGGAAGAGGACTCCAGTGACAACCTGTGAAGCTCTGGTAAACTCCATGCCCAAGAGGGTTAAGGCAGTGCTGGAAAATAATGGTGGCCCCACAAAATATTGACACTTTGGGCCCAATTTGGATATTTTCACTTAGGGGTGTACTCACTTTTGTTGCCAGCGATTTAGACATTAATGGCTGTGTGTTGAGTTATTTTGAGATGCCAGCAAATATACACTGTTGTTTAAGCTGTACACTCACTACTTTACATTGTAGCAAAGTGTCATTTCTTCAGTGTTGTCACATGAAAAGATACTGTATAATAAAATATTTACAAAAAATGTGAGGGGTGTACTCACTTTTGTAAGATACTGTATATACACCCATCTTCCTTCCTGCATAAAGATATCTATCTCCATCATCACTGACTGCAGATATACATAATCTGTCCTGTATACAGCTATATATACAGGACAGATGATGTATATCTGCAGTCAGTGATGATGGAGGAATACAGGAAGGAAGGTGGGTGTATATAGCTGTATACAGGACAGGACAAATGTTATGATCTTTCCAGCAATAGCTGTTCCACTTCCAATTTTCCAATATATATTATGTTCCTCCTAATGTAAATGCTGTTACCCATGGTTCTTCACTGCTGAAAGGTATGACACTTGACTCCAGGATTTCCTGTGATGAGGAGTAAGTAGTGACGGGTCCTCCTCCAGTCCTCTGTAAGCATTTCTACACCACTCCAGTCCACTCACTTGAGTGGGTGGCGCCGGCCGGATCTATATCTGACAGTCTGCACTCTGCACAGGGACTGGAGGCTGGAGCCGAGCGGCTGAGCCATCGCATCAGATGATCAGGGGGTGAGGGAGGGACGGACGATCAGAGAGCAGCAGCCAGCAGTCACTCAGCAGACTCAGAAAAAAGTCTGCGGTGGCCGCGGCGGACCCTTGCCGATTCTAAGGGGGGGGGGCACTTGCCCCCCTTTGCCCCTACCTGCGGACGCCCATGCCCTTAGGTTCCACAGTGAGTATAACAAGCATGCTTTACTTTATATACAGACTGATTTTACTGTTGTGGGTCTAGTAACACTTTAACTTTTCTACAATATATTGCTGTTTTCAAACTTGGACTTGTGTGTTTACAACGCTGCACCTACCCACAAGCACAGTAGTGACATCATCAAATCTCACTCCCAATCCTGAGACAAGCAATCACCGGAGCAGTGCCTTCGATCTCACACTGCAGAAATGTAGCAATGACACTTTAGGCACTGAGGAGCCTAGGCACCCCTCACATACTAGGAAGTGCACTGCTACTTTTTTAGGAGGAAAATAAATGAAAAAAATATATATAGACCACCATGAATTCCCTTTCAAACTTTGTCAATAAATAGAAGGCTTGCAGCTATCTACATCTTTTGGGATACAACATTATAAGCCCTTCAAATTCAGCAGATGTGTGTCTGTTATTTATCTCCGCTTGCTGGAGATGTATTTTTTATTTCCACATCAGTCTCACACCCACTCATCAAATTTAGGAAGGCCACTTTCTGAGATATCATAACATTAGCGGTGAACGGGCTTTGTAATCACGCCATTTTATGATAAAGAACCATATGATTGCCCTAAGGCTGCAACGTCTACGGATTCTAAATGAAAGGGATAAGATATGTAACTTAATTCATAAGAGATTGTACTGCGGTTCCTTCCTTATCATGTCCTCAATAGAGCTATGTTCTGAATAGAACCAGTATGTAACGATTGTTTTGTTTTATTGCCTTAAGGTATCCAGACATCGGGAATTTTCGATGTTTGAGAGTTAGATCTTTTTTCACCCGACGTGTACTTACACATTAGGTAGACACTCATGCTCTAATTTAATAAAGTGCTCTTATTCTTAATGTGTATCTAAACATAAATCCAAAAATGGAATATATTGCACCTTACTAGTCTTTCATATGGTGGATGCATTTGTTTTTGTATGGCTCATTTTGCTTTATTTTTCTCTGGTAGTCCTGCAAATATCACACTTCCTGTCCCTGAGTGGCTGCGTTACTCCTCCACTGTATCTATGGAGGAAACCATAGTTGTCACCCTAGGCTGCTCTCTCGAATTGAGCTGCAAACATTTCTGTATCTCTTCATCTCCATTAGTTTGGGGACAGGTCAATTGGTAGTTTACAGAAGACAGCTAGGAGGGAAGATGTTCTTCATTGCAGCTCACAGGAAGTGACAAGGACATGGTATTTTCTGGCAGCAGGATCAACAGGTATTTTCTGTAATTGCTTAAAATGTTCTCAGCATGAAAAAAGAAAACAAATGCAGCCACCACATCTTAAACCTATTATCCTTTAACCACTTGCCAACTACGCTATAGCCGAATGACAACTACAGCGCGGAGGGCTAGTTCTGGGAGGACACTGCTGATCACAGATCGGGGGAAAAGAGCCAATCAGCAAATCTTTACCACGTGATCAGCTGTGTCCAATCACAGCTGATCAGGGATGTAAATATAAGCAAGTTATCGACACTATTTTCCTCAAGCTGACAGCATGGGGAGAGAAGAAGAGAGCCGTTACAGAATTCTCTAAAAGGGACATGTACACTAATAATCAGGGTACTGATCATCAGTGCAGTCCCAACAGTGCTGCCAATCTGTGCCCAGTGCCCACCAATGCTACCAATCTGTGCCTACCAGTGATGCCAATAAGTGCCCACCAGTGCCTCCTCATCAGTGTCACCTATCAGTGCCTCCTACCAGTGCCCATCAGTGCCGCCTATCAATGCAGGCTCATCAGTGCCCACCAGTGCGTTCTTGTAAGTGCCCACCAGTGCCGCCTCATCAGTGCTCATCAGTTCAGCCTATCAGTGCCCATTAGTGCCGCCTCATTAGTGCCCATCAGTGCAGCCTATCAATGCCCATCAGTTCAGCCTATCAGTGCCCATTAGTGCCGCCTCATCAGTGCAGCCTATCAATGCCCATGAGTTCAGCCTATCAGTGCCCATTAGTGCCCATCAGTGCAGCCTATCAGTGCCCATCAGTGAAAGAGAAAAATTACCTGTTTGCTAAATTTTATAACAAACTATGGAAAAGTTTTGTTTTTTTTTTCAAAATTTTAGGTCTTTATTTGTTTATTTAGCAAAAAAATTAAAAAGCCCAGTGGTGATTAAATAAAACCAAAAGAAAGCTCTAGTTGTATGAAAAAAAATTACAAAAATTTTGTTTGGGTACAGTGTTGCATGACCACGCAATTGTCATTCAAAGTGTGACAGCGCTGAAAGCTGAAAATTTGCCTGGGCAGGAATGGGGTGAACGTGCCCAGTAGGCAAGTGGTTAAAGTGAAAATTCCAGCTTAGTCCTAACTAGCCCTAAAACTGTCCCTATCCCCCTCCTAGCACCTATGCTAACTAACTTGTGTAAGAAAAATGTATATACAGTACTTTCTCATGTGATCTCCCCTGTGTCAGGCAGCTTGGCTGCAGGGGAAAGGAGAGCGCTCTGACAATGGTTAGTAATGGTTAGCGCTCTGGAGTTGTGACATCAACCATAGGTTTCAATGGCCCATTCAATGTCAGCTCTCCCTCCTCTCCCCTGCAGCAGTATTGGCTGACACAGAGGAGAGTGATTATGTGACTAGACTATTGTGGCCAGAAAATAGGCAAGTGTATACATTTTTTTTACACAGGTTAGTTCGCTTAGGTGTTAGGAGGGAAAGGGGACAGTTTTAAGGCTAGTAAGGGCTAAGCTGGAATTCCATTTTAATTGTTCATTCTTATGCGTATATATATATATATAGCCAAATAGGGTAGGGAAGGGTTAAAACTCTTGTTGTTTTCTTGTTAATGTCTGTACCCCATTAGGGAGAGTTCCCTTCACTTCCTTTCTTAAAAACACAGCAGGCAGTTAGAGAAAATCTCCACAAAGTAAAAAGAATTCCCCTCCTGGACAGTTGTTATCAGAACCGGTTTACCAGTTATAAGATTTACTTATGTCCCGTGTTAGTGACATCTGTAAAATGTGGGTTTCCAATCACTTTCTGTCCCAGTGACAAGAGTCATGAAAACATAGAGAGGACCAATGTCCCTGTTAGGGACTCAGACAGCAGTAAAAATTTCACAGGGCTTCTAACCCTTCTGCACAAAACTGAAAAATAAAGTTTTGGCTATACATCCAATTAAAGTGCAGTAACCAATCAGAATTCACTCTGCTGAAGTCAGACCAGCACATGATGGATTCATATGATTGGTGGGTATGGTTTGGGGCACTTTAGAATTATCTCCATAGAATGCACCAGGGGTCTCCAAACTTTTCAAAGGGCCAGTTCACTGTCCTTCAGACTTTAGGGAATCTGGACTGTGGCCAGTGGGGGTAGAAATGGTCTGAGCCAGCATCAGTGAGAATATGCATGGCCTTGGGGTTGGTGGTCAGTAGGAGGAGCAGTGCCTCATCACTGGTATCAGTGGAAGAAATAGTGCCCCATTGTTAAAGTCAGCGGGAGGAATAGTGCCCACATCATTGGGAGGAGTAGTGCTCCAAGAGCTGGATAAAGTCCAACAAAGGGCCACAGTTTGGAGACCTCTGGAATAGACCTTATTATGTCTCTTATAGTGCTACTATGCATGTCTCAACACTGAACTCCAATCAGCTTAAAAATACAATTTTAAGGTGGGTACCCCCCCCCCCCCAACCCATGTTTGGTGAATAAAATTCTCATGTAGTCTAGGACAGCCATTCTCAACTCTAGGGTTCCTCCAGATGTTAATAGGTGTCCATGAGCTGTGGATGATTGACCTGCTGCTTGATGGTGCCTTCATAGACCTGGGACCAAAGCCATTGGCATGACGTTTATTTATCTTTTTTGTTGTATGTAAGGAGAGAATTCTGTAAAGGTTGCACTCTTCCTACTGACCACCAATGTTAGGGGCATGTTTCTCACTGACCCCCAATGAATTGGTTTTAGTGAGGATTCCCTAAACACATAAACACTGGCTAGGCACGGGGCATTCTTGAGACGAATGATAACGCATAAGCTCCCCGAATGATTTACTTTCCTATTGATTTAATCACCGCACAAAACAATCGTAGACCTAGTTGGGTCCCCAAAACAAAACACGCTTACTGACTCGACTCTGGGCGCAGACTTTCCTGTTTGATTGTTTACTATTAGAGTTTGATTATTTATGGTTCTGTCATAATTTTGTACATTAACAGAAAAGTTGAACTTGCTGTATAGTATTGAATAGATGTTCAATGTGCCACGAACTCTACTTCAAATCACTATATTACTTCTTATGTACCTTTACTCTGTAATACTTCTGTATAACATGACTTCTATTGATAATAAAGTTGAGTTTGGAAAAAACACTGGCTAGGCACACGGTTAACCTTTTGATTGCCCCTGATGTTTAACTCCTTCTCGGCCAGTGACAGTGCATATTTTTAGCACTGATTACTCTATTACTGTTACTGATTCCCAAAAAGACTAGAAAGGGGGTGTTGGGACTTTAAATAAGACATGTGGAGTCACATGTCCTCATCCCTAAACCTGTATAAAAAAGAGGGGGTTTGGGACTTTGAATGAGATGAGTAAACATGGCTAAAAAGGTGAGTCAATGCTGAAAAACAGGTTTTTATTATTGAAACAATAAAGAACGTGACACAATAACATGGTGCATGCAGCAATAAATAACTTGTCAATCACATGTTACAGACCATATGTATATAAGAACATTAATAGCAACCAGTATGTGGTGTGGGACAATAATCCAGGATGTAATAAAAGCACTTAAAAATACACACTAAAGTGGTGAACTCAGCATGATGTAATGAGTAAAACCATCTGCAGGACAATAGGTGCATCCAAATTATCCCGACGCGTTTTGAGGATGATACCACTCTTCAGGGGTGAGTGCACAAAAGTCTATAAAAAAAAACAAAAAACCATGAGCAGACCAGTGTAATCCAATGTTATACCCCTCACCGGGGAGGATATGTACAAAAAGGGGGAGGAGAGAGTTACTCATCCCTAAAAGTATTTACATAGTAATAAGTCTGGAGCATGTGAGATGAGGAGTCAAGGGCTGCCCAAGATGTCCGTCCCGGGAACTGTGGTAGGGACCCGCAAAGGAAGGACCGGGCACACAAACATAGTCCCCAAGGGAAGAAAAAGCAAAGGTCCAGTTAATGATGTGGGTGGGCTCCATATCTAAAAATTCATTGGGTAAACTTTAATTCATTGTATTATGTGGTATTAGAGAATACTAGAGCCCAGCACCAGGGTCCAAGTAGACATGTGAATGAAATATGGAATAGCGTGTCAAAGGGACGCATACACTGATGAGAAAAGGACATGAAACAGATAAGGGTGAAGAAACCAAAAGATGGGCGTGAACTGTGAGCATGAACAAGGGAAGACTACCAGGTGATTACCTGCTGGTGATATAGAGGAGCGTATTCCAAATAGTGTGCAGTGTGCACAAGCAGTGCTGCCAGATGAACTGGCTAGCACAGAATGGGGATGTTAAAGTGGTGTTCCGGCTGAAATTATACTTTTTAAATAAAAATACCCCTATAATACACAAGCTTAATGTATTCTAGTAAAGTTAGTCTGTAAACTAAGGTCTGTTTTGTTAGTTTATAGCAGTAGTTTGTTATTTTATAAACTTACAGCAGGCCGTGGCCATCTTAAGTGTGGGCATCCGAAGCCAGACTGTATTTCTTCCTGGATCTCATCCTTGCAGATCTCGCACATGCTCAGTGTAGCACAAGCAGTGTAATAGGTTTCAGGTCAGGTTTCCATAGCAACGGCAGTTTCAGAGGAAGCCCCTTCCCGAAGGCATTGCAAACAGGAAATGATGCGATGGGCCGCAGCCAGGGAGGAGGAAGTGAAAAATGAATACAACAGATATACAGTAGGTGCTGAGAAAAAAAAATTAAAAATATCCAATTTGTTTACAGTGCACAGTTTAGTGAGGGATGCTGAAGAGTTGTAAAAGTGGGTGGAACTCCACTTTAAGTACGCTCGGCGTACTCCGCAGGCTCCTCCCAGCGTCACACAGGTGCAACAAGGGAGGAAGAGAGGCGTCCACGTCAGAGCGGCAACCGCCGCTCATAAAGGCTGAAGATGCCACCTTCCATATGATGACCCGGATGGGAAAGTCAGATAAGCCAGCGCCAGAACGCCCCGGGGACATCACGCACATGGCGTGGAAGTGTGACGCTGATGCGCGGAGAGGAAAGCCCGCCCGATCCCCAGCATCAGGCCAATGCAAAAGAGGGAGGGCGCTCTCAGGCGCATCGCAGTTCCCGGGCTGAGACCACAAAACAGCCCACTGAATACTGGTCCCACAACAATGACCAGACTAAGGCCCCATACACATTATTGGATTTTCTGCAGATTTTTGTCTTCAGATTTACCAAAACATGTAGTGCAAGGGCCTGCCTGATTGCATACAAATTGAAACTCTTAAGGTTTGATCTTATATTATATGGTTTTGGTGAATCTGAAGACAAAAATCTGCAAAAAATCTAATAGTGTGTATGGGGTCTTAAGCACATATGGGAATGGTGATTGCAGAGTAAATGTAAAATAAATGAGTCAATGGGTCTAATACAGTCTGATGTGAGCAAGTAAAGAACAAAAAACTAAATCTCCCCTAGATCACATAAAAAACAAGGAGTAAATGATCATGTGCTCCCTGATAGTCAGTTACATACCTCATGGGGGACATGTGTGTCAGAATGTCCACCGTAATATCGCAGTCCAGCTATAAGTCGCTTATTCACCGCCATTACTATTAAAAAAAAAAAAATAATAATTTAAAAATATCCCATAGTTTGTAGGCATTATAACTTTCAATAAACCAATCAATATACGCTTATTAGGATTCTATCTAACCAAAAACATGTAGCAGAATACATATTGGCCTAAACTGATGAATAAATTAGATTTTTTACATTTTTTTATTGGGAATGTTTTATAGCAGAAAGTAAAAAATATTGTTTTGTTTTTTCTTTTTTTCAAAATGTATGTTTTATAGGCGAAAGTAAAACATTTTTTTTTCTAAATTGTCGGTCGTTTTGTTTTATTTATAGTGCAAAAAAAGTTCATATTTCGTGTCTGAGGTTCACAAACACGTTAAATGCTATTTCATCAATCAGGTGCATTGTCTAAAGACAGCAAAGGTTTACTGGTCCAAAGTTTGGCTACATCCTCAGACTTTGGAAGCATTTTAAACTTTCTTTTTTTGTCATTGTGCTGCTCAGCCCCCTGTTTTGTCAGCACCTTGGACAGCTACTTCCAACCCCCACCCTGTGTTATACCTCTAGGGTGTACATTTTTTTGAAAAAAAAAAGTGGAAATCCCCTTGAATGCCTCCCAGGATAACAAGACCCCTCTTCCTGAAGTAGTAACATCGTACATTGACACACACAATCTTCATATCCTCCTTTGTACTTGCAAAATAACAACATTTTGCAAGGCTGCCAAAGAGAACATCTGTCACCTAAAACAGCCTCAAATTATTTATGTTATTCATTTTCTGGATGTGATTAATGAAACAATACTGACGGTTCGCAGCCTGAAGAATGTCTTCATTTTGAAGTATTCTTCAAAGAGCGTAGCTGCAAACCCCTCGCCCCCAGCTACTCTGAACACAGGCACCTTTCAGTTGGAATTCACGGTTGTATTTGTATTCAGATTCCATATTTTGCTCAGACTGGTGCGGCGGAGTAAAAATCCCACATAGAGGAATTCCTTTAGGCTTTCTGACACATTCTTTAGGTTAGGATAATGTTTGGAACAAGCATGCAGTTGGCTGCTATCGCATGTTGGTTTGTAGTACTCGAGTCAAACTGGAAGAACTTCAAGAAAGTTCCAGCAATTGTTCTGTCTACCTTCTACTAAGCCTGGAGGGTGAGGGATCAAAAAGAGACATGCAGAACAGAGCAAGAGACTAATAGAGGGAATGTTTGTTTCAGGTCTTTCGAATGAAGTACATGGGGTAAGAGGTTGCCTCAAAAAAAAAAAAAAGAAAAAAAACATTCTGATCTTATCATCCACTTTTGGAAAAGTAGCACCTCCTTTACTTTTACACCTGACCCCCACTGAGACATATTCCTCTCCAAATTGTCCTGTCCTTAACCACTTGCCTACCGGGCACTTTCACCCCCTTTCTGCCCAGGCCAATTTCCAGCTCTCAGCGCTATCGCACTTTAAATGACAATTGCGCGGTTGTGCAACACTGCACCCAAACAAATTTTTTTGAGACATATAGAGCTTTCTTTTGGTGGCATTTAGTTTTTTTCAAGACTTTTATTTTCAAAGACTGCATATGAGAAATACAGAGACAGCATAACACATATGTCCAGTGAAATGCCACGATCATATTCTTTTGGTGGTATTTAACTAGTTGCTGCCCGCCCACCGTCAAATGAGGGCGGGGCGGTGCGGCTCTCGTTCTGGGACAATGCCATATGACGGCGTCCTAGAACGGCCGCTCTTGCGTGCCCACAGGGGCGCGCATCGCGGCGATCGCAGCTGTGCCGTGTTGCTAGGACATGGCGTGACCCCGATCTCTGTAAAGAACCGCGTCCGTGGCTCTTTAACCATGTGATCGGCTGTGTCCAATCACAGCCAATCACATGTAAACACGGAGATGCTGGTAATCGGCTCTCCTCGCCTTACACTGAGTGTGTGGCGAGGAGAGCCGATCAGCGGCATCTCCACACAGGGGGGTATCTACACATGTAATCAGAGCACTGATCATCAGTGCCCTGATTACAATATAGTGCCAACAGTGTCACCAATCAGTGCCCACCAGTGGCAGCAATCAGTGCCCACCAGTGCCACCAAGCAGTTCCCATTAGCGATGCCAGTCAGTACTGGCTATCAGTGCTGCCCATCACTGCTGTCGATCAATGCCCATCAGTGCCACCCATCAATGCCCATCAGTACCGCCTATCAGTGCCAACCAGTGCAGCCTAACAGTGCCCATCAGTGCCACCTATCAGTGTCACCTATCAGTGCCCATAAATACGGAATATTAGTGCCTCCTCATCAATGCCACCTAATCAGTGCCCACCAGTTCAGCCTATCAGTGCCGCCTCATCAGCGCACATCAGTGAAGGAGAAAAATTACTTAGTTACAAAATTTACTGACAGAAACTAAGTTAAAAAAAAAAAATTCTACATTTTTGGTCTATTTTTTTTTTTTTTTTTAGTAAAAAAATAAAAAAAACAGCAGTGATTAACTGGTTCCCGACCGGCTCCTGTACATTTACGTCGGCAGAATGGCACGGCTGCGCAAAGTACCGTACCCGTACGTTACTTTGAATTTGCCGCCGTGTGTGCACGCGCGCGCCTGCCGCGATCTCTGTGAGTCGGGTCGCGGGTCCCGTGGACACGATCGCAACGTGCATACCCGCGATCGCCTCATGGAGAGGACGAACAGGGAGATGCCGTTGTAAACAGCATCTTCCCGTTCTGCCTAGTGAGAAGTGTCACTGATCTCTGCTCCCTGTCATCGGAGCAGAGATCAGTGACGTCTCACACACAGCCCATCCCCCTGACAGTTAGTAATCACTCCCCTAGGACATACTTAACCCCTCCCCGCCCCCTAGTGGTTAACCCCTTCACTGCCAGTGTCATTTACACAGGAATCAGTGCATTTTTATAGCATTGATTGCTGTATAAATGACAATGGTCCCAAAAATGTGTCAAAAATGTCCGATGTGTTCGCCATAACGTCGCAGTCACAATAAAAATTGCTGATCGCCGCCAAAACTAGTAAAAAAAAAATTATTAATAAAAATGCCATAAAACTATCCCCTATTTTGTAAACGCTATAACTTTTGCGCAAACCAATCAATAAATGCTTATTGCGATTTTTTTACCAAAAATATGTAGAATACGTATCGGCCTAAACTGAGGAAAAAAAATGTTTTTTAATATATTTTTTGGGGATATTTATTATAGCAAAAAGTAAAAAATAATGCGTTTTTTTTCTAAATTGTCACTCTTGTTTTGTTTATAGCGCAAAAAATAAAAATCGCAGAGGTGATTAAATATCACCAAAAGAAAGCTCTATTTGTGGGAAAAAAAGGACGTCAATTTTGTTTTGGAGCCATGTCGCACGACCGCGCAATTGTCAGTTAAAGCGACGCAGTGCCGAATCGCAAAAAGTGCTCTGGTCAGGAAGGGGGTAAATCCTTCCGGGGCTGAAGTGGTTAAATGCCACCAAAAGAAAGCTCTATTTGTGTGAAGAAAATGATAAAAAAATTGTTTGGGTACAGTGTAGCATGACCGCGCAATTGGCATTCAAAGTGCGACAGCGCTGAAAGCTGAAAAATGGCTTGGGCAGGAAGGGGGTGAAAGTGCCTGGTAGGCAAGTGATTAATTACCACAGTTTTTTTTATTTATTTTTTTAAACAAACGAAAAAAGACTGGAAATTTGTGGGGAAAAAAAAGTTTTTGTTAGTTTCTGTTATATAATTTTGTAAATAAGTAATTTTTCTCCATCACTGATGTGCGCTGATGAGGCTGCACTGATGGGCATTGATAGGCTGGACCGATGAACACTGATGAGGCTGCACTGATATGCTGCACTAATGGGCACTGATAGGTGGCAATGATAGGCAGCACTGATGGGTACTAACAGGCAGCACGGATGGGCACTGATTGGCGGCACTTCTGGGGCTGCACTGATAATCAAAACACTGATGATCAGTGCTCTAATTACAATGGTCTACAAATTTGGGGAAATTATCAACCTCTAATGCCCCGTACACACGGTCGGATTTTCCGATGGACAATGTCCGATCGGAGCGTGTTGTCGGAAATTCCGACCGTGTGTGGGCGCCATCGGACATTTTCCATCGGATTTTCCGACACACAAAGTTGGACAGCAGGAGATAAAATTTTCCGACAACAAAATCCGTTGTCGGAAATTCCGATCGTGTGTACACAAATCTGACGGACAAAGTGCCACGCATGCTCAGAATAAATAAAGAGATGAAAGCTATTGGCCACTGACCCGTTTATAGTCCCGACGTACGTGTTTTACGTCACCGCGTTCAGAACGATCGGATTTTCCGACAACTTTGTGTGACCGTGTGTATGCAAGACAAGTTTGAGCCAACATCTGTCGGAAAAAATCCTAGGATTTTGTTGTCGGAATGTCCGAACAAAGTCCGACCGTGTGTACGGGGCATAAGAAAAAATTTGCTAATTCTTACATATTTTCATTAGATGAATTAGAAAACAGGAACATTTGCATCTCAAAAGTGCAGTATGACGGCAGTGGTAAAAAAGGCATACCACCTATATTTTGGATGCAAAATAGGGGGTCAGGACAAGAGTTGGGCCCCTCATTATTATTGCATTACATGTGCAACTTATCTGCGTCATTGGCTAAACAAGAAGAAAAGGTCCATGCCTTTCGCAGTCCCAATGGTGTGGAGGGAGCATAAAAATATTACATGAAAAACCAATAAATGAATGGAAAGTTATGTTATTGGTATCAATAAAAATATACATTTAAAATGATTGATGTGGCACCATTCTCATTGCTATATCACATTTTGCAGAAAAGGTATGGAGCGTAATCGCTCATCCCCCTCGTAATTTTGAATTATTTTGATGCATTTTTGACCTGAAGCTGTATCTTGGAAACTGGTGCTGTTTAATACTCAGCACTCCATTTTCCTTTATTAGTGACCCAATTCTGGTAAAATGTACCTACTTTAATTTCTGAGGCTTTCTCCTTGTAGACCGAGATTGGACACAGCTGGTCACATAGTAAAGAGCCGCTGTGATTGGCTCTTTACCCTGATCACTGCCGATGCGCGTTGCAGGGGGCGCTTGAGATGTGCGATCACGGGAGGACGTCATATAACGCCCTTCCAGCAGTGTGCAACCTTTTTGATCAATAAAAAATAATATATATATATATATATATATATATTTTTTTTTATGTTTTACCTCATGCTGTGTGTTCCTCTCACAGATTTCCACATCATTGCCCCCTGCATTTTTTGATAAAGCGTTTTTCCGCCTTTTCAATTTGGCGACTCTTTTGGATTTCAAAATCAGGGGGTTCTTTTGCATGATTAAAGGCCTATATAGATCTGGTGGATAGCCGATGAACCATTGGAAACTTTCATGTCAATCACTATTTTTGTAAGTTTTTTATATTTCAACACAGGCTTCATTTGCATGTTATGAGATGTATTGTGTTACTTCGTGTACTTTTCAGAAATGGCAAAAATTATCCCCGAGGAAGATTGCATAATTAACCATTTCAAAACGCGTTGGATTTGAATTTTTGTCATTACTGTAATGCACTGTAATTGTATTGTCTCTATATTCGTTTTCTGTAGAAATTTTTTTTAATTTTAGTAAAATAAAAATTGTACTTTTTAATTAATATAATTTTTTCAAAGTGATTTTGCCCTTAAAATCCCACTTGTTTGAGGTTCTTCTTTGCAGTGTGCAACCTTGCTTTAGCCGCCATTTGGTGTGATTTGGCGCAGTCATGAAGAGGTAAAAAAAAAGTATGCATGCCTCCCCCAAATCTCTGCTTGGTTAAGAATGGAGAGTGAGAGAAACACTGGATGCAGCTGCTCTCTGTAGCTGCTGCCCTGCAGTGCTGAACTTGTTAATAGATATATCAGCAAAAGGAGAGAGCTGCTGAGCAGGAAGAGTTCAATAGACTGAGTCATGCAGCACTGCACTTTAGGAACTGCAGTCCAGAGGAGATAGGCTCTACTGTAGTCGAGAGCTTTTCAACTGCATTTCTCAGAGGGAATTTGCCAGGAGGAGGGGAAAGGGTTGAATTTCCTCAAGCTGTAGACAGCACAGCTTCCTCTTGCCATGAGGAAGAGCAGAGAGTGCACATTGCTGATCAGTGTGCATCACCACTGCTGCATGCCAGCGGCCTGAGCAGGATCTGGAGTGCTGAGTTCAGCCAGAGTCTCCTGGGTGCAGAGCAGAGAGAGGACTAATCGCTGTGTGTGGCCAGATGGGGAGCTGCAATATCACTGAAACTGGTGAGCTGCTGCTGCGGGGATTTACTATCTGCCACTAGGGAGACTGAGCCCTTTAGGTACTGACCATACAGTCATCTAGTAACTTTATTGCTGCCTGCAGGCTTGATTGGGACTATTCTCACGTGCACCAATGGTACAACTGGGCCCCAACACTAGCCAGCTGATGCGTTAGGACTAAAGACTGTCCCTTTTAAGCTGTTACACAGATACCCTCACCTACTGCTTATGCCAAGAGGCACATTGTATCATATCTTGGTCATTCTCCTGGAGTGCATTCTAGACTAGTTATAGTATTACTATTCAGTATTCACATTGCAGTTGATGCTTATATGCAATGTTTATTGCTGACTTTGCTGTGTCATGAGTTAATCCCAGTCAAGTGTCCTGTGTCTAAACAGTCTAAACAATCCCTGTCTAGTGGCCTGTGTCTAAACCTACCTTCTGTGTGTTCATTTATGCTCAACCCACCATTTATTCTAACCCATACCAATACATTGAGTTCATTTACCACTACACGGTCTTAAACCTATTTCCTGGTACTAGTTTACAGCCAAGTTAAAGGTATCTGTGCTCATTTCTTATAAGTGCTTGCAGTAACTTACATTCAGCCAGGTGTGTCAGAGGGGCTGAGGGAGTTCTTGGAGTCAAGGAGCAGAGCAGAGAACCCAAATTACCAAGCTGCTTCTGTGGGAGGTGCTCTACACTCCAAATTCCTTTTTTTTTTCTGCTGTGATCCTACTTCCTGTTAGAGGGTGGCTACGTTAATTCTCCATGGTCCCATTGTATGTAGGAGTGTAGCCACCCTCTCTTGCTCACTTCCAAGATGGACTACAGACTATGCGATGTGTAGTGTGCATAGAGTAGTGTGCATGACTGCATTTAACATGCACTGCTGACGGGGCAAAAGAAAAGGCTCGGGAGTTCTTGGAGGATGTTACCAGAAGGCAGAAATACATAGTAGGAAACATCTGTGACATCTGCTCCTATTCGGGTATTTGTCCACATTTTGACAGTGGAAGAGGCGTGTTGGATCTTTGGGCTGCTGGATGTAAATGGACTGGTGTCTGGCTACCTTCAATTCGTCATGTTTAGGTCTAGAAAATCAGATAAGGATGCAGACCTTTTCTGTTATTTGTACTTACCTCCACAAACTCTCAGGTAGGCAGATGGAAATGCAGATGTTTACATCCCCCTGCCCATTGACTTGCATAGAGCATTTTTGGCTTTTTACTTTAAAAGATAACTGCTTTTATGAGAAGTACAGTTATCCGTCCCCTGACCTGAACCCCTCCCCCAGCCCAGGTGAGCACTTACCTGGATCAGATGACCACAGCCTGCGGGAATCCTCAGAGTCTTCAGCGGAAATCTACTTTCTTCTTAGGCTTGATTGAGAAGCCCATGCAAGAACAATTGTTATATTAACCACTTGCTTACTGGGCACCTAAATCCCCCTCCTGTCCAGACCAATTTTCAGCTTTTAGTGCTGTCACTCTTTGAATGACAATTGTGCGGTCATACAACACTGCACCCAAATTACATTTTTATCATTTTTTTCCACAAATAGAGCTTTCTTTTTGATCACCTCTGGGTTTTTTATTTTTTGTTAAAAGAATTTAAAAAAAACGACTTTAAAAAAAAAAAATACAAAATCGTTTTATATTTTGTTAATACATTTTGCAAACAGGTAGTTTTTCTCCTTCATTGATGTACGCCGATGAGTCTACACTGATGGGCACTGATAGGCTGCAATGATGGGCACAGATAGGCTGCATTGATGGGCACTGATAAGGCGACACTGATGGGCACTAATAGGTGGCACTAGTGGGCACTGATGAGGTGGCACTGGTGGGCACTGAGATGTGGCACTGATGGGTGGCACTGATGGGCAGCACTGAAGGGCATTGGTAGGTGGCACTGAAGGGCACTAATAGGTGGCACTGATGGGCTCTGATGGGCACTGGTAGGCAACACTGATAGGCAGCCATGCTAGGTGGCACCGATTGGCACCACTGGTGGGCACTGATAGGTGGCACTGATGTACTGGTGGGCACTGATTGATGGGCACATATGAGGCTAGAGAGATAGCCAGGCAGCAGCCAGGACACATGGAAATAAAGAGGCTAGAGAGACAGCCAGCCATGCCACCAGAGGGGTAAGTGTTTTATGTGTATGCAGCGTATTTGTAAATGTATACAGTTTGTATGTATGTGCATAAGTGGTACTGCTGTGCTATGTATAATAGTGTGACTACTGACTCCTGCATTGTGTAGGTTACATACACTTGACCCCTGTACACTGTATATTACACACTCCTGACCCTCACACTCTGTACATTACACACCCGACCCCTGTACTATGTATGTCACCCACCCTGGACTCTGTACATTACACACTCCTGCACTGTTTGCATTAAATACACATAACCCCTACACTCTCTACATTGCTTACTCCTGATCTTCACACTCTGTATACACTCCTGACCCCTGTATGTTACCCACCAAAGAACCCTGCACTCTACATTACACACTCCTGCATGGTGTGCATTACATACACATAACCCCATGCACTCTGTACATTGCCTACTCCTGACCCCCACACTCTGTACATTACACACTCCTGACGCCTGCATGTAACCCACCCTAGACACCTAAACTCTGTACATTGCTCACTCCTGACCCCGGTATGTTACCCACCCCAGAACCCTGCACTCTGTACATTACACACTCCTGACTCCTGCATGGTGTACATTACATACACATAACCCCTGCACTCTGTACATTACACACTCCTGACCCCTGCATGTAACACACCCCAGAACCCTGCACTCTGTAGATTACACACTCCTGCATGGTGTGCATTACATACACATAGTCCCTGCACTCTGTACATTGCCTACTCTTGACCCTCACATTCTGTACATTACACACTCCTGACCCCTGCATGTTGCCAACCCCGGAACCCTGCACTCTGTACATTACATACTCCTGACTTCTTTACTGTGTTCATTGCATACACATGACCCCTGCACTCTGTACATGACATACTCCTGCACTGTATTCGTTACATACTCCTGGCCCTTAAACTCTGTACATTACCTACTCCTGACTCCTACACGGTGTGCATTACATACACATAACTCCTGCACTCTGTACATTGCCTACTCCTGACCCTCAAACTCTGTACATTACACATTCCTGACCCTTGCATGTTACCAACCCCGGAACCCTGTACTCTATATATTACATACTCCTGCCAACTGCACTCTGTGCACAGGCTTAAATTTTAAAGCCCTACCACTGTTAGCGCAATTTTTCCCTGACCACCACCCTGCCCCTTACTCTTCCTTATTCCCCAGGAGTTCAATTTTCAAAGGTTTTCAGGTATGCAGAACCCTCCACCCCCATGTTTTAGAGAAAATAAGGGAGTTAAGTAGACTTAACATACTTCGTGTCCTAGGGTGACAATGCTGTTCCTTCATAGATGCAGTACATTGGTGTTGTCACCCTAGGACAGTGATGGCAAACCTTGGCACCCCAGATGTTTTGGAACTACATTTCCCATGATGCTCATGCACTCTGCAGTGTAGTTGAGCATCATGGGAAATGCAGTTCCAAAACATCTGGGGTGCCAAGGTTCGCCATCACTGCCCTAGGACAATTAATGTGTTACTAGCAAGATCCCCAGCTAAAAGTAAAGGGGAAGAAGGCTGAAAAATAAAATAAAAACTAATGCAGCCACCTTATCTAGGGACTGGGAAGTGGCAATATGTGACATTTTCGTTTTTGGGTTTAGACATGTTGTAATAAAAAATAAGCCAATGCTAGTGAAATAGTAGTGCTAATTTGTAATATCTGCTCGCTCATTATTTACTTTCAAATCATATCTGGTTTCATATAATTGGAGCCATATTTAGACAACATGACAATAGAACTGGGACATCTTCATCAGGATATCCCGCTATAGAGCGCACTGTTGTTTTCATCTTTTTGTCATCACCAATTATGGAGAAGTGGAGAATGGTAACCAGGGGACTGTCCCTTTCCCTGACATGTGGAAATGGGTATCTCTTCCAAGTACACAGACATCTGCTTCCTCTCATTTAAAATGTACAAAATCTCTAACTTGAGATGTCTAATCATTACCAGAAATGTCATTTAGTTCCTTTAAATAACTCAGCTGCATCCATTGGTTGTGTCCATTATACAACATTCGGCACCAGTTATTTCACTGAACTTTCTGGATGTCTTATAAGACTGATTACGACAACGGAGGAGTAAATGATTTGCAGCAGCTTGCTTTTGTTTTCACAACATTGATTTCACTTTTCTTAAAAATTTTGGTAAAATTTCCCTTAATTTTGGCATGTCTCACTGTCTGAGTGAAATCAGCTTAAAGGGGTTGTAAAGGTTCATGTTTTTTCACCTTCATGCATCCTATGAACTTCTCTCATTCGCTCTTTTTTGGTCTTATCATTAAAAGAGTTTTTCTTGTGAGCAAGCCGGGAGCTGTGAAATGCGTCAAAGAAGTTCAGTTTGTATGCAGCTTATTTGCTGATGATCAATAAATACAGAAATAAGAGCTCACATTGGAGTGCGGCTCTCGTCCTTATTGAAAGTGTTTTGGTATATCTATTTTATAAGTGCAAAATAAAAAAAAATGTTTGACCCTGCCAGAAATCTTGCCAATTAAAGGGGCTGTAAACCCTCGTGGTTTTTCACCTTAACCGCTTGCCGACCGGCTCACACCGGTATACATCGGCAGCATGGCTCCACAGCGAAAAACAACGTATGGGTACTTTTTTCCTTTAAGAGCCACCGGAGCCCCCCCCCCGCCGCAAGGCGGGGGACCCAATGCGCGTGCCCGGCGGGCGCGATCGCCGCCGGCCACATGCCATCACGGCACGAGAGACACCACGGCACGAGAGACACCACGGGGATTTGTAAACACACAAATCTCTGTTCTGTCAGGGGAGAGGAGACCTATCATTTGTTCCTACTAAGTAGGAACAACAATAGGTCTCCTCCCCCATACAGTTAGAACACATCCAGGGAACACACATTTAACCCCTTGATCGCCCCCTAGTGTTAACCCCTTCACTACCAATGACATTTACACAGTAATCTGTGTGGCTGTGGCTGGCACCTATTGGTGGCTGGCCAGCACCCTACTTTGGCTGGCTGGATCCCTGGTGTGGGTGGGTCACCGTGGGTGGCTGGCTTCTGTGGGTGTCTGGCTGGCACCCTGCTGTGGGTCAGTGGGTGGGTGGCTGGCATGGTGCACCCTGCTGTGGCTGACAGAGAGGGCGCTGACAGATGGACGGGTGGACAGAGAGCGGTGGGCTCACGGGGGGGGGGCTTACAGAGAGGTTAAGGCTGACAGAAATGGGTGAGCTGAAAGAGGGGGGGCTGACAGAGAGGTGGGGCTGACAGAAAAGGGGGGCTGATAGAGAGGGGGCTGACAGAAAGGGGGGGCTGACAGAGAGGGGTGGGGCTGACAGAAAGGGGGGGCTGACAGAGAGGGGTGGGGCTGACAGAGAGGGGTGGGGCTGACAGAGAGGGGTGGGGCTGACAGAAAGGGGGGGGCTGACAGAGAGAGGTGGGGCTGACAGAAAGGGGGGGCTGACAGAGAGGGGTGGGGCTGACAGAAAGGGGGGCTGACAGAGAGGGGTGGGGCTGACAGGGGGGGTGACGGGGGTGGGCTGACAGAGGGGGGCGGGGCTGACAGAGAAGGAGGGGTAGAGGAGAGAGACCTCAGAAAACACACAGCGCGCCAGGCAAAGAGGCGGGGCTCCGGCAGCACGTGGTCGCGATCACCCACAGACCAGTCCCGCCTGGCCGCACTTACTCGTGACCAGCTCAGCCAAGCCAATCGCAGGGCGCTCGCGTGGACTACAAGTCCCAGAATGCCACAGCGTGCGACCGCACGTGACCCCCGTTCGGCCAATCACAGGGCGCTTGCTTGGACTACAAGTCCCAGAATGCCACAGCGTGCGGCCGCACATGACCCCCGTTCGGCCAATCACAGGACGCAAGCGTGCTCTACAAGTCCCAGAATGCCACAGTCTGACTTCCTCTGAATTAAAATCGGCAGCGGGCGAAGTCTGTACGGCCTGGGGGTGTAAATTGGCACCTTGCCCCTGTGGTCCTGAGGGTTCCTTGGTGGGAGGCGACCCTCTATAACATCAGTGGGACCAGGGGACAGTGCCAGAAAAGATTCTCTGCTGAGGTTAGCGTTTGTGAGAAGGACAATGGAGGATCTGGAGAGCATGCTGGCCAGCATTCGATCGGCTGCGATTGCCAAAGGGCCGCAATGGCTGAGGGCTCAGCTTTCTGGCTTGCTGCCGGGGCTGGAGCCAGTGACGGCTACACCTGCCCCAGAACCTGCACATGCTGGGAGGTCACAGCCTCCTGTGCGTTCGAACCCTGAACCGCCCCCGAGGGGTTGTCGCCGCCCTGGGAGCCCAATCTTGGACCCTTCAGCCTCCCCTGCCAAGAGAACGCCTGCTCTGTGGTCTGGTGGGGCTGGGAGGAATCCCCTTGACAGGCGGACCCCCGGGGGGGAGCGTGGGTCGTCCCCCAGCTCCCAAACAACATCTGCGGATCAGCGGGACCTTTCGGCCTACACGGTGGGTGTCCTGCCCGCCGCTGGAGTGGCCTGGCCAGGGAGAGCAAGCTCTACCGGTGCCGACCCGATGCCTGGGGCGGACGGGACTGCCAGCGGAGGAAGCAGTGGTACTACTGGAGGGGGCGCCGGCGTGGCTACACTGGAGTTGGACCGGCGCACCGCTTCTGCCAAGCAGACAGCGCAGCGGGGGAGGAGAGCGGTCGCCAGTGACTTCTTCAGCCAGCCGCCTTGGGAGAAAGACAGGTCAGAGGGGGAGCTGACAACATCAAAGGAGGGAGCGGTGGACACCAAAGACTTCTTTAGCCGGCTGCCTTTGGAGAAAGACAGGTCCGAGGGCGAGCTCACGACATTAGAGGAGGGAGCGATGGACGCCAGTGACGTCTTCAGCCAGATGCCAGGGCTGCCTTCGGAGGAAGACGGGTCAGAGGGGGAGCAGGCAACTTTAGAGGAGGGAGCGGCGGACACCAAAGACTTCTTCAGCCGGCTGCCTTGGGAGAAAGACAGGTCCGAGGACGAGCTGACAACATTAGAGGAGGGAGCGATGGACGCCAGTGACGTCTTCAGCCAGATGCCTGGGCTGCCTTCGGAGGAAGACAGTCCGGAGGGGGAGCAGGCAACTTTAGAGGAGGGAGCGGTGGACGCCGAGGACGACCCTCTGCCGGGTTCTAACACAGGGCTGCAGGGATCCGGATCAGCAGCTGTGCTGTCAGGTGTCGCAGGGAAGCCTGGTAAGTCATCTCTGTGCTCCTCAGTAACGTGTTTGTCTCCTGTGCAGTGTACTGTGTCTGGTGGGTGGATTGCAAAGTCAGTCTCTGGGCGGAGTTCTGCTACAGGGGTATCTCAGCAGGTGGTGACGGCAGCCATGGGGCGGGGGGGTTGCATGGATAACATACTGCGGGCAATTATGGCTAGTTTTAGTGAGGTGCAGGCTCATTGTGACCCAGGTGGGGTTTCAGCAGGGTTGGTTTCCCTGGTGGCCGCGTGGAAAGCTGCGAGGGCTCCCACAGAACAGTCAGGGGCTGCGGCCCAGCCTGGGATTGCCCTTGAGTGCCCCGGGGCTGGATGCCGGGGCCCAGGCTTCGACTTCCTCTCAGTTGGGGGGGATGGGCAGCACAATGCGGCAACTACTCCCACGGATGCCCCGCCGCCTGCTTGGAGGGACCGCTAGGCACTCATTTAAAACAATAGGTGAGAGACGGGATTTGAAAAGGTGAGTATGTGGAGATATTCTCCCTCTTACCCCTGGAAAAATTCAACCTAGATAAGGTTAAGCCAGATGAGGAGGAGAAACGGAGTCATCGTTTTATTCCCAGGACCTTTGGTAATTGGCTCCAGGCGTTTCATATTCTGGCCAGGGTTATAGGGAGAAAAAATCTCCCGAGCAGTGCTCTGCACTTTTTTGCTATTTAGATTCCATCGGCGAGGCTCAGCGGGTGTATGGGGGTGTGGCCTGGTTGCAGGTATGATGAACAGTTCAGGCAGCTGAAGGCACTCGGGCTCTTTTTGAGGTGGGACCACAAAGATATTTGTGGATGAAGTTCATGACTCAGACTCAGGCCTCTAACGCTGGGGCCGGTGGTGGTCAAGCAAACTCGTCACTGTCGTCCAGAAAGCCTAAGGGTTTCTGTTGGCAATTCAGTGAGGAGACCTGCAGATTCAGGGGATCCTGTTGTTTTCACTATGAATGCTCTGGCTGTGGAGGTTCCCATCCACTCACAAAGTGCTTCAAACAAGGGAAGGGTAAGTCCTGTGAGGCTGGCAAGAGGGAGGACTCCGATGAAGGTGGAAAAGGTGGCTCTCTTCCTAAGTAGGTATCCCAACTGGGTGGCGGCACGTCTTCTTTTCCAGGGTTTTTCTGAGGGTTTCTCAATCTTGTGCGAGTTGCCCAGCATTCCTCCAGTCACCACTGACTTATAATCTGCGAGGCTCCACCCTTTGGTGGTGTCTGCGAAACTGTCAAAGGAGGTGGTCTTGGGGAGGATGGTGGGCCCTTTCACTTCTCCTCCAATGGATGATCTGGTCGTCTCTCCACTGGGAGTGGTTCCTAGGAATTGGGTTCCTTCTTTTCGGCTGATACGCCATCTTTCCCACCCAAAAGTCGATTCGGTCAATGATGCCATTGACTGTGAGTTTTGTGCCATCTCTTATGCATCCTATGACAAGGCAGTAGACTGGGTTTGTAAGTTTGGAAAGGGGGCTCTGTTGGCAAAGACGGACATCAAGTCAGCATTTTGCCTTCTGCCGGTACATCCTTACAGTTTCTGCTTGTTGGGCTGCGTCTGAGAGGGTCAATATTTTGTGGATCTCTGCTTGCCCGTGGGGTTTTCCAGTTCCTTGTTCGAGGCTTTTAGCTCATTCTTGGAACGGGTGGTGAAGGATGTGTCGGGCTTGCATTCCATAATTCACTACCTGGACAATTTTTTTTTTTTTTTTTTTTGGTGATCGGCCCTTCGGGTTGCAGGGTGTGCCACACTCTGTTGGCCACCCTGCAGCATGTCTTTAAGGTGTTCGGTGTGCCGCTGACGGCAGAGAAGATGGAGGGGCCGGTCGCCACATTCAAATTTCTGGGTATTGATTGACATGGAGGGGATGGAATGTGGGCTCCCACTTGATAAATTAGAGGACCTGCAGGCGGTTGTGTCGCTGCCCTCTGCAGCAAAAAGATAGTTTCATTCCCTGCAGTCGCTGCTGGCGAAGCTCAATTTTGCGTGCCGAATCATGCCCATGGGGAGGATTTATTTTTACAGGAGTTTGGCGATGTCGGTGATCAGGGCACCGTTATGTTAGGTTGACTACAGTGCACAAGGACAATTTTTGCGGGTGTGGCAGCTGTTCCTGGAGAAGTACAATGGGCGGTCCTTGTGGATGGAGGCGATGGTTTCAGATTGTGATTTGGAGCTGTTAACGGATGTGGCAGATGCAGTAGGATACAGGGCATTTTTTGGGTGTGGAGTGCAGCCAGATGGCTGGATTTTTGGCGTGAGGCGGATTTTCTGGGCGTCCTGATACTATTGGAATTGTTTCCCATAGTACTGGCTGTGGAGCTTTGGCAACGGGAATTCAGGATCAAGAGGGTTTGCTTTCATTGCAACAATCTGGGGGTGGTGCAGGCCATTAACAAAGTTTCCACCTCTCCTCTGGTGTTTTTTTCCTTTAGACATCTGGTGCTTTAGTGTTTGTCTAAATTGTTTTGTTATGTCTGTGCGGTGCACGTGCCGGGTGTGAACAACAATGAGGCTGATGTGTTGTCTCGCTTGCAGTGGGACAGATTCTGCATGTTGGCACCGGAAGCGGAGTAGCGTGGGGTGCCTTGCCTGGACCACTTGTGGGACATCGCTTTAGAACATTAGATGGGCTACTTTGGAATTCAGTGTGCCCGGCCTCTTGGAGCGCTTACGCAAAGGTTTGGGGGAAATGGCAAGTGCTGGTGAGGTAGGCGTTTGTTGTGGCGATGATTGTTTGTGCTTGTTACTGTATTTCATTGGCAGGAGCGTGGAGGAAGGGGCCTCGAATTTCCAAGTTGGGTCAAAAAATGGCCAGCTTAGCCTTTTGGTTTCAGCTGTCCGGGGGTTGGGGACATCACAAAGCATTTTTTGGTGAAGAGGGTTTTGCAGCGTTACAGGACGGGGCAAGGTCGTGTCGGGTGCTCGCCGCTCGGTCACCTTCGGCATGCTGGGGGCCATCTTAGGAAGTCTGGGTGTTTGCTCTTTGGCTTATGAAGCTGTGCTTTTTAAGACTGCATTTGTCTTGGCCTTTTTTTTTTTTTGGAGCGTTGAGGGTTAGTGAACTAGTGTGCAGATCTAAATGTGGAGGTGGGATTTTGGACGTGGCCGATGTTGTGCAGAGGGGTGACGGGGTTTCGCTTTTCAGTAGCAGGTCCAAAACTGACCAGCATGGTAAGGGTACTTGGGTGGCTTTGGGTGGTGTTTGGGGCTCTCCTGCATGCCTGGTACGGGAGTGGTTAGCGATCAGGGGGGCGGGGCTCGGCCTTTTCTTAAAGGGTTACTAAACCCTCGTGGTGTGGTTTTTTTTTTTTTTTTTTTCCCCAAACCTGTCGTCATACTTGCCTCCACTGTGCAGTTTGTTTTGCACAGAGTAGCCCCAATCCTCCTCTTCTGGTGTCCCTCAGGGGCACTAGTAGCTCCTCCCTGCATCGGGAAACCACCCAGGAGAAGCGCTCTCCTGGGGGGGGGGTTCCCCTGCTTGCGTGCTTCCGAGTCCAGCTTTTGTGTCCATAGACACAAAACCAGACTTGGCCCCGTCCCCCGGTGCTTGCGTCATTGGATTTGATTAGCAGCAGCAGGAGCCAATGGCTGTGCTGCTATCAATCTCTATCCAATCAAGAGCCGAGACAACGGGCAAAGAGGGTGTGTGCGTTTCCGGGGTGGGAACGAGCGGGCTCAGGTGAGTAATATGGGGGGTGCTAGGGGGCTGCTCGGTGACAGAAGTTTTTTTCACCTAATGCATAGGTGAAGAAACACAAGGGTTTACAACCCCTTTAAACACCTTAATAGGTCCGCCTTGTCCAAGTTCTTGAATCAGTTTTTAAGAGTCTCCTGGCCGTGGGCTTCCCTTCGCAAGACTACTCCTCATTCGTTTTGGATCAGAGCAGCCACTGAGGTGGCCCGTTGGGGTTTGGAGGACAGGCTGGTGCGTAAGATTGGGCGCTGAGTCGCAGCGCTTCAGGTTATCTGTGCGGCCCCACCTGTTGTAGTAGTCGTTAAGGTTCTTCTGCGGTGTGCTACCGGCCTGCATCCGGTTCATGGCTGGGTTAACGTGTTTGTCTTTATAGTTGAATAAATCAATCGGCACAATATACTGTGAAAATATAATAATGAAAGTAGCCGCTGTCACTTTAAGTGATTTCCCTACCACCTATAAACATTATAATGTGCCAAAAAACAGTGCTGCGTTACTTAAAGCGGAGCTCCACCCAAAAATGGAACTTCCGCTGTTCTGGTTCTCACCCCACAGGTATTTGCTCCCACTTCCGGCGCAAGATCGCCGCAGAATCTACAGCGATCTACGCCATGTCCGGCCCCTCCTCCGCCCCCCCCCCCCCCCTGCTTTTTTCCGGGAGACGCACAGGTCCCAGAAGACAGCAGGGACCAGTCAGATTGCGCAGCGCGACTCGCACATGTGCAGTAAGGAAACAGGCTGTGAAGCCTTGCGGCTTCACAGCCTGATTCTCTTACTTAAGATGCCGGAGCTGAGTCAGCAGCTGCAGTATTTGTAGCCGTTTTTTTTTTTTTTTTTTTTTGCAGATGAAAACCCGCTTTAATCTTCCCGACCAGCCGCCGCAGTTCCAACTGCGGCGTAACGGCACGGCTGGGCGAAACAACGTTACCTTATGTCGCTTCGCCTTTTGGTTACTAGGGGCGCGCGCGCCCCCGGAGGCACGCCCACAGTGTGTGCTCAGAGCCGATGGGAGTGCCCGGCAGGCGCAATGATGGCTGGGCACCCGTGATCGCTCTTGACAGAGCGAGAACCAGGATCTGTGTGTAAACACACAGATCCCAGTTCTTTCAGGGGCGTAGAGACAGATCGTGTGTTCATACTATGTATTCTCTCCCTCTAATCCTAGACAGTCCCATCTCCCTACAGTTAGAACACACACCTAGGGGACACTGTTAACCCCTTGATCGCCCCCTAGTGTTAACTCCTTCCCTGCCGGTGATATCTGTACAGTAATCGGTGCATTTTTATAGCACTGATCGCTGTATAATTGTCAATGGTCCCAAAAATGTGTTAAAAATGTCCAATTTGTCCGCTGCAATATCGCAATCCTGATAAAAATCGGAGATCGCCGCCATTACTAGTAAAAAAAAAAAAATATACACTTTATTTTTTTTCCCCCAAAAATATGTAGAATACATATCGGCCTAAACTGAGGGGAAAAAAAAACTTGAAAAAGAAATGTGGGATATTTATTATAGCAAAAAGTAAAAGATATGGTGTGTTTGTTTGTTTTTTTTTTTTTTTTCAAAATTGTCGCTCTTTTTTGTTTTATAGCGCAAAAAAGAAAAAAAAAATTGTGGGAAAAAAAAAGGACGTCAATTTTTTTGGGTACAGCGTCGCATGACCACGCAATTGTCAGTTAAAGCGACACAGTGCCGTATCGCAAAAAATGGCCTGGTCATTGAGCAGCCAAATCTTTCGGGGCTGAAGTTGTTAAAACTATGCATAATCTGTGAACAATAAACTGCGTAAATACGAAGTATTTAAATGTTGCGCTATTGAATAAATACAATTTTATAATAATACTCAAATCTATAAGTGTAAGCATCGAAAACGAAAGTTTGTGTGAAAAATATTTGAAGAGGATCCTGCCCTAAATCAATTCACCAAACAGAGCAACCAAAGATGAGTGCTCTACACCACCATTTTCACAGGCTGTTCACCTCATACCAGATTAAAATCAGCAGTGATCCTCTCTGGGGAAATGACACCTGGCGTGCTGTAGATCAGACCTCCTTTGGATAAATGGCTCCTTAATAGGGTTCCAATAACCCCCCCCCCCGATAGTCTTGCCCAGTAGAGTAGTTATATGTAAAAGAAAGGGAACATCTAGTGCTCTCCGTTTCCAAAAGATTTAATAGTATAAAGGTAAATGGGTATACTTACAACAAAAGCACAATCGGCTTGTGCAAACTGCAGGGCATAGCAAACATCCAATTCTCGAGATGGCTATGGTTGTAACGTCAGTGCGTAAGCTCCGCCCCTAGATGCGTATCGCCAGGGCGTTGACTTCTTCAGTAAGGGGTGGAGCCATAACGTCACTGCACAGGCTTATATACTCCCCTTTTCCTCCCTACACACGTGCGCAGCTCGTTAGCCAGCAATCACGCTGCCCAGATCGGATATATAGTGCACACCCCTTCCTGCAACATTGAAATACATTGTATTAACACAGTTTATTGTTCATGGATTATGCATGGTTTTAACCACTTCCATACCAGCCACTTTCCCCCTTTCCTGCCCAGGACAATTTTTAGCTTTCAGCGCTGTCGCACTTTGACAATTGCAGCCATGTAACACTGTACCCAAATTAAATTTTTATCATTTTCTTCCCACAAATAGAGCTTTCTTTTGGTGGTATTTGAGTGCCTCTGCGCTTTTTAATTTCCAGCAACCTCGTCACCATCGGCCAGAAAGCCTAAGGGTTTGTGTTGGCTATTCAATGAGGAGATCTGCAAATTCGGGGAATCCTGTCGTTTTCGCCATGAATGCTCGAGCTGTGGAGGTTCCCATCCACTCACAAAGTGCTGCAAACAAGGCAAGGGTAAGTCTTGTGAGGCTGGCAAGAGGGAGGACTCTAATGAAGTTGGAAAAGGTGGCTCTCTTCCTAAGTAGGTATCCCAACCGGGTGGCGGCACGTCATCTTATTCAGGGTTTTTCTGAGGGTTTCTCGGGTTTTTTTTTTCAGGCCAAACCCCGTTTAACCGTTTGCCGACCAGTAGAACTGCGGCAGCACGGCACGGCTGGGCGAAACAACGTTGCCTTACGTCGCTTCGCCTTTTGGTCGCTAGGGGCGAGCGCGTCAGTTAAAGCGACACAGTGCCATATCGCAAAAGATGGCCTGGTCATTGAGCAGTGAAATCTTCCGGGGCTGAAGTGGTTAAAACTATGCATAATCTGTGAACAATAAACTGTGTAAATACAATGTATTTAAATGTTGCACTATTGAATAAATATACGAATAATACTCAAATCCATAAGTGTAAGCATCTAAAACGAAAGTTTGTGTGAAAAATATTTGATTGAAGAGGATCCTGCCCTAAATCAATTCACCAAACAGAGCAACCAAAGATGAGTGCTCTACACCAACATTTTCACAGGCTGCTCACCTCATACCAGATTAAAGTCAGCAGTGATCCTCTCTGGGGAAATGACACCTGGCGTGCTGTAGATCAGACCTCCTTTGGATAAATGGCTCCTTAATAGGGTTCCAAGAACCCCCCGATAGTCTTGACCAGTAGAGTAGTTATATGTAAAAGAAAGGGAACATCTAGTGCTCTCCGTTTCCAAAAGATTTAATAGTATAAAGGTAAATGGGTATACTTACAAGAAAAGCACAATCAGCTTATGCAAACTGCAGGGCATAGCAAACATCCAATTCTCGAGATGACTATGGTTGTAACGGCAGTGCGTAAGATCTGCCCCCCCCTAGACGCATATCGTCAGGGCGTTGACTTCTTCAGTAAGGGGTGGAGCCATAACGTCACTGCACAGGCTTAGATACTCCCCTTTCCTCCCTACACATGTGCGCAGCTCGTTAGCCAGCAATCACGCTGCCCAGATCGGATATATAGTGCACACCCCTTCCTGCAACATTGAAATACATTGTATTAACACAGTTTATTGTTCATGGATTATGCATGGTTTTAACTACTTCCATACCAGGCACTTCCCCCTTTCCTGCCCAGGACAATTTTTAGCTTTCAGCGCTGTCGCACTTTGACAATTGCGCGGTCATGTAGGACTGTATCCAAATTAAATTTTTATCTTTTTCTTCCCACAAGTAGAGCTTTCTTTTCTTGGTGTTTGATCGCCTCTGCACTTTTTAATTTCCAGCAACCTCGTCACCATCGGCCAGAAAGCTTAAGGGTTTGTGTTGGCTATTCAATAAGGAGACCTGCACTTTCGGGGAATCCTGTCGTTTTCGCCATAAATGCTCAGGCTGCGGAGGTTCCCATCCACTCACAAAGTGCTTCAACCGAGGCAAGGAGCTGGCAAAAGGAAGGACTCCGATGAAGGTGGAAAAGTTGGCTCCCTTCCCAAGTAGGTATCCCAACTGGGTGACGGCTCATCTTCTTCTTATTCAGGGTTTTTCTGAGGGTTTCTCGATCCTGTGCGCGTTGTCCAGCATTCCTCCAGTCACCACTAACTTACGATCTGCGAGGCTCCACCCTTCGGTGGTGTCTGCGAAACTGTCAAAGGAGGTGGCCTTGGGGAGGATGGCAGGCCCTTTCACTTCCTCTCCAATGGATAATCTGGTCGTCCGGTCTAAAACAGGTATTTGCTCCCTCTTCCGGCAAAAGATCGCCGCAGAATCTACGGCGATCTGCGCCATGTCATGCCCCTCCCCGGTCCCCCCTGCTTTCTTCTGGGAGACACACAGGTCCCAGAAGACAGCAGGGACCAGTCAGAATGCGCAGCACGACTTGCTCATGCGCAGTATGGAAACGCTGTGAAGCCGCAAGGCTTCACTTCCTGATTCTCTTACTTAAGATGCCAGAGCTGAGGGACGGGTCAGGTGAGGACATTGTGGGCGCCCTGGACAGGTAAGTGTCCTTATTTGAAAAGTCAGCAGCCGCAGTATTTGTAGCTGCTTTTTTTTTTTTTTTTTTTTTTCAGGCGAAACCCCACTTCAACTGCTTGCCGACCAGCCGCCGCAGTTCTACTGCGGCAGAATGGCACGGCTGGGCGAAAGGATGTTACCTTATGTCGCTTTGGCTTTTGGTCACTAGGGGCGAGCGCGCTCCCCCCTAGGAGGCCCGCCCGCAGCGCGTGCCCGGCGGGCGCGATGACCGCAGGGCACCCGTGTTCGCTCGTGACAGGACTAGAACCGGGATCTGTGTGTGTAAACGCACAGATCCCAGTTCTTGCAGGGGGGTAGAGACAGATCTACTGAGTATGAACTCTGATCTCGCTCCTCCTAGACAGTCCCATCCCCTCCTACAGTTAGAACACACACCTAGGGAACACAGTTAACCCCTTGATCGCCCCCTAGTGTGTACCTCTTCCCTGCCAGTGACATACAGTAATCAGTGCATTTTTATAGCACTGATCGCTGTATAATTGTCAATGGTCCCAAAAATGTGTCAAGTGTCCAATTTGTCCGCTGCAATATCGCAGTCCCGATAAAAATCGCAGATCTCAGCCATTACTAGTAAAAAAAAATTATATATAAAGAATACATATCGGCCTAAACTGAGGAAAAGTTTTCTGGAAAAAAAATGTGAGATTTATTATAGCAAAAAGTAAGATATTGTGTTTTTCAAAATTGTCGCTCTTCTCTTTTTTTTTTATAGAGCAAACAAAAAAAATTGTGAGGGGAAAAAAAGGGTGTCAATTTTGTTTGGTTGCAGCATCGCATGACTGCAATTGTCAGTTAAAGCGACACAGTGCCGTATCGCAAAAGATGGCCTGGTCATTGAGCAGCTAAATCTTCCAGGGCTGAAGTGGTTAAAACTATGCATAATCTGTGAACAATAAACTGTGTAAATACAGTGTATTTAAATGTTGCACTATTGAATAAATATAATAATAATACTGAAATACATAAGTGTAAGCATCTAAAACGAAAGTTCGTGTGAAAAATATTTGATCGAAGAGGATCCTGCCCTAAATCAATTCACCAAACGGAGCAACCAAAGATGAGTGCTCTCACCACCATTTTCACAGGCTGCTCACCTCATACCAGATTAAAATCAGCAGTGATCCTCTCTGGGGAAATGACACCTGGCGTGCTGTAGATCAGACCTCCTTTGGATAAATGGCTCCTTAATAGGGTTCCTAGAACCCCCGATAGTCTTGCCCAGTAGAGTAGTTATATGTAAATGAAAGGGAACATCTAGTGTTTTCCGTTTCCAAAAGATTTAATAGTATAAAGGTAAATGGGTATACTTACAAGAAAAGCACAATCAGCTCGTGCAAACTGCAGGGCATAGCAAACATCCAATTCTCGAGACGACTATGGTTGTAACGGCAGTGCGTCAGCTCCGTCCCCTAGACGCGTATCGTCAGGGCGTTGACTTCTTCAGGAAAGGGTGGAGCCATAACATCATTGCACAGGCTTATATACTCCCCTTTCCTCCCTGCACACGTGCGCAGCTCGTTAGCCAGCAATCACGCTGCCCAGACCAGACATATAGTGCACACCCCTTCCTGCAACATTGCAATACATTGTATTAACACAGTTTATTGTTCATGGATTATGCATGGTTTTAACCACTTCCATACCAGGTACTTTCCCCCTTTCCTGCCCAGGACAATTTTTAGCTTTCAGCGCTGTCGCACTTTGACATGTAACACTGTACCCAAATTAAATTTTTATCATTTTCCTACAAATAGAGCTCTCTTTTGGTGGTGTTTGATCGCCTCTGTGCTTTTTAATTTCCAGCAACCTCGTCACCATCGGCCAGAAAGCCTAATGATTTCTGTTGGCTATTTAACGAGGAGATCTGCAAATTCGGGGAATCCTGTCGTTTTCGCCATGAATGCTCGAGCTGCAGAGGTGCCCATCCACTCACAAAGTGCTTCAAACAAGACAAGGAGCTGGCAAAAGGGAGGACTCCGATGGTGGTGGAAAAGGTGGCTCCCTCCCTAAGTAGGTATCCCAACCGGGTGGCGGCACGTCTTCTTTTCTTTTCCAGGGTTTTTCTGAGGGTTTCTTGATCCTGTACGCGTTGTCCAGCATTTCTCCAGTCACCACTAACTTAAAATCTGCGAGGCTCCACCCTTTGGTGTCTGCGAAACTGTCAAAGGAGGTGGCCTTGGGGGGAGGATGGCAGGCCCTCTTACTTCCCCCTCCAATGGATAATCTGGTCGTCCGGTCTAACACAGGTATTTGCTCCCACTTCTGGCGAAAGATCGCCGCAGAATCTACGGCGATCTGCGCGCCATGTCCGGCCCCTCCCCCGCCCCCCCCGCTTTCTTCTGAGAGACACACAGGTTCCCGAAGTCAGCAGGACCAGTCAGAATGTGCAGCGCGACTCGCACATGCGCAGTAAGGAAACAGGCTGTGAAACCGCAAGGCTTCACTTCTGATTCTCTTACTTAAGATGCCGGCTCCTCCACCCGAAGCCGAGGGACGGGTCAGCTTCGGGTGAGGACATTGCAGGCGCCCTGGACAGGTAAGTGTCCTTATTTTAAAAGTCAGCAGCTGCAGTATTTGTAGCTGCTTTTTGCAGGCAAAACCCCCGCTTTAACTGGGTGCCGACCAGCCGCCGCAGTTCTACTGCGGCAGAACGGCACGGCTGGGCGAAACTGTTACCTTACATCACTTCGCCTCTTGTTCACTAGGGGTAAGCGCGCGCCCCTGGAGGCACACCCGCAGCGTGTGCCCAGAGCCGATGGGAGTGCCCGGCAGGCGCGATGACTGCCGGGCACCCGTGATAGCTCGTGACAGAGCGAGAACCGGGATCTGTGTGTTTGTAAACACACAGATCACGGTTATTTCAGGGGAGTAGAGACAGATTGTGTGTTCATACTGAGTATGAACACCGATCTCTCTCTCTCCTCCTAGACAGTCCCATCCCTACAGTTAGAACACACACCTAGGGAACACAGTTAACCCCTTGATCGCCCCCTAGTATGAACCTCTTTCCTGCCAGTGACATACAGTAATCAGTTAATTTTTATAGCACTGATCGCTGTATAATTGTCAATGGTCCCAAAAATGTGTCAAGTGTCCAATTTGTCCGCCACAATATTACAGTCCTGATAAAAATCGCAGATCTCTGCCATTACTAGTAAAAAAATATATACATACGCTTATTGCGTTTCCTTATGTATTTTTTGTAAAAAAAAAAAAATCTGCCTAAACTGAGGAAAAGTTTTATGGAAAAAAATGTGATATTTATTATAGCAAAAAGTAAGATACTGTGTTTTTTTTCAAAATTGTCGCTCTTTTATCACGCAAAAAAAATAAAAAATTGTGGGGGAAAAAAAAGATGTCAATTTTGTTTGGTTGCAGTGTCGCATGACCGCAAGTGTCAGTTAAAGCGACGCAGTGCCGTATCGCAAAAGATGGCCTGGTCATTGAGCAGCCAAATCTTCCAGGGCTGAAGTGGTTAAAACTATGCATAATCTGTGAACAATAAACTGTAAATACAATGTATTTAAATGTTGTACTATTGAATAAATATAATAATAATACTCAAATCCATAAGTGTAAGCATCTAAAACGAAAGTTTGCATGAAAAATATTTAATTGAAGAGGATCCTGCCCTAAATCAATTCACCAAACAGAGCAACCAAAGATGAGTGCTCTACACCAACATTTTCACAGGCTGCTCACCTCATACCAGATTAAAATCAGCAGTGATCCTCTCTGGGGAAATGACACCTGGCGTGCTGTAGATCAGACCTCCTTTGGATAAATGGCTTCATAATAGGGTTCCAAGAACCCCCCGATAATCTTGCCCAGTAGAGTAGTTATATGTAAAAGAAAGGGAACATCTAGTGTTCTCCGTTTCCAAAAGATTTAATAGTATAAAGGTAAATGGGTATACATACAAGAAAAGCACAGTCAGCTTGTGCAAACTGCAGGGCATAGCAAACATCCAATTCTCGAGATGACTATGGTTGTAACGGCAGTGCGCAAGCTCTGCCCCCTAGACGCGTATAGTCAGTGCGTTGACTTCTTCAGTAAGGGGTGGAGCCATAACGTCACTGCACAGGCTTATATACTCCCCTTTCCTCCCTACACACGTGCGCAGCTCGTTAGCCAGCAATCACGCTGCCCAGACCGGACATATAGTGCACACCCCTTCCTGCAACATTGCAATACAATGTATTAACACAGTTTATTGTTCATGAATTATGCATGGTTTTAACCACTTCCATACCAGGTACTTTCCCCCTTTCCTGCCCAGGACAATTTTTAGCTTTCAGCGCTGTCGCACTTTGACATGTAACACTGTACCCAAATTAAATTTTTATCATTTTCTTCCCAAAATAGAGCTCTCTTTTGGTGGTGTTTGATCGCCTCTGCGCTTTTTAATTTCCAGCAACCTCGTCACCATCGGCCGGAAAGCCTAATGATTTCTGTTGGCTATTTAACGAGGAGATCTGCAAATTTGGGGAATCCTGTCGTTTTCGCCATGAATGCTCGAGCTGCGGAGATTCCCATCCACTCACAAAGTGCTTCAAACAAGACAAGGAGCTGGCAAAAGGGAGGACTCCGATGGTGGTGGAAAAGGTGGCTCCCTCCCTAAGTAGGTATCCCAACCGGGTGGCAGCACGTCTTCTTTTCCAGGGTTTTTCTGAGGGTTTCTCGATCCTTTACGCGTTGTCCAGCATTCTCCAGTCACCACTAACTTACGATCTGCGAGGCTCCACCCTACGGTGATGTCTGTGAAACTGTCAAAGGAGGTGGCCTTGGGGGGGAGGATGGCAGGCCCTCTTACTTCCACTCCAATGGATAATCTGGTCGTCCGGTCTAATACAAGTGTTTGGCCCCTCCATCCGCCCCCCCCCCCCCCCCCTCTGCTTTCTTCTGGGAGACACACAGGTTCCAGAAGACAGCAGGGACCAGTCAGAATGCGCAGCGCAACTCGCACATGCGCAATAAGGAAACAAGCTGTGAAGCCGCAAGGCTTCACTTCCTGATTCTCTTAAGATGCCAGCGCGTCCACCCGAGGGACGGGTCGGCTTCGGGTGAGGACATTGCAGGCGCCCTGGACAGGTAAGTGTCCTTATTTTAAAAGTCAGCAGCTGCAGTATTTGTAGCTGCTTTTTGCAGGCGAAACCCCGCTTTAACTGGGTGCCGACCAGCCGCTGCAGTTCTACTGCGGCAGAAAGGCACGGCTGGGCGAATCGACGTTACCTTACTTTGCTTCGCCTTTTGTTCACTAGGGGTGAGCGCATGCTCCCGGAGGCATGCCCGCAGCGTGTGCCCAGAGCCGATGGGAGTGCCTGGCGGGCCGATGTCCGCCAGGCACCTGTGATCGCTTGTGACAGCGAGAACCGGGATCTGTGTGTATAAACACACAGATCCCGGTTCTTTCAGGGGAGTAGAGACAGATCATGTGTTCATACTGAGTATGAACACCGATCTCTCTCCTCCTAGACAGTCCCATCCCCTCCTACAGTTAGAACACACACCTAGGGAACACAGTTAACCCCTTGATCGCCCCCAGTGTTAACTATTTCCCAGCCAGTGACATTTATACTGTAAAATATACGCTTATTGCAAGTTTTTTTTTTTTTTTTTTTTTTTTTCAAAAAATGTGTAGAAGAATACATATCGGCTTAAACTGAGGAAAAATTAAAAAAAAAAAAAAAAAAAAAGTGGGATATTTATTATAGCAAAAAGTAAAAGATAAATTTTTTTTTTTTTTCAAAATTGTCGCTCTTCTTTTGTTTATAGCGCTAAAAAATAAAAATTGTAGGGGAAAAAGACGTCAATTTTGTTTGGGTACACGCGTCGCATGACCGCAATTGTCAGTTAAAGCGACACAGTGCCATATCGCAAAAGATGGCCTGGTCATTGAGCAGCCAAATCTTCCGGGGCTGAAGTGGTTAAAACTATGCATAATCTGTGAACAATAAACTGTGTAAATACAATGTATTTAAATGTTGCACTAGTGAATAAATATAATAATACTCAAATTCATAAGTGTAAGCATCGAAAATGAAAGTTTGTGTGAAAAATATTTGATTGAAGAGGATCCTGCCCTAAATCAATTCGCCAAACAGAGCAACCAAAGATGAGTGCTCTACACCAACATTTTCACAGGCTGCTCACCTCATACCAGATTAAAATCAGCAGTGATCCTCTCTGGGGAAATGACACCTGGCGTGCTGTAGATCAGACCTCCTTTGGATAAATGGCTCCTTAATAGGGTTCCAATAACCCCCCCGATAGTCTTGCCCTGTAAAGTAGTTATATGTAAAAGAAAGGGAACATCTAGTGCTCTCCGTTTCCAAAAGATTTAATAGTATAAAGGTAAATGGGTATACTTACAACAAAAGCACAGTCGGCTCATGCAAACTGCAGGGCATAGCAAACATCCAATTTTCGAGATGACTATGGTTGTAACGTCAGTGCGTAAGCTCCGCCCCCTAAACGTGTATCCTCAGGGCGTTGACTTCCTAAGTAAGGGGTGGAGCCATAGGCTTATATACTCCCCTTTCCTCCCTACACACGTGCGCAGCTCGTTAGCCAGCAATCACACTGCCCAGACCGGACATATAGTGCACACCCCTTCCTGCAACATTGAAATACATTGTATTAACACAGTTTATTGTTCATGAATTTTGCATGGTTTTAACCACTTCCATACCGGGCACTTTCCCCCCATTTCCTGCCCAGGACAATTTTTAGCTTTCAGCGCTGTCGCAGTTTGACAATTGCGCAGTCATGTAACACTGTACCCAAATTAAATTTTTATCATTTTCTTCCCACAAATAGAGCTTTCTTTTGGTGGTGTTTGGTCGCCTCTGCGGTTTTTAATGTTTGCCCTATAAGCGAAAAAAGACCGACAATTAAAAAAAAACTGATGGGTGGCACTGATTGGCACTTCGATGGGGCACTGGCACGTTTTTGGGCACTGTTGTGGACACTGACAGATGTTTATTATGGGGACAGGTTGGCAGGTGTTGGGCACTGATTGGCAGCTGATGAGCACCTTTTGATGGGGGCTGTGCTGATAATCATTGTGCCAATTATCAGCACAGACCCACCCCTCTGACAGGTAGAGCCGCCGATTGGCTCTCCCTGTCAGCATGACCCGAGGAAAGCCATTTACCGGCACTTCCTGGTTCACGCGATGATCAGCTGTGATTGGTCACAGCTGATCACGTGATAAGAAGCCTCTGTCAGAGGCTTTATACCACGATCGGAGTTGCGGTGTGTCACTGACACACCGCACCTCCAATCACCCCACTGTGCCAGCTGTGTTATCCTGGGCACGTCATATGACGTCCGGTCAGGATGTCACAACCACTTTGCCACCGTCATTCTGCTGTATGGCAGGCGGCAAGTGATTAAGTAGCGCAGCACTGTTTTTTGTCTTTCTTTATGTTCGAGTTGTGTCTTATGTGTTGTGGTTATATTCATGTTGGTTTTATGATTATGTCTTGTTTTTCAGGTTCAGAATGTTTGGTGTGGATCCTTGGCCATTCCTATGTTTTTTTGGGGGCAGAACAGGCTGCTCTTAAGCCTGAGGGTCAACAGTTGGGATTTCCCAGGGGACAGGTCAGGATCAAATGGATCGGGGTCCCAGGGATGTTATGGTCCAGGGTCTTACGGGAGGTAGAGCACTATTGCAGGCTTGACAGGCCCCCGGATGTGCTCCTGCTGCATGTGGGAGGCAATGACCTAGGGATTCGCGCCTCACGCGAGTTGAGTAGGGATATCAAATTTGATTTCCTGCGCTTGCGGTCCATGTTCCCCAACACTGTCATCGTGTGGTCTGAAATGATGGCTAGGACTTCCTGGAGTATGGCGATGTCTGTGGAGCGGCTTAACAAAGCTAGGATCAAAGTAAACAAGGAGGTGGGAAAATTTTTTGTCCGTAACGGTGGCTTGACAATTCGCCATCGGGACTTGGAAAAGGAACCTCAGCTGTTCCTGAAAGAGGACGGGGTTCATTTGAATGCGGTGGGGATTGACATTTGGTCTTTGGGTCTGCAGGAAGGAATCCAGCGTGCCCTTCGAGTGTGGCCTGCCGCCCAAGTGTAAGGTTTCACGTTGGGCGTCTGGCAGAGGTAGGGTGTTTTTTTTTTTTTTATTTGGAGAATGATGGGTTGGGCCCATCTCTGGTATGCGTGTACCTGCCCTAATAAAGTCGTAAGTAACACATGTTGGGGCAGTTGGCTGTGTCGGCTGGAGAATTTTCCAAACAATTGTGCCCGAGCTGGTGTAAGTTGCGGCTAGGGGCCATGGAAAGGCAAGGTGGTAAAAGCTGAACTGCTCCAGGGGATGGACTGAGAATGACGCTCTCCTCAATGTGGACGTAACAGGTGCTGGCTCAACGCAAACTATAATAAAGAAGGAAAATCTGGACAGCCGCACTCCAATATACGCCTTTATTTAATAAAAAAAAAAAAAAAAATCATCAAAGTTTATTTAGAAGCAGGGGCAAGATAGCTGACGCGTTTCACAAGAGGCCAGGTGGCGTCAGATACAGCTAGTTGGTCAGTCAAGGGTGCCTTCAAAAATCCTAAGACATAGAAAACAGGCAGTTACATTCAGCTTGCGAGGTTATGGTTTTTCTGTTTATTACCGTTTTATATTAGGTAATTGATCTTTCATGGTTGGTTATTGTAATAAAGGGCTGCTATGGCCATTTAAATACAAGGTATGTCTGGTCTGAATTATTTAAATAGGTGTAAGGTGGCATAACAGCTGGTACTTGGGCAATACCCCAATCATGTGCTGTCTGCCTATATTGCACTGTTATGTTCCATTCGCACCAAGAAGATGACGCACCTTTTTTCAAGTTTCCATTTATCATGTTTAGGTCAATCTATCAATTTTAATGGGCTGCCGTACGTGGAAGAAAAATGCGAAAAAAAGTGAATGACCCTTTTCAAAATCGTGCCACACCAAAATGCATGGTTCTTTTATTATTTGCCTTTTAGTGTGTGATGTGGTGTGCCATTAGGAATTAATATCGCCTCCACATGTCGGCTGAACGTTTTTGTCCATTTTCAGGAAAGTGTGCAATTTTGTGGGTGTTCTAGCAATACACAAGTGTGAGCTTATCCTTATCATTGAAAATGTTTCCCGTAACCTCTGTGGTCTGCTGAACCCCTAGTCTTTATGCTATGGAGTAGAAAAGAGGGGAAGGTGCTTGTATTTCTGTCCTAATAAAATGGTTGTAAACCTCAGACATGAAATATGAACAAAGCATATCCCTCCTGTATAGTGTGTGCTATCCACAGAGCACTAAGTGTCATTTCTGTCTGCTGCTTCCTTCCTCTATCAGCAAGAGTCACTTCTGACTAGTTTTCCTGACACCAAGAGGAAAAAAAGTGACAGGGGAGTGACCTCTAGCTGATTGACAGCCTCAGCTCTGTTTCTGTGTGAAAGGGGGGGTTGTCCCTTCCCTCCAATCAGCTTTTAGAGCTCTCCTCACTGATCTCTGCAGAGTATAACTTCAGCTCTCCGTCCCCTGTTATCTGAGCTCTCAGACAAGCTTTATATTTCTGGCCTTTGAACAGATGTAGAGAAGACTGCAGATAAACAGGTACAATTCATGTAGGATATATTTATTTCCCTATATATCACCTCAGGCCAGTCACATGTTATACTTACCTACTCTGTGGAGGGGTTTTGCACAGAGCAGCCCCGATCCTCCTCTTCCTGGCTGCTGCTTCTTCCCCGCCCTCCCTGCTGAGTGCCCCCATAGCAAGCCTCTTGGGAAGGAGAAATCCAGGGGAACTTCTGCTCTTGTGCACATTGCTGGATTGGGCTAAGGTAAGTATAACGGGGGGCTGAGAGGGGAGCTGCACACTAAGGCTGGGTTCACACTATTGCGAACTGGATATGGATTTCCTCCGTATCCAATTCGCATGTCAGGAGACTGTGACCGGCTCCAGGACAGCTGTGAGACGGTTTGCAGAAGAGTCCTGTGCGTCTTCTGGTCAGTTTCAGGTCCAAATCCAGCCAAAAATTAGGACCTGAAACGGTGAACAGAGACGCACAGGACCCCTGCTGTGTGCCGCTCTGCATGGCAGAGTGAACCCAGCCTGAAGGTTTTTTACCTTTCGTGCATAGAATACTTTATGCTCCGTTCATACATAGGCGTTGTGAATTGCAGGTGTCTGCACGTGATTCCAGAATTGCGGCAAAATGCAGGACACGTTTGCGATGCCATTATTTCTGAATGGCACCCCAAATGTGGTGCAATTTTGCAGCGATTGTCAAGCAAAATAAGTGTTAAAATCACAGCAAAATCGCAGCGCCAAACATTCCTGGCTCTGTGCCAAGATTTGGTGCACGAGCTTCTTTGGAGCATTTTTAGAGCGGAGGGAGCCCGTTCAAATGTGGCCACAAAAACACTAAGGCAACTTTCACACTGAGGCGCTATAGCGCTAAAAATAGCGACTGTAAAGCAACTCTCCTGTCACTCCAGTGTGAAAGCCCGGGGTCTTTCACACTGGAGCAGTGCGCTTGCGGGACATTAAAAAGTCCTGCAAGCAGCATCTTTTGAGGCGCTTTAGGAGCGGTGTATGCACCGCTCCTAAAGCGCCCCTGCCCATTGAAACCAATGGGCAGCAGCGCTTTGCGGGTGCTTTTAACCCTTTTTTGCCCACTGGGGGGGGGGGGGTTAAAAGCACCTTGCTAGTGGCCGAAAAGCGCCGTTAAAACGACGGTAAATCGCTGCTAAAAATAGTAGGGCTTTACCGCCGACGCGTAAGTGGGAAAGTGCCTTAAAAAGCTTAAAAAACAACATGCTGCAGCAGCTGTCGCTGCGCTACACTCAGGTGTGAATGGTTCCTAAAGTTAAAAAACCTTCAGCCTTTAGAATTACTTGAATACCTTTTTAAAGGGGTTGTAAACCCTTGTTTTTAAAAAAAAAAAAAAAATATCATACTTACCTCCACTGTGCAGTTCGTTTTGCACAGAGTGGACCCGATCTTCCTCTTCTGGGGTCCCCCAACAGTGCTCGTGGCTCCTCCCCGCATCGGGAAACCACCTAGGAGAAGCGCTCTTCTTGGGGGTCCCAGTGCGGGCGCACTACCTAGTCCAGCATTTGAATCCATAGACATAGAATGACGGACTTGGCCCCGCCCCCTGGCGCCCGCATCATTGGATTTGATTGAGAGCAGTGAGAGCCAATGGCTGCGCTGCTATCAATCTATCCAATCGAGCCAAGACAATGGGCATAGAGGGTGAGCGCGTTTCCGGCGTGGGAATTACAGGGCTCAGGTGAGTAAAATGGGGGGGCTGGTCAGTGATAGAAGTTTTTTCACCTTAATGCATAGGATGCATTAAGGTGAAAAAACACGAGGGTTTACAACCCCTTTGATCGTGTCAGAAATTCCCTTCCTGTGTCATCCCAAAGAGGCTAATTAGCCCTCCCAGTTTTTATATTGGACTACAGAATAATTAGGGTCTAAGTTGTAGAGAAAAGGAGAGAGGCAGTCGCTAAGTAGTTTAATAAAGGTCAACCAGGCAGGGCTGACACCAGCCAATCCACAAAAAAATGCATGTGTTATTCTACAAAAGCAATAAGAAGCTGAGTGCATTTCAGATCAGATCAATAGATATTTTTCTGTACTTGCAGGATCTTTCGTTGGATAAAACACAGGGAAAGGTACATATATTGCAGAGATTTGCTTCATTTTTATTTATTTTTTGCTTTGACATATGCTTAAAAAAACCTGCCCTTTACAGCTAAGAATGCATGATTGTGATTACATGGATTAGTTTATCAACAAAGCAATAGATCACCATGTCAGCACTGATAAGGCAATCAATAACTTCTTTTTATGGGTGTCACAATTTCTTTCTAAGTGCAATTGATGTGTATCTATTCTAAATAGAAGTACTGAACTCCAGCCAAACGTTTTCAGTTTGTTCTTTACAGAGTAGGAAAGATTAGAAACTTTCTCAGGGTTTTATCATTGTCTGTGTCCCCGTGGGGAGATTTCCTCTCACTTCCTGTCCCGATGACAGGGTGTCAGAACAACAGGCAATCTCTCCAATAGAAGAGGACAGCAGCAAAAATACTAAAAATACTTTTTTTTTTTTTTCAGCAGGGTGGAGAAAAGTGATTTATGATCAGTCATACTGTTATTGTTGTCTGTGCTATCCCTCATACACAGTGCAGGGAAATCTACCTATGTTTGTTTTTTTTTCTAGCGTGTTTTGCAGTTTGCAGAAAAGCACTACACTCAATTTAACATGGTTTCCTACCTATGGGACATGTTCACATCTATGCGTTTTTCAGCCGCTGCATTTTTTGAAAGGGTTAGGGACTTTTTTTTCACCCCGCAGCAGATTGCATTTTGCATGTAATAGACTTCAATGGACCCGCACCAAAAACGCAAGTGTTGCATTTTTTTATGCATTTTTATGTGCTTTTTTTTCTCCATAACAAACTGTAAATAGCTGGTTGTTATGGAGCTGGCCACCATGTCCTTAACAACCGATGAGTCATCAGCTGTCAGCGGGGCCGGGATCTGGGGCCCCCCTTGCTAAAGGAGGGCTTCCAGATTCCGATAAGCCCCCTGTCCGCAGACCCCCAGAACCACCGGCCAGGGTTGTGGGGATGAGGCTCTTGTCTCCATCTAAATAGAGAAAAGGGGCTTTGGGGGGGGCCAAGCCCCCCCTGCCTCAAAGCACCCCATCCCTCCGTGTTGAGGGCATGTGGCCTGGTATGGTTCGGGGGGGGGAGCGCTCGCACGTCCCCTCCCTTTCCTGACCTGCTAGGCTGCATGCTCAGATAATGGCCTGGTATGGATTGGGGGGACCCCATGCCTTTTTACTTATTTATTTTTTTTTTATTCTTGTCTTGACATTCAGCTGTCAGTGGGGAACTCTGCTGACAGCTGATGACTCATCAATTGTTAAGGACATGGCAGCCGGCTTCCCTGCCCGCCCTTTAAAAACCAGCTATTTACTGTTTGTTAAAGAGGAAAAAAAATGCAAAAAGTATAAAAATTGCATGTAAAAACGCATAAAAATTGTGTGTTCTAAAATGCACCGGAAAACGCGCAGAAAGACTGCATCAACTGCATAGATATACCTAGCCTAAGAGAGTGAAAGCTTGACTTTATTGAATTTTGAAGTGTAGCATTTCAGCAAAATATCCAGATTTTGTTTAGATTAATTTGCAATTATAAAAAATGTAATCAAAAGGGAAAAACTTACAATTGTACTCCTCCCTAGTTGTTACTAGTACTACTACAACTATTTCTACTGTTACTACTACTAATTGTTTATCATTAATAGGAATCATTAAAAGAGAAGTATGGGTTTGGGGTTTTTCCCTCCATTATACTTACCTAGGTGGATGCAGCATCGGACCCCCAGGCACCTCTACACTGAGAACTGAGTGATCAAACATTGCCGATGGCTCGGTTCTCACAGCTCTCCTCTCTGCTCCTCCACACTCACTGGAGCACTGAGCTGTGGAGGGGGCGGAGCGGCCGTTTCAGGCTCTTAGCGGCTCGCTGAGAGGCTGAGATGGGTGTCAGTCCAGGCACCTGGCGGATCCCGACTTCCATTGTCGTGATCACGCAGTGCCTGGACTGATTCCTGTGACGTCAGCAGAGAGCAGACTTCAGCCCACTCTCCGCTGAAAATGGGTCACAGGCGTGCAAAAACGAATTGCACTCCTGTGACCCATAGGAGAAGCCCAGCCTAACGAGCTCAGGCTGGACTTCTCCTTTAACATCCTTTGCAGCCCTTTATAACAGAGGACCTTCAGGGGCTATAACAGATCTCTCATAAAGTGCTGTGATCAGTGGTGTATTTTGGTTTTGTGCTGCCCTAGGCAAGACTAAAATCGGGTGCCCCCCCATCTAAATTTGTCCCACCCCACAGTGGGACAAATCACAGGATCTGATAGGGAAGCTGCAGCCGTTCACAGTGAACAGCAATGTCTTCCTCATCAGACCCTGAGACATGATTCGTCCAAGTGCCATATATATAGAAATACTGCCCATGATCTGACGTTCATTGTAATACCTCTCATGTGTTGGACAATCGCTGTTTGCGTGCATGCGGGACCGACACATGCGTTCGCCTTTGCGCAGGAGGACGGGGCACTTTTTTTTAAAATTATTCATTTATTTTATTTCTTTTTACACTGTTGCTTTAAATTGTTTTTCATGATCACTTTTATTGCTGTCACAAGGAATGTAAACATCCTTGTGAGCACAACAATAGGTACGTGACAGGTACTCTTTGTGGAGAGATCTTAGGTCTATAAGACCCCAAATCCCTCCTCTGCTCTTAAAAGCATTCAAAAGCCCAAGAGCGGTGTTTTTGAATGCTTTAGATTTTTTAAAATTGGTGCTGATCGTTTCCAAGTAAACCGGAAGTGAGGTCATGTCATCGCTTCCAGTTTACTGTTACAAACAGCTGATCAAAGCCGATCCAGGCTTTGCTTGGCCGTCTGGCCAGCCGGTGGGACAGGAGAGCCGCGAAAGGGGGCGGGAAGGGGGGGGTCCCTGACCCCTCCCACTGCTTGTAATAGCAATCGAGCCTCTAGTAAGCCGTTCCGATTGCTATTACAAGAGAGCTGACCGCCGGCTCTGAAAAACGATACTAGGATCTAGGAATACAGGCATCACCCCGGTACAAGCATCGAAAGGATGGGAAGTGGTTAGAGAGCTGCCTCTGCCCTTCTGCCTGGGGGCGGCGCTGCCCCCCTGAAAAATGCCTCCCAAGGCAAACGCCTTGTTTGTGGTAGATACACCCCTGCCTGTGATATCACTGTCACCTTAAAGTGGTTGTAAACCATAAAAAAAAAAAATAATCCTAAAAAAAAAAAAAAACCTGCAAGACAAAGGCATAATGAGCTAGTATGCATAGCATACTAGCTCATTATGAATTACTTACCTGAGATCGAAGCCCCCGCAGCGGTCCTCGTTCACCACTCCGGCAGCCGGCAGTGCTCCCGGGGGTCACTTCTGGGTATCGCGGCTCCGGCGCTGTGATTGGTTGTAGCCGCAATTTCGTCACTCCCGCACATGCGCGCAGGAGCCGCCGGTAATGACACAGTCTAACTGAAGCAACGGCACACACATGCCGTTGCTTAAATGCGCATGTGCCGCATGACGTCAGCACATGCAAATACAGGGGATATCTCCTAAACCGTTCAGGTTTAGGAGATATCCAGTGTAGCTACAGGTAAGCCTAATAAAAGGGTTTACAACCACTTTAAGAGCCTATGTCAATGGGCCTGAGGGAGCAAATGCAGCATGCTTTTAATGTCAGTTTGAGATTTTACTAAGATCATTTAAAATTAAAACGGAACAAAACCCATCGATTTAACAGTTCCAAGAAACAGTTATATTCCCAGCATTCTCAACCAAGCTGTCAAACCATCAAATGACTGGAGTTATAACTGATCACATGTGCAGCATCATGGCAGTTGAAGGTCAGAGGCCAAGATGGCAGCTTCCTTGGCTGAAAGGAGATGAGGGTTTAGTTCCGTTTTAATTAGAGGTCTAGTTGACCTACATTTGACCTGTTTAGAGCTCTTTTTGCATTTCATTAGATTGTATGAAAAGAAGTTTTGAAGCAAACAAAATCCCATCAATACATACCCTAATGAAGATGTTTAGGAAGTGAGGAGCACTAAATATAGTATGAAGAATTCAAGAGATTAAAATTCAGTTTTTAACCGAATGTGTTTGATATAGTAACACCTCCCTCCCCTCCCCCCTTTATTGGTGCTCTGTGCGCTTTAAAACCTTTGCTGGACTTGAAAGGGTTAACAGTATTTCAGAATAATTGTGTTTCTGCAGATTTATTATTTCCTAAGCTGTTTATTGTCAATTTGCAATTGTATTCACACTGACCATTGTGTTCAGACAACACCAATACCAACAAATATCGGCTACGCTAAGCCAAGGAAACCCCCAAAACAAAAAAAACCCCAACAAACAGAAAAATACACTATATTGTCAAAATTGGGACGCCTGCCTTTAAACACACAAGAACTGTAATGGCATCCCAGTCTTAGTCCACAGGGTTCAATATTGAGTTGGCCCACCCTTTGCAGCTATTACAGCTTCAACTCTTCTGGGAAGTCTGTCCACAAGGTTTAGGAGTGTGTCTATGAGAATGTTAGACTATTCTTCCAGAAGTGCATTTGTGAGGTCAGGCACTGATGTTGGGCGAGAAGGCCTGGCTCGCAGTCTCCACTCTTAATTCATCCCAAAGGTGTTCTATGGGTTTGGGGTCAGGACTCTGTGCAGGCCAGTCAAATTCAGCCACCCAAAACTCGCTCACCTATAACTTTATTGACCTTGTTTGTGCACTGGTGCGCAATCATGTTGGAACAGGAAGGGGCTATCCCCAAACTGTTCCCACAAAGTTGGGAGCATGAAATTGTCCAAAATGTCTTGGTATGCTGACGCTTTAAGATTTCCCTTCACTGGAACTAAGGGGCCAAGGCCAACCCCTGAAAAACAACCCCACACCATAATCCCCCCTCCACCAAATGATTTGAACCAGTGCACAAAGCAAGGTCCATAGTTACATGGATGAGCGAGTTTGGGGTGGAGGAACTTGACTGTCCTGACCCCAACCCCACAGAACACTTTTGGGATGAATTGGAGTGGAGACTGCGAGCCAGGCCTTCTACACCCCAACATCAGTGCCTGACCTCACAAATGCTCTTCAGGAAGAATGGTCAAACATTCCCATAGACACTCCTAAACCTTGTGGACAGCCTTCCCAGAAGAGTTGAAGCTGTTATAGCTGCAATGGGTGGGCCAACCCAATATTGAATCCTACAGACTTATGCCCCGTACACACGGTCGGATTTTCCGACGGAAAATGTGTGATAGGACCTTGTTGTCGGAAATTCCGACCGTGTGTGGGCTCCATCATACATTTTCCATCGGATTTTCCGACACACAAAGTTTGAGAGCAGGATATAAAATTTTCCGACAACAAAATCCGTTGTCGGAAATTCCGATCGTGTGTACACAAATCCGACGCACAAAGTGCCACGCATGCTCAGAATAAATAAAGAGATGAAAGCCATTGGCCACTGCCCCGTTTATAGTCCCGACGTACGTGTTTTACGTCACCGCGTTTAGAACGATCGGATTTTCCGACAACTTTGTGTGACCGCGTGTATGCAAGACAAGTTTGAGCCAACATCCGTCGGAAAAAATCCTAGGATTTTGTTGTCGGAATGTCCGAACAAAGTCCGACCGTGTGTACGGGGCATGAGAATGGGATGCCATAAAAGTTAATTTGCGTGTAAAGGCAGACGTCCCAATACTTTTGACAATATAGTGTACACTTTCATATGCATTTGGATATATTTGTAAACCTTCATAGACATCCGTATACCACATTGCACAACTTATACATGTACAATACACTAATATACTTAGCTCTCACCTTGGATCAACAGCACGATTAAGCAATTAGCTATAAAAGTGGAACTAAAATGCATGTTTTGCAGGTAAAGTGTTGTAATGATGCATCGGGAAATAAAGAGTCAGATAATTTAACTACAATGAGTCCAAACATGTATATCAGACCCTATAAAACTTTTCGGGGCAGGAACTATAGGTGTATATTATTTTATGTATAGGCAGTTCTTTATTCACGTGACAAAACACTTGTAGAGGAGGATTGACTTTTATCCAGTTAAGCAAAACTGTCTTCTAGCTTCAAACCAAATCAACAGAAACATGGTCCATGCATGGAGAAGAGGTATGAAGCCATTGAGAACACACAAACCTTTCTAGTCTTTGAAACATGAAAAATTGAGATATAGTATCAATATATGGGCTGGACCAAAACTCATTGTATGTAACGTTAGCTAGCCATGTACTGTAAATGGGACATTGGGCATGAGATCCAAAACCCATACTCAGCAGTTTGTCTGGAGTATAGTAGAGTTGAAGAATGAGTTTAAATGGAATACAGGCTAAATGGCTGCAGAATACTCATCTCAGAGCATATGTGGCATCTCTCGTATGCCTACATGAGTTTGTTAAAAGTACAGTATGTAGTCAGTCTAAATATGCCAAGTGCACTCATTTTGTTAGGTACCAAACAAAGCACCAGTAGACCAGGCCCTCCCAATCCCCCCCCCCCCCCAAACCATTTTGCTCTGCCCCAGAGCTCAATCATGGGGATAATTTAGCTCCAGAGTGAAGTGAAACAAATTTACATAGTTACATAGTAGGGAAGGTTGAATAAAGACAATAGTCCATCCAGTTCAACTTGTGTTGGTGTATGCGTGTCAGTGTCGGTAATCATTTCCCATATCCCTGTATGTTGTGTTCTTTAACCACTTCAGCCCCGGAAGGATTTACCCCCTTCCTGACCAGAGCACTTTTTACAATTCGGCACTGCGTCGCTTTAACTGCTAATTGCGCGGTCATGCAATGCTCTACCCAAACGAAATTTGCGTCCTTTTCTTCCCACAAATAGAGCTTTCTTTTGATGGTATTTGATCACCTCTGCCGTTTTTATTTTTTGCGCTATAAACGGAAAAAGACTGAAAATTTTGAAAAAAAATGATATTTTCTACTTTTTGTTATAAAAAAAATCCAATAAACTAAATTTTAGTCATACATTTAGGCCAAAATGTATTCGGCCACATGTCTTTGGTAAAAAAAATGTCAATAAGCGTATATTTATTGGTTTGCGCAAAAGTTATAGCGTCTACAAACTAGGGTACATTTTCTGGAATTTACACAGCTTTTAGTTTATGACTGCCTATGTCATTTCTTGAGGTGCTAAAATGGCAGGGCAGTACAAACCCCCCCCAAATGACCCCATTTTGGAAAGTAGACACCCCAAGGAAATTGCTGAGAGGCATGTTGAACCCATTGAATATTTATTTTTTTTGTCCCAAGTGATTGAATAATGACAAAAAAAAAAAAAAAAAAAAAAATTTACAAAAAGTTGTCACTAAATGATATATTGCTCACATAGGCCATGGGCATATGTGGAATTGCACCCCAAAATACATTCAGCTGCTTCTCCTGAGTACGGGGATACCACATGTGTGGCACTTTTTGGGAGCCTAGCCGCGTACGGGGCCCCGAAAACCCAGCACCACCTTCAGGATTTCTAAGGGCATACATTTTTGATTTCACTCCTCACTACCTATCACAGTTTTGAAGGCCATAAAATGCCAAGATGGCACAACCCCCCCCCAAATGACCCCATTTTGGAAAGTAGACACCCCAAGCTATTTGCTGAGAGGCATGGTGAGTATTTTGCAGCTCTCATTTGTTTTTGAAAATGAAGAAAGACCAGAAAAAAATTTTTTTTTTTTTCTTTTTTCAATTTTCAAAACCTTGTGACAAAAAGTGAGGTCTGCAAAATACTCACTATACCTCTCAGAAAATAGCTTGGGGTGTCTACTTTCCAAAATGGGGTCATTTGGGGGGGTTTTGTGCCACCTGGGCTTTCCATGGCCTCCGAAACTGTGATAGGCAGTGAAGAGTGAAATCAAAAATTTACGGCCTTAGAAAGCCTGAAGGCGGTGCTTGGTTTTCGGGGTCCCGTACGCGGCTAGGCTCCCAAAAAGTCCCACACATGTGGTATCCCCGTACTCAGGAGAAGCAACAGAATTTATTTTGGGGTGTAATTTCACAAATCCCCATGGCGTGTTTGAGCAATATAACATTTAGTGACAACTTTGTGCAAAAAAAAAAAAAAAAAAAAAAAAAATTTGTCTCTTTCCCGCAACTTGTGTCACAATATAAAATATTCCATGGACTCGACATGCCTCTCAGCAAATAGCTTGGGGTGTCTACTTTCCAAAATGGGGTCATTTGGGGGGGTTTGAACTGTCCTGGCATTTTATGCACAACATTTAGAAGCTTACGTCACACATCACCCACTCTTCTAACCACTTGAAGACAAAGCCCTTTCTGACACTTTTTGATTACATGAAAAAATTATTTTTTTTTGCAAGAAAATTACTTTGAACCCCCAAACATTATATATTATTTTAAAGCAAATGCCCTACAGATTAAAATGGTGGGTGTTTCATTTTTTTTTTTCACACAGTAATTGCGCAGCGATTTTTCAAACGCATTTTTTGTGGAAAAAACACACTTTTTTAAATTTTAATGCACTAAAACACACTATATTGCCCAAATGTTTGATGAAATAAAAAAGATGATCTTAGGCCGAGTACATGGATACCAAACATGACATGCTTTACAATTGCGCACAAACGTGCAGTGGCAACAAAATTAATACATTTTTAAAAGCCTTTAAAAGCCTTTACAGGTTACCACTTTAGATTTACAGAGGAGGTCTACTGCTAAAATTACTGCCCTCGATCTGACCTTCGCGGTGATACCTCACATGCATGGTGCAATTGCTGTTTACATTTGACGCCAGACCGACGCTTGCGTTCGCCTTAGCGCGAGAGCAGGGGGGACAGGGGTGCTTTTTTTTTTTTTTTTTTTTTTCTTTATTATTTTTTTGCTTTTTTATCTTATTTTTAAACTGTTCCTTTCATATTTTTTTTTAAATCATTTTTATTGTTATCTCAGGGAATGTAAATATCCCCTATGATAGCAATAGGTAGTGACAGGTACTCTTTTTTGAAAAAATTGGGGTCTATTAGACCCTAGATTTCTCCTCTGCCCTCAAAGCATCTGACCACACCAAGATCGGTGTGATAAAATGCTTTCCCAATTTCCCAATGGCGCTGTTTACATCCGGCGAAATCTAAGTCCTAAAATGCTCGTAGCTTCCGGTTTCTTAGGCCATAGAGATGTTTGGAGCCACTCTGGTCTCTGATCAGCTCTATGGTCAGCTGGCTGAATCACCGGCTGCATTCTCAGGTTCCCTGTTGAGACAGGAGAGCCAGAGAAAAACACGGAAGACGGTGGGGGGGGGGGGGCATTCCCTCCCACTGCTTGTAAAAGCAGTCTAGAGGCTAATTAGCCACGAGGATTGCTTTTACATGAAAGCCGACCGCTGGCTGAAAAGAATGATACCAAGATGATACCTAAACCTGCAGGCATCATTCTGGTATAACCACTCAAAGTCGTGAATGGCGTACCTGAAGACAAAAAAATGGTTAACAATAAAGCACAGTAAACGGTAAAGTATAAAAAATTGCATACCTGAAAAGCAAACATGATAAAACATAATAACAATAAAACATTGCAGAATAGAATACAGTAAAAAAGAGCAGAACACCAGAGAGAGAATAGAGAGAGAGAGAACAATAAAACGACAACTATTTTTTTTTATTTTTGTTTGTGTTTTTTTTTTTTTTTTACACTTTTTTTTTGTAACTGTACCTTTTATAACTGTAACCGGTTCCAGGTTCGGGTCTCTCAAAATGCGATGGCATCTTGGGAGACCCTGTGAAAGTGTGCCTAGTCTGTGCAATGCTGTACCCTACGCTAATACTCAACTAGTGTATGGTAGCGTTCAAAACATTCACCAATGCAAAGACCAGGATTATCAGGACAGGAGGGACAATAATAGCGGGTGTCACGTCTATATACGCGCTTGCTGCAGACACATCTTTTTTGGGGGGGTTCATTGGGTAGGGGTACTCGGGAGGACATATAAATGCCTCTCATGCAGCCGACTGCATTTGGTTGGGGATGTGAATGGGGGAAATACGGGCGCTGCAGAAGTGGTGGGTTCCCAATTAGGATTGGCGAATGCAGCAGGAAGGGCATTATGGGCACGACGGGCCTGTGTTTGTCTTTTTGGTGGCAGCGGGACACTACTTGTGCTTGCCACCTCACCAGCTTGAACTGCACTTATGGGACTCGCCACGTCACCAAGTGTTACTGCAGTGCTGGTATGACTACGACTGGGGTGTACTAGGCCGCTGGCGCTTGCCAGTTCACCAAAACGCTACAAAAAAAAGTGACAGTGATCGATCGATACTGCACTTGGGTGGGCTGGGCTGGGCCGGGCGGAGGGGCAAAACGCAGGTGCTAGCAGGTATCTGGGCTGATCCCACTAACACTGCGTTTTTGGGAACCCTAAACTGCTGGGGATGCTAGTATAGATCTGATCGGATCAGATATTGATCCGATCAGATACTATACCACTAAGGGAGGTGTACGGTGCGTGCGTGGGTGTTAGTGGTACTGGCGCTAATCTGACGCTGCTTGGGGCTGGTGCTTGCCAGTTCACCAAAATGCTACCAAAAAAACTGTTAGCGATCGCAGGGATCAGGCCTGACTCTGCGAACGCTGCAGTTATGCGTTTAGTGTTTTGTAAGTGACAGTGATCGATCGATACTGCACTTGGGTGGGCTGGGCGGAGGGGCAAAACGCAGGTGCTAGCGGGTATCTGGGCTGATCCCGCTAACACTGCGTTTTTGGGAACCCTAAACTGCTGGGGACGCTAGTATAGATCTGATCGGATCAGATATTGATGTGTTCAGATACTATACCACTAAGGGAGGTGTACGGTGCGTGCGTAGGTGTTCGCGGTACTGGCGCTAATCTGACGCTGCCTGGGGCGACGCATATCACCGCCGGGCAATCAGGGGGCTAAACCTTTATTCAGTAATAAACGGCGGGTGCCCTGACACTAAAAAAAATAAACAAACTAACCAGCGTCACCCGTAACAGTTATACGGTGATCAGTGGTGAAAGGGTTAACTAGGGGGCAATCAAGGGGTTAAAACATTTATTAGGTAGTATATGGGGGTCCCTGTCGCTATAAAACGCTGACAGCGAACCTAAATATTTACGTTCCTAACTAGCGTCACCAGCGACACTAATACAGCGATCAGAAAAATGATCGCTTAGCGACACTGGTGACAGGGGGTGATCAAGGGGTTAAAACTTTATTAGGGGGGGTTAGGGGGGTACCCTAGACCTACAGGGGGGTAATACTAACTGTCCTACCACTGCTAACTGTCACAAACTGACACCATGCAGTAATCAGGAAAAAAACAAAACAAAACAAAAAAACCTGCTTGCTGTCAGTTTGTGACAGGGGGGGGGGTGATTGGGGGGGGATCGGGGGGCGATCGGGGGGGGATCGGGGGTGTTTAGTGTGCCTGGCATGTTCTACTGTGTTGTGTGAGTGTTGGTGCACTTACATGTCTTCTCTCCTCGGTGCTGGAACGGAAACTGGCCAGCCGAGGAGAGATGACATCACATCCTCTGCCTCTGTGTACTATACAGAGGCAGGGGATGTTTCTCATTGGCTGGGAGCGATCGCGAGGGGGGGGCCACGATCGGATGGTCTCCCCCTCGTCTCTCAACTCTCCCAGCCAAACGCCGACCGCCGATGGCACCGGGGGGGGGTCCGATCGGACCCCCCGCCCGCGGGAAGGCAATCACGTACCAGGTACGTGATTTTGCCTGCCCGTGCCGCTCTGCTCACGTATATATGCGTGAGGCGGTCGGCAAGTGGTTAAGATGCACGTTCAAGAGTCTTTTAAAAATAACAATATTCCCTGCTGACACCACCAATTGTGGAAGAGAGTTCCACATCCACATCGCCCTGACAGTGAAAACCCCCCTGCACAGCTTAAGGTTAAACCGCTTCTCCAATCTCATTGTGTGCCCCCCCGTGTCCTCTCACACCCCCTGAGACTGAATATTTTTTTTCCTATGCTGGTATCACCATTGAGGTATTTGTAAATCACTATCATGTCCCCTCTCAAGTGTCCCTTCTCCAGCAAGAATAAATTTAGTGGATGTGACCTGGTTGGAGCCTGGGCTGAGGCTATCATACACCTTCTCACAAGTGTAGCGGTACCCCCCGTAGGGGCTGCTGAGTGTTGTGGCCCACCTGTCACTCTGCCAAGCCCAGCATTCACTTCCAGACACTCCAAGACAATGAACAGTCCGTCAGCTTTGTTTTTGTATTTTATTGAGGGAATCTAACATGGATGGGGCTGCCCAGTAGAAATGATAGCAATTTGCTTGGGACAACTATGTACAGTCCAGCAGGTTCACTCCATTTCTCCTCCTGCACATCACTTCCTCTCTAATTTCCAGGCATAGCTAGCACAATGTGGTTAGGCCTGACTGGCTCAGGCAGACCTTAGCAACAGCCTTTTGCAGCCAGGGACCACGGGCTCTTGTAGTGTAGCAGACAGAAAGTTTGTGGTGCTAGCTGACCTATCTATGGTTACTAAGCCCAGTAACTCATCTTCAGGCCCTGCCAGCCCTCCATTGCCCTTGACAACACAGTCCACTCCACTGGATCTGCACCCATCCCAGACTGCATGCTCCTAGTCCTCCCGACTGTGCATGTCACTCACCAGCCCTCTCCTGGCTGCAACCAGTTGTTTCTCTCCTTGAAGACTTGCTGTCCTCTTTGCTCCTCCTTTGCCTCCTGGCCAAGATGCCTTCATGGTTTCTTGAAGGGCCTCGTCTGCACCCGAGCCCAAGGTCCCCCCCCTCAAGCTCTGAACAACTCCAACTGCCCCCTAGTTGGGCTGACCCTGGGTACTTAAGGAGACCTGCCCCCTGCCATTCCAAGTTGGGGATTGCTCAGGTCTCCTTAGAGTACCCCAGGCAGCTCCACCTCTCCTCTCCTCCTCTCTTTCCAGTACCTTCCAGAAAGCTCTAGAAAGAAGAGGGAGGTCTTAGTGATGCTGCCTGTGAGTCATCAGCTGCTAACCTGAGCCATTCCCAGCCCAGATCAATACAGCCAGGCCTGCCTAAATTTGCCTACCCTAAGACAAAAAAATCCTACTCTAGCACCTACCTACCTAGAGGGTGCTACACAGGCGTCAAACTATTGTGTAGCTTGCTGAAAAGCTGCTAAAGCCTGCTAGCAGCTTGTTTAAAGTGGTAATCAACACTCCCATAAGGATCTGTGTTCAACATTTACAAACTGGAGTGGAATGGTACTTTATAAGCTTCAACAAAGCTTGATGAAAACTCTGCAAGCGCTTTTCAAAGCTTGATGTTCACACTGCTCTAATACTCTAAGCTAAAGCCCATGTGAAACAGGCCCTAATGAGGATGCCTTAAGGTAGGACATTAGTCACTGTGCCTTTTGCTCAAAAAATGACCAACACTGTTCCCTTAGCACTTATAGCTAATATATCAAAAACTCATTCTTGCAAGCTTATTTAGTTCATATTATTAACAGCTGCTTTTTTATTGTTATTAGTTGTTTTATTTCTTGGATAGAATGAACCAGCTAGAACATTCTCTTCTATGTGTACTTCCCATGATTTTCTTGTTTTCTTGTCTCACAAATAACCGGTTCAACTGTACAGGATGTTTGATGTTGGTGAGTAAACCTCACAAACCCACACATGTGTGACTTTATTTATATTTGTTTGTCACTAATAGAATTCTTGTGAAGGATATAGAGGCTTCCGCAAAATGAATGTCAATGAAGTTTGCTCACCTCAGGCTTGACTAGTCACAAGACAGAAAGGGCTATAGTACACAGTTTGAGCCAATATGAAAGATTCTGGAGGTAGAACAGTATTGACCATGGCAGCCAATAGGATTCTCTCTCATTGGGCCACCATGAATGTTTTTCTTCTGCACCTACGACTAATGCCGCGTACACACGATCAAAATTTCTTGGATGGTTTTTCCGACAAAATTCCACTCAAGCTTGCCTTGCATACACACGGTCACTCAAAAGTTCTCTGAACTTTCGACCGTCAAGAACGTGGTGACGTACAACACTACAATGAGCTGAGAAAATGAAGTTCAATGCTTCCGAGATGCGTTGAATTGTTTCCGAGCATGCGTGTTTTTTTTGCGCGTCCAAATTGCATACAGACGAACGCATTTTTCGATAGGAACTTTTCCCGACCGAAAAATAGAGAACCTGCTCTCAATCTTTTGCTGGCTGGAATTCCGCCAGCAAAAGACCGATGGAGCATACACACGGTCGCATTTTCCGACAAAAAGCTCTCATCGGAATTTTGCTGGCGGCATTTCCGATCGTGGCATTAGTCACTACTTCTACTCCTTAATCTGGTCTTCTTAGCAATGGCTCCAATATTTCTGAATAAAAGTGTATAATTTATTCTTCCCAGAACTATCTTTTTTTTCAAACTTTCTTTTTTTTTTATATATATCTATCTATTTATTTTACATAAGGATTTCTATACGTTTTGGATAGACAAACAAGCAATAAAACCCCCAGGTTATGGGTTTGCTTTGTCTATGCCCCATTGGGAAGATTTCTCTTCACTTGTCCTGGAGGCACAACAGGAAACAAAGAGAAAGTGAGAGAAAGTCCTGTTGACAATGATCACAACAACAAATAGAGGTAACGGTCTCCCCAGGAGGTGTTTGCCTGTAGATACACTTGAAAAGCTAAACTCTAGTTAGATACATACCGCCCAACTTTTGGAAATGGGAATTAGGGACATCTATCAGCAAAGGTATGTAAGCATTGGACACACCCCTTGCCATGCCCCCCACCTTAAAGAAGAATTAAATAATAAAAAAATGATGGGTTAAACCCACAAGTGCTTCTTTTTTAACCACTATTCCTTTATTTTGGCTTTTGGAATTTACAAATGCGGCAATTTAGAAATTGGATGAAAGGTTTAGCACCGTAAAAGACTTTTTGAAAGATAAGTAGTACCTTTTATATATAACTATATAGATCAGACCAAAATGAGGGACAAATGTGGAGGAAAGAGGGACAGAGGGACTTTGTTCCAAATCAGGGACAGTCCCTCGAAATCAGGGACAGTTGGGAGCTATGTAGATATAAAAGACACATTAATACAGTGCTGCATGCATTATTTTTCAATGCAAGCAGAGTAAATACCTGAATTTGGCCCAATATCAGTCACTAGATTCCCTGTACAGCAGGGTGGGACTATTAGAGGAAAAAGCAGCATTAAGTTCCTTTACTGACAATGGGGCATGTTAAAAGGATGAGAAAGCAGAGTGATAGAGAGATGAAAAGCTGACGTTGTTATTTTATGTTTTTATGGGCTATTCATTTGATCTTGTTATTTTTAACTGGAGTTCTGCTTCATAGAATATGCAAGCTTGCATCCCTGAGTCCCCCTACCCATATCTAATGGACGAACTCCAGTACACAATGGGAAGACACTGAGATCTTGGCCATGACAAACTTATGTGCATTTATCCCAGTTCTTCTTATAGATCCAACCACAAGAGTATGGTTTTATTTGGAGGCATGCTGCACCCGTTCAGTCCTTTGTTCCGTTGGAAAACGGCACTCCCCCACGACCCAGGGATAGACTGTTCCTGATGTCCTCTCTTCCAGAGCAGGTTTATGGGCATGATGATGTCAGGAACAGTCTACCACACAAGACCGGGGGTCCAGGGGCCACAGGGACCGGTTTAAGGAGGGTCAGAGGATTAGGTAAGTATATCTCCATTCTCCAATCCCCTAGACAAAAACAAGCAGTTGCAAAGCATGTGGGTGTGCCATGGTGGTGCAGGTTTTTAGGCATTAAAACAGACAATGAGGAGGCAACATAATACCTGTGTACACAAGCCCATATGAAGGGGAGAAGGAGAAATGGCCTCCGGAGATGTGATTATACACTGTCTACTACTGCAGAGACCTTCTGGAATAAAAGATTGCCTGACAGGGTCTCTTTAAGGCAGATGCCCTTACGATTCACTGTAGAAATAAAGCCACAAGTTCATTACAGCAGTTTACTAGCAACAGCCTGCCAGAAAAGCGACAGGCAGTGATAGCTGGAAAGTCGAAGGTGGCCCATCCCTGATTAACGATGAGAAGAAAGTGTACGTGGGAGGACGCAAGAATGTGGTAATGGTACAAAATCGAGGACGTTCTTCATAGTTGATGACCAAATATTGTTGTTTTCATTCCTTGCCATGGCGCTAAGATCAATAAGCGGGACAATGCGCTACTGATGACCTCCCCACCTGAAACAATGCACCATGCCGCAGCTCACTTTCTACTGCTCAGCCAAGAAATGTGGAACTCCCTTTACAGTAATTAAGCTTGTTATGTCATGTAATTCTCCACTTGTGTAGCTCTTTCTCTTTTTTTTTTTTTTTTCATACCCCTCTCATGGCTGTAATGTTTACTCTGGCTTGAAGATGAGTTAGATGCAAAGGTAAGCGGTATTGTTTCTTTGCCTTCCCATGGGAAAACGGAATTGCTCTGGATGTCTTTCAACAAACGCAATGCGGGGGGAAGAGGAACAGTGTAGAGATTGTTTACGTTTGGCAAACCTCTCCTTTGACACCTTCAGTGCTGGCCTGTTCTGTAAACCTGAACAAAAAAAAAAGAGATTGGCAAAAGGAGAGAGCAGCACAAAGTTACAGTACTGATCAATGCGAACGCTGCTGCTTCCATACAGGCTGGCCCTAAGGGCCTGAGTCAATGGGTTTCGGGCCTGTGTCAATTACATTCCATTTAGATGCTTCTGCAAGCTTTCGGAATTCATTGACAGGTGCATCTGACTTTAAAGTGACCTTCTTCTGCAACTGTTCGGCTTCAAGCAGCTTTTGCATTCCTATAGCCTTACATGAGAATTAGACATGTGCACAACAAAATATACTTGTTTCGTTTCTTTTCTGTTACGTTTCCGTTGATTCATAACGATTCGTAACTTCGTAAGACGCGGGTTGTCATATTCGGACTCGTTCGCATTTTCGTAACAGATAAATTTTCGTTGATACGAAATGATTCGTAATTCCGTTATGCCCTGTACATGCGGGCGGACTTTTCGGCAACAAAGGTCCGACAGTCTTTCCGACGGACTTTTGACGGACTTTTGAGGGACTTTCGAACGAATGGACTTGGCTACACACGATCACACCAAAGTCCGACGGATTCGTACGTGATGATGTACACCGGACTAAAATAAGGAAGTCCGTAGCCAGTAGCCAATAGCTGCCCTAGTGTCGGTTTTTGTCCGTCGGACTAGCATACAGACAAGCGGATTTCTCGATAGGAACTGGGTCCGGCGGAGTTCTGGTGGAAAGATTTGAAACATGTTCCAAATCTAAAGTCTGTCAGATTTTCGACAGAAACGGTCCGCTGAAGGTCCGATGAAGCCCACACACAGTCGGATTGTCAGCTGGATTTGGTCCATCTGACCAGTCCGGTCGAAAAATCAGCTCGTGCGTACAGGGCATAAGTCTGATTTTCTTTGATTCAAAATTCATAATTTTGTTAGATAATGATTTTCGTTTATTCGGTACACTACTCGTAATTTAGTAATTGTTACTTTTGTGAGGTTGCCTTTTTCGTTAATTCGTACTTTCGTAGGAAATAAAGAGTAATAATCCTATGCTTGATTTTCTAATAAGTCCTGTACTTACTCCAGTCCACTCCCTCAGTCACCAGACCGGACTCCGTCTCCTCAACTGAATCTAAAAAGATTCAGGAATGCAGTGTGACTCAGACACAAAAGGGATAAGATGATTGGCTAAAGATAATAAGATACATCACTCACTAATTCACTGTCCATTCGAAAGAACGATTCGAGAACACGAAATTACGAACATACTAAATTACGAACATACATATTAAGATACATTAACACTGTCCATTCAAAAGAACGAAGAACACGAACAAGCAAAATTACAAACAGACGAAGAAACAAAATTACGAACACACAAATGAAAATACAAACATTAAAAATTTTGAACAGACAAAGGATTGAAAATACGAAATGTAAATCATTTATTATAGATGTCATTTTCTTTCTTTTACTTTTTCGGCGTTTCGTATTTTCGTGTTTGTTATTTTGCTTATTCGTAATTTTGCAATTTTCAGATTTTGGTTCTTTCAGCTATTCGGATGTTCGAATTGATCCGAATGTACAAATACTAACAAATTCGTATGAAAATCCATTCGTTACGAACCGAATCGTACATGTCTAATGAGAATGCAAAACCCATTTGAAGCAACCAAACCCCATCAAAATAGTGGCTGTGTGCATACAGACACTGACTCCCTGTTGCATAAATGTGAATAAGATGGGTAAAAGATGATCCAGGTATAACTTGCAGTGCTGCTCTAAGCTGAGATAAAGATGTCCTGTGGGTTGCAGTGAAAGGTGCAGGTGCCTTTGCACCATTGAGGGGCGTAGAAGCATCAACAGAGAAAGGAAGGAACACCACTTATTGATCCAGTGCATGAATATGTGAATGACTGTGGCCTCCAGCCACACCTTCTGACATGTTTCGTCCTGCATATCAGAGTGACCAAGCCACGCTCATTCACATATTCATGCACTGGCTTGGTGAGTGGCCTTCCTTCCTTTCTCTGATGATGGGTAAAAGATGGCTTCAGCACCTGTTCTCCACCTGTTAAGAACCTCACAGATGCGTTTTGTCCTTTTTCGAGGCTTAATTGCAGAGGCCACTACAGTTAAGCCCCAAAAAGGACGGAACACGTCTGAGGAGTTCTCTACAGGTGGAGAACAGGAGCTGAAGCCATATTTTGCCCATCTCATCCACATTTATGCAACAGGGAGCCAGTGTCTGTGTGCAAATGGCCACTATTTTGTTGAAGTCTACTGTAGCCTGATATTCCTCTCTGTCTTGTACCAGTCTATCCACATGCTGATCCGACTGATACGGGCTTCGGGGGGACATTTAAGCGGTACTATTTTAATTGTTTTGGTCTACATAAGCAAACCCATCAACACAGGTGCTAAAGATAGCCATACGATTACCTGCCTTTTACAGCCCAATTCATGCGAATGATGACCTTAATATGAATATAGCTTGTGAAGGCAGACCCAGAGGAATAAAATTAAGGGAGGGGCTACATGACTGGATGGAGAAATAGTCCCAGGATGGAGATAAAATGTATGTGGAAAGTGCAGGTGCAAGAGGCCATACCTGACTAGAGGCTTATCGTAAAGTGGTTGGGTGGAGATGCAGAGGTAGAAGCTGTTAGGAATGTTGGGAGATTATTCCAAAAGCATGAATGAGAGGCTTAGGCATCCCGCCCCACCTCCCTCCTTTATATGTATGTCAATTGGGTTGGACTTTAGGAAAACTTGTCATATCAACTTGGCAGGTAGGGGGTCTTTGGGGGTCTGTGGAATAGTAGAACTTTTACAGGGCTCATCTGGTGCAATCCCTTTTGTTTTCAATAGTCTTTACTGAAGCCTGGTCCCTTGGGAAGGCAGAAAATGGTCAATTTGAAGTTGTCCTTAAACTAGTGGTGTGCAACAGTCAGGGCCTGGATCTGAACCTGCAAATTTTGTTGTGCCTAGCGATATCTCTTCTTGTTGTGCCATCTGAAATTCTGGACAGCTCCCTGGATAAATCCTTGAATGATCCTGCCTTGAACCTTGTTTGTCTTGGACCTTTGTTCCTCCCATGAACTTCCTATTAAAGCCATGCCTTTGTACTTCCTGTTAGCCAGGTTACTGTGCTCCTCCAGCCAAAATCTTGCTCTTTTCAGTTCTGTTGCCATCTGTATCCTCACTGCCACCTGTTAGCGACCCTTGGCTTATTCTTCTACTATGCTTCTGTTTGATCCCAACCTGCCACTACTCACCTGACACACAACCTGAGAGCCATGACCTGGTACTAACATGTAGCAAAACACATCTCCACCATCAGGAGCTCTGGTGAACACCTGTTAGTACTTAGAGTCATCACCTCAGGTAAGCCTGTGTCATCTACAGGTCTCCGAGCCTGAATCCAGATAGTGACAGCAACTGAGAACAGGGTTGGATCACAGTAATAGGTTAGCAGACACCAAAGACCCCACCTTAGAACCCAACAGTTGTCATGTTATTTATTGGGTATGGTTTATTTGTTTTGGTTATTTATCAAATTGTTAACGATTTCTTTGGTTAACAAAGGACTTCAGTGGCCAATTCCAGTCCATGTTAAGTAGTCCATGTTTTTATTGGGGCTTGGTGGGGAATGAAATTGATGAATCCAGCAGTCATGGGGAATTATGCAAATTATGACCAGCCTCCCTAGATTTGTTGAAAAATCTTTCTATGTGTAGACTTGTTCTCTTTTATCACATGGGAGAGGAGGTTTTGGTGCACCAATACATTCAAGGACAGGTAGATGACACAGATATATCTAGGCCAAGCAGGGGAAATAAGGGTTAAGCTGAATGGAATGGATGCCCTCTATTCTCTGTGTCAGGTACAGGTATCAGTCTGGCTCTCAGCCAGTCAGCTAAAAATAACGAGATCACAAGGCTTCTCAGCAATCTGCAGGGCAAATCTCTGTCTCCAGTGTCACTGGCTTCTGCAAGATAATATACAGGCTGGGTTAACCACTTCAGCCCCGGAAGGATTTACCCCCTTCCTGATCAGAGCACTTTTTGCGATTCGGCACCGCTTTAACTGACAATCGCGCGGTCGTGCGATGTTGCATCCAAACAAAATTGACGTCCTTTTTTCCCCACAAATAGAGCTTTCTCTTGGTGGTATTTGATCACCTCTGCGGTTTTTATTTTTTGCGCTATAAACATTGAATATGTTTTGAAAAAAAAAACGCAATATTTTTTACTTTGTGCTATAAAAAATATCCCCCAAAAATATATAAAAAAACTATTTTTTTCCTCAGTTTAGGCCGATATGTATTCTTCTACATATTTTTGGTAAAAAAAATCGCAATAAGCGTATATTGATTGGTTTGCGCAAAAGTTATATCGTCTACAAAATAGGGGATAGTTTTATGGCATTTTTATTATTCATTTTTTTTTATTGTTAGTAATGGTGGCGATCTGCAATTTTTATCGTGACTGTGAAATTATGGAGGACACATCGGACACTTTTGACACTATTTTGGGACCATTGTCATTTATACAGCGATCGGTGCTATAAAAATGCATTGATTAATGTGTAAATGACACTGGCAGGGAAGGGGTTAAACACTAGGGGGCGATCAAGGGGTTAAGTGTGTCTTAGGGAGTGATTCTAACTGTGGGGAGATGGGCTTCCACTCACATGACAGCGATCACTGCTCCCGATGACAGGGAGCAGAGATCTCTGTCATATCACTAGGCAGCTTGTTTACAAAGGCATCTCCCCGTTCTCTTGCTCCGTAACATGATCGCGGGCACCCGGCGGACATCGAGTCCGCGGGACCCGCGGTCACGGAGCACATTGCAGGTGCGCGCGCATGGTGCGTGCGTGCCCACAATGCCGCATCTTAAAGGGGACGTACCTGTAAGCCCTTTTGCCCACCCGTGCCATTCTGCCGATGTATATCGCCGTGCGGCGGTTGGGAAGGGGTTAAAAAATTAAAAATAGGCCCCAAATACCCATTACCGTATCACCCAACTTTTTGAGAAAGAGGGACACTTTCTAGCCCAAAGTATATAGGCAGGGACATAATCCTGCCAAGGATTCACACCTTACATACGCCTTCTGGTGAATGTTTAGGTGGATTTAGAGTTCTCAGAAGATTTATTTCTTTCCCCAAAATGAAATATCATAAGCAGCTGCAGTTGGGCTGATTTTTTTTTCTGCTTAAAGTGTAATTCCAGTCAATACTAACTTACTAAGCCTAAATCTACTCCCCCCCCCACCCCCACCCCCATTCTAAGCCTATTCTAACTACCCTGTAAAGGAAAGATGTCTGTCTATACAGTGCCTTGAAAAAGTATTCATACCCCTTGAAATTTTCCACATTTTGTCATGTTACAACCAAAAATGTAAATGTATTTTATTGGGATTTTATGTGATAGACCAACACAAAGTGGCACATAATTGTGAAGTGGAAGGAAAATGATAAATGGTTTTCATTTTTTTTTACCAATAAATATCTGAAAAGTGTGGGGTGCATTTGTATTCAGCCCCCCTGAGTCAATACTTTGTACAATCACCTTTCACTGCAATTACAGCTGCAAGTCTTTTTGGGGATGTCTCTACCAGCTTTGCACATCTAGAGAGTGAAATTTTTGCCCATTCTTCTTTGCAAAATGCTCAAGCTCTGTCAGATTGGATGGAGAGTGTCTGTTAACAGCAATTTTAACGTCTTGCCACAGATTCTCAATTGGATTTAGGTCAGGAATTTGACTGGGCTATTCTAACACATGAATATGCTTTGATCTAAACTATTCCATTGTAGCTCTGGCTGTATGTTTAGGGTAATTGTCCTGCTGGAAGGTGTCTTTTGCAGACTCTAACAGGTTTTCCTTCTAAGATTCTTTCTGTAATTGGCTCCATCCATCTTCCCATCAACTCTGACCAGCTTCCCTATCTCTGCTGAAGAAAAGCATCCCCACAACATGATGCTGCCACCACCATGTTTCACGGTGGGGATGGTGTGTTCAGTGTCATGTGCAGTGTTCGTTTTCTGCCACACATAGTGTTTTGCTTTGTGTGGAGGTTCACCTTCCAGCAGGACAACGACCCTAAACATACAACCAGAGCTACAATGGAATGCTTTAGATCAAAGCATATTCATGTGTTAAAATGGCCCAGTCAAAGTCCAGACCTAAATCCCATTGAGAATCTGTGTCAAGACTTGAAAATTTCTGTTCACAGACGCTCTCCATCCAATCTGACAGAGCTTGAGCTAGTTTGCAAAGAAGAATGGGCTGGTAGAGACATCCCCAAAAAGATTGCAGCTGTAATTGCAGCGAAAGGGGGTTCTACAAAGTATTGACTCCGGGGGGCTGAATACAAATTCACGCCACACTATTCAAATATTTATTTGTAAAAAATTATGAAAACCATTTATGATTTTCCTTCCACTTCACAATTATGTGCCACTTTGTGTTGGTCTATCACATAAAATCCCAACAAAATACATTTACGTTTTTGGTTGTAACATGACAAATTGTTTTCGAGGGGTATGAACACTCTTTCAAGGCACTTGTTGGAAGGCAACATGATTTAATATGCAGATTGGAAATATCAGATTTTCCATTATTCATACTTGGTTTGGGAGGGTGACTCAAATACTGATGCCAGAGATTAAGTACGAGAGACAGGCAACTAGCATTTTTAAAAGGAAAAGACAATAATGGCCAAGCATGACAGCTCTTCTTTAACCACTTGTCGACCGCCGCATGTACATATACGCCCCTACTTTGGGGGCGGATATCGTTGTTATGGCAGCAGCTAGCTGCCATAACCCCGGTATCCCCATTTTCGGCCGGCGGTTGGCTACAAGATAAAAGTGGTCTCTGTGGCAGATTCGCCGCGAGATCACTTTTATTGATGGTGGGAGAGGCCCGCCCCTCCCGCCGCGATCGCGTCCTTTTCCTAGCTGTGCATGGAGACGAGTGAGGGAAAGATGGCCCCCAATGTATGGTAGACACTCCGTGCTACCCCCAGTTATAATAAAACAATGTGAAAAAGTGTAAAAATCTAATTGAAAATATGAAAAAATGAAAAAATAAATAAATTAAGACACAATATGTAAAAATACGTGGGAGACTAATAATCCAGGGTGCTGCAACTTAAAAACCTTGAACATGAGGTTTGCACAGTATAAAAGAAAATTCAGTGCGCTACCCAAATTGAACAAAATTAATACAATGAATATAAGTGGGTATAAATATATAGTTCATATAGGCCTAGCCTCCTCTCCCAGTCGATGCCTGTTAAGGAGAAACACAGCGTTGAGCGGAGCCTGAGGACCTGACGTCACCACTCTCTCAGCTGATCGGCTTCGGCAATGCTTTGGATGTCAGTTGTCCGTTTTAAGGATTAAAAGCATTTTAAATCTACTGCACAATGAAGCGCCTCTTTTTCTCTCAAACATCTTATCACCTGCTATGAGCGGTCTTGCCGGAGTAGTGAGCAGTGGAGATTGTTCCAGATTGCCGCCTCAGGAGTTTGAACTGTCTGACGTGGAGGGAATCCCGTCTCTGCTTAAGATCAGCTGTTCCTGATATAGGAGAGAATCTGTTCAAGCTCGTACGATCTCTGTAATAGGGATCCATCAATTCTGGTAAGCAGCCCCCCTTTTCTACATCTTTACACTGCCTTTGAAGATACAGTGAAGATTTATTGAAGATAACATCGTTTACAATGAGGAATTGCACCTCCGGTTTACGATACTAACCAGTTCCTATATGAACTATATATTTATACTCACTTATATTCATTGTATTAATTTTGTTCAATTTGGGTAGCGCACTGAATTTTCTTTTATAAAGCTGGCCCCCATCCATCTCCATGACATTGCAGGGCGGAAGCAAAAACGTCCCTTCCACCCATACGTCTTAAAGGCACATTTTTTCAATGTTATTTTTTCAAATTACTTCTTTTTTTATTGCATTTTGGTCCAAATATGAGATCTGAGGACTTTTTGACCCCAGATCTCATATTTAAGAGGACCTGTCATGCTTTTTTCTATTACATTCCTTGTAATAGGAATAAAAGTGACACCATTTTTTTTTAACAGTGTAAAAAAAAAAAAAAATCAAGGAAAATAAATAAGAAAAATAAAAAAATTTTTTTTTAAAACACCCCGTCCCGGCGAGCTCGCGCGCAGAAGTGAACGCATACGTGAGTAGCGCCCGCATATGAAACCAGTGGTCAAACCACACATGTGAGGTATCGCCGCGATCGTTAGAGCGAGAGCAATAATTCTAACCCTAGACCTCTGCAAAACATGCAACCTGTAGAATTTTTTAAACGTCACCTATGGAGATTTTTGAGGGTAAAAGTTTGACGCCATTCCACACAAGTGGGCGCAATTTTGAAGCGTGACATGTTGGGTATAAATTTACTCGGCGTAACATTATCTTTCACAATATAAAAAAAAAATTGGGCTAACTTTACTGTTGTCTTATTTTTTTATTCAAAAAAGTGAATTTTTTCAAAGAAAGCGCGCTTGTAAGACCACTGCGCAAATACGGTGTGAAAAAAAGTATTGCAGTGACCGCCATTTTATTCTTTAGGGTGTTAGAAAAAAAAACAATATATAATGTTTGGGGGTTCTAAGTAATTTTCTAGCAAAAAAAAACTGTTTTAAACATGTAAACACCTAAATTCCAAAACGAGGCTGGTCCTTAAGTGGTTAATTAGTGTATGTAAACCTAAAATTAAAACATTGGAGACATTGTGTATGAGATCTTTAAAAGTCATAAAGAGAAACCCCCATCTGTTTGTTACCAACCACGCTAGGCACAGAAACACATCAGTCTTATGCCGCGTACACACCTTCCAAATTTCCGACAACAAATGTTCGATGTGAGCTTGTTGTCGGGAATTCCGACCGTGTGTAGGCTCCATTGGAGAACAGTATATTTGATCCACTCACACGGAACAAATGTACAGTACATACAGCTTAATACAGCTAAACTTAATAAATACACTTCTTCAAGACGTATTAATCTGCATGAATGACATTTTCAAGGGGACCCGTAAAACCCCAGTTTGAATGTTCTATGTTAGATTTACCTATCTGAAATCAATTGTCAAACTTATAATTCATTCACAAGTTTCAAGACATAAAATGAGAACACCATGTAACCTTTCCATGTTACCGTCAAACATTCTTTGAATTCAATCTTCTTTTTAGAATCACTAAAAACAGCTTGAGGTGGCTGAGCCTTTGTACTGGTGGGGCACGTACAATGTATCAGTTCAAAGAGCGCACATGGTAATGTTGCAGGACAAGCCCGATGCCTTGGAGGGCCGGAAAGATATCTGTTGACATACAAATGACAATATTTAAACAGAGAAGGTACCCACAGGGGGAAAAACCAGTAGAACATAAAACCGATGCCAAACACCCACATGTGTTAATGTCACTGGATCAGACTAGTTACTCAAATAGCTAATCAGAGCACACTTCTGTCACTGCTATATTATTGCCGGGAACTGAGAGCCTCGGCATTGTAATGATGACACTACGATTTCATAGCTCATCGACATTGGAAGGGTCTAAAGCAGCGTTCTTCAACTTTGTAATTGCAGAAGAACCCTTAAAATACATTTCAGGTCTCGAGGACCTTTTGCTAAAAAGCAGTTCATTAGAGGGGTCTGTCGGAAAAATGCCCTTACATTGAAGTTCAGCAAGCCATTTACAGACAGCTAAAAAATTCAATAGTTTGCTGCAACTGGCTTTGCCAAATGGCGTTGGTCCTGCAACCATGCAGGCAGGGCTGGACTTACCATTGGGCTTGACTGGGCTCAAGCCCATGGGCCCCGGCCAATAGGGGGCCCCGTCGACCCCGCCCGCTTTGAAAGCCCCTGTGAGCGGCCGAAAGCCGCCGAGAGCGCCCAAAAGTGAAAGCCGCCGAGATACACAGGACATCTGGCTCTGTATCTTGGCGGCGCCATTTTTAAACTGAAAGGCTGCAATGACAAGTCTGCAAATGACACTGGGGCAAGGCGACACTGACACTGACAAGGCTGCAGATAGACACTGATAAGGCTGCATTGATGGGCATTTAAATGTAAGGTTTTTTCCTTAAACTTCCCTCCTAAAATTTGTTTCCTTAAAATTCCCTCCTAAACTTGGGGTGCGTGTTATACGCCGGCGCATGTTATACGCCGATAAATACGGTAATTATCATTTTATCCATTTTTATTGCTTTTATTAATCGTGGACCCAGGACGAATACCAGTACAGTATCCCCCACTTATACGCTTATATATTATCTACTTTTGTGAGTAATCATTTGGCTGTTTTGTCTTGTCCAATTAAAGAGAAGTTCTTTAATACTGCACTGAGTCTGGCGCACCTTGTCCTTTTCTATTTCTGTTTTATAGAGCTGTGCATATGTATAGAAGGGGAGGGCCAGAAAGTGACTCAAGCCCAGGGGCCCCCACCACCCTAAGTCCTGCCCTGCATGCAGGCACCACCAGATTGGAGGTCAATCAGCTACAACTCAAGAAACCCTTATCTTTTAGAGCAGAGGTCTCAAACTCAGTTTCATTGTGGTCTGCATCAGCATTATGGTTGCCATCAAAGGCCAGTTGTATCTATAAGACTAGATGTCTGGAGAACCCTACCCCCTTATATCAGATGTCAAGAGTAGACATGTGCACTGCCGAAAAATTTGTTAATTTGTGTTGCATTTGTTTTTTTTTTTTTCGAGTCAATCTTTATGATCTAAATTGGTTATTTCGAATAAATTCGTAACTTCGGAAAAATTTAAATTTGTTATGTTCCATTCATTTTAGATGCAGTATTCGTAAATTTGAAAATTCAGAAATGCGAAAATTTGGAAATTTGGAAATTCGAAAATCAGAAAATTCAAAAATCCGAAATAATAATAACTAATAATAACTATTAAATTATAGGTATTGGAATTTCCTTTCACATTAGGCTGTTTATGAAAGCAACGAATACAAATTTATCCGCAGTTAGGAATTATCTGAAATAAAGAATGCTGCATCTAAATGAATGAAACTTATAATAATTATAATTAATAATAATAAATAATAATAATAATAATAATAATAATATTAACATTTTTTTATTATTATTATTATGTATTATTAATAAGTTACGTTCCATTCGTTTGGATGCGGCATTCGATATTTCGGATAATTCGTAACCTTGGATAAATTCGTATTCGTTACGTTCACTAACCGCCAAATTTGAAATCCAATACCTATAACCACTTGCTGACCGCTGCACACACAGATACGTTGGCAGAATGGCACAGGCAGGCAAATGGGCGTACCTGTACGTCCCTTTGAATTTGCCACCTATCAGGTGGGTCCCGCGAACTCGATGTTTGCCGTCAGCCCCCGATTGCGGCGAGGAGAGGAAGAACGGGGAGATTCCTATGTAAACAAGGCATTTCCCTGTTCTGCCTAGCAACATGACAGGGATCTACTGCTCCCTGTCATCAGGAGCAGTGATCTCTGTCATGTTGTAATGAGCTCATCCCCCCACAGTTAGAATCACTCCCTAGGACACACTTAACCCCTTGATCGCCCCCCTAGTGCTTAACCCCTTCCCTGCCAGTGTCATTTATACCGTAATCAGTTGCTATTTGTAGCTCTGATCGCTGTATAAATGACAATGGTCCCAAAATAGTGTCAAAAGTGTCAGATGTGTCTGCCATAATGTCGCAGTCCCGATAAAAATCACAGATCACCGCCATTACTAGTAAAAAATAAATGAATAATAAAAATGCCATAAATCTATCCCCTATCTTGTAGACGCTATAACTTTTTGCGCAAACCAATCAATATTCGCTTATTGCGATTTTTTTTTTACCAAAAATATGTAGAAGAATACATATCGGCCTAAACTGTGGAAGAAATTCGTTTTTTTATATATTTTTGGGGGATATTTATTATAGCAAAAAGTAAAAAATATTGCTTTTTTTCAAAATTGTCGCTGTTTTTTTGTTTATAGGGCAAAAAAAACAAAAAAAAAAACGCAGAGGTGATCAAATACCACCAAAGGAAAAGCTCTGTTTCCTGACAGACTCCATGGCAGCCTACGTATGGGTTAATCCCGCCTCTCATACCTCATAGGACCCCACTCCCATAAATCTTTGCAACTAGACAGAGACCGTGTTCCTTTTTTGTCCTCCTCCTAGGACCAAGGTAGTCTTACCTTAAAACAATGGTCGGTCCAGTCCTGGCGGTTTGCACGCGAAGATGACGGTTCTGGCGGTGTCCTTTTCTGGAGTCCATTTACCTTAGCTATTAGCAGGGTGGACATGGGCAAGTATTGCGATGCCTTGAAGAGCTTAATAGCCGGCCATTGGCAGGCAAGCGGCAACATGGCCATTCGTCCCAGCTATTAGCGGGAGGCCCCTTCATGAAAATGCCCTGGTCGTGCAGTATGAGCAATGGCTCCCAGTCCCAGGCCGGATCGAATCGGTGCCGTGGTGGTGATGTATACTGTTTTTCCTATTACATGGCAGCCTGTATTTGTTTGTTGTCTGTCCCTGTAGCTTTCCTGGTCATGGCGGCTGGGACGCATCTGCGTTCCAGTCCGCCGCTTCTTGACCCTTCTGCGCATGCGCGAGCCGCGATCGAAATCGAGGCTTGGTTGCACGTGCGCGGTCCGGACAAGATGGCGGCGGTCGCGCATGCGCGCGGTGTCTATGGGGCGGCGTCGTACACAGCGTGGGTTCGCTGTGAGCGCGATGACATCATCCTGGGCGGCAGATTTAAATAGCTGTCAGATTCAGCTATTTCTTGGGATGCTTTCATGCTTCAGCAGCTGATTCCCCGAGCACATATCTTGACTGGTCAAGGTAAGAGTTATGCTGCACTGCCTGCCTATGGTTTCTTCCTAATTGCTAAACCATCAGTTTCTTATATACTGTCTTGATTGCTTTCAGTGTCTTGCTGGTCAGTTGTTTGCTATGGATGTGTCACCGCCCCCCAGTGGCCAACCCTTACTCGGCAGGTAGGATGGAATTAATTTTCCCTCTGCCTGTTTTTTGTTTTGGGTTTTATTGTCAGGTGCATGTTGACTCTGTTTTTTCCCTCAGCCCTTCTAGGTCTGAACACCGTTCTTCAGCACGTGAAGCTAGTGACAAATCTAGATCACAAAACCGTCACTCTACGTCAAGCTCTAGACGTCCTAGATCATCCTCCAGACGGTCCACGTCTAGTCGCCATTCTCACCGCCATTCCAGCCGCTCTGATAAGAAGGCATGCTGGGGATGTAGAGCTCAGGTCCCAGAGGGTAAATCTCTCTGTGAGCTATGCTATACTCGAGCTGTTAAAGAACGAGGAGCTGGAGACCAACAGGTGGAGGCTCTGGTTAGAAGAGTGGTTCAAGAGTCTTTGAACAGGACAGATCCCGTTCGTACATCCAGCCCTCCTGCTGCTCCTCCACCAGTTCCTGACAGGGTTGTCCCTGAGGTTCCAGGTCCCTCTCGACGAAGTCTCTCCTTGAGTGGTTCTTCGGACAGCGAAGCGGATGTGGAAGACTCCAGTACAGGCTTCGATTTTTCCTTGGTTCCACAGATGGTTAAAGCGGTTAAAAGCGCATTGAGATGGGAGGAGCTAGTAGAAGCCCCCTCTAAACAGAGGAAGTACTTCAAACAGCTCAGGAAAGAACGCCCAAATTTCCCCTTCCTGGGTGAACTTGGGGAAATTATTTCAGATGAATGGAGTAAAGTTGAGAAGAAGAACTCACTGATTTCCGAGATAGCGAAAATGTACCCATTCAAAAGTGAGGAGGTAAAGCATCTGGAAGCTGCACCCCTCATTGATGCGGCCTTAATGAGGTTAGTGAAGCATGTCACGCTTCCTCTGGAAGACACCGTTTCTTTAAAGATGGTTTGGAGAGGAAGATCGACACTGACCTCAAACGCATTTATATTACGGCAGGCATGGCTTGTAAACCAGCCCTGGCCCTTGCAGCTTTGTCTAAAGCTATGGAAGCATGGACGGATGATATGGATGCAGTATTGGGGAGGATCTCTGAGGAGTTGCTCAAGAACTCACCGGTACATGAGCTGAAGCTGGCATCAGCCTTTCTGGGGGAAGCATCCCTGGATATTATCCGCCTTGTGGCACGTGTCATGCTTTCCTCGGTAACGGTGAAGCGCGCCTTGTGGTTGCGCCCGTGGGTTGCAGATCCTGCCTCTAAACAGGCATGGTGTAAAATTCCCTTTGAGGGTTCCTCCCTCTTTGGGAATAAACTGGATTCTGCCATTACCCGTGCTACAGGGGGTAAATCAGGGTTCTTACCCCAGGATCGCCGCCTTTTTGGTCAGAGGAAAACTTATCCCAAACAAGATCAGGAGCGTGCGAGGGATGCACGCCGCTACAGACCTGGCCGTGATTTCAGAAAAAACTGGAGGAGAAATCAACCTTCAGGGCAGAAGTCCTCAAAGTCAGCCTCTTCTGGAGGACGTGAGGCTGCGAAGTCCTTTTGATATAGAGCCTGTCCAGACGGAGCGAGTCGGGGCTCGTTTACTCCGTTTCCAGCACGTCTGGGCAGCCTCGATTCGGGATTTCTGGACCGTCAAAACGGTCTCTTCGGGTCATACCTGGGTGTTCAGCAACCCACCCATACACCGGTTTGTTCCTACAACTCTTCCTCACATAGAAGAGAAGAAACAGGTTCTTCTGTCATATACGGACTCACTAGTAGTCCAAGGGGCCGCCATTCAAGTACCAACAGAAGAGAGATTCCTAGGGGTGTACTCCCCCCTTTTCATGGTCCTCAAAAAGAATGGGTCCTGACCTGACTTATCTGAACTCCTTCATCAAGAAGGAAAGATTCAAGATGGAGACTCTGCTAACAATACGCCAGACGATACAACCGGGAGATTGGCTTGTCTCCATAGACCTGAAAGATGCCTACTTTCACGTGCCGATTGCACAGGAATTTCAGATGTATCTCCGATTCGCGGTAGATCAGAGGCATCTCCAATTCACATGTCTTCCATTCGGGCTTACAACATCGCCTCGAGTGTTTTCGAAGCTCTTATTGGCTGTAGTAGCATTAATCAGGGTCAAAGGTATCCGATTACACCATTACTTGGACGACCTACTTCTGCTTTCACAAGACAAGGGTCAGCTGCTGGCACATCGAGATCAGGTCATCTCTACCCTAACAGAGTTCGGTTGGCTGTTGAACAAGGAGAAGAGTCACCTAGATCCAACGCAGTCTCTAATATTCCTTGGAGCCCAATTCAACACCATGGAGAGTACCATCTCTCTGCCTTTGGAGAAAATTCCGGTGATTCGGGAAAGAATTCGTCTGGCATTATCATCACCTCTTCTCAGAGCCTCGCAATGTCTAAAGATAATAGGCACCATGGTGGCCACAGCCCCCATGGTGAAGTGGGCACAATGGAGGATGCGGCCCTTTCAGAAGGGGTTTCTCCAACAGTGGGATCCAGGGTCTCGAGACCAGCTGGTACTAGTAACCACCTCCATGCGGGAGAGTCTCCCCTGGTGGCTGCAACGGGGGAATCTTCTCAATTGCCATTCCATAGCGCCTGTCTCCTGGATCACGGTGACTACGGATGCAAGCAACAGAGGTTGGGGCGCCCTCTGTCTGACGGAGGTAGCCCAAGGCAGATGGGACTTCCCATCCCAAGGGATAGTCTCAAATATCCTGGAGCTTCGAGCTGCCTTCCGTGCTCTTCAAGCCTTTTCCCACCTGACATCAGGGTTCTCCTGAGACTGGACAATACGACGGCAGTGTCTTACATCAAGAGACAGGGGGGCACCCGCAGTCTCTCGTTACTGAAAGAAGTAAGTCCGATCATGTCCTGGGCCCAGGCGAATTTGACAAATTTATCAGCTGTTTATCTCCCCGGAATTCAGAATGTCCAGGCGGACTTCCTTTCGAGGGTCACCCTGGACAACAACGAATGGTCTCTCCACACCGAAGTGTTCAACTGGGTCTTGTCTCTGGGAGCGATGCCGGAAGTAGATCTGTTTGCATCCCCTTGCAACTTCAAACTGCAGAAATATTACACGAGGTGTCGCTGTCCCCAAGCCTTCGGAGTGGATGCCCTGACGGATCAGTGGAGATTCCTCAAGGCCTACGCCTTTCCCCCGGTACCAGTCATCCTTCGGTTTCTATCAAGGCTCAGGTGGGAAGAAGTCGAGGTAGTGGCGATTGTTCCTTTCTGGCCCAACAGGCCATGGTTTCCTCTCCTGGTTCAGCTCAGTTACCGGGATCCGGTCCCTCTCCCGGCCAGACCAGATCTCCTGTCGCAAGGAACATCTCTTCACCCATGCCCATCTCATCTCCATCTGATGGCTTGGTGGTTGAGAGGGGAAGGCTGGAAGCACTAGGATGTCCAAGTTCAGCGATTGCTACATTGTTGAATGCCAGAAGAGCGGGCACCAACAAAGTCTATCAAAGAATTTGGTCAAAATTCGCGGACTATGTGGCCTCCACTAATGGCTCTTGTATTGACCCAAAGATACAGGATATTCTGGGTTTTCTGCAGACAGGCCTGGATCTGTCTTTGTCGGTTAGCTCCTTACGAGTCCAAGATACTGCAATCTCTGCCTTCACAGGTGTATCATGGGCCAGGCACCCCCTTACGAGACAGTTCTTCAGGGGAGCAATAAGACTTAGACCTCAAAGGAGACCAAGATTTTCTAAATGGGATCTTCCTCTTGTCCTGGACTTCTTCGCAGGAAGAGAAATATGTCAGGTGGACCAGTCATCTGTTAAGGAACTTTCCCTCAAAGTGGTCTTTTTAGTAGCCATAACATCGGCTAAGAGGGTTTCAGAAATCGGTTCCTTAGGATTCAAAGAACCATTCCTTACGTTCTTCCCTGACCGAGTGGTCCTGATTCCTATGTTAGGTTCAAATCCCAAAGTAACAACTGTTTTCCATGAAAATCAGGAAATTGTCCTTCCCACGTTCAAGTCTTCTGAGGGCTCTAATATTCATCCTCTAGATGTCGGAGAAGCTCTGAAGCAATACTTGGAAGCCACAGCTTCTTTTCGCCAATCTGATCACTTGTTTGTCCTCTTCCACGGTAAAAACAAGGGAAAGCGTGCTTCCTCTAGAACCATTGCAGCATGGATTGTTCAGGCCATTCAGTGGGCTTACAAGTCTAAGGGTTTGGCTCCTCCGGAGGCAGTGACCGCTCATTCTACCAGGAGCGTTTCTACATCTTGGGCAGCATCCCGGCATGTATCTCCGGAAGTGATCTGTAAAGCGGCCTCGTGGTCATCAATTAATACCTTTATGACACACTATTGTGTAGAACCTGCTTCCTTGTCTTCGGTTAATTTTGGTTTGCACGTATTATCTGTTGATGGTGCCAATTAAACCTTTTTTTCTTTAACCAGCAATTGCCCACCCGGGCGTGTATGGCTAGTTATTTTCCATACGTAGGCTGCCATGGAGTCTGTCAGGAAAACGGAAAATTTATATCAAATACTTACCGTAATTTTCCTTTCCTGATGGACTCCATGGCAGCAGGAGTTCCCTCCCATTTGCTGGAGTAGGCTAAGTTACGGAACACGGTCTCTGTCTAGTTGCAAAGATTTATGGGAGTGGGGTCCTATGAGGTATGAGAGGCGGGATTAACCCATACGTAGGCTGCCATGGAGTCCATCAGGAAAGGAAAATTACGGTAAGTATTTGATATAAATTTTCCGTTTTGTGGGGAAAAAAGGGACGTCAATTTTGTTTGGGTACAACGTCGCACGACCGCGCAATTGTCAGCTAAAGCGACACAATACAGAATCGCAAAAAAATGCTCTGGTCAGGAAGGGGATAAATCCTTCCGGGGCTGAAGTGGATAATTTAATAGTTGAAAAAAAATGTTTTAAATTAATGCCAGCACACAGGATAATTACATAAATGACATATATCTGTGTCTCTGCAGTATATTCATCACCTCCAGCTACAGGCCTTACAATCCAGTCTGCATCTCTGCAGTGCGTGTATCCCCTCCAGCTACAGATGGCAGCGCGGTTAGACGCAGCGGCTACCCCGGGTCTTTAGCTCAGCATTTAATACAATAATTCCTCAGCAACTTATCACTAAATTGAACTCGCTGGGCCTCAACCTGCCCCTCTGTAATTGGATCCTGGACTTTTAAACCGGAAGACCTCAGTCAGTCCGTGTTGGCTGCAGCACCTCGAGCACCACCACACTGGGCACGGGTGCCCCACAGAGATGTGTGCTCAGCCCGCTGCTCTTCACACTGCTGACCTACAACTGTACTGCCAAGTTCAGCTCCAACCATATCATCAAGTTTGCAGATGACACAATTGTGGTAGGTCTCATCAGAAGCAATGATAAAACACTCTACAGAGAGGAAGTGGCACAACTTCCTTAATATAAGCAAAACAAAGGAGGTTGTGATGGATTTCAGGAGAAATTCTGTTGATCACCCCTCACTGACCATCCACAGCTTGACTGTGGAGAGAGTAAGCAGTATTAAATTCCAGGGAGTGCACATCTCAGAGGATCTTTCCTGGACAACCAACATCACGTCACTAACCAAGAAGGCACAACAGCGCCTATATTTTCTCCACTGCCCTAAAAACGCCAGTCTCCTTCCACCCATCCTTACTACATTCTATAGGGGAACCATTGAAAGCATGCTGACCAGCTGCCTCATTGTTTGGTATGGGAACTGCAGTTCTGCTGACCGCAAGGCCCTGCAGCGGCTAGTGAAGACGGCTGAAAAGATTATTGGTGTCTCTCTCCCCCCCATCCTGGACATTTTCCCTACATGATGCTTCAGCAAAGCTACCAGTATCATGAGGGATCCTACCCATCCCTCCCACAGTCTCTTCCAGCTCTTGCCATCAGGTAGAAGGTACCGGAGCATCAAAACCAAGACTGTCAGGCTGCTCAACAGTTTTTTCCCCCAGGCTGTGAGAGCCCTCAACTCCAGTCCTCTTGGAAACCTCTTCTAAAACCTATAAATTGTGACCAGGAACGTCTCACGTCCCCTTCTTTTTACTCTTAAATATGCACTAGACACTTTTTATAAACACTTGCTGCTACAAAGACTTTTAGAAATATACAGTTTATGTACAGTTACGTAGTTCCCAGATGTGTATACGTTTATAATAATAATTATTTTTTATTTTTTTAGTTCTTCGCTGTGTTTTTATTTTTTTGAATATTTATTTATAATTATGTTTAATTTGTACGTAGCACCGTGGCCCTGTGAGATACGACATTTCATTCTACTGTATGTCCTCACATGTAGTAGAATGACAATAAAGCTTGACTTGACTACAATAAATGGGAAATAGGTCTAAAAAGTCCAAGACAAGGAAATGGGGGGGGGGGGGTTAAAGTCTATGGGCAAGTGGATGGCAAGTCTTATGATGTTTTTTTGAATGAAGGATACGCACTAAGGGCAAAGCTTTACTCTGGAGTGAAGCCAGCTCTAAGGTAAAACTTGAAAGGAAAACAGAAAAGTGCTTCTAAGTGCAATATTTATTATATACAATTGCAAGCAGTCAAATGAACACTCACATCAAGGTTGAGAAAAATTAGCTCGTCTGGGGAAAGGAACCCGCCGGGAAGAGTCCTACTGTCAGAAACCATGAATCAGACTGAGTCAGAAGTACAGTTAAATCACACTTGTTTAATAATCATAAAAAAGGTAAACAGAGAAAATCAAAACAAAGCCAGAGTTCTGGAACGGATAGTCAGACAAGCCAAAATGTCAGTATGAGCGTAGTAGAACAGCAAGCAGGATCTGGAGCCAGAAGGAATGTCAGCCAAGCAAGTCTTTAACAGGAACACAGGAGAGCGTCTCTAGAGATGTGACCAAGGTGAAGGCAGAGATCATCTGGACTGGACGGCTTAAGTAGGCAGGACTGATGAGCAGGATATCATTAACAGGTGAGTCACTGTGGAGAGATAGGAGCTGGAAATTAGCCGACAGCTGAGCGGCCAGCTTTGAGATGGAAGGGCTGAGCCCAGCCCTGACACCTACATGCGATCACTTGAGAAAGGAACGTGCATGCTCCGTACGAGCTTTGCGCATGCTCTGAAATGCATTGTGGTTCTCTCTCCTTACCCCGGTGACGTCACACGCCTACTGGCGCTTAATAAATATTGCACTTAGAGGCGCTTTTCTGTTTTATAATTTAATAGTTAGTAATAGTTATTATTAGTTAGTTATTATTTTGGGTTTTCGAATTTTAGGATTTTAGTTCTGATTTTCGTTCTTTTGAATTTTCGGATTTTCATTCTTATTTTTGGATTTTCAAATTTTTGGATTTCCGAATTTTCGAATTTCCGAATTTTCAAATTTCCAAATTTTCGCAAAAATGTGTTAAATTAGTCCGTTAATTCAAATATTTCTAAATTAACAAATTTGTCGAATTTCGTCAAAAAACTAATTAGAAAGGAAATGAATTGCACATATCTAGTCAAGTCTCAATTCCTTATATTGACAGGTTGACTAGTTAAAAATAAACGGGAAAAAGCCTACAATAAAGACAACAAATGCAGCCACTATATTCTAAAGTTGTAAGCTGCAGTATGTATGACATAATTAAGGCCTGATGACTGAAACACGTTGGCTTTTTTGACTGTTGCATTAATATAACAATGTTTTAGTCGACTTCCATGGCACCAGCCTGTCTCCCTTTTTTGCACAAACCCTCACTCGCAATCTAATCTCTACTACATAGGGTGGGGGTGTTTTGTAGTTTACAGAGGATAGTTGGAAAAGCTGATAACATTGTTTAAAGATCAGTTTAGTGCTGAGGACTCTACTGGAATTCATCACCAGAATTCTGGCAAGATCAACAGGTGCTTGCAAAAAAGTGCCTAACTTAAAAAAATTTAATACAGCCATCACATCTATGGACTTATAAGACACAATATTTTTTTTTGTTTTTGGGTTTAGATGCATTTTATTGCATCTTCCTTTCATTGCAGTTTTTCCTGGAAAAAGAAATTGGGGTTGGATATTTTTAAGGACTTGCACCCCTTTTCCTTCCAATAAAGTGTTTAACTTCTGAATGAGATGGGCATATTATAATTCCGTAGTTCATTATGTTCTCACCGTCTGCAGCTACATGTCATCCTCATTGTTCGCAAAAGTAGAGCGTATCACATGTCCTACTTAGCTCTCTATCCAATAACTACTGCTTAACCTGAGGATCAAATACAACCTTCAGCCAAAGGAACTGACAAATGGATTCTAGACAGCTGCCAGAGCACACAGTATGAATGAATCAGTCCATGTGGAAAACTGGCCTCGGACAAAAGGAGGCACAACTCTTTTCCTATGGCAGAAAAGATGTAAAGGAGCTAAGCAGAGAAAAGCCGGGTGCTGCTTTCACACTCCTCCCCACCTCCTTACATCTGGCGTCGATATCAGATGCAAAAGCTAGCATATTGAGAGGCACAATCGTATAGCTGCAACACGGGGATGGGAGGGTAGTAATTGCACTAATTGACCTGTTAAAATATTAAATAGCACTCACACACAGATTGAAGGGAAGTGCAGTTGGCCACGATCCCCTTGGGTTTGAGGAGATTATATATATTAGCCGTATAGTGTAATACCAGGTCTCTGGGTCAGGCTAATTCTGGGTGTGTTTAACACAATATCTAAAGGCATCACACAGATCAGTGGTTCTCAACCTTTCACATGTCAGAGATCACTTGGTAACTTCCTGGATGGAGGAAGAACTGGTGAGGGGTCTGGATCTTTGCTGCAAATGTTCTTGTTAACAAATAACAACGTACTTTCAATAGCATGGGTCGTTGCTCCAAACCTATTTTGATGATAAACTCTTAGTGGATGAAAAGAAATTTCACTTTGTGAAGGGAATGTTCACTTAAAATCAAGGTGTGCTTTATCCATGCTGGGAAAGCAACAGGTTCACATTACTGTAGGCCTTCTCAGCATCACCTTTCTTATGCTTCTCCACACCCTCTTCAGCCACTGGTAGGGAAAGGAAAGAACTGTAAAACTATGGAGTCATACCCTACACAGGGCTATGGGCTCCCCATGGGACAATGTCCAGAGAGGATTGGATTGGGGGCATTTGCCTCTTGGGCCAATGCAAATAAGATATGGTACTGGTGGCCCTGAGTGGAGATGCTTCAACATTCAGACATCGCTCCTACAGTCAGTAACAAATACTGAGCAATATGAAGTAACCTACCTATTATCCTAGCAGAGGGAAGTCCTCCAACTTTCACCATGCCCATCAATCAATGCAGCACCATGGCACATTTTGCATGGTACACTTTTCTAGCCTAACTTTTGCTAGTGCCAATTGGTTTAAGTTTGACCCCCCCCCCCCAGGCCAAAGGTTCCAAGCTCTCCCCTTGACAGTGCTGATGGGCCCAATGCTGTCACGAGGAGTTAGATACATGTTCCTCCTGAAGTACCAGATATTTAGTTCCTGGCACTGATTTGAACAGTGGGGAAGTTATGTCTTCTATAGGGGGAATTTGCCTAATGGGCCAATGCAAAAAAGATATGGTACTGATATGGCTTGAACATTTAGACATTGATCCTGCAGTCAGTAATAAAATACTGAGCAATATGAATTTACCTAACTATTATCTTGGCAGAGACAAGTCTTCCAGCAAGAACTTCTTTTGCACCTCTGAAATGTCATGTGACTAAATGCCAATAACCACAAAGGAAGCCAATACATCAAGTTGTAATAAGATTGTATCACAAGAAACCATGTCCTTTAGGAACACCCACCTTTCACCATGCCCATCAATCAATGTGGCACCATGGCACATTTTGCATGGTACACTTTTTTAACTCATAGGAAACCACCCCTACCTTCAAAGGGCCAATTGGTTATGTTTGCCTCCCAGGCCAAAGGTTTCAATCTCTCCCTTTAACAGTGCTGATGGGTACAATGAGTAACAGTAGTTACATGTTCCTCCCGAAGTACAATGTATTTCATTCAGCTCCTGGCACTGAATGGAACAGTAGGAAGCCTGCTTTGGGTGCATTTGTCTCTTAGGCCAATGCAAATAAGATATGTTGGTACTGGTGGCCCTGGGAGGAGATGCTTCAGCATTTAGACATTGATCCTACAGTCAGTAACAAATACTGATTATGAAGTTAGCTACCTATTATCTTAGCGGAGAGAAGTCTTCCAGTCACTTCCTTTGCGACTCTGATATATCATGTGACCAAATGCTGAGAACCGCAAACAAAGTCAGTGCTACAAGCTGTGAAAAGCTTGTGTCACAATAAACCATGTCATTTAGGTACGCTCATGTTTCACAATACATCACAGCACACTTTTCATGGTACACTTTTTATACCCCACAGGAAACTGTTTCTACAATGAAAGGGTTACTTAGTTATGTTTGCCCCTCAGGTCAAAGGTTCCCAGTCCTCCCCTTGACAGCACTGATGGATTCAATGCCGTCACAAATAGTTAGTTACATGTTCCTCTATACCCTAAAGTGCCAGGTATTTTCTTCAGCTCCTGGCACTGAATGGAGCAGTGGGGAAGACAGAAGAATGCCTTGAGGGCATTTGCCTCTTAGGCCAATGCAAATAAGATATGTTGGTATCGGTGGTCCTGCGGGGAGATGCTTCAACATTTAGACATTGATCCTACAATCAGTCACAATCAATGATTATGACATGAACTACCTATTATCCTAGCGGAGGGAAGTCTTCCAGCAACAGCTTCCTTTGTGACTAAGAGATGTCATGGGACCAAATATTGGGAACCACAAACGAAGCCGATGCTACAAGCTGTGAAAAGCTTGTGTCACAATAAACCATGTTTCGTTAAGAACACCCACCTTCCACAATGCACCACAGCACACTTTTCATGGAACACATTTTATAGCCCACAAAAAATTGTCTCTACCATGAAAGGGCCACTTGGTTGTGTTTGTCCCTCACGCCAAAGGTTCCCAGTCCTCCCCTCATGCCATCAGTGCTCATGGGTCAAATGTTCTCACACAATGAGAATATTGGACGAATGATTGTCCGTTTTTTTGTTTTTTCTTTTGGATGCTAGTCTCATATGGAAAATCAATAGGTTACAAAATAGTTACAAAATTTCCGTAAGACAGAACACAACTTCGGAAGTGATGTAATATGTTATATTGTAATGTACTCTTTAGTTTCCGAGCATGTGTGGTCTTAGTCACACAATTTTATTAAAATACTATACTATTTACATGAAAATCGTTTGTTCTGTTATCATGCAAGAAATTTTTTTGTGTTTGTCGTGATCGGCTCTCGAAAGCTGTCTACTAATGATCATATTATCAGATATTTTTGGTCTGATATTTTTTTTACATTAAGTGGCATGTTCCTCCATACCCAAGTACCAAGAATTTCCTTCAGCTCCTGGCATTAAATACAGCAGTGGGAAGTGAAGGATCGGTAAGACTATGAGAAGCGAGCAGCCATGGAACAGGTTTTATTTACCATGAAGCTGGGCTCACTTCAATCATCCAATCGTGCAAGTAAAACTTTTTTTTTCATTTCCATAGGACAGGATTGTTTAGTCAAAGTAAACCTAGCTTTAATTTATCTGTTAAGCTAAATAAACAGTTCACTCGTAAATCGATCCACAGAATACTAGCAGATAAAACACTATAATGCCCCATTTAGTATATCTGAAAATGGGAAGTCTTCTGGAACTGAAACTTTTCTAACATTCTTTCCCACTGCTAATTGACTAGAGTGTCTGGCTTGTCACTTATGACCATCTGTTTAAGCTGCATTACTGAGCACCTCCAAGGCTACCATGTCTGTCCAGCCACACTCGTAATCCCGTAGATGTTTAAGGGAACCTGGCATGAAAGAAACCTAGGAGGTGACTATTGGTGAGCTCTACTTTAAAAAAGGTAGATGTCTAGATGTCATACTGATCGTCGTGCTTCAGTAGGTTGAGTCACTGATCTGGAACTAGTTTTCAGATAAGTGTTTGGGTTTTCTTTCACTGTCTTTAGGCTAAGTATACACTAGCTTCAAAAGCAGGCTTTTCATTAGTGCATTTGAAGCTCCACAAATGCCTGTCCAAATTGTGTGAATCACAGGTCCCGGTGTTGTTTACACGGTTGCGTCATTGTGACGTCAAGTTGCGTTATTTTGCCTCGCATCAAAATTGACCAGACATGTGTTTGCCAGACTTTGTCGCTGCCCAAACAATTCAATTGATGTCAATGTAAACGTACTGCGAATGCATCACAAACGCCCCTATGGCATCTACAGCATATTGAGATGTGTTTAGAAAACATTACTGGCTGAGATGATCAAACAAAATTCATACAATAAGGGTAGATTTAGAAGTGCATGTAACACCTATTCACTGCCTCATTTTACCCTCTTTTTTCTAACAAATGCACCACGGGTGTTTGCAGTCCTTCCCCGTTCACCAAAATGTTTAGCATCCAGTGGGCTTGCTGCCAACCGATTACTACCCGTTGGGTAGATTTTTCCAAAGCAAAGCATCACAATGGCAACATGTAAATGCCCTGGTCCGCTGCCTATTGCGACTCCATGTACAGAGCAGGCTTTTAGCAGAGTTTAGGAGCTGCTGCGGTTAGGTAAGGTTAAACCTCCCTCTCCTAAATGCGGGAGAATTGTGTTCAGGATAGGAACATTTTGACCGTTGGCCACGGGAAAACGCAAAACAACGCAAAAAAGCGGTTTGATTTTTTGCCGCGTTTTGATTTTGCCCGTGGCCATGGTCAGGGTAGGCTAGTGTACATGTAGCCTATGAGTTAGTGAAGATTTTCAGGCCTGGTATATTTTTACACAACTTTTATACAACCTGGCACCTTCACTCCTATCAACCATGCAAACCACGCTGCTGTAACTAGCTCAGAATGTGGCCACCTTGAAACAGGAGGTAGCCCCCTCTAAAAAGGACTCGCCCCAACCCCATAGGGGCAAGAACCCACTGTGCAGGGACCCTGAAGTGGAAGTGGAAACATGCTGGCGGTGTGGCCGCTATTGACATATATCCAAGAACTGTGGCCTGTCTGTATTCAGGAACCCCTCCAGGCCGTCTTTAAACTACTGACTCCCAGGGCAGAGGAAAGAACTCCAAGACCAACAACCCAAAGTCCCAGCAAGTCAGAGAACATGGTCGCACCAAGCCCAGTGGTAGCTGCCTTAGTTGATGGGCAAGAAATCCTATGCCTGAGGTCACAGTCATGGAGTATGATTTCTATGTGCAGAGATTCTGAGCAGGAGAACAGTTAGACCCCTGCTGGCTATCGCTCAGAGCGGCCAATAATCAACCCATCATGATCGAAGGCATGACCTGGGCAATGATTCAAATTTTAGACCAGGTGGTGGAACAGGTAGGGGTAGTGGTGACCCAGTCAACTCAGCAGTGCCTGTCATGCTGAGCATAAATGTCTTGAAAGACCTGGACTTACCCTGCCTGTTGGCCAAATATGAACATTCGGGCCAGCGGGTGCATAGCTGTGGCCTGCAGGCTGTGTAGCTCTGAGTACTCCAAGCCTGCAAAGCCCAGCGCAGGTCAACCAAGGAGCAACTGCAGCAAGTACAGTAGGAGTGGTTCATACACCATTGTGGTCGAACCCCATAATGATCCAGTGACGTCAGGAGAGTGGCTGGTGGGCCGTACCCTATCCAGGGTCCATTGAGGAAGAGTCTTGGTGCAACTTGCCAACCTGGAAACCCCCCAATATCGATGCGCTGCTGTGCTGCTTCGCAGACACCCCCATCTTGGCTGATCTCTACGCAGTAACTTGCTACTGTATTTATGAGGCCCAACCAGGGATGGAAGTGATCTGTGCCCCTCTACAGGCAGCTATAGCCTCCTGGAATGAAATGTTGCAGGAACAAGACTGAGAGAAGACAGCCTTCATCACGCCCTTAGAACTTTTCGCATGCCCTTCAGCCTCAGTAATGCCCCTAGCACCTTCCAGCGCTTAATGGAAAGATGTCTTGGAGACTTCAATTTCGAGACTGTGTTAGTTTACCTCAACAATATCATCATTTTTTCCAAGACATTTGAAGAACTTGTTAAACATCTGGACCGGGTGTTGGTAAAGAATGCCAAGCACACCGAGGAAGCAAGCTAGAGTACAAGTGGGAGCGGGCCCCGTACTGGGTGGTGGGGCAGCCATTCTCTCCTACCCCTGTCGATGATCTGGTCTCGGAGGGGCCTGACCCAGTAAAGAAGCAATTATACCAATATATGCTGAGACTTTGTGTGCTGGGTAAAGACTGCTCCAAGAAACCTGCAGATGATCGGGAGGTGTTTGACGCGCGGATATTTCCCTGGTGCGTGAAGCTCCAACTGACTGGTTCCTGCCACCTCTCATTCTTGAGTCTCTGGCCTATCTCAGTTCTGAGCCTGGTGACGTTGGAGTTGGGAGCCAAGAAGGCCCATCCACCCATCCAGTATCACAGACTGTATGGATTCATCCGAGGAATTAACCTCGGGCTCAGGTGAAGAGAAAATAGGGGACGCACCTGATCACCTGCCACCTGAGGCCCTCGAGTCACTGTCTGAAGCTAAACCTTCACCAAGAGACGCTACAGAGAATCAAGAGCACCAGCGCCCTTTGTGGTCCAACCGCAGGCAGCTCCCTGCAAGATATTCTACGTTGTTTGAAATTATATGTTTATTGTTCTGCCTTAACTACTGTACACTTGGATTGTGTTTTTATCACCAGTGTAAGTGTTGTTTCCATGTTGTTGTGATGCAGAGGACAGCATCTGTTAAAAGGGGGGGGGGAGTATAGGCAGTCTACTTTCTCCACTGCAGAACATAAATTTGTATGTGGGGGGTGAGGTGTTATGGAATCTTAACCCTTAGGAGCTACAATCCCTAAAATATTGCATGCAATGATATGAAGATTATATGGGACTTTGTGTGTACCTCCTTGGGTATAATACAGGCAAAAACAAACTATTTATAAATAAAAATATAAAATTTTATTAGAAAAATCACAAATATTAAAAAAGAAAGTTAAAAACAACCAAATAGGTTAGCCATCCAGGATAGTGCGCTTTCTGGCCTTAAGATCCGTTTGTTCAGGCCGACATGTTTTACGGGGCAGTCCCACTTCATCAGGGTCTTGGATCTTAATTTGGAATAACGTGAGTCACTCGGTGGTAAAAAGCCTGCCAGGTCCATGAGCAGACCAACTATAACCCCTTAAAATGCTCCACATCCAGGGTGGTGAATATTAAATGTTTCCAAAGCTTCCTAAATGGGGGTTTTTGTATTCTCTTGTATGAGAATACATACAAGATGTAAAGATGTATGGTCAAGGAGATTAATGTCAAAGCCCAAGCTTAAGTTTTATGATTCTCTTTCTGCCGTGTCGAGCATTTCACAAAAAACAAGGGCTGACAACCCCCCCCATTTAGGAAGCTTTGGAAATATTTACTATTCCCTACCCTGGATGTGGAGCATTTTAAGAGGTTTTAGTTGGCCTCCCAAAGGACCTGGCGGGCTTTTTACCACTGAGTGACTCACGTTGTTCCATAATAATATCCAAGACCCTAATGAAGTGGGACTCTCCCTCAAAACACGTTGGCCAGAACAAATAGATCTTAAGGCCAGAAAATGCACTATCCTGGATGGCCAACCTATTTGAATGTTTTTAACTTTCTTTTTAAATATTTGTGATTTTTCTAATAAAATGATATATTTTTATATATAAACAGTCTGGTTTTGCTTGTATTATACCCAAGGAGGTACACACATATAATCTCCACATCCTTTCTCCACTGCAGGTGGCACTCTTCCGCAGTGGCACTGCAGTTGGAGAGGAAGTCAAGAGGAACATGGTTCCTCTATGGTTTCTTGGGTCACTGGGGAAGCTATCCCATTGGATGCTGCCACCCAATGTGACTCTAGTGGCCATCTTGGCTCAGGCAGAGCCTTTTAGGGCCGTGGTTTCCAAGTTTGGCGCACATTTTGCGAGTGGGTAGAGTAGGGACAGCTAGCCCGCCTAGTAGGGACAGAACTAGTGGCAGGGAAAGGTTCCTGATGAGGAGGAAAAGCATAGGGCTCGCAACTTCTCTGGACATCATCCTGCTTGGACACAAGATGGCCAGGCCGCATTCTGTCCCTCTCAACAGGCATTGTCAGTTTGTCTGAAACCTGCTCTCTGCATGCTGTTGGACCTGTGAATGTTCCCAGCTGGGTTGCCTTCCCACCGGGTTAATTGTGAAGTGTCTTTGCATTATTTCAATAAAAGTTCTTTAATCGCACTTGGACTCTGCGTATTATTTCCACTCTACCATACTGCAACCTCACCTACATACCTGTTGAGGGAGCAGTGAACCTATAAAAAGTTTACATAGGGGCAAAGAGTGACTAGTAAAAATCACAGCTATATAGTATATGTAAAAATGCCAACAGTTGTAAAACAATCAGGAAATTTGACATTTAAGTGGGGTTTTACATTTAAGGAGAAGTATAGTTTTTTTGGCTGTACTTCTCCAATGGATCACAGTAGTGCAGTTCGTTCTGCACTTCTGCGACCCGTTTTTCAGCTGATCCAGGCTGGGGAAAGATTCTGACTTTTCCACCAGGATTTACCCAGATGCCTGGACTGGCAGCTGGTACAGCCTCTTAGCAAGCAGCAGGGAGACACTGGCTCAGATATACTAAGTGCCCTGCCAGCAGTTACCCCTGTCCTCTCTCCTTCCAGCGGTGACCCCTGTCCTCTCTCCTTGCAGCGGTGACCCCTGTCCTCTCTCCTTGCAGCGGTGACCCCTGTCATCTCTCCTTCCAGCGGTGACCCCTGTCCTCTCTCCTTCCAGCGGTGACCCCTGTCCTCTCTCCTTGCAGCGGTGACCCCTGTCATCTCTCCTTCCAGCCGTGACCCCTGTCCTCTCTCCTTCCAGCGGTGACCCCTGTCCTCTCTCCTTCCAGCGGTGACCCCTGTCCTCTCTCCTTGCAGCGGTGACCCCTGTCATCTCTCCTTCCAGCCGTGACCCCTGTCCTCTCTCCTTCCAGCGGTGACCCCTGTCCTCTCTCCTTGCAGCGGTGACCCCTGTCCTCTCTCCTTCCAGCGGTGACCCCTGTCCTCTCTCCTTCCAGCGGTGACCCCTGTCCTCTCTCCTTCCAGCGGTGACCCCTGTCCTCTCTCCTTGCAGCGGTGACCCCTGTCCTCTCTCCTTGCAGCGGTGACCCCTGTCATCTCTCCTTGCAGCGGTGACCCCTGTCATCTCTCCTTCCAGCGGTGACCCCTGTCCTCTCTCCTTGCAGCGGTGACCCCTGTCATCTCTCCTTCCAGCCGTGACCCCTGTCCTCTCTCCTTCCAGCGGTGACCCCTGTCCATTCCTTGTGCACAACCCTGCTGACCCACTGTAAACTGCCCAGCTGACCCCTATATGCTGTCCTAAAAACAAATAGCCCTGGTGCCCTGGCCTGCTAACTGCTGATCCTATCCTGGGATCCTCTCTTCTGCCCAGCTGACCCCCCCGTACTTTTCCCTGCTGACCTCCCATTCTCCGCCCCCCCCGAGATCTTTTACTGCACCCCCACATCAAACAGGCTAGATCGGCCCTGCTGGTTGAATACAGTGCTGTCAGCAGCGGGCATGCGTATGTGCGCGCACAAACACAGAAGTCTCCGCCAGGGGCGTTGCTAGGTCTACAAAAGATCTGGGGCTAGAGCCCATAGCAGCGTAGTAAAGAAAGTCATACGCTTGGGCCGGCATACACATGTATATACAGTAATATACATGTGGGCGTATATATATCCCCAGAGAGCCCCCCGCTTACATCAGGGTCCCCAGAGAGCCCCCCCTTACATCACCTTACATCAGGGTCCCTAGAGAGCCTCCTCCTTACATCAGAGTCCTCAGAGAACCTCCCCCTTCTATCAGGGTACCCAGAGCCCCCCCCCCACTTACATCAGGGTTCCCAGAGAGGCCACCTCACATTAGGGTCCCCAGAGAGCCTCCCCCTTAAATCTGGGTTCCTAGAGAGCCTAGGCCTTAAAATCAGGGTCCCCAGAGAGCCTCTCCCTTACATCAGGGTCCCCAGAGAGCCCCCCCTACTTACATAAGGGTCCCCAGAGAGCCTCCCCTCCCCTTGGGGACCCCTGCAGAGACTCGGGGCTATTGGCCTCAGATTCGGGGCTATAGCCCCAAAAGCCACCCCCTAGCAACGCCCCTGGTCTCCGCTGATGTACGTGATCCAGCGGGGTTGCACCGCATAACTACTGTGGGCGGGCGGTAAGAAGTTAAACTTTTAACCCATGTACGGTCACTGTGGTTGAACAGAAGTCGATACAGCTTTAATTGTTCTTAAACAGAGAGGGAAAATGATTATAATGGCTAATCCACTAATCAAAAAAAAAAAAAAAACAACTCAAAAGATATGCTCACTGAAAATATATGATATTTCTCTGTTAAAGCCTATTACATACCTCTGATGAATGTTGTATAATTGCTATTTAAAATCAATCAGTCACTTTTGCCCAGTTGACTGTTCCCCTAAAACTCCAATAAATGAATACTATAAATACTTGTTATAAATACATACCTGGAGCGTCAGGTATGCACACATACTTGTTGACTCTATATATACATGTCTACGTGCATGTATGCGTGTATAAAAAAAAGAAAAGGCTTGTTTGGCATTCAAAACATTTTGAAAAACATCAGTTCGCTGGTTTTTATACCTATGATAAAGAGGACCTGTCAGCATTCACATAACTGTTCCTACTAAATGGAAATCAAAGGCTCCCTGAATCAGCCTCATGTGCTACATATGGATTTCAGGGGGTTAGGTTATGGACTAAGGCTGAGATTATAATTTAGGGGATAAGCATTAAGGTTAGAGTCAATGTTAAGTGTTAGGTTAACAGGTAATTGTTAATTGCTAACGTGGTGACATTAAACAAAAAAAATAAAAATAAATCTATTCCAGTATGTATTCTTAAAGTAGAACTATGGCCAATTTTTTTATTTTATTTTGGGAAGAGTAAGGGAGGGTTATAAGCGCTGTCAAGTTTTTATTTATTTTTAACCATCTGTGTCTCATTGGGGGAGATTTCCCTTCACTTCCTGTCCCATAGCCAAAACAAGAAGTGAGAGGAAATCCCTGTAAATTAAAGCGGTAGTAAACCCGCTGACTTTTTTTTTTTCTACACCTGTAAGTCAAAAGGACAGGAGACTTCTTTCCGGCGAGGTCTGGCGTCTGCCGGACTTTCAGCCAAGAATCCCAGGAGCGCATGCGCCGCTGAAGTCAGCGGCTCATTGCAAGGGGAATATCTCCTAAACTGTACAGGTTTAGGAGATATTCTTTTTACCTACAGGCAGGGGCATTGCTAGGTCTACAAAAGATCTGGGGCTAGAGCCCATAGCAGTGAAGTAAAAAAAGTCATACGCTTGGGTTGGCATACACATGTATATACAGTAATATATGTGTGTGTGTGTGTGTATATCCCCAGAGAGCCCCCTATTTACATCGGGGTCCCTAGATAGTCCCCCTTACATCAGGGTCCACAGAGAGCCCCCCTTACATCAGGGTCCACAGAGAGCCCCCCTTACATCAGGGTCCCCAGAGAGCCTCCCCCTTGCATCAGGGTCCCCAGAGAGCCCCCACTTACATCAGGGTCCCCAGAGAGCCTCACTTCCCCTTGGGGACCCCTGCAGAGACTCAGGGCTATGGGCCCCAGATTCGGGGCTATAGCCCCAAAAGCCACCCCCTAGCGACGCCACTGTCTACAGGTAAGCCTATAATAAGGCTTAAAAGGATAAAAGTTAAAAAAATGACTATACAACCACTTTAAGGGAATCCTTTGGGCCCCCTCCCCCCCAGACCTAGTGTCCCCATTGGAGGATTTCCCCTCTATTACTTTTCTGAGGACTTTCACTTTCAATGATAATGGTAAACAGGACAAATAGAGAGGGGGAATCTCCAAAATGGGGACACAGGCAGCAATAAAAACCTAACAGGGGTTCTAAACCCTCTTCATGCTGTCCAAAACGAAAAAAAAAAGTTTTGCCTTTAGTTATTTATTTTTATTATTTTAACCCGCGGTGGTGCTGAAAATGAAAAACCATTAAAGGGGTTGTAAAGTCAGAAGGTTTTTTTGTTATCTGAATGCATTCTGTAGGTACTGTCCCATCTCCTAAACTCGCACAGTTTAGGAGATATTCAGACTGCATGCAGCTGATGACATCATTGGCGCATGCACTCAGTGCCGCACCTTCAGATCCCGTGCCAGAAACCGCAGCTCCCGCGTCATTGTGACATCATCGTGCCCCCAGCCACTCATGCACCCAGAAGGAAGCCCAGGGGAAGATGGCAACCGTTTCAGCGGTGACATCGCTGCGTGGGAGGGCTTTTTTCTAAGGTAAGTTTCCCATAATGTGCTAGTATGCAATGCATACTAGCACATTATGACATTGCCTTGCAGGAATTTATTTTTTTGACCACCAGGGGTTTGCTGCCGTTTTAATATAAAAAATCCTCCTTAACCTCTTAGCGACCGCCCCAACGTAGATATACTGCGGCAGGGCGGCCGCTCTGCGCCAGATCACGTACCGTGCGAATGCCGCCGCTGACCCACTCCCGTTGTGACTGGGCACAGCAGGAGCCAATCAGCAGGTCCAGCGGACATGATGTCCACCGGGACCCGCCGATTGTTCAGGAGAAAGGCTGAATGGCGGTCTGCCTATGTAAACAAGGCAGACCACCGTTCTGTGAGAGGGGAATGTGCTGATCCTGTGTTCCTGCTAAGCAGGAACACAGATTTTTAAATTCCTCCAGTCAAAGCACCTCCCCCCACAGTTAACAAGCACTCCCAGAGAACACATTTACCCCTTTGATCGCCCCTGATGTTAACCCCTTCCCTGCCAGTGTCATTAGTACAGTGACAGTGCATATTTTTTAGCACTGATCACTGTATTAGTGTCACTGGTCCCCAATAAGTGTCAAAGTGTCACTTAGTGTCCGATTTGTCCGCCGCAGCATCGCAATCCCGCTATAAGCGGCTGATCGCCGCCATTACTAGTAAAATAGAATAAAAATAAATAAATCTATCCCATAGTTTGTAGGCGGTATAACTTTTGCGCAAACCAAATTAATATACAATTACCGGAATTTTTTTTTATCAAAAACATGTAGCAGAATACATATTGGCCTAAATTGATGAAGAAATTCGATTTTTTAAATTTTTTTTTTATTGGGAATGTTTTATAGCAGAAAGTAAAAAATACTGTTTTTTTTTTTTTTTTCAAAATTGTCAGTCTTTTTTTTGTATGTAAGAGAAAAAAAATATTTTTATTGTGTTGGGACTTTATACCTATTTAGTGGCAAAGAGAGGGGGGCAGGGACAAAAATTAGGACTTTAAATGAAGCCTGTGGCTGCAAAAGAGTACAATGATTGTAAAGAAATATATCAAAACCTATAAAAATATATTGATATCTATTAATTGATAAACTTAGTAACATGGGTAAAAAGGTAATGCATCATGATAGTAACTAGCACAGTGCAATTTGATAAGTACAGTTGATACTACTAATGCCCTGTACACACGGTCGGACATTCCGACGGAATATGTGCGATCGGAGCTTGTTGTCGGAAATTCCGACGGTGTGTAGGCTCCATCGGACTTTTTCCGACACACAAAGTCTGACAGCAGGCTATAAAATTTTCTGACAACAAAATCCGATCCTTTAAATTCCGATCGTGTGTAGACAAATCCGACGGACGTGTTTTACGTCACCGTGTTCAGAACGATCGGATTTTCCAACAACTTCGTGTGACCGTGTGTAGGCAAGACAAGTTTGAGCCAACATCCGTCGGAAAAAATCCTAGGATTTTGTTGTCGGAATGTCCGACCGTGTGTACGAGGCATAAGAGGTATTTTTTGTATGTAGCGCAAAAAATAAAAACCGCAGAGGTGATCAAATACCACCAAAATAAATCTCTATTGGTGGGAAAAAAGGACACAAAGTTTATTTGGGTACAACGTGGCATGACCGCGCAATTGCCAGTTAAAATAACGCAGTGCCGTATCGCAAAAACTAGCCTGGTCATTAAGGGGGGGGGGGGGGGGTAAAACCATCCGGAGCTGAAGTGGTTAAACTGCCGGCAGCCGTTGAAAGCTGAACAATGATTTTTGGAAGAAGTCGGCCTTTCAGACCTGTAAGTTTAAAGGTCAGCTTGTCAAATCTTGAGAAGGATTTCTCACATTTCTCTCCTTTGACATATAGGGAACTGAAGCTGATACAAGCCGGGGACAATACTCCTCAGTGTGGGGCCAGGATTATCGGTTACGTAGGATGGACAGGAAACACTCGAAATAACAGCGCAATGAACTATAAAGGAACCTGTGTCCTCACTTCTTATCAGCAATAAAAAAATAAATATTAACAATGGCAGCTGTGTCGCTGGGACAGGATTTTCGGAAGGCAAACAAAATTTAAAAAAATGGGGGTAAATATGTGCGTAGGTGTCCTGCCTATCTGTGAATCGGGAATTATAGAGCCGGAGAAATACAAACAAATAAACTGCATCTCCACACGTGACGGGGCATCGAAAATTTGTTTGCTCAGCAAAATTGAATAGCTCCCAACTGTCCCTGATTTCGAGGGACTGTCCCTGATTTGGAGCAATGTCCCTCTGTCCCTCTTTCCTCCTCATTTGTCCCTCATTTTGGTCTGATCTGTATAGTTGTATATAAAATGCATTTTTTATCTTTCAAAAAGTGTTTCCAGTACTAAACTCTTCATCCAATTCTAAATTGCTGCATTTGTACATTTTAAAAGCCAATATAAAGGAATAGCAGTGACAAAAAAAAACACTTCTGGATCTAATTAACATTTTTTTGGTTAATTCTCCTTTAAGGGGGTGTGGCAGGGGGCGTGTCCTATGTCAACATACATTTGCTAGTAGGTGTCCCTCAATCCCATCTCAAAATGTTGGGAGGTATGAAATTGTAATCTTATTAAATGAAGTGAAAACGGCCATCAAAGCCCCGTACTTACCTGCAGCCAGGTAAACAGCAATGCTAACCCTCAGTTTGCTGGAATCAGATTAGTGAAGGATCAACCAGGGTTACCCTACTTTGCATATTGATCTCCTTAATTAAAGTGTTACTAAACCCACAACAGTAAAATCAGTCTGTATATGCAGTAAAACATGCTCGTTATAATCACTGTGGAACCTAACGGGTTATTCCTCCGCTTTGTGTAAAAAGGCTGTTTGATCCTGTCTTCTCTGATCTTCCTCTTCTTGCATTGTCTCCAAAACCGGTCTGGATAAGACAGAGCTACTGGAGTCAGGCTGCACATGCTCAGTTTGGTGTGTATAACTGGAGAGATTTTGTTTCTTGGGAGAGTGCGTGTGATCAGCACAGGGCCAATTAGCACTGTCCAGACAGAGGGTCAGGGGTCCTGCATCCTCATTGGACAGCCAGTGCAGTATGAAAAACGCCTCCTACAAGCTTTAACCAGGCACTGATAGAAGTCACAGGACTGCTATATACTGCTGATGGAAAAAAGTATTTAGCAGTTTATATTTACTAAAATCATTGCATTTCCATGTTGTGTGTACTGTGGGAGATCAGATATAGTGAATGCAGGGTCCTGGGTTTAGTAACACTTCAATGGAAATCTGTGTCTAGGCAAACATCAAGGCTGTCATCTGAAAATGCAACTTACCCGACTGTCATTCTGATTTAAAAATGGCTTTAGTACTTTAGTAGTCGCAGACTCCAAAAACATGGACTGTTTGTGCTTAGCATTAAAGGGGTTGTAAACCCTCATGTTTTTTCACCTTAATGCATCCTATGCATTAAGGTGAAAAAACACCTGTCAGTGACCGGCCCCCCAACCCCCCCGTTTTTCTTACCTGAGCCCCTTCATCTCCTCGGTGGGGCGCGCTGTCCCTCTCTCCACGGGATCTCAGCTCTTGATTGGATAGATTAATAGCAGCGCAGCCATTGGCTCCCGCTGCTGTCAATCAAATCCAATGACGCGGGTGCCTAAAGGGGGGGGGGGCGAGTCCGGCATTCATGTCTGTCGATGCAAATGCTGGACTTGGAAACGTGACTGGAAGGTAACCCCCTGGTCCGAGGAGGAGCCGCGAGAGCCACCGGGGGACCCCAGAAATAGATGTTCGGGGACACTCTGTGCAAAATGAACTGCACAGTGGAGGTAAGTATGATATGTTTGTTATTTAAAAAAAAAACGATCCTTTACAATCACTTTAAGTTGTGATTATAATTTAGGGTTTAAAGTGGTTGGAAACCTCAGACATGAGATATAAACAAAGCATATCCCTCTATAGTGTTTACTTGCCTCAGTTAGGAGCACTAAGTGTCATTTCTGCCTGCTGCCTCGTTCCTCTGCTATCAGCATGAGTCACTTCTTACAAGTTTTCCTGACACCAAGAGAAAAATGGTGACAGGGGGGGGATCTCCAGCTGGATAACAGCCTCAGCTCTGTTCCTGTGTGCTGTGTGAAGGGGGTAGGGGTGTCCCTAACCCTCCAATCAGTTCAGTTCAGTTCTGACAGGGGGGCAGGGATGGATTCCCATAGTAAAAGCACCTAACACAGTAAACAAAAACACAGGTCAAGCACACAGTTAACCCTTTGATCATCCCTGATGTTTAACCCCTTCCCAGCCAGTGTCATTAGTACAGTGACAGTGCATATTTTTAGCACTGATCACTGTATTAGTGTCACTGGTTCCCCCAAAGTGTCAGTTAGTGTCCGATTTTCCGCCACAATATCGCAGTTCCTCTATAAGTCGCTGATCGCCATCATTATTAGTATATAAAAGAAAAAAAAAATCCAGTATATCTTCCATAGTTTGTAGATGCTATAACTTTTGCGCAAACCAATCAATATACGCTTATTGAGATTTTTTTTTTTACCAAAAACATGTAGCAGAATACATATTGGTCTAAATTTATAAAGAAATTTGATTTTTAACTTTCTTTTTACTGGATATGTTTTATAACAGAAAGTAAAAAATATTTTATTTTATTTTTTCAAAATTGTCAGTCCTTTTATAACGCAAAAATTAAAAAACGCAGTGGTGATCAAATTCCACCAAAAGAAAAAAACGTAAACTTTATTTGGGTACAGCGTTTCATGACTGCGCAATTCTTATAGGTACGCAGTGATGTATCGCAAAAATGGCCTGGTCATGAAGGGGGGGCTAAATTTTCCGGAGGTCAAGGGGTTAAAGCTGGTCTCTCAACTAAAACAAAAAAAATACCTTGCGGGTGGGGCCCCCCAGTGCTGCTTGGGTTAAATACCCATTATTTCTAGGGGGATAGAGGAAGAGGCTGTATCAGTGACCCTATTCCCTCTTCCAGCAGTTTATTAACCCTGCATTGTAGGGGGAAATCGTGCAACTGCGGCTGTGAGCGACTTACAGAGGAGGATGCAGTGACCTATTCCCACAGATAGAGGGAGCCTGCTGGAGTGAAATTTATGCTCCTTATACCGGCCTCCCTAGCCACTTAAAGACCGCCACAAGCTGATATATGTCCTAAGTTTGAAGAGGAATATTGTTAGCTAGCTGCCATAACCTCAGTATCCTCTTGTTCATCCGGCAGTCCGCTTTCCGATATGATTGGTCTGTGCGGCGGATTCACCGCAAGATCACTTTTATCGGCGGCGGGAGAGGGGCCCCCCTTCCGCCGCGCTCCAGTGCCCTCCGCCGCTTACCAGAGCCATCGGCAGTGACAGAGGCGATCGTATGTTACCCCTTGCTGGGTATAGAGACAAGTGAGGGGAAAAGATGGCCCCCACCCGTCTCCATAACATTGCAGGGCGGAAGCGACATCAAAACATCACTTCCGCACGTAGCTCTTAAAGGGCCATTTTTTCAAATGATTTTTTTAAATGACAAATGTTTCTTGTTTTTTTGTAAAATGTATAGTGTTTGGGGGTTCTACGTAATTTTCTAGCAAAAAAAAAAAAAAAAATGCTTTTTAACTTGTAAACAACACATCTCAAAAAGAGGCTCGGCCCTTAAGTGGCTAGACATAATGAGCATGTATTCTAGCAGTGCAGGGAGGGGTCCTGCTGCAAGTTTTTTTTTTGTTTTTTGTTTGTTTTTGTTTTTGTTTTCTTGTGTTCGTTTGCAGACAAGGGTTCAGCTTTAACTTCCTCTAAAAAAATAATTAAAAAAAAAAAAAAAAGTAATGTGTCAAATACTGATCAAATAAGCACACACAAATGTACACAAAAAAACAAACAAACATTAATACAAAAAAAAACAAAAAAACGAAATAAAATGAACAAAGTTGTCCTTAATACTGCCCCCCCCCCCCCAAAAAAAAAAACAAAAAAAACAGGAAAGAGCACACCTCTAAGTAGAAGTAAAAAATAGATAAGAAGCTCAATGGGTGAATAAGTAAGTTTCTGCTCTATTTGATAATTTTGCACCTCAAATATCTAGGATAGCAGGTTGCCAAATATTAAAGACAAGCCCTTGGTGTGCTGGTTCATTGGCCCTATGGTTGTCTGAATACATTAATCCTATTTTAGCCTAATATGTAATCCATACTTACTTTTTTTCTTATAGATGCATTTAATTTAAATTGCAAAGTCATTTAGCTAACGAAAAGAGCCGTCCTATCCCCAAGCAAGATACCCAAATTCTGGCTTACAGTACTTAGGGTCACTTCACCCTATCAAACCATGTGTTCTCCTGATCCCCTGTAGGTGACAGTATTGAGCCTTTAAGAGCAGCAGATGTTCTATGCTAAAATAATAATGCTATTGTGGATTTCTGCTATTATTATGCATATTATGCAATGCTGTGCCCAAAATACCTTATGCTATATTACAGGATTCAGTCACACCTTGTTATCTGCACTCTGTCTTTACAATACATGTTCACTGGGAAAGCTATTAAACTGATACTAAACAATGTCCTTAATTCTCCAAAAAAAAAAAAAAAAAAATTCATATACATCCACTACCATAGCTCCCAACTGTCCCTGATTCCGAGGGACTGTCCCTGATTTGGGATTTGGGACAATGTCCCTCATTCCTCCTCATTTGTCCCTCATTTTGGTCTGATCTATATAGATCTATATAAAATGCACTTTTTATCTTTCAAAAAGTGTTTCACAATGCTAATTCTTTCATCTAAATTGCTGTATTTGTAAATGTCAAAAGCCGCTATGAAGCAATAATAGTGATTAAAAAAAAAAATTGTGGGTTTAACCATTTTTTTTTTTTTTTAGAATTCTCCTTTGAAGTGGAGGTTCCGCCCACCGCTGCAAAAATAAAAAGCCAGCAGCTGTACAAACTGCAGCTGCTGACTAATCGGTCACTTACCTGTCCTGGAGTCCAGCGATGTCGGCACCGTAGCTGATGTTTCCTTCAGCTGCTGGGTGCTCCATTGCGAGTAAGGGAACCCGGCAGTGAAGCCTTACAGCTTCACGCCAGGAACCCTACTGCGCATGCACATTCACTCCGCTCCTCTCCTCTCTCCTACTGGCCCGGCAGCGGGGGAAGGAGGAGGAAGGAGGAGGGAGCCCGGGCGGTGACGTCAATACCTGCGGCTGAGGCTCCCGGAAGTGAGAACAGGATACCTGTGAAAGACAGGTATCCTGCCCCCCGAAAGGTGCCAAATGTGGCTCCAGAGGGGGGGGGGGAGGAGTACAAGGAGCGGAAGTTCCGCTTTTGGGTGGAGCTCTGCTTTAAGGCCCCCTTAAAGGAGAATTCTAAAAAAAAAAAAAATGGTTAAACCCACAGAGAGTGTTTCATTTCCCTACATACTTTTGGTAATAGCTGTCCCTCATTCCCATCTCAAAAGGTTGAGATTTATGCACTACTTAAAGAAGAACTGCGGTCCGCTCACATAATTTGTAATAAAAACATCTTTGCCATTCTGAAGCTTCCCTCCAGCCACTTTGCATATTATTGTATATATATTGTGATTCTGTACTTGCCAAATATGCTGCAGAAATCTCCCTCCGCTGAGTCTGGCTGCATCCATTTTAACTGTGGGTGGCTGAAGCTGCTGCCTGTTCACTTCCTGGATTTACACAGACACACAGAGGCACACCTCCAGCTCTGCAGCTCTCATTGGCCCTCTTATAACTCATCCCCCCCATCCCTTCCTAGAAAACTCTCAGGAGAGTGAGAGATGTCATAAGCCTAGGCTTTTTACCAGACAAGAAACAGGAAGTGGGCCGTATAAGGTATTTACTGGCAGAAAAAAAATGCTTTACTATCCAAAGTTAAAACAACAACAAGGGCAGAAGATTTAATGGATGGAAAGATGAACAAATGACAGAAGGTTCACTTTAAAGGCGTTGGAAAAGCAGAAGGTTTTTTTTATTTTATCTTAATGTATTCTATGTATTAAGATAAAAGTAACCTTCTGTGTGTAGCAGCCCCCCCCCCCCCCCAGCACCCCCTAATACTTACCTGAGCCCCTTCTCTCTCCAGCGATGTCCAGGAATGTCTAAGCCATCCGGGACTCTCCTCCTGTTTGGCTGAGACACAGCAGCGGTGCCATTGGCTCCCGCAGCTGTCAATCAAATTCAGTCAGCCAATCAGGGGAGAAATGTTGGGCGGGGCCAGGTCAGGACTCCGTGTCTGAATGGACACATGGACCTGCAGATCAGCTCGGGTGTCCCCATAGCAAGCTGCTTACTGTGGGGACACCCGACAGGAGGGAGGGGCCAGGAGCAGCAAAGAGGGACCCAAGAAGAGGAGGATCCAGGCTGCTCTGTGCAAATCCACTACACAGAGCAGGTAAGTGTAACATGTTTGTTTTTTTGTTTTGTTTTTTTTCTTAAACAAACCTTTACAATCACTTTAAAGCGGGGTTCCACCCAAATTTTGAACAATATCTGTATGTATTCTCTTCCTTGCCTAGATGCTGACATGCCGTTTAAAAAAATTTAAATCGCAGTAATTACCTTTTATTTTTCTATTCTTCTTTGCACTTCCTGGTTCTCCTCCCGTGGGAGTAGGCGTGTTTCTAGCCTCTCCCAGACTCCTGGGAGCTAGTCTCAGGCTTCCCAGGATGCCACTGAGCATGTGCGGGAACGAGCGGTGAATGCTGGGAGCACAGCATTCACCACATCCAGGAAATAAATGCTTGTGGGCTTCAAATGCCCACAATGAAGATGGAAACCGCCTGCAGTAAATAATATAAGCTATTCTTTCCGACGAAATCTGACACAGGCGGACATATTACACACAATATGTGAGTATGTAATGCTGAGAAGAAAAGTTTGTGAATGAACTCAAAAAAAAAAAAAAAACATAGATAGGTGGACCCCCGCTTTAATGGTTCTATTTTTCATGACATTGTATTTACTGTGCTTTTTTGCCTCCCTATAACGTCCTTCATCAGACACTGAGCCTATCCTTTTCCCCCTCACCTTTGTTTGAATTGAGCAGTGCACATTAGTTGTGGTCATATGCACTGCTCTATGCACAATGCATATCCCATAGTCCATAGTCCATCTCAGAAGCAAGCAATAGAGGTGGCAACATTCCTACATACAGTGGGATCAAAAAGAAGGAACGTAGCCACCCTCTAATAGGAAGTCAGATCACAGCAACAAATACAAAAAAGAAATTTGGAGCTTCGGAGGAGTCTGAGAGCAATAGAAGGAATGTTTATGAGTTAAGTGGCTTTAAACATGCTTTGGATAAACATAGATCTATAGCAAAGCTGGCCATGCACCATGCAATTTTCTTATTCAATTTTCTTTAGATTTACCTTCAATTATATAATGTAAGGACCTGCCTGATTGCATACAAATTGAAAGTGTTTAGGTTTGACCTCCTGTTATATGGTTTTGGCAAATCTAAAAGAAAGTTGTACAAGAAAATTGTATAATGTATGGCCAGCCAATAGACAGACTTGATGGACTACTCCGTATTTTTCTGCTGTCACTTTTCTTTTCTATGTTTCTATGTAAAGTGTTACTAAACCCACAAGAGTAAAAGCAGTCTGTATATTCAGCATAGCATGCTTGTTATACTGTGGAACCTAAGGGGTTAATCCTTCACATTGTCTAAAAAGGCGGTTTGATCCCGTCTTTTCTGATCCTCCCCTTCTTCCACAGTCCCCAATCCGTCTCCTGACAGAACAGAGCCTTGGAGGCACTCTGCACATGCTCAGTTTGGTGTGTATTGCCAGAGAGTTTTTTTTTTCTTGGGAGGGTGCATGTGGTCAGCACAGGACCAATCAGCACTGTCCAGACATAGGGTCAGGGGTCATGCAGCCTCATAGGACAGCTCAGTGCAGTATGAAAACTTCTCCTACAAGCTTTAACCAGGCACCGGTAGAAGTCACAAAACTGCTGTATATTGCTGATGAGAAAAGTAATTTAGCAGTTTATATTTACTAAAATCATTGCATTTCCCCACAAATAGGGCTTTCCTTTGGTGGTATTTGATCACCTCTTCGGTTTTTATTTTTTTACGCTATAAACAAAGACCCACAATATTTTTTACTTTATGCTATAAAACATATCCAATTCAAAAAATTTAAAAAATCAAATTTCTTCATCAATTTAGTATCTTGACCTTTCACTGTGGGTCATTGAAACAAATACTTTTCTTTATTTTTTGTGTCAGTGTGAATCAGGGCTAAAAGAACTGTCCCTCAGTCTGCCTCCTATTGAGTCATATATGTAAAGCCGGCTATATATGGATCGAAATACAACCGGGTCAGCAGGGACCGGCCACATTTTTATCCATGTACGGTGGGCAGGCTGATTGTACATTCATCAATTGACTTAGGTACAACCAGCCTGCCAGATTTTTTTATATGTGATTACTGCCAGTGGCTATAGCCGCTGGCAGTAGTCATTGTATTCTGCTGGCCGAAAGACTCCCCACGCCGCCCTGCCGGCAGAAAACAATAGCGCTACTGGAGGTATTACCCCATCAATACTGACTGTGTTGATGGGGGAATCAAGCGATTTTCTTTCCTAAATGATTTTTAGACATACTGCATGAACAGAAACACACGCATTTATACAGTGGGGACGGAAAGTATTCAGACCCCCTTAAATTTTTGACTCTTTGTTATATTGCAGCCATTTGCTAAAATCATTTAAGTTCATTTTTTTTCCTCATTAATGTACACACAGCACCCCATATTGACAGAAAAACACAGAATTGTTGACATTTTTACAGATTTATTAAAAAAGAAAAACTGAAATATCACATGGTCCTAAGTATTCAGACCCTTTGCTCAGTATTTAGTAGAAGCACCCTTTTGATCTAATACAGCCATGAGTCTTTGTGGGAAAGATGCAACAAGTTTTTCACACCTGGATTTGGGGATCCTCTGCCATTCCTCCTTGCAGATCCTCTCCAGTTCTGTCAGGTTGGATGGTAAACGTTGGTGGACAGCCATTTTTAGGTCTCTCCAGAGATCCTCATTTGGGTTTAAGTCAGGGCTCTGGCTGGGCCATTCAAGAACAGTCACGGAGTTGTTGTGAAGCCACTCCTTCATTATTTTAGCTGTGTGCTTAGGGTCATAGTCTTGTTGGAAGGTAAACCTTCGGCCCAGTCTGAGGTCCTGAGCACTCTGGAGAAGGTTTTCGTCCAGGATAACCCTGTACTTGGCCGCATTCATCTTTCCCTCGATTGCAACCAGTTGTCCTGTCCCTGCAGCTGAAAAACACCCCCACAGCATGATGCTGCCACCACCATGTTTCACTGTTGGGACTGTATTGGACAGGTGATGAGCAGTGCCTGGTTTTCTCCACACATACCTCTTAGAATTAAGGCCAAAACGTTCTATCTTGGTCTCATCAGACCAGAGAATCTTATCTCTCACCATCTTGGAGTCTTTCAGGTGTTTTTTAGCAAACTCCATGCGGGCTTTCATGTGTCTTGCACTGAGGAGAGGCTTCCGTCGGGCCACTCTGCCATAAAGCCCCGACTGGTGGAGGGCTGCAGTGATGGTTGACTGTCTACAACTTTCTCCCATCTTCTGACTGCATCTCTGGAGCTCAGCCACAGGGATCTTTGGGTTCTTCTTTACATCTCTCACCAAGGTTCTTCTCCCCCGATAGCTCAGTTTGGCCAGATGGCCAGCTCTAGGAAGGGTTCTGGTCGTCCCAAACGTCTTCCATTTAAGGATTATGGAGGCCACCGTGCTCTTAGGAACATTAAGTGCAGCAGAATTTTTTTTGTAACCTTGGCCAGATCTGTGCCTTGCCACAATTCTGTCTCTGAGCTCTTCAGGCAGTTCCTTTGACCTCATGATTCTCATTTGCTCTGACATGCACTGTGAGCTGTAAGGTCTTATAAAGACAGGTGTGTGGCTTTCCTAACCAAGTCCAATCAGTATAATCAAACACAGCTGGACTCAAATGAAGGTGTAGAACCATCTCAAGGATGATCAGAAGAAATGGACAGTTAAATATATGAGTGTCACAGCAAAGGGTCTGAATACTTCATATATTACATTTTTCAGTTTTTCTTTTTTAATAAATCTGCAAAAATGTCAACATTTCTGTGTTTTTCTGTCAATATGGGGTGCTGTGTGTACATTAATGAGGAAAAAAAAATGAACTTAAATGATTTTAGCAAATGGCTGCAATTTAACAGAGTGAAAAATGTAAGGGGGTCTGAATACTTTCCCGTAGTATTGTATCAATAGTACTAGAGATATATGGTTAATATTTATTAGTTTAGCTGCAATGCTAAAATCGCTAACCAGATGGAGCCAATCGCACGACTGCCCATATAAGCTCCATAACTTTCCTAGTTGAGTTCAGGCTGGCTATGTGTCAGTGTGCCACAAGACCAAACCCTGCCTCCTTTGTGGATTCTTGTCTTCATACACGAACCGGCATCCAAAAACATCCAATTACACAATAGAAATGCAAATATCTTTGTTATAGGATTAGCTAGCAGACTCCTCTAAACATAAATACATAATTGTTCATTCAAGATTGTAAGGGGGAAATTAAAAAAGATCACCATCTCTTCTGTTATTCATAACTAAAACTCATGAAGTTTAATTAAACTCATTAAATTCAAGCGAAAAAATAAAAATCTATGAAATAAAAGGTTGGCATCTTTATTTTATGGCGTCAGAAATTCAAAATGCTAAAAGAAAAGTCACACAGCTACAGGCTGCCAACCTAATAGTGCTGGGGGGCCTGACCTCAGTTTCCACCACTGGCATTTTGCATGAAGAAGGCTACCCGTTGTCTTGCCCTTTGGCAAGTGCTTATTTATTTTTCACTTTTTTCGCAGCCCCTATGTACTTAACTCACTCCTGTTTAGTAGGGGGTAGGTCCTTGGACTTTCCCTGAAAGGCTTTGGGAAGTGGGTACGTGTCCTTGTGGTCGGGTTCTCCCCCTACCGTGGAGTCTTCCTTTGGGGAAGCCCCACCTAGGACTTGGTTGGGCCTTGCCTCAGCAGGTCCCCTGAAGAATAGGGTCTGGTTTCAGCTGGGTGGACCATGAGTACCCAGTCCACCTCAGGAGTCTTGCACCCCGGGGGCTCGGTGCCAGGGTCCTTTTTCTTTGGAGGAAAACCAAGTTTACACCCTTTTTGTGCTTCAGTTTTTTTGTGCTTACTTTTTTATTGCACCTGATGTTAGGGTTGAGTGTGCACACTGCAGCGCAGAGCTTAAGGTGGAGCTCCACCCAAAAGGGAGTGTTCCGCTTTTACGCCTCCTTCCCCCCTCTTTTTTAGGAAATGGCACTTTTGTTTTGTGGGGGGGAGCGGGTACCTGGTTTTGACCTACCTCCCAACAGTCTTCTGGGACATGTCACAGGTCCCAGAAGACTGCGGGACCATTCACAAAGCGTAGTGTGGCTCGCACATGCACAGTGGGCATCCAGCTGTGAAGCCCCATGCTGTCACAGCCGGGTGCCCGCAGTTGAGATGTTGGCACCGGGGACAGCACAGGAATGGAAAAAATGGCTCGGATGAGCAGAGTACTGGATCCTGGGACAGGCGAGTGTCTGTTTATTAAAAGACAGCAGCTACAGTTTAACTGGAGCTCGTCTTTAACTGCCTGCTGACTGTATAGCTTACATATACGGCGGCAAGATCACGTACCTAGTACGTAAACCTGCAACTTGGGGTCTAGGGCGCGTATGCGCGTTGCCGGTGACCCGCTCCGATTATGCACAACGGGAGCTGATCTGCGGGTACGGCAGACTCAATTTCCACCGGGACCCGCCGATCATTAGGCAGAGAGCCAGAATGGTGATCTGCCTGTGTAAACTAGGCAGATCGCCATTCTGTTAGTAGGGAAGGCATGGATCCTGTGGTTCTTGCAAAGCAAGAACATGAATCCATGCCTTCCCCTGGTAAAAGCACCTCCCACACAGCATACAAGCTCTGGTCAGGCACACAGTTAACCCTTTGATCGCCCTTGATGTTAACCCCTTCCCAGCCAGTGTCATTAATACAGTGACAGTGCATATTTTTTAGCACTGATCACTGTATTAGTGTCACTGGTCCCCAAAAATGTAAAAAGTGTCAGTTAATGTATGATTTGTCCACTGCAAAATTGCAATCCTGCTATAAGTCGCTGATCGCTGCCATTACTACTAAAAAAAAAAAATATTCCATAGTTTGTAGATGCTATAAATTTTGCGCAAACCAATTAATATACGCTTATTGGGATTTTTTTTTTTCTTTAAATATGTAGCCAGGAACATAAAGCACTGCACAAACTGTTGACACAGTATTAATCATGTATAATAATAATAATGAACATGATAAAAAGGTAGAATAGAAAAACATATAGAACTTTCAAGGCATGCAACAATATCATAAATAATTAGGTATAAACTCAGATAGATAAAAAGATATTGCAGTAGATATTTTTGCATAGCCTAAAAGCAACATTCTCCCAGATACCTAATGATTTCCATGCTCCTTGTTTCATCAGAGAAATGAATGGCAGCTGAGAGCTGGTATAAGGGAATTCTATTGGCTCTCTGTCCCCCATTCATGAAATACCTCTCTTCTTCTCTCTAATCTCCTGCCCTGGAAGACACAGGATAAAAGGGCTGTGGAAGCCTGTGTCAATTATCATAGCATCCCCCAATGCAGGAATGCCATCAATAGACCAGTATGGGGGGGAGAGATTATTGGAAGGTAAAAGGCAATAACAGGCTATAGAAACTTTCTTAAAGAGTCCTGCAATTTTTTTTTTTATTGAGCAGAAGGTCCAATAAGAAATCTGTGTTCCTCTTTTTTTTTGCATGATAATGCGCCTAGATTAGAAAAAGAGAGGGATCAAGAGCATAATACCTTTTAATTGAACCATTCCTATTCCAGACGTGTGGAACGTGGTCCTCTTGAAACTCAGGATTTTGTTAGGCTCACATAAAAGTAATATTTCTGAATATATGTGAAATAAAGGAATAAAGGGTAAAGTGTTTTGTTTGGAGCGTGATCATTTCCTAAATTAATTTTAGTTATTTTGTTATTTAATTCATAATTTTAAAATAAATTAAAGGGAAGAAAGATGGGAGAGGAAGGAGGAAGAAAGGATGTTATGAAGGTAGGGAGAAGTTATAGAGGGAGAGAGAAAGGGAGGGAGAAAAGAAGAAAAAGATGGGAGGAAGGGAAAAAAGAAGGAATTATTTCATAAATTAGTTTTATTTCGTTATTTAAATTTTCCTTTTAAAATGTAATTTAAAGGGAAGGAAGAATGGATGTTATGGAGGTAGGGAGAAGTGATGGAGGGAGAGAAAGAGAGAAAGGAAGGAAGAAAAAAAGAAGGAAGGACGTGAAGTAGGAAAGGTTTTAATGAATTAATTGTATTTATTTTAGATTATTAATAATTGTAAAATAAAGGGAAGGAAGATGGGGTGAAGGATGAAGAAATGGTGTTATGGAAGTAGGAAGAAGTGATGAAGGGAAGGAGAAAGGAATGAAAGAAGGAAAGAAAGAAGGGAGGGAGGAAGAGAGAGGAAAAAGAAAGTATGAAAGAAAATATTTAAATAAATTCAATTTATTTATTTTGTTATTTAAATAAATTATTTTAAAATAAATTAAAGGAAAGGAAGATGGGGGACGAAGGAGGAAGAAAGGGAGTTATGGAGGCACAGAGAAAAGGAAGGGAAGATGCATTTGGGTGGCAAAAAAAATAATGCAATCTATACACTGGGGGGAGAACCTCTGGGGGAATCTAGGATGGAAAAGGACCTGGGGGTCCTGGTAGATGATAGGCTCAGCAATGGCATGCAATACCAAGCTGCTGCTAACAAAGCAAACAGAATATTGGCATGCATTAAAAAAGGGATTAATTCCAGAGATAAAACGATAATTCTCCTGCTCTACAAGACTCTGGTCCGTCCGCACCTAGAGCATGCTGTCCAGTTCTGGTCACCAGTCCTCAGGAAGGATGTACTGGAAATGGAGCGAGTACAAAGAAGGGCAACAAAGCTAATAAAGGGTCTGGAGGATTTTAGTTATGAAGAAAGGTTGTGAGCACTGAACTTATTCTCTATGGAGAAGAGACGCTTGAGAGGGGATATGATTTCAATATACAAATACCGTACTGGTGACCCCACAATAAGGATAAAACTTTTTTGCGGAAGGGAGTTTAACAAGACACGTGGCCACTCATTAAAATTAGAAGAAAAGAAGTTTAACCTTAAACTACGTAGAGGGTTCTTTACTGTAAGAGCGGTAAGGATGTGGAATTCCCTTCCACAGGCGGTGGTCTCAGCGGCGGGCATTGATTGTTTCAAAAAACTATTAGATAAGCACCTGAATGACCGCAACATACAGGGATATACAATGTAATACTGACATGTAATCACACACATAGGTTGGACTTGATGGACTTGTGTCTTTTTTTCGACCTCACCTACTATGTAACTATGTAAGATGGAAGGGAGGGAGAGAAAAGAGGAAGTATGATAAAAAATGTTTTAAGAAATACATTTTATTTATTTTGTTATTTAAATAATACATTTTAAAATTAATTAAAATGAAGGATGATGCGAGAAGAAGGAGGAAGGGTATTATGAAGATAGAGAGAAGTGATGGAGGGAAAGAAAAAGGATGGAAGAAAGGAAGCAAAGAAGGGAGCAGGGACGGACTGACATTTCATGAGGCCCCCGGGCAATAGGAGATTATGGGGCCCCCAGCAATAGGAGAAGATTATGGGGCCTCCGGGCAATAGGAGATTATGGGGCCCCCAGGCAATAGGAGATTATGGGGCCCCCAGGCAATAGATTATGGAGATTATGGGGCCACATAGTATACACACACACATACAGTATACACACATAGATACCCAATATACACACACAGTATACACACACAGAATACACATGCACACACTGAAAAGGTACTGGAGAGGTGGGGCAGCTATAATCTTGGGATTTTTTAAAAAACACAGATTTTTACATGCTGTCCCTGGTTTTATTGAGGCTGGCAACCCTGACGGGGCCCCTTAGTGGCATGGGGCCCTCGGGCAGTGCCCGAGTGCCCGAATGGTCAGTCCGCCCCTGGAAGGGAGATAAAAAAAAGGAAAGGAAAGGTTATTCCAGCCTCCAAAACTTGTAACATCCAACTAGTAAAAGGCCAAGGGATTAGACTCCACTAGGACAAGGACTAGTATAAATCATTCCATGCAGTGTGAAGTCTCTGCATAGATAGAGAGGTGCTATAGAGTAAAAAAAGGTAAGTTATAAAATAATAAGAATGGATGACTTTAGATTTGAATTGGCCTTAGAGAATTGATGGGCAAAACCATCACCTAGCCAATATTCAAAGCAATGATGATAAGTAAAGAGCAATAATGCAGCCGCAACAATCAGATAAGATTGCTATTGGTTGCTATAAATCGGCCAACTAGAGATTCATTCCAGGGCAGACCTTTAGCTGTCAACCATACCCTGCATAATAAACTGGAATTATTGATGCATCTGCTGCACATATCAACAATCAAGCGGCACGTTCAAAGAAAGTAATGTGAGGTCAGATGGCCTACGGAGGTAGGGGATGACTGTGTGTAAAAAAAAAAAAAAAAAAAAAAAGGAAAAACAAGCAAGATGATTATATTTATCTCCAACTGTTATGATGTAGTTCTTCTTAAGTGAGAAATTCTTAAATGTATCATAATGAGGGCTATTCATCAAAGTCTGCGCTTTGAGAAGATGTTTGTTTTTTCAAAAGAAAAAGTGACTTCTTTGTAGAGGGACAATTCATCACATTAATAAATGGATGTGTTTTTTTAGACGCATTGTACGCACTTGTTTGTAAGTGAAGCAAGATAGCCATGATTCATCAACTGACATTGAAAGAAGGCGAGCGAACTTGCTGTGATCATGTGACATCTCAAAGTTGCGCAGTCTTCATACAGCAGTGTGCCCCAGAGGGGTTCCGAATCTGATGCTTTGGGCATTGTGTGTATTCAAAGGGGATCCACCGTCTTCTAAAGAGACTGAAAAGTGCTTATGTATATCATTTCTTTCTTTGTTATGATCAGGGCTAAAAAATAACATTTTAAAAACGCCAATGCACCCAACTCAATACTCCAATGACCACCACCAATGTAACTGCATAATACGTGTATAGCACTATTTATGCTGTGTTATACATTACATTCGGCAGATCGCTAAACACTGTTTTGTACATTAATACCGCTAAGATTCTTTTTTTTATATTTTATTCAGTTCAATGAACCATCACACCTTTGCTATATATATATATATATATATATATATATATATATATATATATATATATATATAGCATATTCAGTTTTTTTTAATAAAATTTGTAGTCCCTACCTCCTCGGGAGCTGCCAATGATGGTGGGTCATCTGTTTTGCCATGACTCTTCTAACTGCTCGATCCCCTCTAATACACTTGGTTGTAGTATAAAAGCCATTAACAGTTATATGACTTAAAGGGGTTGTAAAGTCAGAAGTTTTTTTTTTATCTTAATGCATTCTATGCATTAAGATAAAAAATCTTCTGTGTGCAGCAACCCCCTAATACTTATCTGAACCCCATCTCTCTCCAGCGATGTCTACGAGTGTCTCGGCTGTCCGAGACTCTCCCTCCTGATTGGCTGAGACACGGCAGCGGCGACATTGGCTTCCGCTGCTGTCAATCAAAGTCAGCTGCTGCTGTCAATCAAAGCTAGCAAATCAGGAGAGAGAGGGGGCAGGGCCATGTCTGAATGAACACAGGGCGCTGTGACTCGGCTCGGGTGCCCCCATAGCAAGCTGCTTGCTGTGGGGGCACTCTACAGGAGGGAGGGGCCAGGAGCACAGAAGAGGCAACCGAGAAGAGGAGGATCCAGGCTGCTCTGTGCAAATCCACTGCAACAGAGGAGGTAAGTATAACATGTTTTTTATTGTTATAGAAAAAAAAAAAAAACTAGACTTTACAATCACTTTAAGAGTAAAGGCCCGTACACACGATCAGAAAATCATACAAAAAAAATACCGCTTTCGAATCGATCATACGATAATCCAAAATTATTCAAAGGAACAAACACGAAAACTTTTCTTCTATGATACCAGATCATCCGATTTTCTTTTAATCAGCACAGTTTTCGTCCTAAGGCCCCTTTCACACGATCGGACCGTTCAGGTCCGCCTGTCAGTTTTGACGGCGGACCTGAACGGGCGCTCCATGTTAGTCTATGGAGCGTCGGATGTCAGCGGAGACATGTCCGCTGACATCCGACCCGGTCCGATCCGCTGAAGAGCAGACGGATGGCCCTACGTCCAGGTCCATCGCTGGCGGATCGGGGGAGATCTGACGAAAACGGACACGCTGTCCGTTTTCGTCCGATCCCTCAATAGGCGGCAGCGGCGCCTGACAAGCCCCTCCCCGCTCAGTGAGCAGAGAGGGACCTGTCATCCGCCAGCTCAGCGGGGATCAACGGACAGATCTCCCGCTGAGCCGGCGGACCAAGGCGGGCTCCGTAGAAACGGAGTCCGCCTCGTGTGAAAGGGGCCTGAAATACAATACAAATACAATACAATACATTACATTACATCACTTCTGAATTTTTATTTTGTCGTATGAGTATTTTCGTACTTTAGTAACTTATTCGTTTTCAATATGGAGACTAACATGCAAAAAAAAAATGGAGGATCATTCATCTGATAATCTCATCGTGTGTACTAGGCTTTAGTGAGCCACCACTCAAATAATAATGCACAGAAATTAGACCACAGGAACTTGAAGGTAAATTAAATAAATTAGAGGTGCACTGAATGGAAATTTTGGTGCCGAAACTGAAAATCTAGGATGCACTTGGCCGAAAACTGAAACCAAAAATTACAGTTTTTCGACCTTTTAATTAATATAATGAATTTAAATGAATATGGATTTATTGTCGGCCTTTATTAGCACCTTTTAGCGGAGGAAAAGTTCAAGAAAAATGTATCCCTTTCAATTCTATGTATATCTTCACACTGATCCATTGCGCTTCCGTTGTGGTGTTATAAATCCCACTTCCTGCATTTTTGGTTAGTTAAAAAAAACGCACCAAAAACGCACCTCCCAGTTGAAATGACCTATGAAAAACACAACATAAGCATTATAAAATCTTGGTAAAATCACGGTAAGTTGTTTCAAAACCGTGTGCATTTTCAGTGCCATCATCGGCACCTTTTTCTCTTGTCGGCAAAATGCCGCTAACACCATTTTTGGCCGATATGGTTCGGCCACTGAAATTTTAGTGCATCTCTAAATGAAATGTCATAAAGCAAATCAAACAAACAAGGTGGTACCCCTTTAAGATGGAGGAAGGTGACTGGCGCCTACTAGTTTACGTTGGCCAGCTTATGGTGCGGCCCTTCTCTAGGTGGTGCACTGTCCCTTTAAGAATGTTAATGGTAAGAGTTTAGGGTGCGTAGTTCAGCTCACCCCTCCTGGCAGGCAACTACTCTGGTCCAATAACTTGGCGGTCAGCAGGTTCCAGATGCCAGGCCCTAGAGGTTCACTCTATCGGCCCAGTTCCTCACACGGGGTGCAGCCTCTAAGCTCCGGTCCTGGAAATGCAGTGACTCTTTCTCTCTTTAGCTTAGTCTATGGGCAGCTTGCCAGATTTTGGAAGCAGGTCCGTCCTCTCTCTCTTCGAAGGAGGACAGGCACAACAACAGATGCCCAACTATAGGTCTGCCCTCTTCTCTTACCTTGCTGAACTGCCTTTATCTCCTGAAACAGTTTGCCCAAGAAAATTGTGAAGCTCTCCTCCTTCAGATGCCCCCCTCTTGTGGCAATTGAAGTCCATAGTCTATCAGCCACCATAGACTTGTATGGTGCAATGCTCCTTTAAAGACTACAGTTCCCATGATCCATGACACCTGCACAGCCAGTCCTCCTTCCCTCTGATTGCCTCAAAGCCACTGTTGGGGGGGGGGGGTGGAGTTAAGCAGGTGCATTAAGCTCACACCCTGCTCTGTTACGGGTGAGAGGCATTGGCTGCACACACCCACACAGCTCAGCAATCCTCCTGACAACAAAAGGGGTCCTGGTGGGGGGGATGAGCAGAGTCCACACACAGCTTTCTCTCTCTGCTGGCACAGCTCTGCACACCCAGTGAGGGGGGGGGGGGTCGTAAACGAGTGGAACAGACACACCGCTGGCAGCACTGTGGAGGAACGCGAGTGGGGGGGCATAATCACACAGTCGGCAGCACCGTATCTAGAACCCCAAAATTGTTATATAGTAAAACAACATATATGAAACCTCAAAAAAAAAAAACCTCAGTCAGAAAAAGCTTTAGCATGTTAATGTGAATTCAAAAATAATAGAGTAGACCTGTTGTGGTAACTTACATTAACACGTACCTTTTAGCACACTTTGCCACAATGCACAAGTGAAAATGGGCTCTAAATGTAAAATAAACTGATCCAAAACTTTTGCAATTTAATAAATTCATATTTGCACATTAAATAAACTTGCAAAGTAATGAATCTCTACTATTCCCCGATCTCAATGCAAGTCAATGATCACAGTTTTGTGAATAGCTATTTATTGAAAATAAAGACACAAGGGGCCGTAGGCATTGCTTGATGGAAAGACCCTTGGTGGTTTCAAAACATTGCACTTTGCCTATGCAGGTAAGGGAACCTGTAGATAAAAGCAAACTGTGCAGCTTTGACTTAATTGGATAATGCCCTTGCTATAGCCATGGACCAAGTGTAGACGTACCTCCTGAAGTCTGGCTAAAAAAACTCCAAGAGATGGCATCATCCTGTCCTACCTGGTTGCAAGGATGTTGCTAAGACACTTCCAGCCGTTGCTGCTCTCCCCCACCATCAAAGGAGTGAGCTCTTATACCCCACACATGTTTGGACCACTTCCTCCTCCTTCACAGCATCACTGAGCGCAGGACTACAACAAGGGAGAGAGAGTGCATGTGAGGGGGTTTGAATCAGCTGGGAGTGTCTAAGAATGTCCTAGCAACAAGGCAGAATGGGATGATGCCATCTCTGAGAGTTTTTCTACCAGGCTTCAGGAGGTACATAAATGACCTACACCTAGAGCAAAGTTATTATTCAAGTTTGGTCAAAGTTGCTTGTTTTAATATATAGGTGCCCCTAACCTGCATAGGTAGTTTCTTGGTAAAGGTGAACTAACCCTTTAATTTGCACTGTTCCAGAATGAAACATGACCCTGTCTACGTCCTAATTATGCATCTATTTAGACTGAAAGTCTGTGTCATCTTTAGTGATAATCTGTCTCAGAACTTTGCAAACAGGCTGTCCAGGAATACAGGTGCATGGGGTCGCATTGGGGTGAATTTACTAAAGGCAAATAGACTGTGCACTTTAAAAGTGCAGTTGCACTAATTTTCTCCAAAGCGTATTAAATATGGAAAGCCCTGACAATTTCCATTATGTGCAAGCAAAAAGGATTTTTTAAAAATTTTTTTCCTTGCACCCGATTGGGTATTCTTTACAAAGTGAAGCTTTACCACATTACATTTACTGAGGAAAATGAGTGCAACTGCACTTGCAAAATGTACAGCCTATTTGCTCTACAGGCTGTACAGGAACAGAAAGACTCTAAGCAGCTTCTTTGAGAAGATGCCTGCAACCTAGCAACGGAAGGACTGCTAGGCAGCAGAGGCTGCCTGCATCCCAACAACGGAGAGTGCTAGGCAGCTTCCTAGCAGTGGAGAACTCTAAAAGACTTTCTTGAGAAGATGCCTGAATCCTATCAATGAAGGGATTGCTAGGCAGCAGAAGCCTCCTGCATCCTAGCAGCGGAAGGCGCTAGACAGCTTCCTAGCCTGCTTCCTAGCAGTGGAGGACTTTAAGAGGCTTTCTTGAGAAGATGCCTGCATTATAGTTATATAGTTAGGACAGCTGGGCAACAAAAGCTGCCTCCATTCTAAAAGTGTAGAGCGACAGGCAGCTTACTAGCCTGCATTCTAGCAGCAGGGAACGCTAGCTAGCTTCCTTGAGAAGAGGCCTGCATCCTAGCAACGGAAGGACTGCGACCCAGTAAACGGAAGGTACTATGCTGCTTCCGAGCCTTCCTCTCAGCAGTGGAGGATTCTAGACTACTTCCTTGAGAAGATGCCTGCATTCTAGCAACAAGGGATGTAGGAGGCTTCCTTGGGAAGATTCCTGCATCCTAGCAACTGAAGGACTGCCAGGCAGCAGAAGACACCTACCTCCTAGCAACAGAGGACTCTAGGTGGCTTCCTTGAGAAGACGCCTGCATCCTAGCAACGGAGGGTGCTAGGCAGCTTCCATACCTGCATCCTAGCAGTGGAGGACTCTAGGCAGCTTCCTTGAGAAGTCATCTGCATTGTAGCAAAAGGGCCATGTACATTGTAATACCATACGCATGGAAATGCTGCAGAGCACTTTTTACACAGGATCTTGCTGACAGCTTCCAAGAAGATCCTGTGTATTAGTTGCCATTTTTTAAACAAAAATCATTGTATCTCAGTAATAGTTTGAACTGAGGGCCTTGATAATTCACAACTATTTCCCTTAACAGCAAATGCTTTCCAGAGGTGCAGCTTCCTCTTCTGCATTGCTGGCTGAGAATTTGGAAAGCAGAATGGTCAAACTTCTCACCCACACCCAGTCATTTAAATATGCTTAATGTATGTACAGTCAAAATACATCTGGGCAAAAAAATGCTTGTAAAAACTTGGATGTTACTCTTTAAAGTGAACCAAAACTAAGCTTATGTTTTAGGAACATGCCCTTCTGTCCATGAACGCTGGACATATGTTGAGCAATTTTTACTGCATTCTAGAAATGAGGTTACAACTGGAGATGAAACGAGAAACATTTGCTATTTTATATCACAGTTTCTCAATAATGCTAGAGAGGCCAGCTGTCAAAATTCACAGAATGACACGATCCATGCTCCTGGTCATGGGTATTCATGAGAATTTGGAATTTTATTAAATGGCCTTTGAGAAATACTCATCAACTTTAAGTAGGACTCCAGTTTTCTTTTTTTAATATAAAAATTTTGAGGCAGGCATTATTAAAATGAATAAGCTTTGGTCTGCAATCCAGGCTGGCCCCACAGTACCGTATATACTCGAGTATAAGCTGACCCGAATATAAGCCGAGGCACCTAATTTTACCACAAAAAACTAGGAAAACGTATTGACTCGAGTATAAACCTAGGGTGGGAAATGCAGTAGCTACTGGTAAATTTTTATCATCACCACAGCCTCACCATGCCCATCATTGCAACCTTACCATGCCCATCATTCTAGCCTCACTGTGCCCATCACCGCAGCCTCACCATGCCCATCATTGCAACCTTACTGTGCCCATCATTGTAGCATCACTGTGCCCATCACCGCAGCCTCACCATGCCCATCATTTCAGCCTTACCGTGCCCATGATTGTAGCCTCACTGTGCCCATCACCGCAGCCTCACCATGCCCATCATTGCAGCACCGTGCCCATCATTGCAGCCTCACTGTGCCCATCACTGCAGCCTCACCATGCCCATCATTGTAGCCTCACTGTGCCCATCACCGCAGGATCACCATGCCCATCATTGTAGTCTCACGCCCATCATTGCCGCCTCATTGTGCCCGCCATTGCAGCCTCAATGTGCACGTCATTGCAGCCTCACTAGTAGTGACTGTGCCCATTCATGCGGTCTCAGCAGCAGCCAGTACCTGGATTGCACAGCGGGCGTCTCCCGCTGTATCTCGGAGCTCAGTCTGAAATATTCGGTCGTGCTGTGACAAAACCCACCCTCCTCCTAGACCAGCTCGTGTGATAGACGCAGTGTTCTGGAGGAGGGCGGGACTTTTGTCACAGTGCGGCCGAAAATTTCAGAGTCAACTCCGACACACAGCGGTCTCCCGCTGTGTAAGGGAGGGAGAAAGGGGAGTGCTGCAGCCATAGTTCAATACAGCCCCTGGACAAGCAGCCTAATGCCCGGTATCCCTGCCCTCATTCGAGTATAAGCCGAGGGGGGTTGGTTTCAGCATAAAAAATGTGCTGAAAAACTCGGCTTATACTCGAGTATATACGGTAATTACTTTCTGCCACTATATGTCAGCGGTTTGGGTTGGCCCACTTCCTCTGAGCCCAGGCTGTCACAAACACAATCCCTGGGATCACATCCTTATGCTGGCCTGGGCTAAAGATGCAAAAAAGTGGCAACCACCCCAACCTATAACTGGCCTTTGCAGTAAGGTGTACATGGATAGGCAACGCACCTCACAAACATATCATGAAATATCAATTCAGGGTAGATGATGCGGATTGGCTTTATCTTTGCTTGTCGCATATCACCATCATATTCTATAGCAGGGATCACAAATTTACATACAAGGATCACTAATATGTAGTAAACAATTAAAAAGGAAGTAGGAGGGACCTTAAAGCCTACAAGATTTTCCAACCTAAAGAAAATAGGTTTTAGGAGCTGGCATCTCCCATTCACCTTCTAGGTGTAGCCACCAGCATCCATCTGCATGGCTGGATCTTGGGTCCTTGGGGGTTTCCCTATTTTAGGCCTGCACCCACCCTAAATAGGATACTGCAGCAAGGGCATACTCCTGTGATACTGAAACTTCTTCAGGTGTTAAAATTTCTGCTCAGTGAAAAGTGTCAAAATAAAAGGCTTTGGCTGATACTTTAGAGTTTTACCATGTCGACTGCAAATCCTATCTGTGTCTCCATTTCGTGATACCAGCTAGTCTTCTTGTTTGTCTGTTGCCTATCTTGACCTTCTATATCAGTGGTTCTCAACCTCAGTCATCAAGTACCCCCAGTGGGCCATGTTTTCAGGTTTTCCTTTAATTTGCACAGCTGCTTTAAATCAATATCAATGACATGGTAATGATAAGAGCTATTTTATCTAAGGGAAGTTCCCAAAACATGGTCCGTTGGGGGTACATGGGGACTCTGAGCCGAAACACTGCCTACTCTGATCTCTGTGTAGCAAAGTCCCGGGTCCCCTGAGGCCTAATTGTGACCTCCAGAGTCAAGGACTGCTGACATCCGTCTGTGTAGAGTGGGTTACAAGGCATGGTGGGTGTACTGCAAGATGAAATGGAGGGCACCAGACACTTTGTTGAATGCAAAGAGATTTATTGTCTCTTGAACAGAACTGTGGGAGAGAGGGTTAGGGCAGGACACCCTGCAATGATGCAAGGATAATTGACAGACTCCGAGACTTCTATAGGAAGACAGCTATACAGGTGAAGGCCTCCAGCCGGACATCACTTCTGTATAGGTAGGACCACTGTCTCCTATGGCAACAATCTTGTAGAAGTTACTAATGGTAGTTGTATGCACCTGTTGGCACCACTTACTCCACAGTCACTCACGGTGGATCTTCCCTCAACGAACTCCCAGTCTTTCGCTTGACTTTGGATCCAATAGCCATTGGATCCCCTGAGTTCTTCCACTTTTAGCACCCAGTATCTTCCTCAAGCCTCACCCCTGCTTCCCTGCTGGGTCCTTGGCTTGGCACTCACAGATACTCTTCAAGCGTCACCCCCGCTGACCCGCTAGGTCCCTGGCATGGCACCCATTGATGCTCCGCAAGCGTCACCTCTGCTGTCCCGCTGGGTCCCTGGCTTGGCACCCGCTGAAGTTTTCCCACTTCTTCACCATCCCCAGCTGGTGAGAAGACTGCTCTGGTACTAGCTTCAGCTTACTCACAGTGGTCTCTGGTAACAAGGTAGATGGTCCCTTGGTGGCAACAGCTTCCCCTCCTACCAGAGCTGGTTCCCCGTCCGACTGAACCTCTACTTCTGGTTGGACTACAAGCCAGCAGTCCCAACCCTGCGCTGCTTTTCTTGCTTCTGGATAGGCCATCTGACAGCAGCCAGATGTCCCCGGGATAGGCCTCAGGATTCCAGCCTAGCAGTCTGGGGCAGCATAACACACGTCCACCCAGACAGCCGTCCAGGTGGCATAGAACCTTGACTCCATCCAAATAAAAAGGCTCTCCCAGCAGGCCAAGGGACCAAAGAAAATCCCTGCCTATTGGCTGAGACACCCATCCATTCATGTCTGAGCTTGCAAAGCCCCTGTCTTATCTAATGCCACTAGCATAGTGCCACCTAGTGACAGCAGAGAAAGGGTGCAACAAGTCCAGATTTAGAGAGGAATCATTGGATCTCCTAACAATAGGCCAAGGCAATTATCGCCTGGCAACTAAATTTGATATCAACCCTGCCTAAACATCAGGGTGCTACATCTGCCTGTGATCTGTTTCTGCCATGAGTTCTTCCAGTCTATGAACTATTCTCCTGCTTGCTGATTTAGTATTACACGTCTTTGCCTACTCAGCAGTTGTCAACATTTCCCAGGAGTCACTCTGTCTCCCTCTGAGTTGGCTTCTTCTTTGTTGTGACTTTTCTTCAGTATTTCAGACTAAACTTTTTCAAGATGATCTTGCTGAGCTTTTTAAATACCAAGTATGTCATGCTGGAACCTTTTAAATCCCCAGGACTATTTGTCATTAGGACACAGAGATAGCTAATAAATGCCCATGTCCTGAGCCATCCATGGACAAGCCAAACAATAGTATGAACAAGTATTTATTTTAAAAACCATTGAATAACCTGGTGTTCTCCTCTAAATACTGAAAGGTGACTGGGGTGGCAGTGGCACTCACAAAAAGGTTAAAGCTCAAAGTTGGTCCACAGACATATAGAAGCTTCCCCCACTTCAGGCTCAATACTGCTGATTCATATGTAGAACCCTCTTAGATAGGTTGCTAGTTAGGTTAGGTAAATTTAGTTCTTGTGGCTCTCCAACTGTGGCAGCAGTTTGTGATTGCTTTCGGCTGTTCTGGGCTCTCTGCAGGCTGTATCCCCATGTTTTCTCAAGGATTTCAGAATATAGTGGGTTGGGAGCATCAAATAGGCAGGTGCTTATTCATAGCTAGATCACTATGAATAAGCACCTGCTATAACGGGGTGAAACGCGTCATTGGTTTTATCCTTGCTGCATGGATTTATTATAACAATAAATAAATCATTTTCATTGGAGTGCGGCCATCCGGACCTATTTGTTCAATTTTTGCATATGTTAGAAGCTGATTGGCTGCCATGTACAAAACTACACCAGATTTAGCTTTCTCCAGTTTTAGTAAATATTGGTGTTTAGTAGATACTAGCACCTACTCAACGGGTTTGTGCCTTTATCAATTTTTAACAAAGATTGGTAAGTGACTACATGTGTGGTCTGGTCAAAGATATTCATAAGAAGAAAAGGCAGAGATGTAGCACCAGGCTGGCTCCATATTTCCCACCTCTACTGTAGCTCCATGATCTGCTGTCTTGCTCTTGGACCGCTCTGAACTGTATTCAACCGCACATTACTTGTTAGCTACTCACATGACTACATTTTAATATCTTCCATCATACTTAACTAAAATGAAAATGCTCAGGTACGCCTAAACAGCCTAAATGATTTATGTTTTGGTCAATTCGGCATGTCTTGGTATATATATCCCCTTTGCTCAGGAATACTCTAATAGCTGTGCTGCCATAAAAGCCCCTCTGATCAGCCATCTTTCAAGGCTCCACTGAATGATTAAAGAAACTTAAAAAAAGAGAGAGAGAGAGAAGTTTACAGAGCAATCTATTGACAACCTGAAAAAAAAAAGGTTCTCTGTTTCATTTGGAATTTCCATAACCTGAACGTGCATATTACATGGAAATTCTGCAAAAAAGGGCACCCTCTGTCTGCCTTCTCTACATCGTGTTTTCCTGCTCCTTGGTTTGGTCCAAGAGAAGGCAAAAGGTCACTCAACTTTCCAACACACGTAAAAGAAAACCTCAATAGAGTTGCTTTCTGCTGCATTAGATCATGAGCTCTCCAACCAAAATGATTCATTTTGGATGAAGGGCAGGCTAATGCCGCGTACACATGACCGGACTTTTCGACAGCTAAGGTCCGACGGAAATAATCTGCCGGACAATTCGATCGTGTGTGGGCTTCATCGGGCCTTTTCTGTCGAAAAATCTGACGGACTTTAGAAATAGAACATGGTTCAAATCTTTCCGACAGACTCGACTCCTATCGAAAAAAACGTCCGTCTGTATGCTAGTCCGATGGACCGAAAAGGACGCAAGGGCAGCTATAGGCTACTGGCTATTGAACTTCCTTTTCTAGTCCGGTCGTACGTCATCATGTTCGAATCAGTCGGACTTTGGTGTGATCGTGTGTAGGCAAGTCCGTTTCTTTGGAACTCCGTCGGAACTCCGTCGAAAAGTCCTTCGGGGTTCAGTCCGATGAAAAGTCCCCTCGTGTGTACGCGGCACGAGTGTAATATGATGTATGCTATTACAGATTTTTTGTGAGGTTCCTCTGGTTGATCTCCTTCGTTAAAGTAATTCTAAAGGTTGTAATTTTTTTATTTTAAATAGGAATTATGTCATATTTATCTGCTCTGTGCAAGAACAGCCCTGATCCTCTTCTTTTTTGGGTCCCCCACCGGTGGTCCTGGCTCCTACCCCCTGCCGAGTGCCCCCCAATAGCAAGCCTCTTGCTCCAGAGCCGTGCTCCTGTGAATGAGCATTGTCCATTCACACACAGAGCGTGACTCGGCCCCGCCCCCTGCTCTCCCCTCATTGGCTCACTGGCTATGATTGACAGCAGCAGGAGCCAAAAATATCAAGCTAAAATCCGTGGCTTATTAAAGTGTTATTAACCTTCTTTTTTTTATAAAATTAAAATAACAAACATGTCTATACTTACCTGCTCTGTGCAATTCTTTTGCACAGAAATTTAAGATCCCATCCATATAAACCCAGGTTGTTGCCAACATCCCAATTATAGATACCATACAACAAAGGTACCCCCCAATGTACACACAGGACTTTAACGGTAACTGAGTACATAGATTGATTACAAAATTATTTATTAAAGATTGTTAAAAAGTCGGTGCATACATCACCATACAATAAAATAACAACAGAGCTGATTGCAAAGTAATTGTCTCCTGATATTGCTGCCGCGTTTCAGGACCTTTCCTCAGGGGCTTTTCAAAAGGAGTTCATAAGATAACACTCTAGAATGGAACACAGCAAACATTAGGAATAATATCACGGAAAACATAATGTGAGCATCGTTGGAAGTGGACTTAGATACATACCAGTTGAACTGGTATGTATCTAATGCCGCGTACACACGGTCGGACTTTACGGCAGACTTTGCCCGGCGGACTTTTCGACGTACTTTACGACGGACTTTATGAATGAACGGACTTGCCTACACACAATCCACCAAAGTCTGTCGAATTCGTACGTGATGACGTACAACCGGACTAAAACAAGGAAGTTCATAGCCAGTAGCCAATAGCTGCCCTAGCGTGGCTTTTTGTCCGTCGAATTAGCATACAGACGAGCGGACTTTTCGACCGGACTCGATTTTGACGGATTAATTTAAAACATGTTTCAAATCTAAGTCCGTCCAACTTTTGAGAAAACAAAGTCCGCTGGAGCCCACACACGATCGAATTGTCTGACGAAATCCAGTCCGCCGGGAAAAGTCTGCCGTAAAGTCTGCTCGTGTGTACGCGGCATTAGTCCACTTCCAATGATTTCCCCTGCACTACTTTTGTTCTGTTGACAAAGAGCGGGTGGCTCGGCCCCCCGCTCCCATGTCACAGCATTTGCTTGACTGCAGTGGGAGCCAATGGATCCCGCTGCTATCATTCTGCTCAATGATTGCACATCGCTGGATCGGGTTCAGGTAAGAAAAAGGGGAGGGGGGTGAGCTGCAGCACAGAAGGTCTTTCACCTTCATGCATAGAATGCATGAAGATGAAAAACCTTAAAGCTTTAGAACCACTTTAAGAGGTCATATTGCTTGCGCTGCAATATTAAAGATAATCCAGAGATTTCCCCTGCAGTACTGTTGTTCTGCCACTAGATGTCCTCAGTTTGATGGCCAGTATCATTAAATACATCTCCTCTGAGACCATGTCTACTGGGTCCCAGCCTGTGACTAAACAGTGAGAAAAGAAGCAGTTCAGTGAGGAGCTTGACTCTTTGCCACTCTGCTTTGTCCTCCTTAAAGCACAATAACTGATCGGCTCCTTGTGCTGCTTCTTCCTCTCACACTCCAGACCTGTTGTACAGGGACTGCAAGGCAAATGTCAGGTCACAATCACATTATGGTTCTTACACTGCTTGCACTCAAATATGTATTTATTGACGTAATAATGATTGCAGAGCTGCATTAAATTGTGCCTTTTATATCTGACTGGAGTTCAGCTTTAGAATTGGTGACCAGTCTGTAGGCAGGTGACCTACCGTGTATTTAGTTAGCACCCAGCTTCCCAGGTCAGAGGGAAAGGGTTAATGGTTTGCCTCCTTTCCCTGGTGTGTTTGTGGGCTTTCGCTAGGGTCCAGCCTCTCTCCTTGTGCTATAAAAGGGAAGAGGTCCGGATCCTAAGGGGACTCACACAAATTGGGGGAGCGGATCCGGGAAACACTTGCTCAGCAGGGAACCCATTCTGTTACTGGAGGTAACAGAGGTGCGCTGGTGGAGTGGCAGAGGCTCAGCCTGTCTCACAGAATGCAACACAACCATCAGTACAAGTGTGCAGGAAAGTGGACAAAGCAGCTTATGGAGGAACTCTGTACTTTGAGCACTTTGTGGCTTATCCCTGAGTTGGGAGGCCACCTTAATATTTGATGGTGAGCACACCCTCATGCAAAGTGTCACCCCACATGCAAGGGTCAGTGACCCCGCTCAATGCCTGGCATAGCTCAAAGAACCCAGGTCTCAATTAACCCTCGCTTGGTGCCAATTGAGAGAGGAAACAAGGAGGATGTGCCGATCAACTTATCACCTTACCCCCTTACACATTCCTCAGGATGAGGAACACTTGAGGAAGGGACCCAGTGAGGCCCTGCAACATCAGTTTCTTATGACAGATGTGACATTGTCTTCACAGTAAATGTGTGAAGCACATCTTTTTGGAGTGCTGGTTACTTTGTACTGCTCAGACTCATTTACTTGTGTGTGTGTGTAACTTTCAGCTTGAGCTATTGAGTTTGGCTAACATCAGGCTGGGGCAAGAGTGTTAGCATTAGGGTTGGCGTGGTGACTTGGAATCTTCATGCCTGGTTTTGGCACAGCACCATCCAAAGCAGATCACTTTGAGTACCCACCTATTATCTAAAGGTCAAGTGTTCTGAGAAGAGAGAATTAGGTCAAAGCAGTGATTCCTTCCCTCTCTCCCACTTCCTTCATCCAGCTCCATTTATTTTCTGCAAAAGAGAGTTTCTTTAGAAAAGCCCACCATAGGGTGGGTCTTTTATGTAATCCTTGTTTGGCGCCCAGAGAGAGAGGGGAAACTTGGAGGATGTGACAATCAACCTATCACCCTACCCCCTTACAAGTTGACTTGTGAACAGTTTCTAAGAGAAGGTCTTCCTTTAAAAAAAAAATGCTCTATATTTTTCATCTTTCCTAACAACCATGCTACTAAGACATGCTCTACAAAAGTTGGCTGGTAAACTGACACTTCTGGAAGTGTCCATCTTCTGGGTCCCCCACAGTTTCTCCTGCTGACCTTCATGTAGACATGTGCAGAACGAAAACATTTGTTTCGTTTCGTTATTTACATAAATTTGTTTAGTTAAATTTGTTTCATTCGTTTAATTCGTTTTCGGAATCAGTTTCCTTTATTCGTTTTTGAATCGATTTGAAAAGTTTTTGAATCAATTTCAAATAGTTTTCCAATTCGAAACGTTTTGCAAATTGGAAAACTATTCGAATTCGAAAAGTTTTCAAATTTCGAAAAGTTTTCGAATTTGAATAGTTTTCGAATTTGAATAGTTTTCGATTTTCCAAAAGTTTTCGAATTGGAATAGTTTTCGAATTTGAATAGTTTTCCAATTTCCAAAAATAATAGAATAGAATAGAAAATAAAGGAATAGAATAGAAAAAAATATATAATTTTTTTCTATTCTAATCCTTTATTTTCTATTCTATTTTCTTCTGTTTGGAAATTGGAAAACTATTTGAATTCGAAAAGTTTTCGAATTTGAAAACTATTTGAATTTGAAAAGTTTTCTAATTCAAATTTCTAAAACTATTTGAAAATTATTCAAATCGAATTTCGTCCAAAATTTTTTTTTCGTTATTTTGGATTTGTTTAAATTCGGTACTATTCTAATTCGGAAATTCGGATACATCCGAATTTCCGAATAACGAAAATTCGTCCAAATTTTAATTCGGAACAAAAGGAACCGCACATGTCTACCTCCAAGTCATTACAGGATACAATAAATGTAAAAGTAGGTAGAAAGGAGCACCCAATATCCAGTGAATGCAAGCTGAAAGGTGAGTTTGTAATTGTTTATTGAGCGTAGCAAAAAGTAATCAAGCCAGTGCGTTTCAGGGGGAACAAAGACTCCCCTTTCTCAGGGCTATTGAACAAACAGAATACTAAAACATGTACAGTATATAGAAAAATAAGAATACGTAGAAATAGAAAAGTGGCAGCTGAAAGTATCTTTTAAAAAATTGTGTGCAAAAACATCTTAGAGAAAAAACGTATAGGATAAAGCATTTGAAAACTATAAATAAAAATCTATGTGTAAATAATGTATATTGCATAATATTAGAACATTGATACAAATAGAACTAAAATAATGTGAACAAACATAAATAAAATAGATAAATAGGCCTGTTTAGAAACTGGCATCCTAAAGTGTGATGTAAATATCTTGATATATTAAAAAGACATAAAAATATAAAAATACATGCATATGACCGTTCAAATCAGATCCATATCAAAGGTCGGAGTGGACTATGTACCAAAAGTGTATGTCTAGGGTTTGTATGGGTATGTGTAATTACTATGGGTGCAGTAGGACTTTAATCAAAAGGTGGCTTACGTGGGAGTAAAGTTTATCGGAAGAATAGTTACTATTGATTTGCAACTGAACTGTTGCTGCATACTGATAATAAGTGAGGAAGGAACCAAAACAGGTGTGTCTGTAACACAAGGATCCGTGGGAAAAGAAATCAGGATGTATTAGTGCAAGGGGTAATGGGGATGGGTGGGGTGGGAATAGAGAGGGGGCAACATGGGAAGGGAGGGGGGAGGGAGAGGGTACCAGGAGCGGGGGGGGGGAATAAGGAAAGGAGCAAGGGTGGGGGCCGAGGGGAGGGGTTGTGGGTGAGGTTGGGGGCAGAAAAGGTTGTGGCGGAGGTACATGAAAGAGAGAGGGGCAAAAAGGAGGGGGGAGAGAAGGGAATGGGGGGGGGAGACCGTGGGGTATATGGATGGGTAAGAGGGGAGGGGGGCCGTGGGGAATATGGATGGGTAAGAGGGGAGGGGAACCGTGGGGTATCTGGATGGGTAAGAGGGGAGGGGGGCCGTGGGGCATATGGATGGGTAAGAGGGGAGGGGGGCGTGGGTAGAAAGGTGTAGGGGGGACGACAATGAGGATACAGTAAAGGTACACTCATCTTGTTCTGGTAGACCTTTTCACATAAAGTAGATCAAAACCCTAATTACTGGATGACATTTAGTCTGGTAAGGCTCTGCGTATCATAAACAAATGCCATTTTTTAATTTTTTTTTTTATAAACAATTATTATAATTCAAATATTCAACAACATTTTTTGGAAGTATTTGCAGGCCTCAGAAGGCCTCTCTTTGTTCTCCTGGGCCCCATAGTAGCTGCATGGCCTACAATGGATATAATTAAGCCATTGTCTTTTTACATACAAAATATCACAAATATCAATAATATAACAAATTTGTAACATAAAAAGCTTTCGGCTTTTGTGAATTGACACCAATATGTTCTACGTAATTTGATTACAGCCCTTTTAGAAACAAGGGCAAAAAACAATTGATGTAAAAACGTCCATGCTATATATATGGGCACATACAGTACAATCACATATATTAGCCTGTAAGCCTTGCTGGGACAAAGACTTAAATGCAAAATTCATCTGTGCACTATGTTGGTGTTACTGTATATGGGAAATAAATAATGACTATCATCATTAAATATGGCAGCATGCCTATTATTTCTAATCAATTCACAGTAAAGTGGAAGAGAAAACTTCAGCTGACTCATTATTTACTCAAGATTTGCATTATTCTGAGAATCTATTCAAATTTTTCTTATTGCACCGGAAATATTTCACTTGCTTTATAGATTAGAAGGCAAATACAGTTCACACATGATCAACTGATTGCATTTAAAGGGACAATCCACTGATAGTAGGTGCTGGAGAGTTAAACCACCTGACTCTTCTATATCTTGGGCAATGTTTTGACGATGTTCTAGGTCTGCACACATGGTTTGGCCATTATGAGGGACTACCACTCTCCCCGCTGGACTTTATATTTGTTTTATATTATGAAAAATGTAACAGAAGGAGCTGGAACACATATAGGTGGGTGGGAAAACCCAAAACTCAAGTCAGGAATTATGGCAGGCAGATCTCACTGTTGGAGTATCCAAGACATATAGGAAACCAGATGATGGCTCAGTTTACTGGGCTTCATCTTACCTTTTTACTGCTGGTGTAGTGTCACATATGGCGACCGATCATATTTGGCTACCCGCTGGACTGCGCATGCGCAACACCGCCATATGCGTTCCAACACTGCGGCCATCTGCGCTTGCGCATCATTTTGTGGCCACACCCCTGAGTCCAGGTTCAAGCCCCACCATCCAAGTGGACATAGAGTTAGATTATAATTTGCCGAACTAAGCGAGGCCGTGCCCGAAGCGTGGCGAGCGAAGCGTGGCGAGCAAAGCGAGCACGCGAGGGGCCCTGTTGCAAAGTGGTCTTACAACAGTGTTGGAATGCATATGGTGGCGTCACGCATGCGCACTCCAGCAGGTAGCAAAATGTGATGGGTAGACGAATGTGACATGACACCACCACCGGTGCGACAGCATTGGAACGTAACAAACTCACATCAACCAATTGAGTACAGTATGTACAAGGGGGGCACTGGCTGTCCAAGAGACCCCTAGTGCCTCTATGAAGAGTATCTGTCACTCTGCATATGCTATTACATAGGGTGATACCATCCCACCTTTCAAAAGCAATAAAGTTAACTGCTTCAGCCCTGGAAGATTTGGCTGCTGAATGACCAGGCCATTTTTTGCGATTCGGCACTGCGTCGCTTTAACTGACAATTGCGCGGTCGTGCGACGTTGCACCCAAACAAAATTGACGTCCTTTTTTTCCCACAAATAGAGCTTTCTTTTGCTGGTATTTGATCATCTCTGCGGTTTTTATTTTTTGTGCTATAAACAAAAAAAGAGTGACAATTTTGAAAAAAAAAACACAATATGTTGTACTTTTTGCTATAATAAATATCCCCATTTAAAAAAAAAAAAAGCGAATTTTTTCTCAGTTTAGACCGATATGTATTTTTCTACATATTTTTGGTAAACAAAATCGCAATAAGCGTATATTGATTGGTTTGCACAAAAGAGACGTAACATAACGTTGTTTTTCCCAGCCGTGTCATTCTGCCGCAGTAAAACTGCGGCGGCTGGTCAGCAAGTGGTTAAAGGAGAAGTATGGGATATTTTTTTGTTTGAATCATACTTACCTAGGTGGATTGAGCATTGGTCTGATGCTGCATCTGTCCCCCACTGGCTCTAAGGCTGAGAACCGAACGATCAAACACCGCAGATCACTCGGTTCTCAGGGCTCCATGAGCAGTCACCATCTCTCTGCTCTGCCTCCCCTGCGCGGCCACTAGAGAGCTGGGCTCTGGAGGGGTGAGAGTGGTTGGCTCAGGCTCTCAGCGGCTTGCTGAGAGCCTGAGCTGGTTGCAGGTCCAGGCATGTGGGGGCAGATCCCAACCACATGGTTGCAATTTTTCCTGAGCCTGGACAAGAAATGTGTCATCAGCTGACAGCGGACTTCAGCCCGCGGTCTGCTAAAAATGGGTCACAGAACCATCTGCACTCTTGTGATCCACAGGAGAGGTACAGCCAACGAGCTTTGGCTGTACTTCTCCTTTAGGAGAAAACAATTTAAAAAGTTTTTTAAAAAATTAAGATATATTAAAAAAATGAAAGCAGACACCAGCGCCTGCAAGCACATGGAAACAGAAATGTGCATGCATGGTGCACACAGGCACATAAACAATGTTTGCATGATACATATTAGGTATCTCCACGCACAGCATAGAAGGAGGATAAATCTAGGGTCATGATTTACAATGAAAGTGATTCTAAAGGTTGTACTTTGTTTTTATATAATAAACATGTTAAACTTCCCTGTTCTGTCCATAATCAATAGAACAAATTAAAGTAAAAAACCTTTTGCCTTTAGAACCACTTTAGCTCCAAACTGAAGAGCTGTTGAAGAGGTTGTATACTCCGCTTTCACATTTTTACCTACAGGTAAGCCTATAATAATGTTTACCTATATTTAAAATGAATATCTCCTAAACCTATACGGTTTAGGAGATATTCACCTTGCATGCAGCCGCTGATATCAGTGGCGCATGCGCTCTGAAGGTCCGACGGATGCTGCCGAAAAATCAGAGCTCCCTGCCGGAAAGAGGACTCCCACATGCATGCGATGGAGTGACGTCATTGCGGCTCTGGCCACTCACAGCGCCGGAGCCGCAAACCTGGAAGAAACGCAGAGGAAACATGTCAGCTCCCTCAGCGGTGACCGGGAGGCGATGCCAGCGCTTTGTTCTTAGGTAAGTATTTCATAATGAGCTAGCATGTACATATTAGCTCATTATGCCTTTGCCTTACTTTTTTTTTGGGCATACAACCACCTTAAGGGTTTCAAGCACACCTTGTTATAGGGTGACAGCCATCTACCAGCTGTGCACATTATTTTTTAAGGTGCGCACACTCAAAAGTAACACCAGGTTCAATGAAAAAAGTGAGCACACAAAGGGAGACCCCATGGGAGGGGACCATAAGGTCACAAGCAACCCCCCTAAGACTTTGAGGGCAAGTCCAGGGATCTACACCCTACTAATCAGAGGTGAGTAAAGTACATACTTTCGGTGCACAAAAGGTGCAAAATAAATGTTTTGGGGTGCCAAAGTGCAAGACAGTTGCAGTGCTCCTGTGTTGTCCCCCTTTCACGTGCGCCAACGTTAGAGGAGACTACATTGCACAAGCATGGTCTACTGTTATGACTATCAGGACTATGGTTTCCCTTAATATGTTTCACTCACAAAAGTATATAAACCAATAAAGAAAGGGGAATTAAAGTGTAGCATGAAATAATACCATCAGACAAGACTGTGAAAAATATCGGAGGCTCTCTGGATAACAGTAATAATTATAGTTGCATGTTCACCCAAAGCCCCTTCTCAGTGTGGTGTATATATATCCGCTAAGACGGTAACAGAGATTACAATCAGGAAGTGTTGACAGCTAGGCAGTTACATTTTCCCAGATCCATTCTGTAATGAATATTCACACATTGAAGACTTGCTGTACCAAAAGCTCACTGTGCTGGCGAGGGGGAGCGATGTTCGCGGCCCCTCGCCACAAAAACGACTCTCTTTTTAGGACCTACTCCTTATATGCAGACATATAGGGAAACCCATTCATGTTCCGTGGTTAATGTTTGGGATGTAGATTACTATCTTTGATCAACTATCAATTAATTAAAGTGGACCTTCACTCTAAAACTAATTTGTTCTTGCCCTGTCTTCTTCCCCCTTTTCTTTGTTTAAATTGGATATTTTTTAAATTTTTTTTTACATTTAAGGCTCCATGCACACTGGAGCTCATTTTTGGGAGTTTGGACTTTTTTTTAACATCCCATAAACTCCGCTCTATGTTATCCTATGTGTCCATGCACACATGGACGTTTTTGAACTTTTATCAGCAGTGGAGTTTATGGGCTGTTTTCTGGACGCCATTAAAATCGCATTCAGGAGTCGTTTTTCTGACCACAAAAAACGCCAAACGCTCATAAACGCTGATGAACGTCGATAAAAACTCAAAAATGTTTTTGATCCATTGAAAAATTAAAAAAAAAAAAGCTAAAATACGCTAAGGCGGAAAAACGCTAAAAACCGCTAATAAACTCTATTGCAAAAACGTTAAAAGACTCACTGCAAAGATACTGGCGTTTTTATAATGTTATTTTAACGTGCAGTGTGCATGGAGCCTTATTGTGCTGCAAAGTAACACTTCTGCAATTCTTACCTAGGCAAGAATGACGTCTAGGCGTCCCCTGCCCAGCTTCTGGATTCTGCATGTACGCAGATGTGCTGCAGGGCTTCAAGACCTGTGAGCTCTGTGGCATACCAACGTGCGGGTTTACCCTTACAACTACACACATGCAGGATTTCCCCCGTGCATGTGCAAAGATGGGTGTAGTAAGGGAAGCCTGGCTCACTGTGTAGTGCTCCCCCCACAGGTGATGGCACTGAGCCCGGGGCAGCTGTCTCTCCTGCCCCTTGTTCTAGCCCTGGTGGCAATATTATAGTTTTCCCAACCCCTGTCATTGTCACTTTTTCTGGACAGCTTCATCTGCAGGTTAATGTGGAAAAAACTATAAAAGCAGGTCAAGTTAATTTATTTTGGTGGCTGTATTCTTCAGAGGAAGGAGCTAGAAGCACTAGGGATATGTTAGCATAAAGTAGTCAGGTTTTTACAAAGTTACTTTGCCCTAAATGGACAAGGTGACAGGGTCTCTTATACACTGTGTCACCCATGGAAATGTGTGCAAAGCTATGGTAAATGTGTAGGAAGGTGCAGTCTTCTTTTTGCACTACAGGTGGCGCTGACCAGAGCAATACTGAAGCCTGGAGAGGAAGTTTGGAGAAACATGGTTTCTCTATGGTTTCCTGGGCCCTGAAGGCAGCATTCCGGTTGGCTACACTGCATCCAGGTGACCACAGGTGGCCATCTTGGGTCAGCAGAGCCTTTTTAAGTCCCTGCCCCCAGGTTTTGGTTCCCCTTTTGCGAAGTGATCAGAGTAGGGAAAAAGCATTCGTCTGTCATGGAAAGTGATTGGCTGCAGGGAAAGATTCCTGCACAGAAGCTTCACCATTGGGAACCGGACTAGCCAGGTCACATTCCATGCCCTTAAGACAGACGCTGTCAGTGCACCTCTACATTGAACAGAATCGTGAATTTTTACCCAGAGCGGTCCCGCTGGGGTTGTTTGTAATTGGACATTCTCTGCAATATTTGTTTTGAGTTATCTGCAACTGGGCTCTGTGTCATTAATGCCGCTCCACCACGCTGCACCTACTTACAAATGTTCAAACCCGTGGCTGCAAGTTGGGTGGGTAAGGGCATTCCACATGTGTTCACGCTGTGTCCATATCTAGTACATCATTGCAAGGCATGCATTGGCTGAGATCAGAGACCCTGAACATGCTTATGATCTCAGTAGTTTAGGTTCATAATATATTTAAAAAAAATAATAATTCGCTTTTTTTGTTTCAGGCTGATGATTTTGTGAATGGAGATCCTATTCCTCAGCCCTGTTTAGAGAAGGATCGTTGTGGTTTTGTGGTTTGCACAGTTAACACAAGCAGAAAAACGGTTGTGGTCACAGTGCTTCCTCTCCTTCAGTCACTTCCACTTCCACAATTAATATGTTTCCCTCAGCTTCTTTGTTTTTGCTTTATTTTTTTGGGTGCAGTGCAACTTTTCTGTTTAAACTCATTCACAGGCAAAGTTAATGGAGACAGCTCACACAATAAGTTCACTTGCGTTCACATTTGTGTTGATGAATGGAATTAGTGAGAGTAAAGAGGCCAGAAGAAACAAGAAAGGGGGAAACCCCCTAGACAATTCTTACTAAAAATGGTGTCCCCACTGGGGGATAACTCCCAAACCTCCCACACCCTATTCTATAGTAAAATGTCCCAATGGGGGCAATGGTCCTACTTTTCTCCCTTACTTTGGAGAGATTTCTCCTCAATTCCTGTGGTATTCATGGGTCAGAATATGAATGGAAATCTCCATACCTGGGAACTTTAAAGAGTGGCTGAGCCAGGGATGAGGAGGCGGTGGAGTCCACCACTGTGGCCATTTACCTCACCTACAACCTTTGCAGGGAGGGAAAGTCCACCATTGTGGCCGTATACCATGTCTATGAGCTTATGGAGAGGAGGAGTCCACCACTGTTGCCACATACTATGTCTATGAACATAGGTAGAGGGGAAGTCCACCTCTGTGGCCAATGGCCATATACCACATCTACGAGCCTAGGGGGAGAGGGTGTCCACCCTTTTGGCCATTTACTATATGTTCAAGCTTAGAGGGGAGAAGGGAGACAACCACTGTGGCCAAATACCACATCCACGAGCTTGGCAGGGAGGGAGAGTCCACCACTGTGGCCAGCAGTGGCAGCAGCTCAGCCACAGAATCACCACTGTAGCCACTGGAAAGCTAAAAAATAACCTGAGCTGATTACAAGCCAGTAACTGAAGCGAAGAACCTGGCATTGCCAGCTTGTGCTGTAAAGTGAACACAGGTCGTTTTCTTGACACCTGCGCATCCAGAGAACATCTTGTATTTGTTTTCACTTAAAACAAGGCCTTCACTCATTGGATGAGTGGGAGAGGAGGGGCAGACGAGGCAACAAATTTCCACCTCATCTAATCAAGTAACACCTTGTATTCATTGAAAAAAATACCGGGCGTTCTCTGAATGGTGGAGGAGTCGAGCGAGTGCCCCTTATGTTCAGTATAGAAAAGGTGAGGCACTTGAGCAGCAGCCGAAAGGACTACTGATTATGATGATGACGTAGCACATGGTGTTTAGGCAGGGTTGCTCCTAAATTTACCTGACAGGTATAGCTGCCTTGGCTAATTGTTGAGGATCAATTGATTTCACTCTAATGCCCTGTACACACGGTCGGACTTTGTTCGGACATTCCGACAACAAAATCCTAGGATTTTTTCCGACGGATGTTGGCTCAAGCTTGTCTTGCATACACACGGTCACACAAAGTTGTCGGAAAATCCGATCGTTCTAAACGCGGTGACATAAAACACGTACGTCGGGACTATAAACGGGGCAGTGGCCAATAGCTTTCATCTCTTTATTTATTCTGAGCATGCGTGGCACTTTGTCCGTCGGATTTGTGTACACACGATCGGAATTTCCGACAACGGATTTTGTTGTCGGAAAATTTTATCTCCTGCTCTCCAACTTTGTGTGTCGGAAAATCCGATGGAAAATGTCCGATGGAGCCCACACACAGTCGGAATTTCCGACAACACGCTCCGATCGGACATTTTCCATCGGAAAATCCGACCGTGTGTACGGGGCATAAGTCTGTAATTGCTGCACTTTTCTCTTCTGCCGCCAGATGGCCAGGTACTTGGTGGCATTAGGTACGAGAAGGGCTATGTAAGGTCAAATTATGGGTATATGTTGCATCTCAGCCAATGGGCAGGGGTTTTCTTGAATCCCTTGGCCTGCTGGGAGAAGTTTGGGTGGAGTCAGGTGATCAGGGTTCTGTGCCACCTGGATGGCTGTCTGGGTGGACGTGTGTTGTATTGCCCGGGCAGCTAGGCCGGAGTTTGGGCCTATCCCGGGCACATCTGGCTGCTAGGCTGTCTGAGAGCCTATCCAGAAGCAAGAGAGCAGGAAAGGGTTGGGATTGCGGCTTTCGGTTCAACCAGAAGTGACGGTTCTGTCGGCCGGAGAACCTATCGTGGTCGGAGGTAGAGGGGAAGCTGTCGCCACTAAGGGACCATCCACCTTATTATCAGGGACCACAGTGAGTAGCTGAAGCAAGTACCAGAGCAGTATTCTCACCAACCAGGGACGGTGAAGAATCAGGAAACTTCAGTGGGTATCAAACCAGGGACACAGCCAGCAGGGGTGACGCTTGCAGAGCAGGCTTGTGTGTCAAGCCAGGGACCGAGCAGGCCAGTGGGGTGAAGCTTGAGAAGTATCTGGAGTGCCAAGCTAGGGACCCAGCAGGGAGGCGGGGGGGACGCTTGAGGAAGATACTACTGTGAAGATTGGAGGAACTCAAGGGATTCAGTGACAGTAAATCAACTAGTCTAGTGAGAGAGACTGGGAGCTCAGTGGGCTGAAGAACTACAAGAAGTGATTGTAGTGGAAGCAAAGGAACTGTTACACTTTGTGTTAGGAACTGTTAAAGACTGTTGCCATAGGAGACAGCATTCCTACACATGCAGATGTGGCGTCTTGCTGGATGTCTTTCCCTGCATGGCTGTCCTCCTGTTGAAGTCTCGGAGTCTGCCAATTAATCTTGCAACTACCTAAGGGTGTCCTGGCCCTAACCCTCTCTCCCAAAGTTCTGTTAAGAGAAATAAAATCTCTTTTGCATTCAAGAAGTGTCTGGCGCCCAATCAATCTATCTTGCATTACACCCACTATGCCATGCAACTCACCATATACAGAAGGATGTCAGCTATCTGTGGCCCGGGAGGTTCTCATTAGACCGAAGGAGGCCTGGGACCTTGCTATAATTGTATGTAGCACAGGCCGCTACAGTAAATTTTTGTTTCCCAAGCCACCATCCAGGTGTGAGATATGCAGAATTAGATGTAATCAAGTGGAACTAATGTAAGCTAAAAAAAATATAATTCTTTGGGTCTAACTTTAAAGAAGAATTCCCGGTATTGCAATTTTTTCATAGTTTCATCGATCCAGCTTCGATCAATGTAATTATGTATGTGCCATAAATGTGGAATCCATGTGGAAGGTAGAAATCACTGTAGCAGACACAGCTACTGCAGTTGTTGGTGATGTAGTAGGTGGAGATAGTGCCAATAGAAGAGTAGAAGGGGTATAGGAGCAGGACACCCTTGACCAGCATGATATGGTCTGTGTATTGACCATGCAAGAGAAAGGGTTCAACCACCAGGGTATTCAAAGAGAACACTTTGGAAGCAGGAGGAGAAACTTTGACCCCCTTGACCCTCGCCTAGTAAGTCTCATGGCTTGGTTTAGTAAGGCCCTTGAGCCTGTGGAGGATCTCCCTTTCTATGAGGGGAAGGAACACTGTGTGTGAGTTAAACACCTATGACAAGAGACTGTAAAACCTGGGTAATTTGGCTGTAATTGTTTTGTGAGACATTGAAGTGCTCTTCACTTGTGGGACCACTGTATGGGAACTCATGAGAAGAAGGAAAGTGTTCTGCACTGTGGAGCTCTGTCAGTGAGTCATGTACTATTAAATGTACTGAAAAGTGCTGGAGTGACATTGTGTTGGAGTGACATTATGGAGTAGAGCATTGAAAAGCCTTTGGACTGGACATTCCTTTATTCTACACAATAGGCCTTTGGCTGAAAAGCGTGACAAAATATGGCAGAGTATCTATAAACAACAGGTAGTTGACTGTCCTATACAAAAAGAATCAGGGTGGGTTCTGCGTTAGCATGGTGGGAACAACTAAAAAATATGAGGGACCCTTACACTGTGATCTCCACTAGCTTTCATGTCCTGTGCCAAGCGGATTTCCCTGCCGCATTGTAAACACAGGAGGTTGCTTGCTTGGCATGGGCGCCCTTCTACCAATGAATGCGAAATGTTCCCTGATTGGACAGGGTGGAGTGGTGATGTCATAATAGCCACCTCACCCTGGTGATATCACGCTCTCAACCTCACCCAATCAGAGAACATGTTGCATTCATTGAGAAAATGGAAAGTGTTCTCTGAATGGTGTCTGTGCAAAGGCAACCTTCTGTGCTCAGTAAGCAGCAGGGCAGCCTTTCAGTATTGAACCCGGAAACTGGTGGAGATCACTGGAGTAGCGGTGTCTACTACAGTTATTTCCAGCTTCCAGAGGGACCCCACAGGTATGGCACACGTATGGTCTAAGCTGGACCAATGTCACTATGTAAAAATTGACATACATGGAATTCAGCTTGTAGGCAGGTGCAGTCTATTTTCTACCACTGCAGGCGGCACTCATCTGCAGTGGCAATGCAGATGGTGGAGGAAGTCGAGAGGAACCTAGTTCCTCTATGGTTTCCTTGGTCACAGAGAAGCAGCATCCGATTGGAAGAGGGAAGGTGGAGGAAGCGCCAAGTGACCACTTGGTGTAGTACAGTATTTATTATGTGTAAAAAAACACTCACAAAGGTGTCAGCTGAACAAGTGTGAGATCGGAGAGAGCTCTGTGCAATTGTTCTGCCTGTGGTAGGGCTGCCAGTCCATGCCACTGCGGTGGCTCCAGTGAAGGAAGGATGTCGGAGGACACTGGGGAGCGAGCTGTCAAAGCTGGGAACACAGGGGAATAGCCAATCAGAACGTGTTCCAGTAGCAAGCTACAGCTTCTTCTTCAGCCAATAGTTCCTCCATGCTTTCTTCAGTTGCAGGGTGGTAGCTGTCTGATTGGATGTGGACCCCATGTGACTTTGGCGACCATCTTGAGTCAGGCAGAGTCCATTTAAGACCCTAGCTCCCTGGTTTGGAGTGCATTTTGAGTGTGGCTAGAGTAAGGACAGGTCACCTGTCTGTCAGGAACAGTGCTGAGCATCAGGGAGAGTTTCCAGACAAGTAGGGAAAGTGCAGGGACACACCATCCTATCTGAGAAGCTTCCCCACTAGGGTACGGACTGGCCACGCCCCTGGACACAGATGCTTTCGGGACACCTGAGACCTTTTGTTACTACTCGTCTATGTTACATCCTGTGAATGTTCCTTCTTGGGTGCCTTCATGCCGTGCTTTTTGTGTATTGCTGAACTTTAATTGCAATACACTTCTGTTTTCTGCAACTGGACTCTGAGTGTTTCTTGAAGCCGCACCACGCTGCACCTACCCACAAGCTTTAGGCAAAACTCATATTTTCCCCTTTGTTAACATGTTTACAACTCAATGCCTCTTTCAGCCCTCTGGCATGGTAAATTGCCCATGAAATGGAAAGTTAGTTGTCTGTATCTCACAATCAGTTCTCTACACAGAACGCCTAAATATATAAATACATTAACGCACAAACAAGATGAAGAAAAAGCACTGTGTTGTTGGGCCAGGAAATGACTTGCTTTCATTTGTAGGCACTTTTCTTGCTGCAGAGGATGTTTTATGAGGCCTAGAAATGATTAAGACAGAGAATAGGATGTTTAAATATAACTTGCAAGTTCAGTTTAACCTCATCCATCACTTCTGCATCTGTTAAACCTAAATATAAACAGTGGTGCAAGCCTGCTGATATCATACAGCTGTGAGCATGGAGATATATATGTGTTTCTTGACCTATCAGGGTAGAGGATCCCGGAAGAGCTTGCAAGGGTCTGAGACGTGGGCCTCAGCACTGTCTGGCCCGAGCTAAGCTAAATTAAAGTGCTTCTGTCACCATGTATAAACATGTTCTCAGTCAACAGCACGTCAAGAGCTGCTCCATGTCATACATCTCATTTGTTCAAGACGCAATGCTCCTTTTTTGTGGCACGAATTTTGGGAATTTAAACTAGAAATGCTGCAGCTACACCATAGTCCTCTGGCTAAAGTTTATGCCCCCACTACCAACTGTCAGTCAGCAGGGGCTGGAGAATATACATAAGAAAGGAATAAAATGCATGAATTCCCATTAAAGGGTAGGACAGCTTAAAGTGTATTGTAACAAAATTGAGAATTGAAAGGCCAAACCATTGCTAAAAGGTCCACTTTACGACTTGATTCCACTAATGATCAGGGGGACAATTAAAACAGTAGCTAATACATTTCAGGGGCCCAAACTCTCTCCACTCTCTCCATCAGGACTTGAGTTAGAAATCAATGTATATGGACTAGGTCCCCAGTTCAGGTACCAGTTGATCGTGACTAGTGACTAGTTGACTGGTAGATCACAGTCTGGGCTTGCTGACCCACCATTCGAGAGCATCAAACAGATTGCAATGCAGAGGTACTACTTGTAAAGTTGGCGCTATGGTAGGGAGCAAGAGCAGCATAAGCCAATGCCTCCTCTGTAGTGATGGCTCCTGTCCCATGAAGAGTGAAACCAACTGCACTCCGTCTTTTGTGACCTGTCCCTACTCTAGCCACTCACAAAATGCATGCCAAACCCAGGAGCCAGGGTGTTAAAGCAGAGATCCAGCTGAAAAAAAAAATTTAAAAGTCAGCAGTTACAAACACTGTAGCTGCTGACTTTTAATAAGCACACTTACCTGTCCAGGGTGCCCACGATATCGGCCGCCCGAGGCCGATCCGTCCATCAGATCGGGTCCCATTGCCGCCATTCAAACTAAGGGAAACAGGCAGTGGAGCCTTGCGGCTTCACTGCCCATTTCCTACTGCGCATGCTTGGGCCGCGTGGCGCTTTGTGAATGGCCGGCTGTGTTCTGGGACACACACAGTTCCCAGAACACAGAGTGCCCCATTCCCCAGAAGACAACACGAGGAGGAGAAGAATGAAGATCACCGCAGAGTAGGAAGTGGCAGATTAGAACGATCTGCCTAGCAACAGCCATTTCTGGTAAGTAAAGAATTTTTTTTTTTTCAGATTTTTAGAAGCATTTTTTTTTTTTTTTTAGGGTGGACCTCCACTTTAAATAGACTCTAGAGGAGGGGCACGGACGATCACATTACCAGGACCCAGTGTGGAGCTGGTTGCTCTCTGTAAACGTTTGCGAAGCTTGTGTTAGAGGGAGAGGTTTTCCTACTACAGTTCTTTTTAAGCTGGTTATAGACTGGTGCACTGGAAGCACCTGCAATATGTGAGTACCCTGCATTAGCCTTTTATAACAAACTAAAGTTTTAAACAATATAAGCACTATCAGTTTCTTTCTATTTAATACTTTGGCTACCACTAGCCAACTGGGAGCAAGGAGTGGAGAGGAGATCTGGAGCTGCCACGGTGTAGCCCTGGAGAGGCTAAAAAGCTTTAACTGACCCTACTTAGTTGTGGTGGTCACATTACTTCAGGTGAGAATACTCCTGGAGGGGGGAGCACCTGCGATGATTTATATCTGTACATTCTTTGAGCACTAAAGGAGTGGTTTGAATTTAAACACTATTGTGGCTTACACTAGTGTGGGACACTTTCTTGGATCAACTTTGTACTCTTTATATATTTATTTTTTGCATGGACACTGTTTTTCACTTCCTAATGATTTTTATATCTTGCATTTATTATTGATTAATAAATATTGTTTTGTATTATTGTTTGGAATAATTTCACAGCACTTATGCACTTCATATTTGGATTATATTGTGTTTTTTACTGTCAAATATTTTTATTGAGTATTACACGGTACAATAAAAGTTTTACACCAATAACATTTGTGGTGAAACAATGATTATAAGAACAGGTAACAAGGCTTCTCAAGTTGTGTTTCAGGTTAATATAGCGCTGCACATTTTGTTTTATGTTATGTAGCACCCTCTACCTTAGGTAGGTTGCTAGAGTAGTTGTGTTTTTGGTTACAGCCAGTGCAGGTAAATTTAGGCAGGCCTAACTGTGAACTAGGCCTGTTTGTTTTGATCTGGGGGCTGGGAGTGGTTTTGAGTATAGCAGCAGAAGACTGAAATATACTTCAATCTCTCTGGCGCCTCCTCTGTTTCTAGAGGGTTCTGAAAAAGAGGCAGGGCAGGGGATGGGAGTGGCATGGAGTGTATCTGGGAGCCCTGACTAATCCCCAACTAGGTTTGGCAGGGAGCAGGCCTCCTGTATATACTCATGGTCAGCCTGTTGTGGGAGGAGTTGTCGGGTGGAAGAACTAGTGATGGAGTGTTAGGCTGTCGTGGCCCTCGAGGGAAACCCCTTTCTGGGGGGGGGGGGTGAACTCGGGCCTGGAGCTCAGGAGCTGGGAAGGAACCTCTGTATACACCGTCATCGAGAGGAATCTGGAACAGGAGCAGGAAGAGGACAGCGGCGAACATTGCTGAGCAAGTTACCAGGAGGGATCCATTACAGGGTCGGTGGGTGACAGGCACAGTGGAGAAATCTGGGAGAGACAGCCAGGAGTGGATGTGAAGCCAGGAGGAGAGGCTGTGATGTCACTGGTGTTGGAGTTAAGTTGCTGCAACCAGGAGGGTTGGCAGAATTTGCACAGGACTGTCTGGGACCAGTAGTCCACCAAGCTTTGCAGCTAGCACAAGAAGTATTCTTCATATTGCTATTGGTTGCTTTTCAACTGTTAGGACTTATTCAGAGTAGGGCCTAAACACGTGCTAGCTGTATCAGGAAACTATGATTGCGCAGTAGAGAAAGTTTACTCAAGTGATGTGCTGGAGGAGTATGGAGAGCTTTAGAGACTGTCAATATAGATTCAAAACGATTGTTCAATTCATCAAGATCAATTATCTGGGCATCCCATGGCCCTTTTCCCCAACCCAAGTTTAATCCCCTAAATAAAAAACAACAAAAACAAGCTAAAGGACTGTTCATTGACTGGCAATGTGTGTCTGAAGTGAATGCCTGGCCTAGCAGGGTGATGTGTGGAACTACTGTGAGTGGCAGTTTTTATTGCATCTTTTTCACCTGACTGGTATGTTTGTTTTTACTTGACTTCAACCATGCTCACTTCTCTAACCCCTAATATGATTTTGATGTATGACTCTTGTCTCATTATAGAATATCAATATAGCAGCATTACCTCGTATGAATTGCCCCCCGAAGAAAGGACTCTACACAGGTCCAGAAACGCGTTGGGCTCAATATTGAAGCATCTGCACTTTTATATTTGTCATGTGACTCTGTCTATGCTCTATATGCAATTTATTGTTGGTGTTGTAGCACCACACATTTTATATTAATACATTTCTATATATTTTTTCTACCAAATCAGTTTATCAGTTGCCCATAAAGTCCCTTAGTATTTCCTTGGTGGGTACTCCTTGTATAATATTGTTCAAAGTGGGACGTTGGCAACTTCTCGGTTGGATTCTTATAAAATACTACACGCAACGACTCCACGGGGGCACCGCTACTGTTAAATAGACTCTGCCTGACCCATGATGGCCACCAAAGTCACATGGGGTGCCAGCATCCAATTGGACAGCTACCTCTGCAACTGAGGAAACCATGGAGGAACTACGTTCCCCTCGACTTCCTCCTGCAATGGAGAAAATAGACTGCATTTGCCTACAAGAGCATTACCATGGCTCCATAATTGAGGGCCATGCACCGCCAGGGAAATTCCAAAGACCAACAGTGTGTGTCAGTTAACCAGCCTAAAGACATCTAGAAAAGCTAAGTTTTAAAAAAATACTGGGGATGGGGTAGAGCAGAAGGGAGAGCCTAGAGTTGGCTTTAACCTAGCCTTGATCAATCTGTAGATATTGTGCGTCATTAATAAATAAAGTCTTATTTCTGCTTTCTTTTCTGCTGTCTTCCAACTGGAGAAAGTCCTGCAGAATGGGGCTCACTGTCTTCCAAAGTCCTGTGATTATTACAGTACTCGGTCACATTCCTGAACCCGAATGGCAGTTTCATTCTGATTCAGTTCATTGTCTGTAACTGGGAGGTACAATAACTAACAGTAAGTGAGGCAGAACAAAACTTCGAAAGCAGGAAACCGCTGTCTCATTGAGAAAAAAAAAACGTTCTCACCATTTACAGCAGCCAAAGAAATTTATGGCACCATCAGCCTCGGCTCACATAGAGGAGCGTTCAATCAAACACATTCCAGTGTGAGATTTTTTTTTTTTTATTCTTTATTTAAACCTGTGGCAAAATACAAAATACAGTATAGGTATACAAACAGGGCAAATCAGCCCATCAGAGTGTGAGATTTTAAAGGTGTCACATGACAACTTATTTTAAAAGGAAATAAAAAAATTATTTATATTTGAAATATTAAAAACATTTAAAATATATACAGAATGATAAAAATTCAACGAAAAGATAGAAGGGGATACAGTTGATCATGCAGGCAGCTACAGCCAACCTATATCCCTCATCCTTTAGCAACCATATAATAAACGTATAGTTCCGTAGATGATTTTTATTTTTATAGCTGACAATCACAGTGCAGAAAGGATAGTATTTGACGTGTTTTGCAGACACCCGTTTGCTTCCTATAGATTGGTGACATCATCTTAGCTTAGGCAAGGTTACTGAACTGGAGCTTAAAGTGATCGTAAATGCTTTATTTTTTTATTTTTTATTTTTTTTAATAACAAACAGATTTATACTTTCCTGCCCCGAACTCCTCATCCAGGTCCCCTGCCGACACTTTTGCCCCATCCATGAGTTACCCCATAGAAAGCAGCTACCTATGGGGGCACTCGTGTGGGCTCAATCCTGAGCCTCGCTGTCTGCGTCTATTGACACAGACAGCGGGACTCAGCTCCTCTCCCTACTCCCTTATCACTGGCTTTGATTGACAGCAGCGGGAGCCAATGGCTCAGGCTGCCTCAGCAAAGCCTGTAAGACATGAAAGTGAGGGGAGAGAAGAACTGCAGACATGCACAGCGCTGGATCAAATGAGGGCTCAGGTAAGTAAAAGGGGGGGGCGGGGTGAGAGGGGATTCTGATGCCTAAACATTTTTACCTTAATGCAAGGAATGTATTAAAGCAGAGCTCCACCCAAAAGGGGAAGTTGCGTTTGTTTGCACCCTCCCCCCCTCCACTGCCACATTTGGCACGTTTTGACAGGTACCCGCTTCCGCTTCCACTTCCCACTTCCGGTTCATATCGCCACAGCGGTCGGCCGAACCTCCTTCACCCGCAGTCTTCTGGGACACATCACGGGTCCCAGAAGATTGCGGGACCATTCATAAAACGTAGCGCTGCTCGTGCATGTGCAGTCGGAAGCCAGTTGTGAAGCCCCAAGGCTACACTGCTGGGAAAAGGTGGCGTTTTTCTAGCCCCCTGGTCTAAACAGGAGCTATCAACTAAATTTTTGGCTGGGTGGTAGTTAGACTGATTGTGTAGTTTTTCACTTGGTCTTTCCCTAAGCTTTAGCTAGGTTTTGATTTCTTACTGCTGCCAGTAGGTGTCACTGGTACCACTGACAATAGAATGAGCTTTCACAAACAATGAATGTTTAATAATATTTCCTTTAGCCAACCCAGTAAGGTTGGTAAGGTTTAGGTGATGGGTGCTTCCTGGGGGGAGGATATAAATGTTTGGCAGGTCATGTGCTTGCTCTCTTCCCCTAGGCTGAGGCCTGGGGAGGTGCTGTTGGATGAAGCTCTGCTGTTAGGCCTAATAGCCTGTGTGCTGAATATGGACTTGAACTTGAAGTTTTCCTGAAGCTGTCCTGCCTGGTGATGGAGAAAGTTGTGCCAAGGAGGAGACCTAAGGTAGGACCCTTGCTGGAGAGAGCCAGAAAGAAGGCTAGGCCTAGTGGCTCGTTTGGAGGATGCACTGAGCCTAAGAATTGGAGGGAGCAAAGTCTGTGAACCCGCTAAGTTACTGCTTACAGGTCAGCTTAAAGAGGAAGTAAACTTCCATCTTTAAATTTTACCTATAGGTAAGCCTATAATAAGGCTTACCTATAGGTAGTGTAAATACCTCCTAAACGTGCCCGTTTAGGAGATATTTACTGTAAATGCAGCATTTACAGTAAATATCTCCCTGCATGGGAGTGACATCATCGTGGCTCCGGCCAGTCACAGAGCCAAACTCCATGAACCCAGAAGCAAGACAGGTGAAGATGGAAGCTGTCTCCATGACATTGCATCGCTGGAAGGCTTCGTTTTGAGGTAAGTTTCACATAATGTGCTAATATGCGATGCAGGTAAGGAAAAAAACAAAAAACGTGCAGTGGTTTACAACCCCTGTGAAGCTGGATCTGGGGTGTCTATGATTAAACTGCTATATTATCTGTGACCCCTCCCTAGCCCTCTTCTTCTTTACCATTCTACAATAAATCTTTAAAAAGACAAAGTGACTGGCACCCAGTGTTCATTCTCGATGCCCCATTTTAGCCATGGACTCAACTCTGAGGTGAAATGATGGCCCTTGTCTTTTGAGATGCCTTGATGCCCCTGGGCTGTCAGGGGGTGCTACACTAAAATAAACAATTTAAGGTTCCTATCTCAAACGCATACACACTAGGGTCAATTTCCAGAGAACACCCACCCAAGCACAAGAAGAACATGCAGACTCCATACAGATAGGGTCTTAGATGGGTCAACCTCTAGTCATTGCACTATATATTGTGACTAAAATTTACTGCAAAGTCCACTTTAAGACCTACAGTACGTACAGTCCTAAGTCAACACATACAGTTTATCCGTTATTTTAATCAATGTTTTTTAATGGTCATGCAGCAGTATATTCCAGGTAGATAATAGGTGGTGGCTTTGGATGGTGTTGTGCCAATAAAACAGATATGAAGATTCCAAGTCACCACTCCAACCCTAGTGCTAACACTCTTTCTCCTGCCTGATGTTAACAAAACTCATAAACTCAAGCTGAAAGTTACACACACAAGTAAATGAGTCCAAGCAGTACAAAGTAGCCAGCACTCCAAAAAGATGTGCTTCACACATTCACATTTTGAAGACATGTCACATCAGTCATAAGAAACTGATGTATCGGTGACAAGCATTCATATCTCACCTTGAGGAAGGGACCCTGCGAGGAATCTTCCACTGGTTTCTTATAACATATCTGATGCTGCCTTCACAATAAATATGCAAAATGTATCTATTTGGAGTGCTTGTAACTTTGTACTACTCTGACTTATTCACTGATGTGTATAATTTTCAGCTTGAGTTATTGAGTTTTCTTAACATCAGGCTGGGGAATTAATGTTAGAATTAGGGTTGGCGTGGCCTTCGAACATGCAGACTCCATACAGATAGGGTCTTAGAGGGGTCAACCTCTAGTCACTGCACTATATATTGTGACTAAAATTTACTGCAAAGTCCACTTTAAGACCTACAGTACGTACAGTCATAAGTCAACACATACAGTTTATCCGTTATTTTAATCAATGTTTTTTAATAGTCATGCAGCAGATGAGTCACCTCCATTGTTAGCCTGTAATGAACTTACAGTATTTTACTTGGAACATTTTTTTTCTATTTGGAAAACCCCACTGGCTCCAGATTAAGCTAAACTGAAATGCAAACAGTTAAAACGGAAATCAAATCTGCTTCGGCGATGGAAAGCTTCTAAAGCATTTCCCATATTGTTGACCATTTCTGCACACAGGCGGACGGGGTGCCAGGTATATTCAGCTGGAGTTTGTTATATGCAAAGTATTTCGTCTTGTGCCTTTGTTACTGTGTGATGCGACCTGTTTGATCAGTGATTAAGTCAGAACATGCTTCTCTGTGCTCAGGCTAACAGTGAAAGTATTGTGATTCATTCAGAAGTTATCCGTGTTAAGTAAACTCGCAGAAGAACCTTCTGCACGGTGCCTTCCACCGGGGTTTCACGCATTATTGTTCTGAAAGCTCACCACGGAAGGTTAGAGGATATTTACAAGAGGTGAAAGAGAAACCTGTCTTATGAAAAGCGGAGACCTGCCATGCTACATTGAGAAAAATCTACTTTTAAAGGGAATCTGTGCTTCGCCAATACAGCACAAAGCAACAGGTTCACTTCAAAGTCTGACTCCAGGCAAATATTTGAAAAAGAAAAATAGCTCCCCAGCAGTGGTTTAAATGAAAAAAAAAAAAACAAGTCTGGCTGCAATACTAAACTCCTCTCTAATAACTTTCACCACAGTAATTACTTTCCACCACTAGATGTCCTCAGTTTTCTGGGTTAAATGACGCCCAGCTTGAGGACATCTTGTGAGTGCAGGATGTCATGGACCCACCCCTGAGGGGATGTCACAGCAACGCATTGAACTCCATTCCATAGTACAGGGATCGATGCTGACATCACCATAAGGGGTGGAAACCTGTGTATGGGCTTTAATGCTGACCTGACCCATAGCTCTCCTTCCTTGCTCTGCGCCACCCTTCTATTCAGTCACCAGTAATGAAGAGAAGAAGCCCACTGTCAGCTTAAAATTGCAACTCAGAGCTTATACAAGGCCAAGGTCTCTCTACCCTTTCTCTATTTGACAACATTAGGTATGGCCACTCACCAAGTACCAGAGCTGTCACGTGGTAGGAACAGAAGTAAGTCACATGCTTCCCTATATCTTTCATTCTAAAGTAGAAAGTAGTAGTAAATACTAAGGAGGTGACATTTAGGCATAGGTGTGCGCAGCCTATTGCATTAGAGTGTGCACCTCAAAGCTCAAACACACACTACTCACTACTACTCACATCACTCACCATGTTCATTCAGAAAGGGAAGGGGCTGATAAATACATATTTACCGGCCCCTTCCCTCACTCATCCTAAAACATCTCCGCAGCAACAGCCAGCAGGAGAGGAGAGGAGGAAATCCAGAAGTGCTGCAGAGGGAAGGAGTGGGGAGCCAGGGCAGTAGGGGCAATCTGTGCTGCACAGGGTGATTAGGATGTGCCTGGGCACACCCGGCACACCCTGTGCGCACGCCTATGCATTTAGGGGTTGATTTACTAAAGTCAAATAGACTGTGCACTTTGCAAAGTGCAGTTGCACTCTGCAGGAGCAATTGCTCCAGAGCTTAGTAAATGAGCAGAAGCTCTCATGACTTCCATCATTCAATCATGTGCAGGTAAAAATGCAGTTTTTTTATTTTCCTTGAATATGATTGGGTATTCTTTGCAAAGTGAAGCTTTACCTCATTTACTAAGTTCTGGAGAAACTGCAATTGCAGAGTGCAACTGCACTTTGCAAAGTGTAGTCTATTTGCCTTTAGTAAATTAACCCCTTAGTTTGCTTAAAAAAAAGTGTGTCATAAACAATTGATTCTGTTTAAATAAAATACTTTTTTGAATTTTTTGCTACATCTCAGTGCTGCTGATCTCCTGCAGCCCCTTTTGCAGCCCTTCCCAGTCCAGTGATGGCTGCATGGTATTTCTAAGGGTGGGTTTTCTATTGGTCACAATGTTGGACAATTACTACACAATGTGTGCCAGCATCAGGGATGTGTTGGGGGAAGATGACACCTGCGGCATCTATCTTTGCCGCCAGCACAATAACACCTATAGACGCTGTGCGGTCTGGAGGGCTGAACATACACAGGGCTGAACATGCACTGAAGAAGTAGTGGCTAGCATGAACACTCTCCAGCCTCAGTGCCATCCCCTAACGTGCCCCTCTCGATTGCTGTGTGAGGCAGTCACAGGTGTGGTAGGGTGACAATGCAGAAGAATAACTTGGCAGGGACAGAGCATTGAATTTTATGTTATTTTAAAGAATTTCTTTTTTAATGAAAGCTGCAGATTAAAAGATTTGACTTTTACTATTTTTGAAATCACATTAACATGGTAAAGCTTCTATGAGATATGAATGATTAGGTTTACATATACTTTAGTACATGACAAAGGATTCCCAGAGCACTATAGGCTTTTCTAAAGAGACAGCGCAGCAGAAACTTTTTTTTGAAGACTAGGGGTTGATTTACTAAAACTGGAGAGTGCAGAATCTGATGCATTTGTGCACGGTAGCTAATCAGCTTCTAACTTCAGCTTGTTCAATTAATGCCGTGTACACAGGGCCGGGCTTCCCGACAGAAAAAGACCGATGGGAGCTTTAGGTCGGACATTCCGACCGTATGTATGCTCCTTCAGACTTTTTCTGTCGGCATTTCTGATGGATTCAGATATAGAACATGTTCTAAATCTTTCCATCAGAAATGCCGACGGAGTTTAGCCAAGTTTGGCAAGTCTGGCCATTTGTATGCGGCATAAGCTTTAACAAAAAAAAAACTTGGAAGCTGATTGGTTTGTAGGCAAAGCTGCACCAGATTTTGCACTCTCCAGTTTTAGTAACCCCCCCCCCCAATGTGTGGAGCTGGGCAGAGGAGGAGAGAGGGAGGAATCGCAGCTTTGACTCATTGGGGTTGATTTACTGAAACTGGAGAGTGCAAAATCTGGTGCAGCTCTGCAAAAAAATCAGCTTCCAGGTTGTTTTGTCAAAGCTTAATTGAACAAGCTCAAGCTGATTGGCTACCATGCACAGCTGCACCAGATTTTGCACTCTCCCTTTTAGTAAATCAACCCCAATAAGTCCAAAAAGAAACTGCACTGCTCAGAACACTTGACCTTTAGATAATAGGTGGTGGCTTTGGATGGTGCTGTGCCAAAACCAGATATGAAGATTCCAAGTCACCACTCCAACCCTAGTGGTAACACTCTCCAGCCTGATGTTTACAAAACTCACAAACTCAAGCTGAAAGTTACACACACAAGTAAATGAGTCCAAGCAGTACAAAGTACATAGGCGTGCGCACATGGTGTGCTGGGTGTGCCCAGGCACACCCTAATCACCCTGTGCAGCACAGATTCCCCCTACTGCCCAGGATCCCCACTCCTTCCCTCTGCAGCACTTCTGGCTTCCCTCCTCTCCTCTCCTGCATGCTGTTATTGCGGAGATGTTTTAGGGGAAACAAGTGAGGGAAGGGGCCGGTAAATATGTATTTATCAGTCCCTTCCCTTTCTGAATAAACATGGTGAGTGATGTGAGTAGTAGTGAGTAATGTGTGTTTGAGCTTTGGGGTGTACACCCTAATGCAATAGGCTGCGCACACTTATGACAAAGTAGCCAGCACTCCAAAAAGATGTGCTTTACACATTCACATTTTGAAGACATGTCACTTCAGTCATAAGAAACCGATGTATCAGGGCCTCACTGGGTTCCTTCCTTAAGGCGACAAGCATTCATATCTCACCTTGAGGAAGGGACCCTGCGAGGAATCTTCCACTGGTTTCTTATAACATATGTGATGCTGGCTTCTCAATAAATATGTGAAATATATCTATTTGGAGTGCTTGTGACTTTGTACTGCTCTGACTTATTCACTGATGAGATTTCTTAACATCAGGCTGGGGAATTTTTGTTAGAATTAGGGTTGGCGTGGCCTTCGATTTAGGGTCTACTGGGATGCAGGTGTTAGTATGAAGGACACCAAGGTCATAAATGTTAGGGCATGGAGTGACGCTTAGTTCTACACCATAAACTATTATGGGATAGAACATGGCAGTAGCCTATTGTGGTTTTCTCTACTGAAAAGCGATGTGAAACCTGTGAAAAGGTCATGTGGAATTACATAAGAGTTGACCTGACAAAAATAATGTCAGGAGCCCACAGTGAATGCATCTAGATACTTCTACTCAATGGCACATTATGACATCCACAGCTACCTCATGTCTTAACAATTCAGCCAGTGCTCCTTGCCGGCTACCTTGGCAGCAATTACTGTCACGTCAAAGTGTCACCTTAAATCTGTCTGCCCTGTCATTTGCAATGGTGGGGAGCGGTCTGCATAAGTCTCTCACATAGCGCTCTGCGCAGCTGTCGGATAGTGGCACTCTTAGAGGTTCCTGCTTTTGTCATCTGCATCCTATCAGGAAACCAAAAGCACAGGAAGACGTTCTTCCACAATAACACAGAGACAGATTTAATGAACTCATCACATTTTAACATTCAGGATAAAAGTTTCCAGGTACATTTTAAGCTTCGTAGAATGTTGACTGCTGAGACTGGACTCCAATAGCGTTCAACCATTATTCAGGAACACAGTGCTATGGACTAAAAAGGCTTCACTGACCCTCTACAATGACTGAAAATATCTCTGTGGCCATTCTTTAGCTGAAGTGAATCTAGTGCCAAAAGCTTTCTTTTTAGTTTTGGGTAGAGTAGTGATTGGTTCAAACCCATCAGGGTTTTATTGCTGTTTGAGATTTGTTGTCTCTCCTTGTCATGGTGATCACTGGTCACTGAGACTGTAGAACAAAAGGCAAAAATGTTTTTTTCATTTTGGATAGAGTAAGGGTTATAACTCCCATCAGTTTGGTTTTGCCATCTGTGTCTCATTGGGGAGATTTCCATTCACATCCTGTCTCGTAAATGCAATAGGAAATGAGAGCAAATCCCTATAAAGTCCCTGGTATTCACCAAAACTAGTGTCCCAGTTGCATACCTCCCAACTGTTTCTGATTTGAAAGGACTCTTTTTTTCAAAACAAATCCATCTGTCCCTCCTTACTCCTCAGTTGTCATTCTTCTAATTTTTAGACCTCTATAAAAAATGTACTAGTTAACCCAAAATGTTATTCTACACTAGTCCTTTCATCCAACATCTAGATCAGGGTTTCTCAACTAGGGTTCCTCCAGAGGTTGCTAGGGGTGCCATTAGCAACAAGCAATTTCTGCCTCTCAGATAAGTTCCCTTTGACACCATTGATCTTTTTAGCTATCTGTAAGGGGCTAATTCTTCCCAATGGCCATAAATGTAAGGATCATTCTTCCCAGTGACCATCACACTAAGTTATCATGACTTGTATATATAATAATTTTTAGCAGGGGTTCCCTGAGACCAGAACTTTATTTTAATGGTTCCTCTGTGTTGAGAGGGTTGAGAAAGGCTGTTCTAAATGACTGCACTTGCTATATTGAAAAACCAGTATAATGGACAAGTAATGGTGAAAATCCTTTGTTGGTGTCACGTACATGGTGGAGATCGAGGTGTAGAGAGGGCTTCTCTTGCACCTCCTATCCAATGCTCCTGATAGAGATGACAGGGAGTGTAGGACATAGAGTAACACGAGGGCCGGTATAGCAGGTGGCACCGTCTGAGGCTTGACAGGAACCTGATGGCTGTAGATCACGGGACAGGCACTAGGAATAGGAACTCAGTGTCGCTGGATCAGCAAGCAGAGGCATAGCTGGAACATAAGCCAGAGGGTCGTCAACAGCCAGGCAGAGCAGGTACAGGAACATGAGACTGGAGCCAAGACAGGATACAAGCTGGGTTTGGTACACAATCGGGCAGCAAGGTACAGGAGCATGAGACAGGAGCATATTCAGACACAAGCCAAGGTCACGTAGGCAGGCGGAAGTCCAGAGGAAGGTACAGGTGAAGCCGGGTCAAACACAGGTAAACTGGAACAGATCAAGGCACAGGTTAACAGGAACAAGCTGAAAGACCACTCAGCAATGTGTATGTGTCATTGTTTAGTCTGGAGCCAGTACGTGCACGTGTGCGCCTGCTCTCGCTCACGCATGCGCCAATACATGTTTCTCCTGGTGCACATGCTGTTGTTCCTGCACCTGCGTACCAATGCGCGTTTGTTGACCTGAGTTCTCTTACAGTTTGTTTTACCATATTTATTTTTATCACATTTATACATTAATTCTTCGAGGTCCATGTAATCTGGGGTGTGGCAGGGGTGTGTCCTTTTCTGCACACTTTTTAACTTAAAAACGTCCCTCTTTGTAATCTGAGGAAGTATAGAAGTATGGATGGTCCTGTGCCAAAACCAGATAGAAAGATATGACGCCAACCCTACTCGTAACACTCTTGACCCAGCCTGATGTTAACAAAACTCAATAGCTCAAACTGGAATTTATGCACACAAGTAAAGTTTGAGCAATATAAAGTACCAGCACTCCAAAAAGATGTGTTTCCCACATTTACTGTGAAGGCAATGTCACATTAATATGAAATTTGAAGATTTCCCTTCAAATCCTGTTCTGGTGAACACTCAAAATGTAGGATTTCCTTTCACCTTTACTTTTGGTGATGGTGGTCACAAGGACAAATAGAGAGGGTGAATCTGCCTAACAGGGACACAGACAGTACTCAAAACCTGACTATGGCTCCAATCCCTTTCTACTGTATTTAAAATGGCTTACTGGATAGCACTTCTGCCTATCAGTAGTATGGTTGTTGGTTCAAATCCCAACCATGACACTATCTCCATGAAGTTTGCATGTTGTTTCTATGGTTTTCACAGAACAGCCAATTACAATGGGAGTTTTGTCCCGCAACCATGACTCAAGCGGCAGGTGGTGCCTATCAACTAGAAATGCCACATTCCATTTGCTGTAACCACGACACGTAGCATTGCGGCTGTGGCATGTGAACAGCTCCCTCTGGCTGTATAGTAGAATTTAGGGGGTGGTCAAGGGGGAAGGGCAATAAAACTGCGGCTCAACCACCTGTTTTTACCCTTGGCTGCTCGTGTAAAAGAGGCCTTAAAGCTACAAAACGTGGGGAAATTTGCATGTATAGCAGCAATGTACTGAATACGTTTTTTTTTGTTTTTTTTTTTAAATTTTGGCCTGACACTTTAAAAAAGAAATTGAAAGTCGCTATCCCCAGCAAAGAATTTCTTGTCATATGGAGGAAGCTGCAGACCTAACAAGTACTAACCAGATGTCGGTGAGAAGCAGCATAAAGCATACAAGTAACCACCCTCTGCAAATAAGACAATAATACGAAGAAAGCATGAGGAAATCACCGAGGCCAATCACACCATCCACAACAAAGTCCCGCAGTTGAAAGGAGCACAATAAAGCGAAGACCTTGATAATCACTCCTAAATAAACAATTTAAGATTACAGGACATACCAGAAGGTTCTCTTTGATCTTCTCCCAGAACGGCTACCTGGCAAGAACCCAGGGCTGATCCACACTGAGAAAGTACAATATAATGGGGATAAGGGGCAGTATGCAGCCTGCAATACCTCTCCACCCACTCGATGAAAAGAAAAGAAATGAAGAGGCACAGAAAATGCTAACAATGCGTACAAATAAAAGGGAGTGAATTGTGTTGCAATTTAAAGCCAAAATGTTCATTTTGTATTTGAATAGTGGCGAAGGGTTAGAGCCCCTGTCATGTTTTTATTGCTAAAGGAAAGAAAGAACCTGCGCTATGGAAATAAGAATTTAAAAAAAAATGTAAATAATATATGTGCTAATATGATAGGGCTGCTGCTAAAGTGAAAAGTGAAAGACCCCAATAAATGCAAAAAAAAATGAAATTAAACTCAGCGCTGCTCCTTAAACTCAAACCAATACAATATTGAGTAAACCTATATCAACATATACAATATCATGATATAACTTAACAGCACAATATAAAGTGCTCAGTGCCAATATAAAGTGCAAAGATATATAAAGTGCAATCATATAAAGTCCATCCAATGTGGTATGCTGAACTTGTAAACAGTTGTGGTGATGGTTTTCAAGTGACTATTCGTGCTCCCCTCCTGGGTCACCACTCACCAGAAAAAGGCAGTAAATGCGCCTGTTAGTATCTCCAGATCAGCATCTCCCATCAGTGATAGCTGGATTGTATGGACACCACATAGGGATAACTCCTATTTTCCACCGGTATGATTAAAACATATAGACATCCTGGATCCTTCCCATCTTACTCATTGATCAGGCACCCATAAAAGATGTATAGTAATGAAGGAAAAAAGGATGTATATAGTGTAATAGGTTTAGGTTTATTCAGAAAATCCAAAGATATTACACTTACATCAAAAAACTTTAAAACGTGCAGAGAAATGCCGCCTTGGCGTGCAAACAACTTCTGATGACGCCCAATGGGAGGGGCGAAACGTGTCAAGCTAAGGAGACCTGGTGACCATTGTTTGCACACAAAAGAGGTTTAACCTTAAACTATGTAGAGGGTTCTTTACTGTAAGAGCGGCAAGGATGTGGCATTCCCTTCCACAGGCGGTGGTCTCAGCAGGGAGCATCGATAGTTTCAAGAAACTATTAGATAAGCACCTGACTGACCGCAACATACAGGGATATACAATGTAATACTGACACATAATCACACACATAGGTTGGACTTGATGGACTTGTGTCTTTTTTCAACCTCACCTATTATGTAACTATGTATTTCATGTTAACCTCTTGTGTTAAAAATTGCATATTTTAGGTATGTTTTTTCTAAATACCATTTGTAGGATCCCCCTAACTGTCCTTCTGCCTTATTGCTTAGGCTAGGATGACGTAACTCCTGGCTGCCTGAAGCCTCCTGGGATACTCATATCACACATTACAGGAGGATTTGGGGCTATCTACAGAAACTGCAGATGTATTGCATCATCAGAGGGGCCAGCTGCCTATCCCTGGGTCTAACAGCTGGCACCCTGATGATGCACTTCAGTCCATGGGCATCACCAGGGGGCTGGTGGTAAGGACCTAAAGGAGACAGCAGGCACCCAATGATGCAACACATATGTTGGCATGGGACCAGGTCTTCAGCAAATGTTTATTTTTTTTTTGCAGATGGAGTTTAGAAGGATTAGAACCTTCGTCAGGTCTTTACTGCTATCTGGGATTCCTTTAGAGCAGTTTCTCTCATTTACTGCCACAGTGACACAGTGACAGTTTCATCAGACAGGAGGGGAAATCTCAAAAATACAGGCAGACAAACAGACAGAAATACAAATCTGAAAAGGGTTCTAGCCTTCAACTGTACTTTTAAAAATATCTATTATTTATTTATTTATGTGTTGCTGTTGAGATTTTTCATCACTTCTGGTGATCTGGGGAGAAACTGTTTTCACCTGGGCAGTAAATGTAGGAAGTCTCCTTAAATGGACCTTCAATCATCTTTCCATCTATTAAATCTTCTGCCCTTGTTGTGTTAACTTTGGATAGTAAAACATTTGTTTTTTCTGACAGTAAATATCTTATACAGCCCACTTCCTATTTCTTGTCTGGTCATTAGCCTAGGCTTATGACATCATGCACAGCTCTCTCTTGCACTCCCTTGAGAGTTTGCCATTAAGGGAGCGGGGATGAGCCATAAGAGGGCCAATGAGAGCTGCAGGGCTGCAGAGCTGGAGGTGCACTTCTGTGTGTCTGTGTAAATCCAGGAAGTGGACAGGCAGCAGCTTCAGCTGGCCACAGTTAAAATGATTGCAGCCAGACTCAGTGAGGGAGATTTCTGCAGCATATTTGGCAAGTACAGAATCACAGTATATATAAAATAATATACAAAGTGGTTGGAGGGAAGCTTCAGAATGGCAAAGAGTTTTTTTTTTACAAATCATGTGAGCAGACTGCAGTTCTTCTTTAACGGCACCTCGGATAGACTATAAACCAATATGGTTTTGGCTGGACATAGATTTATTTGAAGTGATATAATCTATAAAACTCTCCTGGTGAGGATAGGGTTAAACAAGTCCTGATATTTATGATTTCATATTCAGTAATATTATGAGGTTGTGACCATCGGCCCTAGCAGGACACGATGAGAAAGATCCGTCTTCTGGCGTGCTTGTCTTTCTCCCATGAAGTCTCTCTTTGCTGAGCCATTCAAGAAATGCATGAAGAAGGCAGTAAATACACACAGTGTGATCTCACAGTCACAGTGACCTGCACAGATGTCACAGATAGGAAATGAAAATCAGGCCGAAGAATTATGAGCAGCTCATATCGTTCAGAAAACAAAGGATACAAGCTGAGAGATTAATGCAGAAAGAAGAATTAATAAATATAAGCCAAAAAGGAGCTAAAATGATGTTATAATGAATTATATACTGTTCTCAGCAACCAACTGAAAAAGATGGCACTTCAAAATGCAGATGATTATAGACCCCGGGGTATTGAATTCAAATTCAAGGAGGTCCAGTCGGTAAAATTTGCTTCTTATGCCGCGTACACACGATCGGAATTTCCGCCAGAAAAAACTTGGATGGTTTTTCCGACGGAATTCCTCTCAACTTGGCTTGCATACACACGGTCACACAAAAGTTCTCTGAACTTTTGACCGTCAAGAACGCGGTGACGTACAACACTACGACGAGCCGAGAAAATGAAGTTCAATGCTTCCGAGCATGCGTCGAATTGTTTCCGAGCATGCGTGATTTTTTGCGCGTCCGAATTGCATACAGATGTATGCATTTTCAGATAGGAACTTTTCCCGACCGAAAAATAGAGAACCTGCTCTCAATCTTTTGCTGGCTGGAATTCCACCAGCAAAAGAATGATGGAGCATACACACGGTCGCATTTTCTAACAAAAAGCTCTCATCGGAGTTTTGCTGGCGGCATTTCCAATCGTGTGTACGCGGCATAACAGAGGCCCAAATCCCATGTCTGTGCTATGACTCAGATCCCAGTATATATTTAGTTATTGTATGTCTATCAAAAAATAAGAAATGCACACATTCCATAGGATTTCAAAAATATCCATCTATTTTTAGCGAGCTCCTTACATCAGGTGTCCCCATCAGAGTGCCCCCTTACATCAGATGTCCCCTTACATCAGGTGGCCCCATTAGAGTGCCCCCTTACATCAGATGTCCCCTTACATCAGGTGGTCCCATCAGAGTGCCTCCTTACATCAGATGTCCCCATCCGAGTGTCCCCTTACATCAAGTGTCCTCACCAGAGTGCCCCTATGCTTTTTGGTACCAGGCAGGCAGAGGGCAAGAGGCAGGAAGCGGAGCAGGTCTAGATGAAGGAAGTTCCACTTCTGTCCTCCTGTAATGCTGGGGGCAGGTCAGTCACAAGATGTCATTGGTGCTTTGAACGCCGGCGATCCTAACAACCAGTTACTGTAGAAGACAGTGGCAGCTGGTGCTCAAAATTTTTTGGGGGGGGGGCAAACAAACTGAAAAATACTGAACCCCCACCCCCATCAATTGCAGTCTCAATGAGCTCATCAAATGCAGCCACTGTGCCCATCAATTGCAGCCAGTGTGCTCATCAAACGCAGCCACTGTGCCCATCATATGCAGTCACTTGTGCCCATCATATGCAGCCACTGTGCCCCATCATATGAACCTAATTGTGCCCATCATATGCAGCCACTTGTGCCCATCATATGCAGCCACTTGGCCCCATCATATGAACCCAATTGTGCCCATCATATGCAGCCACTTGTGCCCGTCATATGCAGCCACTTGTTCCCAGTATATGCAGCCACTTGTGCCCATCATATGCAGCTACTTGTGCCCATCAAATGCAGCCACTTGTGCCCAGTATATGCAGCCACTTGAGCCCCTCAAATGCAGCCACTTGTGCCCATCATATGCAGCTACTTGTGCCCAGTATATGCAGCCACTTGTGCCCAGTATATGCAGCCACTTGTGCCCATCAAATGCAGCCACTTGTGCCCATCATATGCAGCCACAGGGAGGTGGTGGGAAACTGGGCTGGGGCTAGCTGACTGACTGGTGGTCCGGATAGAGCTGTCACGCACTCAGGGCCATGATCCACCATATAATGATGCCCATTGTAGACAGTCAAGACACCCAATCACATTTGATTTTGACAGCTGAAGACAGCTGGGTGTGGACTTCCATTTATTTCAGATGTTCCCGAAGAGCACAGTAGATGACAATACAGGTCTGCATGTTGGTAAACCAAAATGCAAAAACTTTTTCTTGTTTGTTGATGTGTGGACCTGTGATGTCATGAACCATGCTCTGCAAAAACTTTTTCTTGTTTGTTGATGTGTGGACCTGTGATGTCATGAACCATGTTCTGCAAGAACTTCCTTTCTTATGGGCAGCTGCCGACAGCAGTCAAAGTCAGTGGTGGAGTTCACACTTCAGCTGACTTAGGAGGCATACATAGTCTTCTCTTGCTGCAGAGCAGTCCCTCTGTTTTAAAAACCTCCACGTTCCACCAGGCAAGAGCAGACTCTCCAACATGAACCCTTCATTATGTACAAAGTGTTTGGCTTCTGATCAACTCTTTATAGTTTATAATATACTTACTTGAGGTTAAGAGAATTTTGGTGCACTATACTGAACAGGTCTCATTGATAGGGCACATTTGCACCCTCTGATGCCTACCTAAGCTGTACATCCCCATCAATCCCTCTGTGGGAGGTGCTACCTCCATGTATAGGAGAGCATGGGACCTATTCTCTCTTTATTCTAGAATGCAGCGCTTTGCCATGAGTAACCAATCACTAGGCCAGAACACTGTCACATAAAGGAGATTGCTAGGTCTGTGCTACTGTATGTTTGTATTGCTCACCTTCCAATATATTATATGCAGCTCTTGTTATTTTAGGTAACCCTGTCCCTTCTATTCTGCGATTCTATAGCTAATTTTAGCTTAGAGCTCAATAGCCAGCATAGGCTAGAGCTACTTTGCCATGGCAGACAGCTTAGAAAACCACAATTGTTATATTTCCTATTGCAGGAAGGCTGGCTTCATTAATGTTAGCAACTATAGACATAACTTACCCACTCAGTGTTTTTAGTTTTTATCCAGGAATTCATCCCATGCAGTTATGTGGTCGTCATTAACCACTTCAGATTTTCCCCCTTAATGACCAAGCCATTTTCTTGCGATACGGCACTGCGTCGCTTTAACTGACAATTGCGCGGTCGTGCGACGTTGTACCCAATCAAAATTGACGCCTTTTTTTCCCCACAAATAGAGCTTTCTTTTGGTGGTATTTGATCACCTCTGTGTTTTTATTTTTTGCACTATAAACAAAAAAAGGCCAACAATTTTGAAAAAAAAAAAAAAAAAACAATATTTTTTACTTTTTGCTATAACAAATATAAAAAAAAAAAAAAAAAAAAATGTCTTCATCAGTTTAGACCAATATGTATTCTTCCACATATTTTTGATAAAAAAATGGCAATAAGCGTATATTAATTGGTTTGCGCAAAAGTTATAGCATCTACAAAGTAGGGGATAGATTTCTGGCATTTTCATTATAAATTTTTTTTTTTTAACTAGTAATGGCGGCGATCAACGATTTTTAGCAGGTTTACGACATTGCGGCGGACAGATCGGACACTTTTGACAGTGCTATAAAAATGCACTGATTACTGTATAAATGTCACTGGCAGGGAAGGGGTTAACACTAGAGGGCGATCAAGGGGTTAAGTGTTCCCTAAGGAGGTGTTTCTAACTGTGGGGGGGAGTGGACTGACTGGGAGTAGAGAGAGATTGCTGTTCCTGATCACTAGGAACAACAGATCTCTCTCTCCTCCCCTGTCTGAATGGGGACCTGTTTGTTTACACTGACAGATCCCAGTTCTGGCCCTCTGTGGAGCGATCGCCAGTGGCCAGCGGATATCGTGGCTGCCAGCCACGAGCATCGGCTCCCCTGCCGTGCAGCGCCTGCTATAGCTCTTAAAGGAGCCGACGTACAGCTACGGCGATTTGCGGGAACGAGCCGACCTGCCGCAGTATAATGACGGTGGCTGGTCGGCAAGCGGTTAAACTGTTTGTAAGCCCTTGCAAGGAACTTCAATTATTTGTTCCATTTTGTTCCGGTAAAAACACCATTGGAAATGTTTTCGTATGTCTGTTTGGTTATGGCAGAAAATACTTATTTTGCCTGAAATCTTGTGAGCTGATAACTTCCTGTGCTTTCTGCCTGTGCTAAAGAGGGGTTATGGAGATGAGGAGAAGATTAAAGCCACATACACACGAGCGGAATGTCCGACAGAAAAAGTCAGACGGAAGCTTTTCATCATCTATTCCGATCGTGTGTACGGGGCATAAGAGTTGCACTTGGCGGGGTGCAAGGTCTTTTTAGGTCATATGGGCACTTAAAAGGTATGGTGTAGGGACCCGTCTGGGGTACGGCTCCCAGTTGGTATGGGTACCTGCTAGTTGTCTCCGAGCTTTCGCGACTGGAGGCCTGAGAAGTACTAGAAGGTATGGTTCTGGTTTTAATGCCTATTGGGACCTTGGGCTCCATTATCTTTAATAAAGCTGTATGTTATTTTTTGAAAGGTTATTGACATGTTAATTTATTGGTATTTATATTTGGTTAATAAAACGGCTGCTATGGCCAATTTACTCCAGTTATGTGTGGTGTGGTCATTTGTGGCTCTCCAGCTGTTGCATAGCTAACATAGAGGAATGCTTGCCAGCCTGAACTATGGATCTGATGCTTTAACCAGCACTAGACTGGGAACTCAGCATGAGACAGGGCTGCTGGTGAGAAAGTTTAGGCAGCATCTACTTCTTCCTTATTTAAAGGAAATCTGTAGTAAATGTCCATCAAGATGGACAAAAATCAACAATCAAATCAACAATGTCTTCAAATTAGCAATGCACTGTAATGCCCTGTACACACGGTCGGATTTTCCAAGGGAAAATGTGTGATAGGACCTTGTTGTCGGAAATTCCCACCGTGTGTGGGCTCCATCACACATTTTCCATCGGATTTTCCGACACACAAAGTTTGAGAGCAGGCTATAAAATTTTCCGACAACAAAATCTGTTGTCGGAATTTCCGATCGTGTGTACACAAATCCGACGCACAAAGTGCCACGCATGCTCAGAATAAATAAAGAGATGAAAGCTATTGGCCACTGCCCCGTTTATAGTCCCGACGTACGTGTTATACGCCACCGCGTTTAGAACGAACTGATTTTCCGACAACTTTGTGTGACCGTGTGTATGCAAGACAAATTTGAGCCAACATCCGTCGGATAAAATCCTAGGATTTTGTTGTCGGAATGTCCGATCAATTTCCACCAGTGTGTACGGGGCATTAGGGACCTTAGTTTTTGAACTGTGCTTGAAATGGCAACGATAGATAGGATGCTTAAATAGGGAAGGTTAACCCAGAAAGGGGATTTTAAATGGTGTATTATACATGGCAAGGGGTATTGGAGATGGCACAGACTCATCATTATACCTAAAAGCTACCTTATTTCACCAAAATCACAAAAAAATTGATACAACACCCTTATGCCGTGTACACACGGGCGGACTTTTCGGCATCAAAGGTCCGACGGTCTTTTCAATGGACTTTTGACGGACTTCCGACGGACTTTCGAACAAACGGACTTGACTACACATGATCACACCAAAGTCCGACGGATTCGACCGTGATGACGTACGACTGGACTAAAATAAGGAAGTTCATAGCCAGTAGCCAATAGCTGCCCTAGCATCGTTTTTTGTCCGTCGGACTAGCATACAGACGAACGGATTTTTCGACTGGACTCAAATCCGTCGGAAAGATTTGAAACATGTTTTAAATCCAAAGTCCATCTGATTTTCGACCGAAAAAGTCCGCTGTAGCTCCGATAAAGCCCACACACGGTCGGATTGTCCAACGGATTCGTTCCGTCGGACCAGTCTGGTCGAAAAATCCACCCGTGTGTACACGGCATTAGGCTGGAATTTATCAGCCATAGCAACTGTTTACGATCAACAATATTAAATATCACCCAAAAACAGAACAGAATGGGAAGTATGGTCTTTGAAGATCTTTGCTAGAACAACCACAAATGCAATCTTTAACTACAACTTCAGCGAAGAAGGGACACCAGGTAGGCAGGTGCAATCTACTTCCTCCACTGCAGGTGGCACTCAACCACAGAGGCATTGCAAAGCAAGGTCCATAAAGACATGGATGAGTGAGCTTGGGGTGGAGGAACTTGACTGGCCTGACCTCAACCCGATAGAACACCTTTGGGATGAATTAGAGCGGTGACTGCGAGCCAGGCCTTCTCGTCCAACAACAGTGCCTGACCTCACTGTGCCCATCAAATGCAGCCACTGTGCCATCAAACGCTGCTGCTGTGCCATCAAATGCTGCCACTGTGCCCATCAAATGTTGCCACTGTGCCCATCAAACGCTGCCACTGTGCCATCAAACGCTGCCACTGTGCCCATCAAATGCTGCCACTGTGCCATCAAATGCTCCCACTGTGCCCATCAAATGCTCCCACTGTGCCCATCGAATGCTGCCACTGTGCCCCCCCCGCCTGTCGTCTGCCCGGCACTTACCCTGTTTCGGTGGGGCAGCGGGCGATGGCAGCGGGTGACGGCGGCGGGTGACGGTAAAGGTTCTCCTTTAAGGGGGTATGAAAGGGGGTGTGTCCTATGCCTACATACTTTTGTTAGTAGGTGTCCCTCATTCCCATCTCAAAATGTTGGGAGGTATGTGCTTGTAATCCAAAGCACTTGTATATCAAAGCTAATTTCCCCATAAGAAATGATGGAAACTCAAATGATTCGTTCCACAACCATTTATTCATAAGTCCTTCAGTTTATAGTCCATATAAAAAGATTATAGCAATGTAACGAAGTTGTGTAACCATAAAATGTCCATCCACAAATGGAAGCCTCCACAAGGGGATTAGAAGCAAAATCCAGCAGGAGCTCCAGAGTATAAAAGAGAAGAGAGGCGCCTCTAAGTGTAGCAATACGGTTACATTTAATGAAGGTACAACATTTAGCAACTCACATGGTTTAATGATTAAGACAGGCACATCTAAGTATGCAGGTATTCGGGGAAAGATGTCCACATAGACTGTCCTCTGCACCGCTGGCTCTCACCGCTGTCAGTCTGCAATCATAACCGGGAAAACTACCCTGCAGCAGAGCGATTTGAAAGCGAGGCTTGAAGTGTTCGTGGAAGGGATGACGTAGATAGCGGTGCGGGGGATGGTCTATGTGGACAGCTTTACCCCGGATGCCTGCATACTTAGATATGCCTGTTTTAATCATCAACCATGTGAGTTGCTAAATGTTGTACCTTCATTAAATGTAACCATATTGCTACACTTAGAGGCGCCTCTCTTCTCTTTTATACTCAGTTGTGACATGACGCTACTTGTATATCAAGACATCGCTTGTTTATCAAGTCAAAATTTATTTAAAAAATGTGCTTGTCTTGCAAAACACTCTCAGACCAAGTTACTCTCAATCCAAGGTTTTACTGTCCTGGGTATTTTTCTTCTCTATTGGTGGCTGAATGGAGTGAAGGGAAGGTGAGTATTGGCTGCTGGGGATCCAAAACTAAAGTGAACTTGTTGCTTTTCCCTGCTTGGACAACTGAAGCAGAGCCCAATATTATATATTCTGGGGTTCACCGGTGGATGTTGTCTTGCATTCCCTTCCGCTAATGTTTTTTTTATAAAGGACAGACTCTTCAGTCATATCATGAATGGGTCTCTCAATGAATCAGTTCACGTGCCGCATGATGTAGGCCTCTGTATCGCAGCCGCATCACATCGGTCAGGATGCAGATAAATGACTGCCATGCAAGCACAGATAAGCACACATCCAGCTTGATTTATCTCAGGCAGATATGATGATATCACACTTGGCTACCGACGTCCTGGTCTTGGCTGCATTGCCGTGCTGGCAAAGACAGAACATTGCTTCAGGATGACTGTGAGAGATTGGGGTTTCCCATTCATGCGGCTTTGCTGCCACCCAAGCTGACAGCTGCCCACTTGGCTAAGTGCTGGGCATCCAGTAATAAGGGAAACTTCTTGTTCCAGCTGGCATTTGCTTATCTAACAGTCAGAGCTTTGTGAGTGCAGACAGCTGCAGTTGCAGGAATTGGCGGTATCTATATCATTCGGATTTGTGAACTCAATGAAAGGACATGAGGCAGCGCCACGAGATTTCCTGTTAGAATTAACAGCTGGATTCTATTGCACAGCTTTCACAGGACAGTAGATTAGGTTTTATGGTCATAAAGGACCATAATGGCAGGAATAAAAGGAAATGGAAAGGCATAAATGATGGGAGCTGACTCATTAGGTGACCAATGAAATGTGCCATGACCAAGAATTGCATTCTGGGGCAGACAGGTGACAGAGTAAAGTCACTTAAGGAGAAGGATTTACGCATGCATGGGAACTTTCTAAGCAATCGCAATGCATCACAGCATTATAAACAGTCCTCTACTGGTAAGCTATCACCAGCATTCTGGTGCAGGGCTTGGTTTCCTGCTTTGCGCAAGTGTTGCACTGGTTGTATGGTGATGCAACATCAACAGTTTAGAGGTGTATCTAAAAATAGATTACCTTGGAGAGGAGTCAACAAGGCGTATGATGAAAGGTACACCATTCCTACTGTGAAACACGGAGGTGGATCGCTGATGTTTTGAGGATGTGTGAGCTACAAAGGCACAGGAAATTTGGTCAAAATTGATGGCAAGATGAATGCAGTATGTTATAAAAAAAAAAACTGGAGGAACATTTGCATTCATCAGCCAGGAAGCTGTGCATGGAACGTACTTGGACATTCCAACATGACAATGATCCAAAACACAAGGCCAAATCGACCTATCATTGGCTACAGCAGAATAAAGTGAAGGTTCTGGAGTGGCCATCTCAGTCTCCTGACCTCAATATCATTGAGCCACTCTGGGGAGATCTCAGAGGTGCCGTTCATGCAAGACAGCCCAAGAATTTACAGGAACTGGAGGCTTTTTGCCAAGAGGAATGGGCAGCTTTCACAGTATTGTCCGGGAAATTTTAAGCTTCTCCTTATAAGCAAATAATTTCTTTGCGCTTAAAAGCACAAATACAGCTCTCTTGTATAATGCCGGGAAAGCGTGCTTGTATATCTCCAAGTAACACAGACACAGATGCTGGTATCACGTTGAGCTTAGCAGAATCCTTCCATAGAATGCTTTACTGTCTTTATTTATACTGTAAACATGAATAAACAAAGGAAGGTGGTGGCTTCAGAATCAGCCAATCAGACACGTGTATTCTTTCAAAAGAACCAATCACACACATGTATATATTCAAATGGAATTACAGTAGTGACGTGTGCAGATGGTCATGTGCAGAGCCATGCGGCAAGCATCCTGTGAGACAAAAGTGTCTCACAATTTGAACACTAACTACATGGCCCTGAACACGATCGTGTGCACACTCCCACTGCTACCAATGACGCAAGCCATACTCTATCATGGCTCAGTGGGCCATAATTTTTGTATGGTTATGCTATGGTTCCCATGTATGCAGATCTGCCTGCTTGGAGTGTTAATGGAGTCGCCATGAGGTGGCCAGTCCCTTGACGAGGCATAAATGATTATCCCTAAAAGAGCAAACAGATCTGCCGTGTCCAAGGGAAGGTTTGTGCTGCCAATGGGTCTTCCACCAACGTCTGTATGTGCGAACTCGCCCGCATGAGCGTATTACAGCAAATTTGACACTGGGGGACATCTGACAACATACATTAGTACAAATTTCCACAACAGTATTAAGAACTGGGGTATAAAAACTTTTGATGAGCGTCATTTGGGTAGTTCCTGTTGCCATTATGACATTATGATTTAAAAAGTGTAAACATAGTTGATTGATAATAAATGGCTTCAGCCAAACACTAACCATGAGTGAAAGAAAAGTTTTTGTGTTATCATTCATATTCTCTGAAAAATGGCCAAGAAATCATAACTGCTGCCAGGGTATGTAAACTTATGAGCACAACTGTATGTACAGTATATTGCACATTCACATCAGTCCCTGTCCTCAAGGAGCTTACAATCTAAAGTCCATAATGCCGTGTACACACGGGCGGACTTTTCGACCGGACTGGTCCAATGGGACAAATCCGTTGGACAATCCGACCGTGTGTAGGATTCATCGGACCTGCATCAGACCTGCAGCGGAAAATCAGACGGACTTTAGATTTGGAACACATTTCAGATCTTTTTGACGGACTCGAGTCCGGTCGAAAAATCTTCTCGTCTGTATGCTAGTCCTACGGACGAAGACCAACGCTAGGGCAGCTATTAGCTGCTGGCTATGAACTTCCTTATTTTAGTCCGGTCATACGTCATCACGTACGAATCCGTCAGACTTTGGTGTGATCGTGTGTGTGCAAGTCCGTTCGTTCGAAAGTCCGTCGGAAGTCTGTCAAAAGTCCGTCGGAAAGACCATCAGGCCTTTGATGCCGAAAAGTCCGCCCGTGTGTACATGGCATAACTCACATACATACTGTATATACTTTATACTAGGACCAATTTAGACAGGAGCCAATCAACCTACCAGAATACCCGGAGGAAACCCATACAGACACAGGGAGAACATACATAGAACAAAAAAAGAAATAACAATACTATCCTTAAAGTGGTGTTCCGGCCGAAATTATACTTTTTAAATAAAAATACCCCTATAATACACAAGCTTAATGTATTCTAGTAAAGTTAGTCTGTAAACTAAGGTCTGTTTTGTTAGTTTATAGCAGTAGTTTGTTATTTTATGAACTTACAGCAGACCGTGGCCATCTTAAGTGTGGGCATCTGAAGCCAGACTGTATTTCTTCCTGGATCTCATCCTTGCAGATCTCGCACATGCTCAGTGCAGCACAAGCAGTGTAATAGGTTTCAGGTCAGGTTTCCATAGCAACGGCAGTGTCAGAGGAAGTTGCCGCCCCTTCCCAGAAGGCATTGCAAACAGGAAATGATGCGATGGGCCGCGGCCAGGGAGGAGGAAGTGAAAAATGAATACAGCAGATATACAGTAGGTGCTGAGAAAACATTTTTTAAAATATCCAATTCGTTTACAGTGCACAGTTTAGTGAGGGATGCTGAAGAGTTGTAAAAGTGGGTGGAACTCCACTTTAACACCCCCACAAAATAAAGAAAAACAATGAGTAGACTTTTTTAAGTAATTTCACCTAAGCAGTTTAGTAAGCAAAATTGAACATTTCTGCTAACATGTTCTGCTAACAGATCACAAACAACAATCATATAAATAGGAAAAGGGGGAATATAAATAAATAGAACATAAAATGAAATAAGCTAACCCACCCTAAACACAGCCAATCAACCCCAATTAATAAAGAAAAAAAAAAAACAGTAGACTTTTTTCTAGTAACTTCAGTGAGTGAAATTGACCGCTTGCTCTTTCCAGCGAAATCAGTTTTGCGAAGCTCACCCCTCTCATACCGACTTGACACATTTTCTAAATTATCTTCCATCTCAGATTTGGAACTGGTTATCTAAGGTGTAAGTAAACCTGAAATCTATTTTCAGTTTATTTGATAGACCCGGCAGGCAGCGCAATGGCTAACTGAAAGCGCACATACGGCAGGTTGCTAATTGCGAGCCAGCGGCTCAATAAGAAAGTTAAAAATGGAGTACAGCTTCACATTAAAGGCAAGTAGCCTTACACTTGGCACATCATTAAATGCATTGAAAAGCCTGCATCTCACCGTCCTTTCAAGGAGTTCATATTGTAAAGGAAAGTTTATTGGGCTGACGTTTACAGATGAAATGGTGCGCACAGCTCATCTATTTAGGTGGAATGTTCTCGGTTCAAGTGTCAAAGGAAAGCCAGGCCAACTCTAACTTAGGGATGTATTATGTCTTTCATTGCACCTCGAAATACCAGCACGGTATATATATATTTTTTTAACTTCCTGAGGGACCATGACTTCTCCAAGTATTTATGAGTCTGACAAGTCTCCCATAGGATGTCAGCGAGGAACCCAAGGATAAAATTCGTACTTATCATCACCGTCCCTTTGTGGTGCACATTCCACAGATCTTTGTGGTAGAGAGAGAATGAATAGATTCTGTATCACAGCAAGAAACTCCATAAATCTACAATGTGTGTGGGCAAAAAAAAAAAAAGTCCTTCATTTCTGCAGAACTACAAAGGGGAGAGATGTTTAAAAGGAAGCAATCATCACAATGTGCAGTAATTGGCTATAAAATGACCATGGTCCTGTTAACGTGCTCAATTGCCCACAAGGTGCAATGAAAACTTCCCACTGCTGCGACACGCTTGACTACAGTGAACTGAAGAGTGAAATTAGAAATAGTAAGTGTGTTTTTTGTCGTATGGATGAATTATTGGTGCCATAGTTGCTTCACTCATTTTGGATGCTTGGCAACTGTGTCTAGAGACAGCTGTTATAGGAGCAGGCATGGTCTATCATGATTCAAGGTAAGAATTGTATGTCAAGAAGCATTTTTTTCCCAAAGCTGATGTCAGGTCACCAGAGACCAGGTGACAGATGCACCCCGTTGGGGTCTGGAGTGCACCGTGGGGTAATGGACCCTACGACTGACTGCTGCGGATGGAGCTCTAGGTGATACAGGAGAGCAGGTACTCTGTAGTACCAACACGGATGACACTGGGAGCTAGAGCATGAGATTTCCCAGGGCGCGGAATCTAAGAGCCAGCGGGTGTTCACCAGAGGTCTCTAGTGGTGGGGATGGATTTAACTGCAGTCTGGTTTGAGGTCGCAACCCCTAGGGCCTTCCAGCTCATGCTCACGGTAGACTACAGGGAGGTAGAGAGGAAGCATCAGACTGCTACAACAAAGGATAGTCAGGAGATAGCCAAAGGTTGGGGGAACAAGCAGGTAAGGATAGTCAGGAGATAGCCAAAGGTTGGGGGAACAAGCAGGTAAGGATAGTCAGAAGATAGCCAAAGGTTGGGGGAACAAGCAGGTAAGGATAGTCAGGAGATAGCCAAAGGTTGGGGGATCAAGCAGGTAAGGATAGTCAGGAGATAGCCAAAGGTCCGGGGAACAAGCAGGTAAGGATAGTCAAGACCAAGCCAAGATCGGTAACTGCAATCAGACATAGAACACACACCAAGTAGCACATGGAAGCCAAACACACAATATTGATCAGCAGGGCTGATTTGCAGTGCACAGGTTAATATAGAGTTCCCTGATAGGGGCTGGGGTGGAGCCATGCTTTGAGGAGAGATTACTTAAGCAGCCAGATGAGAGTGGCTGGCCTCTAAACCTGAACACATGGAGAGGTAAGCTGATAGACAAACATTACTGCAGATCCATGACAGCTGACCATACACATTACAACAATATGGTTGTACAAGTATGTGCAAGATGAAGTCCCAATTGAAACCTCCATGTTTATTATGTAGTGCTACTCCTATAGGAGCCGCAGGAATTACTTGTCCAGGTCTTCCCAACTTCAGCCCCCCTCCTCAGCCAAGATTTTAGGCATCCCCTGCAACAAAAATGTTATCCCAAAGAGAATGTCTAATGGGATTCCGGCCCTGCCTCTTTCCTCATTAGAACCTGCCAAGCTCAACAGCTGATTGATCATTATAAAATCACTCCCATTCACATTCATTTTGCATGCGGACACAGACATACAAACAGATATTTCTTCAGAATAACAAAAGGAAGGAATCTGCAACAAAGTTTGTTAAAATCCCTGCAATGTACATAGATCACCCAGAGGGGAACTTTTTTTCAACAAAAGTGAAGACCTCTTCCTCTTCTAGCAAATAATGAGAAGACTGCTGTTAATGTATGTATGGATAAAATTTGGTCTATATTTGTAACAATAATCATGCAAAAAAAAAGCAACCACAAATATATATATATATATATATATATATATATATATATATACACACACACATATAAAGGTAAACATGTATTTTGTTGTCATATTGTTAGGTGTCTAATAACCGGCCAGTGAACACTTGTTGGAATATGTGGGATTGTCTTTTATGCATTATTGTCTTTTTACACAAAATATCTTTAAAAGGCTCCTAATCCCAGGCACATACCAGAGGCTTGAATCTGCCTGTCCTCCAGTCCAACCCAATTGCTTCATCCTAATGCTATGCAAGTCACCCCAATAAAGTCTTTGCTTACCACTGTACAGGACGACACAAGGGAATTAGGTACGTTTGTATTTCCAGATAGAAAGCATATGTCCACAAGTTAATTATAACATATAGGTGATATTCAGTCTTCTTCTTTTCATGAAACATTTAATCAATGTGCGTTATGTGCATTATGCACATTGGTGTCCTGCGGTGCTATTCATTCTGAATGGCACCCCATGCATCATGCCGATGAACATGCATTGTAACATAGCTCAGCGCATGGCAATATATATAATAATAACTTGCTTTGCAGTGTGTGCCAAAAAATGCTACATGCACCTTTTATGGGGCGTTTTGTTGTGGTAGGCAGCCCATTCATAAACTATCCCCACTGGGTGATCAATGTTCATTGCAAGGATTTTAACAAGTTTTGCTGCAGAGTCCTACCTGTTTCTACTCTGAAGGAAAAGCTGTTTGTTCCACCTTGTCCTTTGGATACTAAGGCCCCACACTACTGCGACTTCAAAGTTGCACAATTTTACCGCAATTTTGCAGCATATTTTGCCGCAATTTCAGGGAATGCCTGTGTAACTGCCATCAAAGTCGGACCAAAGTAGTGCAGGGACTACTTTGAAATCAGAAACGTCTTGAAGTCCTACTAATATGGACGGTTGTCATTGGAAATCATGGGGAATGACTTGTCATGCTACTTTGCAGTCCCAAATTGTGGGACAAGTTGTACAAAGGGGCCTAAGGCTGGGTTCACACTGGTACAACACAACAGTCGTACCACTTTGGATCCGACTTTGCCCTGCGACTTGAAGTCCGACATGCATCCGACTTCAATGAACAGGGATCCAACTTTGATCCCCGACAATACTAGGCGCTGTGCCTGGTATGAATCTTTAGGGGGGACTCAATGCAAAATGTTAAAAAAAACCAGCATGGGTTCCCCCTCCAAGGGCATACCAAGCCCTTCAGTCTGGTATGGATTTTCAGGGCAACCCCCGCGACGTAAAAACGGCATTGGGGGTCCCCCCAAAATCCATACCAGACCCTTATCTGAGCACACAGCCCGGCAGGTGAGGAAAGGGGGTGGGGACAAGCGAGCGCCCCCCGCCCCTCCTGAACCGTACCAGGCCACATGCCCTCAACATGGGGGGTGGGTGCTTTGGGGCAGGGGAGCCCTGCGCCCCCCCACCCCAAAGCACCTTGTCCCCATGTTGATGAGGACAAGGGCCTCTTCCCGACAACCCTGGCCGTTGGTTGTCAGGGTCTGCGGGTGGGGAGCTTATAGGAATCCGGTGGCCCCCTTTAGCAAGGGGGCCCCCAATTTCTGGCCCCCCGCCCTATGTGAATGAGTATGGGGTACATTGTACCCTTACCCATTCACCTAAAAAAAAAGTGTTAAAACCAAAACACAGTACACAGGTTTTTAAAGTAATTTATTAGGCAGCTCCATCTTCTTTTCCGATCTCTTCTCCCTTCTCCGGATCTTCTGTGTCCTCCGCTGATGTCTTCTGTGTCCTGTAGTTACACACCGCGCACCCAGCATTAGAGCGGGAGAGAGCAGCGAGTCAACATCGGAAGAAAAACAGAGGGAGAAGACCGGGCAAAGAAGCGAGAAGATAGCGGAGGAGACCCGGCAGAAGACAGCGGACAGAGGGAGAAGAACTGGAGAGGGGAGAAGAAACAGCAGAGGCAGAAGACATCAGCGGAGGACACAGAAGAGCTGGAGAGGGGAGAAGAGATCGGAAAAGGTGACAGAGCTGCCTAATAAATTACTTTTTACCCTGTTTTTAGAGGCACCCAGCTCCCACTTCCTCCCCATGCGCCACGGCACCTGAAGGAAGTTCGCCTCTCTCCCCTCCTGCCCTGCAATCTTCTGGGACACGTCACAGGTCCCAGAAGATTGCCCGGCCATTCACAGCGTGCAGCCGGCTCGCGCATGCGCAGTACGCGCCCAGCTGTGAAGCCACAGCCAGGCGCCCACAGTTAGAATGCCTGCGCCGCGGAGAGGAGGGGTAGAGGAGTAGGCTTCGTACACCAGCATTGCTGGACCTGGGGACAGGTGAGTGTCCGATTATAAAAGTCAGCAGCTGCACTTTTTGTAGCTGCTGACTTTTAAATGGGTGGAACTTCCCTTTAACCTGCAATATGGCTTTTGTAGCAAGTATAATATATTTTATATTTATTTTTATTTGCTATATATTTTTTTTCCTCCCTTTGACTTTTAAAGGGTGCATCAGAGTTCATTGTAACTTCAAAGGGTAACTCTACTTTTGCAGGGGAGAAAGAATTGCAAATACATTTTTTTTAATATAGCATATGCATTTGCTACATAAGTCATTTTGTAATTAAATGTTAAATGTGTAATTTTCTGCTTATGTGATTTGCTCACTGATTTTTCCAGAAGTCTGCACTAATATAGAAGTCAGATTTTGAGCTTCCCCTGCAACAGAAATATCATTTTTGATGAGATATTCCCAAAGGGAAGTCATGTCTTATGGGGTGCAGACCCTGCCACTTTAGAGCTCTGCAAGTGCAACAGCTGATTGATAATTATAAATCACTCTCATTGCATTAACTCTGCACATGGACACAGAGAATCAAACAGCTATTTCTTCAAAATAACAAAAGGTAGGAATCTGCAACAAAGTTTGTTACAATCCTTGCAATGTACATAGATCACCCAGGGTAGACATGTGCAGAATGAAAAAATGTGTTTAGTTTGTTTCGATTCGTTATTTACATAAATTTGTTTAGTTAAATTAGTTTTCGGAATTAGCTTTGTTTATTCGAGTTCAAATCAATTACATTTTTTCGAGTTCCATTCTAAATCAAATTTATTCTATTCCAAAATCGAATTTTAGAAGATGGTTATATTCTTTCAATTCCATTCTATTCTATTATTTTTTTCTATTCCAGTTTTTGATTTTCTATTCTGTTCTTTTCTTTTCTATTATATTCTATTCTTTTTGAAATTCAAATCTATTCTATTCGAAATTCAAATTTATTCTTTTCGAAATTCGAATTTCAGAAAACAGTTATATTGTTATATTCTTTCTATTTTTTCTATACTTTTCTATTGTTTATTCTATTCTATTATTTTATTTTCTATTCTATTTGAATTCAAATTCATTCTATACAAAATTCGAATTTCAGAAGTTATATTCTTTCTTTTCTATTCAATTTTTTATAACTTTTCTATTCTATTCCTTTATTCTCTATTCTATTCTAATTCAAATTTATTCTATTCAAAATTTGAATTTGAATTATATTCTTTCTAATCTATTCTATTTTTTATACTATTATATTCTATTCCTTTATTTTCTATTCTATTTTATTTTATTCTGTTCTTTTATTTTTTCTATTTTGTTCTGTTTTACTCTATTCTTTTATTTTCTATTCTGTCCCGGTTTTTTCTATTCTTTTATTTTTGTATTCTGTTCTGTTTTACTCTGTTATATTCTATTGTTTTATTTTCTATCATTTTCTTTTCTATTATATTTTATTAGAGAATAAGAAAACACTGCGCTCTAATAGCAAAAATAAAATATATGTGAGCCAGCAGCTGCATACATTGTGACAAACAATAACTGGTAAATGGGAAAAAAATGCAGCGCTAAGAAGTAATAGGAAGTTAGGGTGTAGTGAAACAATTAAGTAAGAGATGCTGTACTGAACAGTAAAGCATATGTGCAAAAACCATAAGTGAAATGAAATGAACAAACACAGTATAAAGTGTCCACATATGGTAAATGGATGATTCCAAACTCAAATTATTAAGAGGAACTGGTATGGACCAAAAAATGATGTGAAACTAGAAAATAAAGTCAATGGTGCACGGTGTGGATCTGTGACTGAGTCAACAACGGGGTACAGAACTTCCGTAGCTGTAAACCAACATCTCGATATGGGGCATCAGAATGAAAACATCAGGAAGTAAGATAAGATGGGTACTCTTACCAGATGACGTGGACTCCACTGTCATATGACATGGAGTCAATGGTGCATGGAGCCAAACCTAGGCTGGAAAACAATATCCGGAACGGTGGAACCTCTGTCTCCCTTCTTGACTTCTCTGGTGGGGTGAAGAAACATCAGGAAGGGCCGCCAACTGGATATCAGCCAATAGACCTCAAGGATGTGTTCCAAGGAGAAGCCGGGGACAGATTTGATCCAGACCCCGTGATGGAAGTAGGGCTACTGGAAGGCAGTTTCTTGCATCGGGATAATATGCAAATAAAAAATAAAAAGCTTCTGCATAGTGCAGGTAAACCAGGGATTTTTATTTCTAAAAATACCATACAAAAAATGGATAAAAGTGATCACAATTAAAATAAAATCTAAGCAGCGTAAAGAAGGGGAGATCGCCCGACGCGTTTCGACCAAGGGGGTCTTCAACAGGGGCATGAGCTTCTCCCTTCACGCTGCTCCTATATATAAATATCTAATCCAATAAGATAACCCCTATAGCCAATCACAGTGGAGCTACAAAGGTCAAGTAATCAGGAACTGGATCCTGTTGATCGCTAGACCAATCAGAATCATGAATAAAACAGCCGGTGAGTGTAGGACCCAATAGCGCAGTCTAATAATGAGACTGATGCCTGGAGACCTCCCCACCGCATGGCAAACAATAGTAGACATCACTTCCTGGTAATGCATCACTTCCTGGTCAAACAATAGTGGACATCACTTCCTGGTAATGAATCACTTCCTGGTCATGTGATGTGGTGTGAAGGGGCGGTGTCCCGGCTCCCTGACCCAATCAACAACCACCAAAAGGTGCACAGGATGGGAGAGGGTAGTCACGGAAACCGAATCTCCTCAGCTCAAGTCCCGATCACATGATCGGATCTGGTGCTGTCACATGGCTAAAAACATCAATGTGAAAATCAACAATAATAATGGCAAACACTAGATGGCAGCACTAAAGTGAAATAGTGCTAGCAAGTGGTGATAAACCAAAACAGAAAATAAACATTACTGAACAATACTAAGCAGCATTACCTAAATCGGACACAAGATGTCCCAAATAGATCTATACCAGTACATACAAAATATACATAGCAATGAAAGAAAAAATTATAAAAATATTAACATGGCTGTTAGGTAATCTATTACAAATAATCAATATATTAAATTGAATAAATAATAAATGTAATTTCCCAATATAAGATTGGAAATTTAGAAAATAAAAACATGGAACAAATTGGTACTGTAAGGAAAAGAAATGAATGAAAAAAGACACTAATAGCGCAATAATGAATCAGCAAAAAAAAAAAAAAAAAAAAAAAGGGGAGGGGGGGGGGGGGGGGGGGGGGGGCAAATGGAACACCCATACCTAAAAGGGACATAAAAAATGAACAAGCAGAAATGGAAAAATCGTACATGAAAAATACATGACTACTAGGATGTATTGATAAACGAGTTGAGGTCCCACTCGACGTTCATCCCAAACGGAAAGAAGGACCTCAACTCGTAGATCCAGTAGGTTTCGAGGCGTGATACGCCACGTAATCGCGATTCACCCCTCCAGTGTGGGACAAATCTGTCTATGACCTGGAAGAGGGTGCCTGAAGGGTCTCTATTATGATGTTGCAAATAGTGTCTTGGTACCGTATGTTTGCTCTTTCCCCCTTTAATGCCGGTGATATGCTCATTGACACGAATGGAGAAGGTCCTGATGGTACGTCCGACATATTGTTTATGACAAGGACATGTTATCAAATAAACAATATATTGAGATGCACATGTGGCAAACTCCTTCATGTGATATACACGAGACGTTACTGTGGATGTCCCCGGCTTCTCCTTGGAACACATCCTTGAGGTCTATTGGCTGATATCCAGTTGGCGGCCCTTCCTGATGTTTCTTCACCCCACCAGAGAAGTCAAGAAGGGAGACAGAGGTTCCACCGTTCCGGATATCGTTTTCCAGCCTAGGTTTGGCTCCATGCACCATTGACTCCATGTCATATGACAGTGGAGTCCACGTCATCTGGTAAGAGTACCCATCTTATCTTACTTCCTGATGTTTTCATTCTGATGCCCCATATCGAGATGTTGGTTTACAGCTACGGAAGTTCTGTACCCCGTTGTTGACTCAGTCACAGATCCACACCGTGCACCATTGACTTTATTTTCTAGTTTCACATCATTTTTTGGTCCATACCAGTTCCTCTTAATAATTTGAGTTTGGAATCATCCATTTACCATATGTGGACACTTTATACTGTGTTTGTTCATTTCATTTCACTTATGGTTTTTGCACATATGCTTTACTGTTCAGTACAGCATCTCTTACTTAATTGTTTCACTACACCCTAACTTCCTATTATATTTTATTCTCTTTGTAAATTTAAGTCATTGAAGAGAAGGGGTTGTAGTTAGGGACTTTAAGGAAGCCGAGACCTGGTGAGGTCACGTATTTCCATCCCAGTCTGAATCAAAGGAAAAGGGGCTAAGCCAGAAAAAGGTGGGACTTTATATGAAGCATGTGACTGCAAAAGGGTACTAGGGTGAACATAAGGATATTTATTGAAAGCTAGAAGGTAGTATCAAAAATACATGGTAACATACAAAAAATACATGATGGATAGTGCAGCTGGAGCATGTAAATAATGCTGGTAGCAAAGATAATAGACTGATGTGAATGTACAATGTATATGTAAAGCGCTGCGTAAATTGACGGCGCTATATAAGTACCATAAATAATAATAAATAATAATAGATAACAAGGTAATGACAATAAGCATGACAGTAACATCTGATTGTATGACCACAATAAGTTTCCTGGTTCACCACGAAAGGAATTTTGAAAAAACATGATACAAAGTATTGCCTGCAGGGCCTATGGCCTTGATGAGCCCGGAAGGATAGATATTCCATAAACTTAAAAGGTAGAGGTAAATTTGAATTAGATTAAAAAAATATTCAAATATTCAAAATTTTATTCATTATTTCGGATTTGTTTTAATTCATTACTATTGTAATTTGGAAATTCAGATACTTCCGAATTTCCGAATAACCAAAAATTCCTCCAACTTTCAATTCGGAACGAAACGAACCGCACATGTCCAACCCAAAGGTGAATTTTTTTTTTGACAAAATAGAGTGGAGTTACTCTTGAACTTTACACTTCCAATATCTTCAGAACTAAACTCCCGGTCGATCTTTTTGGCGCTGCCAGTTGGCAGTAACCCTAAAAAAAGCAACCAAAATTGAAGTATAAAATGTAATGTTTGTACATATGGGAGGAGAGCCGAACAAAAGCCAAGGAACCTCCTGCTTGAAGAAGGCTAAATGCAGGTAGAAGGTGAGGAGACTTGGGGCCATATGAACCATAAAAGGAATGTCTGTATTTGTGTTTTGTGCTCAGAGTTTTTACAAGCTTCCTCCATGGAATACCATGGAATCAATGTATAGATGCATCACAAGGCACAGTGTAAGTCAGAAATGCAGTGGTGGTGTACTGCTCCCTAGGTGGAACTCCAGCCAAGACTTTTACCTGGTTTTGGATGTTATGTGGGTAGGGTTAGGACCTCTCTCACGTTTTTTTTATTGTGTCTGTCTCCGCTGTTGAGGAAATGAGGTGAAATGTCCTCAATGTGGACACAGGCAGAATTAAAAACTGGACAGGGGTTCTAACCCTTCCACACTTCATCCACTTTAAAGCTTAAGGTTAATATGATAACTTTGTGCTCCCCCTTTTTCCTCCTCCAACCCCACCCGACTTTAGTGTGTGCCAATGACATTTATAACCACTTGCCCTCCGGAAGGTTTAAGCCCCTTCATGATCAGGCCATTTTTTGCCATTCAGCACTGTGCTCGGTCATGCAACACTGTACACAAAAAAAAAAAAAAAAATATATATATAGATCTATATATCTATATATAGATCTATATATATCTATATATCTAGATCTATATATCTATATATAGATATATAGATCTAGATATATAGATATATATAGATCTATATATAGATCTATATATAGATCTATATAGATCTATATAGATCTATATATATATATTTTTTTTTTCCCACAAAAAAAGGCTTTCTTTTGGTGGTATTTAATCACTTGACCCCCAGAAGATTCCCCCCCCCCTTCATAACCAGGCCATGTTTTTGCGATACGTCACTGCACTACTTTAACTGACAATTGCGCGGTCGTGCGGCGTTGTACCCAAATAAGATGTATGTCCTTTTTTTCCCCACAAATAGAGCTTTCTTTTGGTGGTATTTGATCACCTCTGAATTTTTTTTTCTTTTTTTGCGCTATAAACAAAAAACAAAAGACTGACAATTTTGAAAAATATCTATCTATCTATCTATCTATCTATCTATCTATCTATCTATCTATCTATCTATCTATCTATCTATCTATCTATCTATCTATCTATCTATCTATCTATTTTTTACTTTCTGCTATAAAACATATCTAATAAAAACATAGAAAAAAATCTAATGTCTTCATTAGTTTAGGCCAATATGTATTCCGCTACATATTTTTGGTAAAAAAAATCCCAATAAGCGTATATTGTGGCTTGCACAAAAGTTATAGTGTCTACAAACTGGGATTTTTTTTTTTTTTTTACTATGGCAGCGATCAGCGCCTTATAGTGGGACTGCGATATTGCAGCAGACATTCTGACACTAACTGACGTTTTTGACACTTTGTGGGAACCAGTGACACCAATACAGCCATCAGTGCTAAAAATATGCACTGTCACTGTACTAATGACACTGGCTGGGAAGGGGTTAATATCAGGGGCGATCAAGGGGTTAACTGGGTGCCTAACCTGTGTTTTACTATACTATGTGAGGTGCTTTTACTAAGGGAAGACATGGAAGGCAGGGACACGAACTCCATCTCTTCCTCTCTGTCAGAATGGCGATCTGCCTTGTTTACATAGGTACAGTAGATTGCAGTTCAGTGCCTCTGCCTGACGATCGGCTGGTGCCGGTGGACATCAGGACCCCAGGTACCTGCCGATCGGCTTCTGCTGTGTGTAATCACAGCAGGACTAAGCCTCTGGCGGCGTGCATTCACGCCCCCTACCTGTAAGTGTGAGATCATGTATATATACGTTATCCTTAGCACAGCTTTACTGCTACAGGGCGATCGCCAAGCGGTTAAACACCACTGGCTTTTTTTTGGCTATATAAACAAAGAAATACCGAAAAAAATATTAAAAAAGCTTTTCTTGTAAAATTTAGAAAATAATCTTTCTTCATAAATCTAGGTCAAAATGTAGTCTGCTACATTTCTTTGCTAAAAATTACCAAATCAGTGTATATTATTTAGCCAGTGTGAAAATTATAGTCTACAAACTATGGTGCATATATATATATATATATATATATATATATATATATATATATATATATATATATATATATATATATACAGGGTTTATTTACTAAAGCTGGAAACCAATGAGCTTCCAGGTTTTATTACCAAAGCTTAATTGAACAAGCTGGGGATAGAAGCTCATTGGTTTCTATGCAGAAGTGAGTCTGATTTTGCACTTTCCAGCTTTAGTAAATAAATCCCATTGTGTACTTAAAAGTGGGGTATGCCTGTATATATATATATATATATATATTTGAAAATCGATTAATGCTGATGTACTAATATCTAATAATAATATAATATTATAATATAAAATAATATCTCATTTCTTGAGGCCCTATAATGCCAAGACAGTACGAACAAATAGCCCCCCCCCCCCCCCCAAATAACCCCTTTTTGGACAGTCCAAGGTATTTAGTAAGAGGTATGGCGAGTTTTTTGATGTTGTAATTTTTTGTCACAATTTTGTTGGAAAATTAAGAAATAAAATAAAATTTGGGGTTTGTTTCACAATTTTTTTTTTTTTTTACATACTGTCACCAGTGCAGTACAGGGTCATTATATGACTGATGTGGCGGTGATCAGGGACACTGGTGACAGTATGTAAAAAAAAAAAAATGAAATAATTTTTAATTACATTTTTAAACATTTTTTACATTTTTTTTGATATTGTTTATTTTTTACATTCAATTGTTTTTATCTAAACGTTTTTAAACAGATAGTGGAAAAGCACTTTGAACGGTAAACCAACTAGAGTTCTGGCACAAGCTTTCAATGATAGCGTAAAATAGACATTTTGGTGGTCGGTAAAACAATTGTGTTTCCATCCAAAATAGGAAGAGAACCGAAAAACTTAAAGAATTTAACATGGCCTGAGGAGGCTACATTTTTTATTCATTTAACAGGGATTTTTATCAGGGATTTTTTAACACTATTATTGTTTATAACAGTAATGATCACTGTTATATAAGCAATAGTTAAATAAATGTCATGAATTGTTTTCTATTCTTGACAGCTTGCTTACTGTTGACATGCTGTGATTGGCTACAGCTAATCACATGGTACAGGGTGCTGTGATCAGGTACCATGTGATAGCTGTGGGGCAATCACAGCATCACAATAGTAAGCAAAACAGTCATGAATGGAAGCATTCATGATGGTTTTGTTTACATTGTAATCACGTGATCACTATGACCAATCATAGCGACCACATAATACCCCGGCTGTATGGATGAGACCACATGCACATGTGCCCAGCCTGGCTGTGCCGCCTGTCTGCATTAATTGTACCGTGGGCGGGCAGCAAGCGGTTAAATAAAATTGCGAGAACTGAAACCCAATGAATAATAGGGGTAGGCAAGAGATGTCCTCTAGCCAAGAAATGAGGTGGGCCTTGCCTGATTATACAGAAGCTCACAGTGTGCGATGAAATCAGAGTAAGCAATTTCAGTACAGGAGAGGGGTCTGTACAACTATGTAAGACTACGTAAGGGAAGGCTGGAATTCAGATTCAAAGACCAATAAAATCAAATTATCATATTGTAGATGTTTTAATGAAAAATAAATCCTACTGAAAGTATGAAAAACTCTAAATATTATTATGCTTCAAAGAGCAAACATAAACTGAACACAAAGGGTTTTATAAGAAGCGATAAAATAATATGCGATAGTTCCATTGAACAGTAGGAGTTAACGATGATAAAATTGTTGCCCTCATTCCCACCTTCCCAATGAATTGCAGTTGTGTTCTAGAAGACCCCTATGTTTTGGATTTTTTGTACCTGAGGTAGTTTGCTTATCCTGTTGACATAACTGAACGCTTTGATTCCATCCAATTACTGCTTCAGAAAATCCAATATCGGTGTGTTTGTCAGGTGCTTACTTTTTGGGTTAATTATAGCATTTCTTTGATGCAGCCTGCTATCTGAGGCCGCCAGCCAGGCTTGAGCAAACAATCATTCGCCTGGAGATGCCCCTCAGGTGAGGCTGTTGTGCATGCTGTGTATACCAAATGTTTAGAAATAATCACCCTCTAAATGGAAAAAGAATTGTCATGTTGTCAGGTTTTTTGTGATAGGCCTGTAAATGGAAGTTCCTCTCTCTAGAAGATTACAGGTGTAGCACCCTCCCAGAGAGGCTAAGTTAGGTTCAGCAAATGTAGTTCCATGGCTCTCTTGTCATCAGCAGAACAGCATGTGATTGCTTTGGACTGCTCTGGGCTCTGCAGGTTGCACGTTTGATGACTTCCCCCTGTATTCTGGGGGCTTCCAGAATGTAGTGGGTGGGAGAGGCAAACGAGTAGCCTGAATATTTATGCAGCTCCAGCCAATCCCTGGGGAAGTGTGCCCAGATGGTGGCTGGGAAGTGCAGAAATAGTTTGGGGCCTCAGAAGGCTGTGTTCTTCCCCTGGAGGAGAGGTTCCAAGCCAGAAGGGCTGCTGCCCTTCCAGACAGACCAGCTGAAGATTCTTCTAGTCTCATTAAAGCGGAGTTCCACCCAAAAATGGAACTTCCGCTTTAAGGGAAGGTGACCCCCTGAAATGCCACATTTGGCATGTTATTTGTTTGGGGGAGCAGAAAACCTCTAAAAAGAGGGTTCCAGCTCCCACTTCCTCCCGGGGCAAGTCAGTTCACCTCTCCCCCCTCCCTCTCGGCAATCATATGGGACACGTCACAGGGCCCAGGTCATTGCCCGGCCAGTCACAGCGCGCCACGCGGCTCGCACATGCGCAGTGCGTGCCCGGCTGTAAAGCCACAGCCGGGCGCCCACAGTAACAATGCTGATGCCGCAGAGAGGAGGGGGAGACAAGCGGGGCTTCGTTCCCCCGCATCGCTGGACCCAGGGACAGGTAAGTGTCTGATTATTAAAAGTCAGCAGCTACAAATACTGCAGTTGCTGACTTTTTTTTTAAGCGGAACTCCGCTTTAAGGTCCCAGCTGTGCATAGCTTGGGGGCCTATACTGCTGCTAATTTTTTGAGAGCTGAAATAGGGGTTTCACTATGGATCCATTCTGGAGGCTCCATTGAGGAACCTACCTGCCTGAGTATGGAGGGAGACATCCAAGTCCTAGGGACACTGAGTACAGACCTGAGAGAGGGATCCTAGTGATTTGCTACTAATAACCCGTACTTGAAAGAAACGCTGCTCAACCCTATCCAGTCTGTGTGGTTAACATGTATAAGCTGGCCTCGGTCTTGCACCACTCCACACGCCATGTCCTCTGACATGTTTTGCCCCACCCACCGGGGCTTTGTCATAGAGGCGCACTAAGTTTAAGGCTTGCCTGGCCTGGAACATTGCTAATAGTGTTCCAGTGCTGTCCACTTTATGTCCTACGGCTCAAAGGACTGTGTTGAGAAGTACCTGTAAAAGGAAGCGTGTCCTCACATTCCTGTTCTGGAGCATCCCACAGCGTCTCTAAAGTGAATCTTCACTGCATCTGAGCACCACAAACTGAAATGACTATTTAATTCATTTTTATTCAAACCAACCTCCCCTATCCATGTCTCCATGCTTTATTTTATTGAGAAAACACTTTGAAAAACAACCCATTAGCATTTCTAGCTATAACCATCTTGAGTAAGAGCAAATGATTCATGTAGCATTTACTTCCTGGAATTCATCTGCCCTTAACTTAATCGTGCATGCAGGAGGGTGTGCTTAGCTGAGAAAAGCCCTCCTCCTCTTCCACCCCTCCTGGAGACTCCTAGGATGTATGACATCATTTGCCTAGGAAAGGTATATACTTTCTTATCTATTTACTAATGCTAGCAGCATGAGGATTACAAAAAATAAATATTGATTGGAAGAGTGAAGTTCCACTTTAAGCCCCATTCAAGTTACTCTGCAATAAACTTTTAAAAGGCACTTTTACAACACTCAATCCAGAGCTGCCCTCTCCAGTTATTATGTTTCCCCACAGGATGTCCTCAGTCTTCTGGGTTGACTGATGGTGGTCGTCTTGCTGATTTTGACTAATTCCTCTGGGCCCAGCCTGTCATGTACCCACCCCCAGCCTGTGATTGGACAGTGAGGGAAAAGCAGCACAGTGATGAACTTATTTCTATATGAAATTAACAGAAAGCGTTCCATACAGTGGTCTTAAGAGTCCATAATTATTTATTGTAGATAACCATGTGACAGCAAGAGGATAAAAAGGTCCCAATGCATTTCAGGGCCTGACAATCTCCCATCAGTGATGAAAGTATACAGCGATTTTTGCTTTACAGGGTTATATAGATTAGGTTTAGAATTTGGCAGAGAGCAGGTTTAGAGTTATGTTCACACTGTTGCACGACTTCTAATCCGACTTTGCCCTGCGACTTCATGTCCGACTTCCATGCCGCTTCAGTGAACGGGATACAAATTTGAGCCTGGTATGCATCTTGAGGGGGAACCCCATGACAAAAAAAAACCAGCCTGGGGTCCGTCATAAGGGGCAGAGTCTCACAGTGACATCACAGCGCATGGCCACGCCCCACAGCTATATAAGAACAGGCAGGCATTGGAGATGACACAATGTTAGGAGCCAGCGTCTGAGGAGGACGAGGAGGCGGTGGAGAAGATAGCAGCAGAGGAGAAGACCAGAGGAAGAAGACACACTGGAGCTACGACAGGGGGCATTCTTCACTTTTAATAAAGGACCCCCACAACCACAGCCCAGGGTTGTGGGGAAGAGGCCCTTGTCCCCATCAACATATTGAGGGCATGCAGCCTGGTATGGTCCAGGAGGGAGGGGGCCCTCACTTTTCCCCTCTTTCATGACCTGTATTACCTCTTTTCCTGAGGCTGTATGCTCGGATAAGGGTCTGGTATTCTGATTTTGAGGGTTACCCTTAAAAATCCATACTAGACCAAAGGGTCTGTTATGGTCTTGGGGGGATCCCATGCCGTTTTGTTTTTTTAGTATATTGGCCTGGGGTTCCCTTTCAAGATCCATACCAGACTCAAAGGGCCTTGTATGGGTCTGGAGGGACACCGCGCCATTTTATCTTACAATTTTGGCGTGGGGTTCCCCTCAAGATGCATACCAGACTCAAAGTCAGATCCCGTTCATTGAAGTCGCATGGAAGTCCTACATGAAGTCGCACGGCAAAGTCAGATCAGAAGCCGTGCAACTTCCATGTCGGAACAGTGTGAACATACTGTAGCCTTAGTAAGTTTTTGCCTGGACTTTAATTATAATTGATTAACCAAGACTCAAGGCAAACTCTCTTGAGATTTTAGTTGTATTCTATGTGCTCACTCACACCATACAAGTGTATTGGTGTGCAATGCACAACAACGTAATACAACACACGCCAGCAATTCACAACGCACTGAATAATCTTTAATTTTAAAAAAAGCAATAAAGTTAAAAAAGAGAAAAACTATAAACACTGCAATATGTTGTTACAATTTATTGCATGGCCATACACAACGCACACCAATGCACCCGTGTAATATGGACCATATTGTGTGACTGTTGGTTTGAATGAGCCCTCGGTCTATACTGTATATACTAACAAAGATAATATCACCTATTTTTAGGGCTTTTTTTCTCAGAGAATGGGTGTGTGTCCTCCCCATGTGAATAAAGCCCAAGGGATTTTCCAAGACATGCCAAACAACAATGTAAAAAGGTAAAAACTATTTTATTTCACATGCATTAAAAGCATATTAAAAAAAAAACTTTGAAAGATGTGCATATATCATGACCAAGGTACCCCAGATGTATACAACCCTTTTGGATAACTAAAAGCTGCACCACCAACCCGTTACCCCAACTAGACTTTACCAAAAATACCCTGACACAACCGTTGGAGTAAATTGGCCGTTTCAGCCCCTTTATTAAAACAAATAACAAATTATTTAAACCAATATTACCAAATAAAAACATAACACTGTTTATGGTTGCCGATCCTTGGAGGTAGCAAGTATCAAAATTTTCCTTGTATCTGTGCAATTACTTTCACGGTCCCTGCCGCACTGCACCGGCTTGGGGACGAACCACAATCTGCAGATACTGCCATTGTAACTATCAGTTAATCCACCATAACTGGCATTCCACCGGGGACTCCATATCTTAGATGGGTCCCTAATAATCTAATAACAGCAAGTTGTTATAAAATGCCTCCAAAGACCCAACCGCCACAGCGCAAAGTGTGAAAACCTCACACCTTTGTGCCCTGCCAAAAACGCAGTGCCCTCTGTATCCCGTCTTGTAAACCCAGGGACCACAAATCCTTGCCAACCGCGCTCAGATGAACCCCGTCACTGCGGGGATACCGCCACGTATCCACCTCCAGTTCCCGATTCTGTACTATGAAACCGCCGTTTTGTGCAATGAACTTCCCAAGCTCCTTGTTAACCTTTATTCTGGCCCTGTTCAACTTAACCACAGACCTGGCGAAACGCCAAGTAGTGCGACCTACAATGTCAGACCAAACCACCATAGTATGAGGAAAGGCCATCTGCAGGCGGAGTACGTCAAACTTGACGTCTCAAATGAGGTGTCGGCTGGACCTAACCCCTAGATCATCGCCTCCAGCGTGCAAGACCAGGATGTCAGGGGGCCTATCCCGCCTAGAAACCCTATGTACCTCCGGGACCACCCTGCTCCATAACAATCCCGGGACCCCTATCTACCTGATGCTGGCCTCGGACCTGGGAAATCCCAGCTGATGGCCATTAGGCCTGACATCAGCCCTCTTGGCCCCCCAATGAACAAATGAATGTCCCAGAATCCACACGAGGCAAGCATGATCTGAAAAGAAATACAGAAAAACATAACACAAAACACGGGAACATACCAAACACACAACAGCACATGTAATAGGAATAATAGAAAAGACACCCCAGCAAACCCAGGAATATTAAATCAGGTGAGGATGCACATAAAGTTTAAACCGGTCTGACTCAGCGGAGCAACGTCATCTTCCACGCTGGACAACTCCCCCTTGGAACGTGAGGAATCCTGGTGCTCGTCTGGGCACAGGGCTGGTGGGGATGCACCGCCCGCAGAAGGCCTGTGCCTCTGCTCCCCTGGACTGGCCTGCCCGGCCGATGCTGCATGGCTCCTCTTCACCCCCCCACAGGCGGGAGGGGCCCTGCTGCTCAGACCCGTTCCTGAGCCCTGTGGATCCTGCCCAGATCTGGGGGGTGATGGGGTCTCTGGCCGCTCTGCCCGACTGGCCGTGACCCGCTTGGCGCCTCCTCTCAGGCTGAGCCGCCGCTCCTGACAGGGCCCTCACCTGGGAGGCGGCCGTATGTGGACTCTTCCTCAGCCTAGCAGGGACCGGGGATGGCGCAAGGCTATGTCCCCCTCCCACGGAGCTCCTCCCTCGACGGGGATTCCTCCCAGCACCCGCACCGGCGCTAGCCAGAGGAGGCTGAGCCAGCTGGGCTAGAGGGTCCAAGTCTGGGCTCCCTGGGTGGCGCTGGGCTCATGAGGAATTTGAAGGACTAAAACGCTCTGGGGGGGCGTGCCCGCCGAGCGCATCTGCCCTGTGTCTCACCCTGAGCTGTGGCCGAAGATACCAGCAGGGCTGCAATCTGGCTCTGCAGCCAATCTGTCCCCATAGAGTCCACCATGGAGCGGAGCTGCGCCTCTAGTTGCCGGGAATCAGCCATGGGAGAGCCGTGGAGGAACGTTTCTCCTCCTTGTGTCTTGCCCCAGGTGTCCGGTCCCCCTTGCTTCTCCACAATCTGACCCTTGCAATCCCTCCCCCATGCAAGACCAATGCCCTGCAGCCCAAGTTAACAGAGACAAAACTGTTAACCCTACCTTGTCCAGCTACCCTGTGTCCCTCCTCATGTTAGCCCTGCGCTCATTTTTTATTTACTTATTTGCTTTGGGCTATACTGTGATTGAATGTTCTCACCACAAACTAAGGTTGCGGGTACCCCTGCTCCGAGTTAACGCCTATCCCCCCCATCCACCCTCCGAGCACTGTCCTATATTGCCACCCTCTACCCTCCTCCCAGTACTGGCCCTTTTAGAGGATACAGAGAACCAAGTATCATTTGCAGTGCTAAGACCCCCTTCACACTGGCGCGGTTTTCAGGTGCTTTAGCACTATAAATAGCCTCTGCTAAGCACCTGAAAACCGCCACCCATTCATTGCAATGTGTCTTTTCATTCCCCGGGCGGTGCACTTGTGGGACGTTTTGAAAAGTCCTGCAAGCAGCATCTTTGTGGTGGGTTGGGAGTGCTGTATTAAGCACTCCCAAAACGCCCTGCCCATTGCTTCCAAAGCTCCTGTAAAGCACTTTGAAAGCACCGCACAAGGGGAGTTTTTACCCTTTTTTTGGGTAAATACCCCACGCTTATAAACGTGTATAATGTGTTTAGGCACGTTTAGGTGTAATATAATATAATAATAATAATAATAATAATTTATTCTGGCCATTGAAATGAATTAACGCGCAAGCACTAAACGCTTACATGCATCAATCGTTTTTTCTGCAAAACGCCACTGCTCCTGGATGTATTATCGGTGGGTGTTTTTTCTGCCTCTAAACACCCCTGTCTGTAAACTCCTCTAAATGCCTATATATGCATGGACACACCAGACGCCCCTAAAAGCAACATCAAAAATGTCCAGTTTGCATGAGGCCTTAGACTTTCACAGAAACATCAAAACTCCAAGAAATCACACAATAGTATGAAATTTTATACACAATTTAATAAAATACAGTCATGAGCTTACTATTACCAGAACAGGAGGAAAAGTGGAGTTTCAAGCTGGGAAGAAGCCCTCAGGACCACACCCGATGCAGTATTTCATCAATTAAACAATCCTTTTTCTTTGCCTGTGTTTACAGAAACTGCTGCCAAATGTGAGCTATTCAGTTCATAAAGAACTCCCAGTGAATAGTCAGTAAATAAAAACTCTGTTCATGTTGGTCCCGTGAGACCCAGTTTTTGTCCCATTGGATTTCGCCATCTTGTTTCTCATAAAAAAGGTGAAGCCAAGCTGTCAATGACAGTCCCATATTGTCTTCAACTATCTTGATTGGCCAGGTCGGGATGATGTAACTCCCCATCTCAGCCCAGTCTTTTTTGTTGTCTTTGACTACCTTGTCTGGCCAGGTCGGAAAGATGTAACTCCCCATCTCAGCCAAGTCTTCTTCGGTGTCTTTGACCATCCTGATTGGCCAGGTCGGGATTATGTAACTACCGATCTCAGCCCAGTCTTCTTTGGTGTCTTGGACTATCTTGATTGGCCAGGTCGGGATGATGCAACTCCCCATCTCAGCCAAGTCTTCTTTGGTGTCTTCGACTATCTTGATTGGCCAGGTCAGAATGATGTAACTCCCCGTCTCAGCCAAGTCTTCTTCTGTGTCTTTGACCATCTTGATTGGCCAGGTCGGGATGATGTAACTACCGATCTCAGCCCAGTCTTCTTTGGTGTCTTGGAATATCTTGATTGGTCAGGTTGGGATGATGCAACTCCCCATCTCATTCCAGCTTTCTTAAGGTGCCTTCAACTATCTTGATTGGCCAGGTCGGGATGATGCAACTCCCCATCTCAGCCCAGTCTTCTTTGGTGTCTTCGACTATCTTGATTGGTCAGGTCAGGATGATGCAACTCCCCATCTCAGCTGTCAGAAACCATGAACCAGACCGAGACAGAAGTACAGTAAAATCACACTTGTTTATTAATAAAAATAAAAAGGTAAATAGAGTTAGCGTAGTCAAAGCATAGTCAGAGTCCAGTAACCGGATCGGGTAGTCAGCCAAGCCAGAGTTCAGAAACCAGATCAGGTAATCAGCCAGGCCAGAAGTCAGGGATCAAAGTAGAGGAACAGCAAGCAGGATAAGGAGCCAGAAAGGATGTCAGCAAAGCCAGTCTTTAGACAGGAACACAGGAGATGGTTTCTTGTGATGTGACCAAGGCGAAGGCAGGAATGACGTGAGCTGGAGAACTTCAAGTAGGCGAGACTGACAAGCAGATCCACAACAGCTGGTTAACTGTGGAGAGAGATGAGAGCTGGCAATTAGCCGACAGCTGAGCGGCCAGCTCAGAGAAGGAAGGGCTGAGCCAGCCCTGACAGTACCCTCCTCCTCAACGACCCCTCCCCCTCAGAGGACCCCCAGGCTTGAGGGGAAAAGGTCTATGGAAATCACGGAGGAGGGCAGGAGCATGTACGTCCGAGGATGAGACCCAGGAGCATTCCTCCGGACCGTACTCCTTCCAATGCACCAGGTACTGTATGAGCCCACGAAACCTACGGGAGTCAACAATGGGTTGTACCTCTGAGAGGGCCCAATAAACCGAGGTGCGAACTTCAGTGAGGGAACACAAAGTTGGAGGTTGTGAGATGACAGCCAGACCCTGTCCCCAACCTGGTAGGAAGGCGCAGGCAGGCGTCTGCTGTCAGCATGGAGTCTGTACCTATCATTAGCATGACGCAAAGCCTCCTGCACTTGTGCCCAATTGGAACGAAGACCACAGAGATGCTCCTCTAGTGCAGGAATACTCTGCGGAACAAAAGAGTCAGGCAACATGGAAGGTTGGAAACCATAATTCGCCATAAACTGAGACAATCAGGAAGCAGAATTCAAGGCACTGTTGTGAGCAAACTCTGCCCATGGTAATAGGTCTGACCAGTTGTTGTGATGGTCAGAAATATAGCAACGTAGGAATTGCTCCAAGGACTGATTGTCTCGTTCTGCTGCCCCATTAGACTGCGGGTGATACGCAGAGGGGAAAGCAAGCTGAATTCCCAGCTGTGCACAAAAGACTCGCCAGAACCAGCACATAAACTGACTACCCCTGTCCGATTCAATCACCTTGGGTAGACCATGTAAGCGAAAGATCTCCCAAGCAAAAATGGAAGCCAGTTCCTTAGAAGTGGGCAACTTCTTAAGTGGAATACAATGACACATTTTTGAGAAACGGTCAACCACCATAAGGATAACTGTGTTGCCTTGGGAGTTGGGCTACTCCACAATGAAATCCATAGACAGGTGGGTCCAGGGCCTCTCTCCATTGGGTATGGGTTGTAGGAGGCCCACTGGAAGGTGTTGTGGAGTCTTACTCTGAACACACAGGGAACAGGCAGTTACGAAGGCAGTTACATCAGCACGTAGACTAGGCCACCAGAATTGTTGGAAAATTGCCCAAATGAGTTGATTCCTATCAGGGTGGCCAGCTGCCTTGGGAGAATGGTAAGTCTGGAGCACGGCAGTAGGGAGACACTCTGGAACAAAGCAGCGGTCACAAGGTTTCTCAGGAGGAGCATCGACTTGAGCAGCAAGAATTTTGTCACCCAAAGGAGAAGTAAGACTGGTGGGAACTGTAGCTAGAATACGATCAGGAGGAATCATAGGAACTGGAACCGACTCCAGCTTGGAAGTGGAGGAAAATTGTCATGACAAGGCGTCAGCCCTTACATTCTTAGTACCGGGTAAGAATGAGACAATGTAACTGAAACTTGACAAGAAAAGAGCACATCGCGCCCTTCTGGGAGAGAGGCGTTTAGCCTCAGACAAGAATGTGAGATTCTTATGGTCAGTAAGAATGAGAACCGGCACAGTGGTACCTCCAAGGAGATGTCTTCATTCTTTCAGGGCTAAAATGATTGCCAACAGCTCTCTGTCACCAATCTCATAATTGCACTTAGCAGGTGACAATTTCTTGGAAAAGTAGCCACAAGGATGCATAGCACTCTCAGAGGTAGGACGTTGAGACAGAAGGGCGCCAACACCAGTCTCAGAAGCATCAACCTCAAGGATAAAAGGTAAGGTAGGATCAGGATGTGCCAACACAGGAGCAGAAACAAAGGCAGCCTTGAGACTTTCAAAGGCCTTAATGGACTCCGGAGACCAACTCTGTGGGTTACCGTTCTTTCTGGTCATATCGGTCAGGGTCTTGACCAGAGACGTTACGAATAAACTTCCGATAATAGTTGGCAAAACCCAGGAAACGCTGCAGAGGACGTAACCTCACGGGTTGAGGCCACTGTAGGACTGCCGAAAATTTCTCTGGGTCCATCGAAAAACCAGCAGTGGAAATGACAGGAATTTAACCTGTTCCTGATGTAACTCACACTTCTCCAGTTTACAGTAGAGATTGTTCTCTCCTAATTTCTGAAGCACAAGACAGACATCTGTGTGGTGGCTCTCCAGGGACTTGGAAAATATGAGGATATCATCGAGATAAACCACCACACATAACTGCAACAAATCTCTGAGGACATCGTTAATAAATTCCTGGAAAACTGCCGGGGCGTCACAAAGGCCAAAATGCATTACGAGATACTCATAATGGCCTGTTCTGGTATTAAACGCAGTTTTCCACTCGTCGCCCTCCTTAATCCTCACAAAATTGTAAGCTCCTCTCAGATCAAGCTTAGTGAAAACTGTTGCTCCCTTGAGGCTGTCAAATAACTCTGTAATCAACGGGATCGGGTAGGCATTCTTAATCGTGAAACAATTGAGACCCCTATAATCAATACAAGGTCTCAGTTCACCGCTCCTCTTCTTCACAAAGAAGAAACCAGCACCAGCAGGAGACAAGGCTTTGCGGATGAAACCCCAAGAAAGTGCGTCTGCAACATACTCCTCCATGGCTTTATCCTCCAAGACCGACATAGGGTAAACTTGGCCACGAGGGGGAGTGGCACCAGGTTGAAGGTCAATTGCGCAATCATACGGCCGGTGTGGAGGCAAACTACCGGCTTGACCTTTGTCAAAAACATCGCTAAAATCACGGTACTCCTCTGGCAGGGAGGAGAGTGAAGAGGAACACAGGACCTTGGCTACCTTCTGGAGGCATGTTTCACTGCATTGTGGTGACCAGGAGAGAACCACAGCACGGAGCCAATCAAAAGAGGGGTTGTGCCTCTGTAACCAAGGATAACCAATAACCAGCAGAAACTTAGGAGAGGAAATCACTTGGAATTGGATTATCTCATGGTGAAGAGCCCCTACGGCCATGGACAACGGAACTGTCTCATGAGTCACATGGGCAGGCTGTAGAGGTCTCTCGTCAAGAGCCTCAATGGCAAGTGGAGTGTCACGCAGCTGCAGTGGAATCGAGTGCTTTGATACAAAGGCAGCATCAATGAACAGGCCTGCAGCCCCAGCGTCGATTAGAGCCTGTATCTTGATAGACGACTTAGCCCAAGAAAGGGTGTGTCACGGAACGTCCCACACTCTGCTTGAGTGCTTCCGTCAGTATACCGCTTCCTAAGTTCTGGAACACGAGTCCAATGGATCTGGCTATAGGAACCCCCAAGAACTAGACAACACCAGTCTTGGAGTACATCAGAACTGTTTATTTGAGATCTCACACACATTTATACACCAGGATGACTCAAAGCTAACCTAATTAACATGAGCTAATTTACTACAAAATTTACCCAGACTAGATGACAGACCTTTGGGCACCGAGCTTCACACAGTAATATAAACACAATAGCTGGAGCTAATTACAATTAACAATACAAACAAAGCCTAATTAACATGAGCTCCAATAGGAGTCGTCCCGTCTCCTACATTGTATAGAGGACAATGTGATCAGCTCATTCAATTAACATACATCCTGGGAAATATTGTGGACAAATATTACTGTCCCATTTTAAGTAGTCCAAGATATATTTTCTCACTCACCCTGTGCCAGGATGGCACAGGGTGACTTAGACATAAGATGTATTCTGAGTTCCACGGGCCCTCCCGTCACAGGGTGACCGAAACTAGGGGCTTATCCTTCTGGATAACTGGAGACGACACAACACCACCTAAGGTCTGTCCATGACAGGTCTTCAAGGTTCGGGTGTTCCCAGGATCTGCCTGGCCACAATAAAGGCACAATCTCTCACTCCTCCTAAAGGCTCTCTCATCCACAGAGAGACGCATGAAGCCCAAGTGCATGGGTTCATCTTCACTGACTGACTCGGTACCAGGAGGCATGGGAGGTGAGGGAGGCACGGGTGGGACTGCAAAGCTCGGAGGCAAACGTACCGGAGGCTTACGCAAGCGCTCCTTTAAAGAAAGCCTTTCTCTGAGTCTGGAGTCAATGAGGATGGCAAACGAGATCAAGATCTCCAGGCGATCTCTATCTCGGGCTGCTATCTCATCCTTGATGGAATCTGAGAAAATGAGAAATGAGAAAAAGCAGCCAGGAGGGCCTCATTGTTCCAAGCAACCTCTGCTGTCAGAGTATGGAACTCAATGGCGTAATCAGCAACAGTTCTCGCACTCCGTTTGATGGACATGAGGCACTTGGCAGTAGAAGCAGAGCGTTCGGGAATGTCAAATACCCTTTTAAAGGAGGCCACAAACTCAGGGTACCTCAAGACAACAGGTTTTTGCGTCTCCCATAGAGGGTTAGCCCAGGCCAAGGCTCTCTCAGAAAGCAAAGATATCACAAACCCTACTTTGCTTCTGTCCGTGGGAAACGCCTGGGGCAGCATCTCAAAGTATATCTCAACTTGGTTGAGAAACCTTCTGCATTGAACTGGATCACCCCCAAATCGCTGGGGAAGCGGGGCGGAACCAGACATACCTCTTATAGAGGTAATACTCAAGGCGGGTGCCTGCACAGAGACTGGCGCAGCAGCAGGGACGGCCTGCAACTCAGGTTGTACCGGAGCAGCCACAGTGGGGGATTCTAGGTAAACCGTGCGACTCAGGAGCATTTGTAACGCCATGGCAAACTGATCCATGCAGTGATCTTACTCATCCAATCTGGAAAAAATATTACCAACAAGTGGATTGACTGTATCTTCTGAATTCATGGCCTTTGCCTACTGTCAGAAACCATGAACCAGACCAAGACAGAAGTACAGCAAAATCACACTTGTTTATTAATAAAAATAAAAAGGTAAATAGAGTAAGCGTAGTCAAAGCATAGTCAGAGTCCAGTAACCGGATCAGGTAGTCAGCCAAGCCAGAGTTCAGTAACCAGATCGGGTAATCAGCCAGGCCAGAAGTCAGGGATCCAAGTAGAGGAAAAGCAAGCCGACAGCTGAGCGGCCAGCTCAGAGAAGGAAGGGCTGAGCCAGCCCTGACATCAGCCAAGTCTTCTTTTGTGTCTTTGACTATCTTGATTGGGCAGGTCAAAATTATGTAATTCCCCATCTCAGCCAAGTCTTCTTCTGTGTCTTTGACCATCTTGATTGGCCAGGTCGGGATGATGTAACTACCGATCTCAGCCCAGTCTTCTTTGGTGTTTTGGAATATCTTGATTGGTCTGGTCAGGATGATGCAACTCCCCATCTCAGCCCAGCTTTCTTTGGTGTCTTTGACTACCTTGATTGGCCAGGTCAGCATGATGTAACTCCCCATTTCAGCCCAGGCTTCTTTGGTGTCTTTGACTATCTTGATTGGCCAGGTTGGGATGATCTAACTCCCCATCTCAGCCCAGTCTTCTTTGTTTTTTTTGACCATCTTAAATAGCTAGGTCGGGATGCTGTAACTCCCCATCTCAACCCAGTCTTCTTTGGTGTCTTTGACCATCTTGATTTACCAGGTCAGGATGATGTAACCCCCATCTCAGCCAAGTCTTCTTTGATGTTTTTGACCATCTTGATTGGCCAGGGATGATTTAACTCCCCATCTCAGCGCTTCGGTGTCTTCGATCATCTTGATTGGCTGGGTCTGGATGATGTAACTCCCCATCTCAGTTTAGTCTGCTTTGGTGTCTTCAACCATCTTGACTGGCCAGGCATGACACCAAGATCATGCAAGAAATGTACACTGAGTTTGATGTACATTCAGAAAAACAGCACTGGCAGGCAGAAAAGCAGCTTTTATTGCAGAAAACACAAACATAGGGAGCATTTACAAAAATGTTTTTACCCCAAATTCACACAGCCTTTACCCAGAATTCACACATTTTTATTGTGTACTATTTACTTTTCTTTCAACTCTATGCACCACATTACGTTGCACTGTGATATGTGGGGAGATGTGGTGCGTTATGCCGCAATTTTTTCCCCCAATTTTCTTCTATGTGTCCATGTGTTGAGCCAGCATTGATCTATGCACTTGCTCAACAGAGATGGAGTGAATGAGCCCCTACTCTGTATTAATAGATTTTTCATTCTAATGTGATTGGACTGCTTTAAAGCTGAATGCCAGGTAAACATGTAAACATGCACACATGATTTACATATTAAGGGGAATATTTGCCTGCCAAAGGATTTGTATTTCTGTCCATCCAGTTCTGCGATTTAGGCAGCACTGCCACACAGCACAATCCTGTGCAGAAGACCTAATTTTTGCCTGCAACACTTACAGGTCTTGTCCCTCCCTTAACCTGTGACTGGACAGTGAATTGAGAAGCAGCAGACTGATGAGCTAATCTCTCTATCACTCCGCTCTCTTCTTCTATCAGCATCTTTGCGTTAGCACATAAGCATTGCAGTAGAACTGATTGGCTCCTTCCACTGCTTCTCCCTCTCCCAGTGTTGTACAGGGACTGTATGAGGCTGACACCAAGTCAAATTCATGTACTGCTTTCATTTAATAATGTTGAAGCCAGCTGAGGGAGTGGGCTAAGTGCTCCTGTGCCACTCTCCTCTTTTTTCACACCCGTCCTTGCCGGTGTGATTCTGGGTACTTGACAAAAGCCATAATAGTCCTGTGTTGTGTGCAACTGTGGGCTTTTTCTTTTCACCTCCCGCTACTGAGAGACAGAGCAGACTGTGTAATCCCCTGTTCTTTCCCCCTCTAAGGACAGCCCCTAAGGATCATGGGATATATAGCTCTTAAAGTAGCACAGGAAAACACAAGTGAATGGAGGCTAAGTGGGCTGTGGACTACATGGAGCATAAGGCTTTGCAGAACTGAGGAGGAGAGAGCAGGTCTTTTCATGGGCTTTGGGTTACTGATCAGGGGTGTCTTGTGTGGGGAACCAGAGAGAGAGGACTAAGCAACTGGTATCCAGCCTGAACAGGGATCAGAGGGCTAGGACCTGTATGCAGTGTGACGAGAGGCAGGTCATTGAGGACCAGACCTGTAAAAAGTTTGGGCCTTGTGAGGATCAGAAGTAAGAGACTGAGCCACTTGGGACCTGATTTTAGAGGACTGCAGACCACTGTGCATTCTGAACTGGATCCGTTGGATGCCAGGAGTGGTGAGCAGGACCAACTGAGCTTAACCCCCTACTGCCCATAGTTAATGCCAATAGAGACTGCTCCTTACCTAGCAGCTCATCAGCCATTCATCGAATAGCCTTAAAGGGACAGCTTCATGTGTACCACCTCACAGAAGAGCCCCAACGTCAGCCAGCTTAACATTTCACACTAGGCACCAGGTATTACTGCAGAGTGCACCTCAGGACGCTTTAATTGAAGCTGTTATTTGGGAGTTACAGCAAGACTTCCTTTACTACAGTTATATACCTCACTTTTTGTTCTTTACTAATACGGTGGATTCCATGCTAGTTTGGTGTAGTGTTAATTTGTTTTTAGCTAATTGCCATACTTAAAATGGAACTTCACCCACCTCCTCCCTTCTCACCTCTATCTGGCTACCTGGTTTTGACAGGTACCCGCTTCCACTTCTGCTTGCCCCAGCCCTCTTTTCCCTCAGGCTTCTGGGACACGTCACAGGTCCCAGAAGGCCGTGGGACCATTCACAAAGTGCAGCTTGGCTCATGCATGCGCAGTGGGAAGCCAACTGTGAAGCCGAAAGGAGTGAAATCCTTCCGGGGCTGAAGTGGTTAATTGTTTTCATACAGCCAGAAGATCCTCTTTAAGGCTAGTATTCATTAGTTAGCCTAACATATTCTAACAAGATCTTTGCCCATTTATTGGTTTGTGCTTTGTGTTACCTTGCCTTGTCTTAATACACTTATTCTATTTACCAACAGTTATGACACAAGCTATTTGATTGTTTGACTGTTGAGGACACAAGCAAATGTGACCATTAGCAATCACCACATTCCAGGAACGTAACTGTTTTTGAAACCATTAAATCGATGGGTTTACTTTGTGATTTACTGCTGTTCAGGGGCTCTGGGCTTCAGCAAAATGGTAGCCTCCGGCAAGAAGAAACAGAAGCAATGCTGGAAGCAATTTACAGCACACACTAATGTTGATAGCATAATTATTAATGTAGAATGTATGTTCCTTGCTGAAGAATATTCTTTTTTATCAAGTTATTATAGGTAAAGCTCCACTTTAAAGAGTTGTGGCAGAAAAAAGCCATATCATATCCAGTGGCTCCTGCGGAAGTAAGTGCTACAATGTATTAATAATTCCAGAGCTGTATGTGTCTTGGAGTTCAGCTTTTGTAATCTATGAATTGGAAAATGATATAAGCAGTTTAAAATAACTATCAAAAAAAAAAAAATCTTGGCGACTAATTACGTCAAGGGAACGAAAAGCATTAATAAAAAAACAATTCAATGTGTTTCTATAAAGGATTATGTTTATAATTTCCACATCGAGCGCCCTGCCAAAATGATCTTTTAATGTGTGTGGACTAAATATATTCCAAGTGAGCAGTGATGTGCCGAAATATTCATAAAACGATACTGACTTTTATAACCGCATGTGCTGAAGGAGTTCAGATCCCTCCGCCGTTTCTTTAATACAGACCATCTTTGGAATCTCCGCAATGAATGAACTCGGTTAGACATGAATTAAGACAGATATCGGCATCCAGCTTGCTCCTCCAGTCTCCTGCCAAAAAAAAAAAACAAGACCATTCTCTCTAACAATGGCTTTTCAGTTACTTTGATGCTAAAAATAATGAAGATGTTTGATAGTTGTCCAAAGCAACTGAAGGTGAAAACACATATCCGGCTTTTCTAAGTCCTTGCAGCTATACATATTTATAGTACACAGTAGAGCAAGGATGATTCTTATGATTCTTCCTGCCCCATGTGGTTAAACTTCCGGCAGTTGTGTAAGACAGAAAAGCTCAATATTATATATACTCCCTAATCTGCTCCAATAATATGCGCCAACACCATATCCCTTTCTTGCAATGCCCCGGCGATTTGCCTTTTATTCTTTCCATAAATAATCATAGATAGACACGTGCCAACACTATAAATACAACCGACAATGAATTATAGAGGTGCCCCGCCTTATGTAAACACCAAGTCCTGCAACTCTTACTAAGCCGTTTTTTCATGTATCATTAATGTGCGCAACCACAGAACTAGCTGCATGGAGTTTGCATGTTCTCCCTGTGTCCATGTGGGTTTCCTCTGGGTACTCCGGTTTCCTTCCACATGCCAAAGACATTCTGGCAGGTAATTGGCTCTTGTCTAAATGGGCCCTAGTATGTGTATGTATGAATGTGAGTTAGGGATCCTTAGATTGTAATCTCTTTGAGGGCAGGGAATGATATGAATGTACTACAGGTGCATCACATAAAAATAGAATATCATCAAAAAGTTAATTTATTTCAGTAATTCAATTCAAAAAGTGAAACATATATTTTATATAGATGCGTTACACACAGAGTAATATATTTCAAGCATTTCTTTCTTTTAATTTTGTTGATTATGGCTTACAGCTAGTGAAAACCCAAAATTCAGTATCTCAGAAAATTTGAATATTACATTAGACCAATAAAAAAAAAGAATTTTTAATACAGAAATGTTGGCTTACTGAAAAGTATGTCCATGTACAGTATAGTATGCACTCAATACTTTGTCGGGGCTCCTTTTGCATGAATTACTGCATCAATGCGGCGTGGCATGGAGGTGATCAGCCTGGGGCACTGCTGAGGTGTTATGGAAGCCCAGGTTGCTTTGATAGTGGTCTTCAGCTTGTCGGCATTGTTGGGTCTGATGTCTCCCATCTTCCTCTTGACAATGCTCCACAGATTCTCTATGGGGTTTAGGTCAGGCGAGTTTGCTGGCCAATCAAGCACAGTGATACCATGATCATTAAACCAGGTATTGGTACTTTTGGCCGTGTAGGCAGGTGCCAAGTCCTGCTGGAAAAAGAAATCAGCATCTCCATAAAGCTTATCAGCAGAGGGAAGCTAAAAAGTGCTCTAGAATTTCCTGGTAGAGGGCGGTGCTGACTTTGGACTTCATAAAACATAGTGGACCAACACCAGCAGATGACATGGTTTCCTAAATCATCACAGACTGTGAAAATTTTGCATTTCATTTGGAAATCAAGGTCCCAGAGTCTGGAGGAAGAATGGAGAGGCACAGAATCCAAGTTGCATGAGGTCCAGTGTGAAGTTTCCACAGTCAGTGATGATTTGGGGAACCATGTTATCTGCTGATGTTGGTCCACTGTGTTTTATTTTGTACAAATGTTAAAATGCACTTGCTATATGCCTCGGTCCCCTAGGTGATGAAATAAAATAAAACAAAAAATGTAAGATTCTAGGCATGGTATATTTTTACATCTTGGACCAATGTACCTATATATATTCTGTACCTGCTTCCTGGGCCTGATGCAGTGTGAATACAGGGAGTGGGCCGCTTGGCCTGAAGCCCTTCAGAGAATGCTTTGCTTGCAAAGTGTTCTTTGATTAAATAAGGTGGAGATTGTGACGTCACCAACCCTCCACCCCTCTCTATCTCGTCCAATGAGAGAATGCTTTGCATTTATTCAGGAAAATGCATAGAATTCTCGGAATGGTGCCTGTACTGAGCGGCCAACCCCCTATATTCACAATGCAGAAGGCCAGCCGTTTAGCACGGGACCCAGAAGGAAGTGGAGATCACTGGAGAAGCGGTGTCTACTTCAGTGATTTCCAACTTCCATCAGCCAGGTATGGTATATACAGTAGCTCACAATAGTGAGTACACCCCTCACATTTTTGTAAATATTTTATTATATCTTTTCATGTGACAACACTGAAGAAATTACACTTTGCTACAATGTAAAGTAGTGAGTGTACAGCTTGTATAACAGTGTAAATTTGCTGTCCCCTCAAAATAACTCGACACACAGCCATTAATTTCTAAACCGCTGGCAACAAAAGTGAGTACACCCCTAAGTGAAAATGTCCAAATTGGGCCCAATTAGCCATTTTCCTCTCCGGTGTGATGTGACTCTTTAAAGTTACAAGGTCTCAGGTGTGAATGGGGAGCAGGTGTGTTAAATTTGGTGTTATCGCTCTCACTCTCTTATACTGGTCACTGGAAATTCAACATGGCACTTCATGGCAAAGAACTCTCTGAGGATCTGAAAAAAAGAATTGTTGCTCTACATAAAGATGGCCTAGGCTATAAGAAGATTGCCAAGACCCTGAAACTGAGCTGCAGCATGGTGGCCAAGACCATACAGCGATTTAACAGGACAGGTTCCACTCAGAACAGGCCTCGCCATGGTCAACCAAAGAAGTTGAGTGCCAGTGCTCAGCGTCATATCCAGAGGTTGTCTTTTGGAAATAGACATATGAGTGCTGCTATTATTGCTTTAGAGGTGCAAGGAAAAGGGGGTCAGACTGTCAGTGCTCAGACCATACGCTGCACACTGCATCAAATTGGTCTGCATGGCTGTCGTTCCTGAAGGAAGCCTCTGCTAAAGATGATGCACAAGCAGGCCCGCAAACAGTTTGCTGAAGACAAGCAGACTAAGGACATGGATTACTGGAACCATGTCCTGTGGTCTGATGAGACCAAGATAAACTTATTTGGTTCAGATGGTGCCAAGCATGTGGGGAGCTACAGTTCATTGAGGGAACCATGAATGCCAACATGTACTGTGACATACTGAAGCAGAGCATGATCCCCTGCCTTTGGAGACTGGGCAGCAGGGCAGTATTCCAACATGATAATGCCCCGAAACACACACCCAAGAGGACCACTGCATTGCTAAAGAAGCTGAGGGTAAAGGTGATGGACTGGCCAAGCATGTCTCCAGACCTAAACCCTATTGAGCATCTGTGGGGCATCCTCAAATGGAAGTTGGAGGAGCTCAAGGTCTCTAACATCCACCAGCTCCATGATATCATCATGGAGGAGTGGAAGAGGACTCCAGTGGCAACCTGTGAAGCTCTGGTGAACTCCATGCCCAAGAGGGTTAAGGCAGTGCTATAAAATAATGGTGGCCACACAAAATACTGACACTTTGGGCCCAATTTGGACATTTTCACTTAGGGGTGTACTTACTTTTGTTGCCAGTGGTTTAGACATTAATGGCTGTGTTGAGTTTTTTTGAGAGGGCAGCAAATTTACACTGTTATACAAACTGTACACTCACTACTTTACATTGTAGCAAAGTCATTTCTTCAGTGTTATCACATAGATAAAATATTTACAAAAAATGTGAGGGGTGTACTCACTTTTGTGATATATTGTACATTATTACTTTGGTCCAAGCTGGACCAATGTAATTCAGTAAAAATATACCATGCCTAGAATTCTTCTTTTAAAAATAATTATATTTAAGGGCCAGTTCACACCATGAATTGCACAGGAACACGTTGTGCATATACGTGCGATTCACATGCATTCCGGGTGCAGTGCAATTTCAGCCTATTCATTTAAATGGGCTGAAACTGCAGCGGACTGCACCAAAAATAGTGCATGCACTAATTTAAAAAGGGGTTGATTTACTAAAACTATAGACTGCAAAATCTGGTACAGCTATGCATTGTAGCCAGTCAGCTTCTAACTTCAGCTTGTTCAATTAATCTTTGGCAAAAAAAAACTGGAAGCTGATTGGTTTCTATGTACAGCTGCACCAGATTTTGCACTCTTCAGTTTTAGTAAATCAACCCTACAGCAACCAGATTGCATGGTACTACCGTACTGTGCGATCCAGTGCAGGCAAATGCACTGTGTTTTTGACCTGCGTTTGGGGTGTCATTAAGTTAACACTGCCACCTGCTGTAGATTGCAAGTTGATATGGCAAATATTTCCACATCAAAGTGCAGTGAGTTTTGAATGTGGTGCGGGTAATGTGCACGGAATACAGATTTCCCGCACTTCATTCTGTTGTGAACTTACCCTTAATGCCCAAGGTTTTGGAATAGAATGTCCAACAGGTCCATATAGGTTTGATGGTCGGGGGAACATTTGGCCATAAATTGTATGTTCTGTGGTTAATTTTAATAAGCAAAAATTGTTTGGCAAAATTCTTTTTCTTTCCTTAACCCCTTCCCGCCGACCGTACGCACATATGCGTACTCGGCTTTCCGGGGTTATACCGGGATGATGCCCGCAGCTGCAGGCATCATCCCAGTACCGTTGTTTACAGCGGGCGATTGGCTACCTGAGTATAACAACCGATGCGGCTAAAAACCGCTCGGTTGTTATACCGGAGGAGCGGGAGGGGACATCCCCCCCTCCCGCCGCTGTTACCGGACCTCCCGTGCGATTGGGAGGCCCGGTGTCCAATTGGGTACCTTCGGCGGCTGGGGGCGGGCTGGAATGAAGCTGTGGGCGGCTTCGTTACAGCCTTCTCGTTGTGAACGCGGAAGCGACGTCATGACGTCACTTCCCGTTTACTCGGCTGCCAATGGCGCCGAATTTAAAAAAGTACACAGTATTCAGAATCGCCGTTTTCGGTGATCTGAATACTTTGAAGTGTAAAGGAGGGATGGGGGGTCTTTTAGACCCCCCATCCCTCCATAAAGAGTACCTGTCACCACCTATTACTGTCACAAGGGATGTTTACATTCCTTGTGACAGCAATAAAAGTTAAAAAAAAAAAAAATTTTTAAAAACACAATTTATAAAGTAAAAAAATAAATAAAAAAAATTTTTTTTTAAAGTGCCCCTGTCCCCGCGAGCTCACGCAGCGAAGAAAACGCATACGGAAGTCGTGCCCGCATATGTAAACGGTGTTCAAATCACACATGTGAGGTATCGCCGCGATCGGCAGAGCGAGAGCAATAATTCTAGCCCTAGTCCTCCTCTGTAACTCAAACCTGGTAACCGTAAAAAAATTTTAAAGCGTCGCCTATGGAAATTCATAGGTACTGTAGTTTGTCGCCATTCCACGAGTGCGTGCAATTATAAAGGGAGACATGTTTGGTATCTATTTACTCGGCGTAACATCATCTTTCACATTATACAAAAAAATTGGGGTAACTTTACTGTTTGGATTTTTTTAAATTCATGAAAGTGTCCCTTTTCCAAAAATTTACGTTTAAAACACCGCTGCACAAATACCGTGTGATAAAAAATATTGCAACAATCGCCATTTTATTCTCTAGATTCTCTGCTAAAAAAATATATATAATGTTTGGGAACTCTAAGTAATTTTCTAGCAAAAAATACGATTTTAACTTGTAAACACCAAATTTCAAAAATAGGCTTAGTCATGAAAGGGTTAAAAGGCTAAACACCCATTTTTCTCAGAGGGAGAAACATTAACTGCAAAGAAAAAGGATATGACATTTCTGCACATTTCTGCACATGGAATAATAATGACATAATGTCCGAATAACACACATAATATGGTGTTTTATCTCCCCCCTTTTTTTAGAGTTACTGTAAAGTGTAAAGTACTCTGGAGTGACTAATACTGTCGAGAAAGTTGAATTTGGATTACAAAAGGACTTTTCTGCAAGTCTATTATTCTGTTTATCCTTCAGTTAATATTCTAACAGAAACCAGTTAATTAACTGAAGTCCTTTCTCCTCGATTTTCTGCTCCCTGAAGTACACTGAGAGCGTTCATACTTTCTATTTAGCTGAACAACCAGAATTATTTCCCACAAATGTAGGTGTGTCGGAAAATTGTCATACCAAAGTACACCCACGCAAAGCAGTTACAGCTTCTATGTCTCTCATTGACCAAACATGTCAATTATGGCAAAGACCATGTTGGGCGTGATGCTTGATGATGCCATTACACATGAAGATCCTTTGCATTTATTTCCACCTAGTGGAGTACACTTTGGAAGTGTCTGAAGAATAGGTAGACACTGAGAGGGCCTCAATAGTGGTACTATGGTGATCACATTGCAACTACTTCCAGCCATAGGACCTCAGAGTGGTTTCATTTTTTATTTTATTAGTAGCAGTGTGGTGGACACATCTCAACTCCACCCAACCTTATAACTCAGGTGTGGTTTAACCACTTGGCGCATTAGTAGTATTTTGGTAGTAATGTTTCAACTCCACCCAGCCACAAAACCCTGACGCAGTTTGACCATTTAGTAATAGTAGTATAAGCAGTATTATGGTAGTCAAATATCTTTATCAAGCTATAGGATCCAGGGCTGGTTTAACTATTTGCTTTATTGGAAGCATTATGGTGGTCACATCTCAGCTCTATCCAGCAGCTGGACTCATTGTGGTTTGAACTACTTGCTCCATTAGTAGGCTTATGGTGGTCACATCTAAACCCCGTCCAGCTACAGCACCCAGGAGTGAGTTGCTCCATTAGTGGTATTATGGTCTTAACATAACACCTACATCCAGCCATAGAATCCACATGTATTTGAACCACTTGCTCCTTTACAGGAATGGTGGTGGCCACATCTTGACTTCATTTAGCCACAAGGCCTAGATGTGGTTTAACCTCTTGCAACCACCTTAGTTTACTAAATATGGTAAAGGTTAACTTCACCAACAAATCACTCCTTAATGTTTGGGCAGATGCCATTGGTTTCAATAGCCCATCTTAGCTTCAAAACTGTTAAGAATCCAAGACGGAGATGTCCCCTTAGCTTCAGAGAGCAATAACCAACCTGTTTTAAATGCTGTACACTGAAAGACAAGACACTATTAGATCATGTGTACACTGGATTCAGTCTCAAAGGCTATATGCTTTTGTATTAAATGAGTTGCTCTAAACTGTAATTGGCTTGCTTCTATTGAGCTTATGAGTTGTTCTAGACTGCTGATGAGTTCATATGAGCTACTTACTGTTGCTTTTGAACTTCTTTGAGCTGCTTCTGCTTTCACATTGGCTTTTTCAGAAGTGGACAAATGCCCATGTACACAAACCAATGAGCCCAACAGTCAAAATAGTGTTTTGCTGCCCCTCACTAAGCATTATTTAGTGCAGGAGTGTCCAACCTGTGGTCCACAGGCTGCATGCGGCCAAAGATGGCTATGAATGTGGCCCAACACAAAATCATAAAGTTACTTAAAATGTTGATATTTCTTTGTAATTTCTTGTAAAAGAAAAATTCCCCACTCTTCACAATCACGCTTTGTTCATGTCATCAGTTTTCGAGGGCATCTATATTTTTGAGCAACTATTTTTCAGGATGAAGCACACGAAGGGCAAAATTAGAACCAAAATGTCTGATGAGCACATTGAGAATCGCTACTCCACCCATCAAACCAGATATTGATATGTTAGAAAACAGTGTCAAATATCACACTCGTTTTATGTTGCCCTCTTTTACTTTTATATTATTATAAAAAATATTACTAAAAAATTAAGTTTTTTTACTCAGATAGGTACATTATCTATATCAGTGACGTTAACTTGTGATCTGCCCGACTTTTTCTGCTCATCAGCTATCCTTATTGTTCGTGTATTTTATGTGCAGCCCAAGACTATTCCTCTTCCTCCAATGTGGCCCAGGAAAGTCAAAAGGTTGGATACCCCTGACATAGTGCCTAATGTTAGAGAGGTGTATTGAAATGTTTGGCATAATGCAAATGGACAATAAGATTAACCTGGTATCAAATGTCAGTTTTTGCTCACGCTGAAGTCTTTGTTCAGTTGAATTGCTCTCTTCTGTGGCATCTGGGACAAATTTAGGCACTTGCAGGTCTGTTTTTTCACATGCATTTGCACCCAACAAGCGTGATAATTGAACTTTGCTATAAAATTAGAAAGCTCGAAAATATCATAGCTCAAAGAGCAATAAAATGTAACCATTATCAATAGCCAATTTTAGTCTGTATCAGAAGCCCATGTGACAGGGTGACAGCACAGGAGCACAATTGGTAGACGGGGAGAGTTTGTGGGTTTACATATACAGTCCTTTAACTGCATGTTTGTATTTATCTTGAATGTTACATGTATTTGATTCGGGCATATAGACACACGTACCAAAACCAGTTTTTGGTGGACACAGATGAATCTTCTAGTCTATTTGTGGTCATTGGGAGGAAGCTGGAGAACATATAAATGATGAACCTACTGGTCTGTTTTTGGACATTAGGAGGAAGCTGAATACTCCAAGCAGAACTTATAAACTCCATTACTTTACTGCCTGTCCATCAAAGAGAAACAACAGTGCCGAATTTTAGATATATGTCTTGATTCACAGCTGTAACTGAATGAACTAGTTTTCCACCCATAAGAGTCACTTTTAGTGCCATAAATCTTCTTCCTTCCTTCCTTTATAATTAAAGAACTTTCAAAAATGTGAAATATGTCACGAAATATTATCACATGCTTGCAGACCTTCTCCCTTATTTCATAAAAACACTGTATACAGCCAGATTTTAAGAGGAAAGAGATAAGGTATGTTCCAGTAAAACTTTCAAAGGTATTCGCTGAGATAAAGTGTTTACTGATCATAAGGAATAAATAGATTTACAGTACAGTTGTTAATCATGAAAAACAACTGAACTTCAAAAATATAGTTTTGTGTGCCTTTTAAAATGCACCAAAATATGTTTCCTGTATATAAAAAAACATCTTCTTGTTATAGGGCACTTAGAATTGGATATAATATAGTTTTAATGCATGCACAAAGTTCCAAACTGGCATAATTCAGAGCTAAAAACCTTCCCCTAGATGTCACAATCATGTAAATTCTGGTGTCCTCGCAGAAGCCTTATGTTCTGGGTTGGACATACAAGTCCCTATTCACACCTGACCGCTTTGTTGGTGATTCCTGCAGCAAGACAATGAGCAACGTGAAGAATCCCATTATGCTCAATGTGTCCGTTCATACCTGAACCTTGTGTCTTTTGTCATCTGTTGCATGAAAATTAAAGAAGTAAAGTTACTGAAAATGTCACATTAATTGTAGCGCATGATCTACATCCATTTATTTCACAAACTATGTTTTCTGGCCTTCCTCGTCTAAAATCTGTCCTTTGTTATGGAGATAAGTAAAGGAGGAGGCATTTGTAAAGCAAGTAAGGAGAGAAGCCAAGGTGATAATACTGCTCCTCCATAGATAACATACAGTATGTGAGCGTTGTCACCCTAGGACAGGACGTGTGTTACCATCAAGGCTTACAGGTGAGTATAAAGAAAAAAGAATATAAAAAGGAAAGGTATGCAGCTACCAGGGGCGGACTGACAACTGATGGGGCCCCCGGGCAATAGGAGATTATGGGGCCCCCAGGCAATAGGAGATTATTGGGCCCCCAGGCAATAGGAGATTATGGGGCCACATAGTATGCACACACACACACACATACAGTATACACACTGAGACACACAATATACACACACAGTATACACACAGAATACACATACACACACTGAAAAGGTACTGGAGAGGTGGGGCAGCTATAATCTTGGGATTTAAAAAAAAAAAAACACAGATTTTTACATACTGTCCCTGGTTTTATTGAGGCTGGCAACCCTGATGGGGCCCCTTAGTGGCATGGGACCCTTGGGCAGTGCCCAATTGCCCGAATGGTTAGTCCTCCCCTGGCAGCTACCAAATCTAAAAAATGGTAAGCTGTAATATATTACATTTTTTGTTCATAGGTTTAGATACTCTTTAAAGTGGTTCTAAAGTCAAAATGTTTTTTTTTCCCTTAATGCATTCTCCCACTACTTGTCCTACCCATAGCCATCCCTGAACACTTACCTGACTCCTGGCACCGCTCCAGCTTTGTCCCAACTGCAGAACTGCACCTCTCACTTTCTACTTTTCCTGCTGCTGGCAGTCAAACTCCTGTGAGGAAGTAGCACAGGGCATGGCTTACCAGCGCTGTGTGTCTTTGGACACACACAGTCCGTCTTGGAAGTACGTGAGCACAGGTGCCTTCTTAGCACCCAGAGGAGGCAGAGGTGAACAGCACTGGTGAAGGCATGCCAGAAGAGAAGGTAAAGGACCTTTGTAGCGCTACCCCCGCAGTAGACGCTGATATTAGTTGGTCCCGTTTTCCCATTAGAGAACACACAGCCAGGCGCACATCTTTTTCTCTCTCACTAGCTCAATAAAACAGTCTGGGGTATATTTTGTATTTTTTTATTGCTTATGTAACTCGGGTAGGTATGGGGGAACATGGGATACCCAAAGGAAACTGAATGAACTGAGGACTCTTCTCTCCATCCTAGCAGAGGACCGCCACAAGAATATATGAATGAATGAGCTTGTCAAGCCCAAACAAACAACAGAACTCAGGAGTAGTCTGATAAACTAGGCTCAAAATGGGTAAAAACTAAAAGTACCAAATTAAAGATAAGGGATGAAAATTGTGGAAAAAGATTGGTAAATGATGATAAAGATGTATACCAACAGTGTTAAAAGGTTTGCGTAGGATAGCCCAGAGTGCTAAACATAGCTAAAACTAGGAGCTGCAGCTGGAAAACTGGAGAGGGAGCTCACTTTCCAACCACTGGAAGAAAGCAAAAGAAACAACAGGGCAACCCCATAGTGTAGCATTAAAATGAAATAGAAGTGTAAATAAAATGTGCAGTGCCAAAAATTACAGAGAAATGTGCATATAACCAACTCAACAAAATTAAAGCAACTGTCTTAATGTTCATCAATAATAAAGTCAAACATTTATAAAGAAAAAGCCTTAATCCAGAAATCAGCCTTGTGAGAAGATGATGCAGAAAGAATCCAACACCTTCTAAAGTCAAAATATATTTCCCGCTACCACCTCCCTGTGAAGTGAACACTCACCAGAGACAATGGCTGCCATTTTAACAACATACACTTTTGTATCTTTATATCAAACATCCACTGATAGAATAAGAACTGAGCCCGATATCCACATCCAAAGCTCATCGGGAGCCATAATGATGCTCTTATAGTGTAGTATTTTAATATGAATGCATAAACATTTAAAACAAAAGTAAAACCACAAGCTTCTTACATGAAAAGCTGCTGCTGAGCCAGGATCGTACAGTGGTGTGACGCCAGCACTAGTGTCTCCTCCTTGATGCGTTTTGTCCAATAGGACATTATCCAAGGGGTCAGTGAACAGATAGCGCAGGAGTGCAGAGTGGCACAAGTGCCTTTAGATTTGGCCAGTAGCAGAGCGGGTATCCACACTAGTCAGGAGAGGTCATCAGTAGTCTTCAGTGAAGCAGGCACTCTGGTAGACAGCTGGTGGATGGCAGAATAAAGTAGGCTGGTACTAGCGACAGCAGGTGGGTGAGGCATGCATTGGTAGTATAACAGCAGGATGTAAGTACTGAAAACTTCAGAAAGATTAGCAGAGTCAGGCAGGTCAGGTCATACGGTGACAGGATGGATCAGGTACAGAGCAGCAGGCAAGAGCGTTGTCTGGGTACAAGCAGGGTCAGGAGCCAAACAGTGGAAGATAAGCAAATGAAACAAACAGAAGCGGAGGTCAAGGACAAGCCAAGGTCGATGCAGGTGGAGTTCAGAGAGTGGTCAAACAAGCCGGGTCAGGAACTGGAATCAGGATACAGAATCACAGGAAAGCATACATATCATACAGGAGAGGCTGAAAGACAAAGCAGCACTGAACCTGAGCACTGACACAGTTTAAATAGTCCATTTGGTGCCAAAATCTATGTATGTGCATAGGCATTAGCCTAATTCCTACGTCTACGAGAGGAAGCATGAATTAGCCTGTGAAGAGGCACAGAGGTCCGTCTAGAGGAACCATGTTTTCTACTAGCATGCCCTTCCTGACAGCAGCCAAAGAACCACCAGCCTTGGCCACTGGCTGAGGAAGAAGCATGCTGAGGATGGAGGAAGCCACTATCACTACAACTGCAATTGGTGTGCAACCCCGGACTGGAATCCCCGAAGCTCACTGTAGACATATGCGTTGTAAAAACAGGACGCGTTTAAAAGCCAGTTGGCTTCTTCATCAGCCGAAGGCTTTAGCTCCCCCAGCCAATGCCTATGCTGGGACATCAATGATCACACAGTAGTGTCTCAGCAGACTGCCCAGAGGCACAGAGCCCCTCAGACAGGGAACTCCTCCAGCAGGGCTCACCCAGGATCCAAAGAACTTCTGCTCTGGTGCTTCAGGCTATTTATGGACTATCCAACCACGTTCTGGACACACGGCTCCAGGGACTGGCTGGGTTCACATACATATTTATGCTGCTTCCCAGAATGCAGGGGGAAGCAATCAGACCAGCAACCTATGTAGCAATGAGCAGGCTAGAGCAATCAAGCGCTGCTCCACTGTATACATAGGAGCTAAACAAAATTTAGCTAGCAACCGCACTAACTATTTCTATGTAAAATTGTTGCAAAGAGCAGGTAACTATAACTTCTTTTTTATTCTAACAAAAAAGAAAACAGCCTTTAGTATCCAAAAAATTTGCCCAGCACTTATACAGTCTCAGATACTGTATGAGAAGACTGCTTGCCGCCAACTTCAACAGTGACTTTACACAACACACACATTTGTATTTAGCTCACACTAATATCCAGCTAGAGAATACTGCACTCCACTATTACAGGATACAAATGGATCCGTCGCCTATGAAACAGAAGTGTTTGTGTAAAAAGGAAGTGGAGAAATCTGTTAAATCTTGTGTTAATTAGAGATGTGTTTGCAGAACGGTGCCGAGAAGAATTCGGAAGTTGCCAGAGCCACCTCTGAGAGTCTAATCCAGCTCAGTATCCGGATCTCGTGTTGTTTGCCACAATAGGACAGATAAGGCATATTACTAAATACATCTACTGTACATGGCTTAAACAGGTCAACAAAGTTCACTGGAGGTATAATGGGGTTCATTTACTAACATGGGAAAAGGCTGGAGGCAGTCCCCTGTCCATGCATGTTGGCCAAAAAAAAGGGAAAATAACAGAGCATGAGTGTTAAAACTCTGAAAGGAAATATGAAATGTGAAAAGGATATAACAGATTGTTCCTTTCATTTACCGTATCTCACTAGAGAAATGACAGCTGGAAATTGATTGGTTGTTATGGACTTCTGAGACACTCATGGGTACAGTGCCTTAAAAAAAGGACACATCATGTGAATCTATACTTTAAAGAGAATCTGTCACCAAGTAAAAAAAAATGCAGGTAAAACCAAAGAAAATGTAGTATTTTCTTTCGCTAAAGTGAAAGTCCTGCTTTATGTCCTTCTCTCCCCTCCTCTTCTCCTTTTGGAACTTTATTTTTTTTGGGGGGGGGGGGGGGGGGCGAATACGTAGTTTTCTCAGGTACTTGCTCTCACTTCCATTGGAATCACCTAGGTGCTTCCACCAGATGTTCTCCCCCCCCACGCCCGCAACCTTCTGGGACACATAACAGGTCCCAGGAGGCTGCGGGACCATTCACACAGCGCAGCGCAGTTTGCTCATGCTCAGTGGGAAGCTGGCTGTGAAACCACATGGAGTCACAGTCGGCTTCCCACACTAAACATGCTGACACTCGGGGCCCGAAGATTGGCGAATAACCCAGGTGAAGACAGTGATGGATCCCTGGACAGGTGAGTATTTTTTTATTGAAAGTCAGCAGCTACAGTATTTGTAGCTACTGAATTTTATTTTTTTTAACCTGACTGAAGAAACGCTTTAAGTATCCTTACTAGTTTTTATTTTCATAAATTATTTTTATTCACTTGCAAAGAGTCTTTGACCTTGCTACGGGACAACTCAAGGACAGTCAATGCCTTAGCAAAGCCCCTTTCTTCCTTGCACATCATAGCCATCTTCTCTTTTGGGAGTGTCTAATTACTCTCCATTAGGGATGGGCCGAACTACCCCCTGTTCGGTTCACACCAGAAATTTCGAACATCGCAAAAGTTTGGAACCGAATAACTTACCCCATTGAAGTCTATGGGACCTGAACTGGAAAAAGTGCCTATTTTGAAGGCTTATATGCAAGTAATTGGGCATACAATGGTTATGAGGGTCCGGGTACTGCCCTGGGACATACCGTATTTATCGGCGTATAACACGCACTTTTTTCCCCTTAAAATCAGGGGAAAATCACGGGTGCGTGTTATACGCCGATCCCCTGCAATCCTAAGCTGCCAGATCTAAAAAATCACCGACCACGATTTGAAAATGGCGCCACCGGCGCCGAAATACACAGAGCCGGTCCTCGGCTCTTCTCGGCCACTTTCGGCTTCACTCGAGCGCCGCCCGAACCTAGCCGAGTGTACTCGGCTAGGTTCGGATAGCTCCGCTCACAGTCACGCCCATCCCGGGCGGGACTACGAGTGGAGCCGAAAGTGAACGAGAGCCGCCGAGAAGAGCCGAGGACCGGCTCTGTGTATTTCGGCACCGGCGGCGCCATTTTCAAATCGCGGTCGGCGATTTTGAAGCCCAGTATGGCAGGGGATCGAAGGCTGCACTGGGGCAAGGCTGCACTGGGGCAAGGCTGCACTGGGGAAGGCTGCACTGACAAGGCTGCACTGGGGAAGGCTGCACTAACAAGGCTGCACTGGGGCAAGGCTGCACTGGGGAAGGCTGCACTGACAAGGCTGCACTGGGGAAGGCTGCACTGACAAGGCTGCACTGACAAGGCTGCACTGACATGGCTGCACTGGGGCAAGGCTGCACTGAGAAGGCTGCACTGGGGCAAGGCTGCACTGAGAAGGCTGCAATGATGGGCATTTAAATGTAAGTTTTTTTCCCTTCAACTTCCCCCCTAAAAGTATTTTTTCCTTAAAATTCCCTCCTAAACTTGGGGTGCGTGTTATACGCCGGTGCGTGTTATACGCCGATAAATACGGTATATCAAAGAAAAAAAAGTTAGTAAAAAAAATGCATTTTTAAATGAGCAGTGATTTATTGATGCTTAAAGTGAAAGCATAAAAATGAAAATTTCATTTTAATATGGTGCCTGGGGGGTCCCCTTAGTCTACCTGTAAAGTGGCACATCTGTACTGTGTATAGAAGCTGCTGCAGCAATAATTGCATTTATAAAGCCAAAAAAATTACATTTTCCCTGCAGGCTTTCTTTATTTTGTAAGCAACAGCTTGGGGAGCCAGTTCATATGATGAGGTCACAATGTAGTGCACTGGAAACAAGATTAGCGATTTTTTGGGGATAAAATACCACCCAAAAGAAAGCTCTATTTGTGGGAAAAAAGGACATCAATTTTGCTTGGTTACAGCGCCGCACGAGCGCGCAATTGTCAGTTAAAGCTACGCAGTGCCGTATCGCCAAAAATGGCCCGGTCATTAAGGGGACAAATCCTTCCGGGGCTGAAGTAGTTAAAGTGCAAACTACTTTCCTAAAAGGCTTAAAAAGAAGTTAATACATTCTGTATTCTATGTTCTTTACAGATATACTGTATTTACATGTGTGTGTTTCAATTTGATTTGTTAGCTGAGAAAGAGGCATTTTTTTCTTTCTTTTTTTTTTTTTTTTTTAAAGTTTACAGTTACATTTGATGCTGCTTTAATAATATTACATTTGTAATACTTTATAAATAATAAATGTTAATTTGTTTTGAAAGTCTGTTTCATGAGACTATTCCTTTTTTTAAAAAACATATTATTGTATTATTTTTATATAAAAACCTTCAAACATATATCAAATACATTTGTCAAATACGTTTTACCAACTTAAAAAAATTAAGTAAGTTACAAGTTATTATCACTTAAACCTAAGTAACTGGCTAAGTGGCTAAGTAATAGGGCAGCACAGTGGTGTAGTGGTTAGCACTTTCGCCTAGCAACAAAAGGGTGGCTGGTTTGAATCCCGACCACGACACTGCTGGTAGGGTAATTGGCATGCTGGTAGGGTAATTGGCTCCTGTGTAAATCGGCCCTAGTAAGTGTATGTATAAATGTGAGTTAGGGATCTTAGATTGAAAGCTCCTTGAGGTCAGGGACTGATGTGAATGTACAATACATATGTAAAGCGCTCTGTAAATTGACAGTGCTATAAAAGTACTTTAAATATATAAGTTAATGTTCCTAACTTAAACTTTTCTAGAAACTGGAAAAAAATTTAGTTGGCTTTACTTAAACCTACGTTCTATAAACTGGAAACATTTAGTTGGCTTTACTTGAACCTATGGTCTATAAACTGGAAAAATTTAGTTGGCTTTAATTAAACCTATGGTCTATAAACTGGAACAGCAAAGTTGAAAATGTGAAAAGTCTAATGAGTCAGACAAAAATAAGTTTAGTTGACAGTACTTAAAAAGCTGATGCAAATAGTTGTCTCAATTCTTTTGAGTAGACCCAGCACAATATTTTTTACAGTGTATATGGACTAAGCATTGGGGCATAAAAATGGCACTCTACACCAAGCCATGTATCTGGACCGTATTTGTAATCATGTTCCCACAAGTACAAGCTTCTCCTCTCAGTTTATCTGCTAAAATTCTTATAGAATCTCATTTGTTTTGATGCTTATAAAGCTTATTGACTAAACTGACATTTTCTCCTTTTATGTCAACCTGTTTGCTCAGGTAAAGGAATGTAAAGTCTCCTTCCCTCTTGTTGAGAATCTCACACCCTTTCTGGCACAATCTGAGCTGTTTTTACTGTTGATAATTATACCTCCACAATACTTTCCCACGGATGTGTCTGTTTCCACTGCGGCTTTAGGATTAACCAATACAACTCATATCTGTGCACCAATCTCATAAATTGGTCAAAGACACGAGATGACAGTTGACCATTCTCTATGATTTTGCCCAGATAGGGGGCAGATAGGGGGCAGGTCACCTGCTTATGGACAGCAGCATAAATAGTAGACATCCCCGGCCAACAAATTTTATGGGAAATAGTCATTGGACAGGTTTGATAATTGTTTCCTTTTGCTGTTGTATCCCTCAAGGTGAGTTATGGGTGGAGTTGTCTTCCCTTTTTCCCGCTTCTTTCACATAAACAAACCCACACATTAGACTAGAGCATACATGATCATTCAGACATATTCCAGTTGGACCATTCTTCCATGTCTGGTTGACCTAAGATGCCTTTATGTTAGCAACCAACCATGTCTGTATATAAGGTTGTCTTGACTGTACAAATGCCATGTCTGCCATTGTGATCATAAACTATATGACTTAAGGTTTGTGGACACCTGACAGTAACACCTATATGAGTTAGTTGGACATCCCATTCCAAAACCAGGGGCATTAATATGAAACTGCCCCCCCGGCTCCTGTCCCCTTCCCAACCACCACCAACAACTGGCTATAACAATTTTCTTCTAGCTTTCTACCCAATTTTGGAGTGTGTCTGTGGGAATTTGTGACCATTCAACCAAAAGAGCATTTGTGAGGTCAGGTGCTAATTAGGGATGGGCCGAACGGACCCCTGTTCGGTTTGCACCAGAACTTTCGAACACCGCAAGTTTGGACCCAAATAACGAACCCCATTAAAGTCAATGGGACCCGAACATCAAAAATCAAAAGTGCCCATTTTGAAGGCTTATATGCAAGTAATTAAAGAAAAAAGGGAATATTTTTGGGACTTTAAATGAGACGCAACAGGGAGTATTGCGCCTCCATCCCTGGCTGCTTTTGCAAAAAAGACGGGGGGAGGGGGGACTTAGATGAACTGTGTGGGGTAGAGCCAGACAAAACCATATACATATGTAAAAAATTGTATTCTCTATTAGACCAAAGATAGGGCATGGATCAACCCATATAAACGCATAATAGCACATTGGCATATAAAATACAAAGTATCAACATACATGTTGATGAGGAATGGGGGACTGCTGTGCCTCAGCTATAACACTATGGCAAGCATCCCTTTTATTTCTTGCATATGTCCATGAACATCATGGATATGGAGAACTAACCGGTAACAGCGGCAGTAGAACAGACCATCCCTTGGAGAGATATCACAGGCTTACCTGACTCGTACCTCTGGTGAGCATACACTCAAAGGGGGCTATCACGAGGTGACTCGGTGAAGGTGTAGAGGCCAATGAATGGTGCACTTTGGTGGAATTAAAGCTTGTCCTATACGCTGTCATATGCATGCATGATTCATTAGTCAAAAGACTTTCTGGTTTAGCCTGTTTTAGGCTCTTTAGATACTATGGACTAAGCCTGTTTATCAATTTTATTTCATTTTAACCCATGGACATCATATGAATATTACACTCGTGGTTTTAATCCATGTAAAGCACTGTTAATACTTTCTCATTTGGGGAGGTATATATATTTATCAACATACATATTAAGGATAGTCACCAACATGACACAGAAAGTAAATATTATACATCACAGTCCCTCAAATAGAGTAGGCATAACATTATGTCAGGGTGATAAAGCAATAAAACCCATCTGGAATCATAAATATGAGATGAATGCATCAAAATAAGCTCAACAACGTTTCGTGGACTTCTATCCACTCATCAGGAGCAAATGCATCCATGTACTAAAAAGGGGATAAAAAAAAATCACCATTATAGTTGGATATAACCACAGACTGGGGGGTAGAGGGATTAAAGATGATGATGAACAAATAAACGGCCATAACTGAAAGTACTTACATAAGAGCTGATACTAGGCCATACGATACCACCTGCCGGAGGTCAGCCAGATAATTATGTCCGGCACAGGAGCTGAGGAAAGGACCCAAGCATGGATCAGGAGCACACACGCAGTCCCCCCAAAAAAGTGTGTATAGAAAAATCTTGATGTAACTGTGGATGGGATTTCTGTATTGTATACAATAAAGTAAGTGGTTTGTTACCATATTGGTATAAATAAAAAGAAATGTCACATAGACTAGGCCCATCACCACAGTATAGAAGTATATTGTGGAGCATATCAACAAAGTGAACAGATTGAAAAAATAGGGTGTCCATATAGTAAGCATAGGGAAGAGGAGATGAGATTCCTGAAATCAGGAGAAATTAATGAAAACTGGAGTAAGGAAATATTAGTAATGCTTGTTATAGAGGAATTTGAGAATAAATCAAGAGCTTGCTATGTATTTATACCCATGTAGGTCCTAATGGGATATGAACCAAAAATGGAGTGCAATGTGGGACTGCTGAGAAAAGGTCACTGAGGGGGAACTGCAGGGTGAGCCCAACGGCCAGGGTCCCATCCAGCGTCACACTGGCATGACAAGGAAGAGACAGCACGGCAGCAGCCAGACCTACTCACCATGTGTCAGCCAAGCTGAAATAACACACCCCTGCGTGAAGGGACGCCCACTGGGCGTCGCACGCATGGAGTGGAAGGTGTGGCACCGATGCATGGTGAAATCGCCCGCCCAATCCCCCATCCCCATAATGTGTGGGAAGGAGGAGAGAGGGAAGGCATGCAGCGTGCATCACAGCTCCCGTGCAAACAAAACCCCGGCCAACCTGTTGGCTGCAGAACACACTGAACCAATTCAGCTCAAAGGAGTAGAGACAATTACAGCAGAAGCGTGTCCATCAAAATCAGCTATGTTCAATGTGGTATATAGTGACTTGACCACTAGGGGTCAGATACAAGGAAGTGAAGGCTCTTGAACCACACACACCTCCATCCCTAATCAGTATCAAAGAAAAAAGGGAATATTTTTGGGACTTTAAATGAGACGCAACGGGGAATATTGCGCCTCCATCCCTGGTTGCTTTTGTGTCCCTTCCCTTCCCTTTTGGGCTCACCCTGCAGTTCCCCCTCAGTGACCTTTTCTCAGCAGTCCCACATTGCACTCCATTTTTGGTTCATATCCCATTAGGACCTAGAAGTCCACGAAACGTTGTTGAGCTTATTTTGATGCATCCATCTCATATTTATGATTCCAGATGGTTTTTATTGCTTTACCACCCTGAAATAATGTTATGCCTACTCTATTTGAGGGACTGTGATGTATAATATTTACTTTCTGTGTCATGTTGGTGACTATCCTCAATATGTATGTTGATACTTTGTATTTTATATGCCAATGTGCTATTATGCATTTATATGGGTTGATTCATGCCCTATCTTTGGTCTAATAGAGAATACAATTTTTTACATATGTATATGGTTTTGTCTGGCTCTACCCCACGCACCTCATCTAAAGTCCCCCCTCCCCCCCTCTTTTTTGTATATGCAAGTAATTGGGCATACAATGGTTATAGGGGTCCAAATCCTGCCCTGGGGGACATGTATCAATTAAAAAAAGTTTGTGAAAGATGTCATTTTTTTAATTAGCAGTGATTTTTTGATTTTTAAAGTGAAAGCATAAAAATACAAAAAATTCCTTCCAATATAGTGCTTGGGGGGTCCCCTTAGTCTACCTGTAAAGTGGCAGATCTGTACCATGTCTAGAATCTGCTACAACAATAATTGCATTTATAAAGCCCAAAATAATGACATTTCCCCTGCAAGCTGCCTTTATTTTGCTCAGCAACAGCTGGGGAGCCAATGTGTATGATGAGGCCACAATGTAGTGAACTGGGAACAAGATTAGAGATGTTTTGGATACATTCTGGTGTTTCTTTGACTTTGGATAGAAAAAACGGGTGCGTAAAAATTGGTCTTTGGGTGTCGGTGGTGCCTTCCCACCGTAACCCTATAGAGGTACTTTTGATGAAAGCAAGAATTGGCCTTGCTGTAAAAAATTGCAATGATATGCACCTGTCAAACAGGTGCAGAAAAATTGGTCTTTGGGTGTTAATTGTGCCCATGAAACCTATACCAAAAACATTCTTCCAGATGAAATGATTGAACACCCTCAAAGCTAGACAGCCTCAAAGTCCTGCAGAGATTCCACATCCCAAAAAGACTTAATCAGTGACATTGGCATCAGGGGCTTCATAGCTGGTAATCCAGGACTGATTCATTTTTATAAAAGTCAAAAGGTCCACGGAGTCTGTGGATAGACGTGTTCTATGATCAGTAACGAAACCTCCTGCAGCACTGAATGCCCGTTCTGAAAGCACGCTGAATGCAGGGCAGCCCAACAACTCAATAGCATACTGGGCAAGTTCTGGCCAGTGGTCTATTCTCATGACTCAGTAAGTCAGTGGATCATCAGCTGGAAAGCTCCCCATCTCTGTTTTGGCCCCAAGGTAATCATTCACCATGTGATGCAGATGCTGCCGATGGGATGTGGAAGCTGACAGTCCTGGGTGGCGAGGACTAAAAAAATTCACTTAAGCGGACGCCTTCTCCAACGCTCCTCTCTTGACCAACAGAAGACTCAAAACTACGTTTTCCACGTCACTGTAACCCACTGGAGTCAGGAAAACTGTTCAATAATATCCTCTTTAACGTGTCCTCAAGACATTTTATCTTCTGCACTCTCTGTGGGGATGGGATGAGTTCTGAGACGTTGCCCTTATGACAGTGGTCAAGGAAGTTTGCCAGCCAGTAATCATCCTTCTCCTTTATGCCACGTATTCTTGGGTCCTTTCGCAGGCTTTGAAGCATGAGGTTGCCCATGCGCCTCAAATTTGCAGAGGCTTGAGAAGCAGACTCCTTGGGGTCACTCAGGATGACAGCATCTGGAACTTCCACCGCCCAGCCACGTACTACTCCCAAGGGTCCTGGGGTTGGAAAGCCATCACTTACAGATTAACGCATGTCTTCCTCTTATTCGAAGCCTATGAAAGTGCCAGAATCCTCATCCTCCTCCCCTCTCTCCTGCCGTGTGTTCTGTGACATGGGAATGATGGTGTCTGGATAAAGTGGGCTTTGAGAGGAAAGGAAGTCCTCCTCTTCCTCCTGCTGCTCTGCCTCCAGTGCCCTGTCCATAATGCCACGCAGAGTCTGCTCCAGCAGGAACACAACAGGGATTGTGTCACTGTTGCATGCACTGTCACAGCTCACCATCCTTGTGGCCTCCTCAAATGGTGACAATACAGTGCATGCATCCTTAATGATCAGCCATTAGCGTGGGGAAAAAAACAGAGGCGGCCTGAGCCTGTCGTCGTGCCGTCCTCGCACAGTATTCTTTGACGTATTGACGTACGTATACTGCGTGTATAACAGGCCCCTTTCCATGTCTAAGGGCGGACAGGACGTTTGAGCCATTATCGCACACCACCATTCCTGGCTCCAGCTGGCGTGGTGTGAACCACCTCTGGGCCTGTCCCTGCAGAGCTGCAAGAATCTCTGCTCCGGTGTGGTTTCTGTCCCCTAAACACACCAGCTGAAGCACTGCATGGCACCTTTTAGCCTGACTCATGGAATAGCTCTTTGAACGCTTAGGGGGTACTTGATGTTCATAGGACAATTCTGCAGAGGAGGGTATGGAGGTGGCAAAGCAGGAGGAGGAGGGGGTAGAGCTCACAGGTCTGGCATAATCACTACGAGCTGTATGGAGACGTTGGGGCCCAAAAAGCTGCATCACCAAGCCCTGTCCTGCATCCTTTCGAGTTGCAAGCAGTGTTACCCAGTGTGCTGTGAACAAAATATATTGTCCCTGCCCATGCTTGCTGGACCACGTGTCAGCAGTAAGGTGGATTTTATGGCTGACTGCATTGCCCAACGATGCCAGAACATTCCCTTTCACGTGATGGTAGAGGGATGGAACGGTATTACGTGAAAAGTAGTAGCAACTGGGAACCTGCCATTGTGGTACAGCACATTGTGCTAATTCACGGAAGGGGGCAGAATCCACCAGGGTGAAAGGCAGAAGTTGGAGAGCCAACAGCTTTGCCAAGCTTGCATTTAGACGCTGGGCATGTGTGTGGCAGGGACTGTATTTTTTTTTCCGCTGCAGCTGATGGGGCAGAGAAATTTTCCGGTTACAGTCTACAGCTGGTGGTGTGCTGCTGGCAGATGTGCTGCTTGGACCTGGGACACCCTGTGCTATACCATCATTCCTGTCAGTAGAGGCTGCTAAGAGGTAATGACTCGGTATCACAGGGGCAGACTTAAGTGGGTAAGGGGGAGGAGGAGGAGAGACAGATTTGTGCCCCTTTTGTGTGACTTTTAGGTGCTCTTGGCAAAGGGCTGAGTGGTTGGACATTAAATGCCTTGTTAAGCATGTGGTACCAAAATGGCTGGTGTTTTTTCCACGTTTGATGTGCCCGAGACACAATTTGCAGATAGCAACAGTGCGATCTGCTGCAGATGTGCTGAAAAAAAGCAGAGAAAGCTGAGCTTTGGGGTGTGGGCTGCGACATAACAGCTGCAGAATGTGATGGAATTGGGTGGCTGCTCTCTACTCTTTCTTGATGTCGGCCTCCTTGGGGTTGTGCCGCCTCACCTTCAGTTTTCTCCTCTGCTCTATCTGGCACCCAAGTTGCATCAGTGACCTCATTAGCATCATCATCTCCATCTCCTCCATCTTCATCATCATCAGTACCACTGGAGACAACTTGGCAATACGCTGCGGCTGGGGGAACATGAATGCCAATTTGTCTACCAGTGTTCTCCCCTCTTTTTAGGCTTATGTTCCTGTCATCCTCAACCTCAGAACAAACATCTGAATCGAGATGTTTCACGAGACTATAAACGGGGCAGTAGCCAATAGCTTTCGTCTCTTAATTTATTCTGAGCATGTGTGGCACTTTGTGCGTCGGATTTGTGTACACACGATCGGAATTTCCGACAACGGATTTTGTTGTTGGAAAATTTTATAGCAAGCTCTCAAACTTTGTGTGTCGGAAATTCCGATGGAAAATGTGTGATGGAGCCTACACACGGTCGGAATTTCCGACAACAAAGTCCTATCACACATTTTCCATCGGAAAATCCTATCGTGTGTACAGGGCATAGCAGTGCTCTGTGCCCTGATTGGCTGAAGCGTTCACTGCTTCAGCCAATCAAGGCTTGCAATGCACTGTTCAGCGCCGTGTGACTTTTACTAAGCAATCGCTGTTGGTGAGTCAGTCACACAGATAAGCCAGATAGGCAACGTTATTATAACTCTTCAGTTGTAGAGTATTATTAAACATTGCCAACATACAACACATGAAGAAGGGTATATGAGCTCCCAATATGTGTTGGCTTTATCATCTGAACTTTTTGCTGTGAGAAATTAACTGTTTACTGGGCTTGTTTTTGATTTGAGGTGCTATTATCCATCTATACAGTATATTCTCCAGAATGCCCCAGGGACTGCAGCAACACCCCGCTGATGGATGGCAGTCTAAAACAGCATGATTAGAAAAATCTAATTTCATTAAAGAGGTTCACATCTCAACTCAACTGGAAAAAAACATTTCTTTAGCTGCTGACTTTTAATAACAGGGAACTTACCTGTCCAGGGATCCAACATGGTCCTGCAGTGTTCTGGGACCTGTGACTCTTCCCAGAAGACTGTGGGGAGGGAAGGGGAGAGGACAACTAGGCCTAAGTGATTTCAACGGAAGTGGGAGCAGGTACCTGCCAAAACTAGGTACCCGCTTCTCCCCCCAAAAAAAACATTACCTACCAAATGTGGCAGAGGAGGGGGCTTAAAGTGGAGCTTCCCCTTTTGGATCCAGCACCCCTACCAACCACATTTTTTCAGCTACCTTGTATGAAGAAGATAAACACAGGGAGAGCCAACATCCTTCATGCAGCCGGTGCCTATAGTGGGACTGAACCAAGGACCTTGCACACCAAGGGCATTATTTTATTTATTACAGGAACTTATATAGCCCCATCAATTTACATACATATATTATACATTCACATAAGTTCCTACTCACAAGGAGCTTACAATTTAAGGTCCCTACCTCACATTCATACATACAGTACATATACTAGGGTCAATTTAGACAGGATCCAGTTAACCTGCCAGCTTGTCTTGGGAGTGTGAGAGGAAACCAAAGTACCCGGAGGAAATCCACGCAGGTACAACATGCAAACTCCAGGCAGGTGCTGTGGTTGGGATTTGAACTGACAACTCAAGTGCTGCTAGGCAAAATCGTTAGCCACTTAGCCACTGTGCTACCCATGGCATTGACCACTTATTAGAATAAGAGGTCACAGGGATCTGAGGTCTTCTAAAATCATAATTATCACATAATGCCTATAAAAAAATACAATCTGAATTTTAGACTTACAGTATAAAAAAAAAAACACTAGTTAATTCAGCTATGTTTAAAATAATTAAGCAATAAGAAATGATAAGCCAGCAGTAGGGGCCATTCAGGCTGTGCCACAGTGCAAATGTGCTGAACACAGAACATTAGGAATGTGGTTTGGGTTCGCCACTACTATGGGTTTGTGGCAAATCCTCAGGATTTGGGAGGTTCGCTGCCAGAAATTAGGAACCTAAAAAGTCTTTGCCCCTGGTCAGCTGAGTCTTATCAGTCAAAAATGTAAAGAAATTAATATTGCAGCCTCCATTCTATAAAAGGGTGGGTTTTACAGCAGCCATATTCTCAGTGTGGATTGGTACTGTTATGGATAGATGACCATTCCTGAATTTAACTTTGTATCAGCCTCTAGCAAGGAGCCAATCAGCTCTGCTGCAGCGCTCATGTGCAAGAGATTGATAAAAGGAGAGCAGATTCCCAAAAGACGTCATCTATGGCGAAACGCGTCAGCCGGAGCATGTTTTGACGTCATCACACTCACTGGAAGTGACAGGGAAATGCAGTTTCTTGTGTGATTTGGAATCTTTTCTTACAGCGCTATTCCTCTAATATTGTTAGTAAGTACAATTTTAGTGTTTTGAATACATTGTAAATCAATTTTCACGCTATGTGGTGCCTATAGATGTCTTTCTGTTTTTACATACCTGAAGAAATAACTGCTTGGAGTTAACACCCCTGTTATGTAAGATGTTTATGGGGAAGTGATGTGATATTGGCATACAGAAGATTGTATTCATACACTGAGCACTTTCTTTTTCTATGAACATTTATTGGACACTTTTTGAGTTTTATTTTTTGAGTTTGATTTACATGTATAAAGTTTTGTGGAGCGCAGCACATTGATTCGCTTTTGGCTCTCCAGTCACAGCCTAGAGAAGGGACAAGGCTGTACTGGTTGGCAGAGCTGTGTAAATCTTAGGACTGGATTGACAGAAATACAAAACTTTTTGAAGATAAAAAAGCTACTTATTATGTATTTAATCTGTGTATTTAGTTATTTGCCTGGAGTTCATCTTTAACCACTTGCCGACCAACGGCCGCAGTTTTACTGCGGCAAAATGGCATGGCTGGGCGAAAGGACGTTACCTTACATCGCTTCGCCCTGTGGCCACTAGGGGCGCGCGTGCGCCCCCGCTGCTCGTCCCCAGAGCCGATGCGAGTTCCCGGTGGGCGCGATGACTGCCGGGCTCCCGCGATCGCTCGTGACACAGTGAGAACCGGGATCTGTGTGTGTAAACACACAGATCCCGGTTCTCTGAGGGGAGAAGAGACAGATTGTCTGTTCATACAATGTATGAACAGCGATCTGTCATCTCCCCTAGACAGTCCCATCCCCCCTTCAGTTAGAACACACACTAGGGAACACAGTTAACCCCTTGATCGCCCCCTAGTGTTAACCCCTTCCCTGCCATTTTTACAGTAATCAGTGCATTTTTATAGCACTGATCACTGTATAAATGCCAATGGTCCCAAAATGTGTCAAAAGAGTCTGATGTGTCCACCATAATGTCGCAGTCCCGATAAAAATTGCAGATCACCGCCATTACTAGTAAAAAAAAATAAAATAAAATGCTATAAATATATCCCCTATTTTGTAGACGCTATAACTTTTGCGCAAACCAATCAATATACGCTTATTGTGATTTTTATTACCAAAAATATGTAGAAGAATACATATCGGCCTAAACTGGGAAAAAATTAGCTTTTTTAAAAAAAAATTGGGGATATTTATTAAAGCAAAAAGTACAAAATGTTGCGTTTTTTTTTCAAAATTGTGGTTCTTTTTTTGTTTCAAAAAATTAAAACCGCAGAGGCGATCAAATACCACCAAAAGAAAGCTCTATTTGTAGGAAAAAAAGGACGTCAATTTTATTTGGGTGCAACGCCGCACGACCGCGCAATTGTCAGTTAAAGCGACGCAGTGCCGAATCGCAAAAAATGCTCTGGTCATTCAGCAGCCAAATCTTCCGGGGCTGAAGCGGTTAAAACAACTTATTTCTGTAATGTCTTTTGACATCTTGTTCTTTTTTTTTTTTTACATTGGTTGGCTACTGTTCATCACAGCTTGTTAATAGTGCCAACTCGGATAAGGGCTTGACAACGGTGGCTGTGTTATCGCCTTGTCACTTGTAGCGGCACAGACTGACATGCTCTGCACTGCGCATTCCTGGAAGAAGAAGGTAAGTGTTTCATATGTCAGACAAGAACCGCCCTGCAAAGCCGTCTATAGCAGTAATGGTGATGATGCATATCAGCAGATGAAGTGCAAAGCATTGTTCCGAGATTGGACATATCATTGCAATTAGCTCTAATTACCACCTCATTTTATTCTAAGTAGTGGTGGCAAGTCATGGCTGGAAGTGATTATACCCTTTCAGAATAAATTTACTCTTTCTTTGTTTTTGTTCCAAAATGTTTAGCAATGAATGTCGTTATTATGGCAATGCCTTTCCCACGAAATAAAAATACATTTACCTTTGTTTTTTCCAGCCTGTCTACTATTGAGAATGTTAAAGTAGAACTCAGGGCAAACATTAAAGTGGTTGTAAACCTCTGAAATGAGAAATGAAAAAGCATATCCTCTCTCTGCTACCTCCAGAGACCCTTCTGATCTTTTATCCTAACACCAAGCAAGCCCATGAGATGGCACTGCCCCACCCTCCAGCACACAGCAGGTGACTGACAGCCTCGGCTGTGCATGTTTCCTTATGAGGCTGTTTGGAGAGGGGGTGTGTCCAATCCCTCCACTCAAGTCTCAGATTACACTCAACTCTCCTTTCTATGCTGTGCAGTGTGTGACATCAGATCCCTACCCCCCGCCTTCTGAAGCTTAGAAATGCTGTGTAAACTGTGCACTTTGAACAGCTATAGAGGAGAGATGGCTACAGATAGACAGGTACAACTTACGTAAGATGATTTGTTTCAACTCTATGTGAGGCCAGTCACTTCACTGAGTATAGGTAAGGGTTTACAACCACTAGGGCATTGATTAGTGTGAGACATGTGAAAGCAGTCAGGAACTGCTCAGGCACCAGGGTTTACATGACTGTATCATCTTTCAGCCAGCATTAAAGTGGTGTTCCGGCCGAAATTATATTTTTAAATAAAAATACCCCCATAATACACAAGCTTAATGTATTCTAGTAAAGTTAGTCTGTAAACTAAGGTCTGTTTTGTTAGTTTATAGCAGTAGTTTGTTATTTTATAAACTTACAGCAGGCCGTGGCCATCTTAAGTGTGGGCATCTGAAGCCAGACTGTATTTCTTCCTGGATCTCATCCTTGCAGATCTCGCACATGCTCAGTGCAGCACAAGCAGTGTAATAGGTTTCAGGTCAGGTTACCTTAGCAATGGCAGTTTCAAAGGAAGTATCCGCCCCTTCCCAGAAGGCATTGCAAACAGGAAATGATGCGATGGGCCGCGGCCAGGGAGGAGGAAGTGAAAAATGAATGCAGTAGGTGCTGAGAAAAAAAATTTAAAAATATCCAATTTGTTCACAGTGCACAGTTTAGTGAGGAATGCTGAAGAGTTGTAAAAGAGGGTGGAACTCCAATTTAAGTCCAGGAAGTAAAAGGGAACCCTGGGTGATGTCTGAACAAAAATGGTGTTGTGCTTCTGGGGAAAAAAGCAGATGAAGGCAGTACCACGATGAAGGGGCAGCACCATGTTCTCTGAGAGAGGAAGCAAATCCTGGGAAGTGTTATACTTAAAGTGATTGTAAAGCCTCGTTTTTTTTCTAGAAAAATAACAAACATGTTATACTTACCTGCCCTGTTGCAGTGGATTTGCACAAAGCAGTCCAGATCCTCCTCTTCTCGGGTGCCTCTTCTGTGCTGCTGACCCCTCCCTCCTGTTGAGTGCCCCCACAGCAAGCAGCTTGCTATGGGGGCACCCCAGCCGTGTGTCCATTCAGACATGGCCCGACCCCACCCCTTCTCTCTCCTGATTGGCTAGCCAACTTTGATTTACAGCAGCGGGAGCCAATGGTGCCGCTGCTGTGTCTCAGCCAATGAGGAGGAAAAGTCTCGTACACATCTCAGGAGGGATTTTGGTCCACTCTTCTTTATACTCTTCTCTAAATCCTTAAGGTTTCTTGATTGTCGCTTGGCAACTCGAAGTTTCAGCTCCCTCCATACATTTTCTATAGGATTAAGGTCTGGAGACTGGCTAGGCCACTTCATGACCTTAATGTGCTTTTTCTTGAGCCACTCCTTTGATGCCTAGGCGGTATGTTTTGGGTCATGGTCATGCTGGACGACCCATCCACGACACATCTTCAGTATTCTGGAGCGCCGTGTTTGACTATGACCCTAAGAACACCATCCCTACAGTCAAGCACTTTGCTGCATTGAGGGGCCAATGGACGGGGCTATGTGTTGTAAAATCTGTGGATGAGAACTTTCTTCCCTCAGCCAGAACACTGAAGATGGGTTCATGGATGGATCTTCCAGCAGAACAATGACCGAAAACATACGGCCAAGGCAACAAAGATGTGGCTCTCCAGCTGTTGTGGAACCACAAGTCCCATGAGGCAATGCAAGGCTGACAGTAACAAGCATGACTCCCAAAGGCAGAAGCATAATGGGGACAGCTAGAAGGCAACGGGTTGAGCACCCATGCTCTAAAAGAATCACATTAAGGTCATGAGGTGGCCTAACCAGTCTCCAGATCTTAATCCTATAGAAATTTATGGAGGGGGCTGAAACTTCGAGTTGCCAAGAGACAGCCTAGAAACCTTAAGGATTTAGAGAAGATCTGTAAAGAAGAGTGGACCAAAATCCCTCCTGAGATGTGTGCAAACCTGGTCACCAACTACAAGAAACGTCTGACCTCTGTGCTTGCCAACAAGGGTTTCTCCACCGAGTACTAAACAGTGTTAATTTTGGCAGCAAATTTCAATTTTGTTTTAGTCTTAGGACTAAAATGGCATTTTAGTTTTAGTGCCATTTTAGTCTTCTGCAATTGTTTTAGTTTTAGTCCCTTTTAGTCGACTAAATCTCCAGTACATTTTAGTTGACTAAAACTCATTTTAGTCATCTAAAATCTAATGGGTGTAATTAAATTGTAATGCATTAGTTAACATTTCTCTACAATTTCCAAACTCATTATATACTGCTGGAGTGAAAAATCTAATATGTTATTTATTATGGTATTGAGGTATGAACGTGCACTACAGACCAGTGTTCATTTTGAAGTCAAATTTCAATTTAGTTTTAGTCTTCTGCCCCGTACACACGGTCGGACATTGATCGGACATTCCGACAACAAAATCCTAGGATTTTTTCTGACGGATGTTGGCTCAAACTTGTCTTGCATACACACGGTCACACAAAGTTGTCGGAAAATCCGATCGTCCTGAACGCGGTGACGTAAAACACGTACGTCGGGACTATAAACGGGGCAGTAGCCAATATCTTTCATCTCTTTATTTATTCTGAGCATGCGTGGCACTTTGTGCGTCAGATTTGTGTACACACGATCGGAAATTCCGACAACGGATTTTGTTGTCGGAAAATGTTATATCCTGCTCTCAAACTGTGTGCCGGAAAATCCAATGGAAAATGTGTGATGGAGCCCACACACGGTCAGAATTTCCGACAACAAGGTCTTATCACACATTTTCCGTCGAAAAATCCGACCGTGTGTAGGCTCCATCACACATTTTCCAATCGGATTTTCCGACACACAGTTTGAGAGCAGGCTATAAAATTTTCCGACAACAAAATCCGTTGTCGGAATTTCCGATCGTGTGTACACAAATCCGACGCACAAAGTGCCACGCATGCTCCAACCATTAGTATTTTGACTAAAATGCCATTTTAATTTTAGTCATATTTTAGTCATCTCAGTTGTTTTAGTTTTAGTCGTATTTTAGTCGACCAAAATAATATTCATTTAGTCGACTAAAATGTTTTAGTCGTTTTAGTCGACTAAATTAACACTGGTACTAATGCCGTGTACACACGGCGGAATTTTCGGCTTTTCCGACGGACTTTCGAATGAACAGACTTGCCTACACACGATCACACCAAACTCCGATGGATTCGTACGTGATGACGTACGACCGGACTAAAATAAGGAAGTTGATAGCCGGTAGCCAATAGCTGCCCTAGCGTCGGTTTTCGTCCGTCGGACTAGCATACAGACAAGCGGATTTTTCGACCGGACTCGAGTCCGTCGGAAAGATTTGAAACATGTTCCAAATCTAAAGTCCGTCAGATTTTCGACCGAAAAAGTCCGCTGCAGGTCCGATGAAGCCCACACACGGTCGGATTGTCCGACGGATTCGCCCCGTCGGGCCAGTCCGGTCGAAAAGTCCGCCCGTGTGTACACGGCATTAGTCATGTTTTGTTGGGGATCAAATACTTATTATACCCACTGAACTGCAACTCAGTTTATAACATTTGTATCGTGTTTTTTTCTGGATTTTTGGTTGATTTTTTTCTCTATCATTTAAAATACACCTATGATAAAAATTATAGACCCTTAATTCCTTTGTCAGTGGGCAAACTTACAAAATCTGCAGGGGATCAAATAATTATTTTCCCCACTGTATAATATGCTCTTAGCATGAAAAAAATATCTGATGATAAGTCTTCTTTAAGTTTCCCTCTGCTTTTTTTATTTTGCACTTTTGCAAGCAGACAGGGCAACTAATGAATCTTCCTAGAAATCATTAATAGGTTAAGTACAGACCAGTGCAGTCCAGCCAATGCCAGATGGAAATGTTTAAATTAATAAGAAACAAGACATTTTTTTGGTCTTCATTTTTTTCTGTCTTTACCACTTAAGCATTTGGATTTACTTTGCCGAAACACTTTTACTGAGAAAAAATATCGCCCTGAGGGCAGCTATATACATATTACAACGATTGCATTAAAACTAATTACATCATCCGAAATGCTTCTTAAGATCGTTTTAGTAAATGTGCTCAAAACATTGAGAGTGGGAGGTACTGCTTTCACTATGATCACCTGAGCAGTCTCTGCGTCGTGATAAGATCCACCGCACCCCCTGCATTCCTTTACACACACAATGTATAGACCAAGGAGGATATTCAGTGAGCCTGAACCTCAAATGAAATATATAGTCGTTATAATGGGTTTAGATAATAACAGATTTGTTTGATGTAAACGCTTTGTGTAATTTGTAATGAAATGTATGTGAGTGCAATCATATTTGCTCATTACAGAGGCAGGTGCTGCTTCCTACTTTGCAGCGCTATGGTTGAACTTTACTGCTCCTCTTCACCAGGAGTGAGCTCAGGTTTGGTCCGGTCTTTGGTTCAGGCTGAACCCAGAAGGAAGCTGTCACTTCTGGTTATTGCTGCCCAATCAGCATTCCCCGCCCCAAAACTGCACATACACAAAGGGGTGGGGATGCCCCTGACATTATTGCCCTAATATAGCCACATTGTCAACTAAATCTAGTCTCGAAGAAAAAGAAGAACGGCTGCACATCCAAAGGTTCCAAATGCCTTTATTGAAATGACACCAAGGACACCAGAAAGCAGTCACGCAGACGCGTTTCACACATACATCTTGTGCCATGTTTAAGCTATGACTAAGCACAAGATGTATGTGTGAAACGCGTCGTTTTAACTAACAATTGCGCGGTCGTGCGACGTGGCTCTCAAACAAAATTGACGTCCTTTTTTCCCCACAAATAGAGCTTTCTTTTGGTGGTATTTGATCACCTCTGCGGTTTTTATTTTTTGCGCTATAAACAAAAAAAGCAATAATTTTGAAAAAAACGCATTATTTTTTACTTTTTGCTATAATAAATATCCCCAAAAGATATATATAAAAAAACATTTTTTTTCCTCAGTTTAGGCCGATACATATTCTTCTACATATTTTTGGTAAAAAAAATCGCAATAAGCGTTTATTGATTGGCTTGTGCATAAGTTATAGCGTCTACAAAATAGGGGATATTTTTATGGCATTTTTATTAATAATTTTTTTTTTTTACTAGTAATGGCGGCGATCAGCGATTTTTATCGTGACTACGATATTATGGCAGACACATCGGACACTTTTGGCGTGATTTTGGGACCATTCACATTTATACAGTGATCAGTAATAAAAAGAAAAACTGCGCTGCAGAGCAAAAAAGGTCAAAGGTAAAAGCTGCACACAAAATACACCAATATCTGTGTATACCATGAAAAATAAAAAATAAATAAAGTGCGCTAATTATATGAAAATACACACATAGATGTGAATACATGTGGGTGGTAGTAAAAACCCCAATCTACTGAGAGCAAGTAAATGACTCCATGAGTGGTAGAAATATATAAGTGCAAAACATAAAAACTCAAAGAAGAAACAAAAAATGTGTACATGTGAAGTACAATGATATTAATAGCGTGAAAATCTGAAAATCAAACAAACTCAGTCCATGGGTTGGAACATAAAAAGTTCATCAGTGAAAAAAAGCTTCCATCCACTATACAGCTCAGCAGCAACTAATCCCCCTATGAGTGGATTGACAAAGGAGAGAGATGTGCAGGATGGTGCAAATCCACTGACGGTGACTCCAATAAGTGAGAAAGTGATAAAGGTGGACAATTACCCTCTGTGTTGGACCCCCTCCTTGGCAGGGTCTATCAGGCATGCAGATTTTTGCCCTCTGCAGGGACCGTGTAATGAGAAGATCTCCCCAGCAGCTGTCAGGAATGTTGTCTCCGATCCGGGCTGGTCCAAGTGAAACGCCTGGAGAGGGGGGAAGGAAAGCTCTCTTGCTCCCAGTGTGGCAAAGGAAAAAGCAAAAGAGCGGAGCTCCAATAGTGTAAGAAGTTTCGGAATGTATTCAATAAAAGTACAGACCGCAACGGAGAGTGCACGCTCCGTGAGGTAAAAATACAATTAAAAACAAGCCGGCATATAAGAATCGTAATAACCCGTGCATAACATGGGGCAATCGTGACGGCTTACAACGTAGCCACGCCCTACATGTTTCGCCATTAGTAGACGTCTTCAAAGGGGCACGGGCTACGTGTTAAGCCATCCCCTATATAGTATAACAGTGCACACCAAGCCTCGTTTTCACCTCCGCTCTCAGGGAAGGGAAAACCTCACGGCTTGTTTTTAATTGTATTTTTACCTCACGGAGCGTGCACTCTCCGTTGCGGTCTGTACTTTTATTGAATAAATTCCGAAACTTTTTACACTATTGGAGCTCCGCTCTTTTGCTTTTTCCTTTGCCACACTGGGAGCAAGAGAGCTTTCCTTCCCCCCTCTCCAGGCGTTTCACTTGGACCAGCCCGGATCGGAGACAACATTCCTGACAGCTGCTGGGGAGATCTTCTCATTACACGGTCCCTGCAGAGGGCAAAAATCTGCATGCCTGATAGACCCTGCCAAGGAGGGGGTCCAACACGGAGGGTAAGAGTCCACCTTTATCACTTTCTCACTTATTGGAGTCACCGTCAGTGGATTTGCACCATCCTGCACATCTCTCTCCTTTGTCAATCCACTCATAGGGGGATTAGTTGCTGCTGAGCTGTATAGTGGATGGAAGCTTTTTTCACTGATGAACTTTTTATGTTTGAACCCATGGACTGAGTTTGTTTGATTTTCAGATTTTCACGCTATTAATATCATTGTACTTCACATGTACACATTTTTTGTTTCTTCTTTGAGTTTTTATGTTTTGCACTTATATATTTCTACCACTCATGGAGTCATTTACTTGCTCTCAGTAGATTGGGGTTTTTAATACCACCCACATGTATTCACATCTATGTGTGTATTTTCATATAATTAGCGCACTTTATTTATTTTTTATTATACAGTGATCAGTGCAATTAAAAATGCATTGATTACTGTGTAAATGTGACTGGCAGTGAAGGGGTTAACCACTAGGTGGCTCTGTAGGGATTAAGTGTGTCCTAGGGAGTGATTCTAACTGTGGGGGGGGGGAACTGTGTGTGACACGACACTTCTCACCGCTCCTGATCACAGGGAGCGGTGATCAATGTCCTGTCATTAAGCAGAATGGGGAAATGCTTGTTTACATCAGCATTTCCCTGTTCTTCCTCCCCGTGACACGATCGCGGGTATCCCCGAGAACATCGAGTCCGCGGGAGCCACGATCGCACTCACGGAGGTCGCAGCGCGCACGTGCCCGTAAACCGCTTCTTAAAGGGCAACGTACAGGTACGTTAATCTGCCTGTACGTGCCCTTCTGCCGACGTATATCGTTGTGAGCGTCAGCAAGCGGTTAAAACAGGCACATCTAAGTATGCAGGTATCCGGGGTAAAGCTGTCCACATAGACCGTCCTTCTCACTGCCATCTACGTCATCCCTTCCATGCTGCACTCCACCAACACTTCAAGTCTTCGCTTTCAGATCGCTCCACTGCAGGGTAGTCTTCCCGGTCATGATTACAGCCTGACAGCGCTCAGAGCCGGCGGTGAGGAGGATGGTCTATGTGGACAGCTATACCCCGGAAGCCTGTAACCATAAAATGTAAAATGTAACCATATTGCTACACTTAGAGGCGCCTCTCTTCTCTTTTATACTCTGGAGCTCCTGCTGGATTTTGGTTCTAATCCCCTTGTGGAGGCTTCCATTTGTGGATGGACATTTTATGGTTACACAACCTGGTCACATTGCTAAAATCTTTTTATATGGATTATAAACTGAAGGATTTATGAATAAATGGTTGTGGAACGAATCATTTGAGTTTCCATTTTTTTATTATGGGGAAATTTGCTTTGATATACGAGTGCTTTGGATTACAAGCATGTTTCTGGAACGAATTATGCTCGCAATCCAAGGTTTTACTGTATAATGTTTGGGGGTTCTAAGTCGTTTTCTAGCAAAAAGTACTGATTTTAACCATACCTCCCAACTTTTTGAGATGGGAATGAGGGACACCCATCAGCAAAAGTATGCAGGCATAGGACACACCCCTTGCCACGCCCCCCTTAAAGGAGAATTGTACAAAAAAACAAGATTGGTTAAAACTACAAGTGATTTTTTTTACCGCTACTATTCCTTTATATTGGCTTTTGTAATTTACAAATGCAGCAATTTAGAAATATGATGAAAGGTTTAGCGCTGGAAAACACTTTTTGATAGGTAAAAAGTGCATTTTATATACAACTATATAGATCAGACAGAAATGAGGGACATTGCTCCAAATCAGGGACAGTCCCTCGAAATCAGGGACAGTTGGGAGCTATGTTTTAACTTGTAAGCAACAGAAACAGAATAAGGCCTGGTCTTCAAGTGGTTAACTATCCTTCCTTTGAATTCTTCAGGAGCAGAAACTTTGCATGGAGCCTCTGACCAGAGCCAGATTACAGTTTATTTGTGATTGTTATTCATGAAGTAAAATCTTGTAAAGACACGACTGCTGTCATTCAGAGATCACAGACGGCGCACACCTTGGTCCTTTCTACAGAGAACATTCTTATTTGCATACAGAGGGCTTGCTGGAACCCTTCCCCTTCCCATATTTGCATTCATTCAAATTCTGAAGGCCACCGTCCTTTTCTCTAAGAAGAATGTCTGTGGTCAGGTAGTCGGAAGCCAGACAAGGACTTGAGACTCGGAATAATACTCCCGTGATGTAGAACAATACTTCACTTAAATTTTATGTAAATATTTGATAACTGTCATGAATGGAGTCATGACTGAACACGATGGACGGGGACTAGTCGGTGCATTTACTTTGATGATGCTGAATCCATCCCAGAGGAAGCACCTTGTATGATACATTCCTCATAAACCCAGTTATGTGTGTAGTTGTGTCCTTCAAAGAGACTGAAATAGTTTCTTAATAGTTTTCCTTTTCAGGGATTTCAATTAAACCAACATTATAGGTTTGGAGAAACTCCTTTAAAGCTATAACTAGCTTTAAAAATTCTTTTGATTTGTTAGTTTTGTGTTACGGGGGATTTCCACTGCAAATAAACATTGAAAACGGAACTTGACTACATTCACAACTGACATACACCATACCTCCCAAACTTTTGAGATGGGAATGAGGGACACCTATCAGCAAAAGCATGCAGGCATAGGACACACCCCCTGGCTACGCCCCCTTAAAGGAGAATTGTACAAAAAAAAAACAAGATTGGTTAAACCCACAAGTGCTTTTTTACCACTACTATTCCTTTATATTGGCTTTCGAAATTTACAAATGCAGCAATTTAGAAATCGGATGAAAGTTTTAGCACTGTAAAAAACTTTTTGATAGATAAAAAGTGCATTTTGTATACATCTATATAGATCAGACCAAAACAAGGGACAAATGAGGAGTAATGAGGGACAGGGGGACATTGCTCCAAATCAGGGACAGTCCCTCGAAATCAGGGACACTTGGGAGCTATGCATACACTCACCAGCCACTTTATTAGGTACACCTGTTTAATTGCTTGGTAGCACAAATTGCTAATCAGCAAATCACATGGTAGCAACTTAGACATCTAGACATGGTGAAGACAACTTGCTGAAGTTCAAACCGAGCATCAGAATGGGTAAGAAAGGGGATTTAAGTGACTTTGAATGGGGCAAGGTTGATGGTGCTAGATGGGCTGGTCTGAGTAATTAAAAAACTGCTGATCTACTGAGATTTTTATGACCAACGATCTCTAGGGTTTACAGAGAATGGTCCAAAAAAGTGAAAATATCCAGTGAGTGGCAGCTGGCCACTGATAGGTGGCACTGATTGGCCCTGATTTGCAGCACTGATGGGTACTGATAGGCACTGCTTGGTGGCACTGATAGGTGACACTGATTGACACTAATTGGCAGCACTGATTGGCACTGATAGGCAGCACTGATGGGCCCTGATTGGCACTGATAGATGGCACTGATTGGCAACATTTAGTGGCACTGATGGGCATTGATAGGCAGCACTGATTGTCAGCACAGATTGTCACCGATAGATGCCACTGATAGTTTGGTTTGTTGGTGCCTGTAGGTGGCAATAAGGCACCTAAAATAATAAAATTAGACCTGCAAAGCTTTAAACAAATCTGCCATAAATGTCTGCTTTATTCAAACAAGCCAAGTGTATTTTATAGGTGAGTATTGGGAGGGATTACGTTAGTATACATCTACATACCACCACACCTGGAGCCACTTACCCTAATTATATACTACCCTTTTCCTATTACTTTTTTAGTTACCTTGTATGTCCCCACACCCTGACATATGTGCAAATTGCGGCTACTTCCGGGCTTTGGAGGCCCTGGTGGTTGCTCCCTTTTTTGGAGGGGTCTTGCTGTCTGGTACCTACAGCGCAAGTGAGTTCAGATATATTCTTCACATACATTAAATGTATTTTTTTTGCAGCAGTTTGTTTTTATTTTATAATTGTAAGTTGTTTTGTAAGGTACATTGTTACTAAAAATATTTTTCTATATAGAAATATTCAAGCTCCTGAAGAAGCGATGGTTAAAGTCGCGAAACATGTAGAGCAGAACGGTTTTTAATCTATAAGTGGAAAAGTGGAACCCCAACTAAGAGGATACCCTCGTGTGAACGCATCTTCAGTATTGTCACACAGGAAACGATATCTAGTCCTTATATTAGGGGAACCACAAACTTTTATTTTTAACGCTATATGTGTATTGTGATATTGTGGTATATATGTATATTAATAAATTAATTTTGTTAAAAAAACCTATATACGTGCCTTTAAAGTCCATCTTTCCAAACATTGCAAATTCCAGATGCCACTGATAGGCAACACTGATTGGCAGCACTGATGGGCACTGATAGGTGGCACTAATTGGAAGCACTGATAGGCAGCACTGATTGGCACTGATTGAAAGCACTGATTGGCACTGATAGGCAGCACTGATTGGCACTGATAGGTGGCATTGGTTGGCACTGATAGGCGGCACTGATTGGCAGCACAGATTGGCACTGATAGGCAGCACTGATGGGCGGCATTGATAGGCAGCACTGGCGTGCCTTGATTGGCACTGATTGGCAGATTTTAGTGGCACTGACTGGCAGCAAGCTTGAAGACATGAGAATGAACTCTGTTACACCTTTGGCTCAGGGCAATTGGTAGCACATGCCTGATGAAGGGGTCCTGCGTGGCTCTAAAATGTTGCTATCTGCTGTAACAATGTGATCGCTGATTAAAGCTTTGGATGCACTCTGTAGATCCTTAGTGTGCTGGTGACTTTTTTTGCTTTGACTTGACACGGTTCCAGCCGTTGGTCGCTACAGCACCCACTTAGATGCACAGCTATTTCTACAGGAATGTGTGTGTTGGGATTAGTGCTTTGGAAGGTATCCCATCTGGAGAAGAAGCAGGGGGGGTCCTGACTCCTGAGACTGCTTATTGGGAACACTGAACATAATATAGCTATTACATAGAAGAACTGGCAAGCTGCAATATATGACAGTTTTGTATTTGGGTTGAGACACACTTTAAAGCGGAGCTCCCCCTGAAAGGGGAAGATCCGCTTGTCTGCATCACCCTCCTCATTTTGCACCTTTTGGGGGGGAGCGGGTACCTGGTTTTGACAGGTACCCGCTCCCACTTATGGCTAATGCCGCGTACACATGATCGGAAATTCCACCAGCAAAACTCAGAGGAGAGCTTTTTGTCGGAAAATGCAACCGTGTGTATGCTTCATCGGTCTTTTGCTGGTGGAATTCTAGCCAGCAAAAGATTGGGAGCAGGTTCTCTATTTTTTGGTCGGGAAAAGTTCCTATCCGAAAATGCGATCGTCTGTACAAATTCCGACGTGCAAAATTACTACGCATGCTCGGAAAAACAATACGATGCATGCTCAGAAGCATTGAACTTCATTTTGTCGGCTCGTCATAGTGTTGTACGTCACCACGTTCTTGACGGTCGAAAGTTCAGAGAACTTTTGTGTGACCGTGTGTATGCAAGGCAAGCTTGAGCGGAATTCCGTTGGAAAAACCATCCAAGTTTTTTCCAACAGAAATTCCGCTCGTGTGTATGGGGCATAAGTTTTTAGTCTGCACCATTCACAAAATGCAGTGCGATTCACGCATGTGCAGTAGGGAACCGGCTGTGAAGCCACAGGGCTTCACTGACTGTTTCCCTTAGTCAAGATGATGGCGCCTGCACCCGATAGCTGATTAAAAAAACAGCTCAGGTGAGGACACCTCTGGATTCCTGAACAGGTAAGTGCCCTAATACAGGGGTCTCCAACCCCCAGGCTGCGGCCCGTTTACAGGCGGGCAGCGAAGTCTGCACAATCTGGGGTGCGGCGGCAGCGGGTGAGCAGAGAGATCACCGCAAAAAGCCCCATCGCTACACTGTTGGGAGTGAAGCAGGCAAGCAGAGAGATGACATCATCTCCCACCGCCCGCCAGCATCACCGCTGTTCCGCCCACACAGCACAGCCGGTATACTGTTGGAGTTGAAGCAGGGGAGCAGAGAGATGACATCATCTCTCACCATCCACCCCGCATCACCGCTGTTCTCTCTCACGTGGAACCCACCACTCCACTGCACTGCCTCTATGCTTAGTGACAATTTGCATCTAGGAAGCAGGAGACAGTGGCATGTGCAATCTGCATCTGGTGGCATGTGGCTGCGGCAATCTGCATCTGGTGGCATGTGGCATATGACTGTGGCAATCTGCATCTGGTGGCATGTGGCAAGTGACTGTGGCAATCTGCATCTGGTGGCATGTGGCAAGTGACTGTGGCAATCTGCATCTGGTGGCATGTGGCATATGACTGTGGCAATCTGCATCTGGTGGCATGTGGCATATGACTGTGGCAATCTGCATCTGGTGGCATGTGGCAAGTGACTGTGGCAATCTGCATCTGGTGGCATGTGGCAAGTGACTGTGGCAATCTGCATCTGGTGGCATGTGGCATATGACTGTGGCAATCTGCATCTGGTGGCATGTGGCAAGTGACTGTGGCAATCTGCATCTGGTGGCATGTGGCAATCTGCATCTGGTGGCATGTGGCAATCTGCATCTAGTGGCATGTGACTGTGGCAATCTGCATCTGGTGGCATGTGGCAAGTGACTGTGGCAATCTACATCTGTGGCAATCTGCATCTGGTGGCAACCTGCATCTGGTGGCATGTGGTAAGTGACTGTGGCAATCTGCATCTGGTGGAAATCTGCATCTGGTGGCATGTGACTGTGGCAATCTGCATCTGGTGGCATGTGACTGTGGCAATCTGCATCTGGTGGCATGTGACTGTGGCAATCTGCATCTGGTGGCATGTGACTGTGGCATGTGGCAATCTGCATCTTGTGGCATGTGACAATCTGCATCTGGTGGCATGTGACTGTGGCATGTGGCAATTTGCATCTCGTGGTAGGCGATGTGGCAAGTGGCAATCTGGTGATAGGCACCGTGGCAAGCTGCATCTGGTGGCAAGTGACAAGCTGCATCTGGTGGCAGATTCTGCATTATGGTGAGTTGAACTATTTAATTTCATATTATAATATAATAATAAAAATATTGCGCTTCAATCATCCTGACACCATATTAACCATGGTGTTGTGATGATTGAAGTGCTAACACCAGCCTTTTTCTGACAAATTGGCCGCAAACAAAGGCAGCTTCACCCAGACAACCCCCCCCCCCCCCCCCCCCCTCGGGCCTTGGCACAATTTTCATCCACAATGCCAAAAAGGTTGGGGACCACTGCCCTAATATTAAAAGTCAGCAGCTACAGTATTTATAGCTGCTGACTTTTAACTTTTTCTGAAGGAGTCTGAAGCTCCTCTTTAAAGCAGATCTGAGCACCATAAACCAAAATCACTAATTCATTTTTATTATTCAAAGCAAACTCCCCCATCCATCCATGTCTCCATGATTTCTTTTGTTGAGAAATCACTTTGAAAAACACCCCCCTAACATTTCTGGCTATGGCCACCTTAAGTAAGGGCACATGATTCATTTAGCATTTTCTTCCTGGAATCCATCTACATACCTTCCAACATTTTGAGATGGGAATGAGGGACACCTACTAGCAAATGTATGTAGGCATAGGAAACGCCCCCTGCCACACCCCCTTAAAGGAGAATTAACCAAAAAAAAGGTTTTAATTTAAATCAACAAGTGCTTTTTTTACCAATACTATTCCCTTATATTTGCTTTTAAAATTGACAGATGTAGCAATTTAGAAATTGGATGAAAGGTTTAGCACTGGGAAACACTTTTTGAAAGACAAAAAGTGCATTTTATATACAACTATATAGATCAGACCAAAATGAGGGACAAATGAGGACGGACAGAGGGACAGAGGGACATTGCTCCAAATCAGGGACAGTCCCTCCAAATCAGGGACAGTTGGGAGCTATGCCCTCTGCCCTTAGCTCAAGCATGCAGTCAGGAGACTGTGCTTAGCTGAGAATACCCCTCCTCCTCTCCTCACCTTCTGAAGACTCTTGCTATGACATCATTTGCCTTGGCAATAAACCAGGAAGTAATTGAAGAAATATATATTAAAAAAAAAAAGTTTAAAACAAGTAAATATGATAAACTTTCCTATCTATTTACTGAGACTAGAAGCATGAGGATTAAAAATAATCAATATTGATTGGGAGAGTGAAGTTGTTGCAAGAGTGGATCACTTGGATCCCTTCGATGACCTGGATCATGCAAGTCATAAGAGTGAGGAATGGGGTATTTTTCTATCTTTAGAAAGCACAATGGAAATAAAGATTATGTGTTATATGACATTATTCAGCATTCCATACGCTCCAGCCATAAACTGTTTTTCAAGCCCTGATTGCGGAATGAGCCGAGTTGGGAGTCTGGCAAGGTTGGGGTTTAAGGCACATCTAGAGGTGGTGGCTTCTTGCAGCTGTCAGACGTATTTTGACTTCCACATGCTCGGCTGTTTTGTCCTCTCTCTCCGTGCGGAGAGTTTTTGTTTTACAAGCACATTTTTTTCCCACAAACTCAAGACCTGCCTTTGATCCCGTCTGCCTCCTCTGAGGAATGGGCACATTTTTTCACATAGGTAACAATTAGGAGTATATGATTTCTTTCAGCACAATTTGTGCCAACTGTGGTGCACATATTCACAACCACATGTGGAGCTCACTTTTTTTAATTGACTTTTGCTGCGTACAGTCCCAGATGGTGGGAAAGTGGCCACTGATCCCGTATAGCATCAGCATCATGAATACAGTGAAGAAGAAAAGTTTACACATCTGATCTTTACTACCATGCTTTAGTTTAATAATTTTCTGGTATTACAAGTACAATTATTTTAAATTTAAAAATTGCATTTTTTTATAGTTTTAAATAAAAGGTACATATCACCACGTCTTACAGGTTGGGTCATACGTAACATTGGGGAAACTGGAAAAGGTAAGGAAGTGTTGTGGTGGAAAAGTAAATCTGTCTTTTTTTTATAGGCAAACTCCACTTAACCACTTGCTTACAGGACACTTATACCCCCCTTCCTGACCAGGCCAATTAGCTTTCATCGGCGTCACACTTTGAATGACAATTGCGCTGTCATGCAACACTGTACCCAAATGAAAATGTTATCATTTTTTCACACAAATAGAGCTTTCTTTTGGTGGTATTTAATCACTGCTGGGTTTTTAATGTGTTGCTAAACAAACTAAAAAATTTTGCTATAAAATTTTACAAACTGGTAATTTTTCTCCTTCACTGATGGGCACTGATAGGCTGTACTGATGGGCAGTATGAGGCGGCACTGATGGCTAGCACTGAAAGGTGGCACTGATGGGAACTGATAGGTGGCATGGAGAGGTGGCACTGGTAGGCACTGATAGGTGGCACTGGTGGGCACTGATTAGCAGTACTGATGGGCACTGATGATAAGGCGCTGATGGGCACTGATTGGCAGCACTGATGGTCACTGATAGGTGGCACTGGTGGGCACTGATTAGCAGTACTAATGGGCACTGATTAGCAGCACTTGAGGGCACTTAGGGGGCCAATGTCCCTCTAACAGAATCCGGTTAACGGCTTTTTTCTTTTCCGGCTTCTGTTTACTTTTGTGATCAGCTGTCATTGGCTGACAGCTGATCAAGTGGTAAAGGGCACGCTGTGATTGGCACTTTACCCTGCTTAGTGATCAGCCGAGTCCCAAGGGGGCACGCAAGCAGCACAAGAACAGGAGGATGTCCATGTATGCCCTCCCGGCATTTTAAGCCCGTGCTGTAGCCATCTTTCGGCTATAGCATGGGCATCAAGTGGTTAAGGCAAGAAAAAAAAATTGATGTAACATATCTGACTTGCCATTTGGTAGTTTAATGCAGTGTTTTTCGATCTCTTTTCAGTCAAGGTACCCTTTAAAATTCCGTACAATCTCTAGGCACCCCATTCTAAAGTTTAAAAACTAAATGAATAGTTTTCAATAATGCAGCAACAACCACACAAGTAGGACACCCACCGTTAAAGGAGATTATTCTTCCAAAGCAAACATATGTTTTGCACACTGGTACTGTTTGGTATTCAAATGTTTCTCTTCTCCCTCAGTTTCTCCGCCTCATTCAGCTAATGTGACCCAGAGCTGATGGAGAGGGGCAGGGTAGGGGCAAACAAGGATGCTGTGCAAGTTCCCAACATCCTCCTAATCAACCGATGATATCATTGGTAGTTAGGACACTGGCAGCTGGATAGTAACTTGTTATGGTGCACAATGGAAACTTGTGACTTTATGTAACTAATAGGTAGGCTTTATCCACCCATTGGCTTATATACAATTTTCGGTAATTTCTAGGCATTTTGCCAAGACACCCCTGAAGTCACCAGAAGGCACCCCAGGGTGCCTGGGCAGGCACCCTGGTTGAAAAAGGCTGGTTTAAAGCCTCATTCACATGGGGTGCATGAATCTGTGAGAGCCGTGTTTACCCACCCAGGGATGCTTAGGTATTCCATGCATCCCTGTGCAGACAGTCCCTTTAATGTCAAGTGGGATGCAGCGACTGCTCGGATGCAGTCCCAATGTGACATCTCTGTGGGTGTCAGGTGCTGGTACAGAGAGTAAAGGAAGAAAGCAATAGACAAAGGGCCAGCATGATAGGGGTTAAGGGGCTTGTTTCAAGGTTTGAGGGTATCTGGTAATGCTGCATGATAGGTTATCAGGCTGTATGGGGCAGGGTTTGAGCAGGGTGGAGAGCAAAGGGGGTGAATGAATCAGTAGACCGGAAGGGGAGGGCCACAGTCGGAGAGGAGAGTGGAGCAACTTCCCACCCTCCCGCCCTGAATATGATGGTTTGGGACCGGTTAGGGAATTGGGGGTCGTTCTAAGCCAGATGTGGTGGTGGCGGGGTGCAAGATCCTTTTTTAGGTTCATATGGACATCAAAGGTATGACGTAGGGAGGGACCTGTCTGAGGTACGGCTCCCAGGTGGTGGATGTGTACCTGCTAGTTGTCTCCGAGTTGGTGGTTTTTGCGGCTGGAGGCCTGTGAAGTGACAAGCAGGTACTGTCCTGGGTTTTATGCCTATTAGGACCTTGTAGCCCTTTCTCTTTAATAAACAGTCTGGTCTGGTTTTTATGTTATGAATGTTAATTATTGGTTATTTATTATTTGTTTAATAAAAAGGCTGCTACGGCCAATTTAACTCCAATTTGTGTGGTGTGGTCACTAAGGGAAAGGTGGCGTTTTTTGGTATAGCAGTAACAAGACATATTTAATACCATAGTCAAGTATTGAATTGGATTGACCATTCTGTATTACTGATCAGCATCGTTCCAAGTGCCTCTCCCAGATTTTTTTAGTTTTTTTTTATGTCTGTCTCCATATTGGGGGGACTCACCCTATTTGTCCTAGTGGCCATTGCGTAAGTGATGACAACAAGTCCAAAATATTTTAGTTGTCACTAGAACAGGATGTGTAAGAAAATCTTCCAACCGGGAAACTTGTTCTGCGAATTTCTTTTGACAGAATGTAATCTTCTCTTACTTACTGTTGTATCTCTAGAAGTGAAAAATAATCTTCGAGTCCCTGATGGGACACAGCAGACAAAAAAATCTTACAGTAGTTCTTACCATTCCATACTTTATACAAAAGTGAAGAAATAGAGTTTTTCCTTTTCATACACTTTAAGGCCTTATGCACATGAGGCTGTGTAATGTAAATTTCCATGCCAGGAATACACGGCTCAAAACATTTTTTGCCAGCACACTATGGATCTTCAAAATAACATCTAAAAGTATATCAAAGCGATCTCATCACAGCAGTAAATTGTGAAGTTGTCACGCACCATCCCTTCATCATCACATGCCTGATGAAGGGGTTCTGTATAGCTCAAAAACATTGCAATTTACTGCTGTGATGTGATCGCTTTAAAACATTTCTGGAGTCTCTTCTGAAGATGCTTTGACTTGTGTTGATACCAGTTCCAAGCAAATACCAGCTCGAAACTGATATCAACACAAGTCCAAATATACGACGCCAGCGCACCATGGATCTTTAAAACAGCATCCAAAATTTTACCAAAGCGATCACAAGTTTCGGGGCCACGCTGCACCCCTTCATCATCACATGCTTGCTGAAAGGGTCCTTGTGGCCCCAAAATGTCACAATTTAATGCTGTGATAGCGTTAATACATTTTTGGATGCTCTTTTGAAGATCCATGGGGTGCGGGCAATTTTGGAGCTGGTATTTGCTATAGCATACACTTGCTTCAAGCCATCCCCAGGAATGTGCATGACAGGAAAATTCTACTGCTGCTTACAGTGGGCCATAAAGACTCGACCACCCATGCTGAGATAAGAGTGGGTGACCCAGCAGGACTTCCTAACCCAACATCTCCAGCGGCTTGGGTGGAGCTATTGCCTAATTAATAACTATCAGCAGAAGGCAAGTCTACAGATCAAAAGAGATAGCGACGAGGGAAGCGCACATTGCTGGTAATGGCACTTAAGTCCAACATTTATCATTAGTGTAATTTGATTAAAGTAATAGCAGGCCGCGGACATCTTACAAGTAACAAAGGAATGTCTGACACCACTTATGGTGTGTACATGTCTTCACCAGGCACAGCGCACCCTTCAACGATGGCCATTATCCATGGTTTGGAATTATTAAACCCAGACAGGATGTCAGCTTGTCCTCTTCAGCATGTTGAGGGCACTTTTACTGATGAAAACGGAGACAGGCAAAATGATACTAATTTGGCCAATTCTGGAACCCCTTTCCTTCATCCTGGTAACGGCGCTCTAAAAATAAACAACCGTGGGGTCCGCAAAATTGAGCCGATTCATGTTTGGCGGCATCTGAAGGCGACCTAAAATGGACATTTCCTTTTTTTACGTGACCTTTGCTGCCTACAGAGGGAGGCTGGTTTAAAAAGAAAGCTCTGTTGTGCAAAAGAAAAAGAGAAAAAGCCAGTCTTCAACATTTGACCTGCAGTTGTTATGTTACTTAGATTAGTTTAAGTGCAACCAGCAGAGGTGTGTTGAGTGCAGCTCATTATCCGGGGCCCCCTCGGACATCTGCTTGTTATTTGCTGGTGTCTGGCTGCTGGTATGCGGCGGCAAGTCTCAGAACAAACACAAGAGGATTGTGTTCCTGGCACATAAGCCCAAAGCGACTCCACGAGGTGTGCGCGGGATTGCAAATACAAAAGAGAGGGCCTGCGCCTACCAGCTCCAATTCATTTATTAGACTGGAATAATAGAGCACACGTTACCTGTTACAGCTTTCTAAGCTCCGGCCCTCCTGCCCTCCTGTAATTCTCTGATTAAATCCAGGAGCGAGCAGGGGCCTTTTTACTGGAGCCGGAGCTGGGATTATTGTCAAGGAAATGTTTCCAAACGTATTTTGTAGGCAAGGCTTTGTGTGACACACAAGGTGGTAAAGGCTGAACGACGTCGGAGCGTTATAACCAGCCTGGGCCTCTCCTGTGAATGAAGCATAAGGGGGTCTACATACGAAGAAGTAGAAAGCTTGAACCGGGTTTACAACTTCTTGGAAAATGGGGAAACATCTTTTGCCTGTCTGCATTGCCATGCATTTTTTTGCATCTTTTGTGCATTTATTGATGCGTTTTTCATGTACTCCCATTGAAATGTCACAAAAAAGCCCCATAAATCATGGTAATCCTGTGGCATTGTCACTGACAGCCAGGGACTCAAAGGGATTGATTTACTAAAACTGGAGAGTGCAAATTCTGGTGCAGCTCTGCATTGTAGCCAATCAGCTTCTAACCACTTGCCGACCGGCCGCCGCAGTTTTACTGTGGCAGAATGGCACAGCTGGGCGAAATGACGTTATGTTACGTCACCTCGCCCTGTGGTCAGTAGCGCTGCTCGCCCCCGGAGCCAATGCGAGTCCCCGACGGGCGCGATGACCGCCGGGCTCCCGCGATCACTCGTGACACAGCGAGAACCAGAAACTGTATGTGTAAACACAGAGATCCCGGTTCTCTAATGCCAGGTAAACACGAGCGGACTTTACGGCAGACTTGGTCCGGCGGACCGGAGTCCGTCGGACAATTCGATCGTGTGTGGGCTCCAGCGGACTTTTTTTCCCCCCCCAAAAGTTTGACGGACCTAGAAATTAAACATGTTTCAAATCTTTCAGATGAACTCGAGTCCGGTCGAAAAGTCCGCTCGTCTGTATGCTAGTCCAACGGACAAAAACCGACGCTAGGGCAGCTATTGGCTACTGGCTATGAACTTCCTTGTTTTAGTCCGGTCGTACGTCATCACGTACGAATCCGTCGGACTTTGGTTGATCGTGTGTAGGCAAGTCCGTTCATTCTGAAAGTCCGTCGGAAAGTCCGTCGAAAAGTCCGCCGGACCAAGTCTGCCGTAAAGTCCGCTCGTGTGTACGCGGCATAAGGGGAAGAGACAGATTGTGTGTTAATACAAAGTATGAACAGCGATCTGTCATCTCCCCTAGACAGTCCCCTCCCCCCTTCAGTTAGGACACACACTAGGAAACACATTTAACCCCTTGATCGCCCCCTAGTGTTAACCCCTTCCCTGCCGGTGACATTTTTACAGTAATCAGTGGATTTTTATAGCACTGATCGCTGTATAAATGCTGATGGTCCCAAAAATGTGTCAGAAGTGTCCGATGTGTCCGCCATAATGTCACAGTCCTGATAAAAAATGCAGATTGCCGCCATTACCAGTAAAAAAAAATTAAATTAAAAATAAAAATGCTATAAATCTATCCCCTATTTTGTAGACGCTATAACTTTTGTGCAAACCAATTAATATATGCTTATTTTTTTTACCAAAAATATGTAGAAGAATACATATCGGCCTAAACTGAGAAACAAATGTGCTTTTTTAAAAAAAAAAAAAAAATGGGGATATTTATTATAGCAAAAAGTACAAAATATTGTGTTTTTTTTTCAAAATTGTCACTCTTTTTTTTGTTTATGGCACAAAAAATAAAAACTGCAGATACCACCAAATAACACCAAAGAAAGCTCTATTTGTGGGAAAAAAAGGACGTCAGTTTTGTTTGGGTGCAACGTTGCATGACGATGAATCGCAAAAAATGACCTGGTCATTGAGCAGCCAAATCTTCCGGGGCTGAAGTGGCTAATTTTAGCTGGTTCAGTTAAAGAGATTCTAAAGGCAGAAGGTTTTTTTATCTTAATGCATTATGATAAAACCCCACTAACACTTACCTGAACCCCATCTCGATCCAGTGATGTCTACGAGTGCCTTGGCCATCCGGGACTCTTCCTCCTGATTGGCTGAGATACAACAGCAGCCCCACTGGCTCCCACTGCTGTCAATTAAAGTCAGTTAGCCATTCAGGAGAGAGAGGGACGGGGCCAAAACGCGGCTCCGTGTCTGAATGGGCTCGGCTCAGGTGCCCCCATAGCAAGATTCTTGCTGTGGGGGCACTCAACAGGAGGGAGGGGCCGAGAGAGATGGCGAGGGACACGAGAAGAGGAGGACCTGGGCTGCTCTGTGCAAAACCACTACACAGAGCAGGTAAGTATAACATGTTTGTTATTTTTAAAGAAAAAAAAAAACAAGACTTTAGTATCACTTTAAGCTTTGCCAAAAACAAAACTGGAAGCTGATTGGTTTCTATGCACAGCTGCACCAGATTCTGCACTCTCCAGTTTTAGTAAATCAACCCCAAAGTGTATTTAAATCAAGAACATAAATGTTATATATCGCAGCTTCCCTTTACCACTCTTTAGACGTGTTGGCTGCATTAAAATATATGTGAACCCTCACCTTGTAAAACAACCCGTTGAGTTTAAAATAGAAATAAAAAGGCAAAACATTTGTTTATATACAAACATGTTATAAATACTTTTTTTCTCTTTTTTATAAGTGATCACATGACTTCTGTTCTCAGATGCATAAGGGGCTTAGAGAGGTGGAGGGAAGCCTCTGCTGTAATATGTTGCTTCCTCACCGTCTGGTTTAACCCTCAAAGTACCAACCCACCATGTGCCAACCACATGCTTGCTTACAGTTGCAAAGTGATGGTGGCACAGCCCAATTCACTTAAATCAGTTGCATTTGGCGGTAGAACCACCTGTCATATGTGACATGCCATTTATTTTTTACACGGCTGCAAAAAAGCAAAGCATCGCTGCCAGGCAGGGCTATCTTTAATATTGATTGGACCCTGGGCAAACATTTCCTTGGCCCCTCCCAAGTCCACTTGTCAACTATTTTCAGGCACTGTAGGCTCAAGGGGCAGCTGCTTTGGGCTCCACAACAATGACTGGGCTCGGGGCAGCTGCCCCTTTTGCCCTGCCTTAAAGACAGCCCTGCTGCCAGGGCATTTCTGTGAAAAGGTGGGCAGTCAGGGGGCTGTAAAATTGCAGCTGAGCTGCCTGTTTTTACCACCCCTTGTCTGTCTATATGAATGAGCCCTAACAGTTAGGAAGTAGACTTATCAAATCATTTGGCCATCTCACAATGAGCATCAGCGGGAAAAAATACAAAGTGCTGGAAAGCCAGGCTGCAGAAAGAGAAACTTAAAGGGGTTGTAAACCTTCCGTTTTTTTTAACTTAATGCATCCTATGCATTAAGGTGAAAAAACATCTGATAGTTACAGGTCCCACAGCCCCCCCAGTTTACTTATCTGACCCCTCGAAAGTCCCGCATCGAGAACGCGCTGGCTTCTTGGCTCTTCTCAGCCCAGTCTTCTCGGCTCTCCATTGGATAGATTAATAGAATGCAGCCATTGGCTCGCGCTGCTGTCAATCAAATCCAAATGACAGGGCCACTGGGGGGCGGGACCGAGACATACACTCTGTGTCTATGGATGCAGAGTGTATGAGACGGGAGCGCGCCCGCAAGGTAACCCCTCGGGAGAGAACATCCCGAGGGGGTTATCTATTGCGGGAAGGAGCCAAGAGAGCATGGGACCCCAGAACAGGAGGATCGGGGCCACTCTGTGCAAAACGAGCTGCACAGTGGAGGTAAGTATGATATGTTTGTTATTTTTAAAAAATAAAAAATGAACCTTTACAACCCCTTTAAACTTAAAGTAAACTCCCATGTATGATTTTTACCTATAGTACACCTATAATGTGATTTTTACGTATAAGGCTTAGCTATACAGGGCCGGTGCTACCACTAGGCAAACTAGGCAGCCGCCTAGGGCGCAATTTTTCATTTTTGCCTGCAGGGGGCACGCGCATGCTGCCAGTGGGCTGCTTCTGCTGTGATTTTTCACTGTGGGTGCCAGGCATTGGATGTCTGCCAGCACCCGCCGATCGTTGGTAAAACACACAGAACTGAGATCCGCAAACAAGGTAGATCTGACAGGGGGGAAGGAATGGATTTTGTGTTCCTGCAAAGCCGGGAATAAAATCCATCAATTCCCTTAGTAAAAGCACCACACACCATACACACAAACACTGGCTAGGCACACAGTTAACCCTTTGATCACCTAGATGTTAACCCCTTCCCAGCCAGCGTCATTAGTACAGTGACAGTGCATTTTTTTAGCACTGATCACTCTATTAGTATCACTGGTTCCCGCAAAGTGTCAATAGTGTCAGTTAGTGTCTGATTGTTCGCCGCAATATCGCAGTCCCGCTATAGGTCGATGATCGCCGCCATTACTAGTATAAAAGTAATAACGTTACCATAAACCAATCAATATACACTTATTGGGACTTTTTTTTACCAAAACAAAGGCAGCACTCTGTCCTGTCAGCGGGGAAGTAATTGATTTACTTTACCCGCAAAGCAGGGAATGAAATTGATTACTTCCCCTAGTAAAAGCACCACACACAGTACACATAAACACAGGCTAGGCACATCATGATCGGCCCTGATGTTTAACCTCCCTGGCGATATTCCCAAGTCTGGCTCGGGGTGGATTTTTCATACCAAAAGCGGTATCCCCGAACCAGACTCGGGATCGCATCGCAGGATCCAGGAAGAGTTTACTTACTTTTGTCCCCTGGATCCTGCGACGTCTCTCCGCTGTGATCGGCGAGCCGCCGTGTCTCGCTCGATTCACAGTGCCGAGCTCCGTTCCCTGCGAGCGTTGCGACGCACGGGGACGGAGTTCGGCGGTAAATTCAAAAGTGAAACACACAGTATAGATACAGTATACTGTAATCTTACAGATTACAGTACTGTATCAAATAATGACACATCCCCTTTGTCCCTAGTGGTCTGCCCAGTGTCCTGCATGCAGTTTTATATATATAAAACTGTTCTTTCTGCCAGGAAACTGGAGATTGTCCATAGCAACCAAAACTGTCTCTTTACATCAAAAGTGGTTTTAGACCAGCTAGAAAAAAGCGATAATAAATTATAATCACTTGCAGAATTGAGTGATAGTGATTTGTGAGGAGATCCGTCATCAAACACTAAAAATAACAAAAGCTACAATTCTGCAACTGAGCAAATTTCAGTGTTTTTGATTTGATTACATTATTATATAATTTTTATTATTATTATATTATTATTTGTTATAATTATTTATAGTTATTTATTATATAATAATTTTTTATTTCGTTTTTCAAACTTTATCATACCCGGGATGTCTACTAGACCCTTGTTTGAACAGATTTAAGTGAACTATTCCTAAGAATTACAGGCCTACAATATAAAACGCCAAATTTCTGTGCAAAATAATTGTACCGCTTTCAGCACCTAAAATCTGAAATAATCATACCGCCAGGGAGGTTAACTGATGTTATAAAAAATAAATAAATACATACAAATTCCATAACTAAATTCCATCGTTTGTAGACACTATTGTTTGTGTAAACCAATCAATATACTTATTGGGATTTTTTTTTTTACCAAAAATATGTAGCAGAATACATATTGGCCTAAATTTATGAAGAAATCTGATTTTGCTATGTTTTATTTTTTATTGGATATGTTTTATAGCAGAAAGTAAAAAATATTTTTTTCTTTCAAAATTGTCAGTCTTTTTGTGTTTATAGCGCAAAAAATACAAAATGCAAAGGTGATCAAATACCACCAAAAGAAAGCTCTATTTTTGGGAAAAAAAATTACATACATTTTATTTGGCTACAGCATTGCACGCTGCCCAATTGTCAGTTTAATTAACGCAGTGCCGCTCCGCCCTATGCGTTTTGTCGTAAGTTTCATCATCAGTATGGAGAGGCGCGTGGGGCGGGGCTGGACGTCATGGTGTCGCTGCATTCAGGGGGGTGGATTGCTTTGTCCCAGAGGGTCCCTTTTTAGTACAACACTATCTTTTCATTGTATTGTGAGTGGTTTACTTTATTTTAATAAGCAAATGTTTAAATGAAAAAGTACGCAATGCTATATCGCAAAAAAATGGCCTGGTGGTCATGAAGAGGGTAAAACCTTTCCTCATTTGATGATGTCCCTCTTCCCCTCCAAAATTTGGATGTCAACCTTATGGACTCCTAAGTCTAGATCAGGGGTCTCTAAACTTCGTAAACAGGGGTCAGTTTACTGTCCCTCGGACTTTAGGAGGGCCGGACTGTGGCCACTGTAAGTAATCTGTGGGAATAAACAATGCCCCATCTTTATTGTCAGTGGGAGTAATTGTGCCCCATCGTTGGTGTCATTGGGCCCAATTGTTGGTGTTATTAGGAGGAATTGTGCAACTTCGTTGGTGGGAGTAGTTGTGCCCCATCGTAGGTGTCATTTTGCTCCATTGTTGGTGTCTTTGGGAGGAATTTTGCCCCATCGTTGGTGTCATTGGGAGGAATTGTGCCCAATAATTGGTGACATTGGCCCAATTGTTGATGTCATTAGAAGGAATTGTGCCCCATCGTTGGTGTCATTGGGCCCAATTGTTGGTGTTATTAGGAGAAATTGTGCAACTTCGTTGGTGTCGGTGGGAATAGTTGTGCCCCATCGTTGGTGTCATTGGGAGGAATTGTGCCCCATCATTGGTGACATTAGCCCAATTGTTGGTGTCATTAGGAGGAATTGTGCCCCATTGTTGATGTCATTGGGAGGAATTGTGCCCCATAATTGGTGACATTAGCCCAATTGTTGCGACTTCATTGATGTCAGTGGGAGTAGTTGTGCCCCATTGTTGGTGTCATTTTGCCCCATTGTTGGTGTCATTGGGAGGAATTTTGCCCCATCATTGGTGTAATTGGGAGGAATTGTACCCCATCGTTGGTGTCATTGGGAGGAATTGTGCCCCATAATTGGTGACATTGGCCCAATTGTTGGTGTCATTAGGAGGAATTGTGCCCCATTGTTGGTGTCATTGGGCCCAACTGTTGGTGTTATTAGAAGGAATTGTGCGACTTCATTGATGTCAGTGGGAGTAGTTGTGCCCCATCGTTGGTGTCATTTTGCCCCATTGTTGGTGTCATTGGGAGGAATTTTGCCCCATCATTGGTGTAATTGGGAGGAATTGTGCCCCATCATTGGTCTCAGTGGGGGGGGGGATTATGCCCCATTGTTGGTATCAGTGGATGAAATAATGCCCCAAGGACCTGATAAAAGCAAGCAAAGGGCCGCATCTGGCCCCCGACTGCAGTTTGGAGACCCCTGGTCTAGATCCAAGATGAAAAACATCAATGGACATTAAAAAAGGAAAGCATCAATACGTGTTAAAACGCAAGTCAGCGCTAATAGAAAATGCGCGTTGACTCATGACAAAAAAACGCACTTTTACGCACATGCTTAGATCCAAACAGGCCCTTAAAATAACATATGGAAGGGTTCCTCTGGTGAAGAACCGGGTTCTATACATAGCAATGTATCCGTGTCTTTCCTGCAGAACATGTATCAGCAGTCATAGAATAACCACATGGGGCTGCTAGCTGCTCCTTCTCAATGAGAATGTTCTCTTTGCTCTTTTGTTCCTTCAAGTTTTTTTTTTTTTTTTTTTTCTTTAACAAGAAAACCCATCTGTCACAGGATCGCCTTGAGGTTTCTGAAAATGCAGCTTTACAAGTTTGGAAGAATAGCTAAGCTCATTCATAAAACGAGGGGAGGAAAATGTTCACGTTGCCTGCTCGCCACACAGCCATCCCAAGTATGTGTGGGAAGGGAGCTGCATGCACAGACCACCTCCACATGGGTATGAATGGGAAGAGCAGTGCGCACAGATGTCTTCAACATGTGTGCAATCATATCTGTGAGCGCACGTCTCTCGCTCGTGTCTGCTCTCCATTTTGTGTCTACAACCGATAGACCCATCTGAGCGCCGCTTGCCCTAATTGAGAGCAGCAAACAGCTAGATATACAAATGAAAGACATAGATGTGAACTGTTTTATCTGCCAGAAAATGTTGCAGATCTGTATTAGTCTTGTGCTATTGGTACCCCTGCCAGACAGCACAACCAGGTCCTGGACCTCCCTGCAAACTCCAGTGCAGTAAGGCAATGCAGCTTGGTCCGGGACCCACTCCAGCCCGTGACTGGGCATTTGTGAGGATGCATAACACAGATGAGGCTACACTCCTCTCCCCTCCTGCAAGCAGGTTTTCTTTGTTAGACAGACAGCACTGTGTAGACTTATAGAGGTTTGATTGGCTCAGAGCACTGCCCCGTCTGTCGAAGTATTGCTTTACAGGGGATTAAACTGACTTTCAATGCTTCTTAGCCTTAAACCTTTATACCAGCCTTTTTCAACCCATATAATGGAGGAGCCCTTTAAATCATTTTCAGGTCTCAGAGAACCCCCTTTGTATATTCTACCTACAGTTCTCAGTATATAAGCATGATCAGGAGGTTGCACAGAGCTTTTAATGAAATAATTACAGAATGGGGTGTGCTTAATCCTACAGCTCTATAGGACTAAGTTATTTTTAGAAACTGAAATAAATATGAATAATTCCATAAAAGAAACACGGGCAGTGAAAGTTGTAGAGGCACTGTACATTGGTGGTCATTGTAGAAGTGGCCCCTTACATTGGTGATCAGTAGGGAAGTGACCCCTTACATTGGTGGTTAGCATAATAGTGACCCCTTAGATTGGTGGTCAATGTAAAAGTGAGGCCTTAGATTGGAGGTCAGTGTAGAAGTGACCTCTTATGTTGGTGGTCAATATAGAGGTGACCTCTTACATTGGTGGTCAGTGGAGTAGTGACACCCTAGATTGTTGGTCAGTGGAGAAGTGACTCCTTATATTGGTGGTCAGAAGAGAAGTGACCCCTTACATTAGTGGTTAATGGAGAAGTGACCCCCATACATTGGTGGTCGGTGGAAAAGTGACCCTTACATTGGTGGTCAGCGTAATAGAGACCCCTTAATTGGTGGTCAATGTACATGTGATCCTTTACGTTGGTGGACAGTGGAGAAGTGACCTTTACATTGCTAGTCAGTGGAGAAGTGATCCCTTACATTGCTAGTCAGTGTAATAATGACCCCTTACATTGGTGGTCAGTGAAGAAGTGACCCCTACTTTGGTGGTCAGTGCAGCAGTGACCCCTTAGATTGGTGGTCAATGTAGAAGTGACACCCTACATTGGTGGTCAGTGTGGAAATGATACCTTACATTGCTGGTCATTGGAGAAGTGACCCCTTACATTGGTGGTCAGTGGAGAAGTGACCCCTTACATTGCTGGTCAGTGGAGAAGTGACCCCTTACATTGGTGATCAGTGATACAGTGACCCCTTAGATTGGTGGTCAATGTAGGAATGACACCCTATATTGGTGGTCAGTGTAGAAATGATACCCTACATTGCTGGTCATTGGGGAAGTGACCCCTTACATTGATGGTCAGTGGAAAAGTTACCCCTTACATTGGTGGTCAGTGGAGGAGAAGTGACCCCCTTGCATTGGTGGTCAGTGGAGGAGAAGTGACCCCTTGCATTGGTGGTCAGTGGAGAAGTGCACCCTTACATTGATGGTCAGTGGAAAAGTGACCCCTTACATTGGTGGTCAGTGGAGGAGAAGTGACCCCTTGCATTGGTGGTCAGTGGAGGAGAAGTGACCCCCTTGCATTGGTGGCCAGTGGAGGAGAAGTGACCCCTTGCATTGGTGGTCAGTGGAGAAGTGCACCCTTACATTGATGGTCAGTGGAAAAGTGACCCCTTACATTGGTGGTCAGTGGAGGAGAAGTGACCCCTTACATTGGTGGTCAGTGGAGGAGAAGTGACCCCTTACATTAGTGGTCAGTGTAGCCCCTGCTGCAGCCTCTCCTTTTGTGACTTGCTACAAAGTTCCAGTCTGAACACTTTGGGGAGAGGAGACTGAGGAAATGCCTCTATCTCCCTGCAGCTGACTGATTACATCATCTCAGCCTAGGCAAACTCACTGGCCTGGAGCTTAAAGCGATAGTAAACCGCAACAAAAAAGAAAAAAAAATTGACCCCTATGTGGTTTTAGTCAGAATCTGCTGGTATGCACCGTATGCTAGCACATTATGACAGACTTACCTGAAAACAAAGCCCTCCAGCTGCGCACTGTCACTGCGCTTCCATTTTCTCCTGGTCTTCCTTCCGGTTTCGTGGGCTTTGGCCATATGAATGGCTGTGCCACAATGACGTCCTTCCCATGCATGTGCGCGGGAGTCACGGCCACGGCACAGAGCTCTGAAGGAACTACATGGGTGGCCGTTCCTTCAAAGTGACGCCAGTGGCATCATCGGCTGCTGCTAAAGTAAAGATCTACTAAACGGCGCATGTTTCGGAGATATTTACTGTACCTGTAAGTAAGCCTTATTATAGACTTACCTATAGGTAAAAATAGACATAGTGATTTTAACACCACTTTAAGAATTGCTTTTAACTGATAAAAAGTGAAGCATTTATGAAAAGTTATACCGTTGCCTTAAATTTGGAGATGTGTGGTATTTATTCATGCAGACTTGTAATGCTGCTGATAGGTCCACTTTATTGGAAAAAGAATGATTGTTGGCAATTTCATAAAGAACTAGAAAGCTAAATTATGAATACCATACCTCCCAACATTTTGAGATGGGAATGAGGGACACCTACTAGCAAACGTATGTATGCATAGGACACGCCCCCTGCCACACCCCCTTAAAGGAGAATTAACCAAGAAAAAGTTTAATTAAATCTACAGGGGCTTTTTTTTTTTAACCACTACTATTCCTGTATATTGGCATTTAAAATTGACAAATGCAGCAATTTAGAAATTGGACGAAAGGTTTAGCACTGGGAAACACTTTTTGAAAGATAAAAATTCTGTTGCCATCTGGAGTGACGTCTGGCTGTCTAGCCACGCCTTTCTATTTCCAGTAGCGAATGGGGGGCCACTTCCCCAGAGTCTCTGCCCGTTTCAGGAAGCCCCGTGGAAACAGAGGACTCAGCTGTGCTGCACCGACACACACATACACCGGGGTGAACGGCACCGGAGCCTGGCAGGCCTGGGGATGAGAGCGGCGGGCTGTGAGGTGTCATACAGCGGAACGGCGGCTCTGCTACGCCTGGAGAGGGGGTGTGAGCGGAGGGAGTGTCCTGGGCGGGGCTGTGCAGCTGCTCGGTATCAGTTACATGTGTTGTGTAGGGAATAAATTGTTCCACCGTGGGCTAACACACAGTGGGCGGCCCCTCAGCCTCATCTCCAGTGACAGCTCGGATCCCCACTATATTCCGGGACACTGTATTGTCCCGGAATGAAGGTACCCGTAACAGACCTGAAAAATGCGGGACTGTCCCGGGCATAGGGTTGCCACATCCTCCCTTTAATCCAGGACACTCATTAATTACACAGGTTCTGTGGATTATTAAGGTGGTAATTAAACTCACTTGGTGTCTTATCTGCATTAAATCAGCCTCAGAACCTGTGTAATTAATAGGGTGTAGCAAGATGGCGGCGACGGAAAGTCACTTCCGTTACGCATTCTGACGGGTCGCCTAATCTGACGAAACATACGCAGCCTGTAGTGGGTGGGGCCTGCTGGGCCCCTCCCACAGCTCTGCTCTCTGCATAGGTCATGTACAGTACAATGATGATGTCACTGCTAATTTTACAAGGTAATATCAGGGTTTGCCAAGATATAAGTTGCACACAAAGCAGATTTATAACTGTGACTATTGAGGAATATATATAAATTAAAATTTAGAGTCTAGTTTTAAAATAGCCATCATGAAAAAAATACCAAAGCTTTTTATTTCTTTGATTGGTCCAGAGCTCTCCATTGCCACCCGCCTGTCAGCGGCCATTGAGGAGTGTGTACTGCGCCCTTCTCTAGACACACACAGAAGTACACATTCAATAACAGGCTACTGCATGCCACACGGAGTCTGTACATGAACCCAGACTGCCTTTATTTGAAGGAGCGCTTATCCCAGGGCTCTCACATATTGTCACCTAATCCTTTTTTTCCTCCCCTGCCATGTGTGGTTTTCCCTTCTCCCTCCTCTCCTCTCTATTCTTCCTGTTCCTCGGCTGCCCTCTGCACATTCCAGGCTGAGTCCTTGCAGCGGTGGGATTTTGCACTGTGAGGGGATTAGACATGCAGGAGACAGGCGCGGGTTCATTGTAACACTATGCACTGAGAAAAGGGGGCAAAGGTGGGTGTGAAAGAAACCATTGGGGCCGATATTCCTAAATCCCCTTTCCCTCCGGAAATTAAGTTTGGATCTGAGGGATGTAGTTGAGGTTTATATCTTCTGCGCTTTTTGATGTTATCTCACGCCGCGGTCAGCCTATCCAGAACGAGCTAAACTGCTTTTAAGGGCGAACGATCGTTACTTTTTTTTTGGGAGCTGACAAGGCCCTCTATTATTTTTAAGCTAAATTTCAGCCTTCCCTTCAGTTCTACAGGCTCCTCTCCTGTACTGTAATAGCTTTCTGTGATTTTACCGCATGCTGTGAGCTTCTCACAGAGTGCATTAGAAGCTGCAGTATGTCAGAAGGAAAGGGAGAGAGAGAAAGAAGGAGGGAAGAAAAGAAAGAAAGAAAGAAAGAAAGAAAGAAAGAAAGAAAGAAAGAAAGAAAGAAAGAAAGAAAGAAAGAAAGAAAGAGGGGGAAAGAGAGAGAAAGAAAAAAAAAGAGAGAGTGAGAAAGAAGGAAAGAAAAAGAGAGAGAGAGAGAGAGAGAGGGACAGAAGGAGGGAAGAAAAGAAAGAAAAAAAGAAAATAGAAAGAAAGAAAGAAAGAAAGAAAGAAAGAAAGAAAGGAAAGAGAGAGAGAAAGAAAAAAAAGAGAGAGTGAGAAAGAAGGAAAGAAAGAGAGAAAGAAAGAAAGAAAGAAAGAAAGAGAGAAAAAGTAAGAAAGAAAGATGGCTACAGGAGGGAGGGGGTGAGCGGGTATCAGAAATGACGTTCCGTCGCTGCCATCTTGCTACACCCCGCACTCCTCCATAGTAAGGATACAGTGAGAAGGAGGAAAGCGGACATCTTGTTACAGTGACAGACGTGAGTAGAGGAGAGCCGATCGGCTGCTCTCCTGACAGGGGGGGGGGGGGGTCTGTGCTGATTGTTTATCAGCGCAGCCTCCCCTCGGATGCCCACCCAGGACTACCAGGGATTGCCACCACACTAGACCACTAGGTATGCCACCCTAGACCACCAGGGAAATGCCAATCAGTGCCCAGGCAGCTGCCAATCAGTGCCCATCCCCAATGCCTGCCAGTGCCATCAGTGATGCCTATCAATGCCATCTATCAGTGCCGCATATCAGTGTCCATCAGTGCCACATATCAGTGCCCAGCAGTGCCTATCAGTGCCGCCTATCAGTGCCCATCAGTGCCCAGCAGTGGTGCCTATCAGTGCCACCCATAAGTACCCATCAGTGCAGCCTTTCAGTGCCCATCAGTGTCGCCTATCAGTGCCCACCAGTGCCACCTAAGAGTGCCCATCAGTGCCGCCTATCAATGCCCATCAGTGCTGCATATTAGTACCATCCATCAGTGCTGCCTACCAGTGCCCATCAGTGCCGCCTATCAGTGCCCATCGTCAGTGCCCATCAGTGCCACCTCATTGGTGCCACCTCATTGGTGCGCCTTATCAGTGCCCATTAGTGATAGAGAAAACTTACTTATTTACAAAATTTAATAACAGAAACAAAAGAAAAAAGTTTTTTTTCAAAATTTTAGGTCTTTTTTTATTTGTTTAGCAAAAAAAAAAAAAACGCAGAGGTGATCAAATACCACCAAAAGAAAGCTCTATTTGTGGGAACAAAATGATAAAAATTATGTTTGGGTACAGTGTAGCATGACCGCGCAATTGTCATTTAAACAGCGACAGCGCTGAAAGCTGAAAATTGGCTTGGACAGGAAGGGGGTGTAAGTGCCTGGTATTGAAGTGGTTAAAGGGAGAATAAGGAACGACCAACCCTGTTTGTGATTATGCAGTCTTTGCAAGGTTTCTTCTGTTAAGGCTGAAACTACCAGCACAAAAGATTTCATTTAAATATATTCCTCGGTAGCCACAAAGGATGTAAATCCACTTTGTGTGCCCAAGCGCCTTTGCAAACCCAGATATTACCTTGAAAGAGTAGCAGTGACATCTTCACTGTGCTGTACAGGGCTAGTGCAGAAAGCAGAGCTGTGGGAGGGACCCAGCAGGCCCCACCCACTACAGGCTGCCTGCAGAAAACTACAGAAGGGGGCGGAGACAAGACCAGTCACCCTGCACAAGGAGAGAGAGCAGCAGTGAGTGGTCTTTATTACAGAGGTATCACTTGGATTACTGTTCAAATCTGGAAGAAATACACAAAGCACATGAAGATTTAAAGAAAAAAAAAATCACATGACTCATATATTTGGGAAATATTTGCTTATACCAGAGTTCAGCTTTAATTCTTGGTTGACATCTGGCTCTGTCTGGTCTATGTACAGGTTCAACAACAGCCTTTAAATTCCGGGGATTGTATTGTTCTCTGAGCATAGACAAATTATATGTCCACATGGCACCTGAGTGAAATGAATCCAGAAGATCTAATGTATAGACTCCAATTACATTGAGAACTTCAGCTACCTATTAATGTCCTACTATTCACGTCATTCCTCTCCTATCTCTCCCTCTAAATCAGCAGAAGGCTGTAGACGGCTGTGCACATTTATAATGAAAGTAAAGGCGGAATAATTCATACAATGTATAGGTTAAAAGAGTGGAATGTGTATTGCCTAATCCTGATGGAACAGATTTTTGCTGGAAGCTTTCAAGGCAATTCAGGGTCATTCGGATGTATTGTCATGCCTGATAGCAAGACCTTAGTTGGCCTTAAAGTGATATTAGGCTTGAAATTTCTTATCAAATTCAGCTGCTGAGAGCAACACTTACCTTGTATGCTGCATCTTCATCTTATAAAGTGGTAGTTTATTTAAAAAAAAAAAAAAAAAAAATATATATATATATATATATATATATATATATATATATATATATATATATATATATATATATATATATATATATATATATATATATATATGTTATAACACGGGTACCTGTATCTTTTAATACTGCAAAGTTCCAGATTTGTCCACTTTTTCCCACACTCTTGTGTTAATCCTGTGAAGCTGCATGTACATTCATTGTATGGAAATGGTGGCAAAATTGAATGTTACTAGGGTGTGTTCTCTCCAGGTCGAATGTTATTTATTTTACCAGAATAGAGTAAATCAGGAAAATGTCACTATATGGCCACTAGATGGAGCAATGATTCTAGGAAATAAATACTTTTAATAATTATATACTATTATCTTAAACTCCATCTAGTGGCCATGATGCGGTATTTTCCAAAACCGCTCTTTTTTAAAACAATTTAATTAACTTAGCAAGACATGCCTCTTCTTCCCACCTCCAAGTGGCTCGCATGGAGCACACAATAAGACACGCCTCTGCTCTTCTCCTTTAAGTGATGGATGGTGGCTCACATGGAGCACACAATAAGACACGCCTCTGCTCTTCTCCTCCAAGTGATCGATGGTGGCTCACATGGAGCACACAATAAGACACACCTCTGCTCTTCTCCTTTAAATGATTGATGGTGGCTCACATGGAGCACACAATAAGACACACCTCTGCTTATCTCCTCCAAGTGATTGATGGTGGCTTACATTGGGCACACAATAAGATTCACCTCTACTCTTCTCCTCCAAGTGATCGATAGTGGCTGACATGTAGTCCCAAGGAGAGGGATCAAGTTAGTTTGAATGAAGTAATCACACTCCACTACCAAAAGTCTTGTTCGGCTGTGGTGATACACCTGACCCCTGCACTTTGTACATTACATAAACCTGACCCCTGCATCATGTACATTACATACACCTGCCCCCTGCACTCTGTCCATTACACATACCTGACCCCTGTACTCTGTACATTACATACACCAGGCTCCTGCACTCTGTCTATTACATACACCTGACCCTACACTATGTACATTACATACACCTGACCCCTGCATGTTGTACATTACATAAACATGACCCCTACACTTTGTACATTACATACACCTGACCCCTGTACTCCGTACATTACATACACCTGACCCCTGTACTCCGTACATTACATACACCTGACCCCTGCACTTTGTACAATACATAAACCTGACCCCTGCATCATGTACATTGCATACACCTGACACCTGCATCATGTACATTACATATACATGACCCCTGCATCATGTACATTACATACACCTGACCCCTGCACTCTGTCCATTACATACACCTGACCCCTGCACTCTGTCCATTACATACACCTGACCCCTGCACTCTGTCTATTACATACACCTGACCCCTGCACTCTGTCCATTACATACACCTGACCCCTGCACTCTGTCTATTACATACACCTGACCCCTGCACTCTGTCCATTACATACACCTGACCCCTGCACAGTGTTGCCAACCGCCCGTTAATTTACGGGCAGCCCGTAAAAAGCACCCCATTTTCGGGGCGCCCGTGAATGCCCGTTATGGGCAGCCGGTGCCCGTAAAAAATATGGCTGCGGGCCGGCCATGCAACTGCGCATGCGCCGTTCCGAAGCCTGCAGGACTCGGGAGAGATCGTACGAGCTCGGCAGGCCAGCGCATGCGCAGTAATGTAATGACGCCGCCTGGCGCCATTTTTAAACAGAAGCCGCCGGCCGCCGCTCGTTCTTCAGTTCTCGGCGGTTCAGCGGGGCGAGCAGGAGGAGCCATATTACCGGGTCCGGCCACGGCAGGACGTCAGTGAGGGACAGAAGTGACAGCCTCTGACCATCTCCTGTGCCCGCAGCCTCTGCTCTGACCATCTCCTGTGCCCACACAGCCTCTGCTCTGACCATCTCCTGTGCCCACAGCACAGCCTCTGCTCTGACCATCTCCTGTGCCCACACAGCCTCTGCTCTGACCATCTCCTGTGCCCACACAGCCTCTGCTCTGACCATCTCCTGTGCCCACAGCACAGCCTCTGCTCTGACCATTACCTGTGCCCACAGCACAGCCTCTGCTCTGACCATCTCCTGTGCCCACACAGCCTCTGCTCTGACCATCTCCTGTGCCCACACAGCCTCTGCTCTGACCATCTCCTGTGCCCACAGCACAGCCTCTGCTCTGACCATCTCCTGTGCCCACACAGCCTCTGCTCTGACCATCTCCTGTGCCCACACAGCCTCTGCTCTGACCATCTCCTGTGCCCACAGCACAGCCTCTGCTCTGACCATCTCCTGTGCCCACACAGCCTCTGCTCTGACCATCTCCTGTGCCCACAGCACAGCCTCTGCTCTGACCATCTCCTGTGCCCACACAGCCTCTGCTCTGACCATCTCCTGTGCCCACACAGCCTCTGCTCTGACCATCTCCTGTGCCCACAGCACAGCCTCTGCTCTGACCATCTCCTGTGCCCACACAGCCTCTGCTCTGACCATCTCCTGTGCCCACACAGCATCTGCTCTGACCATCTCCTGTGCCCACACAGCCTCTGCTCTGACCATCTCCTGTGCCCACACAGCCTCTGCTCTGACCATCTCCTGTGCCCACACAGCCTCTGCTCTGACCATCTCCTGTGCCCACAGCACAGCCTCTGCTCTGACCATCTCCTGTGCCCACACAGCCTCTGCTCTGACCATCTCCTGTGCCCACACAGCCTCTGCTCTGACCATCTCCTGTGCCCACACAGCCTCTGACCATCTCCTGTGCCCACACAGCCTCTGACCATCTCCTGTGCCCGCAGCCTCTGACCATCTCCTGCCCAGTGCCCGCAGCCTCTGACCATCCCCTGCCCGCAGCCTCTGACCATCCCCTGCCCGCAGCCTCTGACCATCCCCTGCCCGCAGCCTCTGACCATCTCCTGCCCAGTGCCCACAGCCTCTGACCATCTCCTGCCCGCAGCCTCTGACCATCTCCTGCCCGCAGCCTCTGACCATCTCCTGCCCGCAGCCTCTGACCTATTCCTACATCATGTCTGCAGTCTCTGAGGGGGAGTTGGGAAAGGAGTCAAGAGTGGGAGCGCCGCCGGGATCATGGGGTCATAGGAGAAGTCAGTTGTGTGTGGACTGTGGAGAGGAGACCATAGGAAAACCAGAACCACCAAGCTGGAGCCATCTGACTGAGCCCTGCACGATGCACCTGAGAGGTCAGTGACAGCACCGACAAGTCAGTCTAGGGGGGTTGCTGATATAAGGGGGAGTGAATACAATAATGTAAGGGGCACTGATATAAAGGTTTCCCCCTAAATTAGTAACTCCCCTTACCTTAGTGTATTCACTCTGCGGAAGGTGGCCTCTGGTCACCAGAGTGCCCACCACATCAGAGTTCCTGGCATTCCCCTTTAAATCAAAGTCTGCAGGATTGCCCCTTACAGTGCAAAGGGGAACTCAATCTGCGGACCCTGATGTAATTGGGAACTCTGATGTAAAGGGAACACAGTGGACTCTGATATAAGGTGGTCTCTGGTCACCAGAGCCTCCCCTTACATCAGAGTTCCCCCTTAGATCATGATCTGCAGCGTTCCCCTTTACATAAGAGTTCCCTTTCACTGTAAGGGGGATCCCTGCAGACTCTGATGTAAGGAGGGAACCTAGTGCTAGCTGGGTTATAGTAACCTGACCTTCATGTCAATGGAGAAATATGTTTTTTAACTTTTGTTTAGCTTAAACACATTGCTAATAGCACTAGCTATATGTTTATAGTTCAAATATGTATCCTTGCACTGTTTAGCACTGAAAATAGTAACTTTAGGTACTTTTTTGCACCGCCAGTAAAAAATGCGGATCTGTCAGTAATTTTCATGATTTTTGCCAGTAAAAAAAGTGGTGCCGTTTGTAAATGTTGTCATCCTGCCAGTAAATTTCACTTCAGTGGGTTGGCAACACTGCCCCTGCACTCTGTCCATTACATACACCTGACCCCTGCACTTTGTACAATACATAAACCTGACCCCTGCATCATGTACATTGCATACACCTGACCCCTGCACTCTGTCCATTACATACACCTGACCACTTGGTTCGGCGGACTTTACGACGGTCTTTACGAAGGAACAGACTTGCCTACACACGATCAACCAAAGTCCAACGAATTCGTACGTGATGACGTACACCGGACTAAAACAAGGAAGTTCATAGCCAGTAGCCAATAGCTGCCCTAGCGTTGTTTTTTGTCCGTCGGACTAGCATACAGACGAGCGGACTTTTCGACAGGACTCGAGTCAGTCGAAAAGATTAGAAACATGTTGCATTTCTAGGTCCCTCAAACTATTGGGGGAAAAAAGTCCACTGGAGCCCACACACGATCGAATTGTCCGATGGACTCCGGTCCGCCGAACCAAGTATTCCGTAAAGTCCGCTCGTGTGTACGCGGCATAAGTGTATATTGATTGGTTTACTCAAAAGTTATAGCGTCTACAAAATAGGGGATAGATTTATAGCATTTTTATTATTATTATTTTTTTACTAGTAATGGCGGCGATCTGCGATTTTTATCGGACCTGCGACATTATGGCGGACACATCGGACACTTTTGACATATTTTTGGGACCATTGGCATTTATACAGCGATCAGTGCTATAAAAATGCACTGATTACTGTAAAAATGTCACTGGCAGGGAAGGGGTTAACACTAGGGGGCAATCAAGGGGTTAACTATGTTCCCTATGTGTGTTTCTAACTGTAGGGGGAGGAGACTGACCTAGAGGAAGTGACGGATCGTGGTTCCTAGCTATTAGGAACTCACGATCTGTCTCTCCTCACAGAACAGAGATTTGTGTGTTTACACACACACCTCCCTGTTCTGCCTCTCATGCCCGCGATCGCTCGTGGCCGGAGGTCATCGCGACCATCGGCCACGAGCATCGGCACCCCCCCCCGCTGTGCAGCAGGCGCGTGCACACGCCTGCTATTCCCGATCCCGCGAGCCGACGTATAGCTACGACGGCTGGCGGGATCGTGCTGACCTGCCGCAGTTAAATGACGGCATCTGGTCAGCAAGCGGTTAAGCCCCATTAACGGTGCGAAGCGCGTCAGATATTACCTGGACCTGTGTCTCTCATTGGTGTATGGACTAAGCTTTGTCAAATAAAGGCATTATTTTGGAGTGCGGCCGTCCTCTTCTAATTTTTTTTACCTGACGGCAAACTTGAAAACCTATGCAGTCCAAAAAAATTCTCTGCATACTTCTGGTAATGTCAGATACCTGATCCCCCTCATGTGGGTCTATCCGACTTCTGTTACACCACTACAGTATATGGATGGAACCACAGAGTGTAGCAGAGGGACCAGACACCCATACCTCCCAACATTTTGAGATGGGAATGAGGGACACTTACTACCAAATGTATGTAGGCATAGGACACGCCCCCTGCCACACCCCCTTAAAGGAGAATTAACAAAAAAAAAGGTTAATCAAATCCACAAGGGCTTTTCTTTTACCACTATTATTCCTTTATATTGGCTTTTAAAATTTACAAATGCAGCAATTTAGAATTTGGATGAAAGGTTTAGCACTGGGAAATACTTTTTGAAAGATAAAAAGTGCATTTTATATACAACTATATAGATCAGACCAAAATGAGGGACAAATGAGGAGGAAAGAGGGACAGAGGGACATTGGTCCATATCAGGGACAGTCCCTTGAAATCAGGGACAGTTGGGAGCTATGGACACCAGGGGCGGACTGATAACTCATGGGGCCCCCGGGCAATAGGAGATTATGGGGCCCCCAGGCAATCAGAGATTATGGGGCCACACAGTATACACACATACAGTATACAATCACACAGTATACACATACATGTACACACAGTATACACAGACAGATGTAAAAAAAACACATATTTATACATACTGTCCCTGGTTTAACTGAGGCTGGCAGCCCTGATGGGGCCCCCTAGTGGCCCAGGGCCCTCGGGCAGTGCCCGAGTCGCTCAATGGTCAGTCCGCCCCTGATGGACACACAACACACCAAGTAGCATGTCAGATGCAGAAGATTTTTGCTGGTTTAGCAACAGAGCAATGGTTAGCGATGTGTGCGATGGAGGGGTGAGCACTACCTCTTTTCTTTACAAGCTGGCCTTATTTTTGGAAAAATGTAATCCATTGACAGTCTTCCATGTAATCCATTGACAGCCACTTTAAATCCCCTTTTCAGAGTATCCACAGCTTGCCTTTGACTCTCTGAGCCGTACAGTGGAAACATTTTACATGTTTGTCCGTCTGTCTGGAGCGTCTCGTGTAACTTTGGCAAACTGAACAGCGTAAGCTTAAAATCTGGATGCGGTTTTAGGAAAGGTGTTAGTTGCTCTAAAATAATGTTTATTCATCTCGGGGCAAGATATGCAAGATCACTAATAAACGCAGCCTCCTCTGCCGCGAAAATATAGAATGGCGGGAAGTATAGATTAACACGTGTCTACGGCGGGGCGAACGCAGCGCGGGATCACACTTCGGCCTGAGACGATGCGAGGCGCAGATCAATGGTGCCTTTTGCTACATGACTGGTTGATGTCTAGTATTAGGATGTACATGAATGGCTTCTCTGTCTTATTATGTAAGGGAATGCATTTAGTAAGTTCCATATATTACCAGGATATGTAAAGATTTATCATGGAGCCGATTTAAACCATTTTCTAGTTTTATGTTGGCTGGTGTGAAAGCTTAAAGAGTAACTCCCCTCTGGGTGATCTCTGTACATTGCAAGGATTTTTACAAACTTTGTTGCAGATTCCTACCTTTTGTTATACCAAAGGAATCCCTGTGTGTTTGTCTGTGTCCATGTACACCGAGAGAAAAAGGGTGACAGGGGAGGAACGTCTAGCACACAGCTTGTGATTGACAGCCTCAGCTCTGTTGCTGTGTGCTGTGTTGATTTCTTCCATTCAGCGCTCAGAGCTCTTCCTCACGGAGTTCTGTAGTGTGTAACTTCAGCACTCAGCCCCCCTTTTTTTTGGAAGTTCAGATAAGCTTTATAAATTCTGCACTTTGAACAGATGTAGAGAAGAGAAGACTGCAGGTAAACAGCTACAACTTATGCAGGAGGATTTGTTTCATCCCTGTGTATCACCGGAGCAGTGCAATCTTAAGAGTATTATAGGTCCCCTGGCAATACAGTGCACTGGGGCCCTGATTACACAATTACGCACGAGAATAAAAATGCAAATTATCAATAAGCCTATATTTATTGGTACTTCAAACAAAATCAGTGTTTAAACATTAACACAACGTTTGGACTATATAACACGAGCTTGAAAAGCAAGAAATTGAAAAACAAGAAATTACAGATTGAAATGGGACAGTACAAAAGCACTAATTATGTCAAAGCGGGAGATATTTGTGGGGGAGGGTACATGGGGGGGGCACAGAGTAAAATTGAGGGGGTCGTGGCCCCATCAGGCCCCACGCTGGTGACGCCATTGGCACAATGTGGCAGAATGATGCTTGGCTGGTGGGGCCCCCCCAGGCAAGTGGGGCCCCCGGGCAACTGCCCAGTGTGCCCATGCGAAAAGACGGCCCTGCACTGGAGGCCAGTCACTTCACTGGGTATATTGAAGCCATTTGCTAAAATCATTTAAGTTCTTTTTTTTTTTTCCTCATTAATGTACACACAGCACCCCATATTGACAGAAAAACACAGAATTGTTAACATTTTTGCAGATTTATTAAAAAAGAAAAACTGAAATATCACATGGTCCTAAGTATTCAGACCCCTTGCTGTGACACTCCTATATTTAACTCAGGTGCTGTCCATTTCTTCTGATCATCCTTGAGATGGTTCTACACCTTCATTTGAGTCCAGCTGTGTTTGATTATACTGATCGGACTTGCTTAGGAAAGCCACACGCCTGTCTATATAAGACCTTACAGCTCACAGTGCATGTCAGAGCAAATGAGAATCATGAGGTCAAAGGAACTGCCTGAAGAGCTCAGTGACAGAATTGTGGCAAGGCACAGATCTGGCCAAGGTTACTGTACGTAAGGGTTTACAACCAGTTTGATGATCCTGCCATGAAGGTCATTGTTCAGGTACTTCCTCTTATGGGATGACAATGCCTCTCTTCCAGTTGCACTCCTGTATTGTCACCTAGTCACATGGGCGTCTGGTAAAGACTACAAGTGGGCATTTCAGCTCACCCTACATGGACATGTAGACATGACAGGACTGCAAAGAGGTTGTAGGAGATCTGTAGTTCTGAGATGAAACTAAGATAACAAAAAGGTGAACATTAGTATTTTATTTAAAAAAACAGTTGTTTATGATACATGAAGCTTTAGCACACTATGTTGTAAGTGTACGTGTTTGCGTCTACTTTTGGCACCCCTGGGCTCCTTGTTCTTATTGTTTAAGCAGCTTGTAAAAAACAGTTGCTATTAAATATACATTGGATGTAGTCTAAGGATTTATTTTCCTTTTTTCTCCAAATTGCTTCCATGGGTGGAGCACACGATCCATTCCGTCATTACATACATACCTGGAAGGCTTTCCGATGTAGCATGTACTTGCTGCACGATAGAAATATGTAGGCTTGTCATCCTTTCAACCCGGAACATTACAATGGCTCCTAAGCATGCGCTTCTCTGGGTGTATACATTATTTACACCGATTATTCCCATATGTGATTGAAGGCAATTCTGAAATGTCAGAATAGAAATGATAATCCCTTTCCAGCTAGAGGGGTTACTAAAATCACATGCCAAACTCACAATCCTATAATATCTACTGCTTGTCATTAAGGTGAAAGGGAAGTGTCTCATGTTGGAGAGAGTTTAAGTCTAGCTGTAAAGACTTTAACTATGTACAGAGCTATGAGACACACCTCACTGGGATAAACACTCTTTGCCTATTACAAGATTCTCATTGTTACATACAAGAGGGACAGTTATGGAATATTGCGTAAAGTGCAACTAGACTTCAAAAAAGGTTTTGAAAAGTTGCCATAGACATTAGATGGCATGGCATTGCTACAGTACTAATTGTTCCTCATATGGAGGGACTGACCCTCTTTTGGAACCAAGTCCCCGTGTCCCTCTTTCTCAGTTGTCCCTCTTTTTGCTTTGATGTATACACCTCTATATATACCATATCCATTACCTACCAACATTATGTTAGCACTGTAAAGTTGACATAGACATTAGATGGCATTACATATATATCAACCGTTCCTCACTTGGAGGGACTGACCCTCTTTTAGAACCAAACCCCAGTGCCTCTCCTTCTCAGTTGTCCCTCTTTTTGGTTTGATGTATAGACCTTGATATAGAATGTAGCCATCAACTACCAAAACTATGTTAGTATCGTAGGAGTTGCCATAGACATTAGATGGCATTACATAGCTATCAACTTTTCATAATTTTGAGGGATTGAGTCCCTTGGAACCAAATCTCTGTGCCTCTCTTTTTGAGCTGGCCCTCTTTTTGGTTGGATGTCTAGACTTCTATATATAATGTAGTCATTAACTACCAAAATTATGTTAGCATCATAAAGGTGCCTTAGGCATTAGATGGCAATGCAAAGCAGTCAACTGTTCCTCATTTGGAAAGTCTGTCTTCTTTTGGAACCAAATTCCTGTGTCCCTCCTTTTCAGTTGTCCCTCTTTTTGGTTTGATGTATAGACCTCTATATATAATGTACCCATCAACTACCAAAACTATGTTAGCATCGTAAAGGTGCCATAGACATTAGATGGCATTCTATAGCTATCAACTGTTACTCATTTTGAAAGACTGTTTTCTTTTGGAACCAACTCCCTGTGTTCCTCCTTCTCAGGAGTCCTTTTTCTGGTTTGACATATAGACCTCTACATAAAATGTACACATTAAATACAAAGTAATTATACAGTATAAAACCTTTACATAGCTATTAACTTCTCTTCATTTTAAGGGACTGAGTACCTTGGAACCAAATCTCTGTGTCCCTCTTTTTTAGTTGGCCCTCGTTTTGGTTTGATGTATAGACCTCTATACATAATATACTCATTAACTACCAAAACTATGTTAGCATCATACAGGTGCCATAGACATTAGATGACAATGCATAGCAGTCAACTGTTCCTCATTTGGAAGGACTGTCTTCTTTTGGAACCAAATCCCCGTGTCCTTCCTTCTCAGTTGCCCCTCTTTTTAGTTTGATGTATAGACCTCTATATATAATATACCCATCAACTACCAAAACTCGTTAGTATTGTAAACGTGCCATATAGACATTAGATGGCATTATATACCTATCAACTGTTACTCATTTTGAAAGACTGTCTTCTTTTGGAACCAACTCCCTGTGTCCCTCCTTCTCAGAAGTCCTTCTTTTGGTTTGATGTATAGACCTCTACATAAAATGTACCCATTAAATACAAAGCAATTGTACAGTATTAAATCTTTATTCCAGTTTCTAAAGGATTCTAATTGAAATTTGAGAACCAGTATAAAGGAATAGTAGCTGTGAAGAGGGGGTCACAACCTAGTGGTTAATCCTTATCCATTGGATTGGTGGGATCCTTGGTTTGAATTCTAAAAATAGATGTAAAGGATGAAAGCACAACAAGTTTATAGTAATCCCAGTACAAATTTATTAGTCTTGATAAAAAATTGGAAGGTAAAGTCAACACATTTCGGGGCATCTCCACTGAAAGGGAGGAATAAAATTTTCTCTGAAGTTGGGCTTTAATAGACCAATGAAAACTGTGTTAGTATCAAAAAAATTGCCATAGTTATTAGATGACATTACATAGCTATCAAGTTTTCCTCATTTTGAGGGACTGACACCTTTGGAACCAAATCTCTGTTTGGTTTGCTGTATAGAGCTCTATACTGTATATAAGCAACTCAACCCAGCAACTCAAAGGGATGCAACTAAGGGGAAAATATTACTGGAAGTATGCTATAGGCCCCCTAACCTGAGGGAGGAGGGGGAGACGGACCTCCTATCACAATTTGGATTAGCAGCACGGATGGGGAGTGTCATCATAATGATTTTAATTATCCAGACATAGACTGGGCGGAAGGAACCGTGCATTCATCTAAGGCTCGCCAGTTCCTAAATGTCTTGCAGGACAATTTCATGGGTCAGATGGTAGATGCACCAACTAGAAACAAAGCGTTACTAGACCTACTGATTACCAACAATACATACCGGATCACAGATGTGTAAATACGGGGCAATTTAGAAAACAGCGATCACAGGTCAATTAGCTTCAGTATAAATCACACAAATAGGAAACATAAGGGCAATACAAAGACACTGAATTTTAAAAGAGCCAACTTCCCTAAACTACGAACCTTGCTAGAAGATATAAATTGGGATAGAATCTTAGGAAAAAAGAACATGGAGGAGAGATGGGTTTGCTTTAAAAGCATATTAAATAAGGGCATGAGCCAGTGCACCCCATTGGAAAATAAATTTAAAAGAGCGAACAAAACTCCTGGATGGCTTAACTCCAATGTAAAAATGCATATAAAAGCAGAGGAGAAAGCCTTCAAAAAATACAAGGCTAAGGAATCATCATCAGCCTTCAGACTTTACAAAGAATGCAACAAGAAATGTAAGGGTGCCATTAGGGCATCTAAGATAGAACACAAAAGACACATAGTGGAGGAGATCAAAAAGTAAAGAAAACGGTATCATTAGTAGTAATCAGCATGGATTCATGAAGAACCGTTCTTGTCAAACCAATCTATTAACCTTCTATGAGGAGGTGAGTTGCCATCTAGATAAAGGAAGGCCCGTATACGTGGTGTATCTGGAGTTTGCAAAAGCATTTGACACAGTTCCCCATAAATGTTTACTGTACAAAGTAAGGTCTGTTGGCATGGACCCTAGGGTGAGTACATGGATTGAAAACTGGCTACAAGGGCGAGTTCAGAGGGTGGTGATAAATGGGGAGTACTCGGAATGGTCAGGGGTGGAAAGTGGGGTCCCCCAGGGTTCTATGCTGGGATCAATCCTTTTTAATTTGTTCATAAACGACCTGGAGGATGGGATAAACAGTTCAATCTCTGTATTTGCGGATGACACTAAGCTTTGCAGGGCAATAACTTCTCCGCAGGATGTGGAAACCTTGAAGATCTGAACAAATTAATGGGGTGGGCAACTACATGGCAAATGAGGTTTAATGTGGAAATAATGCATTTGGGTGGCAAAAAATCTGAATGCAATCTACTCACTAGGGGGAGAACCTAGGGGGAGAACCTCTGGGGGAATCAAGGATGGAAAAGGACCCGGGGGTCCTAGTAGATGATAGGCTCAGCAATGGCATCCAATGCCAAGCTGCTGCTAACATAGCAAACAAAATATTGGCATGCATTAAAAAGGGGATCAACTCCAGAGATAAAACGATAACTCTCCCACTATACAAGACTCTGGTCCGGCCTCACCTGGAGTATGCTCTCCAGTTCTGGGCACCAGTCCTCAGGAAGGATGTCCTGCAAATGGAGCAAGTACAGAGAAGGGCGACAAAGCTAATAAAGGGTCTGGAAGATATTAGTTATGAGGAAAGGTTGCGAGCACTGAACTTATTCTCTCTGGAGAAGAGACGCTTGAGAGGGGATATGATTTCAATTTACAAATACCGTACTGGTGATGGTGACCCCACAATAGGGATAAAACTTTTCCACGGAAGGGAGTTTAATAAAACACGTGGCCACTCATTAAAATTTGAAGATATTAGATTTAACCTTAAACTGCGTAGAGGGTTCTTTACTGTAAGAGCGGCAAGGATGTGGAATTCTCTTCCACAGGCGGTGGTCTCAGCGGGGGGCATCGATAGTTTCAAAAAACTTTTAGATAAGCACCTGAACGACCACAACATACAGGGATATACAATGTAATACTGACATATAATCAGACACATAGGTTGGACTTGATGGACTTGTGTCTTTTTTCAACCTCACCTACTATGTAACTATGTAACTACCAAAACTATGTTAGCATTGTAAAGTTGACAAAGACATTGGATGGAATTAAATAGCTATCAACTGTTACTCATTTGGAAGGACAATCCTCTTTTGGAGCCAAATTCCTGTGTCCCTCCTTCTTAGGAGAACATCTATTTGGTTTTATGTATAGACCTCTAATAAAATGTACCCATTAAATAATTAAATACCAAACAAATATGCAGCATTAAACCTTTCTTCCAGTTTCTAAGTTATTCTGCTAGAAATGTTGAAAACCAGTATAAAGCAAAAGTAGTTGGGAGGAGGTGAATCATGGGGACCTAGTGGTTAGCCCTTATGCCTTGCATTGGTGGGGTTCTTGGTTTGAATGCTAAAAAAGATGCGAAGGATGAAAGCGCCACAAGTTTATAGTAATCCCAGTACAAGTTACTTAGTTCGTTTTTAGTCTTAATAGAAAGTCAGAAGGTACAGTCAACACCTCTCGGGGCATCTTCAAAGCAAGGGAGGAATTTATTTGTGTCAAACAAATACAAGGAGATTTCCAAGCTCAAACTTACTAACCAGTTAGCGAGTAGCGACCAACCGAATTGACCTGCCTAGCAATATGCGTTAAGAACAGAGGTTTAGTCTGCACTCATTTGCAAATACATAAGCTACAGGCCCCGTCAAGGCATCCTGTTTTCTGTAGTTCCTAACCCAGACCCGTGCCTTGACAAGGCCTGTAGCTTACGCATGTATTTGCAAATGTGTGCAGACTAAACCTCTGTTCTTAACGCATATTGCTAGGCAGGTCAATTCGGTTGGTCGCTGGCTGGTTGGTAAGTTTGAGCTTGGAAATCTCCTTGTATTTGTTTGACACATGTTGCCCTTCCAGTGCTCCTTGCTGCAATAGACCAGTTATAGTGGCAACCTGTTTGTATAGGAATTTAATTGTCCCTGTAGTTTGTACTTGAACATACCAAAAGGCAGAAAATAGGAGAAGTTCATTCTAAAGGCCCGCACACACGATCGGAATTTCCGATGGGAAATGTTCGATGACAGGCTGTTGGCAGTAAATCCGACCGCGTGTACGCTCCATCAGACAATTGTTGTCGGACTTTCCGCCAACAAATGTTGGGTAGCAGGTTTTCAAATTTTCCATGGACAAATGTGTGTTGTCGGATTTTCTAAGCGTATGTACACAAGTCAGTTTAACAAAAGTCCAAAGTACAAACACGCATGCTCGGAAGCAAGGATGAGCCAGAAGCGGTCAGTCTTGTAAACTAGCGTTCGTAATGGAGAATTAACATTCGTGACGCGGCAAATTATGAAATCTCCAAATACAGCGCACAATTCTCCTCTTCTTTAATGGGATAATAATAAAGCTGCTTTGCTGGTGATACTGATGGAGTTATTGCAAACAAATTTTCAAAGGCTTTTCTAGCGATATCAAGAATAATATTATTATGCTTTTTTTTTTTATTATTTGGGCAAGTTACCACAACACCATTATCCTGTAGTTTTTAAGATCAAAGATACACATATGTTGGTGTCCCTTGTCAATTTTACATTGTATTTTTTTCAATGTAACTGCCTACTCCCAAACTGTCATTTGAAGTAAAACACATAGCCAAGTATTATTCTACACAAATTTTCTATTGTGCTTTAAAAAGATAAAACAAATAAAATTAGACATGCTATCTGCCAATAGAACTTAACCAAAAAATGCATTCTATGCATCCAAAAATATAGAAAATATACCAAATCAAATCATTATTCAACCAATAAAAATAAGGTCCAAGCAATAACTCCAAGACCAATAATAAATAACACGTTATCTCCTCCAATTCCGCAACATGTCTGGTTGACGAACGGCCGTTCAGAAACAAACTGAAAAGCAAGAACTGAAAAGTGCGAAAAGAAAAGCGCAAATCAACACTCACCAAACTTCTACTAACACGAAATTAGCAGAAGGAGCCCAAAGGGTGGCACTAAAGAGCTGAAAAACCACGTAGTATGTCTAGTACATCACTACGTTCGTAATTGTTGGCCAACAATTGTGTGGCCGTGTGTATGCAAAACAAGTTTGGGCCAACGCCCTTCGGACAAAATTCCACGGTTTTGTTGGCCAACAATCCGATCGTGTGTACGAGGCTTTAGGGTTTAGATATGGTTTAATACAACTTTGAGAAAACAGAGGTGCTGAATCTGACCACGCCGCCACTGTGACAGGTCCTCTTGAAGTCCCCGTCTTAACCGCCTGATTAGGGTTAGTTAATTAGAAGGGTAAAACATGTTTTTCTCTTTACAAAGCAATCATTGCACATTGTAATTTCCATTTGCATAGTGCCCGGAACCATTCTTACTTGCCCTAGCATGTGAAACCATCTTTCTTTTTTTATTGGTAGTAAATACTCTCTGTAATCTGGCTTGACATCCGGGAGAGTGTCCTTAACACAAGCTGCTCGGGGCAGGGAGGTCAGATTGCTGCACACAAATAAAATCACTCCAAGTCGTTGGGGGTGAGCCTTTTTATCCTTCTATGTGCCATTGTACAATTTATCCTCCTTAATTAAAATGTAATTGTGGGTATTACATCCAAAGAGCATTAGAGAGCTTTACACCGCTCGCAGATTTTTCTTTGCGGTTTAGCTAATTGCTGGTAGTCAGTTAGTTGTGGAAAATCTTACCCTTTACCAGCACAAGTGAAATGTTTGCCTCCAAAGCTCAATTGCTGCAAAAGGTCATTTCATTTGCAGGCATGTTGGCACGAATTAAAGCTAAATTTCAGGCAATAACTAATGCAGCTCTGTATTGTTTCAATATATCATTTTAAACATATATTTAGCATGCAAGCACTATAAGTACTTGAATTTGACTTGGTTTCAGTCTATTGCAATCTGCTATACCATAGAGCTCAGACTGGAGGGAGGGAGAAGCAGCACAAGGAGCCAATTAGGTAGGCTGCACTGCTAATAAGGGACATGCTGGTAGCAGTAGACAGAGAGGAGTGGCAGAGGCTTCACGACCACGACATTTTTAACTTGGAGTGCAGAGTTTGACAGGTGGCACCACCTGTCAAACTCACCCATTGAGCTCAATATGGCCACACGGCAACATCGATCTTAATGCTCACCTTGCAGTTGTGGCACGGTCCTGCAAAGTAAGATTGCTGTTCGGCAATTAAAAAATAAAAGTAACCCCCCCCCACAAAAAAAAGGTGTTCGAGAAGTGGATGTAGCACCCGTCTTTCAGCTGCTGCTATACCACCCTCTAAAAAGCCATCCGAGGTGGAGGGAGGTAAGCAGTTTCACTAATGTAAAAGAAGCCAAAGCATTAGAGAAAGAGTCCGGGAAAAAAAATACCTATGAACATTTGCAATGTAAGAATAAGGTACTATGAATGATGTGTGCCCAATGTGTGGCTGCTGCTGCCATAGGCGTGTGCACAGTGTGTGCCAGGTGTGCCTGGTCACACCCTATTCACCCAGTGTGGCGCAGATTCCCCCTGTTTAGACCCCTGATGTTTCACCAAAGCCCCCTAATGAGGTTCCTAACAAAATAAAATTGTAAAAAATAATAAAAACATAAAATAATAAAAATAAAAACTACTGACACCTTCCACTGCCCTACTGACACCAATCTCTGCCTTACTGACACTGTCCATTGTTCTAATGACATCGTCAGTATATATCGTATACACATGCACACACACGCAAATGTGTTTGAGCTCTGGGGTGCACACCCTAATGCAATAGGCTGCGCATACCTATGGCTGCTGCATTCACCACAACTGTTAGTTTCACTACTTTCATACACTACAGTATGTCTCTTACAGTTCCTCCTGGGGCGCAGTTCTCATAGCAGGCAAGTTCTCCATTGATTAATTCCATTCACTGAATGTAAGTCTCTCTGTTATTGGAGAAGGTGTGGATGGACTTCACAATCTCCCCTCCTCTATTCATAAAACATATTCTTTTCTTTTCACTGGATGCAAGGCCTTACGTAATTTGAGGAGGGGAGATTGTGACATTCATCCATCCCTCATCCAATCACAGAATTGGAAATTGAAGTGCCACACCAGATCTAGGTCCAGATACAACTTTATTTCAATAAAAGTCAAGAGGACACCATGGGCATCCGCAGAACTTTTTTCAGGGGGGGGCATCGTTTTAGGGTCACCCATGTGCCACCCCTTTTCGACACTGTCATTATCACATTATTATGGTCAGAGACAACAGGTGTAGTACAGTCCCTAGGATAAGTAATAGATAATGGCCGACAGGCCCTCTTACCAGACCCAGCGAAACTACAGCAGTGATCCCTCCGGCTGGACGATCGCTCACTCTGGGTTCCCGGGGGGCGATTCTGGTCAGTAGTGTAGCATGTCTGTACCCTGGCATTGGCTCAGTCTTTCTCTCTCTGGTGGCGCTGGGTAGCGTGGCTCTCTCTGGCACTGGGAAGCGTGGCTCTCTCTCTTGCACTGAGCAGTGTGGCTCTCTCTGGTGGCGCTGGGCAGCGTGGCCCCCTCTAGTGGCGCTGGACAGCGTGGCTCTCTCTGGTGGCGCTGGGCAGAGTGGCTCTCTCTGGTGGCGCTGGGTAGCGTGGCTCCCTCTGGTGGCACTGGGTAGCGTGGCTCTCTGGTGGCGCTGGGCAGTGTGGCTCTCTCTCTGCTGACACTGGACAGCGTGGTGCTCTCTCTGGCTTCCGCCCAGCACACGCCTCTTTCTTTGTCCTGTAGCACTCACTCCCACGCCTTTTTTCCAGGCTGCAGTCTCTCAATCTCTCTCTTGATCGAGCGGTAGCCTCCTTCCTGTGGAAAATGGGGCCACCAATCTTCCGGTCTACATGTCCCATGATGCTCTCCTAGTCTCCTTTGATTGGCCCTCAGTTATGGCCAATGAGGAAGGAACGGAGAGGGCGGGGAACCTGGTGAGAGCCGCCGTCTCTTCTCGCTGACAGTAGAGAGGGGGGGGGGCGAGCGGGGTAAACCTCTAACAGCCTGCTGCTCGCCTTTCTCCTGACACAGCGCCGCCGAGTTCTCTGCTGGACTGAGCAGGGAAAAGAGCCCGCAGTCACACTACACTGATGGGGGGGCTTGACAGCATCCCCCATAGTGACTCCACTGTGCTGAATAATCCGATCCCTGATTCCAGGGGGGGCACTTGACCCCCCTTGCCCCTACCTGCGGACGCCCATGGAGGACACTCCTTGTGTTGTTTTGGATTGTCCTCCTGACTTTTTTGGAAAAAAGTGGTAATCCTCTGGGGGTGTAGAAGCTACCAGTGTTAATTTTGGCAGCAAATTTTGATTTAGTTTTAGTCTTTAGTCTTAGGACTAAAATTGCATTTTAGTTTTAGTCCCATTTTAGTTTTCTGCAATTGTTTTAGTCGTATGTAGTCGACTAAATCTCCAGTACATTTTAGTCGACTAAAATGTCCTACGTTTTAGTCGACTAAAATCTCCAGTACATTTTAGTTGACTAATCATTTTAGTCGTCTAAAATCGAATGGGTGTAATTAATTTTTAATGCATTAGGCCCCTTTCACACTGGGGCGGTAGGGGGCGTCGGCGGTAAAACAGCGCTATTTTTAGCGCTGTTTTACCGCGGTATTCAGCCGCTAGCGGAGCGGTTTTAACCCCCCGCTGGCGGCCGAAAAAGGGTTAAAACCCCTCGTACAGCGCGGCTATAGCCGCGGTATTACCGCGGTATAGCTGCGCTGTCCCATTTATTTCAATGGGCAGGAGCGGTTTAGGAGCGGTGTATTCACCGCTCCAAAGATGCGGCTCGCAGGACTTTTTTTACCGTCCTGCCAGCGCACCGATTCAGTGTGAAAGCCCTCGGGCTTTCACACTGAACAAACAGCGGAGGCTGTTTAGGGGCGGTTTGCAGTCGCTATTTTTAGCGCAATAACGCCTGCAAACCGCCCCAGGGTGAAAGGGGCCTTAGTGAACATTTCTCTACAATCTCCAAACTCATTATTTACTGCTGGAGTGAAAAATCTAATATGTTATTATTTATGGTATTGAGGTATGAACGTGCACTACAGACCAGTGTTCATTTTGAAGTCAAATTCCAATTTAGTTTTAGTCTTATGCCGCGTACACACAAGCGGACTTTTCGACCGGACTGGTCCAACGGTCTATCCGACGGGCTTCCGACGGACTTTCCTACACACGATCACACCAAAGTCCGACGGATTCGTACGTGATGACGTACGACCGGACTAAAATAAGGAAGTTGATAGCCAGTAGCCAATAGCTGCCCCAGGATCGTTTTTCGTCCGTCGGACAAGCATACAGACGAGCGGATTTTTCGACTGGACTCGAGTCTGTCGGAAAGATTTGAAACGGACTTTTGGGGAAAAAAAGTCCGCTGGAGCCCACACACGATCGAATTGTCCGACGGAGTCTGGTCCACCGGACCAAGTCTGCCGGAAAGTCCGCTCGTGTGTACGCGGCATTAGTCTTTTGGCAAAAATGCCATTTTAGTTTTAGTCGTATTTAGTCGTATTTTAGTCACCTCAATTGTTTTAGGTTTAGTAGTATTTTAGTTGACTAAAATAGTATTCATTTAGTTGACTATAATGTTTTAGTCATTTTAGTTGACAAAGCGAACACTGGAAGATACCTGCCTGGGAATCAGATCATTTACATCAACATCAATGCTTTAAAGTGATATTAAAAGCAAGTTTAAAAATAACAAACATGTCATACTTACCTGCTTTGCGTAGTGGATTTTGCACAGAGTAGCCCCGATCCTCCTCTTCTCGGGTCCCTGTGCCAGCGCTCCCGGCCCCTCCCTCCTGCTAAATGCCCCAGAGCAAACAGCTTGCTATGGAGGCACCCGAGACAGGCTTGCTTCTGAGCCACTGCTCTGAGTGTCAATTCACACACAGAGCCGCAGCTTGGCCCCACCCCTTCTCTCTTTTCATTGGCTCACTGGCTAATGGCTCCCGCTGCTGTCTCAGCCAATGAGGGGGGAGAGTCCCCAGAGAGTAGAGGCTGTCATGCACATCGCTGGATTTCGATGGGGCATGATCATGATCTGCTTCCAGGGCATCTCCGACTCTATCGTCATCTCCAGGAGAGGCTGAGTGTGGGCGGACCTGGGGCCCCCCAAATTTTTTTAGCACCAGCTGCCACCGATAGCAACAATCACTGTAGTAGCGCCAATTATTATAGTGATTGTTCGCTTCCACAGGTCTCCTTACCTGCCAGCCAGGCAGGGGCGTTGCTAGGTCTACAAAAGATCTGGGGTAGAGCCTATAGCAGCGTAGTAAAGAAAGTCATACACTTGGGCGGGCATACACATGTATATAATATAGGTGTGTGTGTGTATATATATCCCCAGAGAGCCTCCCCCTTTCATCAGGGTCCCCAGAGAGCCCCCCTTACATTAGGGTCCCAAGACATCCTTCCCCTTAAATCAGGGTCCCCAGAGAGCCTCCCCTTCCCTTGGGGACCCTTGCAGAGACTCGGGGCTATGGGCCCCAGACTCGGTTCTATAGCCCCAAAAGCCACCCCCTAGCGACGCCACTGCAGCCAGGGCTGTTCTGTGTGACAGAGCTGTGTACATCTTAGCACTGTATGGACAGGCATACAAATCCTTTGGCAAGAAAAATAGCTCTCATGTATTTTATTTGTATATTTAGTTGGTTGTCTGGAGTTCAGCTTTAAAGGGCCAAAAACCCGACATACGAGTTACGGCTGAAGATTAAAGGGGTTATAAATAACATCTGTTTATATGCTAGAACAAGTTTGAGCAGCTTATCAGATCTTAGAATGTTTGAGATGAATCTGTGATTGGTAGGCAGAAATTTTTGTGACACGGAACTGACTTTGTGTCTCTTGGAATCCAAAGGACAGCGCCATAGTCATCTCTCATCAACTCCTCCCCAGTCTGAAGTGGCCAATGGCATAAAATAACAGATTACATGTCACAAGCCTTCATACAATGTAGAATATCTAAAATTCTTTCAAGGTATGAGAATGATTACATTCCTTTTTTATGAATGATATTATTACTTTCAGACGTGTAAATAACAGGCGTGTCTTGGTATACGTGATCTGCTGTGTTGCAATGCATCTATAACACACATCTTGCACTGCATGGCTGCATGCTGAAATGCACAAATGCTGCATACCCATTTTTTTTCAGCACATTCCGACACAACACATTGGTGTGAACTGAAGTCATAACATCTAAAGCCGGACATACAGGGTTTGAAATTTGGCCGGTTCAGCAGTAAACAGCCAAGTTTCGATTCATCAATGGGCAGGCTCATTGTATCCAAGTCGATCCAGCGATCGACTTGGGTACAACCAGCCTGTCGGATATTTTACATGCAATTACATCTGGGGGCTATAGCTTCTAGCAGTAATTATTGTGTTCTGCTGGCCAGGAAGGCTCTTTGTGTCCCCCACTGGCAGAATACAATAGCGCTGTGGGGGGCATTCCTTGGAAGGAAGGAAAAAAAAATCAAATCATCTATGGGCAGTTTAAGGCTAATTCTCACTCAATACAGATGGTGTAAATCAGATGTCTCCAAACTTTCTAAACACAGGGCCACTATACTCTTCCTCAGACTTTAGGGGGCCAGACTGTGGCCAGTGGAAGTATAAAATGTTCCAGCATCAGTGGAAGTAGAAAATGCCTCAGGCTTGGTGGTCAGGTGGAGCAAAAAATATTACATAGTGCCTGTGTTCAGTAGGAGGAGGAATAGTGCCCCATGATGGGTGTTAGTGGAAGGAATAAAAGCCCCATCATTGGTATCAGTGGTAAGAATAGTGCCCCATCATTGGTGTTAGTTGTAGGAATAGTGCCTCATCATTGGTATCAGTGGTAGGAATAGTGCCCCGTCAGTGGGAGGTATAATGTCCCATCCTTGGTGTCAGTGGAAGGAATAATGTTCCATCATTTATATCAGTGGGAGGAATTCTGCCCCATCGTTGATATTGGTTCCAGGAATAATGCTCTCTTATTGGTGTCAGTGAAAGAAACAGAACACCATCATTGGTGGAAGGTATAAGGTTCCATTGGTTATATTAGTGAGAGGAATTGTGCCCTATTGTTGGTGTCAGTGGAGGGAACAGTGCTCCATCATTGATGTCAGTGGGAGGAATAGTGCCCTATTGTTATTAGTTGGTGGAATTATGCCCGCTGTTGGGTGTCATTGGAAGAAATGGTGGCTCATTGTTGGTGTTATTGGATGGAATGGTGCCACATCGTTGGTATGAGTGGGAGGAATAGTTCCCCAGCATTAATGTCAGTTGGAGGAATACTGTCCCATCATCGATGTTAGTGGAATAAAAATGCCCCATCATTGATGTTAGTGGGAGGAATAGTGCCCCATCATTGGCATCAGTGGGAGGAATAGTGCCCTATCATCAATGTCAGTGGGAGGAATAGTGTCCCATCATTGATGTCAGTGGGAGGAACAGTGTTCTATCAGTTATATCAGTGGAAGGAATTACGCCCCATTGTTGGTGTCAGTGTAAAGAATCATGTTCTAGACAAGATTTTTTTCTATGCACTTTTGCAGACATAGGTATAATATCATAGACATAGCCTTTGTTTGGGGCCTACATACCCATCTTAGACAACAACTCACACCCAGGAACCTAGGGCTCCACAACAACACCCCTTTATCTGCGGCCAATAAGGGCACTCTAATTGGACAGGGGAATGACAGTGGAGCTTACAAATTAAATCAAGGCTAATTGGGTTTAAAAAACTCCCAGATCTGCAGATGGCATGAGATTGATCTACATAGCAGGCACCTCCATGGATAAGGTCTTCCATAGAGAAATTCTATTTTTTTTTTTCATACTGCATTTGTAAAACGGAGCGTTTTTTGGAATGCTGGAAGCTATGAAAGGAACATGACCACACACAGTCATAATAACCCTCGCTGGTTTGCTCAGTCGGTCATTGTAGTACGGTAACAATCAAACCACATACTTGAACAGTCCCAAGATGTTAGCATGTAGAGGTCAGGGTCCTAGACTGACCAGTGCATTGTCCAGGCGTTGTTTAGTAGTCTGATTGGTGAATGAAAAGTACGTTTAAAAAAATCCCAGGAATTCAGGATGGAATAGTTAATAATTAATGTCCCAAATGTGCCCAGTGGTGAACGGACCACCATTCCCATGTCTAGAGAAACAACACTGACTGTACCAGATATAAAATGTAACAGATATTATAGGCAGGGCCACATATGAGTTATGTGTACCCCATGCTGCCTCTGATTTATCCCCAAATAATATCACTGATTGCACTGTATATGCACTTCCAACCTTATCAAATATTAAAGAGCCTATCTAGATTTATATGTTGCATTGCAGTGCATTAGCAAATGAGTGTTATATTGTATGTTGTCGTACATTGTGCTAAGGCAGCCAGTTCTCTTGACTGAGCAGCCAATGCACCATGCACCAATTTTTTGTTTTACCACAGGATATGGTTGATGCATTATAGTGTGTTAAGCTGCCCATACATGGATTGAAATTCGCCAGATCAGCAGGGACCCACCGAAATTCGATCTATGTATGGGCAGGCTGATTGTACCCAAGTCGATTATATGTGGAAAGAGGGAATGGGATTTTTAAGGTGCAAATTAATTTGAAGAATAGTAACAACTATGTTATATAAGAAAAAATTTTATTTTAGAAAAAATAAAAAATTGTTAAAAACACAACAATTGGCAAGTACAGATCAACAAGATTTTGTGGATACAGCATAAAAGGATAGAATTCCCAACATGTTTCACCCATTTATCGGGCTTCTTCAGGGGATGTTGTCCAGCTAGAGGTACAAGCCTTCTTGGTCTCTTGAAATATTGGTCAAATCACTAAAGGGTCACAGGTATCTAACCGTATCCAAAGGACTATGTGCTAAAGGTGACCATAGAGGGCATTCAAGGACTGAAAAACCAAAGTTCTGCAGTGGACTCAACGATAAGGGAGGAATGCTGTCTAGAACCACCAGTACCGGCGATTCTAGATTCAATTCGATTCAGTTCCATCGATTAACTTGGGTACAACCAGCCTGTAAGATTTTTTTACATGCATTTTCTGCTGGCAGTAATTATTGTGTTCTGCCAGCTGGGAAGCCTCCCCGTGCCCCCCCCCCCCCCCCCACCAGACCACATTAGCACTGCGGGAGACACAGTCATTGTTGATGAGGGAATCAAGTGATTTTCTTTTCTTCCACCTTTGGAGGAAGGAAAGAAAATCAAGTCATCTATGGGATGCTTGAGGGTGCATAGAAAGATGCATTGTATTGGTACGTCGGGGTTCAATTCAAAATGAACAGCACTGCAGCACAACACACCATGATACGCACACCATTGTCATGCACATACACTATATTAACAAAAGTATTGGGACGTCTGCCTTTACACGCACATGAACTTTAATGGCATCCCAGTCTTAGTCTGTAGGGTTCAATATTGAGTTGGCCCACCCTTTGCAGCTATAACAGCTTCAACTCTTCTGGGAAGGCCGTCCACAAGGTTTAGGAGTGTGTCTGTGGGAATGTTTGATCATTCTTCCAGAAGTGCATTTGTGAGGTCAGGCACTGATGTGGAGTAGAAGGCCTGGCTTGCAGTCTCCGCTCTAATTTATCCCAAAGGTGTTCTATCGGGTTGAGGTCAGGACTCTGTGCAGGCCAGTCAAGTTCCTCCACCCCAAACTCGCTCATCCATGTCTTTAGGGACATTGCTTTGTGCACTGGTGTGCAGTCATGCTGAAACAGGAAGGGGCCATCCCCAAACTGTTCCCAAGTAGAGAGCATGAAATTGTCCAAAACGTCTTGTTATGCTGACGCCTTAAGGGTTCCCTTCACTGGAACTAAGAGGCCAAGCCCAACCCCTGAAAAACAACCCCCCCACCATAATCCCCCCTCCACCAAATGATTTGTACCAGTGCACAAAGCAAGGTCCATAAAAACATGGATCAGTGAGTTTGGGGTGGAGGAACTTGACTGGCCTTCACAATGCCCTGACCTCAACCCTACAGAACACCTTTGAGATGAATTAGAGCGGAGACTGCGAGCCAGGCCTTCTCGTCCAACATCAGTGCCTGACCTCACAAATGCTTCGGAAAGAATGGTCAAACATTCCCATAGACACACTCCTAAACCTTGTGGACAGCCTTCCCGGAAGAGGTGAAGCTGTTATAGCTGCAAAGGGTGGATCAACTCAATATTGAACCCTACGGACTAAGACTGGGATGCCATTAAAGTGTATGTGCGTGTAAATGCAGGTGTCCCAATACTTTTGACAATATAGTGTAGGTCTGAATGGGCACTATTACTTTTCTCTCTGAAGACTGCCATTCCAAAGACATATGGAGAAAAGAAAAAGCAGGGATTAGTACTTTGGCCCCTAAACTATTTCTCATGATCTGAGTCTGAATAAATAATGTTTACTGATTGCTATTTTTAATATTGTTGGCATTAAACTGTAAAGTGTCAGTACACCCAGATCTGGTATCTCAGTTATGGAAGGATGCTCGGGGGTATTCAGGCAAATATAAAGATTGACTTTTAGTCCGGTTAGGTGATCATTCCAACATGTGCATTCTTTAAATACTTTTAGTATAATTATCTGAAATGTAACTTTAGTTTAAAATGTTAGTTCCCCTCCGGTCTCCTCTGTACTAACCTCCGGGGATGCTGAGTTGTCAGTGTCCAAGTAGTCGGTCCAGCGGTCTGGGAGTTGAAATCCCACCCTTCTCCGTGCAGCACTCCTGGGGCAGATCAGAGCAATTCTGATTGGTCAGCACTGTCACAGAGTATCGCTATGATCCATCCTGACAGCGCTGCAGAGAGAAGAGGGAGAAGAGCCAGGATTTCAAATCCCCAGATTGCTGGAGTGCCTGTGTGGGCAATGACAGCTCAGCCATAGCTCCCAACGGTCCCTGATTTTGCGGGACTGTCCCTGATTTGGAGCAATGTCCCTCTGTCCCTCATTCCTCCTCATTTGTCCCTCATTTTGGTCTGATCTATATAGTTGTATATAAAATGCACTTTTTATCTTTCAAAAAGTGTTTTCCAACACTAAACCTTTCATCTGATTTCTAAATTGCTGCATTTGTAAATTCCAAAAGCCAATATAAAGGAATAGTAGTGGTAAAAAAAGCACTTAAGGGTTTAATTAATCTTGTGTTTTTGTACAATTCTCCTTTAAGGGGTGTGGCAAGGGGTGTGTCCTATGCCTGCATACTTTTGCTGATAGGTGTCCCTCATTCCCATCTCAAAAACTTAAGAGGTATGAGCTCAGCATCCCTGGAGGTAAGTACAGCAGGGATCAGGGGTGGGGGCGGTGTACGGTGTTAGTTCACCTTTTTATTTTTTCTGTAAAGGTGAATTAACCCTTTAGGTGCTTATTTAGGTCTAGGGGGCTGAAAAAAGCAGTTTTACTTACCCGATTCTCTGTTCACCAAGCATCTGGCACTTATCTATACTGTTCTCCACTCTGGCAATAGACTGTCTCTTGGTATCCTCATATCTAGTTCAGGGCTCTGCATTGGCCTTGATGATGTCAGAGGACCCGTGACTGCATTTTGGAGAAGAGGCTGCAGGAACTGGTCTTGTGTCTGGGGTAAGTTTCCATTCACACTTGTAGAACTCCAAAGTTGCACAACTTTGACACAGCTTTGGATGGGTGCAACATGGATACGACTTCATTTTGACCGGTGATAATGGACAACTGTTGCACTGTATAACATTCAGGTGCGACTTTCATGCAGCTTTTGAGAGTTAACATTGAAGTCTATGGACCTCAAGAAGAGATGCACTGAAATTTCGGTCCCCAAAAACTATCAACCGATTTTCTCTATCGACAAAACGCTGGTTTCGCCGATAGAGAAAATCAGCTGATAATTTTTGAGAAAAAGGTGCCGACAATGGCGCCGAAAACGCACACGATTTTACCAAGATTTTGCCACAATTTTACCATGCTTATGGTTTTTTTTTCATAGATCATGTGACTCAAAAAACGCATAAAAAATGTAACACGGGTGCGTTATTGATGTGTTCTTGCTGCATTTTCAATACATTTTAACGGGGAGGTGCGTTTTTTTTTTTAATCGACCAAAAATGCAGCAAGTTGAATGCTTTTTCTTGAGCTTTTCTTGTGCTGAATTTGCCGATAATGGCCGACAATAAATTCATATTCATTTAAATTTATGATATTAATTAAAAAGTTGAATATAATACATTTATATATAAAAATATACCTGTATATATTTTTTAAAAATGGTCATTTTCGGTTTCAGCCAAGTGCATCTTGAATTTTCGGTTTCGGCACCAACATTTTCATTTCGGTGCACCGCTACCCTGTAGTTGCATAAAAGTCGGACCAAACTAGTGCATGAACTACTTTAACCACTTGCCTACCGGGCACTTTCACCCCCTCCTGCCCAGGCCAAGTTTCAGCTTTCAGCGCTGTCTCACTTTGAATGACAATTGCGCACTCATGCTACACTGTAACCATGTGAAATGTTTATCATTTTCTGCATCGCATAGTAGCCCATTATGTGTCACTTACCTGACACCGAAGCCTGCGATGTCTCCGTTGACCCCACTAGCAGGGAGCGTCCATCTTCTCCCGTCTTCCTTCCGCGGGAGCCGCCAGTCACGGCATGACCCCTATTAGAAACGGCACGATCTGCCCTTTCTAAAGGACGCATGCGCCGATGACATCAGCGCATGCGCCGTAGTCATCGGAGCTCGGCTTTTTATTAAATATCTCCTAAACCTTAATATAGGCTTACCTGTAGGTAAAAGTGGTTGTACATGGTGCACAACCACTTTAAAGTTCATGTGCATGTAAAGTCAGGTGTCCCAATACTTTTGGTAATGTAGTGTATATGAAGGGTAATTATAGGAAAACATGGGGAATGACTTGTCATGCGACGTTGATGTCCAAAGTCGCATGACAAGTCGCACAAGTGCGAATGAAACCTTAGTAAAGCGTTTTTTTTTTGCATCCCCTAGACCAAAGCAAGTTCAGCTTTAATACATTTCTGGCAGAAGTTATAGGTCTTTTTCTACAATTATTGAACAGATATAATAAAACACTTTCAATGGTTCATTGTTGGGGTATACATTCTTTTTTACAAGGACTAAATGGACAGAAGTACAAACCCCCAGGCAGGGGTCAGCTGTGTATTTAGCGTCTTTTCTGACGTAAGGCTTTAAAACTGTGAAATCCATACTTGTTGTTGCATTTTGTCTACCAGTTCTGTGTAGACCATTGATGAAAGTATTATTACTGAGGCTTCCCGGTAATTTTGCGGTTCTTTCAAGGTAATGTGATCTACTGAAAATTCTAATCAGAAGTGTTTTTGAGGAAGAGTTTTTTTTTTTTTCTTTTTTCATCCTTGTTTGCGGAGACCTCCCAGCAGGCAGCTGACAGTCACATTGCCGCGTGCCACTTCCTTCCACATCGGACTCTCCAATCCAGCCCACTGAATAGCGTACATTATGATTTATGGAGACAAACCATCCTCTGCTGTCAGGAAATCTGCTACACGCAGTCCCACGCTGAGATGAGAGGACCTGTTTGGTCATATGTTTTGCATAAATTATAACATAACTAATTCTTTCGAAAAGTTCTGTTTGTGGACCTCTTTTCAATGAACCCTTTGTGGTTCCAACGGACTTCAAGGGCAACCTATATTCCTAGAGATGAAACAACACATATTCATCAAATTTGAAAGGAAAAGTTTGTTTTTAGTAGGTGCAATAAAAGGAGACGTTTGAACATTTTATTTGTGTGTTCACTCTCGGATAATAGGAAATCTCGCTGAGTTTTGCCTACTCATCCCCTTTCTCAGCTGCCAAATTCATTTTTCCCTTTAATCAGCACACTGTAGGTGTTTTGGATCAGTTTGGGCTGAATTGAGATTGAGTCTTTTTTAAAGGGTCAGCAAAAAATTGTTATGCTGTAGGTCAGTCTTGCCTAATCCAGTCTTCGGGGACCACAACAGAACACATTTTTCAAATATCTTCTCAAAATTAATGGCAGTGCACATTTGGTTCCAATAGATATTAGGCTAAACGGTGTTTGCCTTTGTTTTAATGTCAGCAAAAGTGAATGATTTCTAGTCTTCCGGGTATTAGAGCTTAAGTTCAGTCAAATAAAAAAAAAAACAGCACAAGGGATGGTATTCACATTGTGTCCCTTGTGTTACTGTTTTAGTTGAAATCTGAGGTCCTCTGCCCCCTTTCATTTCGCCTCCACAAACCCCCAACAACTGTGATCTTCCTGTACTGTTGTAGTTATTAGAACCAACAGACCTGTCCTATGTTTAAAAAAGAGCCAACATACATCCCTGGGAATTACAGACCAGTTAGCCTAACATCAATAGTATGCAAGCTCTTGGAGGGGATGGTAAGGAACTATATACAAGATTTTAGTAATGAAAACAGTATCATTAGCAGTAATCAGCATGGATTCATGAAGAATCGTTCTTGCCAAACCAATCTATTAACCTTCTATAAGGAGATGAGTTGCCATCTAGATAAAGGAAGGCCCGTAGACGTGGTGTATTTGGATTTTGCAAAAGCATTTGACACAGTTCCCCATAAACGTTTACTGTACAAAGTAAGGTCCGTTGGCATAGACCATAGGGTGAGTACATGGATTGAAAACTGGCTACAAGGGCGAGTTCAGAGGGTGGTGATAAATGGGGAGTACTCGGAATGGTTAGGGGTGGGTAGTGGGGTCCCCCAGGGTTCTGTGCTGGGACCAATCCTATTTAACTTGTTCATAAACGACCTGGAGGATGGGATAAACAGTTCAATCTCTGTATTTGCGGATGATACTAAGCTAAGCAGGGCAATAACTTCTCTGTAAGATGTGGAAACCTTGCAAAAAGATCTGAACAAATTAATGGGGTGGGCAACTACATGGCAAATGAGGTTCAATGTGGAAAAATGTAAAATAATGCATTTGGGTGGCAAAAATATGAATGCAATCTACTCACTGGGGGGAGAACCTCTGGCGGAATCTAGGATGGAAAAGGACCTGGGGGTCCTAGTAGATGATAGGCTCAGCAATGGCATGCAATGCCAAGCTGTTGCTAACAAAGCAAACAGAATATTGGCATGCATTATAAAGGGGATCAACTCCAGAGATAAAACGATAATTCTCCCGCTCTACAAGACTCTGGTCCGGCTGCACCTGGAGTATGCTGTCCAGTTCTGGGCACCAGTCCTCAGGAAGGATGTACTGGAAATGGAGCGAGTACAAAGAAGGGCAACAAAACTAATAAAGGGTCTGGAGGATCTTAGTTATGAGGAAAGGTTGCGAGCGTTGAACTTATTCTCTTTGGAGAAGAGACGTTTGAGAGGGGATATGATTTCAATTTACAAATACCGTACTGGTGACCCCACAATAGGGATAAAACTTTTCTGTGGAAGGGAGTTTAATAAGACACGTGACCACTCATTAAGATTCGAAGAAAACGGGTTTAACCTCAGAATGCGTAGAGGGTTCTTTACTGTAAGAGCGGCAAGGATGTGGAATTCCCTTCCACAGACGGTGCTCTCAGCGGGGAGCATCGATAGTTTCAAAAAACTATTAGATAAGCACCTGAACGACCACAACATACAGGGATATATAATGTAATACTGACATATAATCACACACATAGGTTGGACTTGATGAACTTGTGTCTTTTTCCACCTCGCCTACTATGTAACTATGTAACATAGGTACTCCCCAAGAACGTTGACTTGTGCTAGAGGTCCCTCCCCTGGCACCATTTTTCTCTTGGTGTCAGTCAAACTTGTCAGAAGTAACTCATGCTGATAGCAGAAGAATGTGGTAGCAGACAGAAATGACACTTAGTGCTCTGGATTGAGACAAGCACACACTATAGAGGGATATGCTTTGTTCATATTTCATGTCTGAGATTTACAACTACTTTAAGGCTTTCTCCAAGGACTCTTAGGGCTGTAGTCACACTGGCCTCTCAAGGGTTACAGCTTCTATGAATGGAGGAGGGGGCAGACTCTGTCCTGGCCACAACCCCTACGCGTATCACCCAACCCAGCCATGGAGGTCAGAGATGTCCCCTAACTTGCTTGTTGGACAGTGAGGAAGTATTAAGGCCCATGTCACACCAGAAATTCCGTTGCTAATTTTTGCCAGTGAATGATCACAAGAAAATATAGGGGGGACACATATCTGCTATGTGTTGCTCCCTCACTGCTGAACGTGTTGCAAAACCTAGTGAGAGAATGATGTCTTGCACCTCCAGGCAGCGGGAGAGCAACACATGCAAGCAGATGAGTGTTTTTACTCCCTGCTGTGTCCTCCATAATGATCCTGCCTTTGACATACTCTCACCAGCTACAGTATCCCCAATGCAACATGGAGCCCATAATAGGACTAGGTGTTAATCTCTCCTCCTGTCAGCAAGTTTTCAGTGTTAGCTTGTAGTTTTTAGCCAGATTTAACTGGACTTGCCCTTTAATGTTGAAGATGTTTTGCTACTCATCTGAGTAGCTTCCTCAGTCCTAATGAGTGTCAGAAACATACCTCATACTCATAGCTACACGGGTAACTCAGTCACCTTCATCCAATCACCATGGAACGTTGATTGCCCAAGAACATGATGGGATTTGTAACAGTTTGTCCCAGAACAAGTCCTTGTGTTATTAGACTAATAGCACTGCAGTTAAGCTTGACTGGCTCACAATGCTTACTCTTCCTTTACCCAACTGATCTCTGCATTTCGGTTGTCTCTAGGAAGGTGATAGAAGGCCACACTTAAGTATTTATACTGGTTGTATTTAAAATGCATGACCCTCAATTTTTGTCCCTTCCATTGCTGAACCCAAATAATGACTCAAACTGAGCAACATGGTTTTAAATTGGCCATGGCTGTTCTTTCTTCACAATTAAAAATTATATAAAATAAAAACAAATAACCCTATCAACATAAAATAATGTGACAACTGTCGGCAAGGGCTACCAGGAAGGGTCTTAGGGTGTTCACTAGCCTGGGGGTTTGACCAGGATCCCCTTTTCCCCAGCTTCTTTCCACTGGCTTGATGATAGTTCCAAATGTAATATTTCTTACCTCCTCCAAGGAAACAAACTGCCGGTAGAAACATTACCAAGGAAAAGAAAAGGAAGCTTCATACCACTAGATGGGCCCCCGTTTTAAAGCAAACCCAACTCTTCCACAGGTCGCAAAAGGCCCCCTTACCAGTTAAGCTTCTATGACCATCAAACTGCCACCCGATCCCTCAAAAAAGAGGAGCCAGGGATGACTTCTCTCTCCGTCGACCAATCAAAAATGATCTTCCCAACGGTCCCCAGCTCCACCCTACCACCCAACAGTAAACCACCAATAAGTTAAGACCTTGACCTCATCCTACAACCCTGACTCTTTACACTTTTACCTTTTCAGGGCCTAATATATGTTTTTAAGAACTGCAAAATTGACTACAAAACACTTTGCAGGTGTTCTAATCCCCCTCCATTCTATTCAAAACTAAAAAAAAAAAAAAAAAAAACTTTTGCCTTTAGTTACTTTAGGAGTCCATATTAATTCAGTGCTGATAAATCTGGGACACATGAAGGATAAAAGTTATTCAACTGCGTTTTGGAGCCAAACAACCCTCCTTTATCAGGGCTTAAATCCACAAAGACAAAGTTCTCTGTAGGACCCTAACTAAAAACCCCTATGTTCAGAGAGGAGCATTGATCATAAAATAAAACATCTGTGAAGGAACCGTGCAGTGTAAAACCATTATGATTGCATGATTCTTTCACAAACATTTTTGTTATGATAGATGACCCTTTCTGAGGTTTCTTGGTTAGATTGCTACAGAGAGCTTTGTCATTGCTTATTCAAGCCCTGTTGAAGGGAGATTGTTTAACCCTCAAAATGTGTTGGCTAATCTTTATCTTCTATGTGCCTCAAATTTATCTGCAACAGATAACATGGACTCTTAAAATGACTGCCACTCTTTTTTTTTATTGATTTCACCTGAATTTCTCAGTGGAGGCCATTGCTTTGTGGTAGAGCTGCTGAGGTCTGGACATCAAGCCCAAGCATTGCTGCCTGATGGGCGGAATGGAGTTTGAAGGTCTCATACCAACTTCCTCTTAGAACTCCAAGCCAAATTATGGAGACTTACACCCCTAGTTCCTTTGTAATGTTCAATTAATTATTTATTGGGGAACTCAGTTTGTGGCACTTAAGCCAGCCATACCTGGATTGAAATTCAGCCGAATTTTGATTAATGTGTGGGCAGGGTGCTTGTACAGAAGTTGATCTACTAATTGACTTCTCTACAACCGTTTTATTGTAAAATTTCCACTTGATTAACACCACCGGCTATAGCTGGAGACGCTGATCAGTGCATTCTGATGGTAGGGAAGTCTCCCCGGTTGTTAGAATACAATAGCTCAGCGGGTAGGATTTCCCCATCTATTTTGAATGTGTGAATAGGAGAATTTATTCCTTTTTTTTTTCGTTTAACAATATGAACAAAAACAAAAATTGAAATGTCTATGGGCTGCCTTACTTCTACACTTGTCAATTTGAGGACATTAATGCTGGATAATTGGAACACTGAGATCTTAGAGGCCATCAATTTGCTCATCAACTGCCCATCCAGAACTCCATTTGGCTTTAAATCCATTTGATCCATGTATATTGAACATTGTATATGAACTTATTTGGAAGAAGATTGGTTGCTACTGATTGGTTGCTGCTGTCGCTGCATATTGGGTCATTTCCGAGTGCCAGAAATGGGTACTGTCTGATAATAGAAAGTCAGACTGAAACTCATCCTCGAAAATGGCATTTGTGGAATAAAAGTTTCATATCTGCTCTTTCTCCATAATCCTCCTTTGTATGCATGAGGTTGATTGTGGTCCTAATGTGTATTTATGACATGGAGCAGCTGAGAAATGCACTCCTTCAGTGCCCTCAGCAAAACAGACCCCATAAGGCCTGCTGGAAGCATGCTCTCAGTATGGCACATGGAGGCCAGTTAGCAGCATGCCTTAAGATGGAGTCGCCTACCAGCAGGCCTTCACCTCATGTGGGCTTTCTTGTTTGGACAGGGCCCACTGCCACCGAGGCTGAATTCAGACACTTTCTCAGCCTATTTTGCATGAATAGCCTCAAGGCCTTTGACAAGCATCTTAAAAGCCTCGCTGTGCCAAAGGCCTTTTCAAAGGTGCTTGCAGAGAGCCACACGGAGGTCTACGCCATTGTCGGGACAAGGACCTTGTTCAGGAAAGCACGGTCACTAGACGAGCACAATGATGGTGAGGGGGAAGAAAGGAGTGACATCTTTATTAATTCACAAACTTGTGTCACTGGCTTCAGGAAGAAAAAAAAAAAAAACAATGAAGCAGTAAATCCTAACTGAACTATTTTTATTTTTAAATACAGTTCCTGTTTCTTTCTTATTTTCACCCTGTGTTCAGTGTTGCCAACCTACCAGATTGAAATTTACTGACACTCAAAATCTACTGGCACGGCCAAGTTTTAACTGGCATTTCCAAAAGTTACAAAATTAGTTTTAAGTGCAAATTACAGTATTTAGGCTACAAACAAGTACAATATGCAATTAGCAATGTGATTTAAGGTAGATATTAAAGCAAAAAGCATATTTCTTATTTTATTTTCAACTTAGTAAGTGGCTCAGGGACAGGACTCAGGAGGGCAGGAAATTAGAATGGACAGGCACACACACATGAAATTGAGCAGCGTGCAGCAGCACAGGTCACCAACACGCCCCCTCCTGAGTCACAGTGACAGTCTCTCTCCATGCTAGGTGGTCTCTTCAGTCCCCTCCAGTCCAAACAGCACTGACAGTCCCACTTCCAGCTTGCCTTGCTTCCATCCAGCAGACCTGCCCACGAGGCTCTGGCTACTCCGCTCTACTCCCTTGCACCATGACATCACATGACACGCTCAGGCACCACCTCCGCCTGGGCCGTCTTTAAGGCAGAACAAAACGGGCAGCTGCCCTGGGCCTTGTCATTGTTGTGGGGCCCAAAGCAGCTGCCTCATACTTGCCAACTATGTCAGTTTAAATTCCCTTGTCCCTTGAAGTTTTAGTCCCTTGCTGTGTCCTGATATCTCAGTGTGAAGTGCTGCTACTAATGCTGCCCAGCTCTGCCCTATTGCTGTGTACAGATGACTCACCCGCAGACCCTATGTTTACATGTAAATAACCACCATTCATATGTAAATAGCAGCAGCATTCATATGTAAATAGATGCATCCGGTGGCATAGATATGTAAATAAAGGCGGCATTCATATGTATATCATTCCCCCTGCAGTGAGGAGATGATGTGCTGTAACCTCTAGCAACCAATCAGTGAGCAGTATTACTGCACAGTAATCTTTAGCAACCAATCAACAAGCAGAAATCATGTGCTGTAACATCTAGCAGCTAATCAATGAGCCGTAATGTGTGGTGTAATCTGTAGCAACCAGTCAGTAAGCATTAATGATACACTGTAACCTCTGGCAACCAATCGCAATCGCTACCTGATCTGATACAGTAAACTGATTTTTTTTTTTTAAATTCCTTTATTTTCACACTGAGTATGTACAACCAGTTACATATTCATTTATATAACAATGTCAGAATCAAGCACAGGAAATACAGAAATAAGTTTACAACCCAAGATATCAGAAACAACAGGGTCAGTAGATCTGATCGCTTAAAATTAGCACCATAATCACGGTTTGTGGGAATAGTACCCCAGATGAACACTATTGCCTAAGTATGAGACCGTGGAGATGCTCTGGGATCTTAGTTATTTGATTCAATGCTGACTTCCTTGAGTGTTGGATTGCATAACTCAGTGATAAATGATATTTTTCCGAATGATTGGTAAAGGTGGGTATCTAAAAGGCTATGAAGCCTAGACATGGGACCAATGAGAAGGTAATGGATTTTAAGATTTTCTTTGTATCTGGCCAAAAAGAAACCCATGCATAAGGATGCGTTATACAGAGACTGGTATCCCCGGGGGTAGGAGAGCAATATAACCGGGATAGGAGGGGAAGGGATGGCAAGGAGAGGGGGAGGGGACAGAGAGGGGAGTAGAAACTGGGAGGTTGAGATATTAGAGAAAAAGGGTATAGGAAGTATGAGAATATGATATGTAGGGGGTATTGACCTCTGCCTGAGGTATGGAGCAGGTCAATTCAGCTAGCTAGATTGCGCCATTTCCTGAAGATAGGCTTCCGTGTATATAAAATGCTGCCAGGGTCTCCAGGTTTCCCGAAAGGTCTCCTCCCTATTGTGTAGGGTAGCCGTAAGATCCTTCATATCCCTTAATTCGTTTACTTTAGTGAACCACATGGATTTTGCCTGTGGTCTCTCCGATCTCCAACACAAGGAAATGCATGCCTTTGCGGCATTCAGAAGTTGGATGGTGAGAGAGGTCTTATATTTCTTAATGGGTCGTTCTGATAGATGGAGCAGACAGGCTGCAGGGTTCCCCTCCAGGGAAACACCTGTGAGGTGTCCGATTGTGCGGGCAACCCCGAGCCAGAATGGGGCAAGCTTGGGGCATGACCAGAAGATGTGTAACATTATCCCCTCCTCAGCACCACACCGCCAACAGAGGCTGGGCACTTGAGGGAAAAAGCGATGTAGAATGGCAGGGACCCTGTACCATCGTGTCATGATTTTGTAACAAGTTTCTTGAACCCTAGTCGCAATGGAGGATTTCTGGGCAAAGTAAAGAATTTTTTGTCTCTGCACATCAGTGAATTGGATTCCAAGTTCCCCCTCCCATTTAGTGAGAAACAGGGGTACATACCCTTCCTCTAGGTTGGGTCAGGGATGAATATATCAGTGAGAGACAGTGTCGTATCGGTTCCCCACGATGGCAAATGAGCTCCAGTTCAGTTAGTTTGCGGGTAATGCCTGATTTCCTCAGACAGCTGCGTAAAAAATTTTGCAGCTGTAAGCAACTCCAAAAATCTAGGGGAGGGTCCATCACCAACGTCCCGGCATCTAAGGAAAGTTGGCCATTGGGCTCCAGGAAATCGTATAGACGAAGCCTGGTGCCCATTGCCAGTCGTTTAAACTGTGGGCTCTGTACTCCAGGTGGGAATTCCGGATTACCTAGAATCGGCACCATGGGGGATGGCTGCGGGGAAGTAAACTGATTTTAAGTCTAGCTGCTATTTATTATATTTCTCAGAGCAGGTGGAGAGCGAAATTGTATGGGGGGGGGCCCTAGAAAACGTTTGCCCGGGGTCCAATCAATATTAAAGACGGCCCTGACCTCCGCTAGACCCGCCCCCTGCTGGTACCGCCCAAACACACTGCAGCAGGCACTTGGATAGTCTCGCTGCCTCCGGACCCGAACTGCACATGCGCAGTTCCGAGCCAAGTGTCACAGCTATTTTTTTTACTGGCAACCTTTTCCTCTTACTGGCATTTACTGGCAGGAGAAGAGTGCCAGTTTTTTACTGGCTGCCAGTAAAAATACCGACGGCTGAAACACTGCCTGTGTTGTGTTCTGCTGCAGCCCCCACAGCCATTTCTGTCTACATGCACTCAAACGATGGATGCATGGCAATTCTCAGGGCAGGTTTCCTGATGGTAAAATCAGTGGACCTTGCCTGTATGATGTGTGTTAAAACAGCCACTTTCGTGAAATCCATATGAAGCTCATGTGATAGAATGACAACGCTGGGACACAATTTCAAGACAGACTGCTGTCACCCTATAACAGGAAGTGCCTGAACAAGGACCTTTGTTGGAGGATCACCAGATATTTCAACATGAAGTGAGAAGAAATGCCTCCAAATTGAGGAAAATTTCCCCTCTATTTCTTTTCCAGTGACAACTGTAGAATTTTGGATTTTCCACCATTATCTGTCCCATGACTATGCTCAGCAGGACAAATAGAGAGAGGGATTCTGTTCAGTGAGGACAGCATTAAAAACCTCATAGTGGCCCTAACCCTATGTTGAAAAACCACCTGCCAGCATTCTGTAGAAAAGACCCTTGCTCCCTGTGTGGAAGCAGTGATCTCTCTGAAGAGGTCCGATTTCCACTGCCAAGTCAGAGCCAAATCAATGCAATCAGCAAAGCGCATGCTCCTTGCAATAGGTCTAGCTAAGCAGGAGGATGTTTGACCTCTGTAGAGAGACCACTTTTTTCCAACAGAGAGCAATGGTTCTTCTCAGAAGCATGCTGGCAGGGGACATGCTTTTGTATTCAGGCTGTGGCTTCTTTCTAAAGAAAATGAACTATAAGACTGGACGCCTTTTGTTTTGATGCACCTGGAATGTATTTAGTGGATTTAAACTGAAAGTTCAACTGGATCAAATTGGAACAAGTGCGGAAACATTTCCTTTTAGGCAGTTGTCCCTGCAACATGTGTCTGGATCGAATGATTTCCCCTAGTTTCCTATTCAGGTGGCAGCGGTAAAATTTTGGTTAGAAATCATGGGGTACCATACAGGCAACCTGACAGCCTCCCCACATGACAGGGCCAGGGTCACTTTCCCCTAACTTGCAGGCAACCAGCAGGAGGCAGTGCACCAGTGAGAAAGTAGGGTGTGGCGAAACTAGGGTGTCTGCTCACTAGCGGTGAGCAGAGTTTAATATTTTGTACAGAGCACAGGTGTCAGGAGTATGTAATGGAACAAAAGATTATAGCACACATACAAAAATGTCATTTAAATCCTACAAGGCAATTTAAAGCACCTAAACATAATAAGCAAATAAGCAAATATAGGGATTTGGTTACACCATATGGCCATACAGTGCTTAAGCCCACTACTGCGTCAAAGTACCCCATTTTCAGTGGGTCCTACACTAATCCTAGAATGAAAGCTCCCACTTCTCAACCATGGGAGAAATACACTCCTCTTTATGAGAGAACTAAAAGGACTCCTCCTATAACTCAGGTGGGTCCTGACCAGACCCCTTGGGATGGAGCACCCCATCATCCCCCGCCAGTACTTCTAATCAGTGTCCACCTGAGTTATAGGAGGAGTTACTCACTGTGGTCCATAGTAAAGGTGGTTGGGCCCTTAATGGCGTCAGCTTCACTTCTACCTCCCACTACGACAGGTTCTCCGGCCGGCAGAACCGTCACTGATGGTTGGACTGCAAGGCGCAGTCCCAACCCTGCGCTGCCCTCTTCTGGATAAGCCCTCACACAGCCTGGCAGCCACATGCCCCCAGGATAGGCCTAATCTCCAGCCTAGCAGCCTGGGGTGTACGACACACACGTCCACCCAGACAGCGGTCCGGGTGGCACAGAACATAGATCACCTGACTCCACCCGAATATATAGCAGGCCAAGGGATTCAAGAAAACGCCTGCCCACTAGCTGAGATATCCCATATACCCATAACTTGACCTTCTCACATCTAATGCCACCAAGTGCCCGGCCACATAGTGTCAGAAGAGAAAAGTACAACCAGGCCAAACATAGGGAGATATCAATGGATATCTAAAAACTCTCCACAGTAGCTACTCCTGACAAGGAATTTGGTGAGGAGCTCCCTGACTAAACCCCAGGGCGCTACAGTAATGTACACAGTGCAAATGTCAGGCGTATGTAATGTACACAGTGCAAGTGTCAGGAGTATGTAATGTACAGAGTGCAGATGTTAGGAGTATGTAATCTACAGAGTGCAAGGGTCAGGAGTATGTAACGTACAGAGTGCAGGTGTCAGGAGTATGTAATGTACAGAGTGCAAGTGTCAGGAGTATATAACATACAGAGTGCAGGTGTCAGGAGTATGCAATGTACACAGTGCAAGTGTCAGGAGTATGTAACATACAGAGTGAAGGTGTCAGGAGTATGTAAGATACAGAGTGAAGGTGTCAGGAGTATGTAATGTACAAAGTGCAAGTGTCAGGAGTATGTAACATACAGAGTGAAGGTGTCAGGAGTATGTAACATACAGAGTGAAGGTGTCAGGAGTATGTAATGTACAAAGTGCAAGTGTCAGGAGTATGTAACCTACAGAGTGCAAGTGTCAGGAGTATGTACCGTACAGAGTGCAGATGTCAGGAGCATGTAATGTACACAGCGTAGGTGTCAGGAGTATGTATCGTACCATGTGCAGGAGTCAGTGATGGGCTGGTTCCATCCCCATATCAGCAGCCCTGACAAACCATATTGTTATTTAACCACAGATGCCACTCCAGCCACTCCCACTGCTAGCCTATTTAAATGTTGCAGCTGATATACATGTTATGGTGGAAATATAACATTAAGAAGGATTTTGCACTTTTGTCAGCTAGTATAGAAGCACTAGCAGAGCTTTTACACAATCTTCTTAAGGTCTTCCACTACAGTGACACAAAACAGGGTTGCTATTTAGTGATGGATCCCTTGTGGAACGTCGCAGGGAAGCCGCTTGTTTTGATAGTACTAAAAAAAAAAAAAAGTCAAGTGAGGTAATATAAAAGCAAAAATAAATAGAAGCGTCAATGTAATATATTCCCCAGAGAGAGAAGGAATAAAGAGATCATTGAACCCATGTGAGTATTATATGTCATACCGCACAAATGTTTGTTTGTGTACACATCGGAACGTCTCGCCAGACAAAGTGCTAGAGGGAACTCGGAGAGGGGTTAATGCACGCAGGGATTGCGAGCATTCATCAAACACGCTACACAGAGGAAGTCCAGCCATGGACACAGCGCACAAAGCAGGTACAGGAATCCGCCAGCCCTACAGGGAGGAAGTCTAGATAGACAAGCACAGAAAGAAGGAAATACTGGCATGGAAACAGAGAAGAGAAAAAACACGAAGAAACCAAGAGGTCACCATTTATTCATGGGGAAAATTGGCGAGTGTTTCAGTCTTTCTGATTAGGCATGCAACTCAAAGGCCTTCATGTAATGACTCTGCTAAGCAACTGTTTGCATCTAAAGTGGCCACATAATTCCAGTGCAGGTTTAGAAGAACAATCCTTTTCATAAACGAAGGACCCGTGCGTTTTTTTTGTAGCATTAGGCAGGTGTGATTTTGCGTCAATGTGCATTTCCCACGTGCATTGTTGGATTTAGGATTTGGAGTGGATTGAGTTAACAGCCATTGTTCAAGGAATCTTAATGCATACCTCCCTACTTTTTGAGATGTGACGAGGGACACCTATTAGCAAAAGGTAACAAAGTATGTAGGCTTAGGACACATCCCCTGCTACACCCCCTCCGCTTTAATTCATCCCAAAGGTGATTTATTGGGTTGAGGTCAGGACTCTGTGAAGGCCAGTCAAGTTCCTGCACCCCAAACTCGCTCATCCATGTCTTTATGGACCTTGCTTTGTGCACTGGTGTGCAGTCATGTTGGAACAGGAAGGGGCCATCCTTAAACTGTTCCCACAAAGTTGGGAGCATAAAATTGTCCAAAATGTCTTGGTATGCTGACGCCTTAAGAGTTCCCTTCACTGGAACTAAGGGACCAAGCCCAACCCCTGAAAAATAACCCCACACCATAATCCACCCTCCACCAAATGTTTTAGCACAAAGCAAAGTCCATAAAGACATGGATGAGTTTGGGGTGGAGGAACTTGACTGGCCTGCACAGAGACCTGACCTCTACCCGAAAGAACACCTTTGGGATGAATTAGAGGAATTACACAAGACCACTTTATTATTATTCATCCCTCAGTAATACCTTGTTTTAGCCTGTAGGTGGCAACACTCTTACGGGTGGAAAGTGTTATTTGGTGACACCTGCAGATCAAAAAAGTCATTATACCGCTAAATGGTGACTTCTCCCAGAGATTGCTATAGGGAACATATCAGTATAGAAACCTGGCAGCCGGCATTTCTAATGTGTCTTTTAAATGTGCATGCACCAATAATTCCCCCAAATACATTATGATACCCTCCAATACACAAACTATTGGAGATACCACATGGTTTCTCTAGTTTGGCTGTTGCCTACAAGCTTCCCCTGGATCGGGGTCTCCAAACTACGGCCCTCCAGTTGTTTAGGAACTACAATTCCCATCATGCCTAGTCATGTCTGTGAATGTCAGAGTTTAGATGATCCAAAATGGTAATGCCTATCTTCTAATACCTCTTCGCCACCATTATCTAAACCTGAACCTGCTTACCATTGATTGATGTGTATACTCATTAATTCACACATTATAAATCCTATATTCTCTGTACTTTATGTATTCTCTGTACCTTTATTTCCCCCTATTTTAATAAAACAGAATTGAACTAAATGTACATGCACCAAGCCTACCTACTACATTGGGGATTCAGGGACTGAAGGTCAGGTATGTGTCATCATCATACTCCATTGGCTGTGTGTTTTTTCCAATAATAAAAATCAGACAGAGTTTTCCCTGACAGGCCAAAATTATAGATTTTTTTAAAGGATTATCCTATTCCTATAGTGAGAACCTGTTTTTATTAATCCCTGTGATGTCATTAGCAGGCTTGTAACATTCTTGCAGGAGCAGCCCTTAGGAGCTCAGTTCCTACTGACATATACGTATCTCCAGAACTACATCTCCAAACAGCCCTTTCCCTATACACAGTGTGTAAGCATGGTCCTTGGAGTTAAAGCAACAGCATTGCCGTGCTGGGAAAGAATCAATGTATGCATGTAGAGTGGGAGTGAAGGTTGGGGATTAGTTCTGTTGTCGAGCAGGCAGGGCTGACAAGGCGGTTGGGATTTCTTTGCAAGCAAAGGCTCTGTAAAAGAATGTAAAAATGCATATGTAGGCAGGTGCAGTCTACTTTCTCCACTGCAGGTGGCGCTCTTCCGCAGCAGCACTGGAGTTGGAGCGGAAGTCAGGAGGAAAAGGGTTTCTCTATGGTTTTCGAGGTCACTGGGGAAGCTATCCCAGTTATGTGACTGGTGGCCATCTTGGGTCAGGCAGAGCTGTTTTGAGGCCCTGGCTCCCAGTTTTGGAGCACATTTGCGAGTTAATAGAGTAGCGTCAGGTACCCCGCCTGGTAGAGAGAGAACTAGCGGCAGGAAAAGGTTCCTGACCAGAAGGGAAAGCTTAGGGCTCGCCCAGTTCCAACAGCTAAACAAGGGGGGCCCCGGGGAAGTTTTATTGTTAATTTCTCCCGTACATGGATTTTACTAGACCACACCCCCACTTTCACTTGCATACTAGAGCTTAAATTACATTTCCCTGGACCCCATCAAGTCAACAGTGGGGCCCAGAAGGTGGGAACGGAAGAGGGACTTTTTTTCATTTTTTGGGTGTAGGTGAATAAAGTTAGTGCCACTGTTCCACTGCACACCTTGGGGGGGGGTCTGTCAGGAAGGCTGTATGAGGTCCCATGATTTCTAACAGCAGCCCTGCACCTACCTGTTTGGGCACAAGACGGCCAGGCCATATTCTTCCTGTCTATACAGGCGCTGTCAGTTTGGCTACATTCTACTCTTTACATGCTGTTGGAACTGTAATGCCCCGTACACACGGTCGGAATTTCCGACAGAAAAAGTCCGATGGGAGCTTTTCATTGTAGATTCCGACCGTGTGTTTGCCCCATCTGACTTTTTATGTCGAAAATTCAGACGGACTTAGATAGAGAACATGTTCTATATTCGGGAAAACCGCTCGTCTGTATGCCGTTCCAACGTACAAAAATGATGCATGCTCTGAAGCAAGTACGAGACGTTGTACGTGTTGTCCCATCGTACGTGTTGTCCCGTCGTACGTGTTGTACGTCACAGCGTTCTTGACGGTCGGAATTTGGTGTGACCGTGTGTATGCAAGACAGCTTGAGCGGAATTCCGTCGCAAAAACCTTCAGAGTATATTCCGACGGCAAAACCGATCATGTGTACAGGGCATGAGTGTTCCAGGTTGGGTTGCCTGTGAACTGTCTCTGCATTATTCCAATACAAGTTCTTTCATTGCACTGGGACTGAGTGTGTTATTTCTCCTGCACCGTGCTGCACCCAACCTACATGTATTTCATGTATGGGATATGTCTTTTTTTCGATGATCCCCTAAAGGGGTTGTAAACCCTCATGTTTTTTCACCTCAATGCATCCTATGCATTGAGGTGAAAAAAATTCTGTCACTGACCGGCCCCCCAGCCCCCCGTTTTACTTACCTGAGCCCCTTAATTCCTACGCCGGAGACGCGCTCTTCCCCTCTGCCCGTTGTCTCGACTCTTGATTGGATAGATTGATAGCAACGCAGCCATTGGCTCCCACTGCTGTCAATCAAATCCATTGACGCTGGCACCGGGGGGCGGGGCCGAGTCCGGCGTTCTGCGTCTATGGATGCAAATGCTGGACTCAGGAGCCTAGGGGTTAATACGATGCGGGGAGGAGCTACCAGCGCCGCCGGGGGACCCCAGAAGTCGAGGATCGGGGCCACTCTGTGCAAACCGAACTGCACAGTGGAGGTAAGTATGACATGTTTGTTATTTAAAAAAAAAAAGGAAGCTTTACAATCACTAAACCTGTTGTATCGCTCTGCGTGGGCAAAGCACAAGCTGACTTTAAGTGGTGATAACCTGTTAGATAAACCCAATGACTTTTTCTAACCTTTCTGTTTTTCCTTTAAAAAAAATCTCCCAGTGTCTTGCTAAACTCATCCCCACCCTTTGATTGCAAGAATAGACATTTCATGACTTCTAACATTTTATCACTGCAGCGCCTCGGGTCTTTGAAACTTTAAAGCAGAAACAATCACATTTAGAGTTTGTGGCGTTCACAAGGAAATTACAACACAGCCCATGGATGAGGGTTCACAATATATTACAGGATGATGAAAGCTTGATTAAATGCTAGATTTCAAAACATGAGATAATATCATTAAACTGTGGCAGGTACACCGGCAGACCTGTCTTTTCATGCTTGGGTTTCGTTGGCTCTGGAAGTATTGTCCTGGCTTCCTAACAGCGGAGCTTTCCAGTGACAGCAGGCGTGATCAGTGCGCATATTTATCACATGATAAATACTCCAAGAACCACCTGGAATAAAGCTTACGATCTGTCAATTTTACGAGCACGGCACGGCATCCTTTCATCAAAGCTACAAGGAGGGTCTTCATGATAGGCTTCCTGTTATCTAAGGAAGCAATTACCATGTGTCAAACAAGTGGGAGGGATGAAACTTGGATCATTTAGGGGTATGTTTAGGGTAAACTTTTTTTTTCCTGTAGCGCTGGTAGATTTGCGATCTAGCATCTGATAGGTAAATTTAGTAACTTGTTCGTTAGGGAAGTTAGATTTGCCTCTGTTCCAGCTTGGCTGACGTTGCGTGTGTTTCCATACTGAGCCGGTGAGTGTCGCTGTTACTACTGGCTAGTATTGGAAAGGCAACTCGTCGAAGCGTATGGGTGCTCCTCTGTCCTGGAGACAACTCGGTGGAGGTGGTCCTCCGAGTTGCATTCTGGGAGAGGGTATTTATGGGACAGACGCCATATTTTGGGGTTCGTTTTACAGCCACCTGCTGGCCCTCCTGGCCGACAGGTATGCGTTAGAGAGCAATCTCGTGGTCCTCCGTTCCGGAGGCCCGCGTTGCTGCGGCGCATGGGTGGGCCCAGAAGCTTGTCTGGGGCCTACCACAGCAGCCGAGGAATGGTCCTGAGCTGTCTATCCAGAGTGAAGAAGCTAGACAACCGAGGAGATCCCAGGGGAGGACCCGTCATGGAAGGATCACGCAGAGTGCTGGTTTGGAGAGGGGCCTGGCGACTCGGTTGGAGGACGTATCCTAAAATAACTTCACAGCATAGTGTTGCCGGGTTTGGCTTAAAGGTTCAAGCACTGTGACTGACATTTACCACAAATCCAATACATCCTGTGGCAGAGGATCGTATGGGTTCATCCCAAACAAGTCTGTGGCAGAGACTTTTGTTTGTGCTACGTGCTGGCTGTTAGGCAAGTGAAAGAGGCCTATCCAGGCGGGCAGGGAGTGTGTCCCACGAGGGGAGCGCATTCTATTATAATATTCAATTCTAAGGGACATTTGTCAAGAATCCTACAGAAAGGTATTTGAGCTTTCCCTGCAGTTTCCCTTCTGCCTTTTTCCTGCTACTCCCTTCGTTAATTGTTCAGTAGAGCATTGAAAACGCACTCAAGTGTTGGTGCTTGTATCGTCCAGAGGTAAACTCAACGGAACCCTAAACCCGGTGCCGGTGAAACGGAGGGAAGGAGAGTGAAGGTAACAAGCCCGCTTTAAACCAGCAGCTCCGCCGAGAGTTATTGCTACATTCCCATTTTGGCTAAAATAATGGAGTGCTTTAACCCCTGTCAATTTTCTTCTTTTTTTCTTTTTTTGCCGTCCGTGTCCCAGTGGGGAAATTTACCTTCACTTCCTGTCCATTAGCCAAAGAAGACGTGAGAGAAAAACCCCGGCAAATTAGGGGTACCCTCAGGTCACCAGAACTAGTGTCCCCATTTGATGATTTCCCCTCTTCCCCTCCAAAATTTGGGATTTTCTTTTACTTTCACTTTCATTTATAATGGTAATTGGGAAAACTGTAGCTGTGTTGGGAGCTCTCATACGCTAGCAGAGTAATAATCTAAAGATCTATCAGTAAGAGCCCCTTTATACCAGCAGGTACACGTTAAGGTGCCCACAGGGGTAGGGAGTGAGTAATGAAGAGAGTGCAGGTGTCAGCTACCTTTACAGCTCCTGAAGAAGCAGTTTAGAGAAACATGTAAAAATTTGTACACGATATTCCTTGCTTGCACCCAAAGCGGAGTTCCACCCGTGTTTTAGTTTATTAATAGTCAGCAGCTACAAAAAGCATAGCTGCTGACTTTTAATAAACCGACACTTACCTGCCCCACGGTCCAGCAATGTGGCCGCCCAGAGCCTCGCTCCTCTCCCCCTCCTCTCCTCGGCGCCGTCATGGTAACTGTGGGCACCCGGCCGTGTCAGCTTACGGCTGCGTGCTCTTATTGTCCAGTCAATCTTCTGGGACCTGAGTTTGCTGGCAGGGAGGGGCCACCTAGGGCGAGAGAAGGAGTCGCATAGGCAGTCGAAGATAGGAAGCAGGAAGTGGGACAGGAAGTCCCACGGAAAAAAGGGTACACACTCCCCCCCCCCAAAAAGCATGTCAGGGGGCGAGGAGTGCTTAAAGCGGAAGCTCCACTTTTGGGTGGAACTCCGCTTTAATATCTGTTTGTATTTACATATTTTTAATGTTGGAGTAAAAGAAAAAATAATATTTTTATGAATTATGTTTTCATGGCATCTTTAAAGTCCCTTATCTTGCAATTTCAAAGACTGACCCATTCAAGTTAATGAAGTCACAATGTAGTTGCAGCACAGTGGTTCGGCCTTTTGAGGGTTAAAACAGGCGGTGAGGGGGCGACATATTCCTTTCCAGCTGATTGTCAATCACTCTCTAAAAAGCCATCCACTGCAACTTGCTTTTCAGAGAGGCAGCCAAGGTTGCCACACATCTGGATGAGCCCTAAAAAGAAATAATGAGCGCAATAGATGGTTATATTTAGCGGTTTCAAGAGTTCTTCAATAAACAAAACAGTCCGCTTTCTTCAAGATATTCACCAATCAGATTCTTGCTTTTATTTCTAATTTCTTAATAATTTTCCTTTGTAGCTATCTATCTGCAAAGCTGGATCTGCCTAAAAATTTCCGACATTCAGGTATGTGTGGCGCTTGTAGCTTTCAACATGTTGTCACCATCACTGTCTGGAATGTTTCCAGGGATCGGGAGCCAATGCAGCCGCAAAACCATGAAATCCTTTAATAGCCATTTTCCTCACCTAGCAATGTGGACTTCCAAGATCTTCAGTAGCCCATAAAGAACGACTGTAATTAAATGCCTCCAAATGTAAACAAAAATATTTACTTTTTGCTTGTTATATTCAAAGCTCCCAATTGTCCCAAATTAAGAGCCAGTCCCTTACTTTACCCTCAGTTGTCCCTCTTTTTGGTCTCACATATAGATCTCTATTAAAAAAAAAAAAAGTAAGATTTAACTACCAAAAGTGTTTACTGCTCTAAAAGTTTTGTCCTACTTCTAAATTATTGCATTTGTTATTTTGCAAAGAAATATGAGGCTTCTTATACAAGGATGTAATCATTTTATATGGAGGATCTTGTTGGCAGAAAGATCCTAATTAAAAAACACAAGTTATGTCTTGCAAAGACCTTGTGTATATGTATGTACAGGCGCACAGACGCACGTATGTGTATACATGCATAAATCTATTCTTCATCCTCTTCTACCTGCCAGTGTTGCAACTGATGCATACATGCTCATATATACTTATATATGCACATGTATGCGTATAAATCAAAGCACTCCGATGTCAAATTTTCAATTTTTTCTTACGCCTCTGAACAACGCTGCATTATGGATCTGTTTTATTTTGCTTCAGTCTGTGAATGAACAGGAAGCCGCTCAGCACAGAGCTCTTTCCATTTATTCACGTTCCAGTGCAGCTGAGGCTGCAGAGAAAGGGACTGGGGGCTCTCTTTCCTCAGTCCCTTTCTCTGTCTCAAAAGTGAGACATCAGAGGGTCTGTTTAGACCCCTGATATTTTACCAAAGCCCACCAGTTATTAAAATTTGTATTGAAATTGTAAAAAAAAAAAAAAAAAAATTGTAAAAAAAAAAAAAATACTAGCACTGTCTATTGCCCTACTGACAACAATCTCTGCCCTAATGACACTATCCACTGCTCTACTGACCCCATCCACTGCCCTACTGACCCCATCCGCTACCCTACTGACCCCATCCACTACCCTACTGACCCCATCCGCTACCCTACTGACCCCATCCACTACTCTACTGACCCCATCCACTACCCTACTGACCCCATCCACTACCCTACTGACACCATCCCCTACCCTACTGACACCATCCACTACCCTACTGACCCCATCCACTACCCTACTGACACCATCCACTACCCTACTGACACCATCCACTACCCTACTAACCCCATCCACTACCCTACTAACCCCATCCACTACCCTACTGACACCATCCACTACCCTACTGACACCATCCACTACCCTACTGACACCATCCACTACCCTACTGACCCCATCCACTACCCTACTGACCCCATCCACTACTCTACTGACCCCATCCACTACCCTACTGACCCCATCCACTACACTACTGACCCCATCCACTACCCTACTGACCCCATCCACTACACTACTGACCCCATTCACTGCCCTACTGACACCATCCACTGCCCTACTGACCCCATCCCCTGCCCTACTGACCCCATCCACTACCCTACTGACCCCATCCACTACATTACTGACCCCATTCCCTGCCCTACCGACCCCATCCACTACCCTACTGACCCCATCCACTGCCCTACTGACACCATCTACTGCCCTACTGACACAAATCTCTGCCCTTCTGACACCATCCACACCCCTACTGACAAAATCTACTGCCCTACTGACACTAATCTCTCCCCTACTGACAAATGCCCCGTACACACGATAGGATTTTCCAATGGAAAATGTTTGATGGGAACTTGTTGTCGGAAATTCCGACCGTGTGTAGGCTCCATCGGACATTTTCCATCGGAATTTCTGACACACAAAATTTGAGATCTCAAATTTTCTGACAACAAAATCCGTTCTTGTAAATTCTGATCGTGTGTACACAATTTCGACACACACGCATGCTCGGAATCAAGCAGAAGAGCCGCACTGGCTATTGAACTTCATTTTTCTCAGCTCGTCGTACGTATTGTACGTCACCACGTTCTTGACGTTCGGAATTTCAGACAAGATTCGTGTGACCGTGTGTATGCAAGACAAGTTTGAGCCAACATCCTTCGGAAAAAAAAACATGGATTTTGTTGTCGGAAAATCCTATCGTGTGTACGAGGCATAAGTCTACTGCCTTACTGGCACGAATGTCTGCCCCACTGACACCATCCACTGCCCTAATGACGCGTCCACTGCTTTACTGACACCAACCTCTGCCCTACTGACATGTCCACTGCTCTACTGACACGATCCACTGTCCTACTGACACGTCCACTTCCCTACTGACACCGACCACTGTCCTACTGACACGTCCACTGTCCTACTGACACGTCCACTGTCCTACTGACACGTCCACTTCCCTACTGACACCGACCACTGTCCTACTGGCACCAACCTCTGTTCTACTGACACTGTCCATGTTTTAATACATTTTAAAATGCTTGTTTACATTTATTTATAAGACTGTGTGTATCTCTGGGGTGACACCCTGATGTAATAGGCTGCGCACACATATAAAAGCTTGCATGCATTTTATAACGCATTACGCTACTTTTTACTGTGCATTGAACTGTATTTTCTAATGCATTTTTTTCTGTACCAGCTACAGCAAAGGTTGTTTTTGTATTTTGATAGGCAATGTTACGTGATGACATGCCTGGGTTTCTCAGTTTGAATCCCAGTCAGGACACTGCATGGAGTTTGCATGTTTTCCTGTGCTTGCATGGGTTTCATCCGGGTACTCCAGTTTCCTCCCACTTGCCAAAGACATGCTGGTAGATTATTTGGTTCTTGTCTAAATGATCCCCAGTATGTGTATGTATGAATGTGAGATAGGGACCTTAGATTGTAAGCTTCTGGAGGACAGGGCTTGATGTAAATGTACAATATATGTAACACGCTGGATAAATTGTCAGTGCTTTACACAAGCATTGGCTCTCTGAAGAACGATCAGAGGGCATTTGGTAGAGAGGAGGCTATATGTCATCTCCCCACCACTTGTTCTAACCTCTAAATCCTACACCACCGTGCTGGAACCATGTGCATTGCACATGGTTGTGGGGCAGTAATGGCAGTGCACATAGGTGTGCACAGTGCACTGCCTATTGCAACAAGGGTGTGCATCCCAAAGCTCAAACACATATGTGTGTGTGTGCATGTGTATATATAATGCCAGTGTCAGTAGAGCAGTGGAGGCTGTCAGTAGGGTAGGGTTTGGTGTCAGTAGGGCAGTGGATGTGTCACTAGTTTTTATTATTTTATTATTTTTAATGTTTTTTTGTTTTATTTTTTTTTACATTTTTTTTAAGAACCCCATTAGTGAAATATCAGGGATTTAAACAGGTGTAATCTGCAGCACACAGGGTGATTAGGGTGTGCCCAGGCACACCAATGGCAGTGCACCATACAGGTGAATCGATTGAATTCATTGTGGCATGTGAACACCGTCATCCACTGCCTTTGCAGCTTGATTGGGAGTAGTTAGTTTTTACTGCCCCCCCAACCGCAAGTATAAATGAGACCTTAATGTCTACATTTTTTCTCAATAGGCACCATTGCACTAGTGTGATATGAACAGGACACATAGGGGCAGATTTACTAAAACTGGAGCACTCAGAATATGGTGCAGCTGTGCATGGCAGCCAATCATCTTCTAACCTCAGCTTGTTCAATTAAGCTTTGACAACAAAACATGGAAGCTGATTGGTTTCTTTTCAGAGCTGCACCAGATTTTGCACTCTCCAACTTTAGTAAATCCCCCCCCCCTATAGAAAGCAGTTGTCCTTGTTTTGCACCTGCGTTGAGAAATGCAGTTCAGCAATCCTGGTGTGAACAAGCCCAAAACTACAAGGTTATTTTTGTGTGTACGTTCTAAGTGTGGTCGTGCAGAAAAGGCTCTTGTTCCAGCAGTATAATGGCATAACATTGAAGGATAAAAGGCAGATGCATTTTGTAGTATATCTAAAGCAGAGAGCACCACCCGGGCCAAAGAGGCGACAAAGCGTCCTGCCCAAGGTCAGCCGGCTATTGCAATCTGCATAGTGCTGACATATTTACAACCATTTCAGAATGATACAAAAACAGGGGTTAAACACGGTAATCAGACGTTTCCCACAATTTGCACTAAAGAGCCATAAAATAAATTTTCTCTTCCTCGTTTTTCTTTTTATTTTGCTTCCCTCCGTCTGCAGTTGTGGTGAGAGCAGGGTGTGAATTAGGAGTGTGAAATTGGAAGACGATGGTCCATTCAAAGTCCTGTACAGACAAGGTCAAAGGGCATAGACTCCCATTTATGGAGGAGCTTCTAGAGGATGGGGGTTGGAGGAGACAGAATCCGCAGGTTTCCCAATCCCACCTACCTACAATGTCTGCTCACTGAGTGCCACATGTTGTACATGACCAATCTGGCCTGTCACAGTGGTTTTGTGCTGCTGGTAATAGGATGGAATGGCATAAGCTTCTGGGAATAAAAGGAAAAATAAATATATATTGTGATGGTGTCAATTCAGCGCTTAGATTTGCAAAGGTTAATGGCCTTTCAGTGCCATCCTATAAAGCAGCTTTGGCATTAAACCCTCTCCCTACCCCCTTTTTTCCCCCAAAAATTACACAACTTACCATCTTTACTCCCCAACGCAACTGTCTGGGTTCTTCTTTGCTACTTGTCTATTTTTAGGCTGAATGAAAGCCCATGGTCCTGCAAAGCCTTTCTGTGAGCCAAGAACATGCTGACTTGGTTTCACAGTACTGCAGCAAAGACTATTATATGGGTACCATTCGGTACTACAGTGAGGACCACCCACCTCTGATACTACGCAAGAGGATGTAGGACCCATGATGCCAACAAAGCGTTCGGAAGACAGGTGAAAAAAAAAAAGGAATGAAATTTGGAAAAAAAAATTGAAGTTGAGATATCCATAAAGGTTGAACTTCAAGCAAATATAAAGAAACAACATTTAAAGCAGTTGCCTATTTCTTTAAAAATGACTATACAGTATGTATTTCACATACAGCGAACAAGTTCCTGACTCTTTTCAATGTTAGCTATCTGTCATCCTCTTTTGTATACATGTATCTACAGGAAACATGCTGACGGGAGAAGAGAGTAGACCTGAGGACTTAACATTATCCTGTATTGCTGTTTCTTCATTGTTCATAGCTCCCAACTGTCCCTGATTTCGAGGGACTGTCCCTGATTGGGAGCAATGTCCCTCTGTCCCTCTTTCCTCCTCATTTGTCCCTCATTTTGGTCTGATCCATATAGTTGTATATAAAATGCACTTTTTATCTTTCAAAAAGTGTTTCCCAGTGCTAAACCTTTCATCCAAATTTTAAATTGGTGCATTTGTAAATTTTAAAAGCCAATTTAAAGGAATAGTAGTGGTAAAAAAAAAAAAGCTCTTGAGGATTTAATTAACCTTTTGTTTTGGTTAATTCTTCTTTAAGAGGGTGTGGCAAGGGGGCGTGTCCTATGCTTACATACGTTTGCTAGTAGGTGTCCTTCATTCCCATCTTAAAATGTTGGGAGGTATGCAATAAGTACGACTGAAGGTTGCAACAGATTGCTTCTCCACCTCTCTGCATAAGAGCAAGCAATATCATGATTCTACTAAGGTTATCGGAACGTTACAACGTGAGGGCTGAATCATGCTCATTATGGTCTGGCAGAATTTTAATGTCTGAATTTACCCTTTACTGGGGATGCAGAAACATACAGGGCTTTTTTCAGGGGGAACTTGGTGGAACTCAGTTCCACTACCTCTGGCTCAGAGGGGGGCCTGCTCACCACAATCCCTGGTAAACACAGAAGTCAGGTTTCTGTGTTTACAAGTGACAGCTCTGCACTCTGTGTGTAACCCCCCTGAACTCTGCACTCTGTATGTAATGCAATCTTGGTATTTAATGCCCCTTTAAGACCCTCCTACTGTTCGTGAAATTTCACTGACCACACCCACTATTCGATGTGATTTGGAGGGTGTGTGTGGGTGGAGGGGATTTGGGGGGTCGTGGTTGAGTTCCAGCACCTATTGTTTGAGAAAAAAAACCCTGGAAACATACATAGGCTTATCAAAACTCTGAAACACACCACCTCTTCTTGCACTTTCCAGAGATGTCAGAATTCCCATTATTGCCCTTTTTGCTGTAGTTGCAGTGGGCTAGGAAGAGAAGAGGGCAGAACAAAGGAACATGCTTACAGAAGGTAAGAGCAAAGTCTTTGGTTACCTGTTCCATTTAGGCCATAGCCTAATATCCTGATCCACCAAAAAGCAAGTCAGTGTCATTATATTCTACAGAAGCTGAATACACATCGGAAGTTTTGGTGAACTAGTGTTTCAGCCAACAGTTTTTTAAAGGTCAATCAAGGATCTTACAAAGAGTGAAAAAGATCAAAGCCAGAACCAGGCAAATTGATGCCAGACACCATTACCTCTGAGACTACGTGGAACTAAATGTGATTGTGCTTGAATATTGTGAAAATTTGTAAATGGTAGTGGATGCTATGACAATGTCACTTCCAAAGTTAAAGCTTGAAGAACACAAAAAGAAGATGGGATTTATATGAGAAGTAGTGGTTGAGTAGGAGTGTTAGTGTGCTGTTTATTCAGACATAGGCGCAACAGCCATTCTAATATTTTATACTGATGTTCTGCCACTAAGTGGTAGCTTTATACCTAATGTATTGTTTTTTCCAATGAAATTATATGTTTATGATGTAATTTCCTGTCTCTATGTTCTTCTTTCCCAATAAAAACAAGAAGGGCTCCGCCATGATATGTCCTGCACCATTTAACCGGTAAGAGTCATATCTACAGCAGCTTTCCAACAAAACATCAGGTTGCTCTGAAGAAATCCGAGTGAGGGATGAAACGCGTCAGCATGACGCCATCACACTTCCCATAGCGTATCCACAGACCCACCCACTAGCCTCGGGAACCCCGTTCGTACCTCCGCGAGGTCGTTCACACGAGCCCGGGAACTGGAAGTCTGTATGCACCGTACTGCCCATTGCATCGTACCAGTCAAGCACCACGTTCCCCGCGCATCACCATCCGAACCTCGCTGGCAACACTATGCATGTGGATGGAAGATAACCTGACCAGCCACCTGGAGACGGCACAAGCAAGATACGGCTTCTCCTCCGGATCGGTGCCACATTCCTGTGCCAACATTTGGGTGAGATCTTACCATTATATCCCTATCATACGGACGGAATTTTCAAGCCTTGTTATCCCCTAACGCACTGATGATTTGACCGATACAGCTGCATATCTAAGCCTGCTCCATTCCTCCAGTACCCATGGATATGCATATACAGGACTTCCCCCCTTGCAATCTGTTTCCCAGGGTACTGCATGTCTATGGTGAACTGCATACTAGGACTGCAATCCTTAATGCACCAGCATTAAGTTGGTCACTGTCAGTTCCCTTTATTGACATTCACATACTGGACGTCATTCCCATATAGGCTGCATTACCATCCACCTTCCCTCCACCCGTAATCAGTCTGTATGCTGACTCTTATCAGGACAATTAGCTCCCTTCCAGATGATCCACTAGGAGATATCATCTTGTACTTACATGATAGGAGGTGTGCATGGTTTCTGTTTTTGGTGACCATCTGTGTTTGTCCAGGACAACGTTGTCTATTTTATGAATTGGTGGTGGTACCTGTTTTTTAACCACAATTTTTGATTGGTGTTCAAGTGAATTATTAATAAACATAACTTATATTTTTTGTTAATTGCATGCTCCTCTTTGACGAATTGCTTTCGTTTGGAATTGGTTTCCAATTCCATTTCTTCTTCCCCTCTTCTTTGATCAGGTTACATTTAAATAGAGTGGACTTTCTGATCCAGCCGCTGTATATCAGTCATTAATGTGTCTCTCTCAGTTGGGCTATTGATCAACCCAACCATTACTGTTATATAAGCGTGATCTGTACTTGATGTGCCGTACAATATACCTCTCTATGTCTGGGAGCTGTCAGCAGGCCCCAAGGGAAACATTGTCACCCATCACCACTGCCTTGCCTGTTAGTGATCACTGCCACCCTGTGTATGTCTCTGCTCTTGTTACCCTCTCATCCAGTAAGATAGCGCGCCTTACATTTAGCACCTATCAGATACAGCGGATAATCATGTGTTTCTGAAATCAAGTGTCAATTTACAGAAAAAGACAGGCAATTTGAAAACTTTTGTTCTCTTATCGAAAGTAAATTGCTATATTTATCCCATGTAAAGTGTTGTGTGTAAGCTTCAGGGCATGGAGAGAAAGAGGTGCTGCAGAGGGTGTTGTGTGATGCGGGAGGTGAGTGACATTCACTGCAATGGGTGAGTGAGGACAACATTTTAGGTACTTCACACTGGACTTCATGAGCCTTAAATATATGCTGCAGCATACTTACTGCATTTATCTAATGTTCTAAGAACTGCTATATTTCTATTAATGGGATACCAATTTCCAAATACTGAAAATGTCTGATATACTGTTTAGGTGGCTTTCATGTAGCAAGGTCCCGGACCCCTTGAGGCCTAATGGTGACCTCCAGAATTAGGGACAGCTGACATCCTTCTGTGTAGAGTGGGTTACAAGTCATAGTGGGTGTAATGCAAGGTAGATTGATGGGCGCCAGACACTTCTTGAATGCAAAGAGATTTATTGTCTCTTAAACAGAACTGTGGTAGAGAGGGTTAGGGCTTTAGTAGATGCAATGTTAATTTTCATACTCTGAGACTTCTATAGGCAGACAGCTATGCAGGGGAAGGCATCCAGCTAGACACCCTGTCTGCATGAGTAGGACCGCTGTCTCCTATGGCAACAATCTTGTAACAGTTTCCAACAATGGTTGCAATGAAATCCTCCACTTCTTCTACAATCTCCTGTTGTAGAACTTCACTCAGCTGAGCTCCCAGTCTTTCACTAGACTAACAGATCCACAAGTCACTGGATCCCCTGAGTTTTTCCAATCTTCTCACTCAGGATCTTCCTCAAGCATCACCCCCGCATCCCTGCTGGGTCCCTAGCTTGGCACTCACAGATACTCCTCAAGCGTCACCCCACTGGCCTGCTCGGTCCCTGGCTTGGCACACAATAATGCTCCGCAAGCGTCACCTCCACTGGCTGGGTCTCTGGCTTGACACCTGCTGAAGTCTTCCCAATTCTTCACCGTCCCCGGCTGGTGAGAATACTGCTCTGGTACTTGCTTCAGCTACTGACAGTGGTCTCCGGTAGCAAGGTAGATGGTCCCCTAGTGTCGACAGCTTCCCCTCTACCTCCGACCACAGCTGGTTCTCCAGCTGGCAGAACCGTTGCTTCTGGTTGGACTGCAGCCAACCCTATGCTGCTCTCTTGCTTCTGAATAAGCCCTCAGATAGCCTAGCAGCCAAAGGTCCCCAGGATAGGCCCAAGGCTTATGGTCTAGCAGCCAGGGGCATTACAACACACGTCCACCCAGACAGCCGTCCAGGTGGCACAGAACCCCGATCACCTGACTCCACCCAAATAAATAGGCTCTTCCAGCAGGGATCATTGGCTGAGACACCCTATTCATTCCTAGTCTGTCCTTGCAATGCCCTTGTCTTGTCTAATGTCACCAGGTACCCGGCCTCCTAGCGACAGAAGAGAGAAATGCAGCAATTTCAGAGTTAGGGTGAAATCAATTGAATTAGCAAAGGCAACTATCACTTGGCAGATACATTTAATAGCAACCCTGCCTAAACACCAGGGTTCTACATCAACATATAGCATAACTCCAGACTTTCTGAAATGGTATGGAAAAGGACACACTGTTACCTCACCCTTTTTGTACCACAAAGAATTAAGACACAAAAATGGTTGGTTTAACCCCGCCTTTCTCAACCCTTTCAACATAGAGAAACCCTTGAAATAACTTTCAGGGAACCCCTGCTAAAAATTACTATATTACTATATCTACAACTCATGATACATTTTTTTAATGGTCAGAGGGAAGAAAGCTCACATTTGTGGTCATTGGGAAGAATTACTTCGTTATACAGAGCTAAAAAAATCAATGGTGTCAGTTGGAACTTATTTGAGAGGCAGAAATTGCTAATTGCTCAAGGAACCACTAGCAACCTCTGGAGGAATCTTGGTTGAGAAACCCTGGTTTAACCCTAAGTGGCTCTCTGCCACTAGACATATCTTTAGGTAAGAATGTGTTATCCATTGGTGTGTGCAGCCTACTGCATTAGGGTGTGCATCCCTATGCTCAAACACACATGCCTTTCTAATGCATGGGGCAGTGAATAAATTGGTCTGTGTTGAGTGGCTTCCAATTCATTCACAAACTGAAGCATAGTGAACACGGTTTAAGTAGGGAAGTAGGGGCACACCCCCTGCACATGCTTGTGTAAGAATCTATTTTGATCCACAAATATGTCCAGGGGGTGTGTGGGCCACCCTCTAGATTGAGTCCTCTGGACAAACCTTCCACTGGAATGAGGGATGGGTCACCTGGACAGAACTGACCAACAATGGAGATCACTGAGGATAAGCCAACTATGCACTAACCTTTTAGGATGGGATCTTTGAAAGACAAATCCCAGCTAGGTTGGCCAGCCCAAACTGTATGTTTGAAGAATCATATTTAGAGTAGATGTAAACCCTCAATAAATGACATTTAAGCAGGCCATACAATGCTCGCATTTCGTCTGATTCCTGCTGGCTTGGCTGATGTATGGCCACCCTACCGGCATCGCTCCCTGTGAAAGTTGATTGTTCAGTCAACTTGTTGAAGATGAAAACCATCAGATGAACTAGATCTACAGCCAATCAGATGCAGTCCCTGTTTGGATATTCTGACAGCCAATGGCGCCAACTGGCATAATACAATACCTGTGCCATTCCTTCAGAGCTCTGTGCTGTAAACAGTGACTCCCGCGTGCATGCCACTCAAAGGACCAGAGCCTGCGAACTCAGAAGACTAGGTGAAGATGAAGCCCTGTCTCCAGTGACAGTGCGCCGCTGGAGGGCTTTGTTTCAAGGTAAGTCTTCAATAATGTGCTAGTATGCATGGCTTTAATAGTGGCAACAGTGGACAAAATGTGTCAGCAGGACCTATTGTAATTTTCACTAGGAGCACACAAGAAAGGACGACAATGCAGGAAAACATTTAGGAGTTAGTTTTGTCACCCCATAACAGGAAGTGCCTGAACAAAGACTTTCATGGAAGGATCAACAGGTATTGTTTAAATGAAATAAAAGTTTTAAAAACTGTAATAAAATATAGAATAGAAGAAGCTTATTTTATGTTTTAGAGGTGGATTTAGATCTACTTCAATTATTTTTTTTTTTGATACCTATTCTGAGTAAGATGTGTATTTCATGTTCACAAACTAAGCCAACGTCTCCAATTTTTCCCTATATGCCCCTTATCACAAATGAATCTGTAAGTGCAGGTTAACCTTTAGTGATCAGGCAAGCCTATCATATGTTCCTGCTTCTGTCTGGTGTTGGAAGTCACTGAAGTGAATAGATGAATTACCTCTCCGGCTACTCTCAATGAACCTTTTGGCTCTGGATTTATTTGAGTGGCTCCTGGATTCTGCATTATTTTGTCCACCTCTGACCTGTTTATGGTTGGTTAGTCAAGCTGGTGATTAGCAAGTTGGAGATCTCAAGGTTTCCTTTAAAGTCGGATTAATAGACACTTGAATAGTGTGTTATCACACTCAAACCAGGATGTGTCAGCTGTGAAGATGGCCTTAAGCTGGCAATACACAGTTATGTTTTTGTTTTGAACGTTAGTAGAAAAATAGTTTGTGGGGACATTGTTCTAGTCATCATTGAGTCAATTAATTTCATTCGAAAGCCCTTACAATGGAATCCCAGAAGTAATAAACAAGTTTCATTACAACATTCACGATTATTCCTGAACAAGAACCACATTCACAGTTAGAATTTTGTATGTTTGAGAAAAATATTTCATTCTGCTCTAATTTTCTCATCATTAGCGGTAAAAAAAGGAAGATCAGTTTGACTCCAATAACTATTAGAAAATCAAACAAATGTTCCAAAAAAAAATATTTTTAAAAGAGAACTATGGAGTTGTTTCTTTAAAAAAATAATACTTATTTAGGTGTATGCAGCATCAGTCCAATGCTGTCCCCCACCAGCTCCAAGGCTGGGAACTGAGCGATTAAACACCGCTGATCGCTCAGTTCTCAGAGCTCCATGAGCAAAGTGCTGGTGATTGTCAGTTACTGGCTCTCTGCTCTGCTACCCCCTCCCCCCGCACTCCTTGGAGCACTGGATTGAGGAGGGGGGAGCGAGTGGCTGGTTTAGGCTCCAAGAGGTTCACTGAGAGGCTGAGCTAGGTGATGGTCCAAGGATCTAAGTGGATCCCGACCATATGGTTGCTATCTTTCCCCAGCCTGGACCAGCTCTGTGATGTCAGCCGACAGGGGGCTTCAGCCCGCTGCTGGCTGAAAACGGGTCACAGGAGTGCAGAACAAACTGCACTCCTGTGATCCAAAGGAGAAGTACAGCTAAACAAGCTTTGGCTGTACTTCTCCTTTAACAAATGTCTACTAGTGTCTGCTCAGGGTTTCTCAACTAGGGTTCCTCCAGATGTTGCTAGGGGTTCCTTGAGTAAGTTCTGCCTCTCAGATAAGTTCCCACTGACACCACTGATCTGAGAGGCAGAACTTACTCATTGCTAAAGGAACCCCTAGCAACCTATGGAGCAACCCTAGGGTTCCAATCAGGGCTGGTGCTTCCACTAGGCAAACTAGGCAGCCGCCTAGGGCGCCCCACCACTGGTGTTCCTACTCTCTTCTCTCCGCAGCAAGCAACTAAGTCTCAGCATCAGCAGGCAGTCGCTGCTCCATTTGTACATAGTGTCAGAGGTGGAGCGGCGGCGGAGGACTGTGTCTGTGTCCCGACTCCCGAATGAATGGAAGCAAGCAAACATTCATTGATGGGCACTGGTAGACTGCATTGATGGGCGCTGGTAGGCTGCATTGATGGGCACTGGTGAGGCTGCATTTGATGGATGCTGGTGAGGCTGCATTTGATGGGCGCTTCATTAAAAAGTTGGGGTATACATGAGTGGGGCAAAGGGGGTGGAGCCAGGGGGGAAGCAAAATGAGGTTTCGCCTAGGGTGTCAAAAATCCTTGCACCAGCCCTGGTTCCAATGACCACAAGTGTTAGGAGCCTTCTTCCCACTGACCATCACACTAATGTATCATGAGTTGTAGATGTTGCAATTATTAGCAGGGGTTCCCTGAGAAAGTTATTTCAAGGGTTCCTCTGTGTTGAAAAGGTTGAGAAAGGCTGGTGTATACAATACACAACAGCAACACAAGTCACAGCGTGCACAACCAACGGCGTGCTTGGAGTCAGCAGAATTTCTGTCCAGCCGAAAAATCTTGCGAATGATGGCCAGTTGTGACCTGGTCTGAGGCAACAAAGGATAGTGCAGTGCGGTGCAATCTGTAAACCTACCAATATTACAAAGCAGACCCAAATATGGATCCTTAAAGATTAACTCCCCCTCCAAACCATAATATTTGATTTATCCTGCTGAGGAGTTGGTTAGATAGCTAGTTATCCCAGTTCTGGTGAATGCTCATCTGAATTATGGCATCGGGCTCCAAAAATACAGATTTAAAAAAAAAAATTGGGGAGTTCAGCTGCAAAGGTATGGGCAGAAACACAAACCACAGCAAAAACATTTGTCATTGGAGTCTCCAAGAAATACAAGAAATCATTAGACCTACCAGACCTGACCTATTAAGTTTGAATAGAGCTGTCCTCTATATTTAGGATGCCTGCAGATGTTACAGAACTAAGGAGCCAAAGGCACCTCCATGACTGTAGCTGAGCCTTCCTGGTCTACCTGCTAAGAGGAAAGTTGATTGGTTGGAATGGATTTTCCCAACCAATCACAATTGTTTCACCAGAGAAAGCCGGTGTCTTGCCGAGAAAGTTCCCCCGGCGGATAAGGACCCCCCTGTACTGCGCAGGCGCTGCGCTTGCGCAGTACCAACGACTAGCAGCCGCCGAAAATAGCCGAAGCTGAAAAACTCCAATCAGCTGTACACGGCGCCTGCGCCCTAGGTCCAGGTTCAAGCCCCACCATTCAAGTGGACCTAGAGGGAGAATAAAAAAGTGCCGAGCGCAGCGAGGCCGTGCCCGAAGCGTGGTGAGCGAAGCGAGCCCGCGAGGGGCCCTCTTACAGGCGCTGTGTACAGCTGATTTCTAGTCTATTTCGCTTCGGCTATTTCCGCCGGCTCCTACTGCGCAGGCGCTGCGCCTGCGCAGTAGAGGGGGGTCCTTATCTGCCGAGAGGAACTTTCTCGGCAGAACACCGGCTCTCCCCTTCTCTCTTCTGAAGACATGCAAGTTTTCCTGGTGTCATCTTTCATGGTTGTGAAACATCTTTTGTTCCAAAGATTTTTAGTTGGTTGGGTCATACAAGCACCGTCTAATGTTTGTAGCAGATCTTCCATCAAGAAATTTTACTAATTTCTAGTAACATTTCAACTGCAACTCAAATAATTTTTCTTTATAGGGGGTTTTAAGCTAGCCCTACACTAGCAGATTTTTGAGCGAATGCTTATACTTTCAAATGTCACACTTTACAGTTTTGCTTTTGTTTTCGTTTTCGTTTGTTTTTTACATTCAATTTTAGAATGAATGGACTTTCCTGAAGGAAAATCACATTCACAATCACAATCACTGTTAGAAATTAATTCAACAAAAATATTTCTTGCTGTTCCTTCGTATTTTCTGATCACTGCAGTCGAAAATGAATGGCGATTTGACCCCAAAAACAATTAGCAAATTCAATGATGGTTCCTAAAGTCCAAAAAAATCTGAACAAAATTCTACTAGCGTATGGCCAGCTCTGCAATGCCAGTTGGATTTTTAATTGATTTTATATAATGGACAATTCACTAGAAAAGGTGGGATCACCCCAGGGTAATTCAGTAGAAGAAGGTGAGAACAGAAACTAGAGAAATCTCCTCATTGGGATTGCTGTGTAATATAAGGAGCTAGCAGGTGGTTAAGTCCATTAGTCCATTAGACTCCATCCATAACTGAAATATCACTTATGGGTGGACATGCCGTCAAAGGAAACAAATTCCAGCATGGTCCAAAGCAGCTACATAGTAGAGCGATGTCCCTGATACATTTTCTTTATTTTCAATAAGGGCTCATTCACACCATGTCTGTTGAGCTGTATTGATCTGCATTCATCATTGTAGGTGCAATGCAAGGACGCATAGAAACAATTGTTTCCTATGAAACCTATTTACACTATACAGGTGCTTTTCAGTGTGTTGATAAAATTTGTAGCAAAGCATTGCATAAAAAAACACGTGGACACAACACACCTATCATATCCACTTCCGAACTAGCGAAGTACCGGTACGTCGCTGGACTTCAAGTGGTTATACCCGCAGGCATCATCCTGGTACCGTTTTTTAGAGCCGGCGGTTGGCTCTCTTGTAAAAGCAATCCTAGCGGCTAACTAGCCACTGGATTTCTTTTACACGCAGCAGGAAGGGACGTCCCCCGCTGCCTTCTGTGGCTTTTGCAGGCTCTCCTGTCCCACTGGGATGGCTTTGTTCGGCTCTCGGCTATGGTAACGGCTATGGTAACCCGGAAGCGATGTCCTGACATCACTTTCAGTTTACCTGGATGTCAGCGCCATTTAAAAAAAATCAAAAGCATTTCAAAACACCAATTTTGGTGTTTTGAATGCTTAAAGGGCAGAGAAGGGGATTTGGGGTCTTATAGACCCCAGATCTCTCCATGAGTACCTGTCACATGCCTATTGCTGTCTGTCACAAGGATGTTTACAAAAGTGATCAAGAAAATTTTACATGTAAAAAGAAATTAAAAAATGTATTAGTAATTAAAAAAATAAAAATTAAAGCGGCAACAATTCTAGCACAAGACCTCCTCTGTAAATCTAAAGTGGTAACCTATAAAGGCTTTTAAACCGAAGACTATGGATAGTAAAATGTACATCATTTGTTGCCGTTGCACGGGCATACGCAATTTTAAAGCGTGATATGTTTGGTATCTATTTACTTGGCGTAACATCATCTTTCATAGTTTACAAAAAATTGGGTTATGTATTCAGTTTTTTTTGCATTAAAATTCAAAAAAACGTATTTAAAAAAAAACAAACAATTGTGTTTGAAAAACCGTTGTGCAAATACCGTGTGACATAAAAAGTTGGAAAACTCACCATCTAGGGCCTCTTCTTTAAAAAAATATATAATGTTAAAACATATTTATTGTTACATGTAAACAAAAAGTGCCAGAAAAGGCCTGGTCTGGAAGAGGATATTAAAAAAAAAAAAGTTATCATTTTGACTTTTGTGGCTTATACAAATTAAAACATATTTAAAAATGCAGTTTAAATCACAGTAAAATGTAATGCAACATGTAAAAAAATAATAAATGTCAACCTGCTGCAACACGCATGTGTTTTCTGTGCATTTAAGTGTGTCGTGGTGTGAACGACTCCCAACAGTTCATTTTTTCAGAACAAGCTTGAGTACTGTTTGGATGTAGACGAAGGCATTAGATCCTGAAAGACCTGTCCTAAAAAAACTTACTGTTAATGCAAATTAAAAAAAAAAGAGTATTACAGCCAGTACTCAACTGTAATGTTGTAAATGCACTAATAGCGCATTTTAGACATTAACCCTTTAATCGCCACAGGTATGGACCTATACCTTCAAAGAGGTCACGATGATGGGGTTAATCAATGCTCTTTCCCCCATATTGAGTTTGCTGGAGGAATTTCCTGGCCAGCGGCCTATCTGTCATTAGGAGAAATAATGAGGAGGACGACAGACAAAGGACTTTAGGGACCTAACATGCTGAGGCTTTAGTGAAGAGATTGGACATGAAAGAGAGGTCGTCAGAGGAGAGAGGTCGGGGCAGATAAACTCCAAATGTCCATTCACGTTTTTTTTTTTTTTTTTTTTCCCTTTCCCCGAAGTGAGAAGGTATTTGTGAATGCAGGACTGTGGGAAGCGGTGGCTGGGGAGAGGTGGTCCCAATGTCAATGGTGGTGGCCTGTGTTTTTCTTTGGTTACTGCCTTTCATCTTCCTAATGTCATGCTTCATTATGTCTAGAGCAAGCTGCTTCATTTTCAACATAAACACCAGCCCCTTCCCTCCAGGATGCTGGCAGCTGTTTTCTAAAGCAGCAGAGACATTGTTGGTAGTCAGGGATACCTCCTGGTGAACCTATGGATAACTACGACCAGATATTAAATTACAGGCCTAAAGCATCAACGTATGAAACCGCACGCGTGCTTCTTTCAGTAATGTTGAAGAACGGCACATTTAAGAAATAAGAGAGGAAGTGCAAACTTCCCGTGACACTAAATAAAATTCTGCATTAAAAGGAACCACATCATCAGACATGGGGGTTGCACAATAAATAGAGGTGTTTAAAGTTGATCAAATATGGGGGGTTATTTACTAAAGGCAAATCCACTTTTGCACTGCAAGTGCATTTGAAAGTGCAGTCGCTGTAGATCTGAGAGGGGACATGCAAGGAAAATAAAACAGCATTTTAGCTTGTACATGATTGGATGATAAAATCAGCAGAGCTTCCCCTCATTTCAGATCTTCCCCTCAGATCTACAGTGACTGCACTTCCAAGTGCACTTTCAGTGCACTTTCAAGTGCATTTGCAGCACACTTATAGTGCAAAGTGGATTTGCCTTTAGTAAATCAACCCCATAATTGGCTTGGAGCCCATTCATACCATTGCGCATCAGCAAGCATTGCCTTAAGGCGGCCCATTCAAAATAAATGGGATACCAATGCACCAAATAGCACTAAAAATGGTGCATGCACAACCACAGCTCACCCCATTATACGTTAGTGCATTGCCACTGCACCCAAAAGTGCGTCAGCAAGGTGCATTGGGGTGCCATTCAGAATAAATGGCACTGCATGGCAGCGGCGCATGTAATGTGCATTGACACAACTGGATAATGTGAATGGGTCCTTACTCCTAGTGATCTCTGGTGTCCTCCCCAGCAGTTCTGTTCAGACGTATATCATCCCAGCCCTGTACTCAATAAAGTGGAAGGGCCACACAACAACTTGTAGAATAAATTAGATCCTTATATGGTCACTTGATAACCTCCCACAGCTTAAGAAAAGTAAGAAACTTTTGTAAATAAGTATATTTTCTCCTCCATTGATGTGTGCTGATGAGGCTGCACTGATGGGCACTGATAGGCTGCACTAATGAGCATTGATAGGCTGCACTGATGGGCACTGAAGAGACAGCACTGAAGGGCACTGATGAGGTGGTACTAATGAGGAGGCACTAATATGCAGCACTGATGAGCACTGATAGGTGGCACTGATGGGCAATGATAGGCGGCACGGATAGGCAGCACTGATGGGAATTGATGGGTGGCATTGATGGGCACTGATAGGTGGCATTGATGGGCACTGAAAGGCAGCACTGACTTGCATCACTGATGCACACAGATTGACATCACTGCTGGGCACTGTTGGGGCTGCACTAATGAACAGTGCCCAGATTAACTGTACAGGACTCCCCTGTTCTCCTCTTCTAACACTCTGTCATTGTGAGGCGAGGCGAGCCGATCACCACCATTTTATTGTTTTCATGTAATCAGCTGTGATTGGACACAGCTGATCACAAGGGTAAGGAGCCGCGTCATCGGCTCTTTACTGAGATCTGGGGCACTCCATGTCAAAGTGGCACAGCGCACCCACGATTGCTGTGCTGCGTGCCCCCATGGGCACACAAGCGTGGTGAGATGTATGACGTCGTCCCAGAACAACTGAGACTTCCTCCCTCCGTCATTTGTCTATATGGTGGACAGGAGGTAGTTAAACTACAGTATATCTCTCTAAAACCGAGCTGATAATATTCCCCCCTGCCCCCCTCCATGACTTTTGCATTGAGGTCAATAATGTAACCATCAATCCCTCCCCTCACGTCAAAGTACTAGGTGTAATCCTAGACGCTGACCTGTCCTTTCAGCCCCAAATCCAATCATTGTTAAAAGCTTGTAGACTTCACCTCTGTAAATGCATCCCTTTTTAACTAATGAAACCACCAATTTACCCGTTCACTCCCTCGTTATCTCTCGCCTTTACTATTGCAACTCTCTTCTCACTGGCTTAACCTGTCCATAGGCTATCCCCTCTTCAGTCTATCATGAATGCTGATGCCAGACTCATCTACCTTACACTGGGACCCCTCTGTGCCAGTCCCTACACTGGCTTCTGATGGCCCAGCAAATTAAATTCAAAATACTTACAACAACATACAAACCATTCACAACTACCCCGAGCTTCATCACCAATCTTGTCTCCAAATATCACCCAAATCATCCTCTCCACTCCTCTCAAAACCTCCTGCTCTCAAGCTCCCTTGTTTCCTCTTCCCATGCTCATCTCCAGGACTTCTCCAGAGCCTCTCCCATCCTCTGGAACTCTCTACCTCAATCTGTCTGGCTATCTCCTACTCTGGCTGCCTTTAGGCGATCCCTGACAACTCATCTCTTCATGGAAGCCTATCATGCCTCCAACTAATCTTTTATTACTTCCATCACCTCATCCCCCACAGTTACAACTTTCTGTAACACTTGCCCCACACTATTAGATTGTAAGCTCTTACGAGCAGGGCCCTCCTAACCCTCTTGTGTTCTATTGTATTTTAACTGTACTGTCTCCCTTTTATATTGTAAAGCGCTGCGTAACCTGTTGGTGCCATATAAATCCTGTATAATAATAATAACAAAGCCTTATTCATAGATATACCTATAGCCATGACAAATCATGTGACAGCTAGAAGTTCCTGAAGCATGAAATTCTGTGACCGAATAATGATTTCTCCAGGCAGCATAGATGGCATTTGCTGAAAAAATTAGGATGTGAAAGTATATATGGTTCAGACAACTCTGTTGGACTGCTGTGAAAGTAAACAGTATGTGACTGCATTGTTTATTATTTTAGAATGGTAGTATGGCTGGGGTCTCAATAGGGAGGATGCTTTAAAGCAATACTTCAGTTTTATTGAAAATAATTCAGCTACTGTACATATATTGCTAGGGTTTTAGCCGAATTTAGAGTAGATCCTCACTTGCTGCTTTTCTGGAGATTCTGATCCCACTAATTATTATTATCTAAGGTACTTATATAACGCTGTCAATTTATGCAACGCTTTGCATATACATTGTACATTCACTTCAGTCCCTACCCTCAAGAGCTTACAATCTAAGGTCCCTTAATCACATTCATATACTAGGGCCAATTTAGACAGAAGCCAATTAACCTACCAGTATGTCTTTGGAGTGTGGGAGGAAACTGGAGTACCCGGAGGAAACCCACACAGGCACAAGGAGAACATGCAAACTCCAGGCAGGTAGCATCATGGTTGGGATTTGAACCAGCGACCCTTTTTACTGCTAGGTGATAGTGCTACCCACTACACCACTGTACCACCCACGGTGCCTTTTCCCAAAGTAGAACAATCAGCCTTTACTGCATTAACAGGATTGGTTTCAGTATTGTGATTAAAAAAAGCTTTAACCCCGTTTTCCTCCTTTTATGTGTTCATAGAGTGAAAGTATCTAAGGAACAATTACATTTTTACAGGGAATGTCTATAATTTGACCTCAAGCTCTTGGCAAACCAAGAAAACCCGTCAGCCAATCACATTGGCAGTGTAATGGGATATCTGGAAAGATCTTTACATAGAGTATTGTTTGCCAAGTTTTAAGGAAAATTAATTATTTTACTTTTGGTCCAAATTATTATTTTTTATAATATAATGATAATCCCTTTAAAGTCCAGCCACACTTATAGCCACCATCCAACATGGAGCTCACATAGAGTTACGTAAATTTAAAGCCAATACTTTTCCCTCTTAGGAAAATTTCCCTTCACTTCCTTTCCTGTAGACTCAACAGGAAGTGAGAGGATATCATTCCAATGTGAGGAACATCTCCTCTTGGACAATGTTTTATTGGAACAAATGTACCAATTAGAAGCGCCCCCCCTCTATTCCTGTTCTGGTAGCAATTCAAAATTTAGGATGTTCCCTCACTTTAATTTCTGGTGACATTAGAGTTCAGCACAGTAATGCCCCGTACACACGGTTGGTCTTTGTTCGGACATTCCGACAACAAAATCCTAGGATTTTTTCCGACGGATGTTGGCTCAAACTTGTCTTGCATACACACGGTCACACAAAGTTGTCGGAAAATCCGATCGTTCTGAACGCGGTGTCGTAAAACACGTACGTCGGGACTATAAACGGGGCAGTGGCCAATAGCTTTCATCTCTTTATTTATTCTGAGCATGCCTGGCACTTTGTCCGTCGGATTTGTGTACACACGATCGGAATTTCCGACAACGGATTTTGTTGTCGGAAAATTTTATCTCCTGCTCTCCAACTTTGTGTGTCGGAAAATCCGATGGAAAATGCCCGATGGAGCCCACACACGGTCGGAATTTCCGACAACACGCTCCGATCGGACATTTTCCATCGGAAAATCCGACCGTGTGTACGGAGCATTAGTGAGAGTGAATCTCCTTAACAGAGACACATATATCAATAAAAACCTGACAGTGGTTCTAACCCCTCACCAGTACATCCAGATCTAAACGTGTATTGCCTTTAGTTATGCTTTAGGACTACAGAGCATCAGATTACCAATGGAGAATTAGTAAGGTTGGGAATAGGCATTAAAGTGATTTTGTTACTTTGCTCTAAATGGGCAAATGTCAATGACCAAATTAAATAAAAAGAATGAAGGGGAGAAGGCCTCTTCCAAACTTTGTAGCATGTTAAAGTATGTTTCCGCACGTTACCGCAACAGATAAGATGTGAATCCGGCTTAACATATATGTGCCAAATTTTTAATTAAAGCCAAGTTTTCTTTTAAGATGAAGTTTTAGATCCGGGGGGCCCATGAATTCCAGGCAAGCGGCTAAATACATATGTGACCAGTTTATACATTTTTAAACCTTTAAAAAAATCTAAATCATGGTTACTTGTTACGTAAAATAAGCTGGGAAAAAAGATATTGCATGATGCAAGCAAACTAGCACAGAATTATTCAGATTCAGACTACTTTTTTTAATCCCAATAGGAAATTTAAAAAACACAATTATATTCATCACAGAACAAAGCAAAGTACAATAACAAAAAAAAAACAAAAAAAAAAACATAACAACAAACATAATTTGTAAATTTATATATACAGTACATTAACATGCATTAAAATAAAACAAATTTAAAACGAAATTAAATACTATACTATAATAAAAATACCATCTTATTAAAACACAACATTGATTAAATAACAGATTGAAAAAAAAAAAAAAAATATATATATATATATATATATATATATATATATATATATATATATATATATATATATATATATATATATATATATATATATATTAATCTGTTTTTTTAATATATATATATATATATATACAGTATATATACCTGTATATACCGTATATATCACTGGATACTGTTGAAATGGCATGGCAATAATGTCCACTGCATTCAAATAAAATGGAAATTATATTACAGATAATACATCGGCTGTTTATTCTGTAAAGGTATGGACATTGTCTATTCTGATAAAAAATACTTCCGCTCGCATTTGCATTCACACATTTGAGAATACATTTTTTGGCTTGTTTGCTGGTTAAGATGGAAATTATAGAAATGGTAATCACACAATACACAGCTGTCTGTCTTATGGTCGTACATTGTCTAATTTTTTGTTTTAATTCAGACAGAGAGTAGGGAGTAATGGCTACAATGGTCTCTATCCTTTTGAAGAAAAGCAGAACTAGTATTGGCTGCAAAATCTGCTCATCTATGACTTGCCAAAATAATTTTTAAGATATTTATACATAACTTGAAATTTGGAATGACACTTTATCGCAGCTAGCAACCAGACATATATAGAAGCTAGCTGTCAAGCATCCAAGTGTGTTGAAGGAGCACATTGGAAATGATCTACAGTTGTCTTTTACTCTTTAGAAAAAGGTACAGCCCCTCCACTGTTCGGCCACTGTATCTAGTACAGACTCAACCCTTTCAACATGTAGGTACCTTTGAAATAACTTTCAGGTCTTGGTAAGGCTCTTCTACTAATTATTGTAGCTACAGATCACAGTATATAAGCATTAACAGTAAGCTGTGATAAAAGAACAAGTAATGTGGCATTCTTAGTGTTTTGACATTCAGGGATGCTCTACTTGAGTGCCGCCTCATATTGGTGGTCAGTAGTTAAGGGTCCCCTTATATTGGTGGTCAATGTAGAGCCCTCTTTACATAAATTATTAGTGAAGAAGGGTCCCCATAAGCTGGCCATAGACAGGTAATCTTTTCCCTTTCAGCCTAAACAAAAAAGAATTACCAAATTCCTCTATCCAATTTATATAGTGGGGATGGATAAATCTCCAACTGTGGCTAATGTAATCTGACAGCCACCAGTGGCAGCTATAAGAACGCCCAAATAGCAGCTGCATCAAAATGGATGCAACTCATGTTCGACCAACAATTTCCCATTTGCCTTTGATTTTTCAATCAAAGGTTGGCGGGCTGGAGGATAGCAACAGAGCCACCTATGCAAAGTTTGGCTGGTCCACACTCCCCAACTGATGTCTAGCCTAAGGATTAGACATACTCCTCTTTACTTTCATGTATATGGTCAAGAAGGAAATTTTTTTCATGCTTTATGGTTTTGCCCCAGAATACAAGGATTTTGGTCACAGGTATGTGAATTTCTTGAGTTGGCTATGGGTCTCCCAAATATTCAGTACCCTAGGTTCTGTCTAATGAGGCTGGAGGAGGATCTATTGGTTAGTTCTCATACCAAAAAACAGCTGTGTATACTTTTCTTTATAATAGGATTTTTTCGTCATACTTACCTGTAAAATCCTTTTCTTTGAGTAAATCATGGGACACAGAGTCAAGCTAATATTCATTACCTGCTGGGTTATACTTCATCTCCAGGTGAATGGACACTGGTAGACCAAAGGTCTTCAGACAGGAAGTGATCCCCTATATAACCCCTCCCATACAGGCAGCACTTCAGTTTTGTAGCAAGCACTGAATCCTCAAAAAAGAGGAGAAGGATCTCTGTGTCCCATGATGTACTCAAAGAAAAGGATTTTACAGGTAAGTATGACAAAAAAATCCTATTCTCTTTTTCATATATCATGGGACACAGAGTCAGGATAATATTCATTACCTACTGGGACGTCACAGAGCAATAGCCTTGAGGGGAGGGAGACACCCTGCCAAACAATAGCCATCAGACCTTTTACGGCAGCCCGCAGTACACTGCGGCCGAAAGCCAAATCTTCGGCTGCTCAAACATCCACTTGATAAAATTTTGTGAATGTATGCTCTGAAGACCAGGTAGCAGCCTTACAAATCTGAGCCACAGATACCTTATGGCAAAAAGCCCAGGAGGTCCCTACACCCCTGGTAGAATGAGCTCTCACCCTAAAGGGAGCTTTACGTTTCAGACTGTAGGCCTGAATGACCAATTGACGGACCCAATTGGCAATAGAAGCTTTGGAAGCTGCCTGCCCTTTCTTGGGTCCTTTTGGTAAAAGAAAAAAGGAGTCTGATCCTCGGATCTCCCCAGATCTAAACAAATAAACCTTGACTGCCTGGACAAGCTGTCATGGTGAAGGATCAAGTACGGTTCCCTGCATGAAAGAGCTGCCAACTCTGACACACTTCTAGCCAAGGTGATAGCCATCAGGAAGGCTAGCTTGCGTGACAGCAAGTCTAATTGAATTTCCTTGATAGGTACAAATGGTTGTTTCTGTAACACAGACAGCACCAAGTTCAAGTCCCAAGGACACATGGGTGACCTAATGGGCAGAAGCAAACGAGTTGCCCCTGCATAAAGGTTCGGATCAGTGAATGGGATGCTAAAGGCCTTTGAAAGAATACTGATAGGGCCAAAACTTGACCTCTGATTGTACTTAAAGCTAATTTGATTTCCACAGCTGACTGTAGAAAAGAGATACCAATTGCTGCAACAGCTGGCTGAATAGCTGAACTGGCCAAAGAACAGGAAGCCTTTAAAAATTACTCCAATTTCTTGTCAACATGGTCTTTCAAACCCTGTACGTTATCTACCGGACAAGTTAAGTTCTTGTTTAAGGAAGAGACTGCTGCATCTACTGCTGGCATGCTGCATTTTTTAACAAACTTTTCATCCATGAGATATAAATGTGAAAACCTCTTAGGAGGAATAAAAATCCTGTCAGGATGTTCCCAATCAGCATACACCACCTGTTCCAGGTGTAGAGGGAAAGCCTGTGTGGCCTGAAGAGGCCTCAGTGATCCCAAAGAGGACTAGGGGGGCTCAGTCACCTCTGCAAGAGGCAACTTAAAGGCAGAACGAACCATTTTGGTCAGAATCAGGATGAAAAGCCTCTGCAACTGAGAGGCAGACATCAACTGGATATCTTCTTGTTCAGATTGCTCGGAAGCAGACTCATCTGCCGGGCCCTCCATAGAGTCCTGAGCTTTAAGCTCTTCCCCATCCTCAACCTATTCCTGCTCCAGGCTAGGAGGCTCTGGGGAGGGGGATCTGTCATGCTTCCTGCTACCCTGCGGGATGGAGGCAATCATGCCAGCAATCCTGTGCTCTAACCTGGCTAGGGCTGAGGACAGTTCATCCTTAGTGATAAAGGGTGAAGCAGCAGCGTTGACTGTAGGCACAATATCAGATAAGCGCAGCGGCTCAGATTGCCTGGAAGCCTCTGATCTTTCAGGGTATACAACACTAGGGATACGACTAGGTTCATCAGGAACAACTGACGACATTAGTGTGCCCTTCCCTATAGTGTTAGTCCCGCTCTTCTTTTTTGACATTTAACAGCCACAAAAAGAGAGTACTTGGGTGTGGTATTAAAATACCTCAGAAGGGAGACCCTTTAATAGGCCTCCCAAGCCCCTATGTAACAATCCTGCTAAGCACCATTAGCCTGCCAAGCAACAATTGGTGACTCACGTGTCCCGGTAAGGAAAGAATGAACCAATGCAAGAGTCTGTTCAGAGCCTGCTCTGTGTCCCACAGCTGCCTTCTGGAAGTACTGCATGCTTGGCTTATACATCTTAAATAAGCTTGGTTTGCACCAGAACGTTCTGCACGTGCCTGGTCCCGGCAAATAGGCGTGGTTGTATTCGCATATGACCCGAATCCCTGTGTGTCCAGATAAAGGCTACTGCATATGTGTGGCCGCCAAACAAACAACTGCTAAGTCCAGTGGCGCTTTTGCGAATGCACGTGCACCATGGCGCCAAACAACTGCTGAACACAGCGACACTCTTGCAAACGCACATGCGACATGGTGAACCAAGGTGAAATGGCACACCATCGTGCGCCATCATACAGGTAAGAAACAGGCAGACACAAGCAAAAAAGGTACAGACACTCACAGCTATCCCAAAACTCCCCTGTATGGTCACCACACATAGGTGTCCAGCCTCTAGCTAGCCTGACTGATTGTTACAATCACTGGGACACCCCAGAATAATAGTAAAGGGGTTTCACTTACCCGTCCAGGCGCAGGGCAGCTTAGAAACTAAGAGCCCAAACTTCACCCATCACGGCGAGTTCCTGTCACTTGAGGACCTTCAAGGACTGGGTACCCTTTCATGTTTAGGGTCCACTCCCTTGGACCTGTACAGCACCCTGCAGGAATACCTTAGCACTGTGGTGTCCAGGATTCCACTTCGCAGGGTCCAGCGCGCGGAGGCCGCATTACAGGCAAAACCTCGCAGGATCTTGAGTCTTCTTTGCGAGGCTCGGGTACCATTTATCTAAGCATATAAAGCCTGTGTCAAATGGATCGGTCAACCCCTTGATTCATTTAAGAACCGTTTGTGAGACTAGAGACCTGGATCTCAGAGAGCTCAAACAAACTGTGCCATCCACCTTGCAGACACTGGTAAAAAACTGAAGTGCTTCCTGTATGGGGGGGTTATTAGGGGATCACTTCCTGTCTGAAGACCTTTGGTCTACCATTGTCCATTCACCTGGAGATAGAGTATAACCCAGTAGGTAATGAATATTAGCCTGACTCTGTGTCCCATGATGTATGAAAAAAGATTATTTTAATCACCCGGAAGATGTCCTTCCTGCCAACCCTCTCAGAGTGGAAACAGCTGATTGATCAATTCTGCTCTCCTCTGTACCAACTTACAAACACTAATAGGGGGTCTCCAAAACGAGAAAATTTAGCGGCCTTGGACCAACTCTCTTCTTACTATGTAACCCAACTGGGTTCCTGTTAGACCATATCTTATTATGAATACTCCTTGTAGATACCTTTGACTTGATTTTGTATAACCGGGCTTCATTTTCTAATGGATATGTATATGCATTACACAAGACACAGGCTCTGTAAAAGGTGTAAAAGTTTATGGTTTTTGTTATGGTATTTGAGCCTTGTACAATTTAGAAAATCAATAAACATCTTTAAAAAAAAATAATAATAGTCATTTTGGCTGGTTCATCAGGAACTAGATCAAATTTGCATATTGTATAGCCAGATTTTCATTGGTGGTCAGTGGAGAAGGGCACCCTTAGATTGGTGGTCTGAGGTGGAAGGACCCTTGTACATTGGATGTCAATGGGAGGAAAGGCCCACCTACAGATATCTAAAAAGATCGTTGTTGTCATTGGTTACTTATTTGAGACCCAGAAGTTGCTTACTGCTCAAGGAACCTCTAGCAACCTCTGGAAGAACCCTAGGTTTCCACAAAACTCTAGCTGATCTAGAATGAAGATTGCAGCTGCTTTTGGTACCACACAAACAACAGTACAGATGATTCTCTTTGTGACAGTTTGGCAAAGAAAGAATACTCACCTGGGAGTGTGCCCCAAAGACGTTATTTGCAATTCATTTTAATTGCTATCTAATGTAGCTAAATAAGGCAAAGGGTATCACACATCTATGGGTATCATGGAATGCATCCGAATAATACAATTTCCAGAGCATTGTCACCTGATTGCATTGGGATTTTTGCCTATACAAAATTGTTTTCTTGAGATCAGTACCAGTGGAATCTACCCAACGTCTTTAGGATGAATATATTTTTATTATCAGCGTTTTCTGACAAAGAGCATCAAAACCCAATGTCTTTAGGGTGTGATAACATGCAAGCTTGGTTGATGTCAAACATCTAGTGTTAAAAATCTTTATACTGAATGTGAGGGGAAATCAGCCCAGCAGAGACCCAGACAGCAAGAAAAATGTGACAGGGGTTTCGGGGGGGAAGGAGGGGCAGACTGTGCTCCAGTTATTGTCACTGCTCCTGGTCATTGCTTGTGTATTGCCATGTTTACCTATTCAATATTGCTTGTTGTACGTGTATTGTAAAAAATGACCCATTTGTTGCCTGTATAGTTTAATGATTGCCTGTTTGGAGCACATGTATTGTAATTAAGGACCGTTTGAGACCAAAGCTGATTATTACCTGTATATTATATTGGTTACATGTTGTGGACCAACTTATTGTAACAATTGCCTATTTCTATCCAGCATATTAAAGTTTACTCTCTGCATATTGTAATAACTGTCTGTTGGGTGCTTGTGTACGATTGTAGTCCATGTCTTGTTAGGGTTGCAATTTTTTGCCTACATATTGTCAAGTCCTGCATGAAGTTTGCATGTTCTCCCTGTGTTTGGGTGGGTTTCCTCTGGGCACTTTGGTTTTCTCTCAAACTCCGAAGTTATGCTGGGAGGTTAATTGGCTCCAGTCTAAATTGGTCCTAGTATGTGTGTACAAATTGGCTATGCACATGCCAGTCCCAAGCTGAGCAATTGGGGAAGGTTGAGGAAAGACCTGGTGGCTTAGCTCATAAAAAAATGCCAAGACAAATCTATGGAAATGATTTCTAAACATATCAGACAGGGTGCCCTGAGAGCTAGCCCAGAGTATCATAGAGAGTCTGATGCTGAACTGATATTAAACACACACATTGTCAAGTTATCTGTGTTTATTTGGGGGCTGTAATACTATAATATAAGCCCCTGAAGGCCTGTTACAACCACACCAATATTACCCCGTTTTTCTATTCATTTATTTTATTTAATTTATTACAGATACTTATATAGCGCAGTCAATTTATGCCACGCTTTACATATATATGGTAAATATATATGGTACATTCACATCATCCCCTGTCCTCAAGGAGCTTACAATCTAAGGTTCCTAACTCACATTCATACATAGACATACTAGGGCCAATTTAGACAGGAGCCAATTAACCCCTTCCCGCCGACCGTATGCAGATGTGCGTATTCGGCTTTCGGGGGTTATACCGGGATGATGCCCGCAGCTGCAGGCATCATCCCGGTACCGTTGTTTACAACAGGCGATTGGCTATCCGTGTATAACAACCGATGCGGCTAAAAGCCGCTCGGCTGTTATACCGGAGCAGCGGGAGGGGACGTCCCCCCTCCCGCCGCCTCCCGCCGCTCTTACTGGGCCTCCCGGTCGATCTGGAGGCTCGTGACCAATCTGATGCCTCCGGCGGCTGGGGGCGGGCTGGAACGAAGCTGTGGGTGGCTTTGTTCCAGCCTACAAATTGTAAACGCGGAAGCGACGTCATGATGTCACTTCCCGTTTACTCGGCTGCCAATGGCGCCGGTTTTAAAAAAGTACACAGTATTCAGAATCGCCGTTTTCGGCGATCTGGATGCTTTGAAGTGTAAAGGAGGGATGGGGGGTCTTTTAGACCTCCGATCTCTCCATAAAGAGTACCTGTCACCACCTATTATTGTCACAAGGGATGTTTACATTCCTTGTGACAGCAATAAAAGTCATCAAAACATTTTTTTTAAACACAATTTATGAATTTAAAAATAAATAAAATAAATAAGAAAAAAGAAATTTCCCCGCGAGCTCGTGCAGCAAAGAAAACGCATACGGAAGTCACTCACGCATATGTAAACGGTGTTCAAATCACACATGTGAGGTATCGCCGCGATCGTCAGAGTGAGAGCAATAATTCTAGCACTAGACCTCCTCTGTAACTCTAACCTGGTAACCGTAAAAAAAAATGTAAAGCATCGCATATGGAAATTCTTAGGTACCGTAGTTTGTCGGCATTCCACGAGTGCGTGCAATTATCTATTTACTCGGCATAACATCATCTTTCACATTATACAAAAAAATTGGGGTAACTTTACTTTTTGGATTTTTTAAAATTCATGAAAGTGTCCCTATTCCAAAAATTTGCGTTTAAAACACCGCTGCACAAATACCGTGTGATATAAAATATTGCAACAATCTCCATTTTATTCTCTAGATTCTCTGCTAAAAAAAATATACATAATGTTTGGGGGTTCTAAGTAATTTTCTAGCAAAAGATACGGATTTTAACTTGTAAACACCACATTTCAAAAATAGGCTTAGTCATGAAACTATGTCACACTGTTATGTTATATATATTATTCTTACATTCCACCATGGTGCACTGTGCACAGTGTTGTTAGTCTCAGTCCCACACTCCACTATAACACGAAATTCCCTTCCCGGGAATCTCAGGCTCACCGTTCTTTAAGTTCCCAGGTGTTAACATTTCTCTGTGTACTTTGTTATTAACACATTATGCCCCTATAATTGTACTCACGATAATGTAATCTTCATGATGATAATGGAAGGACAGGATTTCTGTACAAAGAAATGCCGCTGTGACAGATTTTATCTCTCATCAGTAGGAGGACCAAAGCTTACAAGAAACAATGGCCCTATCATATAACCAGCAGACTGCATATCACCATTTCCATCTACTGATTACAGGTAATTAGTTAAACATCACTCACCTATTGTCCAAGTGGCATCACATCCTATATCCACAATGATTGAAAAGACAAGTAGAATGTTTAATAAGGGATGCAGTCTAAAGTGCAATTTGTAAATTCATACCAGGGTGTTATTTATCATAAGGCGGGCCAAACTTGGTATGTTCTATGTAACTGATGTGACATATGTTGCTGGCAAGGACTGGGCGAAATAAGAGGGGTTTTTTTTAATGTTATAATGGACACCAAGTGTTAAAGCTTTATGCAAAGATTTCCACACTCTTGAAAACCTCTGGAGAAAAGGGACCAAAACTGTCACCACTTGATGGGCCGAGTCAGAGCAACAATATCTATATCTATCTATAATATCATAGTGGGGGACGTGACTTTCCGTGGCAGTGTGGATTTACGTTCGTTTTCAAATATTTACAGCAACTCTTTTTTAACTCAAGATGTTAAAACAGTTTAATTCTTTTTTTTGGATGGCTAGCTGTAAAGTGTATTTTTGCATTTTTCAAAGATAGGTACCCTAACTTTTCACCATTTACTGTTCTCACTGCGTCTATAAAAAGCCTGAAAATATCCATAGAGATTAGATAATGGTTGTACGATCTTGTCCTATTACAAACCCTTGGGGAACAAATGATCAGCTGGGTAGGGTTTTTCCAGTTGATTGACATTGATGTATATCAGTAATTTTTCTAGTGTGATTTGCCAATTTCAGAAGTGTCTAATCAGCTCATGAACATGCATGGCTGGTCAATATGAGCATGTGGTTTATATAAAGAGTGGTCTAAAATAGTGGTTCTCAAGCTTACTGAGATCAGGGCCCGCTAAATTCTTCCGAAGCCGTCCATGGCCCAACAGTAAAAAGAAGTTTATACTCAAATAATAAAACCATAGGAATACAAAAAATTTATTGAAATATTGCTCCATGCACACTAAAGAAGAACTTTTTTCGGGGGGCATTATTTTAAGGTCACCTTAAAGGGGAGGGGCTTAGTCATCATATGAAGCGCAGGCATGCAGAGGTTTGAGAAACCTGATGCAAACGCTTAATAGAAGGATCAAGCTGCCATTGTCTGATCAGCAATTTCTAATCTGTTTTTAACCCCTACCCTGCCCCGCCCCTAAACACGCCCTCGTAAATATCTCATGAAATGACATTGTTAAATGTTTTATGCAGAATTAAGTTCCAAAAAGAAATATTAGCAACAACTTTAACAATATTAACATCTATCAATGTCCATCAGTGCAGACGATCAGTGCCCATCAGTACAGTCCCATCATTGGCCATTAGTGCAGCCCATCATTGCCCATCAGTGAAGCCTATCAGTACCCATCAGTGTAGCTTACCATTGCCCATCAGTGCAGCGTATCATTGCCCATCAGTGCAGCGTATCAGTGTCCTTCAGTATAGAGTATTATTGCCCATCAGTGCAGAGTATAATTGCCCATCAGTGCAGCCTATCACTGCCTACCAGTGCAGCGCATCATTGCCCATCAATGCAGCCTATCATTGCCCACCAGTGCAGCACATCATTGCCCATCAGTGCAACCTATCCCTGCCCATCAGTGCAGCATATCATTGCCCATCAGTGCAGCCTATCATTGCCCATTAGTGCAGCATATCATTGCCCATAAGTGCAGTGTATCATTGGCCATCAGTGCATCATATGATTGCCCATCGGTGCAGCAGATCATTGGCCATCAGCGCAGCATATCAGTATCCATCAATGCAGCCTATCATTGCCCAAACGTGCAGCCTCATCAGTGCCCAGCAATGCACCAGGGAAGAATCAGAAGGATCTGCCGGCCAGATGACACAGAGCCTGGATCTAGCCGCCGCTGTCAAATGAAGTCCCGCCTCCTAGATCGGCTACTCTAATAGACAGCACACTGGTCCAATGCCGGTCCAGGAGGTGGGACTTTGTTTGACAGCGGCTATTCATATACAAGCCGCATCTCAGCGGAAGATCCCCGTTCTGTGTCATCCTGCTGCCTGATCCTTCTGACAGTTTCCTGGCTGATCGATTTTGGTAGAAGCGATACATGCATGTGCGGACACCTTGCTCCAAGGGGGAGAGGGCACTTGCCCCCCATGGTTAGGAGCATAAAGAGCTTGAAGCTTTTTTTCTGCTGGCAAAATGCTCACAAAAACGCAAAAAAAAAAAAGAGGTTTTTTTTACCCTTAGAAGCTGAAGCTTCAAAAACCCGTCTAGACTAAAATAGAGTGCATGGTCACATACGATAACACTATTTGCTTCTAGAAGCAGAAAAAAATGCTCACAAACTGCCTAAAGTCAGCCGGTTCCTGCTGAACTGGTCGATTTCGGCCAATTTTCAGCCCATGTGTACAAGGCTTAAGTCAATAAGAAATTGCTGTAATGCAGCAGTCTTTCTTGTTGTAGCGCTCTTTTTTTTCTGTCTCCCAATTGTTCTTCTGTGTTATCACCCCATTACACACTCTTTCATGGAGATCCAAGAATGGAAATTGAAGCACCACATCATTGCTATGAGCAATTGTCAACAATGTGAACAAACAAGAAGTTAACTGGGCCTACAATGGTACTTTTCCAGAGTGAATTACAAGCACAGTCCATGTCAGCAGCTTGTTTGTCAATCAACCTCTGATAAAGGCGGTGCTCTTGGATCCTTGAAATGCATTGGATATTTTTTGGATTGAAACCCTCACTTGGGGATAAAGTTGTATCAGGACCTCTCAGCGGTGGTGTGGTGCTTCAATTACATTTTTTTGTTACATTACACTATAAGCCAAGAAGACTGTGGAGAGCTTGTGTGGTTTCAAAGCCACCTTCCTAGGAACCACATCATTTACATCAACAATACTTTAAGATAACAATACCAGTGATATAATCCTATCCTATCTTTCCACTTTTCTCAAAAGGAGATACAAGAGGCTGTGCCAATTCACCTTGAACAGGCATGGGCAACTGTTGTCACTATTAGGAAACCCACCCTGAAACAATGCCATGTAGCAGGTCCTGGATTGCATGTATATAGGCATATTTCGTGTTAGTAGAAGTTTGGTCAGTGTTGATTCGCGCTTTTCAGTTTTGTGCTTTTCTGTTCGTTTCTGAGCGGTCGTTGGTCAACCAGCCATGTTGCTCAATCCTATGAGAGAGCGTGCTATTTATGGGCTTGGAGTTCTTGCTTTGACTCTAGCCCAGTCCAGGAATAGGAGTAGTAGGATGAGGAGTGTTTGGGCCAAAAATTGGTTACTTAATTGTGACCAATTTTGTCATATGCCCTTGCTGCGTGAGCTCCAGGAGAATAATCCAAATGATTTTCGTAATTATCTCCAGATGACGGACTCCTGCTTTCAGCAACTATTGTCCTTGCTGTCCCCCTATATTAGGAAGCAGGACACCTGCATGAGGGCTGCTATTCCAGAAGAGCAAAGGCTCATAGCCAACTTGCGGTACTTGGCGACAGGGAGAAGTCTCCAGGATATAAAGTTTACTACTGGGATCTCTCCCCAGGCTCTGGGAGTCATTGTTCCTGAGACATGTAGTGCCATCATCTAAGTCCTGCAGAAGGACTATATTCGTGTAATTATTTTTGCTTTAATATCACCTTCATGTTTTCTAATGTATTTTATATTTTTTGTATTCCATCCTTTCCATTTTTGTAATATGCTGTGAATGTCCTCTTTGTCTTCATGCATGCTGTAAGCTTTTTCGTGGCCTACATGCATATTTTCCTTCACTAACCTCCCCAGCATGCTACCCTGGGCCCATACACACCTAGCCTAGTAACTTAACACTGTTTTTTTATGCTTCATTTTTAGGTTTACCCTAAACACCCCCTAAAATGTGTCCCAATCTGATTGTTGTCCTCAAATTCATGCAGAGTGCAAGAGTCCCTGTTTTGGGGTGCACCAACTTTTTTGTAACCCTCCCCCCCTAAAATGCAGAGTCAACCGATACAACTACTCTGCTGACTTTGCAAAACCCATACACAGTATACCTCTTTTTTGTGTTAGGATTTCTGCATGATTTCTCCAAAGCATGTAGTGCAAGGGCCTGCCTGATTACCTTCAAAATGTACACTATTAATTTTGTTCTCCTATTATCTTAATGGTAAGTTATGTATGTCAAAATGTGTATAGATTTGGACAGTGTGTATTCTTCTTTTTGGATTATGCCACTTCTTACCTGTCCACTGGGCTGCCAATCTAGTAAAAATGGGGGGCTGGCCAAATTAACCTTCATTTTTTATGCATTTAGCTCTCATGGAAGTGGAGAGGTTTACCTGTCCAAATCATCTACCCATTCAACTCCCCCCCTAACATTTTTAGAATGTGCAACCAGATGGGATGAGGAAGCATATAATTAGAACTTACCCTTTTTATTGGAAATACTCATTTAAATGTTATAATTTTATGTTGCCCAACAATGTTTGTGTCAAATATGCTTGCAATTTTATGTGCTCAAGTATTAATTCTTTTTTCTTTGTTTGACTCCCCAGTTTCCTTCAAACACCCAGCAATGGCAGGATGTGGCGGCCCAGTTTGCCAATTTGTGGAATTTCAACAACTGTGTGGGTGCCATTGATGGGAAGCATGTGAGGATTGTCCCACAACCCAACTCAGGATCCTATTTTTTAATTATAAAGGCTTTCGCAGCATAGTTCTGCTTGTTGTGTCTGCAAACTACAAGTTCCTGTATGTGGATGTTGGTATGAATGGCCGCCACTCGGATGGAGGTGTCATGATGCATTTCGAATTCTACCTTCGGCTACAGAATGGCACCTTACGTTTGCCACATGCTCATGACAATGTTGAGGGCCTCAATTTTGTGTTTGTGGCAGATGAGGCCTTTGCTCTGGGGGAACATCTTCTAAAGCCCTTTCCAATGAGGAACCTTACCCCAGAGCAACGCATTTTCAATAATCGGCTCTCTCGTTCCAGAAGGGTTATGGAAAATGCCTTCGGCATCCTTTCAAGTCGATTTAGGCTATTTTTAACCGCCATAAACTTGGCAGAGTATAAAATCAACCATGTGGTGTTGTGCTGCTGCATCCTACATAATTTTTTAAGGAGGAATGCTAGCAGCTACATTGCCTCAGGGCAAACAGATGAGCCTTCTTTTTCACGACCAGCTGAAGAGGCTGTGATGCCAGCTCTCGAAAGCCTGCGTGCTGATTTGGCCTCCCAGAATGCCCTTCTTTAACGGTAACAGTATATGGACTACTTTGTGGGTAGAGGGGCAGTGTCTTGGCAGCAAAATGCACTTGATAATGAGTAAATATTTGAATTCTTCATAAAATACTATTTCATTTGAACTACTGTTGTTTGTATTTACAAGGTTTGCAAATGGCCTTGATTTTTGTCATTTTTTCCACTAGTGCAAACCAACCTGATGTACAACATGAGGTGACAATCTCGCCTTGAGCTAACTATTATGTTGTGCTGTGTCTCAGCTACACATATTTTAGAGTACACTGTTAATGTAACTACACCAACTTAACAAATATACAGGTATTAAGCATTGAAATAAGAAGCCACACATTGTTTATACAAAATATTTTTAATACAAGCACATTCACATGTGCTTTTTATGGTTTTAGAACAAACCAACTTCGTTATTTACGTATAACATGTACAGTGGGGACAGAAAGTATTCAGACCCCCTTAAATTTTTCATTCTTTGTTATATTGCTGCCATTTGCTAAAATCATTTAAGTTCATTTTTTTTTCCTCATTAATGTACACACAGCACCCCATATTGACAGAAAAACACAGAATTGTTGACATTTTTGCAGATATTTTAAAAAAAGAAAAACTGAAATATCACATGGTCCTAAGTATTCAGACCCTTTGCTCAGTATTTAGTAGAAGCACCCTTTTGATCTAATACAGCCATGAGTCTTTTTGGGAAAGATGCAACAAGTTTTTCACACCTGGGTTTGGGGATTCTCTGCCATTCCTCCTTGCAGATCCTCTCCAGTTCTGGCAGGTTGGATGGTAAACGTTGGTGGACAGCCATTTTTAGGTCTCTCCAGAGATGCTCAATTGGGTTTAAGTCAGGGTGCTGCCTGGGCCATTCAAGAACAGTCAGGGAGTTGTTGTGAAGCCACTCCTTCGTTATTTTAGCTGTGTGCTTAGGGTCATTGTCTAGCTGGAAGGTAAACCTTCAGCCCAGTCTTAGGTCCTGAGCACTCTGGAGAAGGTTTTCGTCCAGGATTTTCCTGTAGTTGGCCGCATTCATCTTTCCCTCAATTGCAACCAGTCGTCCTGTCCCTGCAGCTGAAAAACACCCCCACAGCATGATGCTGCCATCACCATGCTTCACTGTTGGGACTGTATTGGACAGGTGATGAGCAGTGCCTGGTTTTCACCACACATACCGCTTAGAATTAAGGCCAAAAAGTTCTATCTTGGTCTCATCAGACAAAAGAATCTTATTTCTCACCATCTTGGAGTCCTTCAGGTGTCTGCGATAAAGCCCTGACTGGTGGAGGGCTGCAGTGATGGTTGACTTTCTACAACTTTCTCCCATCTCCCGACTGCATCTCTGGAGCTCAGCCACAGTGATCTTTGGGTTCTTCTTTACCCCTCTCACCAAGGGTCTTCTCCCCAGATAGCTCAGTTTGGTCGGAGGGCCAGCTCTAGGAAGGGTTCTGGTCATCCCAAACGTCTTCCATATAAGAATTATGGAGGCCACTGTGCTCTTTGGAACCTTAAGTGCAGCAGAAATTTTTTTGTAACCTTGGCCAGATCTGTGCCTTGCCACAATTCTGTCTCTGAGCTCTTCAGGCAGTTCCTTTGACCTCATGATTCTCCTTTGCTCTGACATGCACTGTGAGCTGTAAGGTCTTATATAGACAGGTGTGTGGCTTTCCTAATCAAGTCCAATCAGTATAATCAAACACAGCTGGACTCAAATGAAGGTGTAGAACCATCTCAAGGATGATCAGAAGAAATGGACAGTACCTGAGTTAAATATATGAGTGTCACAGCAAAGGGTCTGAATACTTAGGACCATGTGATATTTTAGTTTTTTTTTTTTAATAAATCTGCAAAAATGTCAACAATTCTGTGTTTTTCTGTCAATATGGGGTGCTGTGTGTACATTAATGGGGAAAAAAAATGAACTTAAATGATTTTAGCAAATGGCTGCAATATAACAAAGAATGAAAAATGTAAGGGGGTCTGAATACTTTCCGTCCCCACTGTATATTTGGCCTTCTTTAGCATTTGTAGTGGCTAAACAGTCATGTTTGAAAGCAGAGTATCCACATTCCCAACTCTGGAACTTAAAAATGTCTAAATTTCACCCCTTTCAAAGCCAAATTTTCAAGACGCATAACTGTTAAATGTCCCTTATGATACCCTGCCTAAAATGTGTGTAGGTACAAACAGGTTATTTGCCCAAGCCACAAAACACGGTGTGTCAACATGTGCTATCTCCCACCATGGGATATCAATGTTTGCGTTTTTGGGGTGCAACCCCTTCCTCAAAACAAAAGAAGGTGAGAGGAATGCTTTGATCCCCCGAAACACGTCCATTGATACCACATGATGGGAGATAGCACATGTTGTCACAGTTGGGTTATTTCCAAAATGGAAATCCATTTTGCACTACAAGTGCACTTTCCACTGCACTTGTAGTGAAAAGTTGATTGTCCTTTAGTAAATAACACCCACTGTGTGTTTGGTGGCTTTTGCTAACTCCATGAAGGGAAACTCACATAATTTAGACATGTGATCATGAGTGAAAATTAATGTTTGTGTCCCAATTTGTGTGCTTATTCAAATTTTGGTTTTTCTTATACAAAAAAAACACATCAAGTAAAAACAAACCATTATACTTAGGGCAGTGTTTATCAACTCTCCTTCTCCAGATGCATTACCAGGTCCTGTTCTCTCTATATGTTACTTTTGCGACAGGTGATGTGGTCATAATTGTGGCAAATAATTGACACAGTCTTTTTTATACTGCCGAAAATAAAGAAAACAGGACATGGTCATGTACCTAGAGAAGGGGAGTGGAGAAACACTAACCTCACACATTCAAAAAGCACAGGTTCACATTTTTTGGGATTTGACATGCGATTTGAGAGGTCAAATTGCATGACAAGTCACAGCCTATTTTAGGCAATGGCAGTGTTCCTTGCTACTTTGAAATTGCAGTAGTTCTAAAAGGAAGTAGCGCAATTTCAAAGTAGTATCAATCTAAACCTGTGCTTCAAAGTATTACAAAAAGATGTCCAAAAACAACACAAAAACAAGGAGGCAACAATTTGAAGAAAACATAAGGTCAGAATATGTTAAAATTTTGCTTTGATTAGTTTCTGTAAAGCAGTGGCAGCCTCCTTTATTTTCTCAAGCTCAATCATTGCCTGCAGCATATCAGCACTGATAAGACCAACAGTGCATCTTGGTAGTTCGTGGCCTTGGAAGAAGAGCAAAAAATATTGAATGGGAATGATGGTCAAGTAGATGAGGCCCTACATAGTTAATTATGGTCACGTTATTATTATAGGCCGACCGTGAAATAACTTACCTAGCCAGTCTTTTATTACTTACAACCTGCTTGACCTTCAGACACCTACACTACTAGGAATGTACACACTGTAACTACTCTGTAATCTTCGCCCTGGTGCCTGTGTCTACTAAACTCGGGTACCTAGCAACACTGCCAGCTCCTTCCACCTCTTCCTTCTCCATGCTAATGTTCAAAGCACTACATACTTTGCTCATGTGTGGTGTGGGTGTTTGGTTTGTACATCTAATCACTAGACATGTATACACATTTGAAGCCAGATGTCAAAAATACTTACTGGGGCAAACAGGCTCCAAAGTATTTTCTTCAAATTGTTACACTCTTCCACCCTCTGTTTGTGTTGTGTCAGGGGATGTTCTGTCCAGTGGAGGCTCTGTGCTGGGTCCAGCTCTCAGATCACACTCCTCAAAATGTGGGAGTTGACCAGGGAATGAAAGAAGATCGATGAATGCAAAAAATCCGGAGCAGCAGCAGAAGACATAAATGTACCCAACCTGGGGTACTTCAATAGTCTCCAATTTTTGTCTGATCAAACTATACCACGCAGGTCTCTCTCCACACTACCCTCCACATCAGCTGAGGCTACTGATACTGAGCCTGATCCTACACAGGATGAAGAGGAGGAGGAGCTCAGCTTGACCCAGGTATAGCATTGTTTAAAAGCTTGGATTTAAAAAATACAGTGATGTTAATTAGATGTTAGTATGGATACTAATTTGTTGGGTTAAAAAAGTGAGTTCCATATCAATAGATAGTAGTGGCCAAAAAGGATTAGGACAAGAATGAGAAATGCTGGAGTCAGAATGATAGTGTTTGCTATTTGGACACATTCCAATTTAAAAAGTCATGAGCTGAAAAGTGTTTGTGATTGATGACCAAAAATTAAAATGATGTTGCATTTTCACACACAGGAACTTTTTTAGCCAAGAAGAGGCCGGGCCCAGCAGCCAGACAACTGAGTGCAGAATCCCTCCCCTGCGCCCTCCCAACAAAAGGGCCAAGAAGAGCCACCACCTGGATGAGGCCACAGCTGACTTCATAACTAGGGCTACATCTGTCATAACCACAGCACCTGAAGGGTTTGGTTGTTTTACAGCTAATAAGCTCCGTGAGGTTGACGCGGATCAAAGGGAGCTATGTGAGGGGATAATCATCCAGTTCCTCAGCAAGGCCAGGAAACAAGAGCTAACCCCAAAATCACATGTGTGTCATTTGGAGCACACACCTCCACCTCCTCCACAACAAGCCTACCCACCCCAGAAAAACTACCCACCTCAGTAAACCTACCCACCTCAGCAAACCTACCCACCTCAGCAAGCCCATCCACCCCAGCATGCCCACCCACCCCAGCACCATGGTGATCAGTGGCCAAATCAGCCCCAGGATGCCCAACAAGGCCAGTGGTCTGGGGAATTTAGGGGCTACTCATTTTGAATTTTGTATCTTTGATTTTAGTATGATTTTCTAGGTTATACTTTTTTAGTTTTCTGTGTATCATTTGCTCTTTTGGTTTTTAATTTCAAATTTGTCTACTATTTTTTTCTTTTTCTTTATGTTGTGAATGCACAAGAAACAAAATGGCCTCAGCTGATGTGGAAAGAAGTGTGGAGAGCGATGTGCGTGGTTCGGTCTGGTCTGACAAAAATCACAGCCTGTTGTAGTACCACAGCCTGGGGACATATATGTCATCTGCTGCTGCTCACAATCTCTTGGAGTCCATGACCTTCTTGTGCTCCCTATTGTATGCACTCCTCAGGTTCCCAATGTAGCTCTTCACAAAATGTATGTCTGCCCTGGGGTACAGAGGCTTCACCAATTCCACCAGTTGATCCATTGCTGCCTTCCTCTTGATTTTGATATGGCATTCTTGTGCTTACTATTAAAAAAATATTAAATTTACAAAAAAAAATTTGATTATGTGTTTAACTTCTAATGACAGTTTGGGAGTAGGCAGGTACATTTATAAAATTAGGAACAAGGAACCCAAATAGAGTTGGAGCTTTGAGCTTCAAAACCACTATGGGATAATGGGGTTGTGCTCACTTGCCAAAAAAAATAAAAATAAATGATATTTTATTGATATCACTAGAAGACAAACCCTTTGTAAATACGTTTGTTATTACTCCGTCAGTATCACCAGCAAAGCAGCTTTATTATTACGCCATTAGAAAAAAGAAGAGAATGTGCGCTGCATTTCGAGATTTCATAATTTGCTGCGTCACGAATGTGCTATCTCCATTACGAACGCTAGTTCTACAAGACCCACTGCTTCCGGCTGGTCCTTGCTTCCGAGCATGCGTGTTTGCAATTTGGACTTTAGTCCGATGGATTTGTGTACACACGATCGGACTAGCCAACTTTTGTTGCCGGAAAGTTTGTCTGTCTGCACAGCGAATATTTGTCCGATGAAAACAGAAAAAAGTTTGTCCCACAGAGCGTACACACGGTCGGATTTTTCCTTAAAACAGGTAATTTGCATGTTTGTTGTCAAAAAGTCCGATCGTGTGTATGGGCCTTAATGCCGCGTACACACGATCGGATTTTTCGATGGGAAATGCTGGATGTGAGCTTGTTGGCGGTAAGTCTGACCGTGTGTACACTCCATTGGACATTTGTTGTCGGACTTTTTTTAGCAGGTTCTCAAATTTTCCGCCAACAAATGTTTGTTGTCGGACTTTCCGATCGTGTGTACACAAGTCCATCGCACAAAAGTACAAAGTACAAACACGCATGCTCGGAAGCAGAAGCGGTCGGTCTTGTAAACTAGCGTTCGTAATGGAGAATTAACATTCGTGACGTGGCAAATTATGACATCTCGAAATGCAGCGCACAATTCTCTTCTTCTTTAATGGGATAATAATGAAGCTGCTTTGCTGATGATACTGATGGAGTTTTTGCAAATTCATTTTCAAAGGCTTTTTTTTTCTAGTGATATCAAAAATATTATTATTATGTTTTTTTTTTATTTGTGCAAGTTACCACAGCACCATTATCCCATAGTTTTTAAGAACAAAGATACAACTCTGTTGGTGTCCCTTGTTAATTTTACATTGTATTTTTTAAAATGTAACTAACTGCCTACTCCCAAACTGTCATTTTAAGTAAAACACATAGCCAAGTATTATTCTACACAATATTTTTACTGTGCATTAAAAAAAAAAATTCTCTTGGCTCTCTGCCAATAGAAAATAATCAAAAAGTGCATTCTATGCATCCAAAAATATAGAAAATTTACCAAATCAAATCATTATTCAATCAAAAAAATAATGTCAAAGCAATAACTCCAAGGCCAATAATAAATAACACATTATCTCCTTCGATTCCGCAACATGTCTGGTTGATGAACGGCCGTTCAGAAACAAACTGAAAAGCACGAAATGAAAAGCGATAAATGAAAAACGTGAAAAGAAAAGCGCGAATCAACACTCACCAAACTTCTACTAACACGAAATTAGCAGAAGGAGCCAAAAGGGTGGCGCTAAAGAGCTGAAAATCCATGTAGTACGTCTAGTACGTCACTACATTCGTAATTGTTGGCCAACATTTGTGTGACCGTGTGTATGCAAGACAAGTTGGAGCCAACACCCTTCGAACAAAAGTTCATTCAATTCAAAATGTTGTTGTCGGAAAGTCCAACCATGTGTACGCAGCATTAGCAGGAAGGAGAGACAGAGGCATTTAGTTTCTAAAGAGAAAGTCAGCTTTTTTCTTATGCCATTATTTTTTCCACAAGAAATACACAAGAAAAAAAAAAAGTGATAAAATATTTTAAAAAGTGGGACCACACAGCCAAAAATGTGTCTGCCTTAGGCACCAGTCTACATGGCCTTTCCTTATATCTGCACCTGACAATTATTTTGTGTGACTATTTTAAAACCGAACAGTAATTTCAGTTTGAATCAGCAAATAAATTTCAGATGCATCAATACAAAAGGGATGAAATGTTTTACAGTTCATTTTCTTTAAAAAAAAAGTCACAGCCTGACTAGAAAAGCCTGTTGCCTGCCAGCATGCTGTAGCAAAGGACCCTTGCTCCGTGGGTGGAAGCAGTGCTGTCTCTTCAGAAGTCCGACACAGCCCCTGTGAGTCAGAGCTAGAGTTCTTCAATCAACAGGGGTCTGACTCAGCAGGGGACAAGTTAGACCTCTACAGAGACACCACTGCTTCCACACAGAGAGCAAGCTTGAAAGGCTTTTCTACTAAGGTTGTGGCTTCTAAAAAAAAAAAAAAAACGAGAAAAATACAGAAAATGTAAGACCTTCCACACCTAAAATGTATTTAACTGAAAGTGGATGTAAAGCTGAAAGCTCAGTTCTGCTTTAAAATAGCCAAATTACATAACTGTCCTTCCGAGACATGAAAGCCAACTGAAAGTTAAAGCAGAACTTCAGACTGCAAATTGACTTTAGGTTTACGGTTTCACCCCCCCTTTCCCCACGTAAACACAGCCCAAGTTTTTCTTTTAACAGGGGATATATTTCTGTATTCTTTTAGAGGTGCCTCCCACTCCACCACCATTCTCGCCTAGGCAAGAATGGCATGTCCTTCTTCCACTGCCCCTTGGGAGGTCCTCTGCACATGTCCAATGAGGCTGCAGGAGCCCCTTCACAGAGAGGCTGAGGGCAGAGCTGCATTGCATCAATGGGGGCTGGGTTGCCTGAACCTAGAAGAGGCAGAACAAAGATGGTGGTGTGGGCCACAGGGTGTGACACCAGAATAGTGAATTGCTGCAGGGCAATGCTGGATCCCCTGGTCAGATGCGTATACTGTATATTTTGAAGAGAACCCAGCACAACAGGTAAAGGGGGGTTGGAGAGAAGGCAGTGGGGAAGTGAAGTTCCTCTTTAAATTGGTCCTTAAATACAAATATTGAGGTTTAACAAAGTTTTTCTTTAAATGTTGTTATTTTTGTTATGAAAAAGGCACACCTTTCAATTGGTTAGGTTGGTTTTACAAGGTGTTCTTTCCAGTTCCAGCTACATATTAGCGCCTATTAACGAAGCTGCCCCTCCTTCATGGTATATACTAGTGGAACAGTCAGCTTATTAAAATGTGTCAATAATTTTACTGTTCAGTTTCCACGTCCCCCCTCTCTCAACTTTAATAATGGGCCCATCTTAGGGGAACGAACGTCCTGCTTCTGCAGAAGGAGCTTCAATGCACGGCATTAATTTTATAAAACGTACCGGTGTAAAATATCTCCTGCAGGTGATTTATGGGACCCTGTGGTTGGCTATGGCTAATGATTCATGAAAGTTTATTCATTGGGAGCCGAAGCCTGCTTACTGTCTGTGCACACTGAGTAGAGTAGACCTGCTTCTGTCCTTCACAAATTGCCCCATTAAAGCCCAAAACAAAAGGTCCTCTCAGTAGCTTACATATTTTCCCACACGTGAGAGAGCAATTGGAAACTTCCTCCTGATAACTAAAAACGTTTGAATTAGAATTTATGAGAAGGGACTTATGGGCTCTTGGCCTGGGGGCTGAAACAGATCTGCCTTCACAGAGGCATTTCTTTGATGCAGAGACTGAAATTCTGGGAGGGATCTGAGCGGGGTAATGCAGAGGAGAAGTGCAGAGGCCCACGCTGAGCGCACACAGTCATTACATTTCCTTCGAATGTAGCGAAGGATTGATTGGACGTTGAAGTCATCACTATCAACTGCATCAATGCTGTGCCTAGTTCTACCTCCACCCAAAGAAGAACTACTTGTCCCAGCATGCCCAACCAGACACCATTTAAAACTTGTATGTAATAGCATAATAAATAGAACATAGGCTTCTCCATCTTTAACAGGACTAGAATTCCCTGAAAGCTAGATATATTGGGGTTTGTAGCTCCTCCACACCTAGAACGTCTCAAGTTGCTCATGTGCGAATCAAATGTCGTCTTCATTAAAATACCAGAGAACTGATCGACTGACCCATCAAGGAAAATGTGACAGGTTCTCTTGACAAGGCATCCTGGGATTTCCTCGCTTTGGAGGGATTTCTTCTCACTTGTTGTTTTGGCAAGGGACAGGGGTTGGGGAGGATTTGTATTAGATGGGGCATTTGGGAGGGGGTAGGAATTGTGCTGGGAGGGAGGATTTGGGAGGGGAGAATTTGTGCTGGGAGGGGGGATTGGGGGAGGGGGAGATTTGGGGGTAAGATTTATGCTACAGCAGAAAGGGGATTTCTATTGGGAGGAGAGATTAAATACAGGCCATCAGTACCGCTATCAGTGACCTGTTATACAGGCCATCAGTACCGCCATCAGTGATCTGTCATACAGGCCATCAGTACCGCCATCAGTGACCTGTCCCTCCTAAAAGAATAAGAATAAGATCAGAAGACCTGCCTGTCACCAACAGCGCCATACACCCCAACAGCACCAACACAAATGGAGCTAGACCCCAGGAAGAGGAGCTCAGTACCAGTACTGGAATAACACACCAAACCCGAAGAAACCTACCTTCCTGATGCCCTGGCAAAACCCTTATAATTGCCTGCCAACTCAGGGCCAGCTATAATCCTCCCTTTCACCGCACAGCCAGGTGTGCAGCCCAACACTACTAATTTTTCACAATTAGTGGTAGTATTCTGACAAGCTGTGTCAAAAAATGGGGGGGGGGGGACGTGAGGGTATAAAACGTGGATGGTCATTTCAAAAGACCATGAGGTGGCCCCACTGGGTCTTAAGATATAGTTCTTGATAAATTAATTAAAAATGGAATGAATACATATCCCTGTCTGCTGCCTCTACTGACTGTAGACAGTATTTCCGCCTGGACGATTCCTTTAGTTGCTGTTGACCACATCTCTGCCTGCTACCTGGACCATTGCTTTGGCTGTACTGACAGTATCTCTGCCTGCTGCCTGTACTGACTATGGACAGTACTCCTGCCTGCTGCCTGGACAATTGCTTTTGCTGTCGCTGACCACATCCCTGCCTGCTGCTTGGACTGATGCTCACCTCTGTGGACCACTACACTACTAAAACCACAGGTAATCTTTTGTTTACCCTTTGCTCAGCAGAATGTATTTTGGGGTTTAATTGTTATGTACATACTATGTGTTAGAAATATGAAGGGCCTTCAAAAATGCAATAGGTTGTCAGGAAATTAGATGTATAATTTATGCCCCTAGAACATGTGATGGTGGCTACTTGGATGTTGGGCCTCTGTATGTGGCCAGGCTGTGTAAAAGTTTCACACATGTGGTATCGCCATACTCAGGAGGAGTAGCAGAATGTATTTTGGGGTGTAATTTTTGCTATGTACAGTACGTGTTAGAAATATTGTATACATTGGCAACTTTGTGTTAAAAAAAAAAAAAAAACACATTTCATTTTATTTTCACATTTTCCAAAAACTTGTGGAAAAAAATGACATGTTCAAAAGACTCATAATGCCTTATAGAATATACGTTGGGGTGTTTGCTTTCCAAAATGAGGTCATTTTGTGGGAGTTTCCATTGTCTTGGTGCTCTAGGGCCTTCAAAAGTGTGATAGGTCGTCATGAAATTATATGTGTAATTTATGCTCCTAGAACGCCTGGAGGTGCTACTTGGATGTTGGGCCTCTGTATGTATGTGGCCAGGCTGTGTAAAAGTTTCACACATGTGGTATCGCTATACTCAGGAGGAGTAGCAGAATGTATTTTGGGGTGTATTTTTTTCTATGTACATGCTATGTGTTAAAAATATTGTATAAATTGACAACTTTGTGTAAAAAACAAAAAAACACGTTTCATTTTATTTTCACATTTTCCAAAAACTTGTGGAAAAAAATGATATGTTCAAAAGACTCATAATGCCTCATAGAATATATGTTGGGGTGTTTGCTTTCCAAAATGAGGTCATTTTGTGAGAGTTTCCATTGTCTTGGTGCTCCAGGGCCTTCAAAAGTGTGATAAGTCGTCATGAAATTATATGTGTAATTTATGATTCTAGAATGCCTGGAGGTGCTACTTGGATGTTGGGCCTCTGTATGTGGCCAGGCTGTGTAAAAGTCTCACATGTGGTATCGCTATACTCAGGAGGAGAAGCAGAATGTATTTTGGGGTGTATTTGCAAGTATGCATATGCTGTGTGTGAGAAATAACTTGTTAATATGATAATTTTGTATATATATATATATTTCTTCATTTTCCCAAGAATTGTGTTGAAGTAATTGCAACTTCAAAAAACTCACCATGCCTCTTACTAAATACCTTGGACTGTCTACTTTCCAAAAAGGGGTAATTTGGGGGGTATTTTTACTGTCCTAGCTGTGATCAATTTTCAATGATTGGCACCATAGCTTTTAGACTCTATAACTTTCACAGAGACTAAATAATATACATTAATTTGGGCTATTTTTTTACCAAAGATATGTAGCAGTATAAGTTTTGGCCCAAATTTATGAAGAAAAATTACTTATTCGCAAAATTGTATAATATAAACTTAAAAAAAAGTGTTTTTAATTTTTTTTCTTGGTCTTTTTTCACTTATAAAAAAATAACCCAGCGGTGATTAAATACCACCAAAAGAAAGCTTCATTTGTGTGAAAGAAATTTATAAAAATTCTGTTTGAGTACAGTGTAGCATGCCTGGGTTATTGTCATTCTAAGTGTGAGCGCACTGAAAGCTGAAAATTAGTCTGGGCAGGAAGGGGTATAAGTGCCCTGTATTGAAGTGGTTAACAATGCTCTTAAGCCTTTCCTAATGTTAACAGTTCACATTATGCAATCAGGTAAGTACCCTTCTCCTCACACCACATCTGACTAACCTTTATTCTTTGCTTCCTAGTGTACCTGTAAACCCAGTCGTGCAGGTCTGACACCTATGGTTCATGTCTTTTGTTCTGGGCCTGTTTTTCTTAGTCTAACCTCTTTGGAGCAGTGATAGGGAAAATGATTAAAACCTGTTGGGCTACCATGGTACAGATGTGGTTTAAAGTGGTAATAAACCCATGGCATTTTTTTTTTTGCCTAACTCATTAAGCACAATAAAATAAACATTCCCCAGTAAACTCTCTGTTAAAATTTTTACCCCAACACTTGCAGTTTACAACTTTCAATGGTGCCAGCTCCTGCCCTGACAGTGCTGCTTTCCTGAACTTTTGGTCTTTACAGGAAGGAGTTAAGCGTGGACAGTGCAGTCTCCAGTCGACTTCAGTTTTACTGGGTCCACAGCTGATGTGCACAGTCTCCCCCCAACAGTAACCCTCCACCATTCCCCGAGCACAGTCTCTAGCATAAGTTTGTTTTATGTATGGGGGACTCTGAAGGGGTCCTGATAAATAGGGGACACTGATGTAAGGGGGGGCTCTGATGGGGATCCTTATGTAAGGAAGGACTTTGATGGCGACACGAATGTAAGGTAGGGCTCTGATGGAGACACTGATGTAAGGAGGGACTCTGATGAGGACACTGAAGTAAGGAGGAATCTAATGGGGACACTGATGTAAGGAGGAACTGTAATTTGATATAAGGGGGACTTTTTTTTACTAAAGTTCTTTCTCTTTTGTTCTAATATGTTCATTCTATTACATTTTATTTGTTTTGTTTTTTTAAATGATTTTTTATGGCCTGCGAATATTTGCAAAACATATAATGTGACCCTAGTACAGAAAAATTTGGAGATCCCCAGATTTACATTTAAAGTTGATGCCAGACTTGCTCTTTAATGTTTCTTTTTTTTAAATCTCAGTTTTTAATATTGTGTTTCAATAGTTAAATTCCCTTTTAATTATTTATATATTTTTTTTAAATCTGTATTTCAAAGGGGGGTGCTGTGCCTGCATTTGTATAATACATTTTGTAAACCCATGTTAAATTTATGGTTGGTATAAAGGGATGGAAATACTCTCATCTTTGATTCTACAAGTACTTGTAATCTTATCTTAGAAGCAAAGAGTGCTCAGCAGGGTTCCTCTTCGATTATGACCAACCTGGAGATAAGGAAAGCCATCCCCATTTATATGGGGGTCATAGTGACAGTCAATGGACCTCCAGTGTTTACTGGAGATCATGGTGCCTTCTGTCTCACTTAAGTTCCAGACTGTGGCCAAGTGTATTTGAAATAAATTAGTTGTGGCCTCCTACCAATTGCTGGACCATTTATTATAATAGACCTTGGCAGACAGCCACCCCCTATCATTGAAAACTATTCTTACTACTTTTCACTTTGGAACAGGAAATGTTTTACAGAAGCTGATAAGTTTGAATACTGTATTTACATCATACAACTGTTTTTATCAGCCTAGGATATAAATAAAAATGGGTGGTCACACATTTGTAACATAAAATAAATAACAAGGCTAAACTGGTTTGGAGCACTATTTTTAAGCTCTAACATTTACTCCTAAGGGAAAAATAATTAGAAATTTTCTCAATGTGAAAATATATGTTTTGTTGCTTAAATATCTTCCCCTTGCTAACGAAATTTAGGGACAAGGTTAAACTCTAGACCAAGTTATGGCTCTCTGTGGCAGGGAGGGCCAATCTGGTCAAAATCATTTTGATGCCCCAACTTCTCTACCATCTGCTAGGGGAGGTCTGGCTCTCCTGAACCCCTGGCTCTATTACATTGCGTCTCAACTTCAACACTTGGTGGGAGGCCTAGCGAGGACGACAGCCTCTGAGGGTGGAACTCATGACTCCATGCTGTCTGTAATGTAGTATTTTAGTGGGACCAATACCATAGCTGAGGGTCTAGAGGCACAGCTTTTTGCCAAACCAAATAAACAATATCCGACTTACAGGCTTACAGACTTACAGGCTTGTGCACAAAATATGGGAGAAAGCTAAACAACTACAAAAGGTTACAGGTTACACAGGGTAGAGTCCTATTTGGGATAACCAAACCTACCCTGAATTGGCCAAGTTACAGCATGCGGCTAGGTGGCGAGGGTATGGGGTGACGCATATCAAACATATCATGACTAATGGTCATTTAATCTCCTTTACACAATTGCAGTCTAGATATCGCAATCCCTCTAATATGTTCTTTTATTTTTTGCAATTGAAACGTGGTCTCTGGGGACCTCTGAGATGTCACTCACCCCGATCTTTGGAATTATGCAGCAGTACCATTCTACCAAGGGCTTTATCTCCAACTGCTATGCTATGCTCCTGGGGGTATATCTGGAGAAATTCCCTAGCTCTGCATGTGAAAGGTGGGAGAGGGATATAGGCGATATCCTGGGAGACCAATGGGAGGAGGCTCTGCTAGCAGTGCAGGGGGAGTTCTCTTAACATCTCACTGAGACTGTCACAATTATAAATTCTATTGAGAGTCCACCGTACCCCACTCAGTCTACATTCCATGCGCATTCGCCCTGACCCCATATGCGCTAGATGTAACAGGGATTTAGGGGACTTAATACACTTGCTATGGAGGTGCCTGAAGCTTCATCGCTACTGCAATGCTGTGGTTACTACGGTGAACTCCACATTTTAGATCTCCATAGACATGGATCATAAACATTGTATACTAGGTTTGCTTGATGCTGTAATACCAGATATGTATGTTAAGGAGGTCACTTCCAGGGCATTGTTTCAAGCTCAAGGCTCATTTTACTTAACTGGACTTCCAGCACTCCCCCTTCGCATCAAATGTGGCTTGCACAGATGGGCACAACATTGAGGATAGAAAAGCTGATATATCAGCATAGGGGCAGCTTTTCCAAATTTCAGAAGGTATGGGGTAGTTGGTTGGCTTCTCCTTGTTTGGCCCCAGCTGATTTAGTAATGGACAGGTTATTGTGAAATTTATAAAAAAAATGCATATGTTTAATTAAGCTGATAATGGTATGGCTGGAATTTGTATGCCCTTGCTTTCGAAATGTTTAATGCTTGTCTACCTGCTTTGATATGGTGGCCCTAATGTCCCCGTTGTGCATGACCCTAGAAACGGCTAAAAAAGGGCGCATAAAGCAATCCCATGACGTGAACTACAATACTGGTATGCTGAATTGATATCTGAACTACATGTACTTTTAATGTCTGGTTGTACAAATTTGTGACATCTCAATAAACCTTTGCCTTATTTAAAAAAAAAAGAAAATATATGTTTTTTTCTAAGATTTTTTTTTTTAAATGAACATTTTCCCCTCTTTCACTAAAAATCACAGCATGCTGTTATGAAATCATCTTACATTCATTAGTTAAACAAACAGTTTTTGCTTTTACTTACAATTACTGTTTTTCAACTTCATCCTAGTTGAATGAGACACTGGTGATGTCACCCTGACCATACAGCTGCATCCTGGGAAGTTCCTGTCACGTGTCCAGGAGGCAGACTCAGACCTCTGGGTAGAGTTCTAGGAAGTAAAGGGAGATGGATTCACGCTCTTAGTAAAAAATAGCGACTGTGGGACTAATGAGAAGGGAAAAAAACGATACGGTATGCAAAAAATTAAAAAAACACAATTATTTTTAAGTACCTGTTTGTGGTTTGTTGTCATTTGTATGTGTAGCTTAGTGCAGGCTATGCCATTATGAAAATAAGGAGACATTACCAAATAGAACCTTCAAATTTCAATGATGTAGTCTCTAGTGCTCAATATTCAGACCAATACCTCATCTCCTATCTGCAGAGTGAGAGAACTAACCAAATGAACAAGCTCAAGAGATCTTGGGACCTGTGGTCCCGCAGTTACCTGGCACTAAATTATTAAACGTCTTTTGAACTCCACATCCCAAACAACTGAATTGCAGAGTAGACTTATGGGAGAAGGTGTATATTTGATTGCATTCAGCGGGCTTGCTCTCTTGGCCGAAGATGTCAGACAAGACAGTTGAGATTACTGTTCTGCACACAGTAACAGCGCATCGCTGCAGCCTAGCTGGTTCCAGTGCCTTTTTCAGATGACGGATCCACATAGCTGAGTCGCAGATCATGAGGTTGGTTACTGCAACCGCTCCTCAACTCGGAATCAGCACAGAATACCCCGATATTGCTCTCTGCCTTCATCACGCTGACAGCCAACCGAGTGGTTACTCCTCATCATCGCAAGACATCAGAGCTTACCCCACATAGCCTGTCACCACGGAGGGTTATCAAAGCCAGAATTGGTGAGCGGGCAGATACCCAAACCCCACTTTTGCCATTCACTGATTAGAGACACTGCATGCAGACACCATATCTTTCCAGTCTTAAAGGAAACCTTATTATTATTACTTCAGTCGCTCTTCTGATACTGTTGGCCTTTACAGATTTAACATCACTCGGCCCAAATGTGCTGGCAAGATAACACCTTGCACTGAAGATCTGAACTGTCCCCTATATAAGTAGTCAGTGGGTTGTGAGTTGCCTAAAGAAGTGCTCTATTCTTCCCATTGTTATAATAAGGGAACCATCAGTGGTCCGGAGGCAGTTTATCTGTTGCTAGGTCCACCCCTAACCAGTACTGCATCTGACAACCATTTTAAGGCGCATCTGTCCGTTGACGCACTATTAACTAACGAACAGTTATCATATTTAAAAATGTATTTATCTTTTCATCTTTGAGACTTTTTTGTGAACTATTCAATTGCTACCCTGAATCGTTGTTCAATAACATTCAATACAGTTGCTGCTGTGGAAAATCTGTATCTTGTATCTTTAACCAGTTGGGTGTGCATTGTTATCTGTGATGAGCATGTCTGAAACTAGAGTGTCAGAGGGGTTGAGAGGCTTACAAGGCTATGGCAACAGACGAGACAAGCATCAAGTAGCGGCCCCCGTGGGGGTAGCAATGCATATAATAGGAAGGAGGTTCCTCTTAAAGCGGAAGTAAACCCATCAAAAAAACTGTTACGTTTCCAGCACATGCTGGAAACGTAACTGTCACATTGGTTGTTCTGTCAGCCAAACTGTCAAAGCATCCAATGGCTGGTGTCATACCTGATCACATGTGCAGCATCATGGTAGTTGAAGAGTAAATAGAGGACAAGATGGCAGCTTCCTTGGATGAAAACGATAGGAGGGTTTACTTCCACTTTAAAGGTGCTAATGGAAATTAGATAAGGTCTGTGGCTCATCAAGGGAAGTAGTGATTGGACAGATGAGACTGTTAAAGTGTGGGACAACACTCTGAGCCAGTCGGGATCTGCTACAAACGCATGAGCTGACAGAGAACACAGTGATAGGAGGGGAGAGCAGAGTGAGCAAAGTTAATGACTTGGAGGGCATTAATAATAGCGGATACAGCTATCTGCTCTGGGCTATATAACGCAATGTTAGCAGCATGTATTAAACAGCCCACTCACAAAATGCAGGCCATGGTGTGGAGCCATCAGGCTCCCTCTATTTAACATAGAGATTGAAGGAGAAGCTGGTCACATGACTTTGACAGGTCACATAACCAGGCTTTTTTTTTGTTTCTTCAGCTTTTGCACTCAAATGAATAGTGCTCCACTGGCTCTTGAGTCCCCAGATGCAGCAGATCGCTAAATACATTTGTACAGCACAATTGGAAAGCACAATGCTGTGCTTTATAAGTGTACATAGACTTTTTTTCTAAGCAGCCATATGGCCACAGTAGGCCCATACCATGACTTTATTGGTGGACCCTTTGGTGTGTTGTCCCTTTATTGTTCAAAGACAAAGTGATGTCACCTTTTTGTCTGTCCTGTCTGGCAGAGGTGTGTATGAACGGCAAAAGTGGCTGGACATAATTACAAATCCTTTGGCAGATAAGGCCATTTACATACTATATGTGTATTTGACTGTCTAAGTTCAGCTATAAGACGAAATATAACCACTTGAGGTTTTTCTAATGACTTAAATTCCTCTACAGATAGTAAAATGTTGCTGAAATCTCCCAATTTTTTGCCAAAATTTAATTTTTGCTAAAATTTAAGGGAAATAAAAATGCTCAATTTTGCTTGTCCCTAACCTCCATTATACAAATGAATGAAGAATATCACACTAAATCACTAATGTGTCAGCTTCTATTTTCTTTAACGTATTTAGCATTCTATTGGCTGTGACATGTGACAGTGTTTAGTGACTTGGAACTGTTGATAGCTGGTTGTGGGACTCTTTCCCAGCCCACATCAGATGCCCTGCAGTATCCAGTGTTTGCAATTATCTGCAAGGGTCATTCCCTTCCAGGAATGAAGTGTAAATATAGATGTGATGCACACATCCCAACCAAAACAGATGGCTATCAGTGTTACCACTGTCCGTGTATAAACACATGAGGGTTTTCATCTTTGATGTGTTTTCTCTGTGGGATTTCCTCTAACCTGGGGCATGACAACATTTTGGTGCTTAAAGGGGCCATTAAGGGTGGACAAGAGCTTCCCATAAACCTTAGATGGCCATCAGTAGATTCCAGTGCTATGCAATTGGAGTGGTTCTGACCATCTCAAGCACTTATTTTTGTATGCTGACCTTTTCTGGCTGTAAGAAAGAATCAGCAAGAGGATCTAATACAGACAGTGTTTAAAGCGGAGCGCCGCCGAAAAAAATTTTTTTTAAAGTCAGCAGCTACAAATACTGCAGCTGCTGACTTTTAAAACATGGACACTTACCTGTCCAGGGCGCCCGCGATGTCCGCACCCGAGGCCGAAGCGTCTCTCCGTCCTCGGGTGCTGCCACCTCCATCTTCGGTAAGGGAATCAGGAAGTGAAGCCGCAGGCAGCGGGGAGGGAGCAGGAAGTGGCGTAAATAACCGCAGATTCTGCGGCTATCTATGCCGGAAGTGGGTACAGATACCTGTAATATACAGGTATCTGTACCCCCCTCCCCCCTGAAAGGTGCCAACTGTGTCACCGGAGGGGGGGGGGGGGAATCTGATGAGTGGAAGTTCCACTTTTGGGTGGAACTCCACTTTAAGGACACACAGGGGTTGAGTTACTAAAGGCAAATAGACTGTGCACCCTGCAAAGTTGCTTCCTAACTTAGTAAATGAGCAGAAGCTCTGCTGACTTTCCATCATCCAAACATGTGCAGGCAAAAATGCTGTTTTTTATTTTATTTCCCTTGCATGTGATTGGGTATTCTTTGCAAAGTAAAGCTTTACCTCATTTACTAAGCTCTGGAGCAACTGCACTTACAAAAGGCAACTGTCTTTTTGCCTGTAATAAATCAACCCCACAGAGCATTGCAGCTGATCAAAAAAAAAACTTAACAGATATCCCCCATCTACACATTTGAGGTCGACGAAGGAACCCTCCCTGCTGTGCTACTGTATTTTGACAGCTGCTGTCAGAATACACTGATCAGCACAGCAGCCAATTAGCTGCAGAGCTGATTAAATGAATATTTTGCAACATTCCTGATCGAGAGAAACAGATCGTTAGATGGACTTCTCTCAAAGGGGAACAGCCAAAGATGGATCAGGATTCATCTGGTCCTTCTGACTAGATTTTCAATCTATCTACTGTATGGCCAGGTAAAGGCTTGATTCATATTACAAAACATGTGTTTTACCTTGTGTCACCACAATGCGTGGTAATGGATCATGATGAAAAGAAGGTGGACTTGCATTGAAAGGTCAGTGTATAGCTAAACAAACAGTGGCAAAGGCTTGGAAAACTCCTTCTTTGGCATTGGCTGAGACAAAACAAACAATAAACAATGCTATGATACATGCTAAAATGGCGGTATTGAACATAACCAAGTTCCCAAATTTCATAAAATATGGCAGCCTTGGATTAAACATTACCTACCGCCATCTTTTAACGACTCAGTCCTAATGCCGTGGTAGATGGTTCGAAATTACATTAATCATACTATGCCTGATTGAGACTCTTGGATCACCCTGATGGACCCCTCCTTAAGCTGTGTCCGACAGAAAAAGTCAGACGGAAGCTTTTCATCGTATATTCCGATCGTGTGTATGCCTCATCTGACTTTTTTTTTCGAAAATTCTGACGGACCTATAAATGGAACATGTTCTAAATATTTCCGACGGAACCAATTCCTATCGGGAAAACCACTCGTCTGTATGCTGTTCCGACGGACCAAAAATGACGCATGCTCTGAAGCAAGCACGAGACGGAAGCTATTGGCTACTGGCTACTGAACTTCCTTTTTCTAGTCCCGTCGTAAGTGTTGTACATCACCTTGATCTGGACGGTCAGACTGTGGTCGGACTTTGGTTTGACCGTGCGTAGGCAAGACCGCTTGAATGGAATTCCTTCAGAGCTTATTCCGACGGCTAAACCGGTCGTGTGTACGCGGCATTACTCTTCACTCTCCTCCTTTCTATTCTGTATCTATAACCCTCATATGATTTTGAAGCTCCTCAAATTACAAACTATAGCTTTGGAACCTATAGACACTCCACTGACTCTAGTTTGTTCAGGAAATTTTCACATTTTTAATGACCACACTCTAATGCCCCGTACACATGGTCAGATTTTCCGATGGAAAATGTCCGATCGGAGCGTGTTGTCGGAAATTCCGACCGTGTGTGGGCTCCATCGGACATTTTCCATCGGATTTTCCGACACACAAAGTTGGAGAGCAGGAGATAAAATTTTCCGACAACAAAATCCGTTGTCGGAAATTCCAATCGTGTGTACACAAATCCGACGGACAAAGTGCCACGCATGCTCAGAATAAATAAAGAGATGAAAGCTATTGGCCACTGCCCCGTTTATAGTCCCGACGTACGTGTTTTACGTCACCGCGTTTAGAACGATCGGATTTTCCGACAACTTTGTGTGACCGTGTGTATGCAAGACAAGTTTGAGCCAACATCCGTCGGAAAAAATCCTAGAATTTTGTTGTCGGAATGTCCGAACAAAGTCCGACCGTGTGTACGCCCTATAACAGGTTGATAATAATACATCTGGTCATATATATAACTGTCTATTTATTGTTTGTACTCTTAACAAATTTCTTAACCCTGAACAACATTGTATTTGTCATTATACGTTATATAATATATCTGTATTGTATATTGTATGTTTTATTGTACTAAATAAAATATTTTTGACAAGGAAAGGTCAGTGTATTGCATCAGCAGTCCAGTGTAAGTGAATGCATAATAAGGTGCAACATAGAACGCATTATTGTGCATGCGGTTCATTTGTTCGCCGGATGCAGCATAAATGGTGCTTCCAAATATGAAAGCGCAAGTTACTTTTCTCCGTCCATATGACAGCGCTGGTGCTGGGTGAGTGGATAATCACTGTAACATGGGATGGAGAGGGAGCCCTGTTTAAATTTCGATCAAGTGGCTCAAAGCTTACACTGGTCTTCTACCCCTGCTTTTGGTAGTTGATCAGAGTGGCAGGGGACTGAAGGAAAGATGAATATGTGCTACTGGGGAGAAGGGCATTACAGCAAACCTTTTGATTTGAGATACAGGGAAAAAGGACAATTTCACTGTAAAGAATATGTCAACTCAAAATTTCATATTCCTGATATGTGCCTGCTGAACCATGTATTTGTATGTAAAAGTATCCTGTTCTCTTTGTATTGCTTCCTTTGTGTGAAATCCCTGGTGTTCCTGTCAGTCTCTCTGCTTTCCTGTCAAAAACTGACCACACTAGGCATGAGAACACAGCATGGTCAGCTGTGCTGAGAACTCAGCCTGCTCTCCTCCAATGATCAGACCTGTTCTTGGGAGACCAGTGTACTGCTGTTTCTCCTCCCCTAGCTCTCTAAGATCCTTATGCAGCTGAGAACAAAGAGTATGTAATCACTTATAAAAAAGCGAAAAAGGGCATATATATATATAGATATCTATATATATATCTATATATATATATATATATATATATAGATATCTATATATATATACCCTATATATTACGCCAAGGATGGGTCCTGGATGATTGCTACGTGTCACCAATATTTTGGGGTATGGTCCCTTGAAAGGAAATGTTTTATGTACTCAGGGTTCTCACCGGTGATGGGTGAGGTAGTCCAGGATAGAAAGTAAAGGAGAGGACTGATTCGCAGTCCTCTCGACATTAGTAGTGGCTTATTTGGAGGTCCGGAGTTACACCTGGGTGGGAAAAGGACCTCCACTCCTGACTCTGGTCTCTATAGGGTTCAGCAGCCTCTAGGAAGCAGCACATAAGGCAGGCAGTCCCCATTGCTTATGGGTGGGGAGTAGGAGTCTGAGAGAGAGACCTGTCTGAGTGCTGGGAGCTCCAAACAACCAGAGTTGGACTGTGCTAACCTTGGGGTAAATCCCATATATGAACTTTACATTTCTTTATTTTTCCTTTATGATGTTTGTGCTGAAAAGAAGCGGACTTTTCTGCTGCTGAAAGTGTTGCTTTTGCTGCTGCTGAAAGTGCTGTTTGTGTTTGCTTTGAAAGAAAAATAAACACCTTTATGTAAGACAAACGGCTTTGCACGTGGTCCCGAGGAGCTATAACCTTGAACTTTGCAATATACAGGTGCATCTCAAAAAATTAGAATATCATCAAAAAGTTCATTAATTTTAGTAATTCAATTCATAAAGTGAAACTCATATATTTTATATAGATTCATTACACTGAGTGATATATTTCAAGCATTTCTTGCTTTTAATTTTGATGATTATGGCTTACAGCTAGTGAAAACCCAAAATTCAACTCCGAAAATCAGAATATTACATGAGACCAATAAAAAAAGGATTTTTAATACAGAAATGTTGGCTTACTGAAAAGTATGTCCATGTACAGTATAGTATGCACTCAATGCGTGGTCAGGGCTCCTTTTGCATGAATTACTGCATCAATGCGGCGTGGCATGGAGGCAGCCTTTGCCACCACTGAGGTGTTATGGAAGCCCAGGTTGCTTTGATAGTGGCCTTCAGCTCATCTGCATTGTTGGGTCTGGTTTTCCTCTTGATAAAACCCCACACATTCTTAATGGGGTTTAGGTCAGGCGAGTTTTCTGATCAATCAAGCATAGTGATCCCATGATCATTAAACCAGGTATTGGTATATTTGGCAGTGTGGGCAGGTGCCAAGTCCTGTTGGAAAATGAAATCAACATCTCCATAAAGCTGGTCAGCAGAGGGAAGCATGAAGTGCTCTAGAATTTCCTGGTAGAGGGCTGCGCTGAGATAAAACACAGTAGACCAAAACCAGCAGATGACACGGCTCCCCAAATCATCACTGACTGCAGAAACTTCACACTGGACCTCATGCAACTTGGATTCTGTGCCTCTCCATTCTTCCTCCAGATTCTGGGACCTTGATTTCCAAATGAAATGCAAAATTTACATTCATCCGAAAAGAGGACTTTGGACCACTAAGCAACAGTACAGTCCTTTTTCACCTTAGACCAGGTAAGACGCTTCTGACTTTGTCTCTGGTTCAAGAGTGGCTTGACACTGGAATACGACAGTTGTAGCCTGAGTCTCTCCTGTACGTCTGTGTGTGGTGGCTCTTAAAGCACTGGCAATAAAATCTTGAAATATATCCCTCTGTGTGTAATGAATCTTTAGAATACAGTATATGAGTTTCACTTTTTGAATTAAATTACTAAAATAAATTAACTTTTTGATGATATTCTAATTTTTTGAGATGCACCTGTATATAAACCCAATGGGTCATTTTACAAGGTGAGGGTTTACATATACTTTAAAACTTCAGACTGAATGGAGAGGGTTGGCATCACAGAAAGAATATCAGGAATACCCAAGAAAACCTTTTTTTCTCTGTTCCTGCACCAAAGTGGCATCATTATATAACGTCACGCAGTTTTCAGCACAATGATTGATAATGCTGATATTATTATTATTATTAATTGTATTATCATTAATATTTATATAGCAACAACAGTTTGTGCAGCACTAACAAAATGAGTTACATTTACAATACAATTCAATACAGGAGGGTTTGAAGGCCCCTGCTCATGGCATTTGTGAATTCTCTTTACAATTTTCCAACATAAGCTATATAATATAAAGGCCTACTGTAACAAGTCATCCAATTTATGCCCAGACAGGCAAGCCCTTGCACCACATGGTCTTGGTAGACCAAAAGGAGATTGCTCATATTTTAATGTGTATGCCCATTGTAGCATGTATATACTCTTATGTGATACCAGTGATCTGCTTTGGAGAGAACCTGTCAGAATGAAAACAGGTATTAGGTCAAGGACTGCCATCTTTATCCTTTCTTTACTACTTGTCCAGCCATTCACCCAGAACATGTGTATATAAGGTGTCCTGATATGATATGGGTTGTATACTTGTTCTAGATCAGTTTTGTATTAGGTATTCATACTTCCAGATAAAAAAAAAAAAAGGAGGATAAGAATTAATTTTAACTGGTTGCCGCCCGCCCACCGTCAAATGACGGGGGGGGGGGGGGGGCGGTGCGGCTCTCGTTCTGGGACAACGTCATATGACGGCGTCCCAGCGGCTCTTTAACCATGTGATCGGCTGTGTCCAGTCACAGCCGGTCACATGTAAACAAGGAAGTCCCAGTAATCGGCGCTCCTCGCCTCACACTGACAGAGTGTGTGGCAAGGAGAGCCGATCAGCGGTATCTCCACGCAGGGGGACATGTAGGATTGTAATCAGGGTGCTGATTGTCAGTGCGCTAATTACAGTATAGTAAAACAGTGTCACCATACAGTGCCCACCAGTGCCCACCAATGCCAGCAATCAGTGCCCACCAGTGGCAGCAATCAGTGCCCACAAGTGCCACCAATCAGTGCCCATTAGCGATACCAGTCAGTGCTGGCAATCAGTGCCGCCTATCAGTGCTGCCTATCAATGCCCATCACTGCTGTCGATCAATGCTCATCAGTGTCACCCATCAGTGCCACCCATCAATGCCCATCAATACCGCCTACCCATGCTGCCTATCTGTGCCGCCTATCAGTGCCCACCAGTGCCGCCTATCAGTGCCCACCAGTGCTGCCTATTAGTGCCCATCAGTGCCTCCTAACAGTGCCCATCAGTGCCGCCTATCAGTGCTCATCAGTGCCACATATCAGTGCCACATATCAGTGCCACCTATCAGTGCGGCATATTAGTGCCTCCTCATCAGTGCCACCTCATCAGTGCCCATAAGTGCCACCTCATCAATGCCCACCAGTTCAGCCCATCAGTGCCCATCAGTGCCGCCTCATCAGCGCACATCAGTGAAGGCGAAAAATTACTTAGTTACAAAATTTACTGATAGAAAAAAAGTAAAAAACATTTTTATTTCAAGATTTTTGGTCTCTCTCTTTTTATTTTTTGTAAATAGCAGTGATTAAATACCACCAAAGGAAAGCTCTATTTTTGTGATGAAAATGATAAAAAATTTGTTTGGGTACAGTGTAGCATGACCGCGCAATTGTCATTCAAAGTGCAACAGCGCTGAAAGCTGAAAAATGGCCTGGGCAGGAAGGGGGTTAAGTGCCCGGTAGGCGAGGGGTTATAGAGCAACCTTCATCCTTATACGTTATTTCCCTGTGATTGTAAGCTATGGTAAGAATGGCCCACGAGATGGACCCAGAGGGCATTTTTCGCTGTCATTAGCGGCCTGATGAAAAGTTCTGAGAACACTTCCTATAGATTCATGTTATAAAGCCCTTCAAGCATCTTGCTTCATTTACTAGATATCGATCTGCCATTCCTTTCCTCCAGTTTCAGGTAACAATGGGCCCTTTAAGTGGTTACTTTACATCGGCAGATACACGCTCACATATTTGATAAAAGTACCCGGACTTTCTCTAGGATGGCCATTTGAACTCGGATGCCATTCCCTTCCCCGTCAGCCTAAATATCAAAGTATCCCTTTCGGCAGGCTTCTGAGCCGCTGTAATCAGACAGTGCCGCTGTTATGTCAGCAAGGTTGCTCTCTCGATGGCCTTGAATAATTGGAGGAATGTTGGCACTTGTGCATGGGCCATGAGAACGTGACCTATTCTGATATTTAATCTGCTTCGGTGTGTAGTTGTACAGACCCAGCGCCGTATCCACAATCCACACACAGCCGCTCTCATCCACATACAGATCACTTTCTCTTGCAAGAGTCTCTGCAAGGTTTACTTTAGAATGTCTGCTCTCTGCAGGAAGACACCAAACATTCTCACCTTATACCTCCTACATTCCGGTACTAGGACTATAAAAAAATTACATTAAAGCTAAACCAAAGTTTAGTTTTAGTTTTTCAATAGAGCAGGGAAGGGTTAGAGCAGCAGTCCTCAAACTACTGCTTGCCGTAAACCAGTCACTTCAATAAGAAGGTACCACATGCAAAGTTTGCTCTTTGCACACTGGAGGAAGATACTAAATTCAGAATGACTATGGTCTTAAGGTCTGCTGGTGGAGTTATCTCCTCCTGACTGATGCTGCCCATATAGTTCCTGCCATAATGTCACTCAGACAGTAGAGAAACAGTGTGGGAATAGTTCAAAGTTAAGGGCCTGTAAACACAAAAGTTGGGGAGGTCTTTCCAAATTCCATAGGTACAGTACCAATAATGGCAAACTATTCCTTCCACTGACAGCAATGTTGGGGTAACAATCCTACCACTGATATTAACGATGGGTCACTATTTCTCCCACTGACACTAATGATGGGGCACTTTTTCTTTCATTGACACTAAAAAAGGGAACTTTTTGCTCCTACTGACATTAATGAGGGGCACCACATCATTGACGTCAGTGGGAGCAATAATGCTCCATCGTTGATCTCAATAGAATGAATGGTGGCCCATCATTAGTATCACTGCAAGGAATAGTGCCCCATCATTGGTATTAGGGGAGGAATAGTGCCCCATCATTGGTGTCAGTGGGAGAATGATTGACCCAAGGTCATTCCCACATTGGGACACTATTACTCCCATTGACACCAACCTTGGGTCATTATTCCTCCCACTGAAACCAATGATGGGGCACTATTGCTCCCCTGAAACCAACTTTGGAGCATTATTCCTCCCACTGATGCCAATAATGGGTCACTATTCTTTCCATTGACACCAACGATGGTGCACTATTGCTCCCACTAACATTAATGATGGGGCTCTTCTTCTCTCAATTACACCAATGATGGGACACTTTTCCTCTCACTGACACCAACAATTATTCTTCCAATGACACCACCACCTTCCTTCCACTACCACCAATGATGGGTCACTATTCTTTCCATTGAAACCAATGATCGATCACCACACCTTTCACTTGACATGCTGGTGCCTACATCAGTAGGTTAAAAAGCTGCACAGTAACACAATTTTTTACATTTTTTGTTACTTCTCCTTTACTTTTATTTTTGCTTAGTCTGCCTAACTGACACTGATGAGTAAATTCATTAACCTTACTAAAGGCTCTTTGGAAAATATAGTTATTAGAGATAAACTGTAAGATGTAAGATACATTTTTTGGGGGGGACAAAAATAAAAAATGAACTCCTAAATAGAATATATATTTTGAATGCAATGCATGTAAGCACCTGCTTTTGTCTTGATATAAGCTTCCTGTTATCCCTTGTACAGCTGGGGTCAAACTGGGAGAGGAAGGGGAAATACTAGGAGCATCTCCTAGATTCTGCTGCATGTACTTACAACACACTGACAGGACGAGAGAGGAGCATGACCAGATCAGTCTGCTGCTGCTACTTCATTATCCAATCAGCATCCTAGGGTTGTGTTCTTAAGCAATCTTTGCTTCTGCTGAAGTGAGGCCCAGGATCTGACTGTGTTGTCTGACAGGTCGTATGGATCACAAGACTGGCTGCACAGATTTCAAATACTTTGGCAAACAAAAAGTACTTCCATGAAATTAATCTGTACATTTAGCTACATGCCTGGAGTTTAGCTTTAAGATCAGGTGACCTACACTGTCTTGACTTAACTAAGTTGGTCTGATTTTTAATTTTGACCATCCATATGTCAAACTCGTGCAATCCAGATATCTTCAGACCTCTTCAGAACTTTTTATCATAAATGACAGGACAACGGAAACAGTTGTACAATTACTAAATATACAGTACATGCTGATACATGCAACAATCATAGCTCCCAACTGTCCCTGATTCCGAGGGACTGTCCCTGATTTGGAGCAATGTCCCTCTTCCTCCTCATTTGTCCCTCATTTTGGTCTGATCTATATAGTTGTATATAAAATGCACTTTTTATCTTTCAAAAAGTGTTTTCCAGTGTTAAACCTTTCATCCAATTTCTAAACTGCTGCATTTGTACCTTTTAAAAGCCAATATAAAGGAATAGTAGTGGTAAAAAAAAGTCCATGTGGATTTAATTAACCTTTTTTTTTGTTATTTCTCCTTTAAGGGGGTGGTGCCAGGGGGTGTGTCATATGCCTACCAGGGGCGGATCCAGAGTCTAGTCTCGGGAGGGGCACTGCCAGAAAATACCTTTTTTTTTGCGGCCAATTTATCGGGGAAACGGCTGGTGTTGGCACTTCATTCATCACGGCACCATGATTATTATGGTGTCAGGATGATTGAAGCGCATTATTTCTATTCTTACATTGTAATATAAAATTAAATAGTTCAACTCACCATAATGCAGAATCAGTGGGAGCCCTGAGTGTGTCACTTTCCACGTCGCCTGCCACCAAATGCGGATTGTCACTTGCCACGTCACCTGCCACACGTTGTGAATTGTCACTTGCCACGTCACCTGCCACATGTTGTGCATTGTCACTTGCCACGTCACCTGCCACATGTTGTGGATTGTCACTTGCCACGTCACCTGCCACACGTTGTGGATTGTCACTTGCCACACATTGCAGATTGTCACTTGCCACGTCGCCTGTCACCAGATGCGGATTGTCACCTGCCGTGTCACTTTCCTGCTAAGGTGGTCTCTTGCTATGTCCCAGAGTCAAGCAGCAGAGAGATGATGTAATCTCTCTGCTGCCCACAGCTGCCTTCACAGTGAGGGCGGAACTGCAGGGATGCAGGGCGGGCGCAGGGTGGTGAGAGATGTCATCTCTCTGCTCCCCTGCCCGCCGGCTCCCTGATTGGCCAGCAGCCCACTCACAGTCACACATGGAGCTGCCCAGCTACCCCCCCACTGTGGAGCCGCCCGCACTGCCACTTGCAGGACTGCCCGCACTGTCAGCCCCGGCGGAGCCGCCTACACTGTCACCCGCATTCTCGGAGGGGGCAATTACCCCGTTGCCCCCCCCCTGGATCCGCCCCTGATGCCTACATACGTTTGTTAGTAGGTGTCCCTCATTCAAAATGTTGGGGGGCGTGCAAAATGTGTATGAAAAGGTCAACCCATTCGATAAATAGCGGTTTGGAAATCCCTTACAAGGTTTTCCTGCTGTTCTGCAGAACACCTCCCCCTGTCCTCATGACATAAGACGGAGGAGAGGTGTTCTGCAGTCACATAGGAGGTTGGGCCCTGGGGTGGGAGAATTGGGCAGGGCTGACAACACTACATGCAAATTCAATATAATAAAGGCAGGAAGGTCCATTCAAATAGGAAGTTATGAACTTGCTGAATTTCTGGCGGACCAACAGGTCCGCCAGAAATTCAAAAATACAAAATATTTGTTTTGTATTTACAGCATTTTTAAAGAAACAAAATATAGGAAACTGTGCATGTATTTCAGATATATACTGAGTACGTATTTTTTTATGTCAGGATCTGAACTTAGAATCCACCACAGTTCCCCTTTTCAATGTCCAATGAAATGGGAAATGTCTCATGAGGACGTGCAAAAATATTGCAGTCATTTGTCACCGTTCTAATATACTCCGAGATCCTGTATATCCTGCTAACTCATTTGTGCAACATTGTTATGATAAATCTGACATGTCTTGAGAGTTGTCTTTTATCTCATGAATTAGAAGGATACACAGGAAACTAGGTAGCAGAAAGTGAGATGCATCTTCGGGATGTTTGCACTCCAGAATGTTTGCAATAGGAAAACGTATGATGAATTGAGATTAAACCGGGTCCTTTTTTTTTTTTTTTTTTTGTCTCTTTTAACCATCTTCGAAGTATTTGGCCTGACAGTTTAACGCAGCTTAATTTAAACAGGAGAATCATTAGTGGCTGGGAGGTCAGAGTTCATGGGAAGTTTGTCTTATAAAATGCCATGGCTTTTTACTGATTGGACAGCGCAAAATGGGTGAACCCGTCCTTCAGGTCTCTCTCCATGATGTGAGGTTTGGGTAGAACAATCCTCTCCACCAGCAGGGTTCCATCACTTGAGTTACTGATTAACTACACATGTATCTATCTTCTTAGTTCATAGGCGTCCATTGTTACAAGCCGTTAAAATATGCAGCATGTCATATCTGTCTAAAGCTCTTATCATTACTCAGCCAACTGCTAAGATTTCTAAAGACGTGCACACATTGTTCTACCGATCTTTCACGTCGCTCTTTCTACAAGAAACGTAGCTGAGCATCGCTCGTGACAGCTGGAACGTGTGGGGCATAAAGTACTATTCGAAGCCCTGTTGGAGGTTTGGTGCTTGTTATGCATTAGGGGTTGCATAAAAAATAAAGAATGTGGTATATTTTTTAAATAAATGTTACTGTGTATTGTACTGTACAAGCTGTTCTGTGTTGGCAGTGCACTGGAGGGCCGGGCCGCTGCTGTCCCTGAGTAGCAGTCAAGCTTTATAGCAGTCGGACACTCCCAATGGACAGTGCATACCTCCCAACTTTTTGAGATGGGAATGAGGGACACCTATCAGCAAAAGTATGCAGGCATTGGACACACCCACTGCCACACCCCCTTAAAGGAGAATTGTACAAAAAAACAAGATTGGTTGACCCACGAGTGCTTTTTTTACCACTACTATTCCTTTATATTGGCTTTTGGAATTTACAAATGCAGCCATTTAGAAATCGGATGAAAGGTTTAGCACTGGAAAACACTTTTTGATAGATGAAAAGTGCATTTTATATACATCGGCGGGCGGCACAGTGGTGTAGTGGCTAGCACTTTCGCCTAGCAGTAAGAAGGCTCGCTGGTTCGAATCCCAACCATGACACTACCTGCCTGGAGTTTGCATGTTCTCCCTGTGCCTGTGTGGGTTTCCTCCCACACTCCAAAGACATGCTGGTAGGTTAATTTGATCCTGTCTAAATTGTCCCTAGTATGTATGAATGTGAGTGAGGGACCTTAGATTATAAGCTCCTTGAGGGTAGGGACTGATGTGAATGTACAATGTATATGTAAAGCACTGCGTAAATTGACGGCGCTATATAAGTACCTGAAATAAATAAATAAAAATAAATAAATCTATATAGATCAGACCAAAATGAGGGACAAATGAGGAGGACAGAGGAACATTGCTCCAAATTAGGAACAGTCCCTCGAAATCAGGGACAGTGGGGAGCTATGACAGTGCTCCTATCAACAATGCTGCTCAGAGAACATTAAAGTGGAACTTCACTCTCCCAATCAACATTGAATATTTGTATTCCTTATGCTGCTAGCATTAGTAAATAGATTGGAAAGTGTATCATATTTACTTGTTTTAAACTTGTTTTTTTTTTACATTTCTTCAGTTACTTCCTGGTTTCTTGTCTAGGCAAATGATGTCATACATCTCAGGAGTCCTCGGGAGGGTTTTCTCAGCTGAGCACACCCTCCTGCCTGTGTTTCGTCAGATTAGGCGACCCGTCAGAATTTGTAACAGAAGTGACGTTGCGTCGCCGCCATCTTGGTACACTCCACACTCGTCCACAGTAAGGATACAGTGAGAAGGCGGCAAGCGGACATCTTGTTACACCCACCGGAGTCTTGCCTTTCACATTTATTTTTAACAGGAAACGGAGCTTATATAGTGAAATACAGTATTTAAAAATCCGTCTGACTGTTTAGATGTTCAATTTTAAAAGCAATGGAAAACCTGCTGGTTTGCTAATCTGACAGAACACCGCTGCTTTGAAAAATCAACATCAAAACAGTCTGAGGGATTTGAAAATACTGAATTTCAATATATAAGCTGAGTTTACTGTTAAAAATAAGTGTGAAATGCAAGACTCCGGTGGGTGTAACAAGATGTCCCCTGTGCCGCCTTCTTACGGTATCCTTACTGTGGACGAGTGCGGGGTGTAGCAAGATGGCGGCGTGGGTATGTCACTTCCGTTACAAATTCTGACGGGTCGCCTAATCAGACGAAACACCTGCATGCCTAAGCTAGGCATGGCAGATGGATTCCAGAAAGTAAATGTTACATGAATCATTTGGACTTACTCAAGATGTCCAGGGCAGTGGCGTCGCTAGGGGGGTGACACCCGCCAGATGGGTAACACCACCCCGAGGGTGGAGAAAGCCCTGGCTCCCTTTGGCATTTTTTCTTTTTAGCCAGAACACCTCCGGCACCGGGGAGGGAATGCTGTTGGACACAGCTATATTCACAGATATATATATATATATATATATATATATATATATATACATATATATATAACAGATAGCCTCACTGTGCCCACCATTGTAGCCTCACTGTGTCCACCATTGCAGCCTCACTGTGCCCACCATTGCAGCCTCATTGTGTCCACCATTGCAGCCTCACCTGGGCAGAGGAAGAGAGAGGGTGGCCTGATCATGACTGGGGAAAGAGGAGAGCCGCGGGGGCACAGAGCAGTATAACACGCCGGAACAGCTTACATTCCATGGACTCCACTCTGCTCCCTGTCATACACAGCCCCGCCTCCTCCTGACCCCGCGCCTGTGATAGACAGAATGCATCCCAGAATTGGACCAGCGTTCTGTCTATCACGGGCACGGGGCCAGGAGGAGGCGGGGCTGTGTATGATGGGGAGCAGAGCGAAATCAATTGTAATGTAAGCTGTAACAGCGGGCTATCCCGTGGCTCTCCTCTTCCTCGATGCTCTCTTTCCCTGGGGTGATCGCTGGGAGAACGAATCCCGATCAACCCCACCCGCCGGTGGTGCTCACCCCCCCACCCCACTCCCAGGCAGCCCAGCTCTGAGTCCTCTGTCACAGAAACGGCCCACTGAGCCATCGGCCCACCGGAAAACTCCCGGTAGTCCCAATGGCCAGTACATCCCTGGCTCAGATGTAGTGAAGATCCGCTTTAACTTTTTTCATTGGAGTACTGAGCAGGGGGAGTATCAGACTGCTGGGGACTTGGACCACTGTTCTTTGTGTGAGAGCAGCAGTACGGCGTTTTAGTGTGCGGCCAGCCCAGGGCACCATTTACAGTACAAAGCACATACACTTTGTGACAATGAAAAAAAAAAAAAAACATATTAGGGCTCATTTACACTTGCTTTGGCTTCAACACACATTAGGGCTAGTTTACACTTGCTTCAAAGCAAGGCTTTGGACACGCTTTGTTAAAGCTCTCTGAACGCCAGTCAAAGCTCATGTAACTAAATAAAATGGTTAGCTTACAGTCCTGTTCACACCTTGCTTTTGCTTGGTGCTTCGATGAGGCTTTGGTGAAGCTTCAATGACCTTCACAGTGCATGCTCCGCTGACGTCAGCGGCTGCATGCAAAGTTATTCATTTTACCTACAGTAACAGTAACATAGTAACAGTGTCTTTGCAAAAGGGACTCCCTACCCTCTGATACTCACATTGCCAGCCTTCCCTTTGCAGCTCTTTCCAGTTGGCGACAACACGTGGAGCCTCTGAATATGGGGAGCACATGACTGCCTCATGTTACAGTGCTCAGGTCTAGCAGCCAATTGCTAAAAAAATGAAAACCGATGAATGGCGCCCGGTGAAATCAGTGAACAAACATAATGGAAACTGCCCCTTTAAAAGTGAAGAGGTCAACAAATGCTGCGGGAAAATTATATTAAAGGATGAGGCACTAGTGATGTTCAGTGAATCAAAAATGCAAATACAAATAAATAGCAAGCTAAAAGTCCATATATGATAAATCTCAACACCAAATTGTGATACTAAAATTCGGATTCCTAGTTCTTCACCGCAAGTGATCAAGAGATGGGTGGCCACTCACCAGAGAATTATGACCCCTTTTTACAGGAAGGTCAAACAGCGCTTCTAAAATACCAATTGATTCCACTGACAGCACAGTTCCACCCCACTGGCCCCTCGAGATGAAACTAGGATGGGAAAAACTACTTCACAAGAGACATAGAGGGAGGCCTCATAGTGTAGTATTTTTAATAGACAAAAGCAAATGACAACAACAAATGACGATTACACTCACATGTTACAGTGCCAATCCGGGCACCAGGTGTAATCAGCATCTGCAAGTCGGCTAGTCCTAAAGAGATAGCGTGAAGTCCGCTTCTCTCCTAAGGCCAAGCCTAGATAGGATGTGGGATCAGAACCTGGAATGGTGGCTCCTCTGCTCCGACATATGTTTCGCCGTATTAGTGTCTTCAGACTCCCTGAAGACGCTAATGCGGAAGCTTGCAATCTAATGTCTGCATTTCTGTTTACGATGTGTGCATTGGAGAGGGTGAGGGGATGCGTTTTTTTAAATCCTAGTTACTTTAATTTAAAGTGACTTTTACTTTACCAAAAATACATTTTTTGGGAAAAAGAGACTTCACACAACTGCAATAACACTGAAAGGGTTCGTTCACATGCAAGTCAATACACTGTGTTTAGGTATCATCATTTGTGCAACATTTTAAAGCCTCATAACCGCCTTTCCATGCCTGCCATGTATAATACTATGGGCACCACACAGTGCAGTACAGTGGCGTCTCTATGGGGGCGGGGGGTGCGGCCCACACTTGGTGACACCCGCCAGAGGGGTGACACCGGGGACGCCGCTACACAGTTCACTATAACACTCCCCTGTCATTAAATCAGGTGAAGATGTCCCTCTGGGATCTCCAATCTCTCCTGAGGCAGCTGGAGTTGGTGGGCAGAGCTGGGGTTGTGGCTGCCTCCTCCACTTCTCCCACAGACTCCTTCAATCTGGACAATCCCGTGGCTGAAGGAGGAGAAAGAGGTGAGGACACAGCAACCTCGAGTGTCTTCATCTCTGCAGCTATGCTGTAAGTTACTGCATGCTGTGACTACATAGAGTCCTAACCTGCCCCACCCCAACCTGCCCTATACCTCCCTAACCTGCCCTATACCTCCCTAACCTGCCCTATACCTCCCTAACCTGCCCTATATCTCCCTAACCTGCCCTATACCTCCCTAACTTGCCCTATACTACCCCGACGTGCCCTATATCTCCCTAACCTGCCCTATACCACCATAACCTGCCCTATACCACCTTAACCTGCCCTATACTATAATTTACAGAAGCTGGTTTGGGGTGCATGATGTGCACTGCCTGCAGGGCGCTGGGCAGGATAGACAGGGGGGTGACACCATGTTTTACCACACCAGGTGACACCAACCCTAGCGATATGTTGTGTTAAAAATTAAACAGCATGTAACTTTCATGAGGCATCAAAGCTAGTCAGCCATCTCCATGAATTTCAATGGTAACGCACCAAAACTGCACCTTAACTGCACCTATAACCATTATAGCATGTTAGTGAAGCACTTATAAAGTGTTGGCTAGCCACTGGGGGAGAGGCAGTGGAGGTTCCTGTATCCCAGAATGCACTGGGAAATAATAGAGAAATAAGACAGGGCAGATTCAGCCATTTCCTGTTTGTACAGAGCAGCTGTGTGGTAACAGTCCATGGTAAGTTGTATGAAGTGTGTGAATGCCACTTGGAAATTTTCTAAAAGACTATGGGATGCACCAATTGCACCTAGTTGTGTTCTGAACTCCACCTCAAATATATATGGTGGTGGGGTGAAGCTGAAAGCTACTGTAGGTATGTTCAGACACCACCAAATTTTTTCCCTAAGCTGCTATCATTTTTTTTTTTACTCCCTATGTTCATTACATGGTGCATGTGACATGTAGCTTTTATCCTGACTCATTTTTTGCATGCGCCATTGGTCCCTACCAGGTTGAATGAGATCCATCACCTCTCTATTGCTGATTCTTTGATCCGCTGATCTTGGTCCTATCTGATTTTTCATACAGTAAAACAGTTAAAACTCTGGTGAAATCTTTTCATTATACTGAAGTCCTGAGGACGAGAAGGGGAGATCTTTGTTCCCACAAAATACATTTTCTATCTCTGGTCCTTTCCATGGTAGCCTACTGAACTATTAAATCATTTTTGGACTCTTGGATCATTTGACACTTTTTCTGGTGTAACCGTATAAAGACTACTCAATTTGGGTGATCCCTATTTTTGTAGGGCCGCCACTTTGTGGAGAGCTGGAACAGGTGCATCCGAGCTGTTACCTCCTGTGCAACACCTGCTGAGCCTCAAGAACACAGCACTCGGGAAGTCTCTGCAAACCTCCATGTAATCCATGCAAAAAAGAGATAAAGGCTGGTGCCATGGAAGTTGGCTAAAACATTGTTGTATTATCACAGCCATGAGAGTTGGCTTTTTTGACTGTTGTTCACATGCTATAATAAAACTATGTTTTAGCCAACTTCCATGGCACCAGCCTTTCTCCCTTTTTTGCATGGACTTTGTGGAGGGCAGCCATACTCAAGCCACTTATCTCCACTAAGCACTTCATTTTTACTGATAGAGGATTCATATCCAATGCCTTGCCCCAGGTCGTCATCGGCTCACAGGAGAAAGTGGCAGAGAATGGCACTGAAATCACAGAGCGCCACTCTCTGCAGCACAATAGACCACTTACCTCCAATGGTACGCTTCCTGTGCTTGTAAGTGCTCATTATTGCTCTTTTAACCTCTGCACAGCCTAAAACATGGCATGCCTTAAACTGGCCCATGTGGCCACCTGTAGTCAAACCTCTGCCCTCAGGCTGTGGGTGTTTGTAGCTGACAACAGGTCCAGTGTGACAAGCAAGGAGCTGAATAAGCAGTTCATCATATTCTTTGGTAGAGTTACGGGGCATTGTGAGCCGTACACACAGGGAAGAACACAGTGGTGTGTCATCTGCACTGCATGGGGGAGGACTACCAACTCTTTATGAAAGCTTCAATATACAGTAGTGTCCGCAGGCACCTCTATTCACTTGTTATTGTATAGAGAAGAAAGCAGTAGAGGTCTAGGGCACCATGCTGGTGGTGGCGGTGGAGGGTGTGTGTGGTGGTGGTGGTGGGGGGGGGGTTCTGTACTGGTGTCAGACCATCAGCTGCTGTGCCAAGAGCTGACATTTAAACCTTAAGGGCAAAACCCTCTCTGTGCAGAAATGATGAATGTAAAATGTAGACATGAACTCAGGGCACGTGTTTATGGAAATTCCCTTAAATACCCACTGTGCGAGAGAACAGGCTTTCAAGCACCATTGTTTTATATTAAGGCTGACATTGCTAATTGTTTACTTCCCTGTTGCATAGCAGTGCCTGCTAAACACAATGCTCTTAACGATTTTATTCTGCTCAGCATACATCCATTTTTATTATTCCTTTCAGCCCAATAAACTGAGTAACAGCAGAATGGGACGTGTTCACTTTTCCACTATCCCTAATACCACCAACAGGGGGCGGCAGGAAAACAAAGCTGAGCTGGTTAAAGTGGATCTAAACCCAATAACCCCATATTAATTTTGACAAGCTACTGAAATTTCAGAAGTTGATTTCAATCTTTTTATAAATATGTTTCTTTCATTAAAATAATACCTGGTGCTCCTGCCATGAAGGTCCTTGTTCGGGCAGACATGGCAACTGTCTCCCAGTTGTGCTAATGCGTTGTCATCCTGTTACACGCATCCTTGGCTAAGCGTACAAGCAACCGTGCCAACACTCACTGAGCACACATGGTCCACCATTGTCACTATCAGGAAGGCCCAGAGAAATGATGATCAGCCAATGCAGGAAGGAGAAGAGGTTGGAGAAGATCTAAATAATATCAAGAAGAATAAATAATATGGGGCAGTACAGTGGCATAGTGGTTAGCACTCCTGCATGTGGCACTGGTGTCCTTGGTTCAAATCCCAACCAGGACACTATCTATATGGGGCTTACATCTTCTCCCTATGTTTTATTTTTTTTTCCAGGTGGTCTGTTTTCCTCCCACCTTTTCCTAGTAGTTTTATTGGCTCCTGCCTAAATTGGCCCTAGTATGTATATGCATATATGTGAGATAGGGAGCTTAGATTGTAAGCTCCTCGGAGGCAGCGACTGATGTGAAGTCAAGTGCTGAGTAAAATTGTCAACACAATATAAATAAAATAAGCAGAAATTGTGGGAAATTCGCAACTGTATTTTACTTTTTTTTTAAGAAATTGGTTTTAAGAAATTAGTTATGGATATATGCATCACTATATCCACGTTGGGATACTAACTTTCGTTTTCTTCGCTGCTTGTATTGGATATATAGAGAGCTGTGAGGATACTTGTTTAGACTATGTATAAGATATTCTCTCTTGATGCATTTTGATTGTATTGTTACCTTATGATCTAATAAACATTGTTGGTGTTAAAAAAAAAAAAAAATGTAATTATTAATGCCGCGTACACACAGTCGGACTTTTCGGCTACAAAAGTCCGACAGCCTGTCCGACAGACTTTCGACGGACTTTTGGCGGACTTGCGGCAGACTTTCTTACGAACGGACTTGCCTACATACGATCACACAAAAGTCCGACGGATTTGTACGTGATGACGTACACCGGACTAAAATAAGGACGTTGATAGCCAGGAGCCAATAGCTGCCCCAGCGTGGGTTTTTGTCCGTTGGACTACCATACAGACGAGCGGATTTCTGGGTCCGGCGTAGTTACGACGTAAAGATTTGAAGCATGTTTCAAATCTAAAGTCTGTCAAATTTGAGGCTGGAAAAGTCCGCTGAAAGTCCGCTGAAAGTCCGGGGAAGCCCACACACGATCGGATTGTCAGCCAGCTTTAGTCCGTCGGCGTCCGTCGGACTTTTGTAGACGAAAAGTCCGACCGTGTGTACGCGGCATTAAAGTCATTCAATTACGTCCCGTTCAGATTCTCCTATTGCACCTTTAAAAACCACCAAAAATATTTTCATTCCTCCTTTTACATTATATTGACTACAATGCAATTTGCCAAATGGTGAAATTTGGCTAAAATCTCCCAGCTTTTGTGGAAATGAAAATTCTAAGTTTCGCTCATGGCTAATTATGATTGTTAAGATGGGCAATTAGAACAAATAATGTATCACATATCCCTTAATTCCCATGAAAGCTTCAATTTTTACGACTTTTTTGAGCATTTTTTACTCTCTGCAGACTCCTTGATGTCCCAAAAAAATCAAATTCTTCCCGATTTTTCTATGACTTGATCTTTTGTTTTGCTTATCATCCCCCTTGCCCCCCATTGTGGTAGAGCTTACCAATATCAAGGACTGCTTCTGCTCCCAGACCAGGCCACCATCCGATCACCCAGCAGTGGGATTTCCAGGGAGGCCGAAGCTTTTGTATTGAATGAAGCCTCCTCACTAGCCAATTCTAAGCAGTTTAACCCATATAATTTTGACAGAAGCCTCAGAAACCTAGCCAAGTCTGGCATACCAAATTGCATTAAAGTGGGATGGATTGCGTGTTATTTTGCACGTTGAAGCACCTTTTATTAGAATGAAAAAGAAATGAGATTGTGAGCGGAGCCTGCAGAAAGATAGGTTGAAAATGGGTAATTAGCAAAGTGACAGTCATTGTAACTGAGCTGCCAATTCAAGATGGATGTACTGGGGTTATCTGTAGTGTCAATGCAGTCAGAGGAACTAACCTCTGAATTCCACCTTTGAAAAGCAGCATTCTTTCTTCCTTGTGTGTCTGCTATGGATGTTCTCACCTGTCAAATTACTGGCCTTCTGTATATCCTTACTGAAGCCGGCTGCATTCCTGCAGACTTCATGTCTTTGTTTGGTCGTTTGACTATCCAATTAAAAATATACATAAGATAAAGTTTACAAAGAGGATGTTCCCCCTATTTGTAAAAGAGGGAAAGAAAAAAAAGGCATTACTGGTGTGAACTGGAAAGGCCACACAGGAGAGGTCAGGATGTTTTCTCTGGAAAGGCCTAGGGCAAAAGTATTAATGGACAGCAAGGTCATCTGAGAGTGGGCATATGCAGTTGGATGTTTCAAGCATCGCCTGTGACAATGGAAACCTTCTGGCAATGTAGGATGTAACTCTAAACTTTAGGCACCTATATACACAGATGAAACGCACAAAACTTTCAATAAAATAAATTTTAAACAATAAGAAAACATGCTATAATCCAAAGGCTAATCAACACAAAGGGCACAGTACTAGGGGGAGGCAGAAAGACACAGTACAGGGAAGGTCAGGAGGGCACAGTGCAGGTTCCGGGACACTGCCATCCTGGGACAGCTTAGTAAAAAGCAAAACTGGGACAGTTGGCAAATATGATGCAAGATTATCATGGGGCCCCCCGTGCACCTGGGGCCCCTGGGCAGTGCCCAGGGGTGCCCATGCATTAAGACAGCCCTGCCCTGTGCTACTTTTCCTTCACACCTCTGAGCTTTGAGACACTACTGCTTGAATTTAAAAAAAAAACAATACAATTAATGCCTAGAGTTCAGCTTTTACGTGAGAGTTCTTAATGATCAGAAGTGATCATTATCACATGCAGGAACTTATATAGCCCCATCAATTACCGCAATGCTTTACATATATATTGTTCACTTACATCAGCTACTGACCTCAAGGGCCAAAAGGGCCAATTTAGACAGGAGCCAATTAACCTACCAGCATGTCTTTGGAGTGTAGGAGGAAACCGGAGTATACCCATGCAGACACAGGGAGAACATGCAAACTCCATGCAGGTAGTGCCATGATTGGAATTTGAACCAATGTCCCTAGTGCTGCTAGGTGGATGTGCCAACCACTTAGCCACTGTGCGGTCCATATGAATAACTAGGCATGTGCAATTCGTTTCGTTCCAAATTCGTTTTTTAACGAATTTTGACAAATTCGTTAATTCGGGAATATCCGAATTAAAGAAAACCCGTTTAACGAATTTTTTCCGAATATTCGTAAATTCAATAAGATTGGACATTCGTAAATTCAGGCATTCGTACATTCGTACATTAGTAAATTAGTGAATTTCTAAATTTGTAAATTTGAAAATTCGGAAATCTGAAATAATAGTTAACTAATAATAACTTAACTATTAGTAATTATTACTAGTAACTTTTAAATTATAGATATTGTAATTTCCTTTCAAATTTGGCTGTTAGTGAACGTAACACATACAAATTTATCCAAAGTTATGAATGATCCGAAAAAACGGAATGGAACGTAATGAATTAATAATAATAAATAACAATAATAATAATAACAACGTTTTATTATTATTATTTATTATTAATTTGTTCCGTTCCATTAGTTTAGATGCAGCATTCGTTTTGGATAATTCATAACTTCGGATACATTCGTATTTGTTACGTTCACTGACAGTCACATTTGAAAGGAAATTACAATACCTCTAATTTAATAGTTAGTTACTATTTCAGATTTTTGAATTTTCGGGTTTTTGGATTTTCAAACTTCGAATTTACAAATTTCCGAATTTTCTAATTTACAAATGTACGATTTTACGAATTTACAAATGTACAAATGTAAAAATGTACGAATGTACGAATGAGCGAATGTTCGAATTTACGAATGTACAAATGAACGCATTTACGAATTTACAAATGAACGAATTTACGAATCGCGATCATAACGAATGACCTGAAAAACGAAAAAAATAATAAACTAATGAAACGAAAACGAAAATGAACGAATTTTTTGGCTGTGCACTTGTCTATGAATAACTGTTGCAAGCTTACAGTGCACCTAATGTACTTGCAGTAGACCCTGTTGTTATGGCTCCTTAGTCACCTCTCCTTTTTCATCTGGTGATTAAACAAGCAAGGATCAGCAGCAGGTCATTTCTGTGCTCACCCCTCCTGCAAGCATACTCACATTGTTAGACTGACTGTGATAAACTGTACGGCATGATTGTCTCATAGTGATGAGCCTTCCTCCTTCAGAATGAGTGCTGGGGGCTACAAGAGGATTATATAAATACATCCTCTGTTATTTAAAGTGCATCTAAACCCAAGAACAAAATGTAATATATTGCAGTTTACCGATCTTTAGCCACAGGTGGTGGCTGCATTCGTTTTCATTTCTCATGCTTTTTTCGTTTACTTTAAAGTGATTCTAAACACACATTGTTTACCTTTTTTTCTGTCTATGGATGATGGCCTGTAATTATTTTAATAAAAAAAAAAAAACATCTAAGTACCTTTTTCCTAATCGATATACAGCTGTCACACGGCCCAGCTCTTTCCCAGCCTGTCTGCAGGGAAATATAAGCAGTCTGCTGCTTGTCACATGTTCATGATAAAAAAATAAAAAACAGCTTTTGGGATACAAGTAAAAATAAATAATTAATATCAAAAAAACTGTTTTGAAATATTCATGCAAATATGTATTTGAAACAAAATCTTTATTTTGTGGAAAGAACATGGTATGGGTGGATTTCTGCCAGTCACTGGCTGTGTCACGCTCCTCCAGCCTGTGTCTACAAATAACAGGGAGGTGAAGCCTCAATTAATCTTCATGTAATATCCCGCCCCCATTGTGTTTAGCTGGTTAGTGGGTTTGAGTAGGGGGTGGGCTGTCATTTACCACTGTGTATACACCTACATGTGTGACTCTATAGTCACATGGGCTGCTCAGATGTGATGGGGAGGAAATGCTCAGCATAGAAACTCACTGAAAACTGAGCATGTGCAGAGTTGCCACCACAGCTGCAAAATCCCTAGTTGAATTGGGGGCATGGACAGAAAGGGGAGATAGAGAACAGCGGGATCAACCAGTTGTTTTTTTTACAGAATACTGAAATCAAATCCCATAGTGACTGAGTGAGTATGAACAGCATGTAATACACCATATATTGAGAGTTTTTTATGATGTAGGCTTATTGACACTTTAACTGATGCATTTTTGCTGTGTTTTGACCTTGCTAAAAAAAATAAAAAATATTTCTCTTTAAATCCTTTGGGACTCTTCAGACCACTGTGCTGCCGGTGTGGTGCGTTTTGAAAAGTCCTGCAACATCTTTGGTGCGGTTTTCAAAACTTCACCAAAATGCAGGTCCCAGTTGAAATTAATAGAAAATTAGCCAAAAACGCACCTGCATTGTGTTTTTGGTGAATTTTTTGAGTTAAATGTCCAAGTTTCACAGGTTCATGTTGGGTAATAGGCACCCTGAAACACATATGCGTTTTTTGCGGCATTTTTTTTAGTGGAGCAGTGTGAAAGCAGCTTAAGGCTGTATTCACACCTTGTGACTTTATACAAAGAAATTAAAGTGGATGTAAACCCTGACATATACCCAGTGAAGTGAACAGCCTCAGATGATACAGAGATGAAGCAAATCTCCCTACATAAGTTTTACATATATATCTGCTGTCTTCAGCTTTTTATACAGAAATTGCACATCATATTAGAACTTTCTCTTCCTGGTTCCCCTGTAGGTGTGGATACTTGCTATACGCTGTGAGAGACTGTGAGACAGCTGATTGGAGGTAAGGCAAACACGCCCCTCCCCACACATGAGAGCGTGTCCGTGAATAGTTTAGTTTTGTGCTAATCTATTTATAGCAACCTCCCCCGACACACACTTCAGGATCCTGTCTCAGAGACCTTGTCAAAAGTTATCAGGCTGATAACAGACGAACAAAGCAGGACAAAGCTATGGGACATAGGGCTTTGAATAGAGATAAGAAAACACTACAGATATATGTGCCCAGCTCAAATGTAATGAATCAGGTTTACATCCACTTTAAGGGTGCCGCTTCAGGCTCTAGTAGGTCCTTATATGAGCATAAACGCTGGGAGTGCAGGCAGGGAAAGAGCTCTTCCAAGCTCCATAGAAGTCAATGAGGGAAGAAAAGAGGTCCCAGGAGCTGCACATGACACAAAACCCTTATGTAAAGAGTGGAAGCAGCCTCAGCCTAGACTCCATCCAGGCAAAACCCCTAGAATGTTTTGCCCTGCCCACGGGGGCAGTCATGGGAATGTCATGACAAAGCCCAGTAGGTGGGCCGAAACATGTCGAGTGTGTGGCCTGGACGAAGTCTAGGCTGAGGCTGCTTCTACTCTTCACATGAGAGTTTTGAGTGATGTGCGGCTCCTGGGACTTCTTTTTCTTCTTCGTTGCATTCACACCTTTGCATTCCTGGAAACGTGTGAAAAACTGCAAATGCGAAGGTGTGAATGCAACCAGGAAGAAAAAGAGGTCCCAGGAGCCGCACATCATACAAAACCCACACGTAAAGAGTGTAAGCAGCCTCAGCCTAGACTCTGTCCAGGCCACACCCCCCAACATGTTTTACTCCCCGCCCTCAGGGCTTAGTCATGGGATTGCCATGACTAAGCCCAGTAGGTGGGCCGAAACATGTCGGGTGTGTGGCCTGGACGAAGTCTAGGCTGAGACTGCTTCCACTCTTTACATGAGGGTTTTGTGTGATGTGCGGCTCCTGGGACTTCTTTTTCTTCTTTGTTGCATTCACACCTTTGCATTTCTGGAAACGTATGAAAAACTGCAAATGCAAAGGTGTGAATTCAGCAAGGAAGAAAAAGAAGTCCCAGGAGCCGCACATCATACAAAACCCTCATGTGAAGAGTGGAAGCAGCTTCAGCCTAGACTCCATCCAGGCCACACCCCCAGAATGTTTTGCCCTGCCCACGGGGCTTAGTCATGGGAATGCCATGACTAAGCTCAGTAGGTTGGCCTGAAACATGTCGCGTGTGTGACCTGGACAGAGTCTAGGCTGAGGCTGCTTCCACTCTTTTTGGGGGTTTTGTGTGATGTGCTGCTCTTGGGATTTCTTTTCCTTCCTCGTTGCATTCACACCTATTTATCCCTGGAAACGTGTGAAAAACTGCGGATGTAAAGGTGTGAATGCAACAAGGAAGAAAATGAAAGGCCCAGGAGCGGCACATCACACAAAACCCTCATGTAAAGAGAGGAAGCAGCCTCAGCCTAGACTCCACCCAGGCCACACCCCCAGAATGTTTAGCCCTGCCCACGTTCCTGGGACTTCTTTTTCTTCTTCATTGCATTCACACCTTCGCAATCCTGGAAATGTGCGAAAAACATTCCAAAACATGCATTGTGCTTATGGTGTCATCCCAAGAGTTGGTTGTTTGGCATGCACAAAAACTGCAAAAAAAGCGACTCGTCACATTGCGCAGGTGTGAAAGGGGCCTAACCTGGTGATCCTATTCTAGGGTGACAACGTTTTCGTTCATTCACCTTTATTGAAATGCAGGTAACTATAAATAGCTGGGACGTGCATATTCATTTTAAGACATAGTCTTATAGACAGGGTGACAACTTTTACTCAATGTGCTATATGTAGGAGCAGCATTATTGCCCTAGGACAGGACTACAGAACCCCCCCCCCCCCATCTTCATAACATATATTTTATCATTTACAAAAAGAACAATGTAACTGATTGGAGTGCAACACAGGTAATTATCAGCTCACAAGAAATATGGCAGGATCAACGGGGGATTTTTTACACTTATAAAACAAAATCCAATATTATAATTATACCAGATCAAAAAGGAGCAAATAAGAGAAGTTCATTGCTTGGGTTTACATAAACTTCAATCACATTTTTAACAAATACATAATAAAGAGTGATTTTTGGACCCGAAGGGCGTAGGAACTTTCAGACATTCAGCATGAAATGTATTTACGTGATTTTTTTTATGCTTAGAGCATAATTATTTTATATTATAAGTTGTTGGGGGGTTACACTAATTGCTGGATATGGTTCCTCTGTGTGTGGCAAACATAGTCATTAAATCCCAGAATTACTCAGAGGACACAAAACTGACTTGAGATTTGGCCTCAGAATTGTTCTTTATCGTCTTCTATAATACGCTTCCAGTGTAATCAAGCCACTTGAATGGGACCCAAGTGTAACCCATCTGATTGTAATTGAAGTCCTTTTAACATCTTCATGCGTAGTGATCATAGGCATAATGAAATAACAGGAACACAATGACATTTTATTCAAGGGGGACAAAAAAAAAAACCCTTTCTCTGTACTAACATGGACATAGCCTTAACTGAAACATATGTTTGATCAGTTTTGTAAATTACAGTTTTTTCCAATTAAATGTTCTGACTCCAGTATCACATGTGTGGCAGACATATTACAAACCACATCAACCAGGCACAATAAACTTTTGTTTTCCATTAAAGAAACCATTGTGATATTAAATGCTTACACCCTTATATAAAATCAACTATTGCTTAGATACAGTAGTGTTAGATGTAACAAAAAATATTAATTGATTGCAGTTCAAGTGGCGCACGTCCTTTAGACGCATAATTCATTTCTACACCATAGGGGGTGCTAGACTTGAGCCATACTCAAAAGTAAAATCATGACATATGAAGGACATAACCTCCAGTTCTCTTTTTTCCAACCTGTTATAACATAATCTCCAAACCCCTCCACTTACCCAAAAAATGATGTGACAAGGTTTTTGGAGTAAAATGGCCTTACGGCCTTTTATTAACAATAAACGTAATTTAAATAAATAAAATTTTTTTTAAATAACCATCAACCAAACTTCTCTATATACTTTGGGGTCTTGAAGGGCAATGACACACAACTTGGTCACTGCGAAACAACATCTTTTAAACTTTAAGCCTCCAGCCGCAAGCCACCGACTTAGAGATGGTACTCAACATTCGCAGTGGCCTACATTTTTACCCCTTCCCCGTTAACCCCTTGTTGACCGGAAGGTACCTGAGAACCCCATAATACAGATGGTCCCAACCATGTTATATATATACCAGCCATCTTCTCTTCCTCCAAAGACCCACCACTGCCGGACTGTCCTGACAGCCTCTCTGAAATACAGACCAAACATATGGAGGGTGGGTGGGAATCTTCTTCCCCTCCGTTCTCGACTAACGTCACTTCCTCCTTCTCCTCCACCTATTTCCTCAGAATGCCTCCGGGCTCCAGACCACCCCTCTTTCCTTAACCTCCCTGGCGGTATGATTATTTCGGATTTTAGGTGCTGAAAGCGGTACAATTATTTTGCATGGAAATTTGGCGTTTTATATTGTAGGTCTGTAATTCTTAACAATAACACACTTAAATCTGTCCAAACAAGAGTCTAGTAGATATCCCGGGTATGATAAAGTTTGAAACACAAAAACATAAATTATAATATAATAAATAAAAATAAATAATAATAAAAAAAAAATTAATAATAAAATAAATTTCCCCACGATTCACTATCGCTCAATTCTGCAAGTGTTCTAATTTACTATCGCTGTTTTCTAGCTGGTCTAAAACCACTTTTGATGTAAAGGGACACTTTTTGGTTGCTATGGACAATCTCCAGTTTCCAGGCAGAAAGAACAGTATATATAATATAAAACTGCATGCAGGGCATTGGACAAACCACTGGGGACAAATGGGGTGTGAAATAATTTCATACAGTACGGTAATCTGTAAGATTACCGTACTGTATGTGTTATGATTTTACACTTTTTTGAATTTACCGCCAGGCTCCGCCCCCGTGCGTCGCGTCGCTCGCAGGGAATGGAGCCTGGCAAAGAGAGGCTTCGGAGGAGGACGGAGCCCGCAGACACTGCGGGGGACATCGCAGGATCCCGGGGACAAGGTAAGTAAAGCCACACCAGGATCCTGCGATGTAATCCCGAGTGTGGCTCGGGGTTACCGCTAATGGTCCTGAATTTTAACCCCGAGCCACACTCGGGAAAACCGCCAGGGAGGTTAAAGGGGACAACTATCAACGTTACCCCCTTCCTGTCCTATGTCCAGTCCTGTCACACCGTCCCACCGCCCATTCCTTTTGTTCTTTTAACTCCGGGACTCCCATTCTCTGAAGGCAACTTTTCCTTGAAGAGGAATGCATGCTTATATAACGAAAGTCAAACTCATGACTTGTATTTTTTTAATGCAAGCAGTGTAAGTACTTGAATTTGAATATCAGCTGTTTTCAGTCCACATTACAGCAGAGCTAGGAAGGAACAGAAGAAGCAGCACAAGGAGCCAGTTGTGCTGCAGCACTCATGTGGTAACAAGGTACAGTGGATATAAAAAGTCTACACACCCCTGGTAAAATGTCAGGTTTCTGTGATGTAAAAAAAAACGAAACAAAGCTAAATCATTTCAGAACTTTTTCCACCTTTAATGTGACCTATAAACTGTACAACTCAAACTGAAATCTTTTAGGTGGAGGGAAGTAAAAACAAAAAAATAAAATAATATGGTTTCATAAGTGTGCACACCCCTAAACTAATACTTTGTTGAAGCACATTTTGATTTTATTACAACACTCAATCTTAATGGGTATGAGTCTATCAGCATGGCACATCTTGACTTGGCAATATTTGCCCACTCTTCTTTGCAAAAACACCCCAAATATGTCAGATTGTGAGGGCATCTCCTGTGCACAACCCTCTTCAGATCACCCCACAGATTTTCAATTGGATTCAGGTCTGGGCCATTCCAAAACTTTAATCTTCTTCTTGTGAAGCCATTCCTTTGTTGATTTGGATGTATGCATTGGGTCGTTGTCATGCTGAAAGATGAAGTTCCTCTTCATGTTCAGCTTTCTAGCAGAAGCCTGAAGGTTTTGTGCCAATATTGACTGGTATTTGGAACTGTTCATAATTCCCTCTACCTTGACTAAGGCCCCTGTTCCAGCTGAAGAAAAACAACCCCAAAGCATGATGCTGCCACCACCATGCTTCACTGTGGGTATGGTGTTCTTTTGGTGATCTGCAGTGTTGTTTTTGTGCCACACATATCTTTTGGAATTATGGCCAAAAAGTTCAACCTTGGTTTTATCAGACCATAACACATTTCCCCACATGCTTTTGGCAGACTTCAGATGTGTTTTTGCAGCCGGACTTGGATGTTTTTCTTTGTAAGAAAAGGCTCCCATGTTGCCATTCTACCCCATAGCCCAGACGTATGAAGAATACAGGAGATTGTTGTTACATGTACCCCACAGCCAGTACTTGCCAGATATTCCTGCAGCTCCTTTATTGTTGCTGTAGGCCTCTTGGCAGCCTTAATGACCGGTTTTCTTCTCGTCGTTTCATCAATTTTGGAGGGTCATTCTTGGTAATGTCACTGTTGTGCCATATTTTCTACACTTGATGATGATTGTCTTCACTGTGTTCCATGGTATATCTAATGCCTTGGAAATTCTTTTGTACCCTTCTCCTGACTGATACCTTTTAACAATGAGATCCCTCTGATGCTTTGGAAGCTCTCTGCGAACCATGGCTTTTGCTGTAGGATGCAACTAAGAAAATGTCAGGAAAGACCTACTAGAACAGCTGAACTTTATTGGGGGTTAATCAGAGGCACTTTAAATGATGGCAGGTGTGTACTGACTCCTATTTAACAGTTTGAATGTGATTAATTCTGAACACAGCTACAACCCCAGTTATAAGAGGGTGTGCACACTTCTGCAACCACATTATTTCAGTTTTTATTTTTACCTCCCCTTAAATAGATTTCAGTTTGTTTTTCAATTGAGTTGTACAGTTTATAGGTCACATTAAAGGTGGAAAAAGTTCTGAAATGATTTATCTTTGTATCATTTTTTTACATCACAGAAACTTGACAATCTAACAGGGGTGTGTAGACTTTTTATATGTACTGTGCATGGTGATAGGAGGAGAGAGCAGAGTGGCAAAGATATGAGTTCATTATTCTACTCCTTCTCTTTTCTCTGTCCAGTCACAGGATGGGAAAGCAACAAGACCTGTAGGCGTTAAGTGGATGCATCAAAGATAAATAAGGTCTTCTGCCCTGCTAGACAGGGCTGTACTGCGTAGCACAGCTGTGTAAATCACTGAATGGACAGAAATACAAGTCCTTTGGCATGTAAAGGAGATGTTTTAGGCCTCGTTTACACTGGCGGTTGGGGGTCAGTAAAACTATGTGGTTGTACCCCTCCCCCAGTCACTGCCCCTTTAGCTCTGTAGCGCTACCCCCGCAGGAGCCGCTTGGTGTGTTGGGTCCTCTGCTATAATGCTTAAAGCTGCTTGGTCCCCACCAACACAACTGGATATAGGTTACTCACCTTTGTGTAACTGAACCGTTAATATTTTTCCTCTCTATGATAGTACACAGTAAATAGACCACAAGCAAATTGAGGATTAATATGGTGAAGGTATTATTGAAGTGTAAGCAAATGCAATTCATAGAACACATAAACAGGACAACAGAATTAGTTAGGTTAACTAACTGTATTTCTCCTTCTCTGTATGCAGTGAATTGTGTACCTGTAATTTTGCAGCCATAGGGACTTTAAGGACTACATATCATACATATCAAGGACTACATATCATATGATCCACTGCTGCACAGTAAGTCCTCTCTTTGATGCTCCAATTGGCTCAAGCTCCCCTGCTCTCCCATTGGCACAAGTTCCCTGCCAGAAGGCAGAGGGAGGGGGCAGGAACGAGCGTGGGGGGGGGGGCAGAGCCCCCCTCCTCACACAGCAGGGAAGCTAGGGGTGAGAGGCAGCTGTTGCAGCACAGTGACGACAAAGGGGCGAGGGAAGTGAAGGGAGAGAGGCACATGCAAGCACACCCAGCTACAGCTGCAAAGGCAGGGGAGGGGTGTGTACATAAGCCACAGCAGCAATTATTTGCATCACAGCAAGAGTTGTTCCTGCTGTTGCCTTAAGTGAGCAGTACAGCCCGCTAAACATGACCCATTCAACTAAATGGGGTGTCATGCAATCGTATGCATTGCGCACAGTTGAGGGATTCCAGTAAAGAGTTCAAAGGGTTAAAGCAGTCGGTACAGAATACAACTCCTCTTCAGTGTCTGTGAAATGCTCTCTGAAGAGCGTTCCAAACACAGATCACTCTTCAGAGAGCAACGCTAGACTAGAACTTAGGCTCGCCATACACTAGTAAATTTTCAAACGACTGAACTTTTGTATGAAAATTCTGTATACATTTGATAAATTAAAGAATGTTGTTTAAAAGTATTTCAAAATGTTGTTTTTGGGTTAACATTCAATTTTGAAATGACTATAATGTCCTAAACCAAAACCACATTCACAGTTAGAGATTTGTTTGTCCCAGGAACATTTCCATTCTGCTTATTTTAATTTTCTCATCAGTGCGGTTGAAAATGAGCATTGATTCAACCCCACTAATGATTCAAATATCAAATGAATGTTCCTGAAATGAAAGTTTGTGAGCGAAATTCTTCTAGTGTATTGCCAGCTTTATACTCGCGGTATGTATATCATCTGTGTGCAGAGGCATAGCTTGAAGCTTGTGGGGCTCGATGCAAAAGTTGACGGGGGGCCTCCCCACCACCACCCGGTGCTTCCTCCGAGTGCCAGGATACTCTCACCATGCACCAAGATACTCCTGCTGCACGTGTACACAAGGTGGGGAAGGCAGGTCACACTCTGAGCTGCCGGGTGAAAGCGGTGGGCTTCTATGTAAAAGAGGAGACTTGGAGGGCCTGGCTTGGGCCCTGCCCAGAATGGGCAAATCCTCTGACTTCCAGATTCACATACAAGCTCTCCACTTTCACCCGGCAGCTTAGAGTGTGGCCTGCCTGCCCCCACCTTGTGTGCACGGTTGAGCAGGGTGTGGCGGGAGGGGCTGTACTGGGCTTAATGGGGTTGAGCAGAGAGTGTGCCACTGGGGGACAGGGCTTGCCCCGACACCCTGTGTAGGTAAAACTGAAATCTCAAATCTCAGAGGGTCTGGGACAGACCTGGGTGGGCCCCTGCCCGACCGGCCGACTCGGGCTGTCTAAGTTTACTGAATTACCTATGCAGGGTGACGTGCCAAGTGCTGTTCCCCAACGACACAGTGTAAACCCTAATGTGACAAAGAACCCGCATGGGCCTCCTGGAGCATGGAGAGAGAAGGGAGATTGGACAAGGGCTACTCCAAAAAATGCCCTCAATCACCAGGAAGGGTTAGGACTATCGCGGTACGCGTTTTTTTTGGAGTAGGCCTTGTCCAAGCTCCCTTCTCTCTCTATTATATCAATACAGGATGATGGTACCCCCCAATTGTATATTTTTGCTAATTTCTAGTGGCATTACCTCTTGACTCCTGGAGCATGAGCATCGTCACCATTGCGAACCCTGTGACCCCCTCAAGCTCTGCCCATGTACCTTCACTATACTGTATGTTTATTATGTGTTTCCAAAAAATCAATTATTGCTTAGATACAGTAGTGTTAGATGTTACAATTGTTGTCGGATTTTCCATGGACAAATGTCTGTTGTTGGATTTTCCGAGCGTGTGTACACAAGTCGGACAAAATTCCAAAGTACAAACACGCATGCTCGGAAGCAAGGACGAGCCAGAAGCGGTCCGTCTTGTAAACTAGCGTTCGTAATGGAGAATTAACATTCATGACGCAGCAAATTATGAAATCTCCAAATGCAGCGCACAATTCTCTTCTTCTTTAATGGGATAATAATGAAGCTGCTTTCCTGGTGATACTGATTGAGTTATTGCAAAAAAATTTCAAAGGCTTTTTTTTCCTAGTGATATCAAGAATAATATTATTATGCTTTATTTTTTTTTTTTTTTTTTTATTTGGGCAAGTTACCACAACACCATTATCCCGTAGTTTTTAAGATCAAAGATACGACTATGTTGGTGTCCCTTGTCAATTTTACATTGTATTTTTTAAAATGTAACTGCCTACTCCCAAACTGTCATTTGAAGTAAAACACATAGCCAAGTATTATTCTACACATTTTTTTTATTCTGCATTAAAAGAAGAAAAACAAATAAAATTAGACATGATATCTGCCAATAGAACTTAACCAAAAAGTGCATTCTATGCATCCAAAAATATATAAAATATACCAAATCAAATAATTATTCAACCAAAAATATAATGTCAAAGCAATAACTCCAAGGCCAATAATAATTAACACGTTATCTCTTCCGATTCCACAACATGTCTGGTTGATGAACGGCCGTTCAGAAATGAACTGAAAAGCGCTAAATGAAAAATGCGAAATGAAAAGTGCGAAATGAAAAGAGCGAATCAACACTCACCAAACTTCTACTAACACGAAATTAGCAGAAGGAGCCCAAAGGGTGGCGCTAAAGAGCTGAAAAACAACGTAGTACGTCACTACGTTCGTATTTGTTGGCCAACAATTGTGTGGCTGTGTGTATGCAAGACAAGTTTGGGCCAATGCCCTTCGGACAAAAGTCCACGGTTTTGTTGGCCAACAATCCGATCGTGTGTACGAGGCTTTAGTATTTTTCCTCTCTATGATGGTACACAGAAAATAAACCACAAGCACATTGAGGATTAATGGTGAAGGTATTATTGAAGTGTAAGCAAATGCAATTCATGTCTTTATGGACCTTGTTTGTGCATCTTCATAGTAATTAGAGGAAGGGAGATTAGACGGCCTTCTTTCAAGGCCTAAAAGTTGGTTTATCAGGAACCAGATGAATTTCATTCCATGTGTGGCTACTACAGTTGAACAGAAGTCGATTTACTGGGCAACTTCTGTTCAGCTGCCCTGTCGGATAAAAGCTGCTCAATCAGTGGCGGCAGCCAATGGCTGGTTTGTGTATAATGACAGTGGGGGAGTCTTCCTGCTATCAGAATACAATTGGTTGTTCTATCAGAATACCGCTATCCATCAGACTGTGTAATGAAAGTGACGTTCTGACCAAAAATGACTTACTGTGCATGCACTATGCGTTCCAACATGCGTTCCACACTTCCTGATCTGACGGGTAGCGGTAATGTGATAGAACACCCGTGCGGACATCTTACTACACCCAGCCACGTCTTGAATTTTAGAGTAATTTTAGCAATAAAGTGAGCGTTTATAAATAAATATAGTATATTGACATCTGTGATGCTGTTTTGATGTTACATTTTGAAAGAAGCTGGATGCCAGCAGTAGGAAGGTGGCGGAGGCCATCTTGGTACACCCCACACTGCTCAGCGCTAAATGTTTAGGCTTTCAAAATGAAACATTCAAACAGCATCACAGATATCAATATACTATACTTATTTATATACGCTCACTTGACTCTGAAATTCAAGACGTAGCTGGGTGTAGTAAGATGTCCGCATGGGTCTTCTATCAGATTATTGCTACCCATCAGATCATAAAGTGTTTGGAACGCATGCTGGAAATGCATAACGCATGTGCAGTAAGTAAATTTTTGATCGGAACGTTACTTCCATTACACAATCTGATGGGTAGCGGTAATCTGATAGAACAAGGGCAGTGGGGAGGATTCCCTCTTCCACCTCCAATTTGTGGATAGGGAAATCAGTTCTGGCTGAAGGATTAAAAAAAAAAAAAAAACTGAACCATGTATGGCCAGCTTTAGATTCGAACTCCCACAGAAAAATGTACACACCATTGGTCCCTAGGATATGGTGACCAGACGTCCCCGGATAATTGAGGACAGTCCCCGGACCCAATCTGTCCCCGGTTTTGTCCCCGCATTTGTAGGGCCTAATCCTGGTGGGCGAGGGCTGGGTTGGCTGTGAGAGGAGCCAGCTCTGTGGTCACTAGTGCAGTAGTACTTGCGACACAGAGTAGCTAGAGAGGAGGAGCTGGACTGTGTGCTACTTGTAGCCACCACTCCTCCTCCTCATTTGTCAAGAAGAAATGGGGACATATGACCTCCCTCTCCCAGCATCCCGCCCCTCTCCTCCCACCTCTGGTCTCCCCTACAATCACTCTCCCGGCAGCGGCAATACATAGGGGAGAGAAAAGAGCAGTGTTCCTCCCTGTCCCTCCCTCCTGTACCTCAAGGAATTATGGGTAATGTAGTCCAGAGGTTAAGTTAAGTTCTCCTTAACTGATGGGCACTCATACGGTGGCACTGATAGGCAGCACTGATGGGCACTCATGTGGTGGCACTGATAGGCAGCACTTAAGTGTACTCACGCATTAGCACTGATAGGCGGCACTGATGGGCACTCATGCGGTGGCACTGATAGGTGGCACTGATGGGCACTTATGCAGTGGCACTGATAAGCGGTACTGATGGGCACTCATGTGGTGGCACTGATAGGCGGCACTGACAGGCTGCATTGATGGGTACTGACAGGCTGCACTGATGGGTACTAATGAGGCTACACTGATGGGCACTGATGAGGTGGCACTAATGGGCACTCATGAGGCATCACTGATGAGGTGGCACTGATGGGCACTCATGGGGCAGCACTGATAAGCTGCACTGATGGGCACTGATGAGGCAGCACTGATGGGCACTCATGAGGCAGCACTAATGAGGTGGCACTGATGGGCACTCATGAGACAGCACTGATGGGCACTGATGATTGGGCACTGATGGGCACTCATGAGGCAGTACTGATGGGCACTGATAGGCTGCACTGATGAGGGGGCACTGATAGGCACTCATGAGGCAGCACTGATGGGCATTGATAGGCACTCATAAGGCAGCACTGATGAGGTGGCACTGATTGGCACTCATGAGACAGAACTGATAGGCTGCATTGATGGGCACTGATGAGGCGGCACTGATGGGCACTCATGAGGCATCATTGATGGGCACTGATAGGCTGCACTGATGGGCACTCATGAGGCAGTACTGATGAGCACTGATAGGCTGCACTGATAGGCATTCATGAGGTGGCACTGATGGACTCTGATAGGTGGCACTATTGAGGCAGCACTGATGGGCACTCATGAGGCAGCACCGATGGGCACTGATAGGCCGCACTGATGGGCACTTATGAGGTGCACTGATGGGCACTGATAGGTTTCACTGATGGGCACTGACGAGGCTGAGCTGATGGGCACTGGTGAAGCTGAGCTACTGGGCACTGGTAAGGCTGCAATGATGAGCACTGGTGAGACTGCATTGGATGGGCACTGGTGAGGCTGCATTGATGGACACTTGTGAGGCTGCATTGCTGGGCACTGATCAAGCTGCATTGATGGGCACTGGTGAGCCTGCATTGATTGGCACTGGTGAAGCTGCACTGATTAGGCTGAGCTGCTGGCACTGAACAGGCTGAGCTGCTGGGCACTGAACATGCTGAGCTGCTGGGCACTGAACAGAATGCAATGATGGGCAATGAACAGGCTGCATTTATGGGCACTGAACAGACTGAGCTGATGGGCACTGAACAGGCTGCATTGATGGACACTGGTGGGGCTGCATTGATGGGCACTGATCAGGCTGCATTGACGGACATTGGTGAGGCTGCATTGATGGGCACTGATCACACTGCATTGATGGACACTGGTGAGACTGCATTGATGGACACTAGTGAGGCTGCACTGATGAGGCTGTTCTGATGGGTACTGATGAGGCTGCATTGATGGGCACTGATGAGGCTGAGCTGATGGGAACTGGTGAGGCTGCATTGATGGGCACTGATCAGGCTGCATTGATGAGCACTGATCAGGCTGCATTGATGGGCACTGATCAGGCTGCATTGATGGGCACTGGTGAAGCTGCATTAATGGGCACTGGTGAAGCTGCATTGATGGGCACTGGTGAGGCTGCATTGATGGGCACTGGAGAAGCTGCATTGATGGGCACCGGTGAGGCTGCATTCATGGGCGCTGGAGAAGCTGCATTGATTAGCACTTGTGAGGCTGTACTGATGAAGCTGAACTGATGGGCACTGGTGAGGCTTCATTGATGGGCACTGGTGAAGCTGCATTGATGGGCACTGGTGAGGCTGCATTGCTTTGCACTGGGGAGGCTGCACTGATGAGGCTGAGCTGATGGGCAAGGATGAGGCTGCGTTGATGGGCACTGGTGAGGCTGCATTGATGGACACTGATGAGGCTGAGCTGATGAGCACTGATCAGGCTGCATTGGTGGGAACTGATCAGGCTGCACTGGTGGGCACTGATCGGGCTGCATTGATGGGCACTGATCAGGCTACATTGATGGACACTGGTGAGGCTGCATTGATAGGCACTGTTGAGTATAATACACTTCAAATTTGCTTTAAAATGCATGGTTTTCCCTTTTATGAACAAGAAAATTATTATTATTATTATACACGATTTATATAGCGCCAACAGTTTACGTAGCGCTTTACAATGTAGAGGGGGGACAACACAATTATAGTACAGTTCAATACAGAAGGGACAGGAGGGCCCTGCTTGTAGAGCCTACATTCTAAAGGGAGGGGGTGGTGGTACAAAAGGTAATAGATGCAGGGAATGATTTGATGGGGGTGGCTCGGGGACAGTTAGGTGGGCATGGGATAGGCTTCCCTGAATAAATGAGTTTTCAGGGATCTCCTAAAGGTGGACAGGTTAGGGGCTGATCGGATATACCGGGGCAGGGAGTTCCAGAGGATGGGAGAGGCTGTGGAGAAGTCCTGAAGACGAGCATGAGAGGAGGTAACAAGGGAGCTAGAGAGCTGGAGGTCCTGGGAGGAGCGGAGGGGGCGATCAGGGTGATATCTGCAGATGAGATTGGTGATGTAGCTGGGGGTGACGTTGTGAATGGCCTTGTATGTTATGGTTATCATTTTGAATTTTATACGGTGGGGGAGGGGAAGCCAGTGAAGGGATTGTCTGAGAGGAGCAGCAGTCACAGATCGATTAGTGAGGTGTATTAGTTTAGCAGCAGAATTCATAATAGACTGAAGGGGGGATAGCCTGCATAAGGGTAGGCCATTAAGGAGAGAGTTGCAGTAGTCAAGGCGGGAAATAATCAAGGAGTGAATAAGTTGCTTTGTGGTGTCATTAGTCAGGAAGGGTTGAATTCTAGAGATGTTGTGGAGGTTAAGGCGGCAGGATTTAGCCAGTGATTGGATGTGGGGGCTGAAGGAGAGGTCAGAGTCAAGGATGACACCCAGCACCCTGGCATGTGTTGAGGGACCAATGGTTGTGCTGTTGATCTTAATGGTAAAGTCATGGGGAGGGGGGACCGGGAAGGAGGAAATATTACAAGCTCAGTTTAATGACGTTATGCGGTTAGTTTAATAATTCTATGGGGCTGGTATGAAATGATTTCCAGAAATAACGTATATATCATACAATCATTATATAAACACATACCACATACACTGCATATATCATTTGAGGAAAATATGCTTTACTATTTGCCAATAAAAAAAACAAAATATGTCCCTGGATTTCATTTTAAAAATCTGGTCACCTTACCCTAGGACTCTTCTTAAGTCACTCATTGTAGATCCTTGTGATCTGCAGATTTCCCGGGGTGTCTGTGCTCCTGTGCCATTAGGGAAAGTGAACACAAGCAGTAAAGGTCTCATTGGGGCTCAGACATCTGTAAGCGGCAGGCTCATACTAATTTAAAGCAATTCATTAGAGCATATTTGGGGTATGTGTGGGATTGCTCTGGGCTCCCTGCGTAAATAAACTCTGGTTTCCTGTAATATTATTAGAGTTCAACATGACAGACAATGACAAAGTGTTCTCCTTTGAATGAGACACAATTCTAAGCCCAGCATCCTAATGGGCATCATTCTTTTTTCTTTCATGACACGTAATAAGGTCAATCTGCAAACTTAACAACTGGAGGAGGGCGGTTTAAAGCAGAAATCAAATCAGAGTCCCCCCCACCACTGCCCACCCGGCTTCTAGAATAAGTCAACCTGAACTGTGCCTGTCCAGGACAAAGAAACAGGTTTTCTGGCTAGTCTGCCTCCTCTGCAGCTGACAGTTATATTCAATGTGCTTTTCTGCCACATAGCTTCCAACTGTCCCTGATTTCGAGGGACTGTCCCTGATTTAGAACAAAGTCCCTCTGTCCCTCTTTCCTCCTCATTTGTCTCTCATTTTGGTCTGATCTATGTAATTGTACAGTGGAACCTCAGATTACGAGCATAGTCCGTTCCAGGAGAATGCTCGTAATCCAAAGTACTCGCATATCAAAGCGAGTTTTTTCATTGAAGTCAATGGAAACTAAAATAATTTGTTCCGCATTGACTTCAATGGAATGCAATACCGCATGCGACCAGAGGCGGGGCGGGGGCACCGGAGAGCCTCAGAAACGGCCGAACAGGCCCGAGGACACTTAGGCGGACCTCGGCAAACCTCGGAAAGACTTCCTATCCGAGATTTGCCGAGGTCAGCCTTTCTGTGCATTTCCGAACGTGACGTTCGGCTCTGCTTGGCTCCGGCGCCCCCCCCACCTCAGACCAAAAGCGGTACTGCACACCGCTTTGGCCTGAATCCTGCTCGTTTTGCGAGACAATAACTCACAAACTGAGTTACGATTTTAAAAAAACATAGTGCTCGTATTGTGAAACGCTCGTTAACCGCGCTACTCGCAATCCGAGGTTCCAATGTATATAAAATGCACTTTTCACCTCTCAAAAAGTGTTTTTCAGCGCTAAAACTTTCATCCAATTTCTAAATTGCTGCATTGTTAATTTCAAAAGCCAATAAAAAGAAATAGTAGTGGTAAAAAAAAAAAAAAGCACTCGTGGATTTCACTAATCATTTTATTATGTATAATTCTCCTTTAAGGGGGCGTGGCAGGGGGGGGTATCCTATGCCTACATTCTTTTGTTAAAAGGTGTCCCTAATTCCCATCTCAAAAAGTTGGGAGGTATGCTGCCACCATGTGATATTTACTATATGGCCAAAAGCATGTGGACCCCCTGTCCCCCTCCGAGTGATAAAAGTGTTGTCTAGTCAAATTTTTTATCTTAGATTTGTTATAGAGTGAGAAGGGTTAGAACCCATGTCGGAATTTTTTTCTGCTATCCAGGGCTGTTACGTTCCTTTCATACTAGCAGTCCGCTCATAGGTGGGCAATCCGGGGGGGGAGGGGGATTATGGTGTGGGGTTGTTTTTCAGGGGTTGGGCTTGGCCCCTTAGTTTCAGTGAAGGGAACTCTTAAAGCATCAGCATACCAAGACATTTTGGACAATTTCATGCTCCCAACTTTGTGGGAACAGTTTGGGGATGGCCACTTCCTGTTCCAACGTGACTGGGCACCAGTGCACAAAGCAAGGTCCATAAAGACATGGGTGAGCGAGTTTTGGGGTGGAGGAACTTGACTGGCCTGCACAGAGTCCTGAGCTCAATCCAATAGAACACCTTTGGGATGAATTAGAGAGGAGACTGCGAGCCAGGCCTTCTCATCCACATCAGTGCCTGACCTCACAAATGCACGTCTGGAAGAATGGTCAAACATTTCCCATAGACACACTCCTAAACCTTGTGGACAGCCTTCCCAGAAGAGCTGAAGCTTTTATAGCTGCAAATGGTGGGCCAACTCAATATTAAACCCTACGGACTAAGACTGGGATGCCATTAAAGTTCATGTGTATGTAAAGGCAGGTGTCACAATACTTTTGGTGACATAGTGTATATACTGTATATTAACCTAAATATTGTGCTGAACATCAAAGGGCTTCCACAATCACCTTGGGTTGCGGTAGAAATAAGTGAATGTTTACAAATCAAATGCGTTTTGGGGACTGTAATACCATTATCAGGATTAAAATGCTACAGAAAAAAGAAAATACATAATAACAATTTCTATTATATACTGTACATCATTGCAACACATAATCTGGAAAGTCAAAGAACAAGGAGAAATACCAGTAAGGGCATAGTAAAAGTCTAATGATAATAAATCAATAGTATTAGTATTCATAAATATGGTAATAAAAGTGAGAATCATAGGAAATAATAGTAAAATGACAGAGTTCTTACTCATAATAATAACAATTAAAAAATAATAATAATATTAACAGTATTAGCAGCGTTTGGTAATAAGGGTGAAATATGATCAATAATTAACATCTCTGCAGCAGAGAATGACATTTTCTGAACCGAATTTGGGGCCCCGTATCTCGGGGCCACTTGGTGCTAGGAACCCCACATTTGGTGTGCAAGCCCAGTGGAACCAGCACTAGAACTTATCCAAAGCTGGGATTCCTAGCACCAAGTGGCCCCGAGATACGGAGCCCTAAATTTGGTTCGGAAAATGTCATTCTCTGCTGCAGAAAAGTGCTTGACATTTTCCGAATTTGCACACCAAATTTGGGATTCCTAGCACCAAGTGGCCCTGAGATACGGGGCCCCAAAGATCGAAAACTGTGTCCATCTGCAGCAATTTCAGGACCCTTTGGGTCCAGAGACCCCAAATTTTGGCTGCAGCTAGGGGGCATCTAGGAACCCTTAACTACCAAGTTTGAAGTTCGAAAGACCTATGGCTGCAAATGGGCACAGTGAGGCTGCAAATGGGCACAGTGAGGCTGCAAATGGGCATTGTTGACCCTCTTTTCCACTTACAGTAGCTGCGCATTTCTCACCCTAGGCTTATACTCGAGTCAATTCGTTTTCCCAGTTTTTTGTGGTAAAATTAGGTGCCTTGGCTTATACTCGAGTATATATGGTAATAGTGTAATAATAGTATAAAATGAACAGTAATAGCATATAACAATATAATAGTATAAAATGAACAAAAAAAATTTAACATATAAATAAAAAACTATAAAACGACCTTCAATAATGCAGTCTCCAGATGCTTAAAATATTGACATGATATATGGCTCAAAATGTATATTCATTTAGGGTTTATAAATAAATAGTTGTCATAAAATGAAATACTGTAATTAGATAAATAAAAATAATAATTCTGCTCCAGTTCAAAATTTGTATTTGTTACTGTGCCAATGTTGATTTTTGTTTGGTGAAACCCTTGTTGGCAGGACAGGCAGTGAGGGTAGATCTCAGGCTACTTTCACACTGGGGCGGTGAGGGCGTCGGCTAGTTTTAGCGGCGCTTTTCAGCTGCTAGCAGGGTGCTTTTAACCCCCACTAGCGGCTGCAGAAGGGGTTAATAGCGCCCGTGTAGCACCACTGCTGAAGCGCTTTGCAGGCACTTTGGCAACAGTGCCCATTCATTTCAATGATGCTGCTTGCAGGACTTTTTGTAATGTCCTGCAAGCGCACCGCTCCAGTGTGAGAGCCCTCAGGCTTTCACACTGGAGTGACAGGAGAAGCGCTTTGCAGGCGCTGTTTTTAGCGCTAAAACGCCTGTAACACAGCTCAGTGTGAAAGTGGCCTAATGGAGCCCCAGATACCAACCTGACAGGAGTTTTAACACTTCCCCACTGAATCCAAAACTAGAACATTTTTTAGCTTCACATACAGGTGTTTCTGGTGGAGGGCACTGGTAATGTTCCAGCATACAAAGACTTTTTAGACAATGTGTACTTCCAACCTTGTAATTTTGGAAAGGTCCTTTCCTGTTCCACCATGACTGTGTCCCTATGCACATAGCCAGCTCCATAAAGACATGGTTGGAAGAGTTTGGTGTGGAGGAACTCAAGTGGACTGCAGTGCCCTGGCCTCAGCCCTATTTAATATCTTTATATACCAAGGTCTTCTTATTAAACATCAGTACCTGACCTCATAAAATATTGGCTGAATGGGCACAAATTCCCACAGACACACTGTAAATTCTTGAGGAAAGACTTCCCAGGAAAGCAGAGACTGTTAAAGCTGCAAAGTAGGTGCAACTCCATATTAGGGGCGGACTGACCATTGAGCCACTCGGGCACTGCCCAAGGGCCCTGGGCCACTAGGGGGCCCCATCAGGGTTGCCAGCCTCAGTAAAACCAGGGACAGTATGTATAAATCTGTGTTTTTTTTTTACATCTGTCTGTGTATACTGTGTGTACATGTATGTGTATACTGTGTGATTGTATACTGTGTGTGTGTATACTGTGTGGCCCCATAATCTCTGATTGCCTGGGGGCCCCATAATCTCCTTTTGCCCAGGGGCCCCATGAGTTATCAGTCCTCCCCTGCTCCATATTAATAGGTTTGGAATGGGATGTCCAGCAAGATCATATAGTTATAATGGTCTCCTAGCCACAGACATTTGGTCATATAGTGTATTCTGGACTTGGGACTATTTTCAGCATAATGCAACTTTATTATTTGTGTTACACATGGACATTTTTTGCTAGTAAAAGTATCAGCACTACTTCCAGCATGAGAGTATTCATTGCATATTTTCTAAGCCTAAACTCCATATAATTCCCCTTTTACCTCCACTTGAAGTTATTCCAAGTAGACTCAACAAAGGAGCAGCACCAAGAGTTGTGGCAGGGCCTACACTTATATGAAGTTCTCTATTAGTGGCTGGACTGTTGAACACAGCAGGCACATATCAGGATTATGAAATATTGGGTTTATATATTCTTTAAGTCCCAACTTTCATAACCCCTCTAGGGGCCGTTGGTTTGTAGGCAGGTGCAGTCTGTAATCCCCACTGTAAGTGGCACTCAACCGAAGCGGCAATGCAGAAGAGGAAGGAAGCTGTGAGAAATTTGGTTCCTCTATAATTTTCTCAGTCACAGGGAGACAGCTAGTGATTGGATACTGGCGTCCCATGTGACCTTGGTGGCCATCTTGGGTCAGGCAAAGTCTATTTAGGAAATTGGAGAGAGGGGAGAAGCACTCAGGTTGCCACTTCGGTAAATACGAGAGAAAAAGGGGGGCTACTAGATAGTAACCAAATAATCGGACTTCATAGGATTCCACCTCCCAGGTTTGGGCATGTTTTATGTGAGTGGCTAGCGTAGGGACAGGTTACCAGTCTGGTTAATAATTACCATTACACTCTTTTGAATATATATATATATATCTATATATATATAGATATATCTATATCTATATATATATAGATATATCTATATATATATAGATATATCTATATATATATCTATATATATATATACTGTATTTAATATATATATATATATATATATATATATATATATATATATATACTGTATATATATATATATATATACTGTATAAATATATATATATATATATATATATATATATATATATATATATATATATATATACTGTACATAAATCTTTTCTGTATTTTGTGATGTTAGATTAAATGTATTAATGCCCATTTTTACGCTTATGTCAACAACCAGCCCATGCAATAGGCCAGATCCCTTATAGCAGATAAGTAGTAGACGGTCCCATCTGCTAAGGATTTGGCCCCATGCCAATTTCTGCCTGCCACGCCTGATCTGCGCCTGTTTTGCCACCCAGGCTAATGTGACATCAGTCGAGCCTTATTCGTGTCTATCTGCAAGGCCCATCGCCCAGATACAGCGTCATTTAAATGAACTTGCTGGGTCGCTTCAGCAGACTTGCAATGATTTGTTTGTCTGTAACTGGAAGTAATTGAAAAGTCGAGCTTTTGAGCTTTAAGCTTCCTCTCCGGTCCCAGCTTGAACCCGTCTTGGTCACTATGCATTCAACCAAGTGCCTGTTTTTGTAAAGATCATTTGAATAATGGACCCCTGTAAGATATCAACATGTAACTCATTTAGCTGTCAAACATCTGAGCCGCACTCGTTCTGGCGACATTATGTTGTATATCTTACCCACAATCTGGCTTTCATTTGACTCACTTTTAAGGATAAACAGTGTGACAGGGGTTACCGCTGCCAGCCCTGGGTAAGCTTTTGCGATCTCAGCTAGGCCCGGGGCGCCATTTATTGCGGTAACACAATCCTCGGGTTCCCAAACCTACTCCACCAAACGTCCCCCCCGCCCCACTTTAACCAATACGAGATGTTTGGCTGCTCTTTAAAGATCAATAATGTTTACTGCATTCGATTCAAGCTGTCTAAACAGCCATTGAAAAGTTTTTTTTTGTTTTTTTGTTTTTTAACTACAGAGAAAGAAAGGCAGAAAAGCCAAAGTGAATACAGCCTTTACAGTGAAGAGACAGGATGAGTTTATCTTCTGGTCAGCGTAATTAAAAGACTTGTACGTGTATTCTACATAACAAAGCCAGAGTACAGGCTGATTGATAAATGCCTAAACAATATATATAAGCCTTTTACCATTTAAATGGCGATTCATTAAGTGAGGCTTTTAAATGAAGAGAGAGAACGTTATATTATCTCTGCATTGTGGAGCGTTTAATGCAAGCACTTTTTTTTTTTTTTTTACCCTGAGTGTTTGGCCTGGTAATCCCTGCACCCACCAGCTTTTCTAGGGCTGTCTAAGAATATTTATTATGTCTCTGAACAGTCCTTCAGGATGCACATGTGGTTCTCATTGACTTTATATGATTGCATTTTTATGAATGATACATGTTACTTCTCATTTGTTATGTCCCTGCTGTTCCTACTCTGTGATTATAGACTACCAGGAATTTGTTCAAATATAAAGTTTGCATTTATCAGGCAGATATTAGGCCTGGCTTTGTTTTAGAGATCTCTTGCTTTAAAGGGAATTTATCATGGGTTGTTAAAGGGGTTGTAAACCCTTGTGTTTTTTCACCTTAATGCATTCTATGCATTAAGGTGAAATAATACCTTGCAGTCACCGGCCCCCTAACACCCCCCCCCCGTTTTACTTACCTGAGCCCTGATTTTCCATTGGCCCGCTCCCCGCCGCCCCTCTCTCCTGGCTCTTGATTGGATAGATTGATAGCAGCGCAGCCATTGGCTCCCGCTGCTCTCAATCAAATCCAATGACGTGGGCGCCGGGGGGCGGAGCCGAGTCCTGCATCTGGCCTCTATGTACGCCAAATGCTGGACTCGGGAGCTTGTCCACAAGGTAACCCCCTCGGGAGAGCGCTTCTCCAAGGGGGTTATCTAATGTGAGGAGCCGCAAGATGTCCCGCGATGTCGCCCCCCCACCCCCAAGGCCGATCCTTCCATCGAATCGTGTGCAGGCGCAGCCATTGTAACTAAGGGAAACCGGCAATGGAGCCTTGCAGCTTCACTGACGGTTTCCTACTGCGCATTGCAGCTTGTCTTTTGGGACACACACAGGTCCCAGAAGATAGCGGGGGGGGGGGGGGGCTCGCCGTGCTGGCTGGCTGGAACGGAAGTACACTTAATACTTCACAAAAGGTACTAAAGAAAAAAAAATATTAGAAATATCCAAAAACGAGGGGTAGTCTTTAGTTTATGACCACCTTTCAAAAGTGGGTGGAACTCCGCATTAAAGTAAAATTAAACCCTAAATAAATGGTATATGGTTTGTAAAAGACTATCTATCATACACAATTGCCTTTTTTTTTTTTTGTGGAAAAAAAATGTAATAATTGTATCAAATACTTACAATAATTTTCCTTTCCTGGCACTAATCCATGGCAGCATACATATGGTAGTATATTATTATAATTATACAGGATTTATATAGCGCCAACAGTTTGCGCAGCGCTTTACAACATGAGGGCAGACAGTACAGTTACAATACAAATCAATACAGGAGGGATCAGAGGGCCCTGCTCGCTAGAGCTCACAATCTAGAAGAGAGGGTATACTGCCATGTTGATCATTTCTGCTCTTTTCATCCATTGTGACATTTTAGTGCTGCTGATTTCCTGCAGACACTTCGGGGAAGATTTACTAAAACTGGTGCACACCAAATCTGGTGCAGCTGTGCATAGTAACCAATCAGCTTATAACTTTAGATTGTTTAATTTAGCTTTGACTGTAAGCTCTGGTTCACATCGGCGCAATTTGACATGTCAAATCGCATGCCAAATCGCAGCCTATTGCCGGCAATGGCACTGTCCCAATTGGTGCGATGCCAACTTTACGGCCCATTTCCAAAAGTAGTTCCTGGAGACGATTTCAATAGACATCTGTGCATGAACCCGCACAGATGTCTTTCAAGTTGCCCCCTGAAGTCGGACTGAAATGCGGCTTTGAAATCATGCGAGTTCAGATGAGTTCAGACGCTCTCCATCCAATCTGACAGAGCTTAAGATATTTTGCAAAGAAGAATGGGCAAAAATGTCACTCTCTAGATATGCAAAGCTGGTAGAGACATCCCCAAAAAGACTTACAGCTGTAATTGCAGAGAAAGGTGGTTCTACAAAGTATTGACTCAGGGGGGCTGAATACAAATGTACCCCACACTATTCACATATTTATTTTAAAAACTTCTGAAAACCATTGATCATTTTCCTTCCACTTCACAATTATGTGCCACTTTGTGTTGGTCTATCACATAAAATCCCAATAAAATACATTTACGATTTTGTTTGTAGCATGAGAAAATGTGGAAAATTTCAAGGGGTATTTTTCAAGGCACTGTATGTGTTGTAGTGACAATATTTCTACCTGACATAGCTGGAATTCTACCATTACGAATTATCATGTTTGTGTTTTATTTATATTGTAAAACATATTAAGCATATTAAAGTAGAAAATTATTTTTGAAGTGACATTAACATGTTAAAGCTTCTATAAGATTTTAGTGATTGGGTTAACATCTTTAAGATTTGTGATTGCAATCAGCATAGATAATCTTATCAATAAGTGTTACAGTTGATCTAAACTCAAAAAGTGATTTAATTTACTTGTAAAGTAAACTTGGGCAGGCCATAGACTGTGCAAGTTTATTTTCTGCAACCACGGGTCACAATTCCCCCATCAACACGGACAGGGGGTGGGGAAAGCTGTCCCCGCTAGGAGAAGACAGTGATTATTGCTAGTGGCAATAGCAGCCGCTAGCTACATTTGCAAGTAAATTCGGCAGGCTGGCCTTACCCAAGTTGATCGATCGATCAACTTGGTACATTAATCCTGTCTATACACAGTTTGAATCTCGGTTGGTTCCTGCTGAACCAGCCAAGATTCAAACTGTCTGTGGCCAGCCTTTAAATATAAAACGGCATGCAAATAGAAACATAAGTTGTTTAGACAATTAGGAGGACCTGGGAATTTTGGTAAGGATATATTGCTAGTGGGAGCCCTGAGTGACATAACATTTATAGGCTTGATTTAGGATTTGAGAGCAACAAGGCAAAAATGATATATCAGTGTACCTCCCAACTTTCTGAGATCAGTAAGTGGGACACCTGTTATGATACGGTATGTAGGCAAAGGACGTAACTCCAGCACGCCCCCCAGATATACGCAGACTATTAAGAATGAATACTCATAAAATGACTGGGTAATCCCATAAATGCTTTTTCAACCACTAAATTTCCTTTATACCATCTTTTTTAAAATATCAAACAGATTTATATAGCGTTTGGATGAAAAGTTTCACAAAAAGTATTACATTTTCACTAGTAAATAGTACATCTTTTTCAGAGAACTTTACATAAGACCAAAAAGAAAAAAAAGAATAAAGGGGGACAGAGGAATCAATTCTATATGAGGGATAGTTGAGATCTACGATATCAGCCTTATGTTGGTCATACACACCTCGAATTTAGGCCATGTCTGTCTGAATCCAAAATTTAAACCATGGGTGGCTCTGTCGGCACCACCTGACTCAACAAGCTTCAGTCTGAAAATCGAAGGAGCCAATTTCCCATCCAAACAGAAACTTCAGCCAATCAAATGTAGTTACTATTCAGGTATTCTGACAACCGTGGTAGTCAGAATACAATAGCTGGCAGGTGAGAGTCCCCTGTTTATGCCCCCTTTCACACGGACGTTCCGATCAACCCGAATGTCAGCTTTTCCGGCGGACATGATTGGAACCCCTATTCTTCTCTATGGAGCGGCATGTGTAAATGGACATGTGTCTGTTTACAGCTGCCTACACCCAATCCGCTCCCCCAAAAACAGACGGATGAGGGTACGTTCGCCATCTGTCCGGCAGATGCGATGGCAGTCGGGTATAAATGGAGCAAACGGATCACCGCCACAGTCCACCCCGTGTGAAAGGGGCCTATTGTCGATACAGGAATCTATGTATTTCTCTTTGGACTTAATCAGTCCACAGCGCTGAAAGAGAAAAATCTTAACACGCATGGCTAGCTTTAGAGTACCTATGCTGGTTATCTGCATTGATACTTTTTTTGCATTCTTTATTTATAGCTTTTTTCTTTTATTGAGAATTTTTTTGAGAATAGCTAAGGCACATCAAAGAATAGTCGGCAATAGATTTCCAGTTGTGAGGGAAGAAAAAAGTCCGAACAGCCGCACACCAGGAGAATATAATCCAACGATTGGATATATAATCGTTGGATTATATTCTCCTGGTGTGCGGCTGTCCGGACATTTTTCTTCCCTCACAACATGGATTAGCATTAGCCAGCACCTGGGGCTTTTCAACTCTGGAGAGCAACATTCAGTTTATACCTGGTTTGGATACAACCTGGTGCGGGGAAAACGCTTGTGCTGCAGTTGCATCCCGGATTATTGCTACAATAGATTTCCAGTTGTGATCATACTATAGGGAAGTACATAGGTTTATGTACAAATATAAAAGGAGTAAATGAAGGTAGGCTTGAACGCTAAATATTTGAATAAAGAAATGCTGGGTAGGTGCAATATAAATGTCCAAGGGCCCCACATAATAAGGATAGAATTCTACTTCCTGCATGATAAATTAATACTTTTTCGAGACTGACAAACATGCTGTCAGATAAAAAAAAAGTCCAGGGTAGAAGATGAAGTCAGGCAAGAATCACCGAGCTGCAAATTTGAGGTTTTATTGTAATTGTTTTTATTGTCCCTCACACAATGTGGATTATCATCGTCCACTTGAAATTCTCTTCTCTTTTAGGGTTGACCTCACCATTGATAAGCATTTGAAATCCTGATTTTCTGTTTGTAGGCCATTGTTTGTTAAATTAGGAGGTATAAAGGTCTCAAATGTGGCCGCTGGTATCAACAAAGAGCCAAATGCAATGTTCAGTATATGTAATGCTAGAGATGATTGTCAGAGATTGTAGACATACTAGAGGAAATGATAATCAGAGACTGGAGACATGTTGTGAGACTGGGAACATGCTAGATAAGGCTAGTAGAGAGATGACTGCTTTTACAGCTTTGGAAATCAATGCTGTTTCTTCCACTACAGATTGCTGGAGTTCAAGGGCCGCACACCAAGAACTTAAGGGTCACATGTGGCCATTTGGCCCAAGATGGGCAAGAGGGGCGTAGGCAGCTACAGTGACTCAGTAGAGGTTTGGCTGGCCCAGAGTCATTATACAGGATTACCGGCTCTGTTTTTCGGTACCAGGATTATGCACAAGTAGCCAACCATGGTGACTCAGTGGGTTTTCCCATGTTGCAGAATTTATATAACTATTGCTGCTCACAAAGCACAGGAGTGAAATCTATCAGGTAAGCATTTATATATGATAGTAAATCAAACCTCTCTGGATGGCTGCGATTGCCATGGGTACGACCACAGACATGAAGGGTGCTAGTGGTGCACATGTGCAGTAAGTGAAAGATATGGTCCAGACATACAATAAAAAAAACAGTGCTCACATTGTGGTCTCAGTGACACCAGGTGAGGAAATTGGAAAATTGGTACTCAGGCTCCAATCGTCCTCTAATTACTCATGCTGGTTATAAACAAATAAAGGGAGCCGGCAACTCGAAGCATCCGAAGAATCCATGTTGAGATCTTTTTTTGCCACATGGTTATAACAGAGAAAAACATCTTACGTGTTTCAGCCAATGGTCTTAGTCCTAGCTATAACTAAGGACATGGGCCGAAATGTGTAAGCTGTTTTTATCTGCTATCACCTTGTAGCAAATAAAGATCTCAACATCGAGTTGCCGGCTTCAAATACTTGTTTATGGTCAAGACGTGTTTGTGTGAATGTTGTGCATTGCCTGGTAGGACCACACACTGAAGATCTCGAGAACAAGGCTGAAGGTAACTATTTTGTTATGTAGATTACGGAGAAAGGGGGAGGAGGGAAGCAGCAAAGGACAATTTTAAACCCAAAGATGATGTGCTTACACTGGTTTTCCCTTTTCAGGCTTTCTTCCCTTTATTTGCACCTGTGAATAACACACTTTCTCTCCCTGGGTGGCTACACTCACTTCTCCACTGTCAAGAGAACCATGGTTGCCACAGGAGGCTGCTCAGTGGATTTAGACTACAAACACATCTTCCTTTCTTTTTTTGTTTCAATATATTTTATTTTCAAGAACAAATGAAAGACATCAGTAAACAAAGATATAATGAGGGTCTTTAGCCCTGAGTCGACCAACAAGGCCGTATGTAGAACAGATAAGTACAGAATGGTCTTACAATCATTTTACACACATGTCAAACAAAGCCTACAATGTGAATCGATCTGGGTGACCAAATATCCAATGTGCTCCTAGTGTCCAGCAAATATTGACACAGGCTTATGGAATGGTAAGGGTGGTAAGGGTGGAGGGAGGGGAAGGCACCGCCACCCCAATAGGGATCATACTGTGGCAGAGCAAGCGATCCAAGATTACACTTGCCATCTTTTCCTGGTTCATAATCCAGGATATCTTTCTTTTAGCTAGGAGTGTTGAGACAGATGGTTGTTTCCAAGCTTTGGCCAGTGTAAGCTTGGCTCCTAGGATGATAAAGTAAATGAGGCGTTGTGTATTCTTGGAGGCCTCCTTCACTGGGAAGTTAAGGAGCACTATGAGGGGGGACATCTGGACATCTTACTTTCTTTATCTCCAGTACATAATGGTGTGACAGAATTGGAAACAAAATTGGACGGTCTGGAAAGAAGGTAACACTATTTGTGACAAGGATGCGATATTCCTGGCAAGATCAACCATTGATTCTGTATTTGCTGAAGATATTCTTAGACTGAAAAAAAGAAAACTAAGACAGCCACTATATCTAAGGACAGGTAAACTGCAGCATATTCAGATTTTCTTGGATTTAGATATTTTGTGAAAACTCAGGTTCATTTTAAGTACACTATATTACCAAAAGTATTGGGATGCCTTTACACGCACATGACCTTTAATGGCATCTCAGTCTTAGTCCGAAGGGTTCAATATTGAAAGGCCCACCCTTTGCATCTATAACAGCTTCAACTCTTCTGGCAAGGCTGTCCACAAGGTTTAAAAGTGTGTCTATGGGGATGTTTGACCGTTTTTACAGAAGCTCATCAATGTCTTTATGGACCTTGCTTCATGCACTGGTATGCAGTCATGTTGGCACAAGAAGGGGCAAACCCCAAACTTTTCCCACAAATTTGGGAGTATGAAATTGTCCAAAATGTCTTGGTATGCTGACGCCTTAAGCGTTCCCTTCACTGGAACTAAGGAGCCAAACCCAACCCCTGAAAAACAACCCCACACCATAATCCCCCCTCCACCAAGTGCACAAAGCAAGGTCCATAAAGACACGGATGAGTGAGCTTGGGGTGGAGGAACTTGACTGGCCTGCACAGTGTCCTGACCTCAACCCGATAGAACATCTTTGGGATGAATTAGAGCGGAGACTGCGAGCCAGGACTTCTTGTCCAACATCAGTGCAAACATTCCCATATACACACTCCAAAACCTTGTGGACAGCCTTTCCAAAAGAGGTGAAACTGTTATAGCTGCAAAAGGTTGGCCAACTCAATATTGAACCCTACGGACGAAGACTGAGATGCCATTAAAGTTCATGTGCGTGTAAAGGCAGGCGTCCCAATACTTTTGGTAATATAGTGTATATGCCACACTGATAGAGGCCTATTCATTCCAACATTAGCATTGGTGATGTTGAAGGAGAGTAGCCTGGGGAGGGTTGTAAATGTATCTCTCATGCTTCCCTTCTTTCATTCATTCAGTAAGCTGAGAATAACAAGTCCAGGAAAATACAAAAGATGCAAATCAAACCCTAAAAAAGGGAAATGTGTCTCTAACTGAAAAAAGTTAATTCAGCCAACTGGTTCACATCACCAAATGAACTTATTGTCAGCCATTCATACAAGTGTTTGAGATCTCACCTCTGTTCTGGAAGTGAAACGGTATTTGCATTTTATATTCTTCACCTTTTGTAGTAATGCGCACTTCCAAGAACACTTTCACCAAGGTCATAAAGACATTTACCTGTACAGCAGTGTCTCTTCGAATAAAGGCATTCTGTCTATCACCTGACTTTCATTGATTATTTTAAGGTATAAATATGTAAAACAAAGTAGAATTATTTGAAAAAGTTCCAAAGAATGAAGAAACAAGCACAATTTACAGTACCAATCAAAAGGGACTGTGACCATACGAATTGTATGTATAAATACACATTAATGTAAATTTTAGGAACCATTTGTAATATTTTTAAATCTGCAGCTTTTATAAATCACTTTTCATTTTCCATACATGTTAAAAGCTGCATTTGTTTTAAAAAAATGTACATAAAATCTCCAAGCAATTATATATTTTCTGAAAGCATGGGCCCTGTAGAATAAAATAGTGATGCTTGCATTTTTTTATGTTGCATATTTGTAACTGTTTATACAATCTATATGTTCAGGAAAATATTTGCTAAAAGGAATTTAAGTGCCCATACATTAATACCCAATTTTTGAGTAAAATATAAAAAGATGGGGTTGCATCGAGTAATTACATACCAAACATGTCAAGCCTTCATAGTCCCATAAAAGTCCCAGTTTTACTGGATAGCCAGGAGACGGCTGCTGCTGTCATGAACTTGTTTTAACTCCTTGAGTTCCAGGACATTTATAAATGAACTTAGGATGGAAAGTGGTTAACATGGTAATCCTGCCATGAAGGTTGTTGTTTAGGTACTTCTTATTAATAAAGGGTCTCCTAGTTGTGCTCCTGCATAGATCTCCTGTCACAAGGGCTTCCAATGGGGACTACCAGGCATAGTTTACTGAGAAAACTCACCCAAGCTCTACCGCTATATAGTATAGTTGGTGTGTAGATTAGTCGGTGCTCTGGCTAATTAAGCTCACAAAAGATCCATAGAAAGTACAAGCCGGCAACTCGACAGCTTCTCCATAGAAAATATTGAGTTAAGCACTTCAGCCCCAGAAGATTTGGCTGCTGAATGACCGAACGATGGCTCGCCGGATCGTGCTGACCTGCCACAGTAAAATGACGGCAGCTGGTCGGCAAGTGGTTAAGTATTACAGCGATAACATCATCCAAAAAACTGATGCTTTTCGGCCTTAGGTCTTCATCAAAAGCAAGCTTCTGATGAAGGCCTACGGCCGAAACGCGTCGGCATTTTTGGATGATGTTATTGCTGTAATGCTTAAATAAATATTTTCTATGGAGAAGCTGTCGAGTTGCCAGGCTGTACTTTCTATGGAGAGTTTACTGTTGTCCTTCTCAGGAAACCCACTCTATGCGGCCATCGCTGGAGTGCGTGTTGACTAAAAAGTGGCTGAAAAGTATCTGCATGAGATCAGATGTAACATATGAAGGGATGGCAATTGTTTATGATACATGGTGGTTTAGCAAACTAATGTTATTCGGTTAGGGTTTACATTTACTTGTGAGTCTGTCGCCTGTGAGGAAATTGTGGGTTGTATATCTTATAAATACACATGTAGTTGCAGTAAGCGTGAAAAATCACATAACTGCAAGTAACGAGGCCTCGCTCCATAGAGCTTACAGTCTTGTACTTGTAATTAGAGTCAATTAGCACCGGTTTAGTAAGACTAAGAAACAGCCCACAAGGGTGATCCCCTCACAGACAGCCCTGAGGTCATATGTTATTTCCTCTCTGGCTGCAGCCCATGCACATCATCAATGTAGTCTTTACAGTCATCCAGTGTGCACATGGGAAGTTGTATGTTTTTCAGCATTTAGCAACCTCAGCTTTTTAAAGCCGCCTTTCTCAACCTTTTGACCCCTGAGGAACAATTGAAAAATGTTTAGGTCTTGGGGAACCTTTGCCGAAAATGATTATATCTAGAGTTCATGGTACATTGGCATGATTATTAGGTTGAGGAAGGTTTTAAAGAAAAGAATAACTAATGGTAAACCTCAAACTGTTATTAGCAAAAATTAAAATAACACTAATAAAAGGGAATAACGCCAACATAAGTGGTCAGTGTAGAAGAAACAACTTGCGTTGGTGGTTAATGGAAAATGACCTCCTTGTATTGGTTGTCAGTGTAGGTGGGAGATCAGTTTGCCATTGCTCACTAGTGCTCATGGAACCCCTAGCTAGCTTAGGAAGAACATCCACAAAACCCCGGTCAAAAAACACTGCCCTACGGCAACTCTGTCACTTGCAAAAGAAGACGCTTTATATATTCAACAGAAACATCACATCCAACACATTTTTTGGTGTTTTAGATGGCTACATTATGGATCTATCCTACCAATGGTCCCTATGTCACTTCAAGACACATTAGTAATGTAAGAGCCAGCAGGAGGAATCACAGCGCATGGCGGGGATCAAAATCTGACACTCCCGGGAAAGTGCGTTGGCAGTGAAACCTCTGCCGAAGGCTGGAGCTCTTGAACAGAGCGAAGTGAGGGCAAGCTCCCTGGTAAGTATAAGGAGTTTTCCTTTGCAGGGAGATTTTACTATATATATATTTTCAAGCGACTTGCATTGTGCCCATGCAAATTAAAATTGAACAATAGGGCAGTATTTCCAATTGTGTTGAGAAATGCTATGCTTGAATTCTATAATTCATATTGAATTAGCATTATATTTCTGAAGGTATTCTTTGTTAGGAGCCACTTTTGGGTTTTGTGCCCAATAAAGTATAACTCACATATGTTCATTTTGTCTTTAAGTTGATTTAAATATTATTTTAAAGAAACACTGTAACCAAGTTTAAAGCACAGATAAATTCAGTTTTTATATACAAGCCCTTTCCAATTTTCAGTAAAAAAAAACTTGGTCATTGTCTTGCAATGTGCCTGCAAAGTTGCTAGGGAACTTGACTACTCCAGAGAGAGTCAATTTCCTAGTTCAATCAAAGCTCCCCCCTCCCTGACATCATACACAAGATGGCAGTGCAAAGCACCATTTCCATTGTGTTTTTGCTCAGATACAGGGGGTGGTCTATGGAGAAATTTCAGATCATAATAATCAGGTACAGAAATCAAACAAGACATATACAGTATCTCACAAAAGTGAGTACACCCCTCACATTTTTGTAAATATGTTATTATATCTTTTCATGTGACAACACTGAAGAAATGACACTTTGCTACAATGTAAAGTAGTGAGTGTACAGCTTGTATAACAGTGTAAATTTGCTGCCCCCTCAAAATAACTCAACACACAGCCATTAATGTCTAAACCACTGGCAACAAAAGTGAGTACACCCCTAAGTAAAAATGTCCAAATTGGGCCAAATTAGCCATTTTCCCTCCCCGATGTCATGTGACTCGTTAGTGTTACAAGGTCTCCGGTGTGAATGGGGAGCAGGTGTGTTAAATTTGATGTTATCGCTCTCACTCTCTCATACTGGTCACTGGAAGTTCAACATGGCACCTCATGGCAAAGAACTCTCTGAGGATCTGAAAAAAAGAATTGTTGTTCTACATAGAGATGGCCTAGGCCAGGGATAAGCAATTAGCGGACCTCCAGCTGTTGCAGAACTACAAGCTCCATGAGGCATAGCAAGGCTCTGACAGCCACAAGCATGACAGCCAGGGACAGAGGCATGATGGGACTTGCAGTTTTGCAACAGCTGGAGGTTCGCTAATTGCCTATCCCTGGCCTAGGCTATAGAAGATTGCTAAGACCCAGAAACTGAGCTTCAGCACGGTGGCCAAGACCATACAGCGGTTTAACAGGACAGGTTCCACTCAGAACAGGCCTCGCCATGGTCGACCAAAGAAGTTGAGTGCACGTGCTCAGCATCATATCCAGGGGTTGTTTTTGGGAAATAGATGTATGAGTACTGCCAGCATTGCTGCAGAGGTTGAAGGGGTGGGGGGGGTCAGCCTGTCAGTGCTCAGACCATACGCCGCACACTGCATCAAATTGGTCTGCATGGCTGTCGTCCCAGGAGGAATCTTCTTCTAAAGATGACGCGCAAGAAAGCCCGCAAACAGTTTGCTGAAGACAAGCAAACCAAGGACAAGGATTACTGGAACCATGTCCTGTGGTCTGATGAGACCAAGATAAACTTATTTGGTTCAGAAGGTGTCAAGTGTGTGTCGCAGCAACAGTGTGTCTTGCCTACAGTCAAGCATGGTGGTGGGAGTGTCATGGTCTGGGGCTGCATGAGTGCTGCCGGAACTGGAGAGCTACAGTTCATTGAGGGAACCATGAACGTCAACATGTACTGTGACATACTGAAGCAGAGAGAAGATTTTTTGGAGATGTGGGACTTTATGGGTGCATTACAACGCAAAAATTACTCAAGAATATATGTAAAAATATATACAGAATTTATTATAAAATGAACAATGTCATAAAACCGATGCATACAATACAGTCATAGCCATAGGTGTGCGCAAAAATCCTATTATTGACAACGATTTACTGTAATCGTATTCCTGTTTCCATCACGTTCATGTTTTCTACATGTTTCGCCGCATGGCTTCCTCAGGAAAGAATGTGAAGATTTATTTATTAAATATAGAAACCTAAAACCAATCAACTTTAAATGTGCACAAAAAAAGAACAAGAAACATAGAATTAGTACACAAAGAGTAAACAAGTCATGTATATATATATATATATATATAGACACATATGGCTACAGTTGAACACACGGCAAGCAACACCAAATAAAGGTTATGTTCCTACCTCATTGCCTGAGTATGGGAACCTAGATGAAATTTAAAATGTGAATAGGGAGTGGGATCCCGTAATGCAATGCATCCGCACAGCCAAAAACCACCCAGAAGCTGCCGGGTATCCCGTAGGGAGGGGTGTGACGCGTTATATTCAAAAAGCAGTTGCGAAGATGACCTGCCAATATAAACATACGATAGTCACATCAAAATGGACTGGGTAGGGGTGAAAAATGAGAATTCATAGCAGACTTATAAATAAAGAACTCAACTCACTCAAACCCAGCTTCTCATCAAGAATAGTATAAACTGGAAGCATTGATTGCTGACAAAAGACACCAAATGCCTAGTGGTTTAGATGACCATTACATAAATCTATGGATACATAAAAGCAAAAAGATAAATCCTATCAAGGTGCTTAACTTAAATCTCAAATAAACTTACCTCAATTTTGAGTCAATGAAGCCCACCAATGGGTCAATCTATATACCAACCAGCAAAGCAAGAGAGACAAAGGAAAAGCCCCTCAGCGCAAACAATGTCTACATCTGTTGAAGATAAACAAAGCAAGGGTATTACACAACTAAATACTTATCCAGGCCAAACATATACCTGTTATCCTGTCACAATCAGCATAAGGCTCCCAGGGATCCCAACAAAATGGCTACTGCCACGTGGGTCCTTAAATACCCCTCCCCGTTGTGTCAAAACACAGCTCATTGTCAATAATAGGATGTTTGGGCACACCTATGGCTATGACTGTATTGTATGCATCGGTTTTATGACACTGTTCATTTTATAATAAATTCTGTATATATTTTTACATATGTTCTCGAGTAATTTTTTGTGTTGTAATGCACCCATAAAGGCCCACATCTCCAAAAAATCTCTAAAGGGATGTTGGTGCCATATTGTTTGTAGATTTTGATGCTCGTCTCTGTCCATATACTCGACCATACTAAAGCAGAGCATGATCCCCTCCCTTCGGAGACTGGGTCGCAGGGCAGTATTCCAACATGATAACGACCCCAAACACACCTCCAAGACGACCACTGCCTTGGTGATAGACTGGCCACTCACGTCTCCAGACCTAAACCCTATTGAGCTGTGTGGCATCCTTAAATGGAAGGTGGATGATCGCAAGGTCTCTAACATCCAACAGCTCCGTGATGTCATCATGGAGGAGTGGAAGAGGACTCCAGTGGCAACCTGTGAAGCTCTGGTGAACTCCATGCCCAAAAGGGTTAAGGTAGTGCTGGAAAATAATGGTGGCCACACAAAATATTGACACTTTGGACCCAATTTAGATATTTTCACTTAGGGGTGTACTCACTTTTGTTGGCAGCGGTTTAGACATTAATGGCTGTGTGTTGAGTTATTTTGAGGGGACAGCAAATTTACTTGTTTTAAGGAGAAAAAAATTGGGACAGGGTCTCCTTCCCAATCCCAATCAAAGTCTAATACTTGTTCATCTTATCGTAGTCCTGTATATCTATGTATTGACTTGCAGCTGATTTATACTGAAAAATGCCATAAATATCTTTCTTCATTAGGCAAAAATGCTGCTTGCTTTTTGTTCTCCTACTCCAGTGTTCTGTGCTGACAGAGCTGAGTAACAGCCACACCCCTCATCCTAATTGTCTTTCAACAGACCTGCATTGCAGTAGCCCCTGTTCACATCCGGGAGATTTGACATGGTCAAATCGGAGCCTATTGACGGTGCTCTATCGAATAGTGCATTCCCGTCGGAAAATGCCCCTGACGATCTGCGCATGCGCAGGACGCAACGGCACTCCAGCTGATATATTGATCAGCTGACGTGACGTCTACACTGCGCATGCGCAGATCATCTGAGGCATTATCAGACGATCTGCAAAGGGAAAATGTAATCGTCAGATCCTGCCTGCCTCTCTGCTCATGAGGGAGAGTTGACCGATCACGTGACAGGCGGATTTTGGTGTGTTGCATGATTACATTCTCCCTTTGCAGGATCGTCGGATAATGCCTCTGACTATCTGCGCATGCGCAGTGTTGACATCACACCAGCTGATCAAGATATCAGCTGGAGTGATGTTGCGTACTGCGCATGCACAGATCATTGGAGGCACTATCCGACGGGATGGAATTTTTGATAAAACACCAGCAATAGGAGCGTCCCAATCGGTGCAACGCCAACTTTGCTGCACCGCAGCGATTTCCAAAAGTAGTTCCTGCACTACTTTTGGCGACTTCGGGGGCGATTTCAATAGACATGTGTGCATGAACCCGCACAGATGTCTTTGAAGTCGCCCCCGAAGCCCCCTACAATTATGCTTTAACCTCCCTGGCGGTTTTTACGAGTGTGGCTTGGGGTTAAATTTCAGCACCATTAGCGGTAACCCCAGGATTGCATTGCAGGATCCTGGTGCGGTATACTTACCTTGTCCCCAGGATCCTGCGATTTCCCCCCCGCTGTGTCTGCGGACTGTGTCCTCCGCCCCGATGTCCTGTATGCCGGGCTCCGTTCCCTGCGAGCGTTGCGATGCACGGGGGCGGAGCCTGGCGGCAAATTCAAAAAAGTGAAAAATCATAACACATACAGTACACTGTAATCTTACAGATTACATTACTGTATGAAATTATTTCACTTCCCTTTTGTCCCTAGTGCTTTGTCCAATGCCCTGCATGCACTTTTATATTATATATACTGTTCTTTCTGCCTGGAAACTGGAGATTGTCCATAGCAACCAAAAAGTGTCCCTTTACGTCAAAAGTGGTTTTGGACCAGCTAGAAAATTAGAACACTTGCAGAATTGAGCGATAGTGAATCGTGGGGAAATGTATTTTATAATTATTATATTATTATTTTTTATAATTATTTATAGTTATTTATTATATTATAATTTATGATTTTGTGTTTCAAACTTCATCATACCCGGGATATCTACTAGACTCTTGTTTGGACAGATTTAAGTGTGTTATTGCTAAGAATTACAGGCCTACAATATAAGACGCCAAATTTCTATGCAAAATTATTGTACCACTTTGAGACGCAAAAATCTGAAATAATCATACCGCCATTGAGGCTACGATATGTCCCGTTAAATTTTAAGCAGTCGCTGTTGTCACCACGGATCTTTTTTTTTTTTCCCTAAACATTTAGCACATTCTTTTCCTTTACCAATAAAATAAACAAATATGAAGGAGTGTAGCGGTGCGCTATATAACTGGAAGCCTCATTAGTCTGGTCTGAACTATCTCACAGCTTGGAAAGGGCCTAGGGATTAGTCCACTCTGTTTGATCTTATCTGCGAATGTCAAACACCCTTCTTGAATTATTCCCTTCTTCAAGTGACTTGTCAATGGGTAATACGGTAACACTTGGTTTTCAGTGTGGGTGGCTTTCCAGAGCAGTCTTCGGAGAATACAAAATACTTTTTAGGAAAAACACCAACAGTAGGAAGAATTTGAACTCCCTGTTACAATGAAAAATAGCAGCAATTGATTATTAGCGATTGATAGCAGGGAGCTAAACTGAATGTAATGGGGCGTACACACGGTCGGACTTTTCAGCTACAAAAGTCCGACAGCCTGTCCGACAGACTTTCGACGGACTTTCGACGGACTTGCGGCGGACTTTCTAACGAACAGACTTGCCTACACACGATCACACAAAAGTCCATTGAATTCTTACGTGATGACGTACACCGGACTAAAATAAGGAAGTTGATAGCCAGTAGCCAATAGCTGCCCTAGCGTGGGTTTTTGTCCGTCAGACTAGCATACAGACGAGCTGATTTTTCGACCGGACTCGAGTCCGTCGGAAAGATTTGAAGCATGTTTCAAATCTAAAGTCCGTCGGATTTGAGGCTGAAAAAGTCAGTTGAAAGTCCGGAGAAGCCCACACACGATCGGATTACCAGCCAGCTTTAGTCCGTCAGCGTCCGTTGGACTTTTGTAGACGAAAAGTCCGACCGTGTGTACGCGGCATAAGAATAACCATTTGGTTGAAACTTGTACTAAACTACTTTAGCTGGACCAGATGTAGCGGGTCTAATTGTAGACATGTAGTAGTTTGATAAGCAACACAGTTAAAAGAATATTGTACATTTATGTAGTTTACATTATTTAGATCACTGCATTTGCATTTTCAGATAAGCGCAGCTGAGTCAGACTAGACAGACTAAAACTGGCCATAGACATCAAAGAATGGTTGAACAGGTATGCACCTTCTGACTGTCTCATGATATGTCCAACCATTTAGGCAGTGGGGCAGGATGTGGGGGGCTTCTCAGGGATCAGGTAGCCCTGGCACCAGCTTATCTAGAGGATAGCTATAGCATTCAAAAACGTTTTTCTAACCTCCCAGATGACTTATGCCCCGTACACACGATCAGACTTTACGCCAACATAACCGTGGATTTTTGTTTCGAAGGTTGTTGGCTCAAACTTGTCTTGCATACACACGGTCACACAAATGTTGGCCAACAATTCCGAACATGAGAACGGGCTGACGTACAACACATCCGACGAGCCAAGAAAAAGGAAGTTCAATAGCCAGTGAGGCTCCTTCTGCTTGATTCCGAGCGTGCGTGAACTTTTGTGCGACGGACTTGTGTACACACGATCGGACTTTCCGACAACAAAGTTTTTGTTGGCGGAAAATTTGAGAACCTGCTATCAAACATTTGTTGGCGGAAAGTCCAACAGCAAATGTTCGATGGAGCATATACATGGTCGGAATTTCAACAGGCACACATCTAACATTTCCCGTCGGAAAATCCGACCGTGTGTACGAGGCATTAGAATGGCCATGCACTAAAAGAATTTTGTATAAAAAAACTTTAATTTTAGGACTGTTCATTCCATTTTGGAATCATTGGTTGGGTCAAATTGATGTTCATTTTTGACCACATGGAGGAGAAAATTTGAAGGAGTCGGATGAATACATTTTTCATTCCCATATTGAATGTTAAATGTTAAAAGCAAACAAATGTACTTTGAATTTTCACACCAACGTTGTTACGAATGTTTGTACAAACATTTGTTGAAAAATCGACTAGAGTATGGTCAACTTTAATATCCCAAAAATGGCTATACAGAATGGGCTAAACACAACTCATAGATATTAGAGATGTCACTAGAACCTTCAGGGCCCCAATGCAAGAAACCATGAAGGGCCCTCCTGACCACTGGGGCCCTTTTCATCGGTCCCAGGGCCCTTTCCTTTGAGCCCAGGGCCCTTCCCACTGAGCCCAGGGGGCCCTTTATAAACCCTGGTTCACACTGCTGTAACTTATCATACAACTTGCGACACATAAAGTCACAAGACATGTCAAAACACATTAATTTCAATGGGTGCCATCTTAATCAATGCAACTCATATCGCAGTGACAAAATAATAAAAACAGTTCCTGCTCTACTTTTCTGCGACTTTGGTGCAATTTGAGTTCCATAGACTGCAATGTTAAAAGACAAAAGCTGCAAGCAAGTCACAAGGACGTTGCAAGGAAATCACATGTAAGTCGCACAACTTTGGGGTTGCAGCAGTGTGAACCGAGCCTTACGGTCCTGCAGCCAGAGCCTTTCACGTGTTCTGCAGTGGGCCCCCTTCCTGCCACCTTTGGGTCCTGTTTTCTAATCCAAACACCTTGCCAACAAACTAAACAGACCTGACCATTTATTTTTCTTTACTGTGGTCAAAGCAGTACATCTTGGTTTTGTAATTGGGAGAAGGAGCTGCAGATTCTTGATGAGGTCATCTCTGTGCTCTCTTCCAGTCAGAAAATTCTGTTTGAAATTGCAACATTGTGCCCACCTTGGCCACTGGAGAAGTGGAAGGACCCATGTCATCAACATGCCATCCCAAAGATTGAAGGACAAAATGATTTACATAAAGTGATTTTTATTTAAAAAAATAGGTTAGCTGAGAGGCTGAGCCAGCTGCTGGTCCAGGCTTCTGGGCAGGTCCTGACCGGCTCTGTGGCAGCTGGATGCAGAAATAACTGCACTTCTGTAAACCACAGAAGAAGTATGGTAAAAAAAAAGCTTTGGCCATACTTCTTTAAGGCAGCCCATGGAAATTAATGGGCTCCCGATGCACTAAAGGGCCTGTTTACAACAGCCGCATCTGTTTAAGCATGTGGGCTAGTGTCCATGATGTGCTGGCAGCAGCTTGCGTTGTTCTTTTCTTTCTATTTTTTACTTAATTGAAATGTCAAAGTGACATTTTATTGATTCCTATACACTGCTGCAGATCTATGGTGTAAATACAAATGGTAGAGGACTTCAGGTGCACTCTGGCAATGACCAGGGTTGATCAGGTGCAGAAAAACTCCAGCCACCGCACATAGTGATGTCTGTGTGGACGAAACACGTCAGGTCGGATTGAGCTTGCTCCATGTCATTGCAATTTTTGATTTCCTATATGATCACAGTTATGGAGATGTCCTATTGATATGCTCGTTGCTTCAGAATTGATGTAAGTTTTCTACCTTTTAAATAAAATACCTAGGAGATGGTTTTACACTATGTAGAGACTTCTTTTATGAATGTTGGAACTCATGATCAAATAAGGTCATTGTGGAGAGCTATGGTGACAGATCTTCAGAGATTACTCCTTTGACCATCATCCTGGTATTTCCATCTTTATGCGTGTTTGACTCATTGCTGCTGGCATTTGAGTCCATACATTCCGGTAAGCGTGTTTACGCTCCCTCCTGGGTGGTGGATGCATGTGTTATGGTGACTGGATGCTGGGGATACTGGTTACCTTTTATATAACTGTTACTGAAACGGATTTTACTTTCAACTTCCTACACCTAGACTGTCTTGATACACAGTGGCTGCTTTTCATTTACAAATCCTTACTTGTGGACTTTTGCACTTTTTTGTACTTTTTGCACATATTTATTTATTTGCACATTGGGCTTTATTATTTGCTATATGGTATCATTACCATTTATGTATATTCATTTAAGTACAAATTGTGTTTCATTTAGCGCTGCACTTTTTTTACCTTTTGATTGTTACTAGGGATGCACCGATACCCATACTATTATCGGTATCTGTGCCGATACCAAGCATTTGCACGAGTATCGGTACTCGTGCAAATGCTCTGATGCCTAATCCGATAGCTGTTGTATTGGACCGGGCATCCTCAAGCTCACCGGGGGGCGGGCAGCCTCACAGGTGATCGGTGCGGTGGTAGGAGCAGATACCAGCACCGATCTCCCTGCATAGCTTTTCTGACAGCCGCTTCTCCTCCTCTTCCTCCCGCAGCTATCAGGTGCTTTATTGAAAGCTATACAAGGAAATTGGTGCTTTTAAATGCCCCCACCAACGCTCCGATCACCCCCGACTGTCCCCTGTGTCCTCCTCTGGGTCCTCCTCCCTCTCTCTCTTTTTTGCAAAAAAAAAACAAAACATTTATTAGATATATATTTAAAGGGTTAAATTGTAAAAAAATATTAAAAAATGACCCCTCCACCCCCAAAAAAAAGAAAGCATTGTAAAAAAAAATAATAACAAAAAATATATAAATTGTAAAAAAATAATAAAAATAAAAAATTGTAAAAGATAGAAATTGTAAAACAAAAACAAAAAAAAAACGACTGACACAGTCCATGCCTCATCAGTGCCCATCAGTGCCACTGTCACACGACATTAAAAAAACGTATCAGTAATCAGTATCAGCGAGTACGTGAAAAATGTTGAGGTACTTGTACTCGGTCTTAAAAAAAGTATCGGTACATCCCTAATTGTTACACAATACTCTGTTAGATTGTCATGCTAGCAGCCATTTTCAATACGACATTAGCTCAATAATTTTATATGGTTTTTCACCGCACACAGTGTGAACATGCCCAAAGCGGCCCAAAAATCATGAACATGAAATGAACATTTTTCCACAATGCATTACGGTAAATTGTCATGTATTGTAGCAAGTTGCAAAATACAGTATGTGCATTCCCTTAGTTCATTGGGGTGCTATTCAAAATGCACATAATATGCATAGCTCCCAACTGTCCCTGATTTGGAGCAATTTCCCTCTGTCCCTCTTTCCCCCTCATTTGTCCCTCATTTTGGTCTGATCTATATAGTTGTATATAAAATGCACTTTTTATCTTTCAAAAAGTGTTTCCCAGTGCTAAACCTTTCATCCAAATTCTAAATTGCTGCATTTGTACATTTTAAAAGCCAATATAAAGGAATAGTAGTGGTAAAAAAAAAACCCTTGTGGGTTTAATTAACCTTTTTTTTTGGGTTAATTCTCCTTTAAGGCGGGTGTGGCAGGGGGCGTGTCCCATGCCTACATACATTTGCTGGTAGGTGTCCCTCATTCCCATCTCTAAATGTTGGGAGGTATGCATATGTGTTGTTGTAGGTTGCAGTAACGCATGCACGTACGCAATGCATAGATGTAAATTGGCTGTAATGTTTCAGCATTTAGAGATCTTCGGTGGGGACGGACATTTCTTCTTTATCACTGTAGTACAGGACTGGGGAATGTACAGCGCGGAGATGCTGTTTGCCAGAGCAGACACCGCACAGTCACTTCAACAACACATGGTGACATTATCACAGCTGTTTCAGCAACACATTCCAGAAAGAAGGAAATCATAGTACGTTTGCGCGGTCCTGTGAAAACACTTGAAATATCAAAGAGCGGAAAAGCGAAAGATAGGAATTATTTGTGTTAGGCCTCGCTGACAGTGCAGTGGAAGTTTTCTGTGTTTTTTTTATCATTGATATCAGATACGTCTGTGGGATTTTACAGATGAATGTTATTCTCATTTTGTTGATCTTTTCGGGCCAAGTTTAGCCCAGTCATCCTCTCCAGTACTGAATGAATGTTTTCTGCTGGTGCGCACAGCGGTACATGGTGCACCCCAGTCCAACATGAATACTTTGGAATCTCATTCAATGCACACCGCCTTCCGGCCGAGCACCGATCTCTGTGAGTTCTGAACCTCGGGAATGATAGAATTATAATGTAAAAGGAATTATACAGAGTGCACACATGCAGCTTAGATCAGCTACACAAAGTATTATTAATTGCTTACTAATATGAAGTTAAACATGAACTCCATACACAAGAACCTTTGTTTAAATACACTATTACCAAAAGTATTGGGACGCCTGCCTTTACACGCACATGAACTTTAATGTCATCCCAGTCTTAGTCCGTAGGGTTCAATATTGAGTTGGCCCACCCTTTGCAGTTATAACAACTCTTCTGGGAAGGCTGTCCACAAGGTTTAGGTGTGTGTCTATGGGAATGTTTGACCATTCTTCCAGAAGCGCATGTGAAAGGTCAGGCACTGATGTTGGAAGAGAAGGTCTTGCTCCCAGTCTCCCCTCTAATTCATCCAAAAGGTGTTCTATCGGGTTGAAGTCAGGACTCCGTGCAGGCCAGTCAAGTTCCTCCACCCCAAACTTGCTCATCCTTGTCTTTATGGACTTGGCTTTGGGCACTGGTGCGCAGTCATGTTGGAACAGGAAGGGGCCATCACCAAACTGTTCACACAAAGTTGCGAGCACGAAATTGTCCAAAATGTCTTGGTATGCTGATGCCTTGAAGAGGAAGTCAATCCTGATGGGTTTTACTTTTCGGGGTAAGGAGTGTACTCACTTTTGTGAGATACTGTACATGAAATGATAAATATAGGTGTTATGTCAGGCTTCAGAGGCAGTGAGACCAAGATACATCTCCTAGATTGTAAGCTCTAACGAGCAGGGCCCTCTGATTCCTCCTGTATTGAATTGTATTGTACTTGTGCTGTCCTCCCTAATGTTGTAAAGCGCTGCGTAAACTGTTGGCGCTATATAAATCCTGTATAATAATAATTATAATACATCTACAATATGTCCACAGAGCTTTTTTTTAGATGGTTTTAATGAGCATCAATAACCTTTTTTTTTTTTTCTTTTTTTTTTTAAAATGGAGAACAGATTGAATTTATGTTTTTTGCACCTAAAAAGTCCCATGAGCATTCTTTGTTTGCATGTGTGGAATTTGACTACTGCTTAATGTCTCTAATTCTTATCCTGGCATGTACCTTGTACAGTTGGCTACTAGACTTATTAAGTCCCTATGGTTGCGATACTTTATATTTTCATAAATTACCTAAAATCCAAGAGGCTGCTGCCTAGAAGCACTGCGTATAACTTGCTGAATCTGGCCGCAGTGAATTATACAGAATTTAGATAAAATGCAAACTGAGTAGACTTCCTGGCTTTAGCACAACTACAATGTTGTCTGGAGAGGATTAGAGCCTCAAAGACTTACTTCAGCCTTTCTCAACCTTTTTACCCTGGAGGAACCCTTAAAATAATTTTGAAGTCTCAAGGATCCCTCCTGCAAAAAAAATATTATAAACAGGCATATATTTTTTTGCTATAAAATAGCTTGATCAGTAAGTTGCTAAGAGCTTTTAATAAAAGAATAGGAAAATTGGCATACCTAGAATTTTCGACATCCAACATTTTCGACATGTCGACATTTTCGACAGAGCCAATATATTACAATATCCCTTTGTTGTTTAACAATAATCATGAAAATAAATGAATAATAAGGGCCAAGGAAGAAATACAGATTATAAAACTACCCCTTACATCGGCGGTCGGTGTAAAAGTGTCTCCAAAAACTTGTGGTTAGCTTAGACATGGGTGGGGAAATTCCCCATTACATTGATGGTCAGTGGAGAAATGTCACTTAACATTGGTGGCCAATGGAGAAATTCCCCATTAGATTGGTGGTAAGTGTAGAAGTGTCCCCATAAATTTGTGGTCAGTGGAGAAATTCACCTTTACATTGGTGGTCAATGGAGAAAAGTCCCTTTACATTGGTGTTCAATGGAGAAGTGTCGCCATAAATTTGTAGTCAGTGGGGAAATTTCCCTTTACATTGGTGGTAAGTGTAAAAGTGTCTCCATAAATACCGTATATACTCGAGTATAAGCCGACCCGAATATAAGCAGAGGCACCTGATTTTACCACAAAAACTGGGAAAACTTATTGACTCGAGTATAAGCCTAGGGTGAGAAATGCGCAGCTACAGTAATGCCCCGTACACACGGTCGGACTTTGTTCGGACATTCCTACAACAAAATCCTAGGATTTTTTCTGATGGATGTTGGCTCAAACTTGTTTTGCATACACACGGTCACACAAAGTTGTCGGAAAATCCAATCGTTCTAAACGCGGTGACGTAAAACACGTACGTCGGGACTATAAACGGGGCAGTGGCCAATAGCTTTCATCTCTTTATTTATTTTGAGCATGCATGGCACTTTGTCCTTCGGATTTGTGTACACACGATCGGAATTTCCGACAACGGATTTTGTTGTCGGAAAATTTTATATCCTGCTCTCAAACTTTGTGTGTCGGAAAATCCGATGGAAAATGTGTGATGGAGCCTACACATGGTCGGAATTTCTGACAACAAGGTCCCATCACACATTTTCCGTCGGAAAATCCGACCGTGTGTACGGGGCATAAGTGTAAAAGAGGGTCAACAATGCCCATTTGCAGCCTCACTGTGCCCATTTGCATGCCTCACTGTGCCCATTTGCAGCCATAGGTCCCCCGAACTTCAAACTTGGTAGTTAAGGGTTCCTAGATGCCCTTTAGCTGCAGCCAAAATTTGGGGTCTCTGGACCCAAAGGGTCCCGAAATGAAATTGCTGCAGATGGACACAGTTGACTCTTGGGGCCACTTGGTGCTAGGAACCCCAAACCCAACCCAGTGGAACTAGCACTACAACATATCCAAAGCTGGGGTTCCTAGCGCCAGATACGGGGCCCCAAAGTCAGTTCGGAAAATGTCAAGCACTTTTCTGCAGCAGAGAATGATATTTTCCGAACCGACATTGGGGCCACTTGGTGCTAGAAACCCCAGCTTTGTATATGTTGTAGTGCTAGTTCCACTGGGTTCGCACACCAAATTTGGTGTTCCTAGCTCCAAGTGGCACCGAGATATAGGGCCCCAAAGTCGGTTCGGAAAATGTCATTCTCTGCTGCAGAAAAGTGCTTGACTCAAGTATGAGCCGAGGGGGGCATTTTCAGCACAAAAAAATGTGCTGAAAAACTCGGCCTATACTCGAGTATATATGGTATGTGGTCAGTGGAGAGTTTCCCCATGACATTGGTGGTCAGTGGAGAAATGCCCCTTTACATCGGTGGTCAGTTTAAAAAAAAGACCACTTGCTCTGGTGATCTGTGTAGAAATGACCCATTACATTGAATGTCAGCAGGAAATTGCTTCTTTAAGCTGGCCATAGATGGTTTGAATCTCGGCTGGTTAAGCAGGAACTGGTCGAGATTCTAACCATGTTTGGGCAGGCTGAATTTACCAAAGTTAATTGATCAATCAACTTGGGTACAACCAGCTTGCTGGATTTTACATGCAATTATTGTTAGTGGTTGTTGTAGTCGCTAGCAATTATCACTGTGTTCTCCTGGCAGGGATGGCTCCCTGCCAGGAGAACACAATGTCTCCGCACGAGGGATTCCCCGATGCCTGTGTTGATGGGAGAATCAAGCGATTTTCTTTCCTGCAACCCATGGTTGCAGGAAAGAAAATAGCTCCATCTATTGCCGACATAATATTTGTGGTCATTGTAGGTGGGAGATAAATTTGTCATTGCTCATTGTTCAAGGGACCCCTGGCAACCTCTGGAGGAACCCTAGTGTTCCATGGAACCCTGACTGAGAAAGCCTAAATTACCTGTTGTCTTTGTCATGGCTTGCAGTTCTAAAGCATGGTACACACGGGCCGAATGTCGGGCGGCATCAGCCGGTTCAATAGAAAGCGACCAGCGTTCGGCCCATGTGTACTGCAGCCGGTCGGACAGAAGCCAGCTTCTGCCGATGGGGCATAATCGAAAAAGGTCTGACCTTCGGCTCCCGATCAGCGCTCTCAGCCAATGGCTAATGCCCTGTACACACGACCGGTTTTACCGTCGGAATAAACGCTGAAGGTTTTTCTGACAGAATTCCGCTCAAGCTGTCTTGCTTACACACGGTCACCCCAAATTCCGACCGCCAAGAACGCGGTGACGTACAACACGTATGACGGGACAAGAAAAAGCAAGTTCAATAGCCAGTGCGCCACCCTTTGGGCTCCTTCTGCTAATCTCGTCTGAACAGCATACAGACGAGTGTTTTTCCGAGTTAGTACAGCGGCTCCTCCGAAGCTGTCAGTTTTTTTTTTCGTTCAGCCTTGCTGTGTGTATAAGGCATTAGTCTTCAGATTGTTTCTTTTAAGGACATTGCAAAAGAGGAGATTGCAATCCTTTGCAAGCAGACTGACAGTGCAGCAAACCGTATCATCACCTAACAATTAAAACCTTTACAATACAGGCATTCCAGGGTTATCTCTACATCACAGCAGGGAACAAAACAAAATATACAGAGATCACCTCATCTTCTTGCTGTCATTTTGGATTCGCTTAGACAGTTTTTCCTGCCTTGTTTTATTTACATATGTATTGAAACAGTGCTTGAAAGACCACCATTATAAACAAAACTATAAATATCTAAAGATATCGTCTACTAAAGTCATCATATTAAAAGTCAGCAATTCTGATTACATGATCCTTCCAATATAAAGTGCCTCCAATATAAAGTTCCTCCAATATAGAATGCCTCCAATATAAAGTTTATAGCGTGCCTCCAATATAAAGTGCCTCCAATATAGAATGCCTCCAATATAAAATGCCTCCAATATAGAGTGCCTCCAATATAGAATGCCTCCAATATAAAATGCCTCCAATATAGAATGCCTCCAATATAAAGTGCCTCCAATATAAAGTGCCTCCAATATAGAATGCCTCCAATATAGAATGCCTCCAATATAAAGTGCCTCCAATATAGAATGCCTCCAATATAGAGTGCCTCCAATATAAAGTGCATCCAATATAAAGTGCCTCCAATATAGAATGCCTCCAATATAGAATGCCTCCAATATAAAGTGCATCCAATATAAAGTGCCTACAATATAGAATGCCTCCAATATAAAGTGCCTCCAATATAGAGTGCCTCCAATATAAAGTGTCTCCAATATAGAATGCCTCCAGTATAAAGTGCCTCCAATATAGAATGCCTCCAATATAGAATGCCTCCAATATAAAGTGCCTCCAATATAAAGTGCCTCCAATATAGAATGCCTCCAATATAAAGTCCCTCCAATATAGAGTGCCTCCAATATAAAGTGCCTCCAATATAAAGTCCCTCCAATATAAAGTGCCTCCAATATAGAGTCCCTCCAATATAGAGTGCCTCAAATATAGAGTGCCTCCAATATAAAGTGCCTCCAATATAGAGTGCCTCCAATATAAAGTGCCTCCAATATAGAATGCCTCCAATATAAAGTGCCTCCAATATAGAGTGCCTCCAATATAGAGTGCCTCCAATATAAAGTGTCTCCAATATAGAGTGCCTCCAATATAAAGTGCCTCCAATATAGAGTGCCTCCAATATAGAGTGCCTCCAATATAAAGTGCCTCCAATATAGAATGCCTCCAATATAAAGTCCCTCCAATATAGAGTGCCTCCAATATAAAGTGTCTCCAGTATAGAATGCCTCCAATATAAAGTGCCTCCAATATAGAGTGCCTCCAATATAAAGTGCCTCCAATATAGAGTGCCTCCAATATAAAGTGACTCCAATATAGAGTGCCTCCAATATAGAGTGCCTCCAATATAAAGTGTCTCCAATATAGAATGCCTCCAATATAAAGTGCCTCCAATATAGAGTGCCTCCAATATAAAGTGCCTCCAATATAGAGTGCCTCCAATATAAAGTGCCTTCAATATAGAGTGCCTCCAATATAAAGTGTCTCCAATATAGAATGCCTCCAATATAAAGTGCCTCCAATAAAGAGTGCCTCCAATATAAAGTGCCTCCAGTATAAAGTGCCTCCAGTATAGAGTGCCTCCAGTATAGAGTGCCTCCAGTATAAAGTGCCTCCAATATAGAGTGCCTCCAATATAAAGTGCCTCCAATATAGAGTGCCTCCAGTATAAAGTGCCTCCAATATAAAGTGCCTCCAATATAGAGTGCCTAGGCGTCGCTAAGCACTCCAGCTCCAGAAATGTGTCTTATTATTTTATACCGCCACCACCAATCTTTGGTGCTTCCACAGTGCTTACCAACCTCCACCTTCAAAAAAACAGACACCAGATGAGGTGGACAATAAATTATAAAGTATGGAAATAATAGGCGCCAGAACAAAAGGTGAAAGAGTCCAAACATGCTTTAAATTGTTTTATAAATGGATCAAAATAAATTATCCACGTCTTTCTGCGGTGAAAAAACGTTACCTTCGCCAGAGCTTAGAATGGTGAATGGACTCAGAAGAACCTAAAGCGTTGATTTACTAAGATTGGAGATTGCTAAATCTGGTGCAGCTATGCACGGTAGCCAATCAGCTTCTCATTTCATCTTGTTCAATCAAGGTTTGGCAACGAAACCTGGAAGCTGATTGGTTCCTATGCAGAGTTGCACCAAATTATGCACTTTCCAGTTTTAGTAAATCAACCCCTATAACCGAATCGCTCTAAATATCATTTCAAACTCTCTTTTAGGACTGGAATTCTAATTATGTATTTAGCTGCATCAGACATGGAGGGAGGATTGTTTGTAGGGAGCTGCCTTACCAGAGCCAGGGAGTTTCCTTGAAACATTTCTTAGCCACTTAGGCACCAGACCATTTGGCTGCCCAAAGACCAAAGCACTTTTTGCGATTCGGCACTGCGTCGCTTTAACTGACAATTGCGCGGTCGTGCGACGTGGCTCCCAAACAAAATTGACGTCCTTTTTTTCCTGCAAATAGAGCTTTCTTTTGGTGGTATTTGATCACCTCTGCGGTTTTTATTTTTTGCTCTGTAAACAAAAAAAGAGCGACAATTTTGAAAAAAAAGCAATATTTTTTACATTTTGCTATGAGAAATATCCCCCAAAAAATATATAAAAAAAAAAAAATTTCTTTCTCAGTTTAGGCCGATATGTATTCTACATATTTTTGGTAAAAAAAATCGCAATAAGCGCATTGATTGGTTTGCGCAAAAGTTATCGCGTCTACAAAATAGGGGATAGATTTATGACATTTTTATTATACATTTTTGTTTATTAGTAATGGCGGCGAACTGCGATTTTTATTGGGACTGTGACATTATGGCGGACACATCTGACACTTTTGACACTATTTTGGGACCATTGTCATTTATACAGCGATCAGTGCTATAAAAATGCACTGATTACTGTGTAAATGACACTGGCAGAGAAGGGATTAAACACTAGGGGGGCAATCAAGGGGTTAAGTGTGTCCTAGGGAGTGATTCTAACTGTGGGGGGATGGGCTACCACTGACATGACAGCGATCACTGCTCCCGATGACAGGGAGCAGTAGATCCCTGTCATGTCACAAGGCAGAACAGGGAAATGCCTTTTTTACATAGGCATCTCCCCGTTCTGCCGCTCCGTGATGCGATCGCGTCCGCAGGACCTGCGGGCGCGGTCACGGATTACGCTGCGGACTCGCGCCCACAATGCTGCGATTTAAAGGGGATGTACCTGTACGCCCATTTGCCCGGCCGTGCCATTGTGCCGACGTATATATCGTCGTGCGCTGGGCGGCATGTAGTTAATGAAAATATATTTTGATATTTTCGGGGGGGGGGGGGGGGGGGGGGCGTAGCGAGTCCTGTCAGGTAGGCAGTATTGGGCTCCGTAATTTCTAACAGCATCCCTGGGCACTCATCAAGAATACAGACTATGCCCGCTGTTTCCGTCCCCCCCCCCCCCCGCTCCATTCATAGAAGCTGTACCATAGTTTCCATCAATGAAAAGCGTCCTATGAATGAAAGACTGGCAGATGAATGAAAATTCCACCTTCTCCATTCATAGAATGTTTTTCATTGATGGAAACTATAGTACAGCTTTTATGAAGGATGGAAGATGGAAAGTACGGGCATATTCTCCATATTTGATGAGTACCTATCACAGGTCCAGCTCCTTTTATTACCCCCGGCAGAGCTAGAAGATTACCGCTGCAGAGGTAAGGGGGAGGCCAGAGGACTGAAGATTTCACTAAAGAGAGAAGCCACCAGCACAGGGGACACTTTTCATTCAATATAAGAACCTTTGTGCAGATTAAAAAAAAAAAAATTGTGTGGAAGGCAGGTCTTCGTCTCTCTTATTTTTTTGATCGATGTGTACAAGATTCTTCATTAGAGGCATGACTATGTGAATATTAGGGGAGGGCCGAGTGAACTTTATAGCCCCTGAGTGGTAAAGAGCACAAAGGGAGGAGAGGAATATGGGATGTGCTGTGTGATTTATAAATTCCACGCATTCCTTACTTGATAATTGAAAAGAAACCTTATGTACAGTATTTATGAGTCTCGATCAGCTGTTCTGAATCTATTATTAGCTAGCCTTTAATCAGGATATGATGATTAAAAGCTTTTTTTTTTTCTCTAGCATTTTCTCATCAAAATGACCAGCTTACATAACTAAATGTCACACAGGGGTGGATTCAATTTTCTGCAATTACAGTGCCTTGAAAAAGTATTCATACCCCTTGAAATTTTCCAAATTTTCTCATGTTACAACCAAAAAACGTAAATGTATTTTATTTGGATTTTATGTGATCGACCAACACAAAGTGGCACATAATTGTGAAGTGGAAGGAAAATGAAAAATGGTTTTCATTTTTTTTTTTTTTTTACAAATAAATATCTGAAAAGTGTGGCATGCATTTGTATTCAGCCCCCTTTACTCTGATACCCCTAACTAAAATCTAGTGGAACCAATTGCCCTCAGAAGTCCCCTATTTAGTGTGTGTAATTTTATCTCAGGATAAATACAGCTGTTCTGTGAAGCCCTTAGAGGTTTGTTAGAGAACCTTAGTGAACAGACAGTATCATGAAGGCCAAGGAACACACCAGACAGGACAGGGATAAAGTTGTGGAGAAGTTTAAAGCAGGATTGGATTATATGAAAATATCCCAAGCTTTGAACATCTCACAGAGCACTGTTCAATCCACCATCCGAAAATGGAAAGAGTATGGCACAACTGCAAACCTACTAAGACATGGCCGTCCACCTAAACTGACAGGCCGGGCAAAGAGAGCATTCATCAAAGAAGCATTCAAGAGGCCCATGGTAACTCTGGGGGAGCTGCAGAGATCCACAGCTAAGGTGGGAGAATCTGTCCACAGGACAACTCCACAAATCTGGCCTTAATGGAAGAGTGGCAAGAAGAAAGCCATTGTTGAAAGAAAGCCATAAGAAGTCCCATTTGCAGTTTGCGAGAAGCCATGTGGGGGACACAGCAAACATGTGGAAGAAGGTGCTCTGGTCAGATGAGACCAAAATTTTACTTTTTGGCCCAAAAGTAAAACGCTATGTGTGGCAAAAAACTAACACCGAACATCACCCTGAACACACCATCCCCACTGTGACATATGGCAGTGGCAGCATCATGTTGTTGGGATGCTTTTCTTCAGCAGGGACAGGGAAGCTGGTCAGAGTTATTGGGAAGTTGAATGGAGCCAAATACAGTGCAATCTTAGAAGAAAACCTGTTAGAGTCTGCAAAAGACTTGAGACTGGGGTGGTGGTTCACCTTCCAGTAAGACAACGACCCTAAACGTCAGAGCTACAATGGAATGGTTTAGATCAAAGTATATTCATGTGTTAGAATGGTCCAGTCAAAGTCCAGACCTAAATCCAATTGAGAATCTGTGGCAAGACTTGAAAATTGCTGTTCACAGACGCTCTCCATCCAATCTGACACAACTTGAGCTATTGGCCAAAGAAGAATGGGCAAAAATGTCCCTCTCTAGATGTGCAAAGCTGGTAGAGACATCCCCAAAAAGACTTGCAGTTGTAATTGCAGTGATAGGTGATTCTACAAAGTATTGACTCAGGGGGCTGAATACAAATGCACACCACACTTTTCACATATTTATTTGTAAAAAAAAATGAAAACCATTTATCATTTTCCTTTCACTTCACAATTATGTGCCACTTTGTGTTGGTCTATCACCTAAAATCCCAATAAAATAAATGTATGTGTTTGGTTGTAACATGACAAAATGTGAAAAATTTCAAGGGGTATGAATACTTTTTCAAGGCACTGTAATAGTTCTTTAACCACTTCAATACTGGGCACTTTTACCCCCTTCCTTTCCAGGCCAATCTTCAGCTTTCAGCGCTGTCACACTTTGAATGACAATTGCGCGGTCATGCAACACTGTACCCAAATTAAATTGTTATCGTTTGTTTCACACAGCTAGAACTGTCTTTTGGTGGTATTTTTTTTTTTTCATAATCCCTTTATTTACCAAAGAAAGTTACATGTAACAGTCAAAATAAACAGTTGTTACAGAATCTCAAACCAATAACAGATAAGTAATCAAGGGCCGAGTCAGAAAACAACAGGCCCAGCATTGCAGAGTATGCGGTCATATTGACGAACACGTTTGTGTAGACCACACTGGGATGTCTATCATACATTTATATAGGGAATCAAGGCTTATGTACTTTAATGCATGAAACAGTGAGATGGACTGAAATAAAGTATATAACACACCTTAGAATGGAGTAACTTAGCTTAGGATTTTCAGGTAATATAGCGGGAGGTAGTACTTTCCTTGGACCTAAGAAGCCCAGGGATGGGACAATGCGAAAGCAGAATATAAACCAGCATATACTTCATATCTGAGGGGTGTATCCCATCACGGGTCTCCAAAGGGTAACTAAATAAAAAAAAAAGGAGTGGGGATAGGACCAGGGGAAAAAGTGGGTGTAAATGTTGGGAGTAGATGACCCCAGAGTAGTAGGGGCTGGGGGTACCGGGATAGAGGAAGAGAAATAGAGGGCGTAGAGGGCCTCTCGCCCAGGGAGTAGAGTCAGATCCGGGAAGACTAGCTCGTTTGTGCCACCTCCTGTAAATATGCGTCAGTGTATACAAAGTGGTTCCAGGATCGCCAGGTCTCCCAGAAGGTCTCCTCCCGGTTATGCAACATAGCTGTGAGATCCTCCATGTTTCTCAATTTGTTTCCCTTAGAGAACCACAGAGATTTTGATGGGGGGTTTTCCGATCTCCAACAAAGGGTGATGCATGCTCTGGCCGTGTTTAGCAGCTGGATTGTGAGAGAGGCCTTATAGTTCTTGATTGGTCTGTCTGAAAGATGAATGAAACAGGCCGCCAGGCTCCCTTCCAGGTCTTTCGGTGGTATTTAATCACCGCAGTTTTTTTACGTTTTTTTTTTTTTTTTTTGCAAAATAAAGTAAAAAAGACAAAATATTTTGCAAAAAAATGTGGTTTTCTGTTATAAAATTTTGCAAAAAAAAATTATTTTTCCATAAATTTAGGCCAGGATGTATTCTGTTACATTTCTTTGGTGAAAATAACCCAAATCAGTGTTTATTATTTAGTCTGTAGGAAAGTTATAGAGTCCAGACAGAGACAGAGTGTATATCTGAAAATCGATTAATCCCGACGTACTGATGGCGTCTCATTTCTTGGGGCCCGAAAATTCCAGGACAGAACAAATGTCCCCCAAATGATCCCTTTTTGGAGAGTAGACAGTCTAAGGTATTTAGTAAGAAGCATGGCAAGTTTTTTGACGTTGTCATTTTTTGCCACAATTTTTTGGAAAATAAAGAAATTTTTTTTTTACAGTTTTCTTTTTTACATACAGTGACCAGAGCAATACAATGTTACCATAGTAACACTGTACTACTCTGATCATGATTTTTTTTTTTACACACTATGATTGCTTATAACTGTGAATTTTATAGTTATAAGCAACCATTTTTTCTGAATTAAAACTATTCATTCAGGGTTTACTATTGTGATTAGCTGTGATTGGCCATAGCATGAATTTTAAGCCTTTCACTGTGTACAACTGTCATGTGATCTGCTGTGATCGGGCACAGCAATCACATGGTACCAGCAGGGGCTATGTGCGGTGCTCTTAGAACAACAGTGCTCCCACCCAGCCATCATTTTACAATTGGCTAGGCGGGAAGGGGTTAAAACTGAAATCCAGATAGATAATAGACAAAAACTAACACAGCTATGTATGCAGTAATACATTGTTCAATGTATCTTTAAAGTAAACAGTACATGTACCTAGATTTGATTTGGTAAAACCTCTTAAAAACCCCTTTAGAGCAGAGCTCAGACTCGAGGAGGGAGAAGCAGCACAAGGAGCAAATCATTTCTGCTGCAGTGCAAGAGAATGCAGAGTGACAAGGACAGGAACTCATCAGTGTGCTACATCTCTTTCACTTTCCAGTCACAGGATGGGGGAATAGAGTAGCTCTATTAGTATGTCTGTAGAGCAGCAGAGAAAAACAGGTCTTTTCCCCTGCCAGACAAAGATCAGCTATGTAGAAGAGCTGTGTAAATCAGAGGACTGGATGGACAGAAATACAAATCATTTGGCAAATGAAGCAGCTCTTTTTGTAATTAGCTGTTTGCTTCGAGTTCACCTTTAACTATTACAAAATCTTTTTTTTTTTGATCTACATTTTTCACATGAAGCAATTTTATAATGTTTGAGATTCCTCTTTACTTTCTGCCCCAGGGACGCAACAGGAAGTGAGGGGAAATGCGTTCAAAGTAATTCCCTCTTAGACAACTGTCACCAGACCAAGCATCATAATTGGAAGACTTAAGTCCCGTACACACGGTCAGACTTTCCGACAGGAAATGTTCGATGACAGGCTGTTTTTGGCGGAAAATCCGACCGTGTGTACGCTCCATCGGACAATTGTTGTTGGATTTTCCGCGGACAAATGTTGGCTAGCAGGTTTTAAAATTTTCCACGGACAAATGTCTGTTGTCGGATTTTCCGAGCGTGTGTACACAAGTCCGTCGGACAAATGTCCATAGTAAAAAACAAGAAGAAAGGAAAACCTGCGCTACCAAGCAACAAAAAAAAAATTTTGTAACTGCAGCTGCAACAAATACCACAAATATCAGTGAGGTGTAAACAAATAATATAAAAAAATGTGCGCTTGCATTAAATGATATATGTCATTATATCAATATTCATACATAGGATCATAAAGGAAAATGACTCCAGGTGAAAAATATCGCTATACTACACGGTATAGACAATATGGAAAATCAATACTAAAAATTCATATATTGATTACAATATTGCAAAAAACATTCAATTCATAACAATAAAAAAGTGCAAAGAATAGTGTTCAAGTTCAGTCCACCCAACGTGCAAAATTGGAGATTTAGAATTGCATGAAAAAATTCAAAATCGCACAAGTAAAAAGAAACGCATATCCACAGTTCATTCATTGCATCCCATATGAATGAAGAAAGAAATAGAAGAACGTGAAGAGACTTCCAGCCAGCAGTGGATCCGAGGGGTAATAATAGGTGTACCCTTACTAGACAAGTTGGACCTCCTTTATAGCAAGGTCATATGGGCATGCAGATATGGCCCTCTGCAGGGACAGATGGATGACGAATCAGCCAGCATACAGCAGGGGATGATTCCGGTACTTCAGCGTTGAAACAAACACTCACTCGTCACAGGAACCATAGATGAAGGGGGAGGGAGAGGAGAGAGAAGACTCCAATAGTGTAGTAGATTTAAAATTTTTTGTCTCGAACAACCAGGCATCATATTGCAGAGTAACAGGGAAAACAAAAACACATTTAAAAAGCCAGCATAAACTAAAAACAGAATGCCCGTGCACAATTACATGGGGCTCAATGGCGTGACGGCGTACACTGCGTAGCCTTGCCTTACATGTTTTGTCATACGTGACGTCTTCGTGCCCCTTTGAACAAACAAACAAATTTTCAAAGGCTTTTTTTTCTAGTGATATCAAGAATAATATTATTATGCTTTTTTTTTTTTTTTTTTTAATTTGGGCAAGTTATCACAACACCATTATCCCGTAGTTTTTAAGATCAAAGATACAACTATGTTGGTGTCCCTTGTTAATTTTACATTGTATTTTTTTAAATGTAACTGCCTATTCCCAAACTGTCATTTGAAGTAAAACACATAGACGAGTATTATTCTACACAATTTTTTTTATTGTGCATTAAAAAAAGAAAACAAATAAAATTAGACATGCTATCTGCCAATAGAACTTAACCAAAAAGTGCATTCTATGCATCCAAAAATATAGAAAATATACCAAATCAAATCATTATTCAACCAAAAAAATAATGTCAAAGCAATAACGTCAAGGGCGATAATAAATAACACGTTATCTCCTCCGATTCCGCAACATGTCTGGTTGACGAACGGCCATTCAGAAACGAACTGAAAAGTGTGAAATGAAAAGTGCGAAATGAAAAGTGTGAAATGAAAAGCGCGAATCAACACTCACCAAACTTCTACTAACACAAAATTAGCAGAAGGAGCCCAAAGGGTGGCACTAAAGAGCTGAAAAACAACGTAACAACGTAGTACGTCACTACATTCGTAATTGTTGGCCAACAATGTGTGCCGTGTGTATGCAAGACAAGTTTGGGCCAACAACCTTCATACGAAATTCCACGGTTTTGTTGGTGAACAATCCAATCGTGTGTACGAGGCTTTACTCTCACCTCCTTACCAGTGACAACTATAATATTTTAGATTACCCATTATTTCCCAATGGCCACCAGGACTGGTGATGAGCTTGGATTTGGTCCAAATCCAAGTACGGCCAAACCGGGACGTAAGCTGTCATTGCTAGACCAATCAGCTGTGGTTGGGACATTCCCCCGCCACCCCCCCCCCCACAGCTACATGTACACAAAGGGGGTGGATACTCATCACATCATTGACTTGAAATGGCCACATGGCTATACTAGGTCACTGACATTGACCCAATATAGCCATGTGGCCATATTAGGTCAACAACATCATGAGCATATCCGCCCCTTTGTGTTCATGCAGCTGTGGGGAGGGGAATGTCCCAGCCACAGCTTCCTGGGATGGCAACGGCAGCTTACTTCTGGGTTCAGGCCAAACCCAAGTTCCCCAAACATTTAAAGGGGTTAAATCTTCCCAGCAGGGAAATAGACAGCAATAAAAAAATAATAATAATGGAAGTTCCAACCCTTCCCCACTCTTTTCAAAATTTAAAAAAATATATATATTTAAAGCATAAAAATTCTACACGCACTATTGCATTGCAGGTGTGTTTCTTACATTATTATTAGTAGTAGTAGTAGTAGTAATAGTAGTATAGTAGTAGTACTAGCAGGAGCAGTAGTAATATGCTATTATGATTATTATTATTAGTAGTAGTAATAGTAGTAGTAGTAAATTATTATTAGTAGTAGTAGTAATAGTAGTATATTAGTAGTAGTAGTATTAAGTGCAATATATTATTGCATTGGTATTCTATTATTATTAGTAGTAGTAGTAGTAGTTTATTATTGGTATTTGTATCACTGGTATTTAAACAGCATTTTTTTTTAAATACTAAACAACTTTACATGGTAGGATATAACACAAACTTTTGCATCATTTCAGACCCCCCTCAGCTCTCCACACACACACTCGGTTTTTTGCCCAAATCTCCTGAAGGCCAAAGTCAGAGAGGATCCTTGGTTTAAAAAGTACAGCTAGTAATTCAGCTCAGGAAATCGTACGAGCACTCAGATATATAATTATCATGGAAATACAATTAGCAGACATGATTAAGTGGAATTCTCAGTGTTTTTAAGACGTTTCATTCTTGCAATCTGTCCAGCTGTTTCCCAGACTGCATGCTGGTGGTCTCCACGTAATTGTTGGATCATCCATTTCTCTCTGTCTACCTACAAGCATTACCCGGCTCAGTCCAATCAAAGCTTTTTTTTTTTTTCCTTTCAGGTAAATATAAATAAAATCTTAAACTTGATTGCATGTTTCTATATTATTTGGCCCCAGTGCTCAATCTGTGGGATGGGGGCAGCATGTGACCCTTTGGCACTTACTATGTGACTGTCTAGGCCCCTGCAAACAGTAGGTGCTTCCTAAAGCCAGTGGGGGAAAACTATTCTTCAGATTAGCTTTTTGTAGTTAAATGGTTTGTTTTTTACATACACTCTTAATTGTTTGTTGTGCTGTCCATCCCCTTTCTCTTGTTTTTTTTCTCGGAACTTTCTAAAATGGACCTTGCTGAGAGAAATATCAAATGTGGCACAATTAACCAGGGGCTTACTGGAAATGTGGCCTCGGAAAGGTGCAGCACTAAGGTCACTTACTGTTACTAAGCTGGTTGCTAGGATGCTGGTACCGCCTGCACCATAACAACCAATGCCCCTCAGCCACCTGTGTCCTATCAACCAGTCACTCTGTGCAAGCCAGCCACCAGTTTCCTAGTGTCACAAAGCAATATCGGTTGCAAGGATGCTGGTGGCACAGCACCATTGGTTAATGTGCCAGAGTCCTAGCAACCAAAGCAGGGGGAACCGGAAAAATGACTCTATAAGCTCGCAAAAATGGGGTGGCATCCAGAGTGTTTATGGCACATAGTACAGCAAAATTACCAGAGACATTCAAAAGACTACCTCTGGCAGGCATGCCGCTTACCATGGCAACCTACCCACAATCCACCAAACAGGAAGTGGGAATGGCTGCCTTAAGCAGCAAATAACCTAACCTAGTAACTTTTAAGGGTGCTGTTCTGAACACAAATGTGGAAGTACTAAATTGGAAAGGGGCTGTAATAGCAATGATCTCTAGTTATCTCTTGTAAGGCGCCCCCAGTCTATCACTATCCCTTGAAGAAGGTCTCTAGCCTTCAAAAACTCCTACTGTAAAGCATGTCTGAAGTCTCAGATCATCTCTTGTATCATGCCCGTAGCCTCAGACCATGTCCTGTGGAATATCTGCAGTCTCCAACTATGTGTTGTAGCATTTTTGCAGTCTCTGACCATCTCCTGTAGCATGTCTGCAGTCTCTGACTATCCCCGTGTTTCATGTCTTCAGCCTCTGACCAACTCTTGTATCACATCTGTAGTATCTGATCATCTCCTGCGGTATACCTGCAGTCTCTGAACATCTCTTTTAGCTTGCCTGCAGTCTCTAACCATCCACTGTAGTATGTACAATATCTCACAAAAGTGAGTACACCCCTCACATTTTTTTTGTTATTATTTTATTATATCTTTTCACGTGACAACACTGAAGAAATGACACTTTGCTACAATGTAAAGTAGTGAGTGTACAGCTTGTATAACAGTGTAAATTTGCTGTCCCCTCAAATCAACTCAACACACAGCCATTATTGTCTAAACCGCTGGCAACAAAAGTGAGTACACCCCTGTCCAAATTGAGCCCAAAGTGTCAATATTTTGTGTGGCCACCATTATTTTCCAGCACTGCCTTAACCCTGTTGGGCATGGAGTTCACAAGAGCTTCACAGGTTGCCACTGGAGTCCTCTTCCACTCCTCCATGATGACATCACAGAGGTGGTGGATGTTAGAGACCTTGCGCTCCTCCATCTTCCGTTTGAGCATGCCCCACAGATTCTTAATAGGGTTTAGGTCTGGAGACATGCTTGGCCAGTCCATCACCTTTACCCTCAGCTTCTTTAGCAAGGCAGTGGTCGTCTTGGAGGTGCATTTGGGGTTGTTATCATGTTGGAACACTGCCCTGTGGCCCAGTCTTCAAAGGGAGGGGTCATGCTCTGCTTCAGTATGTCGCAATACATGTTGGCATTCATGGTTTCCTCAATGAACTGTAGCTCTCCAGTGCTGGCAGCACTCATGCAGCCCCAGACCATGACACTCCCACCACCATGCTTGACTGTAGGCAAGACACATTTGTCTTTGTACTCCTCACCTGGTTGCCGCCACACATGCTTGACACCATCTGAACCAAATAGGTTTAGACCACAGGACATGGTTCCAGTAATCCATGTCCTTAGTCTGCTTGTCTTCAGCAAACTGTTTGCGGGCTTTTTTGTGCATCATCTTTAGAAGAGGCTTCCTTCTCGGATAACAGCCATGCAGACCGATTTGATGCAGTGTGCAGCGTATGGTCTGAGCACTGACAGGCTGACTCCCCACCCCTTCAACCTCTGCAGCAATGCTGGCAGCACTCATACATCTAGGGTGGCACAGTGGTGTAGTGGTAGCACTCTCACCTAGCAGTAATAAGGGTCACTGGTTCGAATCCCAACCACGACACTACCTGCTTGGAGTTTGCATGTTCTCCCTGTGCCTGCGTGGGTTTCCTCCGGGTACTCCGGTTTCCTCCCACACTCCAAAGACATGCTGGTAGGTTAATTGGATCCTGTCTAAATTGTCCCTAGTATGTATGAATGTGAGTTAGGGACCTTAGGTTGTAAGCCCCTTGAGGGTAGGGACTGATGTGAATGTACAATGTATATGTAAAGCGCTGCGTAAATTGATGGCACTATATAAGTTCCTGAAATAAATAAATAAATAAATAAATAAAATCTATTTCCCAAAGACAACCTCTGGATATAACGCTGAGCATGTGCACTCAACTTCTTTGGTCGACCATGGCGAGACCTGTCCTGAGTGGAGCATCTCCTGTTAAACAGCTGTATGGTCTTGGCAATCTTCTTATAGCCTAGACCAGTGATGGCGAAGCTTGGCACCCCAGATGTTTTGGAACTACATTTCCCATGATGCTCAACTACACTGTAGTAGTTGCCAAGGTTCACCATCACTGGCCTAGACCATCTTTATGTAGAGCAACAATTCCTTTTTTCAGATCCTCAGAGAGTTCTTTGCCATGAGATGCCATGTTACAGTGACCAGTATGAGAGAGTGACAGCGATAACACCAAATTTAACACACCTGCTCCCCATTCACACCTGAGACCTTGTAACACTAACGAATCACATTACACGGGGGAGGAAAAATTGCTAATTGGGCCCAATTTGGACATTTTCACTTAGGGGTGTAGTCACTTTTTTTGCCAGCGGTTTAGACATTATCACTTCCAACCCAAGGACATCATATGACGTCCTTGACTTTCAGTGGGGATATCTGAATGATGCCTGCAGCTGCAGGCATCATTCAGATATCATCTTTTAGAGCCAGTGTTTCTGTGCACCGTAAGAATGATCATAGCAGCAGCAGTTCAGCCGATAGGTCGTTCTTACAGGCGATGGAAGGGTGCTACTCTGGGCTCTCCGGTGCCATCAGGGACCCGGAGAAAGAATGTGCCGCCGCCGGATGATGAGCATAGAGATTTCCGGTGACCAGATGGTCACCAGTCATCTCTATGACTGTCGGAGGCCCGGGCGTGACTTTATGACATCACATCCGGGCTGTGGTTGTAGATAAAGCCTCAATCGCGGCTGAAAAGCATGGAATCGTTTTTTTTTTTTTTATCTTATGCTTTCCAGCCTGGAGGAGGTATGTGAGGTCCCCATATCTCTCCATAAAGAGGATTTGTCACGCACCATTCCTATTACAAGGAATGTTAACAGAGAGAAAGAAAAAGTGTAAAAAAAATTAATAACGTAAAATAAACAATAAAAAAAAAAAAAAAGTGCCCCTGCCCCCATGTGCTCGCGCACAGAAGCGAATACACACGTAAGTCCCGCCCACATATGTAAACGCCGTTTAAACCACACATGTGGGGTATTGTCACGTGCGTTAGAGCGAGAGCAACAATTTTAGTATTAGTCCTCCTCTGTGTTCTAAGCATAACATCATCTTTCACATTATACAAAAAAATTGGGCTAGCTTTACTGTTTTGTTTTTTTTTCATTGTCTCCCAAAAAACGCGTTTGAAAAATTGTCCATCCATATATAAGGAAGTGGGAAATTACATTAGACAGGACGTTCACCCAGGCACAACATAGGCAGATAGTAAATCTTGCGTTGAAATCTTCAATATCCACAAGAATCCAAGAAACTAATTTTAAAATAATGACAAGATGGTACCGTACACCCTCATTACTTAATAAATTCTTTCCGGAGATCCCAGACAAATGTTGGAGGTGTCAGGAGGAAAGAGGGACTCTACTCCACGTTCTTTGGTCCTGCCCAAAACTGGAGTACTTCTGGAGGGAGATACGGCGGATAGCACAGAAATTTACTGAGTATAACCTCCCAGAAGATCCAGCCCTATTTTTGTTACATGTCTCAAACATACCGGGGGGAAACATATAGTAAATTAATTTTGCGCCATCTTATTAACGCGGCTAGATCATGTATCGTACGGCAGTGGAGAGATACGTACCCTCCCACAATTCTTACATGGGTCACACGAATTGAGGTTAATAGGATGGAGGATTTGCTATTATCGGCTCAAAATCGAAAGGAGACATATTTAGAAACTTGGGGCCAATGGAATACATTTAAATTCTCGGAGGAAGGGAGTTCCCTCTTTGCTCCTGAGAGTATGTGAAAAAGAGAGGGTGGACTTGGGGGGTGACCTCACTTTCGTGGATGATGGTATAGTAAACTCGCCTTTTCCTCGGTACATCTCCCCTATCAGTGTTTTTTTTTTTTTTTTTTAAATCTTTCCCTCATGGGGCTTCTTATTTTCTTCTTTTGCCTCTTCAGATATGTAGAGGTTTTTCTTCTTAGTAAAGTAGGTTGTCAGGGCATACAAGAGAAGCAGGTCTAACGTAAGAGAGAATGGAGACTATCTCAAATAACTAGTTATTGTTTTTTCTGTAGATGTATTTAAGATAGGAGTAATGCTGTTAATTGGATTTTGAATGGACTCGTTGGAACTCATACGATTGATGGATTAATGAAATTGTTTATTTCTCTATATGTATGACAACTAAAAGAAAAAAAAAAAAAAAAAAAGAAAAATTGTTGCACAAATACAATAAAAAGATAATAACATAAAAAGATGAAAGGACCGCCATTTTATTCCCTATGGTGTCTGCTAAAAAAACATATATAATGTTTGGGAGATCTGAGTAACTTTCTAGCAAAAAAATGTAGGAGAGGAGTGCCAGAATAGGCCCGGTATGGAAGTGGTTAATGGCTGTGTGTTGAGATATTTAGAGGGGACAACAAGTTTACACTGTTATACAAGCTGTACACTCACTACTTTACATTGTAGCAAAGTATAATTTCTTCAGTATTGTCATATGAAAAGATATAATAAAATTTTTACAAAAATGTGAGGGGTGTACTTACTTTTGTGAGATACTGTATGTCTGCAGTCTCTGACTGCTTTCTGAAGAATTAAAGTCACTGAATATTATGCGTGGCCCTTTGGTGATGTCAGGGGCCGCACTTGAATAATGTTGAAGGATGAAACAAGTGAAGGGGTCACACTAGCTAGCCAAAAGGTGAATGTGCAGGCTTCCTTCTCTGTTAAAGTGTCAGTCCACCCAAAAGTGATATTTTATTGATAGGCAAAGCCCAATGGGTTTAGCCACCTCCTGGCTTATTATAGGTCTTAGATACTCCAATAGGGAGATCTTTCTGTCATCATTTATGGAGGAAGCCCCTTATAATGGCTACAGTAGGTTTGCAGATGCAGGGACAAAGATCTCACCATCAGTATTCAGTATGCTGACGTCATACATTAGGTCCCGACTTACATGTTTCGTCACAACTGACGTCATCAGAGGCGATGAATGTTAAAAGCAAACTAAATCTTTTAGAATATTTGTATGAATTTTCCTAAGACTTTTCATTTGAAATTCTACCCATCTATGGTCAGCTTAAACAGATTTAGCTTCAGCTTCAACTGTGTCACTGTACTACCTGGCAAAACTGATTACAGATCCTTTGGCAGATAAGATAGTTCATATATAGCTAAAGCTACAGTATATGTGAGCCAATTAGCTGAAGCCACTGAATCTGTTTCATTTATTTTTTGTTTAGCCCTCTGGCTGAACACCCCCCAAAAAAAAATAAAAAAAAAATAAAAAAAAAATCTATCCATGGCCAGCTTTAGCCCTTATAGCATTAATAAACCCAAAACCAAAAATGAATTATATTGCAGCTTACCAATCCTTGTGGTGGCTGCATTAGTTTTCTTTTTTAGACTTTTTTCCCTTCTGTTTTCACCTGGTGATCTGGCACACTTGCTGCGTTAGAGTGCCTTCACTCTGGATGAAGGAAGCACAGGGGGGCACCTTTTAGACAGCAACATTGTCAGTCTGGGGGGAGTGGAGTGTTAGATGTACTAGCTGATTTAAATACAGTAACCAATTGAAGACAAACTCCAGCTAACACTTTATAATCAGTTACACAAACAGTTTTTTTTTCCTTTTGGGATAAATGTTTTATATACATAAATAAAAGCTGATCATTGTAAGCACCCCTGTCAATGGTAAATGGTTTGTCACATCTCTGTAACTGATACATTCTGATGGAGAGTTTGTTCTTTTGAAAAACAACAAACTTACTGGCTGGATCGCCAGATGAATATAGAAGAAAGTAAGCCTAAAAAAGAAAATGAATGCAGCCATAACATCTAAGAAATGGTAAGCGGCAATTCTAATAAATGCTTGCTTCTGGGTTTAAAGAAATGTGCAAGCAGTCACCCCAATGGGCATGAAATGACAGATAATAATTAAAGAGGGTTTTGCAGATTGAGGGGCGCACATTGCTTGGCAGTCTGGGCTCTTCTTCTTGCAGGCAGAAAAAAAAAAAAGTGAAACACAAGTAATCCTGCCATACTTTGGTGTGGTGGCAAATTACAGAGAATCAAGCAGACTCACATCACAGAAAATGTGTAGTCTAGCAAGAGGAACTGCGACCGGTGTTCTGAGAATTTCCACCGCAGCTCTGGGAAAAACGGTTGGCAAAGGAGAACAGCCAATCCTTTGCTCAGAAATGTTTGCCACTTAAACCCGAGGTTTTCGCTCAGAAGTTTCAATTCACTGGTAGTAAATGTTTAGGCATCATAATTATACCCTTTCCAATATGCCTTGTCCTGATATTGCCAAAACCAGAATTCCGAGGCTTCTTATCTAAGCATAATAGCATCCAGACTGGTGCCTTCTACTGGGACTAGGTTTAGCAAAAAAAAAAAAGCTTTGCAAGCTATAGGAAGACATTACAAATTAACAGAATGTGTACATGTATTTACATTTATAAAAAAAAAGCAACTCCAGGCAACCGATGAAACAAATCTGTGTGCTGCTAATACTGTCCAGCAGATACTGCAACTGTGCTAAAATCAGTAGGATTGCCCAATTTGAATGAACCTGGTTTCTGTGTAATCCACCGCAGTCAGAATTCAGAGAGCACCTCACAGGGTAACTGAATGTATGCTTAAAGCGGAGTTCCACCCAAAAATGGAACTTCCGCTTTAAGGAAAGATGACCCCCTGACATGCCACATTTGGCATGTCATTTTTTTTTGGGGGGGGGAGCGGAACCCTCTTTTTAGAGGGTCCCAACTCCCACTCTTACCCCCGGGGCACCACGGCACCGGAAGGAAGATCACCTCTTCCCCCTCCCTCTCAGCAATCATCTGGGACGCGTCACAGGTCCCAGATGATTGCCCGGCCAGTCACAGCGTGCAGCGCGGCTCGTGCATGCGCAGTGCGTGCCCAGATGTGAAGCCACAGCCGGGCGCCCACAGTGACAATGCCGGCACCGCAGAGAGGAGGGGGAGACAAGCGGGGCTTCGTTTCCCTGCACCGCTGGACCGTGGGAAAGGTAAGTGTCCGATTATTAAAAGTCAGCAGCTGCAGTATTTGTAGCTGCTGACTTTTAATTTTTTTTTCTCGGGGGAACTTCGCTTTAAAGTGATTGTAAATGCTCACTTTTTTTAATTAAAATAAATTAAAATAATAAACATGGTACAATTACCTGCTCTGTGCAGTGGTTTTGCACAGAGCAGCCCAGATCCTTCTCTTCTTAAGTCCCTCGCCAGCACTCCTGGTCCCCCTCCCTGCTGAGTGCCCCCATAGAAAGCTAATTGGTACAAAGCATTGAAAAGTTATTTACAAATGAAATCATTTTTTTTTCTATTTTGTGCTTTTTTAAAATGTATTTTTTTTTCCCCTTTTTTCTTTATTCAATTTTCATAGCTTTAACATTTCAGTAAAAATAAAAAGAGAGAAGAAAGGATACAAATAGGCATAATCTTATCTACATAGTAAGATGAATAAATAAGCAAGAATGGGAATACATTATACTAAGAGAAGACAAATAGATAAATAAAAACCACCTGGGCAAGGGAACAGCCTCACCCCCCTTCCTCACCCACTTCCAATATTATTAAATTAATATTACACCTTCATTTTTTTTTTTTTTTAATGTGAAACGTGTAAATACATGTTAAAAGTGTAAAAATATTAGCGAACAAAGCAAACAAAAAAAAAGTTTTAATTATGAATAGTATATAAAATAGAAGTGAACACAAAAAAAAAAATCAGCAGGACAATTATTAAATAGAGAAGGAGAATAAGAAGTTAATAATGCTGATTAGAGTAAATTAAGGGTTAATAAGGGGTTAAACTGAGGACGAATTACGCTGACAGATGAAGAACCAAGCCTGATAGTATCGGTTTCAGGTATCTGAGCATTTGGAGGAGTACCGATACTTGTGCAAATGCTTAGTATCAGCACTAATACTGGCATCGGTATCGGTGCAACCCTACTACAATTCTTTTATACTAGCTTTTGAAATAAGCAAATGCAACAATTTAGAAATTGGAGGAAAGGTTTAGCACAGTAAAACACGCTTTGATAGATAAATAGTGCCTTGTTTTACAGGTATATACATCAAATTAAAATGAGGGACAAATCAGGAAGTCAGAGGGACTTTGTTCCAAAAGAGGGACAGTCTCTCCAAATCAGGGACAGTTCAGAGCTGTGCAGGTGTTCCTGTTTCCTCCCAAAGACATGCTGGTGGGTTAATTGGCTCCAGTCCAAATTGGGCTTAGTATGTGTGCACATGTATGTACTATTACATTCTGCATGTCAATTCCAAGCTGAGCAATTGGAGGGGGGCGAGGAAAGACCTGTGGACCTACCTTGTAAAAAATGGCCAAGAAAATTCTAGAGAAATTTTTTTCAAGTGTATCAGACATGGTGCCCAGGGAGCTGCTCCATATAATCACCGAGAGTCCAATATAACTGAACAGTAAAACATCCATTACTTGTGAGTAGGGTTGCAACCTGTTCCGGATTCACCCGGACAGTCCGGGTTTTGAATCATGTGTTCGGGTTTCAGACAGACTGAAACCCGGACACATTATAAAATACTGCACTTGGGTGGCAAAAATATGAATGCAATCTATACACTGGGGGGAGAACCTCTGGGGAAATCTAGGATGGAAAAGGATCTGGGGGTCCTAGTAGATGATAGGCTCAGCAATGGCATGCAATGCCAAGCTGCTGCTAACAAAGCAAATAGAATATTGGCATGTATTAAAAAGGGGATCAATTCCAGAGATAAAACGATAATTCTCCCACTCTACAAGACTCTGGTCCGGCCGCACCTGGAGTATGCTGTCCAGTTCTGGGCGCCAGTCCTCAGGAAGGATGTACTGGAAATGGAGCGAGTACAAAGAAGGGCAACAAAGCTAATAAAGGGTCTGGAGGATCTTAGTTATGAGGAAAGGTTGCGAGCACTGAACTTATTCTCTATGGAGAAGAGACGCTTGAGAGGGGATATGATTTCAATATACAAATACTGTACTGGTGACCCCACAATAGGGATAAAACTTTTTCGCGGAAGGGAGTTTAACAAAACTCATTAAACTTGTCTTGCATACACACGGTCACACAAATCTTGTCGGAAATTCCGAACGTCAAGAACGCGGTGACGTACAACACGTACAACGAGCCGAGAAAAATGAAGTTCAATAACCAGTGCGGCTCTTCTGCTTGATTCCGAGCATGCATGGAACTTTGAGCATCGGAAATTGTGTACACACGATCGGAATTTCCGACAACGGACAACCAGCTCTCAAATTTTGTGTGATGGAAATTCCGATGGAAAATGTTCGATGGAGCCTACACACGGTCGGAATTTCCGTCAACAAGCTCCCATAGAACATTTTCCGTCGGAAAATCCTATCGTGTGTATTTAGAAGAAAAAAGGTTTAACCTTAAACTACGTAGAGGGTTCTTTACTGTAAGAGCGGCAAAGATGTGGAATTACCTTCTACAGGCGGTGGTCTCAGCGGGGAGCATCGATAGTTTCAAAACACTATTAGATAAGCACCTGAACGACCACAACATACAGGGATATACAATGTAATACTGACATATAATCGCACACATAGGTTGGACTTGATGGACTTCTGTCTTTTTTTAACCTCACCTACTATGTAACTTTTATTCAGATTGGGCTGTGACTCCCCAAGTAACCAAGATAGTCGCACACAAATCTGTTGCCGCCCGGGAGCTGTGGGCAGCTGTCTGGGGGCAGGTTCGGCATCACTGGGGGCAGGCAGGGCAATGATGTCAGATAGAGAAATTTGGCCACGCCCACTGTTCTCTGCAGCACGCTATGCGTACCGCATTACTACTCTCCTTGGGCCACCCAAAGGTGTCCAAGGCCTGCTAAAGTGTTCAGGTTCAGCTTGATGAAAAGGTGGCAACCCTACTTGTGAGTATGATAGACAAGATCAGTAACCAATAGCTAGGCATGAAGGTGGGAAGGTCAGGCCAGCCATTGACTCTGTAAAGAAAAGTCAGATCTCGGGGCACTGGTGGTTACATGCAGGTACATGAGTGTTCCTTATTTTCATTCCTATGCTTTTTTTTTTTTTGCTTGTCAAATGTTTTAAATGAAAAGATTTGCCTAAGCTTTCAAACTACAGTTTATCTGGTTATGCAGAAGTAATAAAAGAAAAAAGATCCGTAGTTGTGCTATTTCTGAATGGTATACCTATATTTAGCATAATAAAAGCTTTGTGTTGCTACCCCTTAACGAAATATCAGTTACATTTTCTAAGTGTCACAAGTGAGAAAAAGAGGAAATCCTGTGTCTTTTATCATAACTTTACAGAAGTTCGACAGAAGTTCATCCGTTGCTGAACTATTTTCCATTTTTAACAGAAAATAAAGTAGCTGTCAATGCTGACACTTTGGGGTGTAATATCTGTACAAAAGCTAGAGGGTGCTGTTCAGCCAACCCATGGATGGGACAGAGAACAAAAATTAGGGATCATGTAAATAACCTCAAAAGGCGGGATTTTATGGGCAATACAAAATATACATAAGAAATTTATACGTGTAAAGATTGTAATTTATTATAGAAAAATATTATTAAAAGGATCTAGTGTTGATGATGATACAACACATCATTGAAATATTGTCAACATGCACACGAAATGAATACAAAATTGCAAACATTGCACATAGGCTATTTTGAACCATAAAGTGATAGTCCCAGTCTACTTGCTGCTCCCTTTATTCGTGGTTTCTAATAAGGAACGCTGCAGAGAGGGATATCCTCCCCTAATTGTATCATCAACATGAGATCCTTTTAATAATATTTTTCTATAATAAATTACAATCTTTATACGTATAAATTTCTTATGTATATTTTTTAGTGCCCATAAAATCCCACCCTTAGAGGTTATTTAAATATTACCAAGGGATGGTGGCAATCTACACGTGTGGCCTTAAGAATCACCAAAGTTATTAAACATTAGGGATCATGCCCAGCTAGATATGTATTGGCAACATATTAATAGCGCTAATTAGTGCTACTAACTGCTGCATCAGGGACAATTTGGACATTTCTATTTTTTAGGTAGTAAGGTTATACTTTAAGGAATACCCGTCATGAGACCAATGTGGGGGCTGAAGAAAATATGTTGAATAAAGTGGTTGTAAAGGCTGAAGGTTTTTTTATTTTCAGTGCATGAAGGTAAAAAAACCTTCTGTGTGCTGCTCCCCCTACAGTCCCCCCCCCAATTCTCACCTGAACCCCCATTTCAATCCAGCGATGTGTACTGGAGACTCAGCTGTCCAGGGTCTCTCTTTCCCCACTGGCTGAGAAACCGCAGTGGGAGCCATTGGCTGTCAATCACAGCCAATGAGTCAATGAGGAGAGACTGGGGTGTTGGGTCGAGCCGTGGCTCTATGTGTCTTATGGATGCATAGAGTGGGACTTGGGAGGGAGCATGCACCACTGCCCCCATAGCAAGCAGCTTGCTATTGGGGGCACTGGTCAAGGGGGAGGAGCCAGGAATACTGGCAGGGGACTCAAGAAGAAAAGGATGGGGGCTGCTTTGAGCAAAACCATTACACAGAGCAGGCAAGTATGACAAAAAAAATCTTTAATATCACTTTAAGATGTTACCACGAGGGCCATGTCAAGGTCCATTGTATACTTAGGGACTGCCTCAAAAAGAGCTATAACATCAGATTGGAATAATCACAAGGTCCTGCCCTCCACCACACCACTCATTCAGCAGTATAAACCTTGCATGGGGTTCCAATCCATCACTACATTATACAAAAAAAAGTTTGGGCTTCAGAAATAGATACACTTTAACCCCTAACACCAGCGCCTCCCGGCCCTTTAAGAGGATTCTGATCCTGGGAGGCGGAGCGGGGTTTCTGATCATGTGACTTCTGTGATTGGCTGTGCCAGCGGTTACATGATTGGAAAGCTTCCAATAACAATTACGTTTCTGTTAGTTGCCGGTAATCTAGCCGGGAGCAACCGGGGCATGCGCTCTCGGCACAGCTTTGTTTACATTCTGCTACGCATATATGCGGACGCTCAGCGTTAAGGCCCACCCACCGAGAGGCCGCATATATACGACCATCGGCATGAAGAGGTTAATATAAACCTGTGCCCAGACTTTTGGCATCAAACCATTTACATATTCTTAACAAGCAGTAAAAGAGATTTAAAACAAGCCACCACAGGCCTCTCTAGTGGCTTGTACTGTGAATGAATACATTCTTAAAGATCCTCAAAGACCGCAACAAAGAATACATTGATTTCAGTCGATTTATAGTCAGCTTAGAAACACCCACTGTGTGGTTATATTAGAGGGCTGGCAGGCTACCAAGCTGCTGCAATTGAAAGTAAAAGGAAAAGAGCTAAGATTTCTATGCCCCTGTTGTGAATTTTGAAGATGAATATCTCCACAATGCCCGTAGCTACATAAGTTAATAGGAGCTTGTTTTAAAGTATATTTACTTCTTGTTCAGAATATGTAAATAATTGAATGTGCATGATCTGGGCACAGGTTCACTTTAAAGGTTCTGCATACTCTTTACAGCACCAGGTTATATGTTGGTGAAATAATTATTAATGTGTTGGAATACTTGCTGCATAAAATAAGCAGCTATGGAACCATTATTCACTGTATATATGCATTTGTTTTTTTAATTCAAACAATTCCAACAATTTATGCAACAGTCTCCAGAGTTCACAGACCAATCACATTGAGTGAAATATGCTCTTTACAAAGAAAAGTTATTGTTTGATAGGAACAGGCATGCCATCTACCTATTTTCTTTATGTTATGTAAATTGCACTGGCGAGAAGTCTGCTAGGCTGAACAGATGTGGCCTATTTTCACATCGTCCCTAGGGAACGCACATGAAAGATCTTCGTGAAGTTGGCCACACAGGCTGCAGTGTTCCAGTGTGCCTTATGTACCCACACACTGAATTAAACTGTGGTGTGATACAAAAGGTTTTGGCGCATGGTAGTGTGTGCATTGAAAATAATCACAGAAATAGATACTGGAGCAAAGGCAAAATGTCCCCTTGGAATACTGGTGTTTTGTAAAAAGGGGGCATGAAGGGACTACTTCAATGCTGCCCTGATTTATATGGTCCAACACAGACAAGAGATGATATTGATTCAAGCATGACTCATGTTGTGTAGAGATTACGCTACAAGAGCCTCTAGCCATCAGAAGGGACGGCATCCCTCTTGATACTGAAAGCAATTAGTTTGCTTTGCTGTGGTGAGAATGGAACAAAGCTGGTACCTGGTTAGAGGTCAATATGACGAGAAAACTTCCCTTGTACCTTACACCTCCAGTCCAAACACCCCTGAGGAGGAATGAGAGGAACCAGAGTGACACACGTGAAAACAGCCCAGTCTGCAGAAACTGGCTACCAGAGGAAGGCTTGACTGCGAGAGTGCTTGTGTACATTGATAGGGAGATCCCTGGGGAAAAGCAGACTAGAATGCAGCAGGCATTGGGACAGAGCATGGGATTCAGAGTGTGGGACGTGTCAGATCTCTGCAGATAGACCATTGCATCCAGAGAGCAAAGGTCATTCTCTGCAGCATGCTGGTAGGGGACTAGCTACTACTCTTAGCCCTCGCTCACATTGAACACAGCTTTGAAATCATGCAACATCATCTGAAATCGCACGATTTCAAAGCGGCATTTTAGTGCGACTTCGGGTTTGACTTGAAAGACATCTGTGCGGCTTTATGCACAGATGTCTATTGAAGTCGCACCCGAAATCACCAAAAGTAGTGCACTACTTTTGAAAATCGGTGCTTTAAACTCAAAGTTCTGTTGGACGTTAATGGTAATAACAGTAATAAATGTACAGTACCTTGAAAAAGTATTCGTACCCCTTGAAATTCTCCACATTTTGTCATGTTACAACCAAAAACGTAACTGTATTTTATTGGGATTTTATGTGATAGACCAACACAAAGTGACACATAATTGCGAGGTAGAAGAAAAATGATAAATGGTTTTCAAAATATTTTACAAATAAATATGTGAAAAGTGTTGGCCGCAATTGTATTCATCCCCCTTGAGTCAATACTTTGTAGAACCACCTTTTGCTGCAATTCTTTTCCAGACTCTAACAGGTTTTCTTCTAATGCCACGTACACAAGACAGGTTTTTCCGTCGGATTTCCGACGGAGTTCCAACGAAGTTCCGCTGAAACGGACTTGCCTACACACGATCACACCAGAGTCCAATCGTTTAGAACGCGATGACGTACGACGATCTAGAAAAAGGAAGTTCAATAGCCAGTAGCCAATAGCTGTCCTTGTGTCGTTTTTGGTCCGTCAGACTAGCATACAGACGAACGGTTTTCCCGATAGGAATTGATTCCGTTGAAAAGATTTAAAACATGTTCTATTTCTAGGTCCGTCAGAATTTTCGAAAGAAAAAGTCAGATGAAGCCCACACACGATTGGAATGTCCGATGGAATGATTCCGTCGGACCTTTTCTGCCGGAAAGTCCAGTCGTGTGTATGCGGCATAAGATTTCCCTGTATTTGGCTCCATCCATCTTCCCATCAACTCTGACCAGCTTCCCTGTCCATGCTGAAGAAAAGCATCCCCACAACATGATGCTGCCACCACCATGTTTCATGGTGGGGATGGTGTGTTCAGGGTGATGTGCAGTGTTAGTTATCCACCACACATTGCGTTTTGCTTTTGGGTCAAAAAGTTCAATTTTGGTCTCATCTGACCAGAGCACCTTCTGCCACATGTTTGCTGTGTCCCCCACATGGCTTCTCGCAAACTGCAAATGGGACTTCTTATGGTCTATCTTTCAACATTGGCTTTCTTCTTGCCACTCTTCCATAAGGGCCAGATTTGTGGAGGGCACAACTAATAGTTGTCCTGTGGACAGATTCTCCCACCTGAGCTGTGGATCTCTACAGCTCCTCCAGAGTTACCATGGGCCTCTTTTGGCTGCTTCTCTGATTAATGCTCTCCTTGCCCAGCCTGTCAGTTTAGGTGGACGGCCGTGTCTTGGTATGTTGTGCCATACTCTTTCCATTCTCAGATGATGGATTGAACAGTGCTCCGTGAGATGTTCAAAGCTTGGGATATTTTTTTATAACCTAACCCTGCTTTAAACTTCTCCACAACTTTATTCTTGACCCGTCTGGTGTGTTCCTTGGCCTTCATGCTGCTGTTTGTTCGGTAAGGTTCTCTAACAAACCTCTGAGGACTTCACAGCTGTATTTATACTGAGATAAAATTACACACAGGTGGACTCTATTTACTAATTAGGTGATTTCTAAAGGCAATTGGTTCCACTAGATTTTAGTTAGGGGTATCGGAGTAAAGGGAGCTGAATACAAATACACGCCACACCTTTCAGATATTTATTTGTAAAAAAGTTTGAAAACCATTTATCATTTTCCTTCCACTTCACAATTATGTGCCACTTTGTGTTGGTCTATCACAAAAAATCCCAATAAAATACATTTACATTTTTGGTTGTAACATGACAAAATGTGGAAAATGTCAAGGGGTATGAATACTTTTTCAAGGCACTGTATAGAAACTTTGCACTTATATGAGTGTCTATGCAGCCAAATGGATGTGTTTTAGCTTCTGGCAGATTCAGTAGCTTTTTACCTTACAGCATTCCATCCGTATATATGTGTATAGGGTCAGCCCTTGTCATGCGGTGCCTTTTCAGATAGCTGGCCATAGCGGAATGTTCATCTTAGGCCACAGAGAATGTTACAGCATCTTGCAGTGTTTCAAATGGGCTCCCTGTGTGAAAACAGTGAGTGTCTGTTTGTTCATGCATAAATTATGACCATCTAGGTCTGGGTCAGAGATTTCCAGCTAGTATTGTGTGCTCCTACATGCATCCTTTTCAGACTGCTTTTCATTTATTTTAAATAATCCCCTGTGATGCCGAGCAAAGAAGGGAATTTAGCCCTGTGCATGCTGTGATGCACGCACTGTAGATATCAATAGCATGACGGCATTAATGCTGTCCATACACCTTTGGGCTTCTTTAAAGCTGAACACTGGATGCAAAAACTTTCATTCAAATATATTTCTGATTAACCACAAGTTATATAATTCCACTTTGCGAGCACTAAATGACTTTGCAAATATGGATATTACCTTGTTAAAGTAACACTGCACTGTATATAGTCTGTGCAGAGATCAGAGCTGTGGGAGGGACTCAGCAGACCCCACCCACTACAGTCTGCCTGCAGAAAATTACAGGAAGGGGCGGAGACAAGATCAGTCACATGGGCTGCACTATCAGGAAGGAGGAGGGGGAGAGAGAGCACAGCCTGCACCGCCGAGTGAATGAGTGTCCAGGAGAGAGTTGGGAGTGGAGGAGATAGCCAGAAGTGGAGGAGTGAGCCATCAACACAAGCATGTGCCCAGTATTAAAACTGAGCTGCACAGTGATTTCGACAAGCGGGAGACTGCTGGGCATAGGATCCCCTAAGCTTTCACATCATGAATGGGGGGGGGGGTGCAGTATGGCATCTTTGGCTTGGGCGCTGAGTGACTTTATTCCAGCACTGCTCCCGCATTTGTGCTCCCTACAGTTCCCTTACAAAATTTGCTTGTGCAACATTTGGCATTGCTCTCAGTAAATCTGGCCATACATGTTAAGATTTCTCTCATTCAGCCCCATGGGCTGAACAACAAAAAAATCACATGATTCCCCAATCCACTCTGAACAGGGATGATGGACAAATCTGCAGTGCAAGTTATTGTATTCTGACAGCCAGCACCGGTGTCTGAACAGTGCCTGCATCTAATTGCACGCAGGCGCTGTTCGGCTCAGAACTTTTCTTCATGCTCCTTCAACAAACATCAACTTTTGTCAAGTCAGGTGGTGCCAACTGGGCCATCATTGAAACTAATTTTGGCCAGTTCAGCAGGTAGTCAATCTGTATATGGCCAGCCTTGGATCCATTGAATCAGAGAAATAAAAATAAAAATGGAAGGACATCATAGAAAGAAGTAAGGTAGTGTAAAGGAAATAAAGCGAACCATTAACTACTAGAAGCCACTTTCTTTCACTGGCCTGAATAAGCACCTAGGTAAGGAAAACCCTGGTGAATGTTGGCACACTAAGTACCAAAGGGCCATAAGTGGCCCCGGGAGCCAGAAGTCAGGCACCAACACTCTAAAGCAGCATTTCTGAACTTTTGTACCCTAGAGCAAGGGTCTTCAAACTTTTTAAACAAAGGGCCAGTTTATTGTCCTTCAGGCATTAGGAGGGCTGGACTGTGGCTTGTGGGAGTAGAAAAGGTCTCATCTTTGGTATCAAGGGAGGAATAGTGTCCCGTTGTTGGTGTCAGTGGAAGGAATAGTGCCCCATCATTGGTGTAAGTGGGGGGAATAAAGCCCCAGTTTTGGTGTTATTGGGAGGAATAGTGCCCCATGATTGGTGTCAGTGGAAGGCATCGAGCCCCATCATTTGTGTCAGTGGGAGGAATAGTGCCCCATTGTTGGTGTCAGTGGAAGGAATAGTGCACCATCATTGGTATTAATGGGAGGAATAGTGCCCCAACATTGCGTTTAGTGGGAGTAATAGTGCCCCATCATTGGTGTTAGGAATTAGAATAATGCCCTTTTGTTGGAGTCAGTGGATGGAATGGTGCCCCAAGGGCCAGATAAAGACAAGCAAAGAGCTTCACCTGACCCCTGGGCTACAGTTTGGAGGAACCCTTGAAGTAATTTTCCAGATAAGTTTGAAAATGACTTGCTAAGCTATTGCTAGACTTGCCAGGCTTCACAAGTTTGTTACACAATTGCAGCAAGTCCACATTGCATGACTCCAGATCAACTTTCTTTGCAAACATTCAGCAAGTCTGCTGCAAGTTCCTGTTTACTTATGTTGTGTAATAGTCATCCCACCACAGGGGTCACTGTGACTGAATTTTCATGCTATAGACCAGGGATATGCAATTAGCAGACCACCAGCTGTTGAAAAACTACAAGTCCCATCATGCCTCTGTGTGTCATGCTTGTGGCTGTCAGTCTTGCTATGCCTCATGGGCATGCCTCTGGAGAAGAGACGCTTGAGAGGGGATATGATTTCAATTTACAAATACCGTACTGGTGACCCTACAATAGGGATAAAACTTTTTCGCAGAAGAGAGTTTAATAAGACTTGTGGCCACTCATTACAATTAGAAGAAAAGAGGTTTAACCTTAAACTACGTAGAGGGTTCTTTACTGTAAGAGCGGCAAGGATGTGGAATTCCCTTCCACAGACGGTGTTCTCAGCGGGGAGCATTGATAGCTTCAAGAAACTATTAATCACCTGAATGACCGCAACATACAGGGATATGTAATGTAATACTGACACATAATCACACACATAGGTTGGACTTGATGGACTTGTGTCTTTTTTCAACCTCACCTACTATGTAACTATGTAACTATATGACTTGTAGTTCTGCAACAGCTGGAGGTCCGCTAATTGCATATCCCTGCTATAGACTTACCACTGCAACTTTGCTCTTGCTAGAGACTTGCCATTCAAATTTGCTAAAAATTGGAAAAGTGTCAACTAGAACTTGTGCTTCAAGTGCTCTGCAACTTGCCAGTGAAAATGTGAAACAAGTTGACAGACTCACAATTCAATTCAACACTGCCACAAATTTGTGGCAAGTTATCCTTGCTATCTGGGTTTCAGGTCTCAGGGAACCCCTGCTAAAACCCCAATTGTTGGGGTTCAGTGGGAAAAATGGCCCTTATATTGATGGTCAGTTTGAAGAACGCCCCCTTATAGTGTTGGTCAGAATTTCACCCTATATAGAAAAGGTAAAAAGATCATTCAAAAATTTTGAGTATAGCTTCATGTAATCAAGGATAACTAGTCTTAAAAACGTACCATCATCCAAATTGGTATATAAAGACAGGAGGGCGTGTTGTATTATGTATTATGATTATTGAACCTATTACGTTTATGTTTGTGGTTTATTGTATTATTTGCCTCATAGATTGGTCCTTCTGAGGAAGCGGAATACCGCGAAACTAGTCGAGACCCAGACCATTCTATATCTTGCAATAACAGATACTCCTTGGGGAAATCCTGATATTATGATTATTGAACCTATTACGTTTATGTTTGTGGTTTATTGTATTATTTGCCTCATAGATTTATCCTTCTGAGGAAGCGGAATACCGCGAAACTAGTCAAGACCCAGACCATTCTATATCTTGTAATAACAGATACTCCTTGGGGAAATCCAGATATTATGATTATTGAAACTATTACGTTTATGTTTGTGGTTTATTGTATTATTTGCCTCATAGATTGGTCCTTCTGAGGAAGCGGAATACCGCGAAACTAGTCGAGACCCAGACCATTCTATATCTTGTAATAACAGATACTCCTTGGGGAAATCCTGAGCTTCTGTTTTTCCAATTTTAATAAGTATACTATGTATTTCTCTATTTGTAATAAATCTCTTTTTTTACATAAATTGTATGTTGTTAATCAGAACCGAGATAGTCCAGCTATTCATAGGGTGGGAATGTTATGGGGTCAACATCAGGCACTGTCCCCTTGTCCCCCACGCCCTCCTGTCTTTATATAAAAAGATCATTGGTGACATGCCGTTGACTCCGCCATGTGACGTTGGCCCTGGAACTTTGCAGACACCATCAGAAAGGGAGTCAATCACCCACAGCTTAAGGAACCCCGTGCAACCACTGGAGGACCTTAGGGTTCCACAGAAACCTGGTTGAGAATGGCTGCTCTTGCTCTTGAGAGTCCCCCTTTAGCTATATGATCCTTTCATTCATTGAGATTTATCAGTCATAAATGGTTATATAACTGAAATGATCTTGATTTCCTTCTTGCCAGTTACCCCTCCATGTATCTCCATGTATCTTCTCATATCTCTCCCTGACCCCAGTCTGCTTATGTCTGGGTGGCTGGATTTTCTCCCTCACATGTGGCTCTGGCTCAGATTTCATTCAGTAAAGCTTCTCTCCTGAGTTGTCCCCACAGAGCAGAGGAGGAGAGAGGAAGAAGGTTTTTTTTTTTTTTTTTTTTTTTTTTTGGGTATAATAGATACTATGAGGGAGTTAAAAAATGGGCCGCCGCAGTTAATCCAACTTATTACTTGACTGCTGTTCATTTTCTCCCCTTTCCTTGGCGCTCCAGCCAAACGCCATGTAATTGGCGCTTTCTTAAGAAAAGCCTTGTTTAGCAGAACATGCTTTAAACAAATTCAGATGGAATGTCTGAGAAAAAAAAAAAAAAATGGGACACTGCTTGGCAAACAAGATTATAATGAAAAAAGGCGTCCCAGCAAATACTTGTACATACTGGTTAATATGAACTAGTTCTTTGCTCCAATTACAATTTGAAAAAAACAAAAAAAAAAACAAAAATCCCATTAAAAGTGTCATTTGCTGTGGTTACCAGGAAACACTGGAGGATCTGTGAATGGGAGAGCATGAAATAGGCATCTGTCATACATTTTAGCGCATGACAACAGAGCAGGAACAGGAAAAAGCACTTAAAATGCATATAAAACCGAATCAAAAACACATCTATATACAATAAACTTAAAGGGAATTTATAGTGTTGTTTAACATATTTTCTTGATGTAGGTTTTATGTTCAGGTCGGTATTTAATTGTTCAGTCCACCCTTAACCTCTGCCCATGTAATGCATATGTGCGGTGGTGGAGTTTAATGCCCACACGCCACACATACATTATATTACCAAAAGTATCGGGACGCCTGCCTTTACACACGTGTTTGACCATTCTTCCAGAAGCGAATTTGTGAGGTCAGTCACTGATGTGGACGAGAAGGCCTGGCTCGCAGTCTTCGTCTCTAATTCATCCCAAAGGGTGTTCTATCGTGTTGAGCTCAGGACTCTGAGCCGGTGTCTTGCCGAGAAAGTTCCCTCGGCGGATAAGTTCCCCCCCTGTACTGCGCAGGCGCAGCGCCTGCGCAGTACGAACTACTGTCAGCCGCCGGAGATAGCCGAAGCTCAAACGCTTCAATCAGCTGTACACGGCGCCTGCGCCCTAGGTCCAGGTTCCTTCCCCACCATCCAAGTGGACCTAGAGGGGGAATCTAAAAGAGCCGAGCGAAGCGAGGCCGTGCCCGAAGCGTGGAGAGCAAAGCGAGCCCGCGAGGGGCCCTCTTACAGGCGCCGTGTACAGCTGATTTTCAGCTGTTCCGCTTCGGCTATTTCCGCCGGATCCTACTGTGCAGGCGCAGTAGAGGGGGGAACTTATCCGCCGAGCGGAACTTTCTCGGCAGAACACCGGCCAGTCAAGTTTCTCCACTCCAAACTCACTCATCCATGTCTTTATAGACCTTACTTTGTGCACTGGTCCACTGGTGTGGCGGAGGGGGGATTATGGTGTGGGGTTGTTTTTCAGGGGTTGGGCTTGGCCCCTTAGTTCCAGTGAAAGGAACTCTTAAGGCTTCAGCATAACAAGACATTTAGGACAATTTCATGCTCCCAACTTTGTGGGAACAGTTTGGGTATGCCCCCTTCCTGTTCCAACATGACTGCACACCAGTGCATAAAGCGAGGTCCATAAAGACATGGATGAGCGAGTTTGGAGTGAATTAACTTGACTGGCCTGCACAAAGTCCTGACCTCAAACCGAAAGAACACCTTTGGGATGAATTAGAGCAGAGACTGTGAGCCAGGCCTTCTCGTCCACATCAGTGCCTGATCTCACAAATGCGCTTCTGGAAGAATGGTCAAATATTCCCATAGACACACTCCTAAACCTTGTGGACAGCCTTCCCAGAAGAGTTTAAACTGTTACAGCTGCAAAGGTTGGGCCAACTCAATATTAATTAATATTAATATTAAACGGACTAAGACTGGGATGCCATTAAAGTTCATGTGCGTGTAAAGGCAGGCGTCCCAGTACCTTTGACAATATAGTGTATATAGGGCTGCTGTTAGAAAACACGGGGGCCCCGTAGAGCTTACCTGACAGGCCCCCCCTTTTACTTTTTTTTCATTTTTAACAGCCCTGTTGGGGCCTTGGTGAAATATCAGGGGTTTATACAGACCACTGATGTCTCACATTTGAGACAGAGAAAGGGACTGAGGACAGAGATTCCCCAGTCCCTTACTCTGCAACCCCAACTGGACTAGTCTAGTGAATTCTAGACATGTGCGATTAGTTTCGTACGAATCAAAAATTCGTACAAATTTCCGTAAATTTCGTTTAGGAATTTCGGATCCAAATTCCTAACGAACATTCTTAATTGTTACGAAAAGTTAACGAACTTAAAAGTTAAAAACCCAGGAAGTCAGCACAGCACATGGATGGTGGGAGCCCCTCATAATGATAAATTCATCATAACGAACATTCGTAATTGTTACAAAAAGTTAACAAACCTAATGAAAATTCGTATTTCGTCGGAATTTAAATTGAATTTCGAACACGAATTACGAAACATGAATTAATTCTTATACGAAATGGAACGGAACGAAACAAAACAAATTTATTGACGGCGCACATGTCTAGTGAATTCATGGGAAGCGATCTGAGGATTCCTGTTTATTCACAAACAGAAGCATAGTAAACACAATTTACTATCCTGCAGTGATGAATGGTCATAGTGGCTAATCGGTACCAATCCCTCACTGTGTTTATTCAGGAAAGGAAGGGGCTGATAAATAGAACATATTTAACCGAACCCCCCCCCCCCCCCCTCTATCCTGAAATATTCCTCTGTGTGCCCTCAGCAGCTGTTGGTGGGAGAGGAGGGAAGCCAGCAATGCTGCAGGGGACAGGGTAGGAAAGCAGATGCCAATCCTCCTGCAGTGCAGCCGGAGGAAGAAAAGGGCGGAGAAGCCGGCAGAGCTGCAGGAGGAGCCACAAGAGTTGGCAATAAGGCAGTGCAACTGTTGCCCCACTTTTGAATTGATGGAGCCCGGGCCCAGTTCAGGAGGGTTGGCTGTACTGCCTTTATGAGCAACCCTGAGTGTATATATATACATATACTGTATATATATATATATATATATATATATATATATATATATATATATATATATATATATATTATAATCGTATTATACTAATTTTAACATTGCATTGGGAAATCATATAGAAAATGCTAATCAAATCCAAATGTAAAAATGTACATATAAAAATAAATATAAATAAATAAGTACATATATAAATAAAAACACAAAACAACTCAGTGCTTGCAGCATTTTTCTCAGGAGCTTAACCCATACAGGGAAGGTTTCATAATGGGCCCTAAATGATATAGTAAAGGATATCCTGGTTTTCCTGGTTGGGGGTTGGGCATGGGGCTACAACCTCATCAGTGTAATTGTTGCAAAACCAGGAGGCCAAGGCCCTTCACTATGAAGTATAGAATGTATACACGGAGTACTTAGTAACTTCCTGTCCTGTGTCTGGAGAAACACAGAGGCAATATAGGAGGAACGGACAGGTTGGGTTCAAATATGACTTTAGGGCTTAATTTTGCATTGTGTTTATTAGATCATATAAAAGAAGACGTGGAGCTGATCTCAGCAGTCTTCAAAATGGACAAAAACATGCACAACAGCACAACATGCTGGGATGCATTAGGCCTGATTCACACCTATGCATTTTTAGTGCTTTTTGCATTTTGCAGATATGCACTACAGAACGTGTTCCATAGGAAACCATGTTAAATGGACTGTAGTGCAAATCTGCAAAATGCAAAAAGCACTAAAAATGCATAGGTGTGAATCAGGCCTAAGGGTGGGGACAAAGCTTATCCTTCGTTCCACCAGAAAACAGAACTCCCCCACGGTCCAGCCGTGGACTGTTCCTGCTCTGGGCTTGATGAAATCAGGAACAGTCCACAACTTAAGACCGCTGGAACGTGGGGTGCAGGACCAGGCTTGTGCAGGGAGAATCAGAGGATCAGGTAAGAATATTTCCACTCTCGTCCCCCTAAACAAAACTTTAAAGCTTATATTAGATTTTAAAGTGGAGGTCCACCCTGAAAAAAAAAAATTGCACAAAAAAATGCCTAAAAAAATGGAGGAAAAGAAAAAAAAAAACATTTTTTTACTTACGTGAAATGGCTGTTGCTAGGCAGTCTTCCTAATCTGCCTCTTCCTACGCCGCGGTGATGTTGTCTCTTCTCCTCCCCGCGTTGTCTTCTGGGGAATGGGGCGCGGTGTGTTGTGGGAACTGTGTGTGTCCCACAACACATTGCGTCCCATTCACAAAGCGTTGCGCGACTCGTGCATGCGCAGTAGGAAACGGGCAGTGAAGCCGTAAGGCTCCACTGCCTGTTTCCCTTAGTTAGGATGGCGGTGCCGGGACCCGAGAGCCGAGGGACGGGTCGGCCTCGGGCGGCGGACATCGCGGGCACCCAGGACAGGTAAGTACTTATTTAAAGTCAGCAGCTACAGTGTTTGTAGCTGCTGACTTTTAATTTTTTTTTTTTATGGCCGGAATCCCGCTTTAAAGTACTTGAGTTTACATATACTATAATTCTGCGTACACACGATCGGAATTTCCGTCAGAAAAAACTTGGATGTTTTTTCCGACGGAATTCCACTCAAGCTTGCCTTGCATACACACGGTCACACAAAAGTTCTCTGAACTTTCGACCGTCAAGAACGCGGTGACGTAAAACACTACAACGAGCCAAGAAAATGAAGTTCAATGCTTCCGAGCATGCGTCAAATTGTTTCCGAGCATGTGTGATTTTTTGCACGTCCAAATTGCATACAGACGAACGCATTTTCAGATAGATACTTTTCCCGACCGAAAGATAGAGAACATGCTCTCAATCTTTTGCTGGCTGGAATTCCGTCAGCAAAAGACCGATGGAGCATACACACGGTTTTTTTCGACAGAAAGCTCTCCTCGGAGTTTTGCTGGCAGCATTTCCAATCGTGTGTAGGTGGCATTAAGGGCTCCATTGTTTAGGCAGTCTTGGAAATTTTTTTAGAAGTCTTGGAAAGTTTTAGAAGTCAATATACACACAAATAAGATGGTCATTGTTGCATTACGACCATTTGTGAGAATGAGGGCGTATTGCAAAAACCCAAAAATGTAGGTCACTACCACACAGCATTTATAAATCGTGTGGGCAGCACAGTGGTTTAGAGCAGGGGTCCCAAAACTGTCTGAACAAAGGGCCAGTTTACAGTCCTTGAGGTTTTAGGGGGCCTGAACTGGGGCCAGTGGGTTTAGAAAACACCCTGGTGTCAGTGAGGGTAAACAGTGACCCAATATGGTTATAGTGGAGGAAATAGTGCCCTATTTATGGTATCAGTGGGAGGAATGGTGCCCCATTGTTGCTATTCAAGGTAGGAATGGTGCCTTATCGTTGGTATTCAAGTTAGGAATGGTGCCTCATTGTTGAGGTCTGTGGGAGGAATGGTGCCCCATCATTGGTGTAATTGAATCGCATGGTGCCCCAAGGGCCAGATAAAGGTAAGCAAAGGGCCACATCCAGACCACGGGCCGCTGTTTGGAGACCACTGGTTTAGAGAATAGCACTTGGTTCAAATCTTGGTCAGGGCACTGTTTGCCTGTTCACTCCAAAGATATGCTGACAGGTTAACTGGCTCCTGTCTAAGTTGGTCCAAACAAGATGCTCTTCTAAATGTACCCATATGGCTTCCCCACTATCTCCATCAGCAGATAATGCACTTTGAGGTCCCCAGTGAGAAAAGTGTTCATTTATTACAGGTACTTATATACTGGTAATTTATCCCTAACTCACATTCATACATACACATACTAGGTTATAAAAATAAAATGTAGGTATAAACTAGATTAGACCCATTTACAGCATTGCATTTTAATGTACGTGTTTTTACACAGTAGAACGCACGTGGCATGGTATCCAACAATAAAAATCGTTTTTGTACCTATCTCTGGGTTGATGTGCAGTGCATTTTGAAAAATACGCCATGTCCGGTTATGGTGCATTGGGAGGCCTATAGAAGTCAGTGGTAGCACATTATTATTATTATTATTATTATTATTATACAGGATTTATATAGCGCCGACATTACTACACATATAACATGCATTTTGATGCACCAATACCATTTTCTTACTGGTTAATAGCACCAATACTTTTGGTTAAGCACTTGCCGATACCGAGTACCGATACCTTTGCCATGCGATTTGAGCCCATACAAAATGAATGGGCTCAGATGTAGGGTTGCCACCTTTTCTTCAAGCCAAACCCGAACACTTTAGTGGCTTGGGACACTTTTGGGTGCCTCAAGTAGAGTAATAATGGGGTGCACATAGCGTGCCGTAGCGAACAGTGGGTGCGGGCAAATTGCTCCTGCTGACATCATCACCCTGCCCACCAGTGATGCTGGACCTGCTCCCAGACAGCTGCCTGCAGTGTGACTATTTTGGTTACTTGCCACAGCCCAGTCTGAATAATGTGTCCGGGTTTCAGCCTGCCTGAAACCAGGACACGTGATTCAAAACCCAGACTCCCCCGGTGAATCACGAACAGGTGGCAACCCTACTCAGATCGCACCGCAAAGGTATAAGTTTTTGCTATCACAGCATTTGCCCGAGTACAAGTACTCATGCAAATGCTCAGTATCGGCACTGATACAAATACCGTTATCAGTATTGGCGTAACCCTTCTGCTAATCATATTCACTGCGAATTTTAGATTAAAAAATGCATTGAAAACACACGTCAACATGCAGCAAAACATCTGTCAATGCACAAAGGAAATGCATGGTCCTGCCTAATGCTACAAAAACACATCTAAATGGGTCCTCATTGAAATGTTAGGGCTCATTCACCCCAGCAAGTGAACCACAATGAACGCACAGCCGCTGTTGTGTGCTGGTAGGATAAGCGCCAATTCACCGATACTGGTGCACTGAACTGTTTACTTTTTTCTTCTTTTTTTTTTTCTTGGAACTCTATTGAAATTTCACAGGTGACATTTCATTCGATTCTATTTGCTGTGGTGGTGTTGCAGTGCGGTAGTTAGTGTCAGAATGCGCTACACTGAAAAATAAAACATTTTCTTTTTTTTTCAGCACATATCAATGTAAAGCAGTGGTGGGAACAGGCTTCATATAAAATGTGAAGCAAAATCAATTATTCTCTATGAAGATGATTCACATCTCCATTCCAAGTCGCCTGAAGCCAAACGCTTGAAGCTCAAAATAGTTCGGGAGCTTTTTTTTGTAGCTCAAATTGGGCAGATTTGCGTGTTTTTGTAAAACAAATAAAACCAATAGCTAAAAATCATCATAAATAAATAATAATTAAAAAAATTAAATTAATTAATAATATGTAATAATAAATAATAATTAACCCCTAACCTTAAAAAAATGATTAATTAAATTATTATTAAAAATAATAATAATAAACACCAAAACAAAAAAAAAATTAGCAAAAATAATAAATAATAATTTATGTATTTATTTTGTGTTAGGATGTTTAGTTAGTTATTATTATTATTTTATTATTATTATTATTTTTATTTTTTTAAGGGTTAGGGGATAAAGTAGAACTATAGGCACAACTTTAGATAGAGTAAGGGGGGGTTATAAAGCGTGTCAATTTTTTTTTGCCATTTGTGTTCCATTGCGGAGATTTCCCTTCACTTCCTGTCCCATAGACAAAACAGGAAGTGAGAGGAAATCCCTGCAAATTAAGGGAATTCCTTGGGGACCCCGAGGTCACCAGAAGTAGTATCCCCATTTGAAGGTTTCCCCTCTATTACTTTTATGGGGACAACCCAAAATTTGGGATTTTCTTTTACTTTCAATGATAGTGGTAAACAGGACAAAAAGAGAGGGGGGATCTCCATAATAGGGGCACAGATAGCAATAAAAACTGACAGGTGTTCTAATCCCTCTCCACTCTTTTCAAAACTAAAAAACAAGTTTTGTCTTTAGTTATACTATAAAGCGGAGTTCCACCCAAAAGTGGAACTTCCGCTCATTTGTCTCCTCTTCCCCTCCGGTGCTACAATTGGCACCTTTCGGGGGGGGGGGGGCTTGGACAGGATACCTGTCTTTGACAGGTATCCTGTTCCCACTTTCGGGAGTCCGGGCCACGACCCGTGACATCACCTTGGGGCTCCCTCCTCCTCCCCCCTATCGCCGGGCCAGTAGGAGAGAGGAGCAGGGCCTCGCGCATGCGCAGTAGGGTTCCCAGCGTGAAGCTGTAAGGCTACACTGCCGGGTTCCCTTACCCGCAATGGCGGCGGCAGCACCCGACAGCTGATGGAAACATCAGCTGCGGTGCTGACATCACGGGACTCCAGGACAGGTAAGTATCCCATTGTTAAAAGCCAGCAGCTGCATTCTATGCATTAAGGTGAAAAAACTTCTGACAATACCGCCACCCCCCAGCCCCCCCGTTTTACTTACCTGACGCCTCGAAAGTCAGTCAGCTTCTCGTTCCCGACATCTATTCCTCCGCTCACCCTGGCCGCTGATTGGCTACAGTGGATGGATTGGAAGCAGCGCAGCCATTGGCTTGCGCTGCTGTCAATCACATCCAATGACGCGGCGCGCTGGGGGGGGGCGGGGCCGAGTGATACAGTGAGCGGCTATAGCCGCCGGCTGTATCACGGGAGCGCGCCTGCAAGCACTAACCACCATGTGAGGGAGCTCGCATTAAGGTGGTGAGTCCTTGCGGGGAGGAGCTGAAACAGCCGCCGAGGGACCCCAGAAGACCAGGTTCGGGGCCACTCTGTGCAGAACGAGCTGCACAGTAAAGGTAAGTATAACATGTTTGTTATTTTTTTAAAAAAAAAATTTTACCTTTACAACCCCTTTAACTCTAACCCCTTACCCTAACAAAAAAAAAAACAATAAAAAATTATTATTATTAATAATAATAATAATAATAATAATAATAATAATGATAATAATAATAATAAAAGAAATAAAAGCTGCAAGAAAAGCTAAAAAAGCTGAACAAAACAACAAATGATGCAACAGATGATAGTTTTCTCTGTTGGCAGAAAAAAAACAAAAATGCCAAAGCTCAAAAACTGTATAAAATTGCCCAAATTGTGCATAAAAATGTGCAAAATACCCCCTGGAAAAACGCTCAAAGACGCTACGCTCAGGTGTGAATGCAGCCTAGTGATACAAGTAATGTTCCTCGTTTTTTTCCTGCTGCTCCAGCAAGTCAAAGCCACGGAGGCAGTTTTTGGGGATTCCTGGGATTTGCAGCAGGAAAAAAAAAAACAAAAAACCTAAGCTCTGATCTCTGAATTAAAACCACTGGCGATAAGCGAAACCTCCGCCAGCGACAGCTAAACTGGAAAGTGCATGCTGCATTTCCTATTTGTCCAGGCTACAAATAGCTGAGCCAATCAGCTGCTCCCTCCGCCTGGCCATTCATAAAAGCCAGCATGGCACTGAGTTAGTTATGTGAGGAGGAAGTAGGACAAAGGCTTGTGTTATCAGTCAGCCATCAAAGGCTCATTGAGACATTCCTGCATTTCTTTAACCCCGTCCCTGCCAGAGGACAGCCTGGCCTCCCACTGTAACCCTTTCCCTGCCCGACAACGCAATCCAAAAGACTCAAAGCAAGCGGAGGGGGTGACCTAATGGTCAATAAGGTTCTTTTTCTTTATTCTTTTAACATCCCCCCCCCCTGTCTGATTTAAATCATATGTTTCCACTTCTTCATGTAATGAAATGGACTTTTCTGGGGCTTAAGGGAGAAACGTCTGACTCTGATTATAGGGGAAATTCGGAACGTTCGGCTTGCAGCAGATCATTGATCAGAAATGTTGTTTCAGGGCTTTTGGGAAAACCGTTACAGTGGAAGAATTCAGCGATGTAACAATTCATTATTTTTTTTTTTTGGTTTTAATTCTATTGAAACCGCTCTTAACCGAAATCATCCAGAGCCGCTATCGTGTGATGAATACGATTTCTGCTTTATCAGTGTCATGGTGCTTATTCATGGGACTTCATCAATCTGATAACATTTAGTGCAGTTGGTATCTCCCTTGTCTGTTTAAAGCTGAACTCCGGGATAAACAAATATTGTCTAAATACAAGAGTCCTGTGTATTCTCCCTTAAATCTTGGTGTGCTTTGTGTATTTCTTCCAGATCTGTTCAATAATCCAGCGTGAGACTTTCCCTCTGTGCAGGAGCTTCCTGTAATAAAGACCGCTCACTGCTGCTCTCTCTCTGACCGGTCTTGTCTCCGCCCCCTGCTGTCCTTTTCTGCAAGCAGCCTGTAGTGGGTGGAGCCAGCTGCATCCTTCCTACAGCTCTGATGTCTGATGCACAGGTTTTATACAATGATGATATCCCTCAAAGTTTACAAGGCAATAACTGGGTTTGCAAAGGAATTTGGTGTAGTAATATATTGAATTGAATGCTTTTGTCCTTAAAGTTCAGCTTTAAAGTGACACTAAAGGTAATTTTTTTTTAAATAACAAACATATCATGAGTCCAGAAATCAGCTGTTATTCTGTACCACTCTGCCGTGGTGTCTTATGTACTTCATGATCCTGTTCCACGATTAAAGGCATATGAAATTTCTTCCGGTGTGCGGCTGTCCAGACTTCTTTGTTCATTTCTAACAAACATATCATACTTACCTCCTCTGTGCAGCTCGTTTTGCATAGAGTGGCCCCGATCCTCCTCTTCTGGGGTCCCTCGGCGGCTCTCTCAGCGTCTCCCCACATCAGAAAACCCCCTAGGAGAAGCGCTCTCCCGGGGGGTTACCTTGCGGGCGCGCATAGGATGCATTAAGGTGAAAAAACATGACCCTTTACAACCCCTTTAAGAAGTTATCCTTACATTCCACTCCAGTGACCAGTCATTTTTAAAACAAATAACTAGCTTTGCAAAAGCATTTGGAGCACACACAATGGATTTATATTCTTTGTGACTATTACTAAAAATAATAATTAGTAATAATAATAATAATAAAATAATAAAAAAATTACTAAAAATGTATTGTTTTGTAGCCACATCTACATCATTTTTTACAACACAAGAGTGCCAGGAGGCATGTGCAAAAGGAAATGCATTACACTTTACATTGGTAGCACCCTCTAGTGTGCTAGGAGGATAGTGTATGTTTTTTGCGAGAGTATGTACATTTCCAGGCTTGATGGTGTGTTTTTATCTGGGTTGGGAGTGACTCACAGTAGGGCTGTGTGACTCACAGGCAGCATCACCAAGACCTCCTACTTCTTTCCAGAACATTCTAGTGTTTTCTGGAAAGGAAGGAGGAGAGGGGGTGTGGTGCTGTCTGGGGACTTCTAAGGAGCCCTGACCAATCTCCAATCTGGATTGGCAGGGGGCAGGCCTCATTAAATGCCTAGGGTCAGCCCAGCTGGGAAGGAGTTGTTCGGGTTGCAGGCTGGAGATGGAGTGCTAGGCTGTCGGGGCCTTTGAGGGTGCTCCCCATTTTGGTGCAGGTGACCTTGGGCCTGGGGCTCGGGTGTGGACAGGACCCTTCTCGTACACACGGAAGTGTCCTGCACAGGTGACAGAGGACAGCGGGAGAGCATTGCCAGGCAAAGTCTCCCGGAGAGGAACAACAGGTCACAGCCAAGAGGGCTGGTGAGTGACTCAGAGTCAGGAGAGTACAGGGGAGGCACGCCTGACAGGACTGGGAGATTGCAATCTGAGATGGGTACAGAGCCAGTAGGATAGACTGGGGTGTTATGGGCAGTGGAGAGAAGAGGCAGCATTAGCCAGGAGGTCTGGCAGGGCCTGAAGATGCGGTACTGGGCTCAGTAACCATGTGGACAGCTAGCACCAAGGACTACTATACTTTTGCTACACTATAGGGGCAAGCAGTCACTGCCTGCAATGGGCATTCACCCTAGGCCTGGCTGAGCCAGTGTCAGGCCTACAAATTAGTGCTAGCTGGTCCAGGAAGTGTAAGCAAGTGATATGCTGGGGGTGTTGAGGAGAGATAGTCTGCAAGCAAGTGATGTGCCGGAGTTGAAGATTGAAGATGTATATACCGGAGGTGTATATAGTCGGTCCCATGTATATTTTTCTGCAATCAGTTTGGGCATCTTATGAATATCCCATCCAAGTTTATTCCCCTCAATAAAAATACAAAACAAAGTTCAAGGACTGGTTTTCTGCCTAAGGGTAAATGAGAACTGTGTGCCTGGCTGGGCAGGGTGACAGACGGACTACAACACTCAGCAGCCCCTACGGGGGTACCGCTACACATTATATAGTGCTATGTAAAAGAAGCACTCCATTAAAGTATATGTGAACCCTCACCTTGAAAAAAGAACAAAAAAAACATTCAGTTTAACCTCTACACAACGGCCACACACACATATACGTGGCCTCTCGGCGTGTGGGCCTTCACCCGAGCGGCTGCATATATGTGTAAACCACTTACCGTGCTAAGAGCCCGCTCCCTGCACACTCCCAGTACGGAAGCCAGCAGTTACTGGAACGCTCCCGATGCATACTAGCGATCAGCAGTTTTCCGATCATGTAACCTCTGAAAGACAAATCATTTGTGTGTATACATATAATAAGAACATTATAAATCCTTTTTTTCCTTTTTTTTTTAATAAGTGATAACATTCCATTTGTTCTAAGCTGCATAAGAGCTAGGGGCTGAAAAACAGCAGCACACTGGTCTTCCCAGTCACTGGACGAGAGCAGGCTTAGTTCCCAGCACAGCCAGAAAACTGACAGACAATGCTGTGCTCTCATGCCTAGCGTGGTCAGTTTTTTTTATAGGAAAGCAGAGGGCCTGGCAGGAACACCAGGAATTTCACACAAAGGAAGCAACAGATAAAAAAAAAAAAACATACTTCTCTTTTACTCTTTCGCTGCACAAGGAATTTATTGATGTTTCATGTTGGGCATGCAAAATTGGAATTTTGTGTTTAGGGTTAAAGGTCCACTTTAGAGCCCTTTCACATGGGCTGTCCGATCAGGTCCGCCTGTCAGTTTTTCTGGCGGACCTGATCGGACCCTCTAGTCCTCCCTATGGAGCGGCGGATGTCAGCGGTGATATGACCGCTGACATCCGCCACTATCCGATCCTGTTCGCAAAATCCAGATGGATGGTGGTCCTACTTTCCATCCATCTGGCGGTTTGGATCAGATATAATCGAATGAAAATGGACAGGTGATCTGTTTTCACCAGATTTCCCCATAGAGGAGAGCCGGACTGTGTCCGTCTCCGCTCTGCACAGTGAGCGGAGATTGACCAATCATACGCCTGCTCAGCGGGGATCAGCGGAGTAATCCCCCCCACTGAGCAAGCAGATTCCGTTCCACCGAGGCGCTTGTGTTAAAGTGGCGTTAAAGTGGCGAATCGCTGCGATTCTGCCCACGATCTCAAATCGCACTGCAATCGCATGTTCAGTGCCATTCATTTTCAATGGCAGCTAAAAAGAGGTGCGATTTTTCTGTGATTATCCCACGGCATCGCACCTAGCTTGTCGCCCAAAAAAGAGCAGGAGTTTCTTTTGGGAAACAAGTTTCACGCAATGCGCTTCCCCCCCAATTTATGTTTTTGTTTTGTTTTGTTTTTTACATGCTGGCCATTACATTTTTTTTTTATATTTTATTCAAAAAGGTAGAATTGGGTTCTTGAATACCACTGCTCAGGGCCGTCTTGTATATTGATTGGACACTGGGCAAAAATTGTCTTGGGCACTCACTCTCCACCTGCTCTGAGACATACAATGAATAGCAGCTAGACTTAATATCAGTTTACTGTATCAGATGAGGCAGCAATTGTGATTGGTTGCCAGCGGTTACAGCATATCATTACTGCTTACTGACTGGTTGCTAGATGTTACAGCGCACATTACGGCTCACTGATTAGTTGCTAAAGGTTACAGCAAATCATTTCTGCTTGTTAATTGGTTGCTAGAGATTACTGTACAGTAATATTGCTCACTGATTGGCTGCTAGAGGTTACAGCACATCTTCTCCTCACTGCAGGGGGGGGCATGATATATATATGAATGCCACCTCTATTTACATATCAATGCTGCCGGCCGCAGCTATTTACTTCTGAATGCCGCCTCTATTTACATATAAATGCCAATTATTTGCATGTAAACACAGGGTCTGCAGGTGAGTCATCTGTACACAACAATAGGGCAGAGCTGGGCAGCATTAGTACCAGCACTTCACACTGAGATATCAGGACACAGCACGGGACTAAAACTTTAAGGGACAAGGGAATTTAAACTGGGATAGTTGGCAAGTATGAGGCAGCTGCTTTGGGCCTCACAACAATGACAGGGCCCAGGGCAGCTGCCCCCTTTTGCCCTGCCTTAAAGACGGCCCTGCCACTGCTCAGCCCACATTACAGCCATCAGACAAAACCAGGATGCTGATCTGACTCATTCTCAGCCCAACAAATATCTTTTTTTTGAATAACAATTGCACTCCAAATAAATGTACAAAATCCTACTTTATTAATCAAACTGACATATAAAATTGGAATGAACTTTTACTTGCTCATGTGGGCCTCAAAGAATCCGCCTAAGGAGCAGATCGTTGTATATTCTATGTATGCACAGACATGAGAAGTGCATTGTACTAACAACCTTGCCGTGTGTATACAGCTCTCTGCAGACACGAGTGGAATTCCCCCTCTGTCTGCACGGCGTAATCAGCGGGCCTCTCCTGTATTAACATGTCCTTATGTAGTAAACCCACAACAGCTCTGATGTGCTACACTTCTTCACAAAATGACAAACCAAACAGTTTGAAAAGGTTTCCGCACTTTGGAATGTCTTCTGATGACAATGTTTGGTCAGGTTTCCTAAGCGTAAATGGATTTAAAAGACTTGAAGCACATACCATGTGACGCGGCGAAAGTCTGGCGCTCAGTATGGATAAGCAAAATTCAGGATTTCAAAAAAAATTGAGAAATCTTGGTGGAATTAATTGGAGCTCATTGGGAAGGCAAAATCTAAGTCTAAGTGAACATTCAGTTTAAACCTCAGACCTCAACACTGGGTTGAGGTCAGGACTCTGTGCAGGCCAGGCTCATCCATGTCTTTATGGACCTTGCTTTGTGCACTGTTGGGCAGTCATGTTGGAACAGGAAGGGGCCATCCCCAAACTGTTCGAACAAATTTGGGAGCATGATATTGTTCAAAATGTCTTGGTATACTGAGGCCTTCACACGGTCAGATTTTCCGACGGGAAATATTGGATGTGTGCTTGTTGTCGGAAAGTCCGACCGTGTGTATGCTCCGTCGAACATTTGCTGTCGGACTTTCCGCCAACAAATGTTTGATAGCAGATTCTCAAATTTTCCGCCAACAAAACTTTGTTGTCGGAAAGTCCAATCATGTGTACACAAGTCCGTCGCACAAAAGTTCACGCATGCTCGGAATTAAGCAAGAAGGAGCCGCACTGGCTATTGAACTTCCTTTTTCTTGGCTCGTTGTACGTCTTGTACGTCACCGCGTTCCAGCGTTCGGAATTGTTGGCCAACATCTGTGTGACCGTGTGTATGCAAGACAAGTTTGAGGCAACAATCTTCAAACAAAAATCCACGGTTTTGTAGGCGGAAAGTCCGATCGTGTGTACGCGGCATAAGAGTTTCCTTTCCCTGGAACTAAGGGGTCAAGCCCAACCCCTGAAAAACAACCCCACACCAGAATCCCCCCTCCACCAAATGATTTTGACCAGTGCACAAAGACATAAAGACATTAATGAGTGAGTTTGGGGTGGGGGAACTTGACTGGCCTGCACAGAGTCTTGACCTCAACCCGATAGAACACCTTTGGGATGAATTAGAGCGGAGACTGCAAGCCAGGCCTTCTCGTCCAACATCAGTGCCTGGCCTCACAAATGCGCTTCTGGAAGAATGGTCAAACATTCCCATAGACACACTCCTAAACTTTGTGGACAGCCTTCCCAGAAGAGTTGAAACTGTTATAGCTGCAAAGGGCGGACCAACTCAATATTGAACCCTATGGACTAAGTCTGGGATGCCATTGCTCTTAGATTGTAAACTCTAACAAGCAGGGGCTCTCTGATTCCTTCTGCATTGAACTGTATTGTAACTGTACTGTCTGCCCTCATGTTGTAAAGCGCTGCGCAAACTGTTGACGCTAAATAAATCCTGTATAATAATAATAAAAGTTCATGTGCATGTAAAGGCAGGCGTCCCAATTGGCAATATAGTGTAAGTCACAGTGGCCATTTTAACTGAGGGCAGCTGAAGCCAGCACCCTCAGTTTCCGGGCAATTTATGCAGCTTCTCCACCTTCAGCAATATGAAACCGTGCATGCGCAATACATAGAAAATCCGTGCATGCGCAGCACAGTGCAACATAGTGAGTCTGCGCATACCAGTAAACATCAGAGTCCCTCCTCTTCCTGTCTCCCCCCATCCCCACCTATACTCTGCCCTCCTCCAGCACCCCTCCGCTCACACAAAAAAAAGGCCTGAAGACTCCTGGGATTTTGGACAAAAATGTCCCAGGAGTCAACAGGAGCAGATGTTTTATGTCATTTGCCTAAGCAGGGGAAGCAGGAACTGTGGACAGGAACTGTGGAGAAAAAAGGTATTTGCAGCTAGAAAATGTGATATTTGTCATCCATTCGTATTTAAAGAGAGGGAGACAATGCTGTTGGAAGGAAGTTTAAAAAGAGACTGAAGTGCCGCTCTAAAGCTAAACAAAATTTCGAAGTCCTTCCAAATGACATTTGCCCAATCTCTGAAGGTATTATCAAATGTTCTAATGAGATTTTCTAAGAATGTTCACTGGAAAATCTATTACTGTGTGGTCAGCTATTGGATCACCCTGCAAAAGGGTGCAAGGGGGGCTCACTAATAGTTGGCTAATATCACCATCTGTGCTGGGCCACTACAGTCTACAGTGCCTTGCAAAAGTATTCACCCCCCTTGGCTTTTTACCTATTTTGTTACATTACAGCCTTTTGTTCAATGTTTTTTTTAATCTGAATTATATGTGATGGATCAGAACACAATAGTCTAAGTTGGTGAAGTAAAATTAGAAAAATATATACATAAAACTATTTTTCAGAAATAAAAAACTGATAATTGGCATGTGCGTATGTATTCACCCCCTTTGTTATGAAGCCCATAAAAAGCTCTGGTGCAACCAATTACCTTCAGAAGTCACATAATTAGTGAAATGATGTCCACCTGTGTGTAATCTAAGTGTCACATGATCTGTCATTACATACACACACCTTTTTGAAAGGCCCCAGAGGCTGCAACACCTAAGCAAGAGGCACCACTAACCAAACACTGCCACGAAGACCAAGGAACTCTCCAAACAAGTAAGGGACAATGTTGTTGAGAAGTACAAGTCAGGGTTAGGTTATAAAAAAATATCCAAATCTTTGACGATCCCTAGGAGCACCATCAAATCTATCATAACCAAATGGAAAGAACATGGCACAACAGCAAACCTGCCAAGAGTTGGCCGCACACCAAAACTCATGGACCAGGCAAGGAGGGCATTAATCAGAGAGGCAGCACAGAGACCTAAGGTGACCCTGGAGGAGCTGCAGAGTTCCACAGCAAAGACTGGAGTATCTGTACATAGGATGACAATAAGCCGTACGCTCCATAGAGTTGGGCTTTATGGCAGAGTGGCCAGAAGAAAGCCATTACTTTCAGCAAAAAACAAGATGGCACGTTTTGAGTTTGCGAAAAGGCATGTGGGAGACTCCCCAAATGTTTGGAGGAAGGTGCTCTGGTCTGATGAGACTAAAATTGAACTTTTTGGTCATCAAAGAAAACGCTATGTATGGCGCCAACCCAACACATCACATCACCCAAAGAACACCATCCTGTGGGGATGTTTTTCAGCAGTTGGGACTGCTGAACTTCAAAGTTGTGGGCATGTTCTATAAATTAAATGATGCAAATCCTCAAACAATCCATGTTAATTCCAGGTTGTGAGGCAACAAAACACGAAAAATGCCAAGGGGGGTGAATACTTTTGCAAGGCACTGTATGCTTGCAGTTATACTAAACAAACATTGGCAAATGTAAAAACCTGTTCTGCAGTTAAAAAGAAGAGACAGAAGGATATAGTCTGTGTTACAGTGTATCCTGACAGGTTAGACCAGAAGGATTATCGCGCCCCCTAAACCCTCCTCAGTTACAGTATGACGCTCTTGTCTGGGTCTGTCACACACAACAAGTTTGACAAGGTGCCAGATCGCGTCTGATAAGAATTGTCGGCTTTCGCGAAAGTTCATTTAAATACAATGTCTGTCTTCTATGAGCTCTGGATCTGCTCTTTAACAAGCTCTTAAGCGAAGAGTTGCAGCAAGTGCTTATGTCGATCACTCTTCATTATTGTTAGCCATCTTTCAACGCCCTGCTTGGTTTTCAGTCCCAGGAATTTGAGGGTGTTGGCACTGAGTGCTAGAGATGGCCAAGCCAGGGCCCCCCCGTCTCATTTTACAAAGGAAGGTTTTGTAAACAAAGCTAAAGCGGGTGCCAGTTTGTTCCTGTTGTCTTCATTACTGGATGAAAAAAGGGCGGAAGAATAATGGAATCTCAATAAAAGCTTCAGCTCCTTCACTGTTAGTTGGATGGCATGTGTGAGGAAGAGCCAAGAAGTGTGACTTGGGGAAGGGGGGAAAGCTGGAGCTTATTGCTCATGTAGAAAGTGAAAGGAAGTCTTAGGAATGGTTGCTGCCCTTCTATAAGGTGGGACAGGATCCCAACACAGCCTTTGTAATTAAACACAGCCTGCAGGATTTCCTCACTCCGAATCATCCTTTCTATAAGTAACCACTCGCCAAAACTCTCTTCCTTCCACTCTTGTCAACATCCTTCAGTTCTTATTCCCACTTTTACAAAAACAAGCATATAGGCTGCAGCTTCGATTCACGAAGAAGGTTCTAGGAATTCTTACAAATACAAACTCCATTCATTTCTAGTCCTTTTCTGTTTTTTTCAATACTAAGCCCTGAAAAGGAAGGCGGTTTTGGACCCCCAAAATTCATTGACAATTTTTTTTGACTGCCCCCCTAACATTTATTGGAATTAAGTCATATGTGGACCTTTGAGCAGTGGTATATAGCCTAAGTTTAGATTTTAGTTAATTTTGGCATGCCATTTTTATGTTACTTAAAGTGGAGTTCCACCCAAAAGTGGAATTTCTGCTCATCTGATTCCTCCCCCACTCCGGTGCAACATTTGTAACCTTTCTGGGGGGGGGGGGAGCGGGTACCTGGGCCACGGTGAAGTACGACAGCAGCCAGTGAGAGAGCGCAGCGCGCTTTGCGCAGTAGGGACCCGGCCATGAAGCCGAAAGGCTATACTGCCATGTTCCCTTACATTGTTCCCAATGGCGGCGGCAGTACCCAACCAGCCAATGTAAACATCGGCTGCTGTGCTGGACTCCAGGACAGGTAAGTGTCCTAATGTTAAAAGTCAGCAGCTACAGTATGTGTAGCTGCTGATTTTTAATTTTTAAAGGGGCGGGCGGAACTCCGCTTTAAAGGCCAAGTCCACCTTTAGTAAAAAAAAACAAAAAAATACGTTCCCTATCTGGGGACCATGTATTATATGGATTTTTAGAACAGGGAGATGGTAGAAAAGCTTGCTCTGTCTACTCCACACATCAACCCGGTATTGCAGTACCTCCAGGGATGGTGCACAAAAAAATAAAATTAAAAAAAAGAATAAAATAGAATAGGAAAACAACAGCAAATAATCTGCAACAGTACACAAATAGAGATGAAAAGCTATGGATAGCCATATACGTCTATATTTCACATCATATTTAGATGTGGCTGTCTCAAAACCTGAACAATGGCTGCCTCTGATTGGCAGCAGGCACTGTTTGGTTGACAATTTTCCACCTCCACAGCTACACTTCTTTGATTTTTCAGTTGAGCCGGATGATACCAACAGGTCCACTCACAGCAAGAATTTCAGCAAATTCAGCAGGAAGCAGCCAAAATTTGAGCTGAGTATAGCCAGCTTAACAGGGGTTCTGGTCTTCTCTTCCGAGTTTTGTCGGCAATGGTGGCAGAGGGAGTGGTGGCAGAGAAAGGGAAACAGGGTGTAGGAGGTATGTTTTTAGATTCTCCTATGCCCACAGCTTGCAAGTTTTTTAAGTTCCAGGCAAAAAGACAACTTAGACAAACAATTGACCACCCCACCCACCCTCGTTTTTGGATTTATTTTTTTCTTCTTTTTTGTACCTCTTTTGCATTTTTTCTTCGGGACCTCCGTCCTATGTGAGGTACGTCATTTCCGTGGTTGCATCCGGGCCTCCTCCTTGCCCCCCGCTGCCTTCTGGGACCTGTATGTGTCCAAGAAGACAATGGGACCATTCAGAAAGCGCCGTGGGACTCGAGCATGCGCAGTCGGTGACCAGCTGTGAAGCCTGAAGGCTTCACTGCCGGTTTCCTTTACTTGCAATGCTGGCGCCGGCACCCGAAGCCGATGGATGGATCAGCTTGGGCAGCTGACATCGCGGGCTCCCTGGACAGGTAAGTGTCCTCATAGTATTTGTAGCTGCTGACTTTTAACTTTTACGTTTTTTTTCCCTAGGCTGGAACTCCGCCTTAAATGCATCATGAGCCATGTTATTGGGAGTTTAGTAAGTGTGTGTTCTTTGCCTACATTGTCTGTGCTTAATGGTTTCCCTCTTTCCCATCTTATAAAACTAGGAGGTATGCATTGCTATTTGCAGAATGAAACAAAGTAAGTAGTTAAACTTTATAATACAAATAAAATGTTCAGTTACAAAATTTCCTTAAAGTTGGATGATAGTTGGTGATAAATTTTGGATGAGTTTATGTTGAGAGGAAATTATAGTTATCATTAAAGTGAAACTTTAGTCAAAAAGTTAAGCCCTGCTAGATCACTTCAGGTTGGCCACTTTTGCAGGCTTAGCTATGTAAAACATAAAAGAAAAGTGCCTATACTGTTAAAAATCCAGTAATACACAGTCTCACCCTGCTCTGCACATGCTCAGTTGCTCTCCATTTTTAGGCACTGCCGAGTTTGTAGAGGCCAAGTTTGTAAACCCTCCTATCCTTTAAAGTCAAGGAAGCTGCTTCTGTTTGATCTGCAACCGCCATGGTGCTGCACATGTGATAACACCAGCCATTTGATGGTTTCACAGCATACCTCCCAACATTTTGAGATGGGAATGAGGGACACCTACTGGCAAACGTATGTAGGCATAGGACACGCCCCCTGCCACACCCCCTTAAAGGAGAATTAACCAAGAAAAAGTTTAATTAAATCTACAAGGGCTTTTTTTACCACTACTATTCCTTTATATTGGCTTTTAAAATTTACAAATGCAGCAATTTAGACTTTGGATGAAAGGTTTAGTGCTGGGAAACTCTTTTTAAAAGATAAAAAGTTCATTTTATATACAACTATATGGATCAGACCAAAATGAGGGACAAATGAGAAAGAGGGACAGAGGGACATTGCTCCAAATCAGGGACAGTCCCTCAAAATCAGGGACAGTTGGGAGCTATGTGACAGTTTGGTTGAGGACACAAGCAAATGTGACAGTTAGCAATCCTGGCATTCCAGGAATGTAACTGTTTTCTGAAACCGTTGAATTGATGGGTTTATTTCCGCTTTATAATTTATTTCTGCTTAGTTGCTCTGGGCTTTAGCAAAATGGCAGCCACCAGCCAGTAGAAACAGGAATGCCGGAGGCAATTTACAGCACTCACTAATTTTAGTAGCATAATTATTAATGTGGAATGTATGTTCCTTGCTAAAGAACATTTTTTTTATCAAATTATTATGGGTAAAGTTCTACTTTAAGGAGGAGGTATGCATACCTCCAAACATTTTGAGATGGGAATGAGGGACATCTACTAACAAATGTATGTAGGCATAGGTCACGCCCCTGGCCACACCCCCTTAAAGGAGAATTAACCAAAAAAAGATTAATTAAATCCACAAGGACTTTTATTTACCACTCCTATTCCTTTGTATTGGCTTTTAAAATGTACAAATGCAGCAATTTAGAATTTGAATGAAAGGTTTAGCACTGGGCAACACTTTTTAAAAGATAAAAAGTGCATTTTTTATACAACTATATAGATCAAATCAAAATTAGGGACAAATGAGGGGAGATGAGGGACAGAGGGACATTGCTCCAAATCAGGGACAGTCCCTCCAAATCAGGGACAGTTGGGAGCTATGGGTATGTCACTGACTCCATGATGGATTACATGACAGTTGTCAGACTTTCACATTTTCTGCATGCGGTAGTCATGATCAAACTTTCACTTTTCCTGCATGTGGGGCCTACCCTGAAAGCTTTGGTCTCCCATCTAATATATCCACTTTGACATTAACTACCATTAATGTGGAAATTTAGCATCCAAATAGAACTTGACCGGGTGCCCAGCTATGAGTCACAATCTCCGGCTCGTTCACAAGCAATGAGACAGTTTCCTGCAGATAAGAGGCAGCGAAAAGTGACAGAAACACAGTGGCCGAGAGCTGAGATATCATTTCCTCCGATTCCTCTGACATGCTAATTAACCATTCCAGGCATATTTTGAACATCATCAAGGGATATCCTGATCAGAATAAACTTCCTGTCATCCTAGTCTTTTTTTCTGGCATGGTCTCTATGAATTGTTTTAAAGCTGAGCTCCAGTCAGATATAAAAGACACACATTAAAGTGGACCTTCAGTCATTTTTTCATCTTTCCATCTATTAAATCTTCTGCCCTTGTTGTTGTTTTAACTTTGGATAGTAAAACATTTTTTTTTCTGCCAGTAACTACCTTATACAGCCCACTTCCTGTTTCTTGTCTGGAAAAAAGCCTAGGCTTATGACATCATGCACAGCTCTCGCTCTCACTCTCATGAGAGTTTGCCAGGAAAGGAGGGGGGGATGAGTTGTAAGAGGGCCAATAAGAGCTGCAGAGCTGGAGGTGTGCCTCTGTGTGTCTGTGTAAATCCAGGAAGTGAACAGGCAGCAGCTTCAGCTGTCCATCGTAAAAAGGGTTGCAGCCAGACTTAGTGGAGGGAGATTTCTGCAGCATATTAGGGAAGTACAGAATCACAGTATATAAAAATTAAAAGGAAAATGGTTGGAAGGGAACTTCAGAATGGCAAAGATGTTTTTATTACAAATTATGTGAGCAAACTGCAGTTCCTCTTTAATGAGGCTCTGTATGCATTAATACAACACAATTTTTTTAAATACAAGCAATGTAAGTACCTGGTTTTGACTCTTCCTTGCACAGCAGAAGAGCCAATCAGTTGTGCTGCATGTGCTATCAAGGATCATGCTACTAGGAGGAGTAAGTATAGACACAGAGAGGTAAGCTCGCAATTCTGCTGCTTCTCCTTTCACTGTCCAGTCACAGGTTGAAGGAAGGACAAGACATTTAAGTGTTACTTTAAAAAGAAATACAGGTATGATTATTTTTATACATAGTTACATAGCTCCAGCTTGGACCAACAAAACGATATATGTACCATATCTGGCCGATATCCCTGGAAGCTGGAAATCACTGAAGTAGACATGTACACTAGCTTCCAGATCCCGTGCTTAGTGGCTGCCATACTGCATTGTGAAGACGGATGGTTGGCTGCTAGGCACGGGCGCCAACCAGAAAATACAAAGCAAAGCATTTTCTGAATTAATGCAAGTAATTCTCTGAATTGACAAGGTGGTGGGGAGGGGCTCTCCCCCTCTCCGTTCTCCACCTCATACAATACATACAGAGGGATACAAATATACCGTATGCATACACACACACACACACACACACACTATCCTGACCCAGTGGCTAAGCAATTATATATATACATATACACACTGATGCCTCACAATGGGCCACCCTACACAAATTCCTATATACAATATTCTGTGTACAATGGAGAAAATAATACTTTGATCCCCTGCAGACTTTGTAAGTTTACCCACTTACAAAGAAATGAAGGGTCTATCATTTTTATCATAGATGTATTTTAAAGGATAGAGACAGAATGTCAACCAAAATCCAGAAAAAAACACATTATACAAATAATATAAACTGAGTAAAATAAGTATTTGTTCCCCCCCCCAAAAAATGACTTGGTGGAGAAACCCTTGGTGGCAAGCGCAGAAGACATTTTCTAGTTGGTTACCGGGTTTGTAGACATCTCAGGAGGGATTTTGGTCCACTCTTTTTTACAGATCTTCTCTAAATCCTTAAGGCTTCTTGGCTGTCCCTTGGCAACTCAGAGTTTCAGCTCCCTCCGCAAATGCTCTATAGGATTAAGGTCTGGAGACTGGCTAGGCCACTCCATGACCTTAATGCGCTTCTTCTTGAGCCTCTCCTTTGTTGCCTTGGCAGTATGTTTTGGGTATCATTGTCATGCTGGAAGACCCATCCACGACTCATTTTCAGTGTTCTGGTTGGGGGAAGAAGATTCTCATCCACAGATTTTACAATACATGGCTCAGTCCTTTGGCCCCTCAATGCAGCAAAGTCAGCCTGTACCTTTAGCAGAGAAACAGCCCCAAAGCATAATGTTTCCATCTCCGTGCTTGACTGTAAGGACGGTGTTCTTAAAGGTCATGGTCAGCATTTTCTTACCCCAAACACGGCGAGTCGAGTTAATGCCAAAGAGCTCAATTTTGGTCTCATCTGACCACAGCACTTTCTCCCAATCCTTCTCTAAATCATTTACAATAGATGATCATTGTCAGACTTCAGCCAGGCCTGTACATGTGCCTTCTTGAGGAGGGGGACCTTGCAGGCGCTGCATGATTTTAATCCATGGCGGCGTATTGTGTTACCAATGGTTTGTTTGGTGACTGTGGTCCCAACTGCCTTCAGATCATTCACAAGCTCCTCCTGTGTAATTCTGGGCTGTTCCCTCACTTTTCTCATGATCATCCTTACCCCATGAGGCCAAATCTTGCATGGAGCTCCAGACCGAGGGTGATTGATGACTATTTTGTATTTCTTCCATTTGCAAATATTTGCTCCAACAGTTGTCTCCATCTCGCCAAGCTTCTTGCTGATGATCTTGTAGCCCATTTCAGCCTTGTGCAGGTCTAAAATCTTGTCCCTGACATCCTTTGACAGCTCTTTGGTCTTGCCCATGTTGGTGAGGTTTGAATGGAAGAAAGAGATTCTGTGGACAGGTGTTTTTTATACACATAATGAGCTGTCATTAGGAGCACCTTCTTACATTGACAGGACTAATCTGTGTACCAACTGAGCACATACTGTAGCCAGTCTGTGGGAGCCAGAATTATTGTTGGTTTGTAGGGGATCAAATACTTATTTTACTCACCGAACTGCAACTCAATAAATAACATTTGTATCCTGTGTTTTTTCTTGATTTTTGGTTGATATTCTGTCTCCATCATATAAAATACACCTATGATAACAATTATAAACCCTTCATTTCTTTGTAAGTGGGAAAACATACAAAATCTGTAGGGTGTTAAAATAATTATTTTTGCCACTGTATACACTGTGTGTATATATATATATATATATATATATATATATATATATATACACACAGTATATACAGTGGAAAAAATAATTATTTGATCCCCTACAGATATATATATTGTATGCACTTATGCTACACAATAGTCCACACTAAAGCAACACACCAGTGTGAACACATAAGAAACAAAAATGTCACGCTAAAATGATTGAAATCGTGAGATAATAAATATGTACTCACAATATTAAGTGTCAATAAGCCACACTGAGTAGCCCTGAATTTACCAGATCCACTCGGTGAAGGAACAAAAATGAGTGGATGACTACATTAAATTGTGATACTCAATAATCTACATAATACATCAAAATGTACCATATAATAAACCAAAATGTACTGAAATAAGGAGTGAAAGATACAACCGTGATAAACTGGTGAAAAAATACCAAAAAATATGAAAAATAAATAAATAAATAAAAGAATCTGTATATCAAATCAGGTGACTGAGTGAAAAAAAAAGTCCATAATAAATGTAAAAAAGACCATAGCAAAATAATTAGTCCATAAAAAACAGTGATTCTTCAATAGTGATGTGTTGTAGGATTCCACAAAAATTGTGACAAGTGAAAGATGCCTCCACCACAGAAAAAACTGCCGCTTACCAGAACCCGGTGGTCCCTTGTTACAGGGGACCACAAAGAGCAGATGGCTGTACCTCAGCCCGGAATCTCTCTGGCATGCACTGGACTCCCCAGCCTCAATGGAACCGGTCCGCGGATGGGTTAATTCAGATGAGTGGTAAGTTCCCCATAAAACAATAAAGGCTTCACATAGCATAAAATCCTTTTGATTTATTAATAGTAGTAAGACAAGTAAAAACTTACAGGAAAGCAGACAATAATAGGCATAAAACGAGCTGGCCGGCTTCAAAACAGCCTGTAGCTTCCGGGACTGGATGTATAGCGGTGACGTCAGTGCGTCGATCCTCCTCCCTACGTCGTTTCATCACTAGCGGACGTGGTCACGGGATACAGGCGGCGTCCTGACGCACCGCTTAAATACCATAAACACAACCAAGTCTTGGTCTGAATCCTGAGGGTAGAACCACTAGGCTCCATCTTCTTCAAGGGTAAACCTAGAGATAAATATACCAAAAAGCCCATGGACTAAGGGCAAAGCGGAAGCAACCAAATATTAACTATCAGTAAAAAAGGACATACAGGAATCGTCACAAATCCCTGGTAAACACGAAAGGATAATATATATATATATATATATATATATATATATATATATATATATATATATATATATATATATATATATATATATATATAAATATATATATATATATATATATATATATATATATATATATATATATATATATATATATATATATATCACGATAAGTGAATAAGGTGCTTCCAGAAAAGTAAAAAATATAAATTAAATACAAGTCTAATAAAACACAGCGCTGTGCACCAAAGCTGGTTACAAACCGAACCATAAAGGCAGGACTGCATAAATGGCCTTGAAATATAGAACAATCAAGATATATTAACCAAAGAAATATATAAACATGAGAGCTAAGGAATAATGTTAGTACCATAGCTAAAAATCTAACATGGGAGCAGGCGGGACAATCTCCCACTAAACAGACTAATAAATGAATAAACAAATCCAGGGGTGAATGAATGTGGTCACCGTCCTCCCCTGACAAAGAGGCGTCCCGCAGTTCCCCATAACCCACTTAGAAAGTAACCAAAAATGGGCAATACATTGGAAAACCCATATAGCACTGGGAAGTGCCATAATAGGGAGTGCCATACAACAAAAATGAAAAACAATTATCAATTGAAAAAAACCCTAATTAGTATAAAAAATTAATAGATTGCACAAATAAGTATTCCACAAAACAAAAAAGTCCCTTCAATAAATAATCAAAAGATTAAAAAGAGGACCATAGGCCAAAAAGCAAAAATAAAAATAAAAATAATAATAAAATAAAAATAAGGGTGAAAAAGGAAATAACGGGTATAAAATATAAAAACATATAATGAACTAAAAAATATAAATATATGAATAAAGACAGATCACTAGGAGTTGTCAATGAAAGAACTGACATCGACATAGTATTGAGGCCAAAAGGGGTATAACTTTTAATATTGTGGATCCAAGACATCTCTAACCTAGAGATGCTTCTAACTAGACAACTACCCCTCCAATGGGGTTTGAATTTATCAATGCCTAGAAAGGTTATGTTAGATGGATCTCTGTTATGAGCTATGAGATTTGATACAGAGTGTTTGGTAAAGCCCCTAGGTATGTTATTTATATGCTCATTTAGGCGCACCTGTAAAGGTCGCTTGGTCCGGCCTACATACTGCAGGCCACACGGACACTGAAGCATATATACAGCCCCAGATGTGGAACAGGTAATAAAAGGTTCAATGACAAAAGTTTTGGAAGTACAGGAGGAAGTAAAACTCGTGGTCCTTCTTGCCCTGCAATGGTTAAGTGAACAGACCTGGCACCTCCTACATTGATAATATCCAGTTAATTTGGAGAAGAAACTATATCTATAGATGGGAGGGTTCAAAATGTTAGGTGCCCGTCTATCTTTAAGAGACGGTGCACCTCTAAAAACCACCTGAGGTTTATCTAGTAAAATGGATGTCAACACTCTGTCATTCTTGAGGATGTGCCAATGTTTGTTTATGATATGTTTAGCCCTAGAATTCTGACAAGAAAAGTTGGTGATAAAGGGACAACAATAAGTGTCTTCAACTGGGCTGCCAGCCCTTGCAAACAGCGGATCTTTACGATCCACGTTATTAACCTGATCCAAGGTATTACTAAGGAAATCAGGGGCATATCCCTTGGCCACAAACCTTTGCGTTAGAACCTGTGCCTGAGCCTGGAACATACTATCCTCAGTGCAGTTCCGTTTTAACCTAAGAAACTGGCTCTTAGGTACAGACCTGAGCCACGAGGAATGATGGCAGCTATCATTGGGGATAAAAGAGTTTCTGTCTGTAGGTTTAAAATATGTGGAGGTAACAAAATTACCCCCACTAACAGAGATCGTAAGATCCAAAAAATGGATCTGCTCCAAGCTGGCCTCATAACTCAGATGAATGCCCCTATCATTATTGTTAAGAGAGCACATGAATTCAGAGAGATCGGAATCGCTGCCATCCCATAGGAGGAGGATGTCATCTATATAACGAGCCCACAAGGTCACCTTAGGCCTTGGCTGGGCATAGACGACATCCTCCTCCCTCTTGGCCATGAATAGATTGGCCAAGCTGGGGGCATACTTAGCCCCCATAGCGACCCCTTTATCTTGGCGATAAAAGTGCCCATCAAACCAAAAAAAATTATGAGTAGCTGCATACTCCTATAATGCCATGATGAAATCAATTTGTTCTTGAGGAAGGTTAGAAGATTGATTCAAGAAAAAGAATACAGCGTCCAAACCTAACTGGTGAGGAATTACCGTATATAAGGTAGTGACATCTGCCGTTACAAGCCTGGTCCCTACACCTGGCTTCAAGTTAGAAAGGAGATTAATGACTTCCCAAGTGTCTTTAATATAAGAGCGCATTGACCGCACCAAAGGCTGCAAAAAGAAATCAATATACTTGCCCACCCAGGATGTGGGACGTCCCAGTGTGAACACGTCCTGACTGTAAGGTGTCCTTTGCATATTGTGAGGTTAAACCTCTTTTCTAGACATGTGCAATACGTTTCGTAACGAATCAAAATTCGGACAAATTTTGCATCTTTCGGACATTCGGATGCATCCGAATGTCCGAATAAAAAATAACGAATTTCAACTAATACGGATATAACGAATGAATTCGACATGATTCGGTAGTTCGTTAAAGATCTGATGAAACAAAAAGGTCAGCTCAAAGTAAATCTTACAGTCCAATCAGCTGATTAATTTTGTGCTGGAGGTTGGATTACTGGCAAAGTACATTCCTGAGAACTGAGTGAGAAGGGTGTTGTATTGTATTTGAGCAGAGGAGAAGAGATATTGGGGGTTATTTACGAAAGGCAAATCCACTTTGCACTGCAAGTGCATTTGAAAGTGCAGTCGCCCTAAATCTAAGGGGTAGATCTGAAATGAGTGGAAGCTCTGCTAATTTTATCATCCAATCATGTGCAAGTTAAAATGCTGTTTTTTACTTTCCTTGCATGTCCCCCTCAGATCTACAGCGACTTTACTTCCAAGTGCACTTTCAGTGCAAAGTGGATTTTCCTTTAGTAAATAACCCCCATTGCCATTGTGTGTGTTAATAGATTCAATAAACAAACGACTTTCCAAACTACGAATCATTATCGCGAATCAATATACATACATAAATAACAAATTTCAATGTAATCGAAAGAAATTATAGCGCAAATAACGAATGAATTTGACATAATTCGAGATTCAGTATAACGAATATCGACACTCTACAAAACAAAATTTTCCGTTGTGCACAAGTCTACTCTTTTCCTCCAGGCCCGCACAGCGCCCCGTTGTCTTTTGCAATGACTTCAGAGCAAGTGACTTTGCACCAAGTTACCTCTATAACCCATTTATGTATTTGTATTGAGTAATTATATCTCCCTTCTTCTCATGGGAGAATACATTTTCAGATCCACTCAAACATAGAAGGAACATCCAAACTTCAACCACATAGTGGTTGATTTACTAGAGGGAAATAGACTGTGCTCTTTGCAATTGCAGTTACTCCAAAGCTTAGTAAATGAGGAGAAACTCTGCTGACTTCCATCATCCAATCATGTGCAAGCAAAAATGCTGTTTTTTTTATTTTACTTGCATGTGATTGGGTATTGTTTGCATCCTTTCCTCATTTACTAAGCTCTGGGGCAGGTGTCTTCAAACTTTCTGAACAAAGGGCCAGTTTACTGTCCTTCAGACTTTGAGGGTGCCGGACTGTGGCTAGTGTATGTAGAAAATGTCTTGGCATCAATGGGAGTAAAGAATACCCCATCATTGGTATTAGTGGGAGGAATATTTCCACATTGTTGGTATTAGTGGAAGAAATACTGCCCCATCATTGGTGTCATTGGGAGGAATAATGCCCCAATGCTGGGCTGGCATGGGGTTGGTGTCAGTTGGAAGAATGGTGCCTCATTGTTGGGGTCATTGGTAGAAATAGTGCCCCATTGTTGGGGCCATTGGTAGGAATAGTGCCCCATTTTTGGGGCCATTGGTAGGAATATTTCTCCATTGTTGATATCAGTGACAGGAATTATGCCACATTGTTGGTGTAGAAGGAATAGTGCCTTGTACCAGTGGGAGGAATAGTGTCCCAAGGGCCTGATAAAAGCAAGCAAAGGGCCATATCCGGCCCCCGGGCCTCAGTTTGGGGACTACTGCTCTGGAGCAACTGCACTTGCCAAGTGCACAGTCTATTTGTCCTTAGTAAATGAGCCCCATAGTGTTCCTGTCCTTATTCAGTAAGTTCTGGCTAGGTCACTTTGATGTCCTATAATGATAAGCCCATCACTTCATTGCCCTGCCTTATTATGTCAAAATTGTTGGTCTTGTGAAAATAGGGTTTTGCTTTATTGCATAATGTACATTTTAGAAAAAAAAAAAAGTTGTCTTTCCGGTAATTCCATACATTGTTGTAACAATAAATCCACTACTGATAGCAGTCTGGCTTTTCTTTTTACTTGACAAACTGGAATGGTTGTCATAATAACTGTATGTAGATTTTGTACATAGGACAGAACAATACTTCTCTCCTCTGTGTGCTTCTACTGCAGGCTAAACTTTACAGTGTGTAACAGGTCTGTGATCACCTAGGTGTGAATTATATTTATGGTCACCTGCGCCAACTGTGCGCAAATGTAGACACAAATCAACCATCAGGAAATGCCTCCAGTTATATGTGCAGACAGCTACCCCAGCATACTTAGCAGGTTTAAAATGTACATCCTACCAATAAATTTGTCTTATTTGCTCCCTTTTGGTTTGTTAAATCTGAACTCAGAGATAAGAAAATATTGTTCAAATACAAGAGCCTTGTGTATTCTTCCTTGAATCTTGCTGTGCTTTGTGTATTTCTTCCAGTGTGAGACTACCTTGCTACAGGAACGTCCTATAATAAAGACCAGTCACAGCTGCTCTCTTTCTTTGCACAGGGTGACTGGTCTTGACCCCGCCCCTCCTGTAGTTTTCTCCAGACAGCCTGTAGTGGGTGGAGTTTGTCGGGCACCTCCCACTGCAGTGCTCTTTCCACATGAACAGCACGGTGATTATGTCACTGATCATTGATCAGAAACGTTTCAGGGCTTTGGAAGAACTGTCACAGTGCAAATTTTCAGCGGCGTAACAATTAATGATTTTTTTTATGCTTTAATGCTATTAAAACTGGTCTTAAAGTCATCCAGAGCCACTATCTTGGGATGGGTACGATTTATACTTTATCAGTGTGGTAGCTATGGTGCTTATTATATCTTCATGATTAGGTGTGCTAGGTGTTTCTGGGCACACCCCAATCACCCTGTGTGGCGCAGATTCCCCCTATTTAAACCTCTGCTACCCTAATGGGGCTCCTAAAATGTTTGTAAACTTTTTTTTTTTTTTTTTTGAAATTGTAAAAAATAATAAAAAAATAAAAGAATAAAAATAAACACTACTGACACCAATCTCTGTCCTACTGAAATTGTCCACTGCTCTACTGACACCCTCAGTATATATACACAAGCATGTGTTTGAGTTTTGAGGTGCACACCCTAATGCCATAGCCGGTGCACACCTGTCTTCATGGGACTTCATCAATCTGTTTTAGTGCATTTGGTATCTCCCTTGTCTAACCACTTGCCGAACAACCGCCACAGTTGTACAGCGGCAGAATGGCACGGCTGGCGAAACGACGTTATGTAACATTGCTTCGCCCTGTGGCCACTGCTCGCCCACGGAGCCAATGCAAGTGCCTGGCAGTCGCGATCACCGCTGGGCTCATCGGGGCACACTGAGAACTGGGATCTGTGTGTTAAAACACACAGTTTCTGGTTCTCTGAGGGGAGAAGAGACAGATCGTCTGTTCAATACAGAGTATGAACAGCGAATTGTCATCTCCCCTGCACAGTCCCCTCCCCCATTCAGTTAGAACACACACTAGGGAATACAGTTAACCCCTTGATCGCCCCCTAGAGTTAACCCCTTCCCTGCCAGTGACATTTTTACAGTAATCAGTGCATTGATTGCTGTATAAATGACAATGGTCCCAAAAATGTGTCAAAATTGTCCGACGTGTCCGCCATAATGTCGCAGTCCCGACAAAAATCGCAGATCGCCCCCATTACTAGTAAAAAAAAAAAAAATTAATAATAAAAATGCCAAAAAAAAAACCCTATTTTGTAGATGCTATAACTTTTGCGCAAACCAAACAATATACGTGTGATTTTTTTTACCAAAAATATGTAGAAGGATACATATCGGCCTAAACTGAGGAAAAAAATATATATTTTTTTATATCTTTGGGGGATATTTACAGTTAGAACACATCCCTAGGACACACTTAACCCCTGCAGCACCCCCTCCTGGTTAACCCCTTCAATGCCAGTCACATTTACACAGTAATCAATGCATTTTTAATCGCACTGATCCCTGTATAAATGTGAATGGTCCCAATATAGCGCCATAAGTGTCCGATCTGTCCGCCATAATGTCGCAGTCACGATAAAAATCGCTGATCGCCACCATTACTAGTAAAAAAAAAATTATTAATAAAAATGCCATAAACTATCCCCTATTTTGTAGACGCTATAACAAAGAAAGGACACAAAAAATAGGAAGAAAGTGCTGCTCACCCCTGATGATAGAAACAAAAAAGAAGGACATTTTTCCCCAGGGTGGGGTTTTTAGGCAGCAGAGTGCAAGTATTGAATCAATGTTGTATTAAAAAATAATGTATTTTATTGTAAAAAAAATCGCATGACACGACGGTTAAAAAATGAGCTCCAGTAAGAAATGCTTACAAAACTTATAGGATCAGACACACATTGTGCAGACATATTTCCATAGCAACATCAAACAAATATTGTCAACATCAGAAAAGAAGTCTGACGCGTTTCAACCCATATATCGAGGGTCTTCTTCAGAGGTCAGTCTGTTGAGGAATATATAATAAAGTTACACATGTAAAGACTTAATTGCGCACAGTGAAAATAATGTACAGTGCATGCATGTGATATAGTTACCCAACAATATGTGTCCAGCAACAAGAGGCCTCCTAAATGGAGATCCTTTTGAAGAAATGCCTATTCTCTCTCCCCAAGGGTCTCAGAACACCTCCACCAACACGGCCACCAACACCGGAGCAATAGTCCAACGATGTGGCTTACGAGAAATCACACTAGAGGTCGCCCCCCGTTAGGCCAGATAATCGGTCGGGGAGCAAGCCACACCTGTAGCGAAAGCCCAGAAATATACTAAGAAATACACCCATAATATATATCAGAAAAATTATATCAAAAAGTATTTCTCCAAATAGATAGTCACATAAGAGGCACCAATCTCCATGCATACCATATATGCAGTTTGCAGCCTCAGAGTATTAGATACGTACATATGTGAAAAGGAGTAGTAAGTGGATAGGGGAAATTCATTAAAAATAGTTGAAATAACCAATTAATTAAATAAATTAAGTAGAATACTAAGTTAAAAGGTCAGAATAGTATACACCAGCTCGTTTGAATAGAGTGATTTAAGGTTGGATAAAAGAGGACTGAGTGAGTAGCTGATTGTGAGTACTCAAAACTGTGAGAGTGAAAAAAGATACGTGCGGTCTATACTCACCCGCACATACTAGAAAACAAGTGAAAGCCAAACGTGCAAAAACGAGGAATGTGACTGAAAAAGAAAAAAAGAGGGAGTGCCCACAATAGAATCAGACATAGAGGTGACAAAATAGGCTTAAGTGTTTACCTCAAAAAGTGTGAAAGCAAATATGAGGCTGCACCATATCGCCCTATATGATCAGACTGATTTGTGACCTAGCCCGGGATTGGCCGCAAGTTGTGTCTGGCTCAGTGGATAAATATACAATCCGAGTCGACAAGTCTGAAAATATATATATACAAAAAAAAGAAATAGTGTTGTAAGGGGTTATACATAAGTACATAATAAGTATTATTAACCGATCATAATTGTATAGGGCTGAAGTGGTGCAAAGGCATATTGCTGAAAAGTGTACTTACAGTGCAGGAGCTGCAGAGGTGTCTGACCAACTGAATAGAGGAACTACAAGTCCAACGTCTTTCACATGTATATATACTTACTATGGGTGTGTATTAATTAAGGTGAATCCATCACAGGTGTGCATCCCCCCCCCCCCCCCAGAGCCGATCCGAGAGGCCGTCATGGAGGGCATGGCCGCCATTCAGGCAGCCTCGTGTGGCTTCTCTGGCATTCGGGACGGGCCAACGGCCCTGAACTGATGTCATCCTCGTCGTAACTACGTGACGCACCCGTGTCACGTCGTACGCGCGGGGACCCGCGCATGAGCAGTGACCGGGGACGTCCGAGGATGTTCCCGAATGCCGCCGGCAAGGAGGAAAGGTCCCCAATGTAGCAGCCGGGGCCAGCCTGGGTGCCTAATGGGGGAAAGGGGGGGGAGCCAACGGATGGAAAATGGCTCCCCCCCTTGCCGGGAAGACACATCCGAGGGAAAATCCCCGGTCCAGAAGCAGCGGCAGCAGAGTTGCCAGACTTCCGAGGGGAGAAAGACAGGCAAAGAAAAAGCATAATAGTCATTTGCATTTGCTTGGAGCATGAAAAGATAAATATGTAAAGACTAATAGTCCATAACATGCGTGGGTATGTTCTCCTAAGCTAATATAATCATTTAGTTTTAATGTACATACACATGAGACATCAGTACATGCAAGGAAAGACAATTGCATACTTTGGTAAATCTACAGAATTACAACCAAAATAAAAAAGAAAAGAAAGGAAAAGGATAAATATATAATATATATAAAAAAATATAGAACCAGGTAAAGCGGAACCAAAACATCCCGGGGGGGGAAAAAAGGCCACAATGACCGGAGGGTCTTTGATATTAAAAGGAAGCCAGGAAGAGTTTAATGAGTTTTTCCAGAAACAAAGCCTTTTAAAAATGGGGCAAATGAGATGGCCTCGTTTAGTCCCAGGAACAAGGTGGCATTCAATTTGAATATCCACCTCTGTTTGTGTTGCAGCAGGGTTTTGTTCCAATCACCGCCTCGATCCGGTATGTGAATCCGATCGAGTGCGGTGAAGGATACCTTGGGCATCTTGTAGTTGTGCACTGCCACTACATGTCGCCCAAGTGGTAGATAGTGGTTACCAATTTGCATATGATAATTGTGCTCGGATACACGGCGATTAAATTCTTGTTTCGTCTTACCGACGTAGTATGCCCCACATTCGCATGACATGAGGTATACCACCCCTCGTGTCTGGCAGATTATCTGGCCTATTGGGGGGCGACCTCTAGTGTGACTTCTCGTAAGCCACATCGTTGGACTATTGCTCCGGTGTTGGTGGCCGTGTTGGTGGAGGTGTTCTGAGACCCCTTGGGGAGAGAGAATAGGCATTTCTTCAAAAGGATCTCCATTTAGGAGGCCTCTTGTTGCTGGACATACATTGTTGGGTAACTATATCACATGCATGCACTGGACATTATTTTCACTGTGCGCAATTAAGTCTTTACATGTGTACCTTTATTATATATTCCTCAACAGACTGACCTCTGAAGAAGACCCTCGATATATGGGTTGAAACGCGTCAGCTTTATTTTCTGATGTCGACAATATTTGTTTGATGTTGCTATGGAAATATGTCTGTACAATGTGTGTCTGATCCTATAAGTTTTGTAAGCATTTCTTACTGGAGCTCATTTTTTAACCTTTGTGTCATGCGATTTTTTGTACAATAAAATACATTATTTTTTATACAACATTGATTCAATACTTGCACTCTGCTGCCTAAAAACCCCACCCTGGGGAAAAATTTCCTTCTATTTTGTAGACGCTATAACTTTTGGGCAAACCAAACATAATACGCTTATTGCGATTTTTTACCAAAAATATGTAGAAGAATACATATCGGCCTAAACTGAGGGAAAAAATAGTTTTTTTGTATATTTTTGGGGGATATTTATTATAGCAAAAAGTAAAAAATATTGAGTTTTTTTCAAAATTGTCGCTCTTTTTTTGTTTATAGCGCAAAAAATAAAAACCGCAGAGGTGATCAAATACCACCAAAAGAAAGCTCTATTTGTGGGGAAAAAAGGACGCCAATTTTGTTTGGGTGCAACGTTGGACGACTGCGCATTTGTCAGTTAAAGCGACGCAGTGCCTAATCGCAAAAAGTGCTCTGGTCAGGAAGGGGGTAAAATCTTCCAGGTCTGAAGCGGTTAAAGCTGAACTCCGGGATAAGCAAATATTGTCTAAATACAAGAGTCATGTGTGTTCTTCCTTCAATCTTGGTGTGCTTTGTTTATTTCTTCCAGATTTGTTCAGTAATCCAGGGTAAAACTTTGCCTCTGTGCAGGAGCTTCCTGTAATAAAGACCGCTCACTGCTGCTCTCTCTCCTTGTACAGGGTGACTGGTCTTGTCTCCGCCCCCTCCTGTAGTTTTCTGTAGTCATCGTGTAGTGGCCGGATCTTGCTAGGTCCCTCCCATCGCTCTGCTCTCTGCACAGGCTGTGTACAGCACAGTGATTATGTCACTGCTAATTTTATAAGGAAAAATTCTGGGATTACAAAGGTGTTTAGTGCAAACAAAGTGGGTTTATTCCCTTTCTGACAATTGAGGCTTATATGTAAATGAAAGTTTTTGTGACTGGAGTTCAGCTTTATATATAGCATATACTGTATATAAAAAGCAATTTATATCTGTCTTATCTTGGACTACAAGTCAATTAGTCTTTATGCTGTGGATAAGATAATGATAGGAGTGGCTAAGTATTTTAGCAAAAAACAATGGGCAGGTCTGACACCACTCAGTACACATAAATTTTGTCAGAGTGTGTGCCTACATTAGAATTTATGAGCTAAGTGCATTTCTGGCAGATCAGCAGGAATTTGTTTGTACTTGTAAGGTCTTTAAAGGTTTAAAACATGGTGAAATGTGCATGTATTACAGAGACACACTGCACGTGTTTTTTTTTTTTTTTATATATATATATGCACTCATTACATTGTATACAAATTATATTAGCATTTCACTTTTCCACACACTCCTTTTTTCTATTTCCTACTTTATATGCTCCTAACCTGCTCCGTACACTAAGGCCCCTTTCACACGGATGTTCCGTTTGGGTCCGCCTGTCAGTTTTCAGGCGGAACCCAATTGGAACCTCCATTCTTCTCTATGGAGCGGTGGATATCAGCGGTCATGTGCCCACTGACACGCGCCGGCATCTGATCTGGTCCGCTAAAAACAGATGGATGACGATCCGTTGGCTGATCGATCTGGCTGATCGGATGGCAGTCGGATGGAAAAGGACAGGCGGTCAGTTTCGATTCGACTGCCTCATGGAGAACAGCGGGCTGTGTCTGTGTTCGCTTTGCATCAGAGGACATGGACCTGTCACCCGCCTGCTCAGCGGGGATCAGCGGTGAGATCCCCTGCTGAGCGGGCAGATCCGCTGCCGGCCTCTGCCCCGTGTAAAAGGGGCCAAAATGTATTATGCTGCTATTCTTACATGATTGTTAGGATAGATAAAGAGTTGTGTACATTCTTACCATTTGTTTTCTTAACAAGCAGCCACAGGATGGGTAAAAAAAAACGTTTGCCCCTGCCAGCATGCTGTAGAGAAGAACCCTTCCCAATGAGTTAAACTAAAGATCTCTGGTCAGCAAAGCTCATGCTTTCTGCTGATTGGAGAGATTTAGGTCTGACTCAGCAGGGGGTATATCAGACCTCTGTAGAGAGACCACTGCTTCCACACAGAGAGGGGTGCTTCTCTACAGCATGCTGGCAGGGGACATGTTTTTCTACTCAAGTTGTGGCTGCTTTCTAAAGGAAACTAACTGTGAGAATGCACATTTTGTTTTGTTTTAATGCATCTGCACTGTATTTATCTGATTTAAAGGATAAATTCACCTTTAGAAAAAAAAATAATAAACGCACATTTTTTTGTAGGTAATTTTTTTTTTTTTTGTTAGAAACCTGTACGGCATTGCACCCACAATCAGGAGATTGTGGGTGTAATCCCACAGTCCTGCAGAGCACTCAACAGTGCCCTTCATTAAGGACTACAAGCTGACAGCCGCAAAGGATGTTGGTACTTGTAGTTTTCACATGTAAAGATCAGTTTGGCCTTAATGTAAATTTAAAAGACATTTGCAATCATTTTAAACCTACAGATTTTTAATAAAATAATAACTGGTGAGCCTACCTTTAGGTCATTTTTTGTATTTCGCTGATTTAAAACGGTTGTAAACCCCACTTGGTAATTTTTACCTAAAGGCAAGCCTACCATATGATAAGGCTTACCTGTAGGTAAAATCAATATCTCCTAAAAGTGCACCATTTAGGAGATATTCACCCTGCATGCAGCCAGTGACATCACTGGCGCATGCGCTCTGAAGGTCTGGCATACCTTGCTGGAACTTCAGAGCTTTGTGACGGAAGTGTGATGTCATCGCGGCTCCGGCCAATCACATAGCTGGAGCGCGCAAACCCGGAAGAAAGACACATGGAAAAAGTCAGCCCTCTCAACGGTGACATTACAGCGCTGGGGGGCTTTGTTCCAAGGGAAGCATTTCGTAATGTGCTAGTATGCGATGCATACTAGCACAATATGCTATTGCCTTGCAGTTCTTTTTTTTTTTTGCAACGTCCTCAGTTTACAACTGCTTTTAACTGTCAGTTTAGTTGAGCTCCAACATGTTAACTCTCATAAGATTTTAACGATTGGTTTTACATCTACTTTATAGCTCCAAAAATATACATTCTGTGTTAAAAAATGAGTTTTCCCTTTAAAAGTGTTCTAAAGGATCAGCTTATTGAAGTACAGCTTTGCATAGAGGTGTGGACCTGTACAAGGTAACCTTTTAATCAGTTACATGCAGGTGCGGTGTATGTGACCTTTAATGTCTCTGCTGGCATATTCTTGTAGTTAAGTATGTATGTACATCTTTTATTGTTGTTATGCTGGTTAAGGAGCATGGTGAGAACTGCAATGTGAACATTTAGGTAGTTTTTTCAATTTAGATTTAATTATGACTAGAAAAATAGAGACATTGTATCCCAGAATGTATAAATTGTGTTCTGCACTGTTATGTTATCTATTTCTTGGGCTTGCATTTGTACATGGTGAGCGCTGGGTAATTCTGCCATTATTTTAAATACTTTTCAAAGCATTTAAGCACATTTAGCTATGAAGTTCAACAGAATTTTTTTACATTAAGCATTTTTGCTTAGCTAAGTTAGTTAAGCGACTGTGCGTTTCAAAGGGCTGGTCCACCCAAAAGTATATTTTAGTTATAAGAGGAGCTTGGTGATCTGGGTGAGATCTTATGTCTTGGATGCTCCAACAGTGTGATCTCCCTTATGTTTCTTCTGACCCAAAGTTGGCAACTGTCCCGAATTTCCCGGAACATTCCCGGGATTTAGACCTTTGTCCTGCTTTTAGCGTTTCCCGGGAAATGTCCCAGGAAATGGATGTTTTCACGTTTTTTCGCCGCTGCCGCTTGAGGGCCGCGGCCGGCAGTGAATTGTCTCTGCCAGACGCCATTTTACAGAAGACCAGCTCTCGTTGAGCCTGGACACTCGCCAGTGTCCAGGCTCAATCAGTCATGTGATTTAGAGGAAAGGGCCCTGTCGGTCAGGGGGGCCCTTCATGGTTTCTTGCACCGGGGTCCTGAAGGTTCTAGTTATGCCTCTGGTGCAAAGCAAAAAAATGTGTTTTGTATGAAGTTCCACTTTAGCTACTTGTCGCCCATAGGACATCCATGTATGTCCTTGGATTGCGGCGGGTATACCAGGATGACGCCTGCACCTAGAAATCACCCTGGTATTACATTTTTCAGCCTGCGATTCCCTAACAGGCAGAAGTGATTCGAGTAGCTTAATAGCCACTTGATCACTTCTGTGGGTGGTGGAAGGGGGGACGCACCCTTCCTCCCACCGCCGCCTTTCCTGGGCTCTGCCATCTGATTGCGGACCCCGGGAGCAGTGCGGCCAGCAGCATTGGCTGCATGGAAGAGAAAGAGAGGAACTGACATTGTTCCTCTCTCTCTGTGACCCAGGAAACTGGGAGCGACAACTGTTCCGTCACTTCTGGTTCTGCCTCTTTGTTTACCTGGCTGTTAGCGGCCAGGAAAGCAGCCGATCAGACCGATCTGTGTCTGACTGGCTGCATTGGAGGCCAGAGGGAGATTTGGGGTCTAATAGACCCCAGATCTCTCCATAAAGAAGACCTGTCACGGCCCATGCTGTCACAAGAGATGTTGTTCATCCCTTGTGATAGCATTAAAGTTAAACCAAAAAAAAATAAAAAAAGTGCAAAAAAAACAGTTTTGTATAAAAAAAAAAAAAAAAAGTAAAGTGCCCCCCCGTCCCCCCGTGCTTGCGTGCAAATGTATGCATATGTTGCTCCCGCACACATATGTAAATGGTGATTGCACCACACATGTGAGGTATTGTCGCAAACGTCAGAGCGAGAGCAATGATTCCAGAACCAGACCCCCTGTGTAACTCTAAACTGGTAAAGGTGTTTAAAGCTACACCTATGGAGAGTTTTAAGCACCGTAGTTTGCCACCATTCCATGGGAAGACTTAATTTTAAAACGTGACATGTTAGGTATCTATTTACTCAGCGTAACATATTCTTTTACATTATACGAAAAAAGGGGGTAAATATTGTGTTTTGGTTTTTTTTAGCTCATTAAAGTGTTTTTTCCCCAAAGAAATGCGTTTGAAGAACCTCTGCGCAAATACTGTGTGACATTGCAGCCCCCATCATTTTATTCAATAGGGCCTCTGCTAAAAATTTTTTACTAAATGAATAAATATATATATATATGTTTGGGGTTTCTAAGTGATTTTTTGGGGGATTTTGGGGGTTCAAATTAGATTAGATTGCTCATTAGTTTTAGGCATATTTCAAACAATTTAAAAAGCTGTGGCTGTGCGAATGGGGCAAAATCCAACGCATGTTTTTAGAATATTTTCTCTTAAAATTGAACATTTCTAAGGTATTTTCTCTTAGAATCAAATTTTTTTAATGGTATTTTCTATTAGGATTGACAGTTCTTGGAGTATTTTTTCTTAAAATCTAATGTTCTTGGAGTATTTTTTTATATTCTCATTGCATTTTCCCAGGGTTTTTTCTCCTAGGATCGAATCTTCTTAATGTATTTTCTCAAAGGGATGAAATGCTTTTAAGGTATTTTTTTTTTCTGATCGCATGTTGCACTCAGTACCGTTTATATCCAACTATATATATCTATACAATCAGATGTATAAAAGTTAACACAGTCTAATTACCTTCAGTACTGAAACAAATGGGATTCGCCAAATGTATCTTGCATTCGTCCTGCAAATGACAAATTAAATATCAGAAAATTACATTTTTTACGGGTATTATTTGTGAATTTTGAGCAAATGAGGATACATTGAAACAGCAAATATGTATAAAATAGACCCCTTGGTATTTTCTGCAAAAATAAATAAATCCTCACCACAGCTTATGGTGCTTTGTCCATGCTCACTGTTTGATGTGCCACAATTAGCCCCCTAAAATGTTGACTTTGGATGTTCTAAATGCTGAAAACTACAGAGCTTCCCCATGTGACACTGATCCAGCCTAGGGATTGGCTATTGAGCCAATGGGTTTGATTTACTAAAGGCAAAAAGGCTGTTCATCTTTCAGGGGAAGTTGCACTTTTGAAAGGAATTTGTCACTTTCACTAAGCACTGGGGCAAATTCAACCCCAATATGCGCAAGGAGGCAAGGAGTCATATCTCCATCTAAAACCAAAAGTATCATTTCTTTGGGGGTGGGGGGCTGAAGTGGCATTTTACCATGCCTCCTACCAATCTGCGGCTTGATTTATTTTATATTAAAAGAAGAGCATTCTACGTGTGCCTTTCACCGCAGTATCTTAGCACAATAAAAATTCTTGTATCATGACTGAACATATAGTGATATAGGCCTTAAGCTCCATGGAATGAGTTTCTACAGACAGATGTTCCTGCAGCTGACATGTTCACTTCGAGCCAAATCTATATTTTAACAAGGACCAGCGGAAGTGTATCTATTCCTGATCCTGAGAAATCCACGAGGCCAGGGCTATTTCTGGGGGTCCTTGTGCGCAGTGTGGGTGGTTTGCCTGCGTGGACCAAAGTTCAGCCATCCATAGGATGGGAATCCAAGATCTCTGGGTAGAGTTCAGCCTTGCAGAGATAGTGAATCTTTATGGTACAGGACAGACCTATACTCAAGGAATAATTATAAATGATATGTAAGAATTGAACTCTGTAATTGCACAGATAAATAGGATTTGCTGACATTTTAGCATGTCAAACACTTACAATATATTAGAACCTTTATCTTTTAGATATAATTATTGTTTATAAATAGTAATGTGATGTAAAGTGCTTTATACTACTGATGTCACAACCAGGGGCATTGCTAGGTCTACAAAAGATCTGGGGCTAGAGCCCATAGCAGCGTAGTAAAAGTCATATGCTTGGGCGGGCATACACATGTATATGATATACATGTGTGTGTGTGTGTATATATATATATATATATATATATATATATATATATATATATCCCCAGAGAGCCTCCCCTTTTAATCAGGGTCCCCACAGAGCCTCCCCTCCCCTTGGGGACCCATGCAGAGACTCGGGGCTATGGGCCCCAGATTCGGGGCTATAGCCCCAAAAGCCACCCCCTAGCGACGCCACTGGTCACAACTAGTTCAGCTGATGTCATAAGTGCAAACCAATTCACCTGTCTATTGTCTATATACCCTGAGGCACTGTCATTTTCACCAATGAGCTTTAGAAATGTTTGGCCTCCATTACCCCACACTGAATGCTGAAGAGCAGCCAGCATAGAGTGATTTTGCAGCTGGGCTGCTTTAACACTAGGTGCATAGGTACACACACTGTAGGCAGTAATTAGGTAGCCACATTGCGGCATCCCATCTCCTGTCTGCAAAGTGTGGGCTGGACAGCAATAAAGGAAATAATTCTTCTTAACAAATTCAGGGTGTTACATTTGCAGGACAGACTTTATATATGTAGCACCCTGGAGTTTAGGCAGGGTTGCGCCTCACAAATTTACCTGCCAGGAATAATTATCCTGGTTGATTGTTAGAGATCTATTGATTACTCCCTAAGTTTGGCCTTGTTGCACTTTTCTCTTCTACCACCAGGTGGCCGGGTACTTGGTGGTAATAGATATGAGAAGGGCAACGCAAGGTCAGGTAATGGGTATATGGGTTATCTCAGCCAATGAGCATTGATTTTCTTGGATCCCTTGGCCTGCTGGGAGAGCCTATATATTTGGGTGGAGTCAGGTGATCTATGTTCTGTGCTACCTGGACGGCTGTCTGGGTGGGCGTGTGTTGTATTGCCTGGGCTGCTAGGCTGGAGTTTGGGCCTATCCCGGGCACATCTGGCTGCTAGGCTTTCTGAGGGCCTATCCAGAAGCAAGAGAGCAGCGCAGGGTTGGGATTGCAGCTTGCAGTCCAACCAGAAGTGAAAGTTCTGCCGGCCGGAGAACCTGTCCTGGTCGGAGGTAGAGGGAAAGCTGTCGCCACTAAGGGACCGGCCACCTTATTACCAGGGACCACAGTGAGTAGCTGAAACAAGTACCGGAGCAACATTCTCACCAACCGGGGACGGGGAGGAATCGGGAAACTTCAGCGGGTATCAAGCCAGGGACCCAGCCAGCGGAGGTGACGCTTGCAGAGCAACCTTGTGTGTCAAGCAAAGCGGGGGCCGAGCGGGCCAGTGGGGTGAAGCTTGAGAGGTATCTTGAGTACCAAGCTAGGGACCCGGCAGAGAGGGTGAGGCTTGAGGAAGATACCACTGTGAAGATTGGAGGAGCGCAAGGGGTTCAGTGGCAGTGAATCAGCGGGTCTAGTGAGAGACCGGGAGCTCAATGGGCTGAAGAACTACAAGGAGTGATTATAGTGGAAGTGACAGAACTGTTACACTTTGCGTTAGGAACTGTTAAAGACTGTTGCCTAGGAGAAAGCACTCCTGCACATGCAGATGTGGCGTCTTGCTGGATGCCTTTCCCTGCATGGCTATCCTCCTACTGAAGTTTCAGAGTCTGCCAACTGAACTTGCAACTACTTAAGGGTGTCCTGGCCCTAACCCTCTTTCCCCCAAAAGTTTGTTAAGAGAAATAAAAGTCTCTTTTTCATTCAAGAAGTGTCTGGTGCTCAATGAATTTAACCACCTTGCACCCACCATGCCTCACAACCCACTAGATACTGAAGGATGTCAGCTATCTCTGGCCCTGGAGGTTCTCCTTAGACCGAAGTAGGCCTGGGACCTTGTAACATATATTTAAGGGCCAATTAGTCTGGTTCAGCAGGGACTGCCTGAATTTCGATCCATGTCTGGGCACTGTGGTTTTACAGAAGTTGATCTACCGATCGACTTCTGTACAACCGCCTACTTGGGTTTTCCCCGCTTCATCAGCACCACAGGCTATAGCCTACAATGCTGATCAGTGTATTCTGATGGCAGGGAAGTCTCCCCAGTGTCAGAATGCAATCGCTCAGCTGGGAGAATTCCCCATTCTTCTCCTGGTGCATTGTGGGTGTTTCATCTCATTAAAAAAACAGAGAGTCTACTGTATTCCATCAGGCACACCTCATCAATGAGATAAGAGAATCAGCAGGAAGTAGAGCCTGCAGGGTAAAATATGGCTGCTTTCATGTACAATGCCTTTAAAAAGTATTCATACTTTTCAATCAATCAAAAATGTAAATGTATTTTATTGGGATTTTATGTGATAGACCAACACAAAGTGGCACATAATTGTGAAGTGGAAGGAAGATGATAAATGGTTTTCAATTTTTTTTACAAATAAATATCTGAAAAGTTCGGTGTGCATTTGTATTCAGCCCCCTTTACTCTGATACCCCTAACTAAAATCTAGTGGAAACAATTGCCTTCAGAAGTCACCTAATTAGTAAAGTCCACCTGTGTGTAATTTAATCTCAATATAAATACAGCTGTTCTGTGAAACCCTCAGAGGTTTGTTAGAGAATCTTAGTGAACAAACAACATCATGAAGGCCAAGGAACACACCAGACAGGTCAGGGATAACGTTGTGGAGAAGTTTAAGGCAGGGTTAGGTTATAAAAAATATCCCAAGCTTTGAACATCTCACAGAGCTCCTTTCAATCCATCATCCGAAAATGGAAAATGTATGGCACAACTGCAAACCTACTGTAGCACCCTGGAGTTTAGGCAGGGTTGCTCCTAAATTTACCTGCCAGGAGTAACTACCTTGGCTAATCATTAGGGATCAATTGATTTCTCCCTGTCTGGCATTGCTGCACTTTTCACTTCTGCCGCTAGGTGGCCGGATACCTAGTGGCATCAGATACCAGAAGGGCAAGGTCAGATTATGGGTATATTGGGCATCTCAGACAACGGGCAGGGGTTTTCTTGAATCCCTTGGCCTGCTGGGAGAACCTATATATTTGGGTGAAGTCAGCTGATTGGGGTTCTGTGCCACCTGGACAGCTGTCTGGGTGGACGTGTGTCATATGCCCGGGCTGTTAGGCCAGAGTTTGGGCCTATCCTGGGCACATCTGGCTGCTAGGCTGTCTGATGGCCTATCCAGAAGCAAGAGAGCAGCGCAGGGTTGGGACTGCGGTTTGCAGTTCAACCAGAAGTGACAGTTCTGCCAGCCGGAGAACCTGTCCTGGTCGGAGGTAGAGGGAAAGCTGTCATAACTAAGGGACCAACCACCTTGTTACCAGGGACCACAGTTAGTAGCTGAAACAAGTACCGAAGCAGTATTCTCACTACTATTCTCACGAGTATCTTGAGTGCCAAGCTAAGGACCCAGCAGAGAGGCGGGGGTGACGCTTGAGGAAGATACTACAGTAAAGATTGGAGGGGCTCACAGGATTCACTGGCAGTGAATCATTTAGTCTAGTGAGAGAGACTGGGAGTCAGTGGACTGAAGAACTACAAGAAGTGATTGTAGTGGAAGTGAAGGAACTGTCACACTTTGTGTTGGAAACTGTTGAAGACTGTTGCGATAGGAGACAGCATTCCTACACATGCAGGTGTGGCATCTTGCTGGAGGCCTTTCCCTGCATGGCTGTCCTCCTGTTGAAGTCTCAGAATCTGCCAATTGATCTTGCAACTACCTAAGGGTGTTCTGGCCCTAACCCTCTCTGCCCAAATTTCTGTTAAGAGAAATAAAAACATTTTTTGCATTCAAGAAATGTCTGGTGCCCAGTGAATCTAATTGCTTTGCACCCACCATGCCTCACAACCCACCATATACAAAAGGATGGCAGCTATCTCTGGCCCTGGAGGTTCTCATTAGACCGAAGGAGGCCTGAGACCTGGCTACACTACCAAGACATGGCTGTCCATGTAAACTGACAGGCCGGGCAAAGGAGAGCATTAATCAGAGAAGCAGCCGAGAGGCCCGTGGTAAATCTGGAGCAGCTGCAGAGATCCACAGCTCAGGTAGGGGAAATCTGTCCATAGGACAACTATTAGTTGTGTACTCCACAAATCTGGCCTTTATGGAAGAGTGGCAAGAAGAAATCTATTGTTGAAAGAAAGCCATATAAAGTCCTGTTTGCAGTTTGGTAGAAGCCATGTGGGGGACACAGTGAACATGTGGAAGAAGGTGCTCTGGTCAGATGAGACCAAAATTGAACTTTTTGGCCTAAAAGGAAAAGGTTATGTGTGGCAGAAAACTAACACTGCACATCACCCTGAACACATCATCCCCACTGTGAAACATGCTGGTGGCAGCATCGTGTTGTGGGGATGCTTTTCTTCAGCAGGGACAGGGAAGCTGGTCAAAGTTGATGGGAAGATGGATGGAGCCAAATACAGGGAAATCTATAAAAAAAACCTGTTAGAGTCTGCAAAAGTCTTGAGACTGGGGTAGAGGTTCACCTTCCAGCAGGACAACGACCCTAAACATACAGCCAGAGCTACAATTGAATGGTTTAGATCAAAGCCTATTCATGTGTTAGACCCAGTCAAAGTCCAGACCTAAATCCAATTGAGAATCTGTGGCAAGACTTGAAAATTGCTGTTCACAGGCGCTCTCCATCCAATCTGACAGAGCTTGAGCTATTTTGAAAAGAAGAATGGGCAAAAATGACTTGCAGCTGTAATTGCAGCGAAAGGGGGTTCTACAAAATATTGACTCAGGGGGGCTGAATACAAATGTACCCTACACTTTTCACAGATTTATTTGTAAAAAAGATGGAAAACCATTTATCATTTTCCTTCCACTTCACAATTATGTGCCACTTTGTGTCGGTCTATCGCATAAAATCCCCAAAAAATACATTTACTTTTTTTGTTGTAACATGACAAATTGTGGAAAATTTCAAGGAGTACGAATACTTTTTCAAGGCACTGTACATACTGTATATAATTACACAACTATATGTAGATACAAGGTAAATTAACATACAAGCTGGCCATACACTGTACAATTTTGGCCGGTTTATGATGAACCAGCTGAAAATTAGCTCAGGTGGGTGACAGCGACAGCTGCCTTCCTCCATTGAGCTAGGCGGAAAGTTGTCAGCTGAAAAATGGCTGCATCCAGTCAGACGCAGTCACTGCCTGGTAGTGTCGTATAAAGACACAGCAAGAGATTCATCCATCTGCACTGTATGTGGATAGAGGAATCTGTTTCTTTCTTTCTTTTTATTGGCCATTCTTTTTTGGAGTATGCGTGTTTAAAGACTAATTGTGTACAATTCAACCAAATGAAGGAGTTATTTATCATTAAACTTAAGTAAATGTGTGGTACTGACTCCTAAAAGCATGCAATTAATTATTAAAAAGTACACGGTGAAGAAGAAAAAGATTATCTGAAGGATTGGAAGACTAGACCTTCTTCCTCAATATGTCAATTTACGCTATTAATCCAGTCTTAGGGAACTGGATAAATCCTAACTTTTCTGTTTGAAACTTTTTTTTGGGGCTTTAGAAATTCATACAGAAACAAAATTAGAAGAATACGATAAAGCAGACAAAAAAAAAAAGCAGGATATAAAATAACAATACAACCAAAAAAGTATATAAATAAATTACACATAAAAAAGCTATACAAATGTTTGATCAGCATTCGATGAAAAGTCATTGAAGCCCAACTCCCCAGCGTTCCTCATTCCAAGCTTGTACTTAGTCCAAGAAAGACAATAAAATATCCATTTATCCCTTTCAGGCGGACACATAAATTACTTTTACCCCTTTATTTATTTATTTTTTTAGAAAAAAAAAAAAAAAAAAAAAAAAAGCTTGACGTTCTGAAGCTTTGTGCACAGCGTTTCAAATGAATCGGTTTACTTTATCGCATTCAGTTCAGCAATAGGCACTACAAACGTTTCAAGTCTGAGAAAAAGCTTAAAGTTCACAATGAATAATTGGTAGGCCTGGAAAATACGCGCTTTACAAATCGCATATCATATGAGACACCCCCCTCTGTGCATCTCAAACCATCGCTGCCTTCTGGAAGGCCGGGAACACTAAAGAGTTAATGAACCCCGGCACCCTGGTGCTGAGCAGTAATCCAGCAAATGGTCAGTCTGTGCCTTCTATAGATGTCTTATGACAGGAGAGCTATTGTTTGGAATGGCACTCTCCTCTGTATAAAAGCAAGTGAAGAGCAGAGAATCCTCTGTGTCGAGGTGAAAATGTTTTCACAGCGGTGACAATTTATGCGTTTCTGGAGTCTGTTCATGTGTTAGTGAGGAAGCATTTTTCCATGTGAATAGAGTCTGTCCTAAAGCAGCAGTTGTTGCAACTAAATTAGAGTTGAGAAATCTTCTCAAAAGCCTTTGATTCGGCTCATGTTTGAGAGTTAGTAATGTAAATGTGGCCTGTGATTTGGGCTGGGAATATCTATGTGTGAAAGTTTGCAAGACACCAACTTGTTGAAGAACTTGGTTGTTTGTCACACCAGAGTGAGAGTCTAAACAGATCGCTGAGAAGGTTAAAATATATTGCATGGCATTTTTATGCTGCCTTCAGGCATAAGACAGCGGCTGGCCGGGCAGGACGCCAAATGATCTTCCTAATCAAAGATGTTTCATGGAGAGAGGTGAGAAGCCGGGGGGATTAGGTTTCTTGGAGGGCCAAGACCATGGAAGGGACAACAAATGTTCCTCAAAGCAAATCATAATAGCATAAATACCTCATAAAAAGTCTAGTTTCTGCAAAGTACATTTAAAACAGTTTACGCATTTCCAATGAAGGTCCTTATTCATAGCAATAGTTCAGAACAGGTGAAGGTTCTCTAAAGGCCTTGAGGTCACTTGGTGGGCCATGTCTTTGTAGCAGTAAAATGTAATCAACATGATTATGCTTGGTCTTCATTGTAGAAATTAATCCACATACAACCCCCCCCCCCCCCAATACCGGCAGCTGATCCGTGCCCTGTGAACACAAAGCCCAAAGATAGACTAGTCACAAAGTTTCTAAAGGTGGCTATAGACTTGGGATGTCTCTTGCAAGATACAAAGAGCTTCGTCTCAATTGTTCAAACATCAATCATTTGTACGTACCAGATGTTCTTGGCCTATGAACATCACAAGGATATTCAGGCAGACAAACTTTGGACTTGGACTGCTGTATCAAAGATAAACGCTGAAGCTCATATTGAAATTGTAGGAGGGCAATGTCAGAAGGCTTTGGAAGTTCTCACTGTAGTTGTTTTATCAGTTTTATCAGATTTACTGTGCCTGGTTAAAATAAATCTGGTGTTTGAAACACTCTAGGCTAGGATCACACTTATGTGGCTGCACTTCATGTGTTTATTGTGCTTTTTTATTGCATTTTTATTTGTTTTTCATGCATTTTCATGTATTTTTATGCACTCCTATTAAAGTCTATGGGGTAAGAACACACCAGAAGAAGCACCTGCATCTTTTCACAAGTTGAGAGAATGAGCCCCATAGACAATAATGATATTCATCTTACCGTGCATTGTCATGAGATGGCCAAAGTTCACAGATATGAACGGAGACTTCAGGTAAGTACAGGATCCATTATACAGTCTCATCTTACGTTTCCTATATTTTCTCTTCATACAGGTTTGCTTTAATGACATTCATACATGATATGTATTCTATTAATAATATGACACAGTTTCTTATCTTGCTATAAGGCATAAGGACAAAAGTGTTTACTGCCACGTGTAAATAAAGAAAAATCTAATATGGAATTTGTGGCTCTTCTAAGCCAGAATAACAAAAGTTGTCATTTTATTTCCAAGTAGTGTCTTCATTACTTGACAATAGTTGTGCAACATCATATCTAAAATGAATATAATATTAAAAAACTGAAAGTTTTAGGACTGCAAAGATACTTGCAAAGCATGAGGAGGCTTATTTGATAAGTGCTAAGTGATTGATTAATATGGCGCTAACAGTCTTAGAGGTGACACGTTTTGCCACTGCATACCAAAACCTTTAAACACATCATGTGTAAACAGCAGGGAAACTTTTGCAGTCATAGCAAACATACCATCGGTCATAAGAGAAGCACAGGGGCTATTACTGATCATCTTCTGGAAATGCTAGTTCCCTGGCTGCCCTGATGCGCCTCTGGATTAAGTGCTTTTAAAATCACTGACCTTGAACAAGTGTGTAGTTCATGGGTTCGGACTCTAATTGTGATTGTGGAATGCTTTTTCCAGGTCAGTTAAATGAAACCAGAGACAGCCAGGTAGACAGCAAGCAATTGCTTTCCCTGTATTTCTCTCACAAATTTCCTTTAATTCTTCCATTCTTTTTTCACTTTATAGCCCCCATATGTAATGATTTTTAAGTGATTTTGGAATGGAAAAGTCCTAAAACACTGTTTCCTCCAGGCTCTTCTTAGCTTTTCTGTTGAAAAGGTCTGTTGTTTGCAAAGCTCAATAGCTCAAGCAGGAATTTACATATGTAAGTGCTGTGGCATCACCCTCTTCCTGTCCTTTTTTCAGAGGCTCCATATAAAATTTCAGCCAGAGGCAGAGTGTCTGAAAGTAAACAGGTATATACAGTGCCTTGAAAAAGCATTCATACCCCTTGGAATTTTCTACATTTTGTCATGTTACAACCAAAAACGTAAATGTATTTTATTGGGATTTTTTGTGATAGACCAACACAAAGTCTATATGTATGGCGGAAAACTAACACTGCACATCACCCTGAACACACCATCCCCACCGTGAAACATGGTGGTGACAGCATCATGTTGTGGGGATGCTTTTCTTCAACAGGGACAGGGAAGCTGGTCAGAGTTGATGGGAAGATGGATGGAGCCAAATACAGGAAACCTGTTAGAGTCTGCAAAAGACTTGAGACTGGGGGGGTTCACCTTCCAGCAGGACAATGACCCTAAACATACAGCCAGATCACAAAGCTTTGGTCTATCTGTGCAGTTGGTTGAGTTGACTTCTTTCATGTCCGATAACACCTAGAGCTATGAACGCCAGTGGGATGGCATTGCAGCTCTAAGCATTCTGTGACAATGTTGGTCCTCCAAAGGGAAACACTAGGCGCAGTTTGCAGGCACACTACTGCTTAGAAAAAGTTTTAAAAAAGGGTATTTACTTTAAAGTTTCATTACTGTTATGCAGGAAATATAAGAGGCAGAGCAGTGGGGAAGCAACATTTAAAAGCTGGATGGTTGTATTGCCTTTGCTTCTATTTTAACAGCCAGTCAATTAGCATTTTCAGAAGGAAGCCAGCAATAGTGGCCTTAAGCATTTCATTGCATTTTTGTACGCACAAAAGAGATTTCTACTCACTTTTTTGTCAAGGACAGGAAGATGAGAGAAATGCCATCTATAGAAAAACAGAGAAACAGACATAAAACTGAACTCCAGACGCCTGCCTTTACACACACATAAACTTCGCCGTCTCCGCTCTAATTCCTCCCAAAGGTGTTCTATCGGGTTGAGGTCAGGAGGAACTTGTAGGCCAGTCAAGTTCCTCCACAACAAACTCGCTAATCCTTGTCTTTATGGACCTTGCTTTGTGCACTGGTGCACAGTCATGTTGGAACAGGAAGGGGCCATCCCCAAACTGTTCCCACAAAGTTGGGAGCATGAAATTGTTCAAAATGTCTTGGTATGCTGACACCTTAACAGTTCCCTTCACTGGAACTAAGGGGCCAAGCCCAACCCCTAAAAAACAACCCCACACCATAATCCCCCCTCCACCAAATGATTTGGACCAGTGCACAAAGCAAGGTCCATAAAGACATTGATGAGCGAGTTTGGGGTGGAGGAACTTGAGTGGTCTGCAGAGTCCTGACCTCAACCTCATAGAACACCTTTGGGAAGAATTATGCCCCGTACACACGTCGGACTTTGTTCGGACATTCCAACAACAAAATCCATGGATTTTTTCCTACGGATGTTGGCTCAAACTTGTCTTGCATACACACGGTCACACAAAGTTGTCGGAAAATCCAATCGTTCTAAACGCGGTGACGTAAAACACGTACGTCGGGACTATAAACGGGGCAGTGGCCAATAGCTTTCATCTCTTTATTTATTCTGAGCATGCGTGGCACTTTGTGCGTCGGATTTGTGTACACACGATCAGTTTTTTGCCGACAACGGATTTTGTTGTCGGAAAATGTTATATCCTGCTCTCAAACTTTGTGTGTCGGAAATTCAGATGGAAAATGTGTGATGGAGCCTACACATGGTTGGAATTTCCGACAACAAGGTCCTATCACACATTTTCCGTCGGAAAATCCAACCGTGTGTATGGGGCATAAGAGCGGAGACTGTGAGCTAGGCCATTTTGTCCAATATCAGTGCCTGACCTCACAAATGCGCTTCTGGAAGAATGGTCAAACATTCCCATAGAAACACTCCTAAACCTTGTGGACAGCCTTCCCAGAAGAGTTGAAGCTGTTATAGCTGTAAAGGGTGGGTCAACTCAATATGGAACCTTATGGACTACACTGGGATGCTACTAAAGTTCATGTGCATGTAAGGGCAGGCGGCCCAATACTTTTGACAGTATAGTGTATGTGTATATATATATATATATATATATATATATATATATATATATATATACATACACATATATATATATATATATATATATATATATATATATATATATATATATAGTATAGTATATGGCATGTCCGTTGTTAGCTTATACACACTCATTGGCTCCTTGTGCTGCTTCTCTCTCCGTCTGAGCTCTTCTGCACAGGTACTGCAAGAAAGAGGCCAAATACCAAGTCAAATTCAGATGCCTACACTGCTTGCATTTAAAATAAATAAATAAATGTAATGTATTAATAAATGCAGAGTTGGATAATTTGTCTTTTATATCTGCCTAGAGTTCCTGGACAATTTGCGATAATCTGTGAACTGATATTGTATATGAATTCTATTCTAAGTCCTCTGCGATCCATTAGCCATTCCAGTTAGTATTTCTGGAAGCAGGCGTAATGTCGTCATACTCATACATCTTTCTAATCCGTTTGGAAGCGGCATTCTTGTCGGTGTTTCCTATTTTCCTGGCAAGTATGATATGGAACGCTTCACAAACTTGTTGTGGTGAGAGAGCCAGAAATCCAGGAGCAGCACGTAAAGCTTTTGGGCCAGCCAACCTCCACCAGCATCCCAAAGAGCCGTAATAGGAAAATCCCACAGCTCCTATCCCTACTGACCACACCAGTGCCGCACAGAGAATGCAGAATAAATAGATTCATACAGGAACTTTTAAAGCAGTGAGAGGTAAGAAAGAAAGTGAGCATGTGAGTGTGGCCAGCATGCTCAATACAGTGCCTTGAAAAAGTATTCATATCCCTTGAATTTTTCTACATTTTGTCATGTTACAACCAAAAACGTAAATGTATTTTTTGGGATTTTATATGATAGACCAACACAAAGTGGTACATAATTGTAAAGTATAAGAAAAATGCTAAATTGTCAGAGTGATGTGCAGTGTTAGCTTTCACCCACACATAGCGTTTTGCTTTTAGGCCGAAAAGTTCAATTTTGGTCTCATTCAGTGGCAGCTGATGCTCAAAATTTTTGGGGGGGCGCAAACAAACTAAAAAATTCTGAAAAATACTGAAACAAATCCATCAAATGCAGTCACTGTGCCCATCAAATGCAGTCACTGTGCCCAGCAAATGCCGCCACTGTGCCCATCAAATGCAGCCACAGAATGGAGATCATGAAGATGATGATCATCAATTAGCATCAGCTAGCATCAACTAGGAACGGAGATGATCTCCGTTCCTAGTTGATGCCTTCTATGGGGCAATGGGTCAGGTGGAGCATAGTCCTGTGACGTCATCACGCTGAACAGCTGGCTGGTTTGCACTGTGGTTGTTTCATATCTGTTTCTCATTTGCTGTGCTTTTATGGAAACTAAGCTCATGTCGTCCGTTTGAAAATGTTTTCTTTGAAACATACTTCACCGCGAAGCCCTCTTCTTTTCCCTATTTAATGAGACTTTATAGATTCTTGCCATTGTGAAGAGCGATCCTGAGAGTGGGGTTTTCCTCAGATGGTTTCTTTGCAGCAGGTGGACATCTACTCTGTGTGAGAGCATCACAAGTGGACTGCTGATTTGCCGGCAGGCCAATGCACAGGCGCTTTTGATCTCTATCATACGAGATCCAACAAATCTGGTAAGCAGTTTGTATGATTACATCTTACTTCAGACTGTCGGATTGAAATTTTAGAGAAAATTTAGAGAACCACCTATGGACCTTTTTTTGCTTTGTTTTTTAACAATTTTTTCAGACATTATATGGACTTTCTCACTTATGTTTTAATATAATTTTTTCATATTTAAATAACATTCTTGATATATACACCCTTTTTTTTAATGCAATGTTACACATGCAATACTGAATTTTTATTATTTTGTTTGCACATATATATATATATATTTTTTTTTTTTTTGATTTGTGCACTTTTTTCCACCATGATCCTCTTGACTGCTTCTCTGATTAATGCTCTCCTTGTCAGTTTAGGTGGACGGCCATGTCTTGGTAGGTTTGCAGGTGTGCCATACTCTTTCCATTTTCAGATGATGGATTGAACAGTGCTCACCTATATGGTGTGTTCCTTGGCCTTCATGATGCTGTTTGTTCATTAAGGTTCTTTAGCAAACCTGTGAGGGCTTCACAGAACAGCTGTATTTATGCTGAGATTTAATTAAACACAGGTGGACTCTAATCTAATTAGATGACTTCTGTAGGCAATTGGTTCCACTAGATTTTAGTTAGGGGTATCAGGTATTGGTATATTTTCTATAATTTTGGATGCAGTTTTTGGTTAAGTTCTATTGGCAGATAGCATGTCTAATTTTATTTGTTTTCTTTTTTTAATGCACAATAAAAAAATTGTGGAGAATAATACTTGGCTATGTGTTTTACTTCAAATGACAGTTTGGGAGTAGGGAGTTACATTTTAAAAAATACAATGTAAAATTAACAAGGGACACCAACATAGTTGTAGCTTTGATCTTAAAAACTACGGGATAATGGTGTTGTGATAACTTGCCCAAATAAAAAAAAAAAAAAAAAAAGCATAATAATATTATTCTTGATATCACTAGAAAAAAAAGCCTTTGAAAATTTGTTTGCAATAACTCCATCAGTATCACCAGCAAAGCAGCTTCATTATTATCCCATTGAAGAAGAAGAGAATTGTGCGCTGCATTTCGAGATTTCATAATTTGCCACGTCATGAATGTTAATTCTCAATTACGAACGCTAGTTTACAAGACCGACCGCTTCTACTTCCGAGCATGCGTGTTTGTACTTTGGACTTTTGTTCGATGGACTTGTGTACACACGCTCGGAAAATCTGGCAACATTTGTCCGCGAAAAATTTGAAAACCTGCCATTCAACATTTGTCAGTGGAAAATCCGACAACAATTGTCCGATGGAGCGTACACATGGTTGGATTTACTATCAACAACCTGTCATCACACATTTTCCGTCCGAAAGTCCGATCGCGTGTACGAGGCTTAAGTTTACCTAGCAACCTGCTCTATATTAGGAAGATGCTACACATTTATAGAGTAATGAAAAATGCTGCAGCTGTTTACTGAACAATGCATTTAAAGCGGAGTTCCACACAAAAATGGAACTTCCGCTTTTCAGAACCCTCCCCCCCTCCGGTGTCACATTTGGCACCTTTCAGGGGGGAGGGGGGTGTAGATACCTGTCTAAGACAGGTATTTGCACCCACTTCCGGCACAGACTCCCATGGGAGTCTACGCCTCTTCCCGTCCCCACCGCGCTGTCTCCTAGGAAACACACAGCTCCCAGGAGAGAGAGGGGACCACTTGGGACGCGCAGCGCGACTCGCGCATGCGCAGTAGGGAACCCGGAAGTGAAGCCGTAAAGCTTCACTTCCTGATTCCCTCACCTAGGATGGCGGCGGCAGCTGCTGAGAACCGAGCGGGTTCTCGGCGTCACCTGCCGACATCGCTGGACCCTGGGACAGGTAAGTGGCCATGTATTAAAAGTCAGCAGCTGCAGTATTTGTAGCTGCTGGCTTTTAATATTTTTTTTTTTTTTTGGCGGTGTGGGTGGACTCCCGCTTTAAGTTGCTGATTGCATCCCTGACTGGAGTCCATCTTTAGGGCCTACGCCCAACTTGCAGATGGGCAGCTCCTATTCTGCTGATGGACCTTGTGCTTTAACAATAAAATAATTGCATTCTAAAACACAGAAAGAAGACACCGCTGTGGCTTGGAACACACAAATAAAAAGCGCTAACACTGTCTTTTCTTCCTGACAAGCAGTCTAGATTGTTTTAAGAAGTAGAATGTACACTGGGCCACAAATATCCGCCGTGGTAAATATAATTCAGCAAAGATACAAAGTTAACGTTTCAACATCCCCAATATTTTCTGAGTGTTTTCAAATTTCCATGGCAACAGAGTGTTTACAGGTTTGCAGCCCTGCTTACAGCAGCTAAACCAAATTCACTTACTGTAAATGTCCAGAGCGTAAATTAGGCCTTACTTGGCAGCTGCTGTGCCAGTTCTCAGTGGCTGAGGACAGGCTATATCAGGCACCAAGGCACTTCACTCTTTCCATGCTTTATTGGGGTGGGCAGCCACATTTTCTATTGAATAAAAAATGTATAGTTGAAAACGCAAGAGAAGACTTTGGCAGATGTGAAGACTTCGGAAAACTAAGCAGAACTTTGGGCAAAAGCAAAATATAAATCACCATTTAGTCCTTAAGTCATTGATAATAGGAAAAAAAACCCCAAAAAGTCTCAGTGCTTTCTATTTCTTTAGCGTTCATGCATGTGGTCATTTAGGGCATTTTTTTTATAGCGGGCATGGCCAGGTATTTTTTGTTTATTTATTTATTTATGGCCAGGTATTTCTGATCAGCCGCAGATAGGTAGCCTGTACAAGTTAATGAGCAAAAGCTGACACTGCCCGTGACTTCCCACTGCTGTTCGCTTGTATTTCCCTGTGGAGCCATTATCTGTGGTTAGGGATGGACAGAGATAGTTTGCACATCAGTCCCTGACCTCTACACATCAGCTGCCCAAGGTGGCTAGGTTCACACCCGTAAATACACTGCATGTTTAGATGCATGAGGATACCATTAAGAATGAATGGCAGCCCCACACGTCTGTAGAACAGCAGCGCGTTTTGGCTGCAGGTGGTTGTGGGTTTGGGAACAGGTACGATTCCCACACCTGCAACCACCCGCACAAGTGTAAACCAAGCCTAAATTCAGACCTATAGAACAAAAACATTGTAGAGATGTACATGTTGTAATATGGGAATAACAAAGTGGTTGTAAAGGCTAAGGGTTTTTTTACCTTATTACATTCTCAGCATTAAAGTGATTGTAAAGTCTCGTTTTTTTCTGTAAAAATACCATACATGTCATACTTACCTGCTCTGTTGCAGTGGATTTGCACAGAGCAGTCCAGATCCTCCTCTTCTCGGGTGCCTCTTCTGTGCTCCTGGCTCCTCCCTCCTGTTGAGTGCCCCCACAGCAAGCAGCTTGTTATGGGGGCACCCGAGCCAAGCTGCAACTCAGTGTGTCCATTCAGATACAGAGCTGCAGTTCAGCCCCACCCCCTTTCTGCTGATTGGCTAACTGACTTTGACTGACAGCAATGGGCGCCAATGGCGCTGCTGCTGGGTCTCAGCCAATCAGGAGGGAGAGTCCCGGAAAGCCAAGACACTTGTGGACATTGCTGGAGAGAGATAGGTAAGCTCCGGTAAGTATTAGGGGGTCTGAGGGGGCATGCTGCACACAGAAGGCATTTTATCTTAATGCATAGAATGCATTAAGATAAAAAACTTTCTGACTTTACAACCACTTTAAGGTAAAAAAAAAGAACTTCCATGCTCAGCTCCCCACCCCAGCACCCCCTCCCAAATACCTGAGCCTGATTTTGATCCAGTTCTGTGCCATTGGTTCCTGCTGCTATTAGATAAACACTGTGAGGAGGAGCCTAGAGCGCTGGCAGGGGATCCCAGAGGAGGAGGTTCAGGGATGCTCTGTGCAACCATTGCACAGAACAGGTAAGCATAATTATTATATTAATAAAAAAAAAAAACCTTTACAATCGCTTTAACCACTTGCCGACCAGCCTCGTTCCCGCAAATCGCCGTAGGTGTACGTCAGCACCTTCAAGAGCGATAGCAGGCACTGTATTAATGTCAATGGTCCCAAAAAAGTGTCAAAAGTGTTCAATCTGTCCCCTGCAATGTCGCAGTCCTGCTAAAAATCGCAGATTGCCGCCATTACTAGTAAAAAAAATAATAATAATAAAAATGCTATAAAAATGCCATAAATCTACTCCCTATTTGTAGACGCTATAACTTTTGCGGAGACCAATCAATATACACCTATTGCGATTTTTTTTTTACCAAAAATATGTAGAAGAATATATATTGGCCTAAACTGATGAAGAAATTTATTTTTTTACATTTTTTTGGGATATTTATTATAGCAAAAAGTATAAAATATTGTTTTTTGTTTTTTTTTCAAAATTGTCCCTTTTTGTTTATAGCGCAAAAAATAAAAAACGCAGAGATGATCAAATACCACCAAAAGAAAGCTCTATTTGTGGGAAAAAAGTAATTTTGTTTGGGTGCAGCGTAGCACGACCACACAATTGTCAGTTAAAGCGTCGCAGTGCCGTATCGCAAAAAATGGCCTGGTCATTAAGGGCGAAAATCTTCCAGGGCTGAAGTGGTTAAAGCCCAACACCGGGCACAAGTAATATAGCCTCTTCACCTACCCAGTAGAGTTCATGAGTGTTTAGTCCCTGTAGTGGCGGTGGGTGGGGACTGCAAGGGTTTTTTCCTTTCATCCTAGAGTTGGGCTTTTAAAGATGCCCAAAACAGCGACTTTTCATATCCCTGACATTGATGAAAATCAGGAGATATTTTCAAAACTTTTTTATTTTGGCAAAATGTATTGGAATCGATAGACAAGCATAAAATACCAAATATGCCAAATTCCAATACCAATAACAAATTTTACCATCATTAAAACTTTCAATGGACAAAATTTGCATGAAAAAAAAAAATCAACTTTGTTAATTTTGAGGGTTTTTTGGGGGGTTGTATTTAGGGTAATTTAGTTGTTTTGTCATTGTTGGTTTGTCATTGTTTGTTTACTATAAATTACTATAAATTTTTATTTTCTTTTTTTCCACTGTCTTCTCTCATATAAAAAAAATATAAGGGGTAATATTTTGGCACAAAGACAAGTCCAGTAGGGTTTAAAATCGCTTATATAAAGGCGACCATACATGGATCGAAATTGGGCCAGTTCAGCAGGGACCAGACAAATTTAGGTATGGGTATGCTGGTTGTTAAGAAGTCAATCTACGATTGACTTCTGTACAACCAGCCTGCTTGGATTTTTCCGAATGATCAGTGCCGCTGGCTATAGCGGCCAACACTGATCAGTGTGTTCTGATGTTAGGGAAGTCTCTTTACCATCAGAACACAATAGCGCGGCTGGAGTGATTCCCCATCCACGTTGAGTGTGTGGATAAGGGAACCAGGTAATTTTTTTTGGTCAAACTCTTTATTACTGTATGGCCAGCTGAACTCTCAGGGACTATTTAAAGGCAAACATTTTTTACCAGAATCGCTCAGCTCATCTTACCCAGTTATCAGAGTGTCTTTTAATTCCAGCTGGAATGAACAAAAGAATTAAATATATGTCACATACTGCCTACATTTTGCATATCGTAGTTGATGACAGGCGTTGCAACAATTTTTTTAAAGGAGATTTGGTTGTACAATGACTCAAGACTGAAAATTGTCCACAAAAAATAAGGTCCTTCAATAAATTCTAATTGTGAAACTGACCTCAGAATGTGGAAGTGCAAAGTTAGAATTGTTGGTACAAACACAAGAAGATTTGTGAGCTGTGCATTGTCACGGCTAACATATTTTCACTCCACCATACTAATACTTTAGGTGGAAGAGTATATTTTTCCTTGACATGAATTGCTGCTTTTTAAACACAGAGCCATAATAATCGCACCAGTTGTGCCTGCATATTTGTGATAGAATGCAGCTCTGTGTGCTGCTGTCTTCGTCAAGGCAGCTGTTGGGACGTTTATCTCAGCACGGGCACCATCTAAGAAAGGGCGCTTACAAATGTACTTCTCAGTAATGAGCTTTGTATCTACTTTTCTGAGAATAAAAGAGGTTTAACAGTTTTCCATTTTGCCTTTCTTTCTAGGGATTTTGCCTCTTGCCAAATAGTAAGGCGGGTTCCAAGGAATTGCCAGTTTCATTTATTCAAGGGGAGGGTGTCACAAGTCAACAGCTGGGAACACGTGCGCCGGGTCCAAGGGCTCCCAGTGGCATGACGCCAGAGCCTTTAAAAAACTGGAAAAAGCAAGATAAAATAATGGCTCAATGGCTGCAGTGATAAGCTAGGCTGCTGGGCACCATCAATTGCACTGGGACCTGTGCCCAGCAAGTTATGTGCACGCGTTAGGAACAGATGGGTTGAGGGGTGAAAGAGGCCCAAGGTTTTGATCAGTGGACTTAGCTGGACTCATACCCTCTGTGCTGGTTCTCTAAGACATCTTCCCATGGTATAAGACCATTGCTGTGCCCATTTTCATATACTTATCAACCCAGCAACAAGGCAGTGCTAGGAATAGGTCTAGGACAATGCTGGTCACACACAGATTTTGTTTCAGTTTTTATGGGACAAAGCAACAGCATTTACAAACAACTGTGTAGTATGGTGGCCAATCTAAAGCTACTTTCAGACAGGAGATTGTATGTATTCCAAGAATGTTGGGAGGCTGTGTAAAATCGACATAAAAACAGAATGCAATGATTTGCAAATCTCATAAACCCATATTTTATTCACAATAGGAAATACAAAAACAGCAAATGTTTAAAATGTAACTACTGTTTATCAAATGTTACTGACCTGTTGCCAATGAACCTAATTAGTTGCAAAATGTTCTCCCAGCTCTTTCTTGTTAGTACCACTTATTTTGCCAGCTTTTTGTTGCTCTGTCCCAACTTTTTTTGTGACGTGTTCCTCTCATCAATTTCGGAAATACTTTTTTTTTTTTTGTAAAATGGTACATTTTCTCAGTTTAAAAATAAGGGGGGAGGTCAGCATCAAAGAAGATTAAACATTTCATATGTTTTCTATTTTCCATTGTGAATAAAATATGGAATCATGGATTCATGAGAATTGCAAATGATTGCATTCAGTTTAGATGTGAAGATTTTACACAGTCTCAACTTTTTTTTTTGCATTTGGGGTTGTATTATCATCTAAAGAACCTCCTGAAGGAACAGCAATTGATTCCTCCCTTTAGATTGGTCAGCCAGGGGATGTCTGGCAAGGTCGGGTATTGCTTAGAGAAGAAGTACAGCCAAAGCTCGTGTGGCCATACTTCTCCTGTGACCCGTTTTCAGCAGACAGTAGGCTGAAGTCCACTGACTTCACCGAGCCGGTCTAGGCTCAGGCAAGATCGCCAGTAGGGATCTGCCCACATGCCTGGACAGGCACCTGGCTCAGAGAGTGGGGGGGGGGGGGGGGACAGAGCAGAGAGCTCTGAGAACCAAGTGATGGATCGCTTGGTTCTCAGTGTTAGAGGCACTGGGGGACAGATGCAGCATTGGACTGATACTGCATCCACCTAGGTAAGTATGATTATTAAATAGAAAGGAACCTTTCCTTCTCTTTTAAAGTGGACTTTGCATGAAAATGCAAGATCCACTTATTAGCTAAACTGTTGGCCTAAACTGGGAGGGAGGATGAAATTCTAATCTATGGGACCCAGGTGCATCTAGTTCTACCTTTGCGGTAGCTAACAAATATCAAAGATTATCAACAAGCAAAAAAAATCCACAACATCAGATTTTGTAGCATACTTGGAAATCTTTGTGAATGAGCACTTGATCATTCAGAAAAAAAGAAGCAATCATTTTGACTGAAAATGTAACATTATTTGAAGCAACCACTCATCACCCTTACAAGCTTATGGACCATAACATAATCAAGCTTCAAACTTGGCCTTATTAATCACTCAGGAGATAATGAAAGATTGCCTGCACTCTGGAGTTTCCAAATTTAGAGACCCATCAAGCAGAAAACCTTGATCATGAAAAAATGACTATTTAATGGCTCATTAAAGCCCCACCTTACCTTTGGAAATACCAGAGTGCTGGTTATTTTTCACAATCTTTGATTGCACAATTGTCAAACACATCTACAAGTGCCATGTGACTATTGCTCCAGCAAGCAGACATTAGAGTTCTAAATGGAAGATGGCCCGATTTGTCTGCGGGTACCTTTAACATACTTGATTTCTGAGCTCTGGTTGCATACAGGATTACCTGAAGATAAAAATATCTTTTCTGAATTAAGCTGTCTTTTATCCATACTGCAAACAGAGCCAAACCCTGATAAACCAAGCATTGGGGTTGGATCAGGAAGTCATTACAAGCTCAAAATATCTAAATAAATTCATGTTATCTTGGGCTTTAGATAGTTCAAAAGTCTGCTTCATAAAGTGCTTTGGTGTATTTCTTGCTTTCCATGGAAACTGAAAAACATTTCCGCAATATAATTTTTTTTGTATCAAAATCCCATGAACACAAGGGTTAAAGTAGAACTCAAGCATATCTGGCCAAGCTCTACTTACCCTCTCTTCACTCCAGTGCTGTCCACAGCTTCCTCCTATGCTCAGCTCTGCCATTCAATCCATTTCCTGTGAGCTCAGCCTGTCGTTCGTACACCCCCTGAGGCTGCATCATTACACAACCTGGGCTCAGCTCATAAAGAAGGATCACCCACCCCCCCCCCCCCACCGCCAATAGAGAAGAAGAAGAAGGACCTGTGACATCACAGCTAGAAGACTGCTGGAATAAAGGAATGTATAGGGTGTTTTTATAAAAGATCCAGGAGGGGGTGAGTGGGCTTTTATTTGTGGAGGGACTGAAACTTGGCGTTCTGCTTTAAAAAATCGGTTACAAACAAATGTACAGTATGGTCTTCTGTCTGCTCATCAAGTTCCTCAAAGATGTACCTCATACACTGTATAACCAAAAGTTTGTGAAATTAAAAGTTGTTATTATTAATTATTATTGGTATTATTATTATTATTCAGGATTTATATAGTGCCAACAGTTTGCACAGCACTTTACAATATAAAGGGAGACAGTACAGTTACAATACAATAAAATACAAGAGGGCTAAGAGGGCTAAGAGGGCCCTGCTTACAATTCAATAGGCTGGTACAAGTGGTACAAAAAGTAACAACTGTGGGGGATGAGCTGATGGAAGAGTTAAAAGTTCAGTTGTTAGCTGGAGGTGAGATAGGCTTCCCCGAAAAGGTGAGTTTTCAGGGATCGCCTAAAGGTGGCCAGAGTAGGAGATAGCCGGACAGATTAGGTAGAGAGTTCCAGAGGATAGGAGAGGCTCTGGAGAAATCCCTGAGAAGAGCATGAGAGACGGAGACGAGAGCTAGAGAGCAGGATGTCTTGGAAGCAGCAAAGATGATGGTTTGGGTGATATTTGGAGACAGATTGGTGATTTAACAGGGGGCAGAGTTGTGAATGGCTTTGTACGTTGTTGCTAGTATTTTGAATGTAATTCGCTGGGCAATCGGAGGCCATCAGAAGAATTGGCAAGGAGGGGTGGCAGACATTGAGCAGTTGGTAAGGTAGAGGAGTCGGGCAGCAGCATTTATGATAAACTGAAGAGGGGATAGCCTATGGAGAGGTAGGCCTATGAGAAGGGAGTTGCAATAGTCAAGGTGAGAAAGGTTGACCATTTTCTTTCCATTGCTCTGTTTGTGCTCACTATTACACTACTGAAGACCCTTTCAATGACCAGTGTGTGATTCATCTTGGCAGCAAGCATAAAAATCTGCAATATAAAGTATTGGATGGCATTTACCTTAGCATTTGTGTAGGTGATATATTACAGCACTCTTAGAACTGCAATATCTGATGGATGTCTCACTACTTGGGTCTCTGAGAGTTAAAAAATGAGCATCAGATTCATTTTAGCCAACTCACCCAAAACTGAAATAAAAATAAAAATAAAAAAATATATGGTCAAAAGCTAGTGGACACCTGACCATCACACCCGTATGAGCTTGTTGGACAGCCCTTGACCCAGTTATTACAATTATTGCTTCAGCCCATCCCTTTGCTGGCTGCAATTGTATACCAACAACTGCTACAACTTACACTGCTAATTTTTTTTACATAGAATTTAGATAATCCAGGCAAGCAGATTGGCAGGGACATCTTCCATATTTAAATCTGTTAGGTTAAAATAATATCAATAATCGCTCACAGTGTTCACAACCAAGGGCAATCAATACATATTAACTCTGATGGGATCAATACTAGGATTGCCCTAATTTAATACTATTGGCAATTACTTATCCAATGAACTGTGTAATGCAAATATGTATTAATTGATTTTCTTGCTCCTTACAAGTGGATTAATCACTGTTCATCAGTAGAATTAGCCCATTTGAACCAATAGATGGACATGCTATTGTAAACTTGCATCCGTCTCCATATGAGACTAATCAATATTAATCAGTAATGTAGAGCCACAGGGAATTGTTAAGTCCTCAGTTTCAGAAATTTCTTACTTGACATATTAGCTAACATGTTATTATCTTGACTTTGCAGAAAAAAATATTTTTTAATGTCAATGGTTTCTATTTGTGTCACCCCAGTTTGTGGAAGAAAAAGACTATAGATACACATGTAATTTGGACACTTATAAAATGAAGGTTGGTTAATTGTTAAATGTCCACTGTAAATGAAAAACAAAACTAAACAAGGATTTAAAAAAAATAATAGCGGATTAGTGGTTACAACTAGAGCATATCTAAACCCAAAACCACAAAATGTATACATGGCAGCTTGCCAGTCCTTAGATGTGGTATTATTTATTTATAATTTATTACAGGTACTTATATAGCGCCATCAATTTAGGCAGTGCTTTTACATACAGTATATACTGTACTGTACATTCACATCAGTCCCTGCCCTCAAGGAGCTTACAATCTAAGGTCCCTAACTCACATTCATACATGCACATATTAGGGACCATTTAGCCAGAAGCCAATTAACCTACCACCATGTCTTTGGAGTGTGGGAGGAAACTAGAGTGCCCGAAGGAAATCCATGCAGGCACAGGGAGAACATGCAAACACAAGGCAGGTAATGCCGTGATTGGGATTCAAACAACATCAATTTTTTCACGCTTTTTTCCTTTATTTGCACCTAAAGACTCTGCCACTTCCTATCTTGGGATGGCAGCAATAACTCATCCTTCTATATCAGAAACAAGGCAGGGTTACAGAACCCCATCACTTTCCTATTGTCCATAAAATTGAGGGACATATTGCTGTAGTTCTTAGTGAACATGTCAACACACAGTGAGCACAGGAATTTATCAACTCACCTAATTTCTGGCAAGATCAACAGGCATTTTCTGGAGCTTATCAAACAGATATAACAAAATGCAAACAGACCAAAGGGACCAAATAAAAGAAGTTCATTGTTAGGGTTTGCATACACTTTAAAGCCAAACTCCCCTTTCAAATAAACATTTTAAAAGTAGCCCAACCCTTGTTAAAATAAAAGTGACGTGGCACGCCTGCATTTCATTCTCACCCCAATTCCACCCTCGAGTGACTCTGGTAGCCTTTCTGTACTTGAGAGCCAACCTTGAAACACTGCACATCACTAACTCTACAAGACCAGTGAAGAATTACCATGAGGTTTCAGCACTCTCTGTCTGTCTCTCCTTGTTAAAATAAAAAGAAACCTTTAATGCAATGCTCACCTGCTCTCTAAGGCTGTGCCCCACAGACTCACCATGTCCATCACCACTTACCTTCTCGGTTGAGTGATGCTCAGCATCATTTGACTTACTTCCTGTGAACCTGGGACATTGAGATCCCACCTCCTATGGTACGTCATCAAGTTCTCCTGGCTTTGCAGAAAACTGCTGCAGAGAATGGCATTACGTGGTGCCATTCTCTGCAACATTTAGGACTGAATACTGCTGGAGAAGGAAGGGGATCCACAACATCACAAGACCAGACCCATGAAACAAACAAATGTATATAGAGGGGCAGGGAACATAGAGAAGAGCTTTAAGCATTATGCTGTGTTTTAAGAATGAGATAGTAGAACCAAATGAAGTAAATGGAGGTGCCATATCTTCCACTAAATTCAATTAAATGTAAAGAGAACCAGTCATGAGGTGACATTTGAAAGAATATCATTTCCTTCTTGGGTTTTTATAACAATGTTACCCATCTGGGTAAGGTAAGTGTGTTATTATTTGGTCGTAGTCTTTTTGGCAGAGTGGAACTGTCGGCCCAGTGTCAAGGGGTACAGCTCCGTTGAAAGCTGACCTGTGCTCAGTGGAGGATTAAGGTGGTCATGGGCCCCTAGGCTACTTTTTGTGTGGCCCCCTCCTAAGCACGCTTTACCAGAAAATAAATTATTTAGTGCCATGTGTAAAAGGGTAGACCTATATTACACGCCTTAAATGCAACTCTAAGGTCTACAGCCCAAACACATTCAGACATGAGCCTACTATAAACAGCAATGCCACAGAAAAAAAGCATTCAAAATACATCTGCAAGCTGGTAACAGATTTTACCTTTCCAAACCAACAGTTAGGCCAAAAATGTCTGCAGCAGCTCCTGTTTAACTGTGGCAAAATCACAACATCCTGACAGAGACCAATCGAAACGCTGTGTAATATTCCATTAAAATAAAAGCCATATAAATACCATAAACAGCAGCAGCACATAAAAGCAAGCAATAATCAACAGCAGAACAATCATACGTTCCAACGGCAGGAAGTGCCAGCATCCATCGGCGCAGCCTGTCCATCGGACACCACTGCAATCCAGGAAACAGAACAGACTCACTCCCAGGATATCCGGCAGCTTTTGCCAACATGCTTGTTCACTATGTACCTTTGTGAGTACCTTTTTACAGTTTTATTAAACTCCATGTTTTTTACTGCACTTAGAGTGGCGCCTTTGTTTCATTTTTAGATCGCATATAACACGCACCCTAACATTAAGAGGGAAGTTTCAGGAAAAAAAGCTTCCCACAGCCCCCTGTACAGTACACAGACCCCCTGCACAGTACACAGACCCCTTTCCCTGCACAGTACACAGACCCCCTGCGCAGTATACAGACCCCCTGCACAGTACACAGCCCCCCTGCACAGTACACAGACCCCTTTCCCTGCACAGTACACAACCCTCTGCACAGTACACAGACCCCCTGCACATAACACAGCCCCCTTTCCCTGCACAGTACACAGACATCTGCATAGTACACAGACCCCTTTGCCAGCATATCACACAGGCCTCTTTCATTATAAAGCCCCCCTGCACTCCCAGGAGACCCCCAGTCTCCTGGGAAAGAATACTCTAAAGTTGAGAAAACATCACTGCCAGCCCTTTCTCATACACCGCTCCTCCTGTGTCACTCATTGTAAATCAAAGCGTCTAAATACCTCAATTAACACCGTTCTTCGTGACCCGGTCATCTGACTGCTCTCCTCTGCTGTTTCATTGACGGTCACATGACCGCTCTCCTCCTGCAATCAAAGGCTAGACTCGGGAAGGAGGTGGAGTGGGAGGAGGAGAGCGGCCAGACAGAGTGACTTTAATTGAGGTATTAAGAGACTTCCATTTACATTGAGAGTGACACACGAGGAGCTGTGCATGAGAAAGGGCTGGCAGCGCTGTCCCAGGGCCAGGAGAGGCGGTACAGCTGGCCTGACACCCCCCCCAATGGTTGGCAACCGGGGCAGACCGCGCCCCCTGTTGGTAAAAAAACATTTATCGGCGTATTCGTATAACACGCAGGCATGGTTTTTATTCTACATACACATAAATATATATAACTTACTAAAAATATCATGGCCAATCGGGGGCCCTTGCACACGTGGGGCCCTAGGCTGCAGCCTAGACCAGCCTGTGCATTAATCCGCCCCTGCCTGTCCTATCTGTGCTCAGTGCTGTATACTGATGTCAGGCTGAGCTACCAGAGGACCAAGAGAACAAAGGCAATAACTACTGTACAGCTATAGCAACCCTTGCAGATACTATGGGGCTCAGGGTTGAAGAGGGCCCAGGAAATTGATTAAAAGGCATTTTGTTAATTTGGTATATCCACTAGTTTGTACCTGGCGGTGATTTTCTGCACACAGATCCATTTTTTTTTTTCTTCCATACACTCCTGATAACACCTTTGTTATATGACAGTATTTGAGTAATTGAGTCTCACATGTCCACCCTCACAGGGAAAGAGTACAAGTAAATAAATAAATACCGTAACTTGAATAATTTCTGAAATGAAAAACTGCACTATAACCATTCAGGAGCTGAGATTCCGATCAAATGCCCATTTGGTGACTGGTCCTCTTTAGCATATTCAAATTTTTTATCAAAAATCTTAGCTTGATCAGTGTTTATTGTCAGTAATTACATTCATTTAGGAATTGTACAAAGTCAGGGTAAATTCTACATTCGGTAGCTGTCAGGTTTTGAGCAAAAATGGTTCAATAAAGTTTTGTATTATGTTTAGCCAGACCATTCATTTCAATAAAAATCTTCCCTTAAGTTTACATGTGCATTTAACATATTTTTTATACATGCTATTTACCTGTCAAAGCCTCCCTTGTGTGGACATCCAAAAGCCCTGAGACTGTTGCTGGGTGCCACCATCTTGGATGTGATGTCAGCAGGCCCAGGAGACTCAGAGCTCTCACTCAAGTGATACCCTATAGTGTTACCCTTTTCCTCCTGCTGCTACATAAAATCAAAGAGAGGGTAGAGCAGAGAGGCTGGGTCAGCACAGACATTTACATCAAATTCCTAGAAGAAAAGAAGGCTATGACTTGCAAAGAGGGAGAGGGATGTACTAGGGTATTGACTCCTCTTAAAGTAGTCAAATTTACAAGTACTTTGCAAATTAATAAAAAAAAAACGAAAAATTGAAAAGAAAAAAAAAATGCTGCAAGTAAGCATTTAAATATTTGATGTCAATGCAGGTTTACCTGAAATGTTTATTACACTGGTGCCAGGGTTTCTTTAAGTAAAACCGGGGAGTCCTTCCCCACAATCCTTTCTTCGTTAAACACCTCTCAGCATAACTTTCCCCCATTAATTTCTGCACAGTTTCCTGTCCTTCCATGTGTTTCTCGTTAGTTATATTAGTGTGTTGGAAGGGGTACAGACATCGATTGAGAGGGGACTGAAACATGCCAGGCATAAGCTGGCACCGGTGAAGCTGTTTACAGGACTTGTCTCGCTGTTCCAATCTGTGCTTCTCTTGGTCTATTTACAGCATGCTGGGGCGCCATGTAGGATATTCAAGCTATTCACAAAGTCCAGACCAGGGCACAAGTTCCTAGAAAGTAGAAGCTCTAGAAAAAGATTTATATTCTAAATACAATGAGGATGGGTGTGTATGTAAGCAGGGGAGCTGAAAGTGGAGGTGTTAGAACAGATGATGTGTTAAAATGGGCCTATACCGAAATGTGAACATAAAGCTGGCCTGCTGGCATGGATTAATAAAGCGTAATTGAAGGGCTGAAATACTTGCCTTTCCTGGAGCAAATGCTGTTCTAGGTTCCCTTCAGTCCAGCCAAAACTTTTTTTTTTGTTTTGGATAGAGTATGGAAAGATTAGAACTCCGGTCAGGTTTTTGCTGCTATTTGGGGCTCCGTAACATGTTTACCCTCACAGGGATGCAAAGGTGTTCCATGCTTCCCCGTACAGGCTCCCCTATGTGATGAAAAAAAAAGTTATGTAAGAAAAAAAAAATGTAATTGTAAAAAATTAAAGTTACACCCAAGCACATAAAATCCCCCCCCCCAAAAAATTTTTGGGGACCCCCACGCTTTGAGGCACCTACGCATTAGAAATGTCAGTTGTGATACACAAGTTTCATATCACCACACACAAACTGGCTCCTAACTTTTTTAGCTGGGTCCTAGATTCAAAGAAAATTTATCAAGCCCTGGTTCATGGGCATTTGCTTTAATAAGCATTTTTTTCTGAAACATTTCCCCCTTTTTCTGCTTGAAAACTCCTCTCAAAAACTCTTCTCTAAAACATGCCTCTAATGTGCATGGACACATAGGATAACACTGAGCTGCTTCTACAGGAAGGACAAAAAAAACCCCGCAAAACTCCTGAAGAATCAGCGTTTTTTTTTTTGCTTTCAAAATATTTATTGGAAATTTTCACAAAAAAAAAATAACCAACGTCAGTACAAAAGTACAATAATCAGTGAAACAGATAAGCATATCAAATGAGTTGAGAGGAGCAGCATCTCTCACAATTCAATATCCAAAATAATAAACTCAACAACTCGTCGTTTGGGGATCGACATCCTTCCAGCCAATATCTTTGGCAAGATAAGTACATGCCCATTGGAGACCACCCAACCATCAATATACCGAGTATGTAAACTCAACATCATCAAACGTAGGGGTAGTCAAACACACAACAAGAAAAGAGATCGGAAAGAAAAGAAAAAAGAAAGGAAAAAAGCTAGAAGAGGTTCGAACCTGGATAACCGGAGACATAGGAATCCTCATGACCGAAGAGGATCATGTTACCATGCTTTAGAGTCCTGCCTATAGGTATGAAGCAGCATTTTTTAAGGCCAGTATGTATGGACCCTAAAAAATCATGTGATGCTTGTAGACCAAAAAGGAGCAGGCGCTCAAGTGAATGGGCTGCCTTATACGGCACGCAGAATCACATTAAAATCACACTGTCAAGATCGCACTGTCAAGATCACGTAGTGGGAACACTTGAAAATAGCAGTGCTTATTCGACCCAGAATCCTGTCTTCCCCTTTTTCAATTGCCATTTACTTATACGGTCTGAAGAGCATTGGTGTCTATCTAGCATATACCCCCCAAGTCACCCTATTTGCATCTTGACTTGGGGCCTTCTGGATCCAGGTATGTCCTACGGGCCGGCAGGCGCACTCTAAGACAGACAACCTACAAATATCATTTGTGTGGGTTTTTTTATATATTTTTAAGGCAGAGTTATCAATTATAAATTCTCTGTAATATGTATGGTCCTGGTGAAGCAGGTGACCCCGGTGAAACGCATAGACAAACCTATAATCGCATTGAGAGTCTGAGACACCGATATATACTGTAATGCCGCGTACACACGGTCGGACTTTTCGTCTACAAAAGTCCGACAGCCTGTCCGACAGACTTCCGGCGGACTTCCGGCGGACTTTCGGCGGACTTGCAGCAGACTTTCTAACGAACGGACTTGCCTACACACGACCACACAAAAGTCCGACGGATTCGTACGTGATGACGTACACCGGACTAAAATAAGGAAGTTCATAGCCAGTAGCCAATAGCTGCCCTAGCATGGGTTTTTGTCCGTCGGACTAGCACACAGACGAGCGGATTTCGGGGTCCGTCGTAGTTACGACGTAAAGATTTGAAGCATGTTTCAAATCTAAAGTCCGTCGGATTTGAGGCTGAAAAAGTCTGCTGAAAGTCCGGAGAAGCCCACACACGATCGGATTACCAGCCAGCTTTAGTCCGTCGGCGTCCGTTGGACTTTTGTAGATGAAAAGTCCGACCGTGTGTACGCGGCATAACTCACAGAGTGTTTTTCTCTTGTATATTTCAAAGAGGATTTTTACTAATTATTGTAATACTTTTTAATCAATGTGTACGATAAAATTTGTTTTTTAAACATAATACTGTGTAAGAGTGGTTCTCAGAGACATATCTAAAGTCCCACCTCAAAAGTTGCGTACCATTTTTTAGACGGGAAGATTGCACAGAATCTGCGCAGGACCTGGAAGAGCATACCTATCACTGTAGTAACACCGACTACCACAATGATTGTAAGTTTCCCCTGTGGCCCCTTAGATTTGAAATATGTATACTTATGTAGCGCCACCCCCGAAGGAGCTGTTTGGTAAATTTGGGTTCTCTGATCTTCACCTCAACGCCAAGAATAACCTCAGCCCCTCTAGCACACTTGGTTAAATTAAATTACTGCAAACACATTTAAAGACACATGTGGAAAATACTGTTATCCTGGCTGTGGATTATCACCAAAAACAGACACACACCTGGTAGTGATAAACAAATAGAATATATTATCACGGTTTAAAGCATACGGAAGCTTACAACACTGTTAAACCTTTCTGCAAATAATTAATACATTAGAAAAGACAACCTTCAATACTTAGCAACTGTACATTTAGAAAAGGGCAGTAATCTATATGCCCATAACACAGACGCTAAGAGGGAGGAGAGAAGATCTATCAACTTCTCAGCACCTCCTGGGCCACAAACACCATTGAAAGTAACAATATAAAAAGAAGAAATGGGTTAACAGGTAGAGTAAGCACAGTTCTGTAACGTTACCGGTCCTGAGTTAAAGGGTACTAGTGTCTTCTGCTAGTAAACGTTGGGGCCCTTTGTAAAGAGAGTAGGTTTAATCAATCAAAAGTGAGACAGTAATCCTCTAGGAAATTCCGTTAGGTAGTGGTTTGTAAGAACAGAATGGCTAAAATTGGCAGCTCCAAACAAGCATTCTCTGACAGTAGAAATGGGAGTAGGTGTCTGCATGCAGTGTCTGTACTGTGCTAAGAAAGATGTTGGGTTTTCACCCATTTACCAATCCTCTGGGTGATGACACAACAGAAGTCCCAAATGGTGGTTCAGGCTCCTAGCAATGTTGTAAGGCACTGGATCGCCTCCTGTCGGCCGATCAGGATGGCTGGTAGCTGAACTGGCAGGGTGATGGGAAAATGGCGCCAACAGGACACCTGGATGGGTCTTGTGATCCCCGAAGCAGTGTGTGGGTTGTCTTCGCTGGGCTAGATGGCTCTGAGTTGCTGAGCAGGGTCCCTGGGCTGAACGGTGGAGGATCCTCAGTCTCTTGGCAGCAGTCTCGGGAAAAGTGTGGCTCCCTCTCTCTCAGATGCTGGTAGACAGTGTGGCTCTCTCTCTTAGGTGGAGTTTCACCGCACAGTGCCGTCACCTCACCACTCCTGTGCTCTATCCCCCTCTCCTGACGGTAACTCTCCCTGGTAGTCTCAAGAGAAATGTGTCTTTCTCCCCCTCTGTTGGGTCACACAGTCCCTGGTGTCAGCGTGTGCCTTTCCTCTCAATCAGATGCTGGTACCTCAGACCGCTCTCCTCAGACAGCCCTCCTCAGATCTTCTGTCAGCACTCTCTCTGTAGTGCTGTGTGGAAAACCTGTCTCTCTCTCTTTCAATCAACTCAGCACTTCCCTCTCTTCAGTCTCCTGTCAGCACTCTTTCTGTAGTGCTGTGTGGAAAATCTGTCTCTCTCTTTTCTCTCACCTCAGCCATTCCCTCTCATTTACCTCAGTACTTACCTCAGTACTCCCCTTTTTCCCAGTGTACTTTGTGTCTCTGAGTTATCCGGAAGGAGAAGTGAGCATCTCTCCGTCTCCATCTTCTGGCCAAAAGGAGAAATTGCATTACAACATGCCTGCTACACTTACATTGTGCCATGTCATAAGTATGCAATAAGGATCAGACCAGTTCAGCTTTAAGTTTTAAGTGGACCTAGCACCAAACATACAGTATATTTTTATGCTAGCATCATGTATGTTAAGTAAAGTGTAATAATAACAATTCCAGGAATGTATACCATCTCATAGAGGTGGCAGAATTCCCCAACAAAGCCGCTATACAGGAGTAGAAGGTCACGCACCTCGTGGCCTGCTACAAAATTTACAGTGTTTCAGGTTGATACTTAGAGGAGAGGAGACTAAATAAATGCATACTCCTGCCTGCAGCAGACTTATGACATTTTTTTAGTAATAAACATGGAACGTAAAAAAAATATATTTACTATTTATAGTGGCACATCAAGAATTTATTTGTGCAGACTTCTAAAGTACCGAAAGGTCCACTTTACAAAAAGTCAAATGCTTTTGTTAACCAAAATGTCAGTTTATTCTTACAACAGCTAAGTAGGACAAATTCATATCCTTGATATTCAGATCACATAGGAAAAACGCCCTCTCCGCTACAGTGCCAGGGGTACATATTAGCGTGTAGAAATAGTTTGTTTTATTTCTTCTGCTTTGAATAGGGTCGAGAAGCTAGCTAGGCAGCAACATCCAACTAATAATAGTGGCTATAGAGGCCTTGCATGTTATATACCAAAGTCTTCTCGACGGGGGCCAATAAATAATGGCTGACAAATTAAAGTAGCATCAACAGGCCCGAGCCTCCTGCATTATCGATGGCCCGCAGAATTACAATAATAATGAAGATTACAATATCATACAAAATGAATTGCCGTCAATGTCCGTCCAAAGTCACAAGCTGCCTTTATGCCGGGGCGATTCTTTGGATTCCTGAGGCGTGAGCCGAGGCGCAGTTGTCAACAAGGCCCTTTCACACAAGTGCAGGAGACTGACAGAAGCCTGTCTTTGTATTGCCGTGTGGTGTGGGCTGCAGGAATGTGAGGGGAATGCGAGGCCACCATGTCACCAACACAAAGAGAAGAGCTTTGTGAGAGAACACTGGAGCAGAATGACAATGACATCACTCCATATGACCTCATTTTCATCCGAAATATCATGATGTTCCAAGGCAGCAGTGATATGCTAAGTAGCAAATTCTCCCTCTCCCTCTCCGCCGTTTGTGCTTTGTGGAGGTATAAAGAAGACGGGACATCAAGAGGAGGGGGGCAATTCAAGTGGCGAGCACTTCGATTTCCAAGGTCATTGGCGCTATTGGGAAGGAGTTTTTATTCTCGTGCTGCAGCTGCCACCTACTTCAAAAGGGCCGAAGCCCGGCAAATCGGCCACCAGACATAATGATGGCAAAACCTTCTTTTCTTTTTACAGGGAAGAAAGAAGGCCAGGCAGCGTGCATTATGCTGTCTTAGGAACACACCCGGCTAGATTTTCAGATTTGTACAGGCTCAAGACCGAGACTGTTTTTTTATTTTTAGGAAAGGGAAATAAAGGAGAATTCAAGTCAGGACAAAAGATAAGATTTAAATTAGATCTAAACTCTAACTCACTGACATTTAGTTTGGTAAAGTATATGTATAGCCAAAACTTTTTTTTGTTTTGGATAGTTATTTATGTATTTGTATGTTTGCTGTCTTTGTATCATTGTGGAAAGTGTCACTTCCTATCCTAGCACAATTGGAAGTTGGAGGAAATCTCCCCAAAGTGCAGGAAACTTCCCTCTTATTGTCTCCGAAAAAGGTGTCCCTCCTGGAAGATTTACCCTTACCTCTTGTTCTGGGAACAACTCTACCATTTTGGATTTCTCCTAATTTTCTGTTTCAGTAACAAAGGACATAAATACAGTGGATGCATAGACAGCAATGAAAACTTGACAGAAGTTCTAGCTCTTCCTTACTTTATCCAAAACAAAATAAAAACAGTTTGGCTGTGCTGTCATTGTTTCTGAGGTCTGATGGGTGGCACAGAAGGGACAGATGCCGACAGCTGCGTTCATGGCATTGAGACCATGGGCACCCAGTAAGTACATTTTGTGCTGCGTGTTTATAATTGGAGTGATTTTCCTTCATTATCTATCCTGGAAATGCAACAAGGAGTGAGACAAAACCTCTACAAGTGAGTTGAGTCCCCCTCTAAAACAGTTCTTACCAAAACAGGTGTCCTTACAGGAGGATTTACAATCACCTTTTGTTTCGGTGACAAATTTGGGATTTCCCCTCACTTTCTCCCATTTGACAATGGTCATTAGGACAAAAAGAGAGTATGACTCTACCTAGAGGGGACACAGACTGCAATAAAAACTTGACAGTGTTCTAACCTTTACGTTGAAGAGAAATAAAGAAGTTTTGGCTACACATGCGCTTTACCACCGCACTGCCATATATTGCAGATGGCCAATTTTGTTAAAAATTTAATTAATAATTTAAAGATGTCCACCTTCGTGGTGCTAATTCTCACTAAGAATTCTTCTGGATGTAGATGGAAGCCTGCCTTGACTAATAATAAATGTCAAGACCAGGTCGTGTTGAATTTGACCCCATGTCTCTAAATCCCTAGGTTTCATACATGTGCTTGGCTTCCTCAGCCTTATATGGCATTACAGTGTATTCGTTGCTAGATCACGGGGATTAAGTAACATTAACAAAGAGGAAGATGTTAGCATGTTTGGGACTGGACTTGCCAGAACTGGCTGGGGGATCGCAGACACCTCCCATAGCTCTCCTATAACCCACCTTGTCATCTTGACAGACAAGAGTTAAAGTAGATATAAACCCTAACTGTATGACATCTAGTTTTTTAAAGCACTGTGTATCATAAACAATCACAACAATCACCCTTTCTTAAGAAAATACTTGTTTTAATTTTTTTTTATTCATTGTTGCAGCTCAATGCTGCTAAAGTCATGTAGCCACTTTCTGCATTAGTTTTATGTGACATGCACAAGGCAACAACATTCACGGGCGTTAGACTGTTACTCATTGATACTTGGTATTCCAGCAGGATCAGTTGTGCTATGTGTGGGTAACCTAAGACAGTGAAAGATAAGCACAAGTCACCTCCACTGGAAAAAAACAATTTTCATCCTTACTTCACTTTTTTGACTACACAATTGCACCTCAATAAAATGGAACACTATGCAAGTATATGATGAATGGCAATCACATGCCCGATTTTTTTCTGATTTGAGGTTTAAATGATTTGTGTTAAATAAGCTTTTTAATTTGCTTACAAATGTATAATATAAGCCACTTGTGGGCATCTGACCTTCACATCTATATGTGCTTGCTGCACAGCCCATTTCAAAGCCATTCTTAGTCGCTATAACAGCCTCCATTCTTCTGGGACGGCTTTTTGGAGTGAGACTGTGGCCTGCTCAGCCAACAGAGTATTTGTAAGGTCATTTGGATGAGAAGACCTGGCTCACAATCGGCGTTCCACTTTATCCCAAAAGGGTTCAGTGAGGTTGAGGTCAGTGTTCTTTGCAGGGCACTCTATTTCCTCCGTACCAAACTCATCAAACCATTATCTTTATGGAGCTGGCTTTGTGCACAGGGGCACAGTCATGAAGAAACAGAAAGCTACCTTTCTCAAACTGTCACCATAAGGTTAAAAGCTTATAATTGTCTGCAATTTTTCTGCATGCATTAGAATTAACAGTAATCTTTACTGGAAATACCTGAACTCAATAATTTGGAGGGTTGACTACCTAGTTTGGCAACAACAAAATACAAGCTAAAAACAAATGACATCTCACTGTGTAATATCCACTTATAGACACCACCACTTTTAGCAACTCCATCACTGTACACATGTATTTGTATTCTTTATTAGACTTTACTGATCTCTTGGTAGTGAAGGGCAGAGAGCAGAAGCTATAAGAACCCCATTTGCTGTGTGCAAAAAACTCCCCATCACCTGCACAACATGTGTAGACCAGTTTACCACCACACTTCAGCGTGTTGTGTCTTTTGGTGTCTGTACATCAAACCATTCTATAAGGTCTTTTCGCCTTTGTAACTTCCATTGTATAGAGGTTATGACCCCATATTAGGTCTCTAACCATTTTATGAGCATTCTCTGTAGAAGCCATCTCTCCACTAAAAAGGATGGCAATGTCCTGTTATAAAATGTGGCCTGCATACTTGCCTTTCATTAAATACACATGTTTTTTCCTAATGGCCTTGTTGCCATGTTTAAATTTTGTTGAGTTCAGTCTATGCTTTGTATGCAGTGACTTTAAAGGGCACAGAGAAGCAATACTTACTGTCCTTTCAGACATGCTATTGTTATTCATAAATTGCATTGTATTTAAGTCATGTCAGAAACTCACGTAGCAGGACATGGCAAATCTGAGCCAGTGAAAGATTGGTGACATGGAAGAAAGAGCTTTAGTGGGCAGTGAAATTGGAAGCTTTTAAATCTGCAAGAACTGTGTTCTGAAAAAAATGCAACTGATTTAATTACTGTTTTAGAATTCCTGGTCTGTGTTTGTTAATCGCAATTTTTTTTTTTAATAAAAATGTATTACCTTGTGCAATAAAAAAAAACTTTAAAAAAGTGTAAAAGCAATCAGCGCAGTCACAAAACACACAAAATAGTAATCAATAATCGATAGTTGCCAGCTAAAACACCTATCAGAGTGATTTCACTGCATCCTCAAACTTAAATAAGGAAATATATATAAATGGTGTAGTGCAACTAACATATACAGGCAGTCTCCAAGTTACAAATATCCAACTTACATACGACTCATACTTACAAACAGAGGGAGACAACAGGAAGTGAGAGGAAATCTACCTCTAGGTAGGGAAATTCACTCCTATAAGAGTGAAAAATATACAGTATCTCACAAAAGTGAATACACCCCTCACATTTTTGTAAATATTTTATTATATCTTTTCAGGTGACAACACTGAAGAAATGACACTTTTCTACAATGTAAAGTAGTGAGTGTACAGCTTGTATAACAGTGTAAATTTGCTGTCCCCTCAAAATAACTCCACACACAGCCATTAATGTCTAAACCTCTGGCAACAAAGGTGAGTACACCCCTAAGTGAAAATGTCCAAATTGGGCCCAATTAGCCATTTTCCCTCCCCGGTGTTATGTGACTTGTTAGTGTTACAAGGTCTCAGGTGTGAATGGGGAGCAGGTGTGTTAAATTTGGTGTTATCGCTCTCACTCTCTCATACTGGTCACTGGAAGTTCAACATGGCACCTCATGGCAAAGAACTCTCTGAGGATCTGAAAAAAAGAATTGTTGCTCTACATAAAGATGGCCTAGGCTATAAGAAGATTGCCAAGACCCTGAAACTGAGCTGCTGCACGGTGGCCAAGACCATACAGCGGTTTAACAGGACAGGTTCCACTCAGAACTAGCCTCGCCATGGTCGACCAAAGAAGTTGAGTGCAAGTGTTCAGCATCATATCTAGATGTTGTCTTTGGAAAATAGACGTATGAGTGCTGCCAGCATTGCTGCAGTGGTTGAAGGGGTGGGGGGTCAGCCTGTCATTGCCCAGATCATATGTCGCACACTGCATCAAATTGGTCTGCATGGCTGTCGTCCCAGAAGGAAGCCGCTTCTAAAGATGATGCACAAGAAAGCACGCAAACAGTTTGCTGAAGACAAGCAGACTAAGGACATGGATTACTGGAACCATGTCCTTTGGTCTGATGAGACCAATATAAAGTTATTTGGTTGAGATGGTGTCAAGCGTGTGTGGCGGCAACCAGGTAAGGAGTACAAAGACAAGTGTGTCTTGCCTACAGTCAAGCATGGTGGTTGGAGTGTCATGGTCTGGGGCTGCATGAGTGCTGCTGGCACAGTTCATTGAGGGAACCATGAATGCCAACATGTACTGTGACATACTGAAGCAGAGCATGATCTCCTTCCTTCGTCGACTGGGCCGCAGGGAGGTATTCTAACATGATAACGACCCCCAAACACACCTCCAAGACGACCACTGCCTTGCTAAAGAAGCTGAGGGTAAAGGTGATGGACTGGCCAAGCATGTCTCCAGACCTAAACCCTATTGAGCATCTGTGGGGCATCCTGAAACGGAAGGTGGAGGAGTGCAAGGTCTCTAACATCCACCAGTTCTGTGATGTCGTCATGGAGGAGTGGAAGAGGACTCCAGTGGCAACCTGTGAGGCTCTGGTGAACTCCATGCCGAAGAGGGTTAGGGTAGTGCTATAAAATAATGGTGGCCACACCAAATATTGACACTTTGGGCCCAATTTGGACATTTTCACTTAGGGGTGTACTCACTTTTGTTGCCAGCAATTTAGACATTAATGGCTGTGTGTTGAGTTATTTTGAGAGGATAGCAAATTTACACTGTTATACAAGCTGTACACTCACTACTTTACATTGTAGCAAAGTGTCATTTCTTCAGTGTTGACATGTAAAGATATAATAAAATATTTACAAAAATGTGAGGGGTGTATTCACTTTTGTGAGATACAGTATATATAGAAAAAGGTGTCTCCACTAAAGCTTTATCACCAATCCTTGTTTCCATAACAACCCAAAATTTTCTAAATCCAATTGTCACAGGGACAGAAAGTGAGGTGAAATCTTCTGAACAGGGGCACAGACAACAAAACAAACGTTACAGGGGTGTTAACCTTTCCCTATACTGTCCAAAAGACTTAACAGTAATTTTTTTGTCTGGAGTTACACATAAACAATGTACCTGTTCCAACTTACATACCAATTAAACTTAAGAACAAACCTACGAAACCTATCTTGTTTGTAACGCGGGGACTACATGTACAGTGATCCCAACATTTATAGTCCAATAAAGTCCAAAGTGACCAGCGCTGTCAATCATCAATTGTGAAAAACTTGAAATGTTCTCTTCTCCAGCTCAATATACTGGTGTACCTTACGTGTATCCACCACCTAAAATAATTGAAAGCTCACCTCCAGCTTAGACCTCATAAGACAGTTGGAGGTCTAAAAGTGCTCTATAACATCTCCTCTGGATTGTTGCAAGGATCTGGTTATCCAAACTATCCAAAGATCTGCTGCACTCCACTCCACACCCCACATTGTCTCATACAAGGTTAGACACAGAGAAAGCAAAAAAAAGAGACTAACAGTGTACCCCAGTGGCAGCTGGTGGTTAAAAAGTTTTTTTGGGAGGGGGGGGGGCGTTGCCCCCCCCCTCCCCCAGTCCAGTCGGTCGGGTCATCAGGAGCACCGGCACTTACCCCATCTATGGCGGTCATCGCTTCATCCGGATGACGGGAGGCGGCTTCTTCTTCCCCTGCTCTCCTCCTTGGCACCACAGGCAGTGGCTTCCCATTCCCCTACTCTCCTCCGCAGGTATCAGGAGCAGTGGCTTCCCCTTCCCCTGCTCTCCTCCTCAGCATCACAGGCGGTGGCTTCCCATTCACCTGCTCTTCTCCGCAGGCATCACAGCGGCTTCCCTCCTCCTTGGTGGCCAATTGAAATGCTTCTCCTTTCCGGAAATCAGGAAATGGGTCTCAGACCCGCTTCCTGATTGGCCAGGAGGAGAATCAGTGTGCCAATAGCGAATATTCATTTTTTTTTGTATAATCTTTATTTTATATTTTCAAGATAACATACATTGAGAAAAGCAAAACCCACACAATAAGTGCCAAGGGGGGCATATAGGGGGATGGGGGGGGGCATTGGGTTACTAGAGCATAAAGACTTCTGATACAGTCAGTAGCTAGCTTCATATGACTTTATCAAGTTATACCTCAACAACAGAGGGACATGTGGGTACTTTAACCGTTGTAACAGAGCAGAATAAAGTTCTTACATATAGGATACAACGCTACACGCGCTGCATCCATGATAACCCAGGCCGAAAAGGCGGGGGGGGGGGACTGAGGGGGCATACCCGAAAACAATGAGTATAATGATCAATCAGCACAACAGCAGTAAGCGTACGTCTATAACTATTATAAAGGACCTAGGGGTTCGTGGCTCACAGGTCTCATCCTCAAAAAAAAAAAAAAAAAAAAAAAGGAAAAAGAAAAATGATGTACCCTCATCCTCTAATCAGCCCGCCTGGGGGCCGTATTAGGTGGCGTTTACGTCATGTTAGATGTATAATGTATCCACGTGGCCCACATAGCGTAAAATTTATCATACCTATCCTTGCACTTCCCCATCCACTCCTCCGCTGCCATAATGGAGTTGAGCAGGCGCACCCATTCGGGTCGCCCCGGAACTTGGGTTGACTTCCAATATTTAGGAATCAGACACCGAGCAGCGTTTAATAGGTGTGGGAGAATTAACTTACGGTAGAGGCTGAGAGGAGTGGATGGCACGTGCAGCAAGAACTCCAGTGGTGAATCCTGCAGGTCTACATCTAAAATAATTTTTATCTGGGCCCTGATATCCTGCCAGAAGGGCCGAAGCCTCGGGCACTCACACCAAGTATGCAGAAAGGTGCCTCGGAGCCCACAGCCCCTCCAGCAGGTAGCAGAAGCTGTCGGATATATCCTAGCCAAGGTTGCTGGGATCCTATACCATCGGGTCAGCAGCTTAAAGCTATTTTCTTGCATCTTAGTATCCACGAGCTCTTATGAGTGAGAAGGTATAGATGACTCAATATTCATTTGCTATTGTCACACAACTGGGTGGGACCAGGGAGCTGTGCTCTGCGCCCTGAGCCCACCCTTTTTTGAAGCTTATTAGAGCCTCTGGCTCTAGTCATGTGCCTCAAAAAAATAAAAAACCCTGATTGGAATCTATGTGTCCGGTGCCCTGCATGTAGATTAGGGGGCTGGATACATTTATGGGGAGGCGGCACCCCCGCGCCCCTAATGGACAGGCCTCCACTGGTACACTCTGTATAATTTGTGAATATTACTACATATAATTAGAAACACTCACATAATAAAAGCACTAAATGTGCTAACACTAGCATTGAAAGGTCAGATAAATAGTGCTGCCAATCACCATGTGCCAGTCGTGAAGAATATTCTTCTAAGATGCAGTAAACTGTTGTGCCGTGCATGCAGCCACCATATGTACATATTGAATGGTCACCTCCTGCTTTTACCTCATAAGGAATTGTGAGGTCAGTCTCTGAATCCCCCTCAAGGCTATTGCAGGAACCAGGTTATCTCTATCCAACATTATTCCACTTCATATCCCACTCAAACAGTAATGGGATATATGGAAGGCACCGATAGTGCTCTCTTTATCATTAATTGATAAAACTAAACCAGTTAAAAAACACTGACAAAATATCCTGACAATAGGGCTCAGTGTGATCCTCTATGGCTAAAGCTTTTTGTTGGATGTAGGGAGAAAAGGTTTAGATCACCTATCAAGTTTTTATTGAGGTCTGTATCTTTGTTGGGAAGATTGAGTGTCTATTACAATGGTGGCTTTAAAGCAGTAGTAAACTGGCTTTTTTCTTTTTTGAAACCTGCATTGCATACTAGCACATTATATGAAACTTACCTTAGAATTAAGCCCTCCAGCGGCGCGCTCTCACATCTGAAGGCACTTCCATCTTCACCCGGTCTTCCTTCCTGGTTCACGGACTCCGACTAAGGGAGTGGCCAGAGCCGTGATGACATCACTCCCGCGCATGCGTGCAGGACTCGCAGTTTATGGTACAGGACTCTGAAAGAGTATGGTATGGAGCATGGGTATGCTGTTCCTTTAGAGCGCATGCTCCGGCGATGTCACCAGTTGCATCTACAGTAAATATCTCCTAAACGGCGCATGTTTAGGAGATATTTACAGTACCTATAGGTAAGCCTTATTATAGGCTTACCTATAGATAAAATTCATGCATGAGACTTTACTCTCACTTTAAGTGTGGCCCTCAAGGGCCACATGATAGCAGAGGTGCATCGCATCAGGCTAGGCAATCCATTCAAAATGAAGAGGCTGTAACGCAACTCAATGTTAGGGTACAATAAGCTCCATCATTAGTGTCAGTGGTCGCTATCAAAATCCCCAGTGCTGTTGTCAGTGGATGCAATAATTGGCGCAGCACTGGTATCATCAGCTGCAATAATAACCCCTAGCACTGGTGTTGGCAGCTGCAAAAATAATCCCCAACACTGATGTCAGCGGCTGGAATAATAACCACCAGAATTGTTGCCAGTGACCGTAATAATAAACCCCAGCATTGATGTCAAAGTCTGCAATAATAAACCCCAGCATTTGTGTCAGTAACCACAAAAGTAACCCCCAGCATTGGTGTCAGAGAGTCCGAGACAGCAAAAATAACTCTAAGCATCAGCTTTAAACGACTGGGCCTATGGCTGGGGTTATTCATATCCATAGTGTCCGGAGCTGAAAGGGTGAAGTCACCCCGTCACCCCGTCACCCACCCTCTGTGAAAGGAGTCTATTCTTACCCTGATTATTTAAGGTCCTCACATCCTTCCTGACAGAATTACAGTGAAGAAGCCACACCATTGTTGCTTCTACAAGCATGCCCAGTGTTATAGTAATTAGTGTTATTATTGTAACAAGTGGGTTAATCTGAGTTTATAGATCTATGACACATCTACATTCGTCTCACTGGAACACGATTTTGAACTCTGACTAGTTGGAATGCTTTCTTATTGTTCACATTTGATCCTTGCTATTGAGAAAAAGCGTTTGTATAATAATTATGAGCACGTATACTTTCATTGCATGGTTCAGTAAAAAAAGACATGTTTTTCTTGATCAGCTTTGCATGCAAAAAATACATTAGAATTCTAAAACTCTAGCTGATCACTTGAAAACTCAAGCTGAGGTTTAATCTGCCTCCCCTGTCCCCCTCACCCCGTCCTATCAGATGTAGGATGAAGGCAATATTCGGGTAGTCAAACAGCCATGAGTGCTAAGGCTGTCAGCATACAATAGCTTTTACTGGAGATTCCTCCATCTATGCTGTTTAGCATGCATGGGGTGATCTAATGATTTCTGTTGTTCAGCTCTCGGGGCTGAACAAGAGAAATCTAGCTATGTACAGTTAACTTTAGTGTCCCTTTTGAGGAAATCCAACTTCACTATTAACATAGGCGGCCATTATTACTGGAAGAGTGAGAGGAAATTACCAGATTTTCAGATGCCACCCAAACAGGAATAGTAGGGACATCTTCTAGTGGGGGGGGGGACTTGTTCGAGTGACAGCCATCAAAAGTTGGATTTCCCCTCATTTTGGAGAATATGTGCACTTGTTGTGTCCCCAAGGACAGGATTGCAGGGAAATCACACTGATGAAAATGCAATTGGCAATACCTGAAAGAGGTTCTAACCCTGTGCTGCACTATCCAAAATACAAAAAGGATCTGCCCCTTCCTTTGTCAGAGAAGATGCCGCACAAACACATCATGGCTTTGGCTGGGCAGTCAGGTAGTGCCACCATCTTTATGACAGATTTACTGACTGGACATGGTATGTCTTTTAGATATGAGGCGATCCCTGAAAACTTTCCTCTTCAGAGAAGCCTATCCTGCCTCCATCTAACAACTGCACTATTTTCTCCATTAGTTCATCCCCCACAGCTATTAACCTTTTGTATAACTTGACCCTCCCTCCTAGATTGTAAGCTCTAACGAGCAGGGCCCTCTGATTCCTCCTGTATTGAATTGTATTGTACTTGTACTGTCTTCCCTAATGTTGTAAAGCGCTGCGTAAACTGTCGGTGCTATATAAATCCTGTATTATAATAATAATAATAATAATAATATGATGCCTAAAGGTCAGCTATAAAAGGATTTACACTTAGGCTGAAAGTCGGCATGACTTTACCAGGCAATCTTCAGGGAATGTCTGGGTAATCTTCCTGTAATGAAGATGAGAATCCGACTTGGAGGCAACTTCCATTAAAGTCTAAGAACACAAGTTGGATAGAAGTCGCCTTGAAGTAGTAGAGGAACCTTTTCTAAAGTCGGAGTGCCTTCAGTAGTGCTAATTAAGACAGCTCTCATTGACTAAAATGGGGTTTCACATGTCACGTGTCTTGGAGTCTCACAAGTCAGATCCCAAGTCGTGGCAGTGTGAACCGAGTCTTAAAGTTTAAGGATTTAAACTTTAATCCCTCTTCCCCAGCACATTCTCACCTTTTCTTCAGTTCCCTGATCAGTATAGAGCAGTATGTGTCTCACTCCAAGTAAAGGCTCTGGTCTAAACAGTAATCATACATGGGGAGTCCATAGCCCTGTGAAAGCTACAACACTTGTAGCTTAGAGAAGACCTTTTCTTTCCTCCCGATGGCTGAACAGAGAGGTCACTATAGGCTGCTGGGGAGGGTTATATTAAAGGGTAACTGTAGCTTTGGCTTGCATGGACAATGTACAGGTTCACTTTAAAAAGGAAAACAAACACAGGAAACATACAATTTTGTACATTTTACATATTTGGTTTCTGAGTTATTTAAAAATATGAAATTCAATGATAAATTGCCAGAGAATAATGGGTTGCTAACACGGATGCAACGTGAACTCTCATTTGAATGGCCCTACATACTGAAACTAAGAAACTAAAACGGATGGAGCTGATCCAGGATACCACTCTAGACTGTAAGCACCAGACTATTAGTGTGTGGGCTTCAAGTAAAAAGACCCTGGGAAAGAATCCATAAATTACTCTGCAAGGCTCAGCTTTATGTAAGGAAAAATACTGGAGAGTTTCTCCCATTCTGTCACTAAAGTTCTCAAATTTTGAACGATAAAGGCTCTATTTACAGGGTTGGTCTGCTGATATTTTCAATATTTGTTGGGATTAGCAGAGTTAGGGGAATCTGTCTATTTGCCCATTCAGGACATGTATGGTCAGTAGAAGTTAATTTTAATGAGCGTCTGGAAATTCTGAAAAATCATTTGTCAAAGCATTTGTTCTTGCCATCATTGAGTCAACTAATTTTGTTTTAAAACCCTTAACATTTCATGCAGATCTGCAACTTGCATTGAATCCAAGACTTATTAAACAGGTCTCTTTTGTGTGTAGAACATGAGCATTACATTATATATGATTTCTCCTGAAGAAAAATACATTTTCAGTTAGAATTTCATATGTTCAGGGAAATATTTCTATCCTGCTCTTTCAAATCTTATCCCCATAGTGGATAAAAAACAATTGTTGATTTGACCCCAAATACCATTAGAAAATCAAAGAAATGTTCCAAAAACTAAAGTTTTCCATCAAAATTTGACTGGTGTCTGGCCAGGGGAATCTATGTATACTCACCCACATTCCGTCACCCGCTTTCTTTGTTGGATTCCTTGGTAATTAGCCAGTCTTTACAAATATGATGGAGCATGATGTCTCCTCCTAAGATGCAGTGGTTGGACCAGGCCAGTCAATCAACATGCCTTGCAGATAAGAAGGATGATGTTATTAACCCTGTGTGTGTGACACCATCTAATCCACAGCTTACACAGAGTTTGGAATTCCAGCTCTGATGAAGTAAAATAGTGGTGGGGTAAAGAAGGGAATGTTTTCTGTGCATGAGATGGGGGTTCTTTTTACAAGAGACTCTGCCACTTTACCCCAAATAGGCAAAGTGACCAAATCTATTTAAATAGGCATAATCATGGTATGAAATTTGCATATATGCGCACTTGCCATGGTTATTATGATTGAAACCAATATAGCTGTTATGCCTCGTACACATGATCGATCTTTCCGACAACAAAACAGTGGAATTTTGTTCGAAGGGTGTTGGCTCAAACTTTTCTTGCATACACACGGTCACACAAATGTTGGCCAACAATTAAGAACGTAGTGACATACTAGACGTACTACGTGTTTTTTTAGCTCTTTAGCGCCACACTTTGGGCTCCTTCTGCTAATTTCGTGTTAGTAGAAGTTTGGTGAGTGTTGATTCGTGCTTTTCAGTTCATTTCTGAGCGGCCGTTCCTCAACCAGACATGTTGCGGAATCGAAGGAGATAACGTGTTATTTATTATTCGCCTTGGAGTTATTGCTTTGACATTTTGGTTGAATAATGATTTAATTTGGTATATTTTCTATATTTTTGGATGTATAGAATGCACTTTTTGGTTAAGCTCTATTGGCAGATAGCATGTCTAATTTTATTTGTTTTCTTTTTTTAATGCACAATAAAAAAAATTGTGTAGAATAATACTTGGCTATGTGTTTTACATCAAATGACAGTTTGGGAGTAGGCAGTTACATTTAAAAAAATACAATGTAAAATTGAGAAGGGACACCAACATAGTTGTATCTTTGTTCTTAAAAACCACAGGATAATGGTGTTGTGTGCATTTTAAATAAATGTTTTATACGGTATCACACTATTGGAAGCATTATCATTTCTTTCATGTGAATACACTTGATGAGTATTGCTGCTTATTGAAGAATTTCATCTACTGCAAACACGGTTTCATTCACTTTGGCTAGCCCCTGGGAAGCTAAATTTCTGCCTATTGGCCAAGCATGAGAATGCAAGGCAAATATTTCCGGTGAGTGCGGCTCCATAAGAGTGGATCACAGTCACGGATGGTGTGGTGGAAGACGTTTTATTGAATGGAAAAAACGCTTCATCCACTTTTTTGACACTGAATATCTTGCATGGACTTTGTTTCATTTATTTCTATTTATTTTTCATTTTTTATTTATTTTGTATGGACTGTTGTCACTATCAAATTGTACACTTTATATGAAGTTAAATAGGTCCCCACCATCAGTGGGAGGGAATATTGGTTGATTACTACACGGACTCATTAGTATCAGTAGGTGGTTTATCACATTCAATTTATTTTCATACTGGCTCACTTTTACACATTATTAAGTTAATCTGCTATTTAGAACCACTATTTCCATTGGGAACATTTATTGTATTCACTATTTACACTAGTTGGCAGCTTTAAAGAATAATTGTTTTGATTTTGCACATAAGTGCAGTGGGGGAGTTATTCCAGTACCTTGTTGCGCGGCACTTGAACACCGACTTTCTAGATAATGGTGTTGTGGTAATAAAAAAAAAAAAACATAATTATATTATTCTTGATATCACTAGAAAAAAAAAGCCTTAGAAAATTTGTTTGCAATGACTCCATCAGTATCACCAGCAAAGCAGCTTCATTATTATCCTATTAAAGAAGAAGAGAATTGTGCGCTGCATTTGGAGATTTCATAATTTGCCACGTCACGAATGTTCTCCATTATAAACGCTAGTTTACAAGACTGAACGCTTCTGCTTCCGAGCATGAGTGTTTGTACTTTGGACTTTTGTCCGATGGACTTGTGTACACGCGATCGGAAAGTTTCCGACAACACACATTTGTTGGCGGAAAATTTTAGAGCATGCTAGCCAACATTTGTTGGCAGAACAACAAACATCCGATGGAGCGTACACACGGTCGGACTTACCGCCAACAAGCTCACATCCAACATTTCCCGTCGGAAAATCCGATCGTGTGTACGCGGCATTAGACTTTAAATTATCATAGAGTACAAATAATGCACCAGGAGCAATGGGAATAATTGAAGATGAAGACCAACTCCAGCCAAAGCGTTTCATCTTAGGAAGAGTAAATACTTGTCAAGATTTTTTTGCCGTTTGGAAGATTTCTCCCTCACTTCACGTCTGTATGACAGTAGGATAAGAAATTAGGGGAGTTGTTGTCACTGGGATAGGAAAATACAGACAGTAATAAAATCTAACTCTCTTCTGTTTTTCTGATAAAATGTTTTGTTGAAGTTTGTGTCCCTCTGGCGAGAGATTTCCCATCACTTCCTGTCTGTATAGTAAATGTTGTTACTGTTCCTATTAAAGGATCAGTTAAACCAAAAGCAATATTTTAGTTATAAGTAGAGCTTTTCCGGCTGCGTCAGCTCCTGGTTTCTTATGCCCCGTACACACAGTCGGACTTTGTTCGGACATTCTGACAACAAAATCCTAGGATTTTTTCCGGCGGATATTGGCTCAAACTTGTCTTGCATACACACGGTCACACAAAGTTGTCGGAAAATCTGATCGTTATGAACGCGGTGACGTAAAACACGTAAGTCGGGACTATAAACGGGGCAGTGGCCAATAGCTTTCATCTCTTTATTTATTCTGAGCATGCGTGGCACTTTGTCCGTCGGATTTGTGTACACACGATCGGAATTTCCGACAACGGATTTTGTTGTCGGAAAATTTTATATCCTGCTCTCAAACTTTGTGTGTCGGAAAATCCGATGGAAAATGTGTGATGGAGCCTACACACGGTCGGAATTTCCGACAACAAGGTCCTATCACACATTTTCCGTCGGAAAATCCAACCGTGTGTACGGGGCATTAGAGTGATCTAAGAGCAAGATCTCCCTGTCATGATTCCCAACTCTGTTTTAGTTTACCTGGAAGTTTTCAGTGTTCCTGACCACCTTTGCTTGTTCCAGCTCCTCCTGTTACAACCTGTATGATATAACAATAATCCATCAGGGAAAGTGATACTCCCTTTAAACGGCTGCATCAGGTGTGCAGATCTGGAAACTCAGCACAGAGATCTCAACAATGTTGAGTGCACCAATTACATAAGAAAAAACCCTCTCTGCTCCCCCTAACCTAATCTAAGCCTGCCTGGTTGGTTACTTACCATTTCCTAAACTATAGTTTACAACCTTATTCCCAAAATCTACTACAACGTTGCCACGCAGTAACTCATTCATGCACAAACACCCCAAAAGAAGATGTTGGGTAGAAGTCTACAATAAAGCAAGTATCCATAAAAGGTAACTAAGCATCAGGATGGGGAGTTTAGGCTTAGATTAGGGGCTAGGAACAAGGGGTCTGAAAGGTTTTTCTGAAATTGTCCTTTAACTCACCAACATCAAACACTGACCCTCTAAGGTAAGAAACATAATCACAGAGAACCATGAAGGCTTGCAGCTGAAGCTCTTGAAATCAGATAATGCCGGTGTGAAGTTCACATTTGATCCTTGCAGACGCATTCATCTTGCTATATGTGTTTTCTCAATGCAGAGGTTAAAAGACATGAAAATCCAAAGCCTAAGGTCAGCAAAATGCACCCATAAAGCACTGGCCAGGCCAAACCTAAAATGAGTGCTGGGAGTGGGATCTTTTTTTTTTTTTTAGTAAGGACCAGCTCCTTTATGACTAGTGAATAGAGTTCAACTCACCATGACCTTCTCTTTAGTAAAAGGAAACCATACATTTCCTTTACAATAAGCAAGCTACGACAACAGGGATAATTCACAGCATTTCTTTTAGGATGTACATTATAGCCGGGTAGCCAGGCTGCTTTTTAGTTTTAAAATGTCTGCCTGCTAGTTTTAACTGCTTGGTTATAAAACGAAAGCTAGTAATACACAAACAGATTTATTGTGCTATTGATCATTGGATTCAATAGTTGTAATTAGATGTCTGAAATCATTGTTACACTGTTTCCTCCATATTAGTCTGATCACTTTGAAGTCATCATTTCAGAATCTACCATTTTGCTTCATACACTACAGGCTCTGTGGCCAATCTGCAGCCTGAGGACCGCATATGGACCGCCCTTGGATTCTTGATATGTGGCCCTCAGCAGACCCCAGCAGCCAATATTGGAAGTGGGAACATCAGTTTGTAAAAGGGCTAAATGGCAGTTTTATGTAACATGCCCGCTGTCTCTAAATGTCTCATCCACCAGGTCTCCAGTCCACAAGCCACATTTGTAGCATTTTTGCAGTCTCTGACCATCTCCCCTAGTATGTTTACAGTCTCTGACAATCTTCTGGACAAGCTGAATTATCAGCAAACCCATTTTGTGATGTCAGGGTCCCCAGTTAAGATCATCTATACCTTGTAAGCTGAGAACCCCAGCACTACGTAATCAGCTTAAAGATAATTGCAATAAACTAATTTACAATATTGTTTTCATCGTTGATTTATTCCTGCAAAGTTGGTTGAATGGCAGTGCAAAAGGAACAGTAATTGGTAGACTCGATCAGAATATAGAAGGAATTGTTTCATCAGACAGAACAATACCTTTTCGTTCCATCAATAGACTGGGTTCACATCTTCGCACTTCCTGTGTGCCATGTTTGCATGAGCACAGCAGCCTATTCATTTGAATGGGCTGCTGTACCTGTGGGAAATGGTCCTCAAACTGTTTGCCAAAATGCACCCGCAGGGCAGCTGCAAAGAACTGCATGGTGCCGCGGCACCATGTGGTTTTATGCACCCAAAAATGTGCTGCATTATCAGATGCATGGGCTTACCATTAAGAATTAATGGCATCCCCACATGTCTGCTGTGGAGCAGCACGTTTTGGCTGCTTGTGACTGCAGTTGCATATGCTACTTATGCATTCCTGCACCTGCAATAGTGTGAAACTAGCCTAAAGCTGAGTACACACGCACACACACACGCATTTTTTTTTTCCATTCAGCCAGTGGGTTGAACAAAAAAAAAAAAAGACAGATCTCTCCCACTTAGACATGGTATTCATACAGGGGAACTCTCCCTCATCCAGAACACACTGATCAGCGCTCACACTCACAGCCATTGGCTGCAAGCGCTGATTGAATGCTAGTTTTCTGGCATGACCTTTCGACAGAAGCTGGTCATTAGACTGACTTTTGTTGAACAGACACTGGTTCACACGGACCGAAGGAGGAACTGTCTGATTTTCGGCCTGTGTGTACAGGCAGATCTTACATCTAAGGACAAAGTTAACATCTGGTTGCCTATACTTGAGGGATTTTTTTTTTTTTAAAGATTCATTTGTAAATTATCCAAGTCTACATCCAGTTTTTAGAGCACAATATACAAATGTGCTATAGGCTGTGAATTGTTTCACTAGCCATGATTGCTAACGTTTCTAGTGTTTTAGATTTTTTCCCCAGTTTTGGTGTCATGAGGTTATCTTTTAAAGTCATGACATATGAAACAAAGGTGCCACAGCTGTTTTCATCAGACTGTCTTCTGTGTATGGATACCTTATATCATTCTAAGTTTCAAAGTATTAAGGGTCAGCATGACAAATGGAGAACTTACATTTTCAGAAGGACTTCAGTAATAGCAGCTTCCATATTTCTTTCATGACATTCCTTTAAAGTTGAACTTCAGACAGATATACTAAACACAAACTAATGCAGCTGTGTATTCCTTTAACCCTTTTATTACCAGAGCCATTGTTTTTTTCATTTTGAACACAGGCTATAAGGCTAAGTTCACCTTTGGAGAAAAAATAATAGATGCAATTATTTTTGCAGAAAAAAATGCAATTACAATTTTTTTTCCCCAAAAAGTCTGCAAAGCATTGTCCTTACGCTCAGTGGATCATACAGGTGCAATGTCAGGCTCCTGCAGACATGTCCTACAGCTTTCTGCCCACACCTCTGTATGGGCTGTCAGTTTGAAAGTCGCAAGGCTTGTGAATGAACTATAAGCGCCCTCGCAGTTCATTGAATAATACAAGCCGTCTGCCTCAGTGGCAGACAGGACTCGTAGTTTTCTCATTCACAGATCGCTGTAAAAGAATGATGCACTGTGTGGGCAGAGCCACGCACAGCCACGCTGATTTTGAAATGTGACATCGGGGAAAGGAACCCCTGCTTGCTGTCACAGGGGGTAGGCAGAGTGCCCAGGGGGTGGGGGGAAATTGGAGCATGTTACACCCTAAATATGGGTATAATGTGTAACATGCTCCAAAGGTGAACTTAAATGCTCATTTTGTACATGAAAATGCAATTAAAACTATTATTTCAGAAAAAAATACACCTAAATTGTTTCTAAAACACACAAACACCACAGAACCTCTACTTTTTCTGTAAGTAAAAAAGATGAGACAGAGTCAATGTCAGGAACCATGAATCAGACGGAGACAGAAAATGCAGTAAAAAGCACACCTTTTAATATAATGTTAAAAATGGTACAAATAATAAACATAGTCAAAACATAACCAGGGTTCAGTAACCAAAGCGGGTAGTCAGAGCAAGCCAGTAAATCAGGAAGCCAGAGATCAGCGTAGTCGGAGGCAGCAAACAGGATCAGGAACCAGAAGGGACGTCAGCCAGGCAAGTATTCAAGAGGAACACAGCAGGGAATCTCCAGATAGGTTTGACCAAGGCGAAGGCACAGGAGAAATTAACCCGGCAGTTTAAAAAGCCAAAAGGGGCTGGATTGCGAGCAGGAAATGATCACCAGGTGAGCCATTGTGGAAGGATGAGTGCTGGCAATTATCCGACAGCTGAGCAACCTGAGCACTGAGAAGATAGGGCTCAGCCCAGCCCTGACAATACCCCCTCCTTAACGACCCCTCCCCCTCGGAGGGCCACCAGGTTTGAGGGGAAAATGTTTATGGAAAGCATGGAGGAGGACAGGAGCATGTATGTCCGAGGATGAGACCCAAGAGCGCTCCTCCGGACCGTACCCTTTCCAATGAACCAGGTACTGTATACATCCACGGAACCTACAGGAGTCAATAAATGGTTGTATCTCATTTTCCTCATGGTTCTCAGCCTGAACCAGGCGAGGACGTGGTAGTGAAGTGGTGAAGCGGTTGCACACCAAAGGTTTTAATAAGGAGACAGGGAATACATTCGAAATACGCATATTAGAAAGAAGTTCTAATACGTAAGCCACTGGGTTGATCCTACGGAGAATACGGAAAGGATTTTGCGAGATGACAGCCAGACCCTCTCCCCAACTTGGTAGGAAGGCACAGGTAGGCATCTGCGGTCAGCATGGAGTCTGTACCTATCATTGGCACATTGCAAGGACTCTTGGACCTGTACCCAAGCGGAATGAAGACCACGGAGATGCTCCTCTAATCCAGGAATTCTTTGAGGAACAAATTAGTCAGGAAACATGGATGGCTGGAAACCATAATTCACCATAAATGGAGACAATCGAGAAGAAGTATTGACGGCACTATTGTGAGCAAACTCCGCCCAAGGTAAGAGGTCTGACCAGTTGTTATGGTGGTCAGAAATATGGCAACGTAGAAACTGCTCCAAGGCTTGGCTGGCTCGTTCTGAGGCCCCATTGGACTGCAGGTGATACACAGAAGAGAAGGAAAGCTGAATTCCCAACTGTGCACAAAAGGCTTGCCAAAACCTGGAGACAAACTGGTTACCCCTGTCCGAGATGATAACCTTGGGTAGCCCATGTCATCTAAAGATCTCGTAAGCAAAAATGGATGCCAGTTCTTAGGATGTGGGCAACTTCTTAAGTTGAATACAATGTGACATTTTATAGAACCGGTCAACCACCATAAGAATAACTGTGTTGCCTTGGGAGTTGGGTAACTCCACAATAAAATCCATAGACAGGTGGGTCCAAGGTCTCTCTCCATTGGGTATGGGTTGTAAGAGGCCCGCTGGAAGGTGTTGTGGTGTTTTACTCTGAGTACACACAGAACAAGCAGCTACGAAGGCGGCTACATCAGCACGGAGACTAGGCCACCAGAATTGTTGAGAAATAGCCCAAATTAGTTTCTAGATTTTTTTTTTTAGATATTTCCCTGGGTGGACAGCTGCCTTGGGAGACTGGTAAGTCTGGAGCAAAGCAGTGTGGAGATTCTCAGGGACAAAGCAGCGGTCACAAGGTTTCTCGGGAGCAGAATGGATCAGGAGTGGCAAGAATTCTGTCACACAAAGGTGAAGTGAGACTGGTACGAACAGTAGCCAGAATACCATTGGGAGGTATCACAGGAAGAGAAACCGACTCAATCTTGGAAGCGGAGGAAAAGTGTTGCAACAATGCATCAGCCCTTACATTCTTAGTACCGAGTAACAAAGAGGCTATGTAATTGAAGCTTGACAGAAAAAAAGCCCATCGTGCCCTTCTGGGAGATGCCATTGCGTTTTGCCTCAGACAAGAATGTGATATTCTTATGGTCAGTCAAAATGAGGACCGTCACAGTGGTACCTTTGAGGAGATGGCTCCATTCTTTTATAGCTAAAATGATCGCTAACAACCCTCTGTTCCCAGTCTCATAATTGCATTCCGCAGGAGACAATTTCTTGCAAAAGTAGCCACAAGGATGCATAGCGCTCTCAGAGGTAAGACGTTGAGACAGAAGGGCACCAACTCCAGTCTCAGATGCATCAACCTCATGAATGAAGGGTAACGTAGGATCAGGATGTGCCAACACAGGAGCTGAAACAAAGGCAGCCTTGAGAGACTCAAAGGCTTTAATGGAATCCGGAGACCAATTCTGTGAGTACCCGTCTTTTCTGGTCATATCAGTCAGGGGTTTGACCAGAGAAAAGAAGTTACGAATAAACTTCTGATAATAATTGGCAAAGCCAAGAAAACATTGTAGCAGACGTAGACCTATGGGTCGAGGCCACTGTAGAACTGCAGATAGTTTCTCTGGGTCCATCGAAAAACCAGCAGTGGAAATGACATAACCCAGGAATTTAACCTGTTCACTATGAAACTCACACTTTTCCAAATTGCAATACAGGTTATTCTCTCCCAGCCTCTGTAGCACATGGGAGACATCTGTGTGGTGGCTCTCCAGGGAATTAGAATATATGAGGATATCGTCAAGATAAACCACCACACATTGCTGCAACATATCTCGGAGGACATTGTTGATGAATTCCTGAAAAACTGCAGGAGCGTTGCAAAGACCAAATGGCATTATGAGGTATTCGTAATGTCCTGTCCTAGTATTAAATGCAGTTTTCCATTCTTTGCCCTCCTAGATCCTCATAAGATTGTATGCCCCTCTCAGATCGAGCTTCATGAAAACCGTTGCTCCCTTGAGGCAGTTAAATAATTCCGTAAACTATGGAATTGGATATGCATTCTTCATCGTGATGCGATTGAGACCCCTATAATCGATACAAGATCTCAGTTCTCCACTCTTCTTTTTCACAAAGAAGAAGCCAGCATCAGCAGGAGATGAGGATTTGCAGATGAACCCTCAAGAAAGTACATCGGCAACATAGTCCTCCATGGCTTTATCCTCTGAGACAAAGTGTAAACCCGGCCACGAGGGGGCATGGCACCAGGTTGAAGGTCAATTGCGCAATCATACGACCAGTTTGGAGGCAAACTACCGGCTTGACCTTTGCCAAAGACATCGCCAAATTTGCGGTACTCCTCTGGCAGAGAGGAGGTCGAAGAGGTGCATAAGACCTTGGCCACTTTCTGTAAACATGTCTTACTGCATTGTGGTGACCAGGTAAGAACCTCAGCACAAAGCCAATCAAAAGCGGGGTTGTGCCTCTGTAACCAAAGATAACCAATAACCACCAGGTAATGGGGTGAGGAAATAACTTTATTATGGATTATCTCATGGTGAAGAGCCCCTAAGGCCATGGTCAAGGGAGCAGTCTCATGAGTCACATGGGCAGGCTGTATAGGTCTCCCATCAAAAGCCTCAATAGCAAGTGGAGTGGCACGAAGTTGCAGCGGAATCGAGTGCTTAGACACAAAGGCACTATCTATGAACAAGTCTTCATCTCCAGAGTCGATTAGAGCCTGTGTCTCGATGGACGACTCAGACCAAGAAAGGTTAACCGGAACTAAAGGCTTATCCTTCAGGATAGCTGGGGGCGTAACACCTACAGGACCTCAGGTGCAAGCGTTTCCCGGATGGGGAGGACAAGACTTCAAAAAGTAACCTGCCTGGCCACAATAAAAGGCACAAGCTCTCCCTCCTCCTAAAGGCCCTCTCCTCCGCAGAGAGACATGTGAAGCCCAACTGCCTGGGTTCTACTTCACTGGTGGACTCGGTACCAGGAGGCATGAGAGGTGAGGGAGGCAAGGGCGGGACTGCAAAGCTCAGAGCCATACGTTCAGGAGGCTTCCGCAAGCGCTCCTTAAAGGAAGGTCTCTCTCAGAATCTGGAGTCAATGAGAATGGCAAACGCGATCAACTTCTCCAGATCTGTAGGTGTGTCTCGGGCTGCTACTGTATCTCATCTTTGATATAATCCAAAAAATCATGAGAAAAAGCAGCCATGAAAGCCTCATTGTTCCAAGCGAAATGGAGTGTGCGGGAACATCAAATACCCTTTTAAAGGAAGCCACAAACTCAGGGTAACAGGACGATGGGTTTTTGCATCTCCTATAGAGGGTTTGCCCAGGCCAAAGCTCTATCAGAAAGTAAAGAAATAATGAAGCCTATTTTGCTTCTGTCCGCGGGGAACGCCTGGGACAGCATCTCAAAGAATATCCCAACCTGGTTGAGAAACCCTCTGCATTAAACTGGATTGCCCCAAATCGCTGGGTAAGCGGAGCAGAAACAGACATACCTCTTACAGAGGTAATATTCGAGGCGGGTGCCTGCACAGAGACTGGAGCAGCCACAGTGGGGGGATCCAGGTGAGCAGTGCGAATCAGTAGCGTCTGTAATGCTATGGCAAACTGATCCATGCAGTGGTCCTGCTCATCCAATCTGGAAAAAATATTACCACTAGGTAGATTGCCTGCATCTTCTGAATTCATGGCCTTTGCCTACTGTCATGAATCAGACGGAGACAGAAAATGCAGTAAAAACTCCCTGCATGCTCTGCAGCTTCTCCTTTGCTGATTCCTTTCATTTACTTTGATTTCTAAGGACTACATATCCCATGATACCTTTCTGCCTGCAAGCAGCAATCCCTGTATTGACTCACATCCTGAAACGCCTCCTCTCAGCACCTCTGTAGATCAGAAAGCAGGATCTGTGAATTCTGTGACACAGCAGTGCCTACTCACAGGGCATAGCAAACACACGTCACAGAATTCAAGGTAGTAAATATGTGGAATTCTTCACAAAGTTTACAAATTTTAAACTAAAACTATAGGCAAAACTTTATTTTCATTTTGGATAGAGGGTTATAACCCCTGTCCCATTGGGGAGATTTACATTCACTTCCTGTCCCATAGCCAAACAGGAAGTGAGAGAAATCCCTGCAAATTAAGGGAATTCCTTGGGGACCCCCAGGTCACCAGAACTAGTGTTCCCATTGGAAGATTTCCCTTCTATTACTTTTCTAGGGACAACCCAAAATGTGGGGTTTTCTTTTACTTTCAATGGTAAACAGAGCAAATAGAGAGGGGGAATCTCCTTACTGGGGACACAGACTGCAATAAAAACTGCCAGGTGTATAAATACCTCTGCCTCCATCCAAAAAATAAAAAAATGTTTTGCCTTTAGTTATACTTTAGGATCGTTTAGATTAATAGGAGCAAACTAGAAATAATTGAAATTCAATGTAGAAATGATTATAATGAATTTTGCATAAAGATATACTTTAAAACTGTATGTGCCCACGAAATGGCAACATAATGCGATACGCAAAACTGTCTATAGACAACACTTTAAAAGCCTTTACAACGTAACAGCTTAGAGTTAACCACAAATACTGGGACCGTAAACAAGCCAGCGCACAAAATAATCCTCCAAGATATACTTTACTAAAGAGTTAGGTCACCCATAAAACTAATATAGCTTACGCATTTCAGCCCAGAAGGGCCTTAGTTAGCCATTTTGTTATCCATGCAATGGATAATGCAATGGTGGAAAAGGGTAAATGAACAATCAGTTGTGCAAAAAAGAAACAAATTCCCTATATAAGAATCAATGAAACCTTGTAAAAATGTATCAATAAAACTCACCGAAAAGTTACATTAAATCCATGATGTAAATTTCAGGTATACACGCTGGGCAGCAGAATAAACCACATTAGGAGAACGGACAAGAAATACCCTTCCTACCCTTTCAAGAGTTGACTAGGTTACATTCTTGATGTGGATTTGGTTTAGAGAAGCACAAACAGCAACAGACTGGAATGTGGGCTGCAGGAGCGAGTGTCCATCCTTTCATGTAAGTACAAATTTTAGCCCAAGGCTTATTCTTCTGACTCCAGTGTGTGTGGTAATAACTAATATGTGTTGCACAGTCATTATCTATGTGTGCATTCACAACCTATATGTGTGTTTGTGTTCATATGTGCTCTTAGACCCCTAATGCCTCCATTGTACATTCCTCCATGCACAATTGTGCATGGACTGTACTCGATCTGTTGTTATCCTGGCTGCACCCACCTGGATCTGATAGCTCTGAACCTGGAAGCGCTCAGAGCTGAGGGTTCCCAGATCTTTCCTCATGGGAAAGTTCAAGAAACCATCCTGAAAGGTGGGGGCATATGTTTATTTACATCTGAAATTGATCAGGCCGCTGTGGAGCCTGAAGTGGTAAAAATCACCAAATGTAATGTACTTTACATACAAATAGCATAAGGCCTGAATATGGGTACCAGCCTCCCTTGCTTAGGAACACGTACACTGGGAAAAGGAAGAGTAGGCCAGGAGCCAATCAGGCTTTTATGCATGCACATATGCTAGGGGAGAACATGCAGAACGGAAGTGACTTAGCAGTGTTGGTGACTTATCAGTGTTACTGTTCCCTCACTGCCCAGTCAGCAGACTGTGGGCACGGAGGTGACACCACTGTATTTCTGAATTCCAGCATAAATATGGTGTCACCCTCCTGGCTGTGCTGTTTGGCAGAGGAGTATAATTCACTAAAGCACCTTGATATAAGTATATGCGTATCATTTCAACTTTAACTAATCCCTGTTTTAGTGGTCTCCGATGATCACTTGAAGGTACAGAATACTACTGTAGCATCCTTTTAGATATGTAAATTTATTTTAAGCTCACTGTATTCAGTGGAGCTTCATTTCATCATCACAGAAATTTACTTCTGGCTCACTGTAATCCGTGTAGCTGTGTTTGATAGTTCTGGTCTGTTCTGTGTTTCAGTGGCTGAAGGAGTGGCTGCTTCCCCCTGGTTGTCCAGAAATGTTCTGGAAGTTAGTGGGCAGGTAGAGTCTAATCAGCAGCTGAATATTTATGTAGCCTTGGCCAATCTCTGGGGAGGTGCCCAGGATGATGGCTGGTAGTCTGTATAAACACTCTGAGACTGGGAGCATGGGTGTCTCTTTTCCTGAGGAGGAGATCACAGTTGGGCTAGCTGGAGGCCTGCTTTGCTAAGCGTTTGCTGAAGCTGACTGAGGAGCGGTCATCTGAGGATCTAGTCTGGTACCACAGGGTGAAAATGTCTAGAAGATATTGGAAGGAGGACATTACTGAGTACAGATTGGTGTCAGGGATCCTAGAGACTGTGTGCTGTTGCCATCCCTCTTATGCTAGAGTCAGCAGGTTAAAGGGGACACTGTGTCTGTTGTCCGGAAGAGCTCAGTCTATTTAATTCTTAGTGAAAGGACTTTGGTCGGATGTCCAAGAGGAAGATTAAATCTCCTCAAATTGTTACTAAGAGTTACTGTAGTAAACCCCACACTACCCACTACCTATCCAAGTTCAAGTTCTCATTAAAGCATCCAAAAAAGCATACCCTTAGACTGGTTAATGAGTCTGAAGATTGATTGGAATTGTGTGCCTAGCTACGAGCCAATTACTTGGGAAAGGATCCTGGGCATTTATCTAGCGGCTTCTATGGGGGTAGCGCTACACTACATTAGATTTCAGAGATATTAGCGATTACAAGGGCATTCCATGGCTATATTTTTTTCTACACCTAATACAACCACTTTGAGAGAACATGGCATGACTTTGGCTGCTTGTTTAGCACTGTTGTATTGCAGCACTGGTTTTTGGATTCAGTGACTGAATTAAATTTGTATATTCCTCCCATTTATACAAATGCTTTCCTCATATATCTTAAAACATGTGGATAAATGAATTGGCTTCTTCCTAGTAGTTGGTATGCCTGTCAAAGGGTCATTCGAATGTAAGCACTCCTTGGGGGTTAAGGACTGATTTGAAAAGTCAACATACTATAAGACTCTGCAGAATTTGTTGGCATTTTATAAATGTATTACAAAAAACTAAGGGCTTTGACTCACTGTGTCTCTGGCGTTTCAATGATGATTTTGCTTTCTTAGCAGATTCCTTCTAAATGCATTTTCCTGTTTCTATAGTGAAACAGGAATAAATATATTCAGTCCTCACTATTAAATATCCAGATACTGAAAGGGGTGAAACAAATGGTCAGTGTGTAATTCATTGAGCATTCGGTACCTCTGCTATTCCCATTTTGAAGCCCCTTGGCCTGAGTTTCATGAGAACATGGAGGACATGTGCAGAGTGCAGATGGGTGTCATGTGATCCTTGCATGATGAGCATCCAGGGAGGAAGTGAAGCCGTGTCAAAATTCTTAGTTCTGGGAGAGCGCCTAGCAACGCAATAAAACGGCAAAAGACTGAAGATATCTGGGGAGAAATATATTGATAACCTCCAATAAATTTTTTTTTTGCTGTATGACATTTTGAGTTGTTATTGTCTTTCTGGGTAGGATTACAATTCAATGAATCTAAAGTCTGTTATAAGACAGACAACATTCTATTACAATTGTATCAGTACAGACAAACCTGGAGGAATGAAGTAGTTGGAGGGGCTACATGGCTGGGGTGATGCATATTCTCAGAAACAGGATGCAAGTGGATAGTGTAGAAATATGAGGTCTTTCCTGATTGATAAAGAAGAGCCTGTAATGGCTGTAGTGCTGCTTGGCGTTCATTCAAGAAAGGTCTGTGGAAAAGAGAAACCTCATCTCAGCCGTCCACCCTCATTTAAAGCTCACCTGCCCTTTCACTTTAAATCAATTGAATACATTTCAGGTGCAGAACAAAAGGTGGGAAATGCCTTACAGTTGGTTATCTTTAGACAGAAACCACAGCCCAAAAAGTAAATCCTGACCCCTGCCAGCCTACTATAGAGAATGACCTAATGCACCCCTGCTTCCAGTCCTACTTTCTCTTCCACCTCCCCCTATATCCAAATACTGCAACCTCCATAAGACTCCTCATTTGACATTTCAGGGCATATCAGAAGCTTATGTTACCTGTGATGTATTGTGGTTCCACCCTTTGACTCCTAGGTTGCTGCTGTACCCTGTAGTAACACAGGGGGTGCAAGATGGAACCATGGTCCACAATGGGATCCATATGAACTTGTTACTCTGCTGAAGAGTATTGTAGACTTTAGTACTAGGATTTAGGGAAGGTGGGAGACACAAGTTGTCTCAGAGGTGAGTATAATCATTCTTCTATTGCCTTTGTTTCAATCTTTTTTTAACCCTGAACGGGCTGCTTTAATGCTGTTAAACGGTAGTCAAATAGTTTTATCTTGAATTTTTCAGAGGCAGTTAGGAGAAAGCACGCCAAATGCACATGAGGAGAGGCATCAGGCACTATGTAGTAAAGGAAATAAATATTTTGGGTCTACTAAGAATTAAAACTTGCAATACACTTGAAGTCTAGCGGGTTGGTGATTTATCATGCTCTTATCACTTCATGATCTATCCTCTGTTCAGGAAATCCATTTCAGTCGCTAAACCAGCATTTGTAAGTATGTAGACTATTTACTTAGAAACTAATGACTTCCTGATGATGACCTGTACAACACCTGTATAGTAATGGAAAGGGCTGATATTCCAGAACTTGTACATTTTTTATCCAACAACGAGCACAGTTTGTGTTAAAGATCCTTAGGATCCCAATTACAGTGCCTCGAAAAAGTATTCATACCCCTTGACATTTTCCACATTTTGTCATGTTACAACCAAAAACATGTATTTTATTGGGATTTTATGTAATAGACCAACACAAAGTGGCATAAAATTGTGAAGTGGAAGAAAAATTATTAATGATTTTCATTTTTTTTTTACAAATAAATATGTGAAAAGTGTGGCATGCATTTGTATTCAGCCCCCTGAGTCAATATTTTGTAGAACCACCTTTTGCTGCAATTACAGCTGCAAGTCTTTTTGGGTATGTCTCTACCAGCTTTGCACATCTAGAGAGTAAAATGTATGCCCATTCTTCTTTGTAAAATAGCTCAAGCTCTGTCAGATTGGATGGAGAGCGTCTGAACAGCAATTTTCAACTCTTGCCACAGATTCTCAATTGGATTTGGTCTGGACTTTGACTGGGCCATTCTAACACATGAATGCGCTTTGATCTAAACCAGTGGTCATCAACCCTGTCCTCAGGACCCACTAACAGACCAGGTTTTATGTATTAACTTAGAGAGATGCAGACTAGAATACTGCAATCCCTGAGCAGCAAATGATATCACCTGTGATGTATTTCAGTTATCTTGCAAACCTGGCCTGTTAGTGGGCCCTGAGGATAGGGTTGATGACCACTGATCTAAACCATTCCATTGTAGCCCTGTCCCTGCTGAAGAAAATCATCCCCACAACATGATGCTGCCACCACCATGTTTTACGGTGGGGATGGTATGTTCAGGGTGATGTGCAGTGTTAGTTTTCTGCCACACATAGTATTTTGCTTTTAGGCCAACAAGTTCAATTTTGGTCTCATCTGACCAGAGCACCTTTTTCCACATGTTTGCTGTGTCCCCCACGTGGCTTCTCGCAAACAGGACTTATGGCTTTCTTTCAACAATGACTTTCTTCTTGCCACTCTTCCATAAAGGCCAGACTTGTGGAGAGCACGACTAATAGTTGTCCTGTCGACAGATTCTCCTACCTGAGCTGTGGATCTCTGCAGCTCCTCCAAAGTTACCATCTGCCTCTTCGCTGCTTCTCTGATTAATGCTCTCCTTGCCCGGCTTGTCAGTTTAGGTGGACAGCCAAGTCTTGGTAGGTTTGCAGTTGTACCATACTCTTTCTATTTTTGGATGATGGATTGAACAGTGCTCTATGATATGTTCAAAGCGTGGGATATTTTTTTATAACATAACCCTGCTTTAAACTTCTCCACAACTTTATTGGTGACCTGTCTGGTGTGTTCCTTGGCTTTCATGATGCTGTTTGTTCACTAAGATTCTCCAATAAATCTCAGAGGGCTTCACAGAACAGATGTATTTATACTGAGATTAAATTTCACACAGGTGGACTCTATTTACTAATTAAGTGACTTCTGAAGGCAATTGGTTCCACTAGATTTTGGTTAGGGGTATCAAAGTAAAGGGGGCTGAATACAAATACACGCCACACTTCTCACATATTTATTTGTAAAAAAATTAGAAAACCATTTTTTATTCTCCTTCCACTTCACAATTATGTACCACTTTGTGTTGGTCTACCATATAAAATCCCAATAAAATACATTCACATTTTTGGTTGTAACATGACAAAATGTGGAAAATGTCAAGGGGTGTGAACACCTTTTCAAGGTACTGTATGTTGTGTTACTGTCTGTTTTATTTAATTCTGTTAAAATAAAACTTAAAATATCGGGGGACTAATGGGAGGGGGCAGTCTTTTGGCAAAAGAGTAGGTCCAGTATAGTTGAAAGAAGCTGTTACAACCTTAAGAAGCCAGTTAAAGCCAAATGTACCCAACAAAAACCTCAAAAGGGGCTAAAGCTCACCAAAAGCTCACAATTTTCACTAAAATTTCATGGAAATGAAAGCTCTCATGTTTGTTCATCCCTATTCAGTAGATATCATGTGCCTAGGCATTTAGTAATGCCTAGTAAAACCACACAGGGTTTTAGCCAAGTAACATGGGAGATCCTACCTGAAAAGAATGGTGTTTCATTATTTTCATAGGCTGCCTGATAGTATTATTTTATATTTTAAGCCCTGGGATACAACTAGTCTGAATATTACAGTATATACGAATGTCACATAGACTTCAAAATACAAAAATGTATGATACTAATAAAAAACATGAATGGTGATTAGATAATTGTATGTGTGACACTAGGAGTTTATTAGGAGTGTTATTTCATAAAAAGGCCTCTTGTGATTTTTTTCTTAGCAAAGTTTTTAAGTGAAGCTGGTCTCAAGACAGAAACATCTACAGTATCTCTCAAAAGTGAGTACACCCCTCACATTTTTGTAAATATTTTATTAGATCTTTTCATGTGACAACACTGAAGAAATGACACTTTGCTACAATGTAAAGTAGTGAGTGTACAGCTTGTATAACAGTGTAAATTTGCTGTCCCCCAAAATAACTCAACACACAGCCATTAATGTCTAAACCGCTGGCAACAAAAGTGAGTACATCCCTATGGGAAAATGTCCAAATTGGGGCCAAAGTGTCAATATTTTGTGTGGCCACCATTATTTTCAAGCACTGCCTTAACCCTCTAGGGCATGGAGTTCACCAGAGCTTCACAGGTTGCCACTGGAGTCCTCTTCCACTCCTCCATGACGCCATCACAGAGCTGGTGGATGTTAGAGACCTTGCGCTCCTCCACCTTCCATTTAAGGATGTCCCACAGATGCTCAATAGGGTTTAGGTCTGGAGACATGCTTGGCCAGTCCATCACCTTTACCCTCAGCTTCTTTAGAAAGGCAGTGGTAGTCTTGGAGATGGGTTTGGAGTCGTTATCATGTTGGAATATTGCCCTGTGGCTCAGTCTCTGAAGGGAGGGGATCATGCTCTGCTTCAGTATGTCACAGTACATGTTGGCATTCATGGTTCCCTCAATGAACTGTAGCTCCCCAGTGTCGGCAGCACTCATGCAGCCCCAGGCCATGATACTCCTACCACCATGCTTGACTGTAGGCAAGACACACTTGTCTTTGTACTCTTCACCTGGTTGCCGCTACACACACGCTTGACACCATCTGAACCAAAAAAGTTTATCAGACCACAGGACATGGTTCCATTATGCCATGTCCTTATTCTGCTTGTCTTCAGCAAACTGTTTGCGGGCTTTCTTGTACATCATCTTTTTTTTACTTTATAATCTTTATTGCATCATCTTTAGAAGTCACTTTCTTCTGGGATGACAGCCTTGCAGACCAATTTGATGCAGTGTGTGGTGTATGGTCTGAGCACTGACAGGCTGACCCCCCACCCCTTCAACCTCTGCAGCAATGCCGGCAGCACTCATACGTCTATTTCCCAAAGACAACCTCCAGATATGACGCTGAGCACGTGCACTCAACTTCTTTGGTCGACTATGGCGAGGCCTGTTTTGAGTAGAACCTGTCCTGTTAAACCGCTGTATGGTCTTGGCCACTGTGCTGCAGCTCAGTTTCGGGGTCTTGGCAATCTTTTTATAGCCTAAGCCATCTTTATGTAGAGCAACAATTCTTTTTTTCAGATCCTCAGAGAGTTCTTTGACATGAGGTGCCATGTTGAACTTCCAGTGACCAGTATGAGAGAGTCAGAGAGATAACACCAAATTTAACACACCTGCTCCTCATTCACACCTGAGACCTTGTAACGCTAATGAGTCACTTGATGGCTAATGGCTAATTGGTCCCAATTTGGACATTTTCACTTAGGGGTGTACTCACTTTTGTTGCCAGCGTTGTAAACATTAATGGCTGTGTTTTGAGTTATTTTGAGGGGACAGCAAATTTACACTGTTATACAAGCTGTACACTCACTACTTTACATTGTAGCAAAATGTCATTTCTTCAGTGTTGTCATATGAAAAGATATAATAAAATATTTACAAAAATGTGAGGGGTGTACTCACTTTTGTGAGATACTGTATATTACAGGGTTTGTCAGAATTAATACTCAGCATAGCTAGGACCTGGAGACATTCTCATGTCATTGATAAAGGTCAGGTAGCTTCTTCTGTTTTTTTTTTTGTTTTTTACATGATTCCATATTTCTATACTTGAAACTTCATTCTCCTAGTCTATGAATCCAGGCCTATGTGATGAATCCCCTATAGCAGTCTTCCACAGAAGCCAAGCCATTCTCTCTGTCACGTTTACCCCTAATACAGATGGTTAGGCGCTATAGCTGGCTTCTTTGTTCTTCACCTATAAGCATAAGCACAACAAGAAGATAATGGGTCCTATCAAGGTATATACACAAGAGTATATTAATTATAGTCGCCCTTGGACCACTCTACACAGCCGGGTGTTGTCACCGTAGCCAAGCCAATGTAAGCATACAAAAGGAGACCCTGGTAGGAACTACCTGGGAGGAAAGTGGCTACTATGGCAACAAAGGGTCATAATAGGGACTGGTTATAAAGATACAAATGTACTGAGTTAAAAAAATAACAGCTAAAAATATGCGCAGTGTGGAAAGCAATATTGTTACAACTTCACATATACTTGATCAAGAATTAAAGGATATCTAAAGCTTCGTTTTTTTTCTTTTAAAATAACAAAGATGTCATACTTACCTACTCTGTGCAGTTGGTTTTGCACAGAGTGACCCAGATCCTCCTCTTCTGGGGTCCCTCAGCGGTGCTCCTGGCTCCTCCTCTTCTCGAGGGCCCGGTTAAAGAGCCACTCTCCCTTGGGGCACTCGTGCGGGCGCACTCCCGTGTCCTGCTGCTGCATCCATTGACACAGACAGCAGGATTCGGCAGCGCCCCACGGCTCCCACGTCATTGGATTTGATTGACAGCAGCGGGAGTCAATAGCTGCGCTGCTATCAATCTATCCAATCAGGACCCGAGACACCGACTGGAGCTTGTGTGCTCATCCCCGTCGCTGGAAAGACCAGGTTCAGGTAAGTAATTAAGGTGAAAAACCTTGAGGGTTTACAACCCCTTTAAAACACTACAATAGTGAAGTGTGAAAGTAGACAAAAGACAAAAAAACAAAAAAGACGCACAAAACATTACACATAAACAAAAATTCCGGACGCCGAATACCATTCACATAGAGATAATTGGTTGCCCCCATAGACAATGCTATAGTGCCTTACTACCATGCCGGGGCAGGCGCGAACTGAGCACAGCAAACTGGTAATTATCATTGGCAGACAGGCAGAGTGGTTCAATGACAGTCTAGGTGCAAGGCAGGCAAGATTCAGAATAGTCAGGCTCAAATCCATAGTCAAAAGCAGGCAGCGTTCAGAAAGTAGTGGATAGCCAAACCAAGGTCATAAACAGGGAAATCCAATAGCAGAGCAGACAAACAGGGAGCTTGGAGAACGTTACAAACACAATATCACAAGCATGAGACTGCAGGCTTGGCTGGCTTAAACCAGGTTTGGTTTCCACGCAGAGACTAACTACATCAATCACCTTGCAGGTGGACAAACAGACAGGGAGAATGTATCACAGCCAAAACCAGGATACTGAAATGAGACCAGGAGCTACCAAGGATCAGGAGCGCTACACGCTTCTGACACTCTCTCTGGGGAATCTGCAGGACTGAGCTGTCAGTATGACAGCAGGGTATTGCACAGTGCAGGAGACAGCCAGAGTGTGAAGACAGAAGAGGCTTATAAACTTCCTCCTACACACCAAAATACCTGAGCAAGATACCTTTTCTGCCCTGCCTCATCCCAGGCCTGTTGACTGGTAACAAGAAGGCAGATAAGGGTGTCTAATATTCTCTGATAATTTTGGCATTCCACATATTTCCTTCTTTACAATTATACTTTAAAACATGACCAGTTCAATCAGAAATATAGTAGTCCACTCTAATTCAATGATGAGGTTATATTGTATTTAGATGCTTGGTTTGCATTTGACTAATGAACTCAATTTTTTTGCTGTCACTGATACAATATCTGTTGGTGTATGACACTCAACTATATGTATAGAGAAGTCTGTAAAAAAAATGTTTTGTCCTGCATGTACCTCTTACAGAAGTCATACCATAAGCCTTCCCTATTGTCTTATCTTTTCTTTTAATTTTGCATAATGCTCTTATTATAAGAGTTACCATAACATGCAATGTGCCCTTTCACTGTAGGGTCCTAATATTCATTTTGTAGTGCTGTAAATGCTGCATTGTGTATTGGCAGATTGTGTCTTGGCAGCTGACAACTCTCCTGTGCACCTGTCAATTTTCTTTCTCTTCCAGGCACCTGGTACTTGTCATTCATATTCACAAATACATATTTGCCTTCCTCTTTTAAGTTTATTTTACATAAAGAAACAGTTTTACATCTTCACTACAAACCACCATTTTGCTACTACACCTAAAAGCCACTCTTTTGCACCAACCTCACCCAGGATTGACACTTCAGTTTTCTGCAGCTACTGACTGATTGAATCAGATGCTGGCTTTTGTATCTCTCCAGCTTCCCGTAGCAATATATCTCTGCCAGACTGCCCTGTAAGAAACTATAGATACACTATTGGAGATGATTAAAGGATGCAGGTATGTTGCACAAGATGGTCAGAGACTGCAGACACACTACAGGAAAGGGTCAGAGATTGCAGACATGGTACAGGTGATGGTCAGACATTTTACCTAAGATGGTCATTGGCTGAGGACATACTACAGGAGATGGTTGTAGACTGTGGACATACTATATAAGATCGTTAGAGATTGGGGACATACAATATGCGATGGTTAGAGACTACAAACATACTACAGGAAATGGTCAAGGACTGCAGACATACTAAAGAAGGTCAGAGATTGCAGACATACCATAGGAGATGGTCAGAGACTGAAGACATACAACTGTTGTTGGAGACTGGAGACATGTTGTAGGAGACAGCCAGAGACTGGAAATATACTATATTATACTGCTAGTGATTACAGCCCCCTTGACAGTTCCACTACTAAGGTAGCACAATAAGTATCAAAGGGCCGGGTTTCAGGAACAGTGACTTATAGGATTGTGCCATCCCAGTTTAAAAAGTAGATGATAATGCTGGATGCTGCCTGGACAAAGATGACTTCTTCCTTCTGCAGAAAAAAGCTGATGAAAAAATTGATAGGGAGAGTGCTCTTATATCTGTTATATGTAATACATATCTGGATGTGTTACACTTACACGTTACTTAGCGTGCATATGCCTAATGTAAACAAATACATCTAATGTTAAGTCCTCTTTAAATTACTAAAAATAATTAATTTATATAAAAAGTCATTTTAAACCTGTCAATAAGTGAAGTCAATCCAAGTCAAAGAACCTGCTACTGATGGCACTGACAAGGTGGCATGTGGGATAACTTTCTCCCAGAGTAAATACCTCTGTAGCGCTGGTAGATTTACAATCTACCGTAGATTAGGTAAATTTAGTAAATTGTATGTTAAGAAGGTTAAAAGTTCGCCTCTGTTCCAGCTTGGCTGACATTGTGTGTGCTTCCGTGCTGACCGGTGGGCATCGCCGTTACCACTGGTCAGTGTTGGAAAGGCAACGTGTCAAAGTGTATAGATGCTCCTCTGTCTCAGAGACAAGCTCGGTGGAGGTGGTCCTCCGAGTTGCATTCTGGGAAGAGGGTATTTATGGGACAGACGCCAGGTTCTAGGGTCTTTTTACAGCCACCTGCTGGCCCTTCTGGCCGAAGGTATGCGTTAAGGAGCTACCTCGTGGTCCTCCGATCAGGAGGCCCACGATGCTGCGGCGCAGGGGTGGGTCCAGAGGCTTGTCTGGGGCCTACCACAGCGGCCGAGGAATGGTCCTGAGCTGTCAGTCCTGTGTGACGAAGCTGAACGGCCGAGGAGATCCCAGGGGAGGACCCTTGGAGAGATCACGCAGCGTGCTGGTCTATAGAGGGGCCTGGTGACTCGGCTGGAGGACGTATCCAACAGAAGTAACCATACAGCATAGTGTTGTCGGTTCGGCTTAAAGGTTCAGGCACTGTGACTGACTGTTCACTGCAGAGAATCTGATACATCCTGTGGCAGAGGATTGTGCAGATTTACCCCCCCCCCAAACTAGTCAGTGGCAGAGACTTTAGATCCGTGCTGCATACTGGCTGCTAGACCGGTGAGAGAGGCCTATCCAGATGAGCAAATAGTGTGTCCCACGAGGGGAGTGCATTCCACATAATTATCTGAATTCTATCGGGACATTTGTCGCTAAGATTTTGCAAGAAGATATTTAAGTTTCTCCTGAGACTTTCCTTTTCTGCCTCTTTCCTGCTACTTCCTAAAGTTTGTCTGTTCAATAAAGCATTGAAAACGTACTCCAGTGTTGGTGCGTGTGTCGTCCAGAAGTAAACTCAACGGAACCCCTAGACCGGTGCTGGTGAAACCAAGGGAAGCAAGGTGAAGGTAACAGACCCGCTTAAACTAGCAGCTCCACCGTGAGTTAGTGCTACACCTCCAATGGTCACGATTCTGTATACTTACTCTTGGACTTCTCTACTGCCTTTAGTTATAGTTGACCAGCCCCTCCTCCTAAAAAAACTCCATTCCCTTGGTGTCCGTGACTCTGCTCTTTGCTGGTTCTCCTCTTACTTAAGTCACCGTGTCTTCAGCGTAACTTACAAGTCTACCTCCTCCTCTCCTCTTCCTGTCGGGGTCCCCCAAGGTTCTGTCTTTGAATCTCTTCTTTTATCTATCTACACCACCTCCTTGGATCAGCTGATAGCCTCCCATGGCTTCTGATACCATTTGTATGCTGACAGCACCCAAATCTATCTTTCTGCCTCTCATATCATCCCATCATTCTCCACATGCATCACTATTTGACTAACGGACATAGCAGTATGGATGTCAGAACATGGTTTCCCTGTGCCCCCTCCCCTTACTTCTTTGTTGAGAGCAATGGCACAACTATTTGCATGGCAAGGTGTTAGGTGTAATCCTGGACTCTGAACTCTCCTTTCCATCCCACATCCAACCACTGTCCAAATCTTGCTGCTTCAACCTCCAAAATATGCCCTTTCTTAACCAACAACGCCACAAAGCTACGAATTCACTCCCTCCTTGTTGGCCTACATTAACATAGGCTATTCCCTCTTTTGGTCCATCATGAATGCCGCTGTCAGAATCATCCACCTTACCAACCGTTCAGTGTCTGCTACCCCTCTTGGCAATCCCTGAATTGGCTTCCGCTCAAAACAAATACAATTTAAAATACTAACAACCTACAAAGCAATCCACACCTCTGCTCCAAGCTACATCACTAACCTCTCCTCTTAAAATACCAACTAAACTCTTCTCTTTGCTCCTCCCCAAGACCTCATGTTCTCTAGTTCCCTTGTCATCTAGTCTCATGTTCACGTCCAGGACTTCTCCAAAACCTCTCTCATCCTCTGGAATTTCTTGCCTCAATCTGTCCAACCACGCTTTTTAAATCTTAATCTCTAACGAGCTGGGCCCTCTGTTTCCTCTTATATTGAACTGTATTGTAACTGTATTGTCACCCTCAATTTTGTAAAGTATTGTGCAAACTGTTGGCGCTATGTAAATCCTGTATTATAATAATAATTAGAGAAACTTTGTCACTAGAGCGAACAAGCAGCACAGACAGACTAGGATCTCAAACAAACTCGTGTTTCTAATAGAAGCTCTCCAGGATATGGGAGCCATTCCCAACTTCCAGAGGAATCTTTGAAAAGATTCCATAATGTGTCAGAGGAAACCAGAGAGTCTCCCACACACTTGGAGCAGGAAGATAACACTGAGCTGTTATCCAGCCGCACTGCAAGCTCTGGATCAGTTTCATATGTTGCTTTCTAGCTAAAATAGTTTGTATGAAAAAGAAATGCATTTTCAAGGCAGCCTGGCTCAGTTTCAACGTTGTATTCTTTTTTTTGTGAGGCTCCGGCCTGCATCCTGTGCGCAGTTACCTCATTGAATATCTGCCGCCTACTCAAGGAAGGTTAACTTCTTCGTGCCTCTGCTGTGGCTATAACAGGACAGGATTATTAGCATGATCTGGACGTGCTATTGACCTTCCGTTTAGCGATTGTTCGCAGCTCTCTGTGATGTGGATCGTCCACCGAACATCTTATACGTTATGAAGATGAACTCCAAGCAATCAGCTAAATACACAGATAAAATACATATAAAGGAGCTGTTTTAACTGGCAAAAGATTTGTATTTCTGTTCATCCAGTTCTGAAATTTACACAGCTTTGGCACACAGCACAGTCCAGCATGACATGGTGGAAGACCAGATTTTCCTTTGCAGTTAAGGTTGAATTTACAGGTCTTGTCCGGCCCCCAGCCTGTGACTGGACAGCTCACGGATGAGCTCATCTCTGTCATTTTGCTCTTTCCTCCTATCAGGTTATTCCTTGTTAGTACACGGGTACCTCAGCATTACTGATTGGCTCCATGTGCTGCTTCTCCCGCTCCCATTTTTAATTCTTCTGTACAAGGACTGCAAGAGGATGATACCATGTCATTTCAGGTACTTATGCTGCTTGCGCTAAAAAAATAATTAAATGGTACGTTTAATTCATTTGTCTTTTGTATCTGCCTGGAGTTCAGCTACAACATTGTGTTTTCTCAAACCCAGAGAACACTGCAAAAAGCATAGCTGAGCCATATTTTCACAATCACAGAGTCTCATTTTTATTTCCCAGCTGTCATTTTCCAGTACAGATGAAAATATGTTTGGTCGCTCTTCTTTACAGACAGTTCTTATTATTTACAGACAGTTCTTATTTTTGGTAAGTTTATAAAATTTAATGATGATGTTTTATTATGTTACGAAAAGGGATGACTTTTAGGTTTTTCCAGTATTTATGAAAGGCAGACATATGAACCAGTACTTTAGAGAGTACATAGAAATGTTCACATAAATCTCACTTCCTTAAACTAAATCTCTCTAAAATCTCTCTAAAACTGAGCTATTAATATTCCCCCCCGCCCGTGCCCCCCTCCATGACTTTTCCATCAAAATCAACAATGCAACCATCAGTCCCTCCCCTCACGCCAGGGTACTCGGTGTAATCCTAGACTCTGACTTGCCATTTCAGCCTCAAATCCAATCATTGTCAAAAGTTTGTAGAATTCACCTCTGTAACATCTCTAAAATTCGCCCCTTTTTAACAAATGAAACCAAACTCCTCATTCACTCCCTTGTTTTCTCTCGCCTTGACTATTGCAACTCCCTTCTCATTGGCTTACCTCTCCATAGGCTATCCCCTCTTCAGTCTATCATGAATGCTGCTGCCAGACTTATCCACCTTACCAACCGCTCAGTGTCTGCCAACCCTCTACTCCAATCCCTACACTAGCTCCCAATCACCCAGCGAATTAAATTCAAAATACTAACCACAACATACAAAGCCATTCACAACTCTGCCCCGAGCTACATCACTAATCTTGTCTCCAAATATCACCCAAATCGACCTCTCCGCTCTTCTCAAGACCTCCTGCTTTCAAGCTCTCTCATCTCCTCCTCTCATGCTCGTCTCCAGGATTTCTCCAGAGCCTCTCCCATCCTCTGGAACTCGCTACCTCCATCTATCCGGCTATCCCCTACTCTTGCTACCTTCAGGCGATCCCTGAAAACTCATCTCTTCAGGAAAGCCTATCACGTCTCAAACTAATCTCCTACCACTTCCACCAGCTCATTTCCCACAGTTACAACCTTTTGTACCACCTGCCCCACCCTATTAGATTGTAAGCTCTTCTGAGCAGGGCCCTCTTAATCCTCTTGTATTTTATTGTATTATAACTGTATTGTCTCCCTTTTATATTGTAAAGCGCTGCGTAAACTGTTGGCGCTATATAAATCCTGTATAATAATAATAATAATAATAAATCTTGTTATCTGATGCAGCTCATGATTTACTGTTACATTGGTGGTAAGTGTAGTGTCTCCTTACATTGGCAGCCAATGTAGTGTTTAACTACACTGATGATCAGTTTAGTGCCCCCTCACAATGGTGGCCAATCTGAGAAAGACTCCCTTACATGATGACCAGTCAGAGAAGGATATCTATATATTGGTGATCAGAAGAAGAAAGAATCCCTTACATTGATAGCCAGTCAGAGAAGGGCCCCTTTACATTGATGATCAGAAGAAGACAGACTTCCTTAAATTGGTGGCCAGCTTGAGAAGGACCCCTTTACACTGATGATCAGAATAAGAAAAACTCCCTTTGGATTGGTGGCCAGTCTGAGAAGGACCCCTTTACACTGATGATCAGAATAGGAAAGTCCCCATTACATTGGAGGCCAGTCTGGGAAGGACTTTAGACTGGTGATCAGAAAGAGAAAGACTCCATTACATTGGTGGTCATTCAGAGAAGAATCATCTTACATTGATAGTTGCACCTCTTTAAAGCGGATCTTCACTTCATCTGCGCACCACAAACCAAAAACACAATTTAATTCATTTTTAATATTCAAAGCAAAGTTTCCCATGCATCCATGTCTCAATGCTTTATTTTGTTGAGAAATCACTTTGAAAAACACCCTTCTAGCATTTCTGGCCATGGTCATCTTTAGTAAGGGCAAATGACTCATGTAGCATTTACTTCCTGCCCTTAGCTCAAGCATGCATGCATAAGAGTGTGCTTAGCTGAGAAAACCCCTCCTGCTCTCCTCCCCTTCTGAAGTCTCCTGGAATGTATGTCATAATTTGCGTAGGCATGGAAACCAGGAAGTAACTAAAGAAATGTAAAAAAAAAGTAAATCTGATATACATTCCTATTTTTTTACTAATGCTAGCAGCATGAAGATTAAAAATAATCAATGTTGATTGAGAGAGTGAAGTTCCACTTTAAGTTGGTGGTCAATGCATAGCTCCACACTGTCCCTGATTTCGAGGGACTGTCCTTGATTTGTAGCAATGTCCCTCTGTCCCTCATTCTTCCTCATTTGTCCCTCATTTTTGTCTGATCTATATAGTTGTCTATAAAATGCACTTTTTATCTTTCAAAAAGTGTTTCCCAGTGCTAAACCTCTCATCTAAATTCTAAATTGCTGGATTTGTAAATTTTAAAAGCCAATATAAAGGAATAGTAGTGGTAAAAAAAAAAGCCCATTTGTGGATTTAATTAACCTTTTGTTTTTGGTTAATTCTCCTTTAAGGGGGTGTGGCAGGGGGCGTGTCCTATGCCTACATACGTTTGCTAGTAGGTGTCCCTCATTCCCATCTCAAAATGTTGGGAAGTATGGTCAATGTAGTGCCAATCTACTTTGGTGGTCAGTCAGAGAGGGTACTCCTCACATTGGTGGAACACTCTGTTACATTAATAGTGAGTAGCAAATTCGATATAGTACTCCCTAAACTGAGAGTCTGTGAGAAGAATGCCCCACCTTACAAATAGCTAAAAAGTTCATTTGTGTCAGTGGTTTTTCACCTGAGAGACAAGAGATGAGAGGCTGGTCCCATGACATAAGCTCTGCCAAGTGACTTAAATGCCAGAACTATGCAGGCTTTGTCAAGCAGGAGATCAATCCATAACTACCCAAGAAACCTTTAACAACCTCTGGAATAACCCGGGTTGAGAAAGACAGACCTAAATCTTACTTAGTGTGTTTTTGACCTGAGTATATTTCTATCAAAGTAGTAAAAGAACCAAGTGGTTAACGCTGCACTTAAAAACAATCTATATAGAGAAATGCAAAATAAAAAAATAGATAAAGCTGCCACGGGAAGTCCTAAACACAAAACTCAAATCAGTAAAAAACATGGAGTGGGTGCAGCGCTGAATTGTGTTAATCCAACAGTGAAAAAACAGAAAACTGAATAAACTACTATTTCAAATATTCATAGCAAAATAAGGGGTGATCAGCCCCCCTAGGTTTAAAAGGGCAGTGCCACATCCAATGCACAGATACATATAAAGAAGGATTCCCCTAAGTGGACTTTAACGGCACTTTTAAGAAATTAAAGGTAGTAAGAAGGTATAGCAGCGTATTAAAAGTAACAAATGTTTTATTTAATAGACAGATTCATTGTTGTCACCAAACGGTGGGTTTTTACAGAAGCTCTTTTCACACCCAACGTGTTTCGGGATATACAGTATTTTAGTCCTTCTTCAGGGGTGTAGAAGAAAAGAGAGATTCATCTAGGGTAATTAGAGTGTAAAATTATAAATGTATAGTATGAGAAAAAAAATAAATAAATAAAATGTGGTGCAGCGTATTTACATATTACTCTGCACCACATTTTTTTTTCTCATACTATACATTTATAATTTTTAGCTCCATTTCTAACCTCCCTCACACCAATTAAAGATCCCCCACTCCCCTAGACTCACTTCAACTCCTTTTTACTCATAGGGATTCCTTTTTTTGCCTCAGTACACCGTTCTGGCCGTTACGCATCCATGGAAGACGGGGGTAGGTGAGAAAAAATACCTCTTGAATAAGATTACCGTTAAGTGACACTACCTTGTGACAATTATGATGTTAAAGGGACAGCAACCCCACCAGCACTAATGTCCAATGCTATCTTATCATCAAGTTTTTAAAGCAACTTAACGAAACATATTATGTAAGTGATTTGTTGATTATCTAACTTCAAGTGGATTAATGTATATATATCTACATGTTGTGGTAATTCACTCATCATTTTACACTCTAATTACCCTAGATGAATCTCTCTTTTCTTCTACACCCCTGAAGAAGGACTAAAATACTGTATATCCCAAAACGCGTTGGGTGTGAAAAGAGCTTCTGTAAAAACCCACCGTTTGGTGACAACAATGAATCTGTCTATTATGTAAATGTTTCGTTGAACTTTATGTATACAATGTTTTAATATATTCTGTCTTCAAATAAAAAACTTGTTACTTTTAATATGCTGCTATACATTCTTACTACCTTTAATTTTTTTAAAGTGCCGTTAAAGTCCACTTAGGGGAATCCTTCTTTATATGTATCTATTTCAAATATTCAGTAGTGGTGAAAAAATGTGAGTGGAAAACTAAGGCAGAGTGCCTATGCCTCAAAACAGGGAGCCAATCCCCGACGACGTCCTATCCTGACGAAACGCGTAGGGTGGGCCTGTGATCCTGACGTCATCACGTTTTGTCTCTTCAGAGATCGTAGATCGATGGTACAGCAAACAGCAGGCGGAGGAAGCCAGAGGAGACACCGCTACTTTCACTATTACAACGCGCTATTATCAGCTTCATCCTGTAAGTGCAATCTTTTTGATCATAATAAAATAGTTTTATACATACTGCACTATGGGTGCAATTCTTGGTTTATGTTTTTGAGTGATAAGGATCCAGCAGATCAGGACATCCACATAAGCTTTTGGGAGACTGAATTCCCCGAGCTTGGTGAGACCGCCATTGCGGTCACCTCTGCGGGTAAGGAGACTACATACTCACTCTGGGTGCAAAGCCTGTTTGGAGCAAGGGCCCTTACTTTTTTCTTCACTGCATTGTGTTTAAATTGTGTCTTTACACCTGCATGGATATCCTTCATTCACTGTCACATTAATTTGGGACTTTAATTATAGACTAATATTATTTTTTTTCTGTTTTAAAATGTCCTTGTTTTTTAACAATTCATGATTTTTTGTATAACTTTTGGGATCACTTTTTTGGTATGCAACATTTCAAAGTTTGTGACACTTTGTTTTAACATTGTGATTTATAGAGTTCACTACTGTTATTTATATTATTTGATTCGTTTGTATTTTTATTCACATCACTCTTTATTCCATATGATTTGATTTATTGGACTGCTTTTGTTAGTTTCCCTATTTTGAGGCATAGGGACTCTGCCATAGTTTTCCACTCACATTTTTTCACTACTACTGAATATTTGAAATAGTCGTTTTTTCAGTTTTCTGTTTTTTCACTTTTGGATTAACACTATTCAGCGCTGCACCCACTCCATGTTTTTTATATTTCTATCAAAACGAATCTTCTATTGAATTATTTTTGTTACAATATGTACATTAATAATATAACATAAAACAATGCGCCAAGGAAGAAGAAAAACGGGTGAATGTTTTGTGTGTGAAGATCCCTCACAAACTAATTTTAGGATGTTTTGCTTCCTTAATCTGGATTTGTCATGTTTGACCTCACATACCTAACACAGCGACTGCATGTGACCCAAGAGAAATGTTTTCTGAACACTGGAAGTCATGTCAAATATAATATTTAAAGAAGCACACCCTAAAACAACTCATCTCTAGACTGCAGAAAGGAAACACTAATGCCACGTACACACGATCGGAAATTCGGCCAGCAAAAGACCGATGAGAGCTTTTGGTCGGAAAATGCGACCGTGTGTATGCTCCAGCGGACTTTTGCTGGCGGAATTCCAGCCAGCAAAAGATTGAGAGCATGTTCTCAATTTTTCGATCAGAAAGAGTTCCGATCGGAAATTCCGATCATCTGTACCAATTCCAATGCGCAAAATTCCTACGCATGCTCGGAAACAATTCGACGCATGCTCGGAAGCATTGAACTTCATTGACGAACTACGGCTCGTCGTAGTGTTGTACGTCACCGTGTTCTTGACGTGACCATTTGTATGCAACCCAAGCTTGAGCGGAATTCCATCGGAAAAACCATCCAAGATTTAACAGTTTGTTAAATTAGTGGGAGTTACACCACTCTTTTTATGGCCTTGGTTTTTTATGGGCATTGATACAAAGGAGGTAACACAAGCAACCAATCATAAATTATCTAGTATTTCTGTGTAACAGTAACAGGAGAAACTGATTGGTTGCTGTAGGTAAATGTACATCATTGATCCTTTAAAGCTTAACTCCATGTATATAATAAAAACAAAAAACACAAATAGGCATGAGCAAAATTGAGTAACCTTATTTCCTCAAAATTTAATCTCTAATTACTAATTAACGCAGTTAAAACTGAACTCCAGGATCAGCAACTACAACAGTCATATGTATTCTTCCTTAAATCTTGGTGTGGTTTGTGTATTTCTTCCATATCTGTGCAGTAACCCAGTGGGAAACATTGCCTCTGTGTAAGAGCTTTCTGTAATAAAGACCAACCACTGCTGCTCTCTCTTCCTGTGCAGGGTGACTGGTCTTGTCTCCGCCCCCTCCTGTAGTTTTCTGCTGGCAGCCTGCAGTGGGTGGAGCCTGCTGAGTCTGTCCCACAGCTCTGCCTTCTTCGCAGGCTATGTACAGCACGGCGACGATGGCACTACTACTTTTAAAAGGTAATATCTGCATTTGTAAAGACATTTGGTGCACACAAAGTACATTTATATCCTTTGTGGCTACGTAGGCATATTTTAAATGAAAGTTTGTGTGCCTACCACACTATCACAGCCCTACTATAAGTGGCTGATTACTGCCATAACCAGTTTAGCGCCATAGCTGCGTAAATACCAGTATATATTCCATCATTTGTAAAGGCTGTAACTTTCACACAAACCAATTTATATACACTTACTGGGATTTTTTTTTTACCAAAGACATGTAGCAGAATACATTTTGGCCTACATTTATGAATTAATTTGATTTTTACTTTTTTTTTTAATTGGATATGTTTTATAACAGAAAGTAGAAAATATAGTTTTGTTTTAAAATTATTTGTCTTTTTTAGTTTATATGATAAAAAATGAAAAAAAAAATGGGGATTAAATACCACCAAAAGAAAGCTCTATTTGTGTGAAAAAAAATGATATAAATTTAATTTTGATACAGGGTTGTATGACCGTGCAATTATCAGTTAACTGCTTGCCGACTGCATACTGTATGTATATATATATATATATATATATATATATATATATATATATACGGCAGTATACGTGGTCCTCCACTTGGGTCTGGGGTGTGCGTGCACCACAGGCGGCCCACTCCTGCTGTGATTAGACACAGAGGGAGCTGATCGGCAGGTACGGCGGACTCAATGTCCGATGGCACCCGCCGATGCTTCGGTACACAGGCAGAGCAGCGGTCTGCCGATGTAAACAAGGCAGATCACTGTTCTGTCAGTACAGAAGGCATGGATCCTTTGTCTCTGCTAGACAGAGGCACAGATTCATGCCTTCTCCTAGTACAAACATGTACCCCACAGTAGTAATTTAACCTTTTGATTGACCCTGATGTTAACACTTTCCCACCAGTATCATTAGTACAGTGACAGTGCTTATTTTTTTTAGCACTGATCCCCAAAAAATGTCAAAAGTGTCAGTGTCCCGACCAGTGGCGACCCGTCCAAACGCCCGACCCCTAATTTACATGCAGGGCGCCCGACGCATGGATTCCAATGCAAGGGTTTTTTTTTTGGTTTTTTTTAGAAGCACATGATTAGAGCCGGGGGCTCTAATTGGCTTAAAAAAAGGGTGGGCTCAGGGCGCAGTGCCCAGTTGTGTGACAATAGTGAATTATTATTCACTATTGTCTTCCTGCTTCTCCTCTCAGCCAATCCCCGTTCATGAAGCGTGTCCTGAGACCCGATTGGGCGAGAGGAGAAGCGATCCTATTGGCTGCCAAGGAGGAGGAGGGAGGAAGTGCAGGAGAAGCCGCGAGGAAGAAGGAGACGCAGAGGCCGGCTGTTCACCACCCGGTGGTAGTCTGTGACCTAGTTGGGGTAAGTGTGGGGACTGATCGACCAGGAGGGTGCGAGAGATGGATTGCCCCCCCCAAAACAAAAAATACCACCAGCTGCCACTGGTCCCAACTGTCCGCCGCAATATTGCAGTCCTTCTATAAGTCTCTGATCGCTGCCATTACTAGTAGAATAAATAAATGAAAATATCCCATGGTTCGTAGACGCTGTAACTTTTGCAAAAAAACAATCAATATGTGCCTACTGGGATTTTTTTTACCAAAAATATGTAGCAGTATGCATATTGGCCTAAATTGATGAAGAAATTATTTTTTTTTAAATTATTATTGGATATGTTTTACAGCAGAAAGTAAAAATTATTGTTTTTTTCTGTTCAAAATTGACGTTTTTTTTTTGTTTATATCGCAAAAAATAAAAACCGCAGAGGTGATCAAATACCACCAAAAGAAAGCTCTATTTGTGGGGGGGAAAAAAGGCCATACATTTTGTTTGGATGCAGCGTTGCACAACCGCGCAATTGTCAGTTAAAGCAACTCCGTACCTTATCGCAAACAATGCCCTGGTCATGAAGGGGGGTAAAACCTTCTAGCGGTCATGTGGTTAACAGAAAGGTAGTCCAGGGCTTGGTTATGCAGTCTAACAGGGATGTCTATAGCTCAAGACTAGCTGAATAAAAGTAGAAATCTTTTGACTGGTAAGACAGTTCACATAATGTATAGTATGTATTTCAGCTTTGTACGTGCTTGCCTTAATGTGAGCTTGGAATCATATTACATAAGTATGAACTGATATGGTATACAGGGCATTGCATGTTTTTTTAGAAAACTGTTTGAAAAATGTCTATCAGCCGACTAGTCAAGCTAAACGTTTAAATGGTAAAATGTAATTAGGTTTAAATGGATTCGGCAAAAACAAAAACAGAAAAACATCCACCCTGTAGTAGAACGTGTGAATATTTAACTACCGTATATTTTCTGCATAGCTGTAGTGTGTAGGCTATGAAACCCGGCTTCCAGGTTTGCTAATTACGCATCTGGCCAGCATTTTACCCCCAATCACAGTTGGCTTGAGCATACCCAGGCAATTCAGGGGCTGTTTTGGTAAATTTTTTACACATGCCTTGTAGTACAGGAGCAAAATTACACTTTTTTAGCTCCATGTAGACTTAAATGGGAGCGCCTGAAATACGCTCCTAAACATGCATTTTTTAAAGTGTTACTAAACCCAGCAATATGAAAATAGTTAATCTGCCCCCCCCCCACAGTGCCCACATCTTATAAATCTTCTTATATTTTTTATATTAAAATACTGCCACTATATACCTTTTTGGATGATCTGTATAGCACAGTCAGTGATAAACTGCACAGTTTCTCCAGTGCTGAGAGATCAGGAAGGAGGAGATTTTCACTGCAGCCTATATACATGCCCACATGAGTAATGCCAATATCATGTGACCTGGCTATCTCTGAGAACAAGTAATTATTCTCTCCAGCATAAAAAACACAACTGAGCATGCGCAGGTCGGTTACGCTGCCTGTGTTAGCTGGCCTTCCCTATATAGACCATGCAGGAGGGGGAGGATCTGTGCATACAGGATAAAACAGCCTTTTTTACACAATGCAGAGGATTAACCCCTTAAGTTCCACAGTGAGTATAACAAGCATACTATGCTGCATATACAGACTGATTTTACTGTTGTGGGTTTAGTAACACTTTAAGCCTTTCTACAGATGCACAAATTAAAGTACACCAAAGTAGCCCATGTACAAGATTCAATTTCAAAGTAGACATGTGCACACTGAAATATTTCCTTTTCGGAATTTCGTTTTCGTCCGAAAAATAAATTTATTTAGTTACTCCCGAAATTCGTTTTTATTTATTTCGTTTTTCGTTAAAAATTGCATTTGTCCAAAAATCCAAATTATTTAAGGTCGAACCTGTCATTGAAGGCTTATGGTGGGTATATGTCTTATTGTAAATGGTAAGGGTGATTGAATCAATGAATTATAGAACCCTTGCCTTTGAAATTGGTTATTATAGTAAAACTGAAAACTGGGCAAACAGCTAAATATATAGATCAAATACATATAAGATGGCTGTTTTACCTGCCAAAGGATTTGTATTTCTGTTCATCCATTCCTCAGGTTTATAAATCCTCCTATGTACAGTTTAGCACACTAGAGTCCTCTCTCCACCCTCAGCCTACTGAGAGGAAAATGAAAGAGCAGAAGAAGACTGGTGAAGTAACCCCTCTGCCCACTCTGCGCCCTGCTCCTATCAGTCTGTTCTTTGTCAACTTGTTTCAGAGTAGCACACCTGATTGGCTACTGGTCTTGTCCCTCCCTTTTCCAGTCTTAGTGCCTGTATAGGGATATGTAAGAGACTGATATCAAATCGAAATTTGGATACCTACACTCCTTGCATTAAAAAAAATAATTTAATGATTTATTAATTAATATAAAGCTATGTTCATTTGTGTCTGTTTTATCATTTTTTTTTTTTTTTTTTTAAATACTTTATTTATTTGAAATTTGTCCCATACAAAACCAAACCCCTCCAATGCACAAAGTAAATACAAGTTCCATTAGCAATCACATCATGCAACAAATCATCCCCCCCTCCCCGGCCCCCCCCCCCCCCCCTGTTCCTGCAGAAGGATCCAAAGGATACAATTAATGCCTCTATGTGCATCTAACAATTTCCATCCCGTCCACCCTTTATGTGGTGTTTATTACCTCCTCCACGTAACTCCAGGTCTTTTTATATTTTTGCCATCCTTCCCATTTGCCCACCCGCACCACTCCCCCATCAGGTGAGATGCCCTTGCTGTCCAAACTTTCTATATTGTATGTCTCATTTATGCAAAGGAGCCAATCCAGTATGCTTGGGCTGGCTGGATCTAACCATCTTGTAGCTATCTGCTTCTTAGCTGCCTCCAGCAATATAGGGACAATAGAGGATAGGTAGCTCTTCTTCGTCTTTACTGTACCATGGAAGAGACACACCCATGGATCTTCGGCGATATCTTCCCCTGTTATTTCCTTGGACAATAATATGATTTTTCCCCAGAAAGGTTTAATACCGGGGCACTCCCACCACATGTGGGCCATAGTTCCCAAGCTACTACACCCCCTCCAGCATAGATTGGATTTGGTTTTATCTATTTTACTTAATTTGTCTGGGGTGGCATACCATCTAGCCAAGCATTTATAGTGACATTCGACTCTCCTGGTGTCAAGTGCCACCAAGTGTACCAGCTTCAATATCTTCTCCAACGTGGATTTAGTACACTGTGACCCCAGCTCCCCTTCCCACTTTTTGACATATGGGGGCACCTCCAGCTCCAGACTCTCTCCTAGAATCCTGTATATCTGTGATATAACACCTTTCGATTGTTCCTTCACACATAGCCGCTCGAGTGGTCTATATTCCTCCTCACCTCTGAGTGGTCTTGGTAATTTGTCTATAAAGTGCGAGAGCTGGAGATACCTCCACACATCTATAGACCCCAACCCCGGTTCTGACCTTAAATCTAATAATGTGCGTAATCTCCCCTTATGTAAAAAATTTTTTAGTTGAATTCCCTCCTCTTTCACCCAATTCCCTCCCACCTCCCTCCTCCCCGGCTCGAAAAACAAATTATCTTTCATGTAAATCAAAGGTGAATTGTGTGTCCACTTATTCTGAATGTGTAACAAATCCCAGTGTTTAAGAGTGTTAAGTGTCAATACCGCTGTGTTTGTGCCCAGTGCTCTATACTTGGGGGGGTTCCAGATAATCCTTCCCAAATCAGTGTTGCTCATATAGTGTTCTGCGTTCACCCACCTCTTCTCTGAGTCCCTTTTGGACCATTCAATAACCCTTGATAATATGACTGCTAAATAGTACCTCCTAAAGTCGGGTAAGGCTAAACCCCCTGTTTTTTTCCCCCTGCTCAAGACTGCGTAGGAGATACGTGGTTTTTTGCCACCCCAGACAAATTTTACTATCAAACTCCTTAGAGCTCTAAAGTAATATTGAGGGAGTGGTATAGGCAGCATCTGAAATTTAAATAATATTTTTGGGGTCAGTATCATCTTGACCGCATTCACCCGACCAATCCATGAAAGCGGTCTCCAGGACAGTCTTCTAGTTTCTTGCCTGATCTCGTCCAGCATCGGTATATAATTCCTAAGGTAAATTTCTTTAAGTGTATTGGAAAGTTTTATACCCAAATATTTGATTTCGTTTTTCCAAGGAAATGGAAAAACCTGTGATAGATGGGCTGCCTCTTGTTTACCTACACTAATATTCAGGATCTCTGACTTCTTCAAATTTATTTTGAAGTTTGATATTTCACCGTATATTCTAAGAATTCGGAGTACATTCGGAAGGGTGATTCGAGGATTGGTAATAAAAAAAATTACATCATCGGCAAATGCTGCAAGCTTATGTTCATCTATTCCTACCTTCACCCCATTGCAATCTGGATTATTACGAATAGTGGCCAGCAGAGGCTCTAGGGACAGTATGAACAAAAGAGGAGATAGGGGGCACCCCTGCCTGGTGCCGTTTTTCATGTTAAAAGATTTTGATAGGACCCCATTGACCCTAACTGAGGCCATAGGGTTACTGTAAAGGGCCTTAACCCACGAGATATACCTAGGGCCCAACCCCATTACTTCAAACGTTTTCATCATGAACCCCCAGTCTACCCTGTCGAACGCTTTTTCCGCGTCTACCGACAGGAATAGAGCCGGGGGTCCCTCCCGTTTAATTAGTTCCAGCAGAAGCGCTGCTCGTACCCCATTATCTCTAGTTTGTCTCCCGGGCACAAACCCTGCCTGATCTGCATGTACAAGAGATGTCATTTTGTCCTTTAACCTGCTCGCTAACACTTTTGAGTATAATTTAACATCTGCATTCAGCAACGAGATGGGCCTATAACTGGAACATAGCTTGTCATTTTTTCCTTCTTTTAATATTAAGGTAATTGACGCTGTCAACGCCTCTTTACCTATTTCACAGTTAGGGCCCAGCTCGTTCCAGAAATGGCAGAGTCTAGGCACTAGGATATGTTTCAGTTTATCCAGGTAAAGTGTGGTGAACCCATCAGGTCCGGGGCTCTTGCCCTTTGGTGACGCTTTTAGAGCTGCCAGAATTTCTTCCTCTCCTATCGGTCTATCGAGGGCCGTTCTCTCTTCCTCTGTGAGCACCGAGACCCCTGCCCCTCTCAGAAATTCCTCGGCCATCTCTAAATGCGCTATGTTACCCCTTCCATTTTGCCCAATAGAGTACAGCGCCTCGTAAAACTTTTTAAACTCATTTGCTATGCCTTTACTAGTCCCAATTACCTCCCCTTTTTTGTTCTGTATTTTCTCAATATAATTCCTATCTCTTTTCTTTCTTAATATTCTGGCCAGATGTTTACTTGACTTGTTTGCCACAAATAATTGTCCTTTGTTATCCTATTAAAGGTTCGCTTGCAGTCCTGTTCCATAATGTCCTTTAGCTCCTCTCTTTTAACCACTAGTTGATGGAATACGTCCTGACTCGCTCCCCTCTGCTTTTTATGGGTCTGTTCCAGTACAAAAATTTCCTCTATCATCCTCTCCCTTACTTCCTTCCAGGGCTGCTCAGCACAATCAGGACTGCTCGGTGGGTCCTTTTATCCGCTCGGGGTTCCAACTTCTCACTCCTCACCACCTCCGTTGCTCCGGCTCCGCTTTCATTAGTTGTCAGTTTGTCAACTCTGGTCTGCTGGTCTGCTGGCGTCCTGGCTCTGACCCAACCGAGGGCGGGGCGGTACTAATCTCCAGCTGCCGCTTGTGACTGCGGGGCGCGAGAGGGGGATGTCGCCTCACGGGGGATACTGTATCTCGGCTCTAGAACAGACACGCTGCGGACTCTCACCCCGCTCGTGTCGTTTTCCCTCCCGTGGCTGTTCGCATCCTGCCCTCACCTCAGCGCTACCATCAGGCCCCTCCCCCTACTCGGACGTCCTACGTCATGTCCTCATGACGCCCCACAGCTCACTCACTTGAAAGGAAGGGATCATCTGCAGTTCAGATTTTAAATGAGGAACCCATGGCATCACTATAAAATTACTAATTGCCTCCTTTCTATTTAGTGTTCTGTTGGAGATAACTCACCAATGGAAACCCTGAATTGCAAAGAGCCTGCGTGTGATTTGTCTTGACAGCAACCATACAAAAATGAAATATAGGTTTTGGCAATGTTAACTTTAAGATGGGTATACAACATATAGCAGCACCCAGAACTTAATTAAGGTGAACATTTCTCACAACTATTTCTGAAAGTTAAAAAGTGAACATGGATTTTTTTTGGTCAGCAACCATGCAAAACTTTAAGAAAATCACTTTTGGGGTGTTAATTTGTATCTAGAGCAGGATATGTAGTTTAGTTTTGGATGCAGTTCAAAGCATTAGAAACTCTGTCAGACTTGTCTTGGTTAAAATTGTCATTGTGACAAAAAGTTATGTGACATTTGAAAATGTAAACTTGTCACCACCTGTTCTGCTGGCAACTAAGAGGGGGATTCTCTTCAGTTGGGAGAGATTTCCTCTCACTCCCTGTTGTGTCTCCAGGACAGAAAGTGAAGGAAACTCACTCCAATGGGACACAGACAGTAAAAAACTACTAACAAAAGCATTGTCTGCCACCCCCCCAAGCCCTGTATACACCTAACCGGGTACCAGAGCCTGTAAGGGGCTCATTTTTGCCCCAAACTATTCATATAGCCAAAAGAAAGTGTGTTATCCTGCGTTCCCTAATCTACTCTTCAATCCTAAATGCTAGATGATTGGCTGCAAACCAAATTATTGTGTTCCCACAACAAAAAAAGTGAATAAAGACTGTGAACTGGTTGCGCCTATCGATATAAAAAAAATTATAAACTTTAACAATAAATATCCAAATATAAACATCCAGTGATATTATTCTTCAAGTGTTTAATAAACATTCAAAATAAAGTGTTCATTTCTTCTGTGAAAAAGTTCATATATGTCTGATTATTCTTTCTTCTACATATATATTTTCTTATAGATGTGCTCCTTATTTTTCTCTTTCTTTCACCATCACCCTTGTGAATCTTGTACGTGTTATATGCAGTGACTCCCACCACCATTCACCACTACAATATAGACCCATTTCCAGGTCTAAAAAACACTTTCCCCTGCTGGGGTACATATCCAGTCACCAGGAAGTCACGTGATCAAGACGATACGCGTTGGCCGGAGTCGGGTGACGTAACACTGAGGAGTACGAGCAGAACGGGAGCTGCAGCCCCATTGGATACCTGTGTGGAGGCGCTATATTGCTATTTTAAATCCAAGTGTTTACTATCTTTAATAAAATAATTTAAATACTACACCATGGGTGTTAATTGAGGAACGGTGGAGGAAAGAGGATTACAATACAAAGCACATAAAAGTTCTACCAATACAGCACAACCCAGGGAAGGGAAAGGAGGGTAGAGGGAGACAGGTTGGCTGAGGAACCTGGATTTGTACCCCAGCAGGGAAAGGCATTTTTAGACCTGGAAATAGGTCTAAACTGGAGGTGAGCGCAGTGGTTAACGGTGGTGGGAGCCACTGCATATAACACGTACAAGATTCACAAGGGTGAAGGGGAAAGAAAGATGTAGAAGAAAGAATAATCAGACATATATGATGAACTTTATTTCACAGAAGAAATGTACACTTTATTTTGAATGTTTATTGAACACTTGAAGAATAATATCACTGGATGTTTATATTTGGATATTTATTGTTGAAATTTATGATTTATTTATATCAATAGGTGCAACCAATTCACAGTCTTTATTCAAAAGAAAGAAATGAAATCCTTCATAAGTGAAGCTTTATTGTCATGGTCAGGCGACACAAGACCCCACTTTGGATCATTTCCCTTAAAGCATTTCACCCAAAACTGGGTTTGATTGTAGAAACCTCTACAATTAAGCCCTGTTTGGGGTAAAATGAGTGACTGTGGTTCTAACCATTCAATACTTCATCCTTAGCCAAAAAAGTCTTTGTTTTACGCTTAAATAAATTTCACATTTTCTCTTCACTCCTCTCAGTCACATGGTGGTAACAGCCACATGGGGAAAGACACTGAATTCTAAGGCTATGAACACACGATAGGATTTTCCGACAACAAAACTGTGCATTTTTTTTCCGAAGGATGTTCGCTCAAACTTGTCTTGCATACACATAGAGCACCAAGACTTTACATATTGCATATTCATCAAGGAGCTTACACTCTGAAGGTCCCTATTTCACATGCATACACTCACCGGCCACTTTTGGGGTACACCTGTTCAATTGCTTTGTAACACAAATTGCTAATCAGCCAATCACATGGCAGCAACTCAATGCATTTAGGCTTTTTGACATGGTGAAGATGACTTGCTTAAGTTCAAACCGAGCGGAAGAATGGGGACGAAAGGAGATTTAAGTGACTTTGAACGTGGCATGGTTGTTGGTGCCAGACGGGCTGGTCTGAGTATTTCAAAAACTGCTGATCTGCTGGGATTTTCATGCACAATCATCTCTTGAGTTTACAGAGAATGGTCCGAAAAAGAGAAAATATCCAGTGAGCGGCGGTTGTGTGGACAAACATGCCTTGTTGATGTCAGAGGTCAGAGGAGAATGGGCAGACTGGTTCTAGATGATAGAAAGGCAACAGTAACTCAAATAACCAGTTGTTACAACCAAGGTATGCAGAATACCATCTCTGAACGCACAACACATTGAACCTTGAAGCAGATGGGCTACAGCAGCAGAAGAACACAACGGGTGCCACTCATGTAATCTAAGAACAGGAAACTGAGGATGCAGTTTGCAAAGGCTCACCAAAATTGGACAATAGAAGATTGGAAAAGCGTTGCCTGGTCTGATGAGTCTCGATTTTAGCTGCGATATTAAGATGGTAGGGTCAGAATTTGGTGGAAACAACATGAAAGCATAGATCCATCCTGCCTTGTATCAACGGTTCAGGCTGGTGGTGGTGTAATGGTGTGGGGGATATTTTCTTGGCACACTTTGGGCTCCTTAGTACCAATTGAGCATCGTTTAAACACCACGACCTACCTGAGTATTGTTGCTGACCATGTCCATCCATTTATGACTACAGTGTCCCCATCTTCTGATGGCTCCTTCCAGCAGGATAATGCATCATGTCACAAAGCTCAAATCATCTCACCACTGGTTTCTTGAACATGACAATGAGGTCACTGTACTCCAATGGCCTCCACAGTCACCAGATCTCAATCCAATAGAGCACCTTTGGGATGTGTTGGAACGGGAGATTCGCATCATGGATGTGAAGACGACAAATCTGCAGCAACTGCGTGATGCTATCATGTCAATATGGACCAAAATCTCTGAGGACACCTTGTTGAATCTATGCCATGAAGAATTAAGGCAGCTCTGAAGGCTTAAAGGGGGTTCAACCCGGTACTAGCAAGGTGTATAATAAAATGGCCGGTGAGTGTATATATATATATATATATATATATATATATATATATATATATATATATATATATATATATATACAGTGGCTTGCGAAAGTATTCGGCCCCCTTGAACTTTTCAACCTTTTGCCACATTTCAGGCTTCAAACATAAAGATATAAAATTGTAATTTTTTGTGAAGAATCACCAACAAGTGGAACACAATTGTGAAGTGGAACAAAATCTATTGGATATTTTAAACTTTTTTAGCAATTAAAAAACTGAAAAGTGGTGCGTGCAAAATTATTCGGCCCCTTTACTTTCAGTGCAGCAAACTCACTCCAGAAGTTCAGCGAGGATCTCTGAATGATCCAATGTTGTCCCAAATGACTGATGGTGATAAATAGAATCCACCTGTGTGTAATCAAGTCTCTGTATAAATGCACCTGCTCTGTGATAGTCTCAGGGTTCTATTGAAAGTGCAGAGAGCATCATGAAGACCAAGGAACACACCAGGCAGGTCCGTAATACTGTTGTGGAGAAGTTTAAAGCCGGATTTGGATACAAAAAGATTTCCCAAGCTTTAAACATCCCAAGGAGCACTGTGCAAGCGATCATTTTGAAATGGAAGGAGTTTTAGACCACTGCAAATCTACCAAGACCTGGCTGTCCCTCTAAACTTTCAGCTCAGACAAGGAGAAGACTGATCAGAGATGCAGCCAAGAGGCCCATGATCACTCTGGATGAACTGCAGAGAACTACAGCTGAGGTGGGAGAGTCTGTCCATAGGACAACAATCAGTCGTACACTGCACAAATCTGGCCTTTATGGAAGAGTGGCAAGAAGAAAGCCATTTCTCAAAGATATCCATAAAAAGTCTCATCTAAAGTTTGCCACAAGCCACCTGGGAGACACACCAAACATCTGGAAGAAGGTGCTCTGGTCCGATGAAACCAAAATCTAACTTTTTGGCCACAATGCAAAACGATATGTTTGGCGTAAAAGCAACACAGCTCATCACACTCAACACACCATCCCCACTGTCAAACATGGTGGTGGCAGCATCACGGTTTGGGCCTGCTTTTCTTCAGCAGGGACAGGGAAGATGGTTAAAATTGAGGGGAAGATGGATGCAGCCAAATACAGGACCATTCTGGATGAAAACCTGTTGGAGTCTGCAAAAGACCTGAAACTGGGATGGAGATTTATCTTCCAACAAGACAATGGTCCCAAACATACAGCAAAATCTACAAAGGAATGGTTCACAAATAAACGTATCCAGGTGTTAGAATGGCCAAGTCAAAGTCCAGACCTGAATCCAATCGAGAATCTGTGGAAAGAGCTGAAAACTGCTGTTCACAAACGCTCTCCATCCAACCTCACTGAGCTTGAGCTGTTTTGCAAGGAAGAATGGGCAAGAATTTCAGTCTCTCAATGTGCAAAACTGATAGAGACATACCCCAAGCGACTTGCAGCTGTAATCGCAGCAAAAGGTGGCTCTACAAAGTATTAACGCAAGGGGCCAAATAATTTTGCACGCCCCACTTTTCATTTTTTTATTAGTTAAAAAAGTTTCAAAAATCCAAAAGATTTCGTTCCACTTCACAATTGTGTCCCACTTGTTGGTGATTCTTCACAAAAAATAAAAATTTTATATCTTTATGTTTGAAGCCTGAAATGTGGCAAAAGGTTGAAAAGTTCAAGGGGGCCGAATACTTTCGCAAGCCACTGTATATAAATATAAGTCTGTCTATACTAGGGTCAATTTAGACAAGATCCAATTAACCTCCCCACATGTCTTTGAAGTATGGATAGAAACTGGTGTAGCTAGGGGAAACCCATGTGAGAACAGGTAGAACATGCAAATGTCATGCATAATCCCAGGCATGTTCCTGTATTTTCACCAATAGCAGACCCTCCCTGGTGGCTGAAGTTTCAATTTAAAACAAAGTTAAAACATACATAAAACACCAGTTTAAAAACAATTCAAAAGTGACTCAAAACCATTACAGTTTCCTTTTCAATCATTTTTTTTTTTTGTTTTGTACAATAGGTCCGCTTTGAAAGCGAAAGAGGCTTCTTCTTCAGTGTATGTTATTCTGCCATACATAATCTTAGACACACCATAATAAAACTATGACTAACAATATAAATCCCTGTAGAAACATGTTATGCATTTTTAGATAGACTTAGGGCCAAAATAGCCTTTTTAAAAAAAACGAAAGCCATCTCTTTGATTGGTGGAGACATTACCCCGCTCAGTAAACTTATTAGATTTTGGAGATATGTTTTCTGTGGGTTTTATTGTGCTTTTTTTCCAAAGCCAGCCTAGATGAGGTTAATCTGAGGGTGCGATTGAATTGAGCCAGTGTTTTGTGGACAAGCAGGCAGTGTTAGCTAGCCTGGGTTCCTAGAGGAAGCCTGCCTTGTGACCTCAGATGTATACATTATAAAACCAGCGGAAAGATACCTTATTATTTCCATCTTGCAATAAAGCAGAATCGTACAATTAATGACGTGGAATGCCCTTTTTTCCATGTGTTAAAACGAAATTGTATTTGAAAGCTGCAGGGAAACTTTTATAAGCTTGTGAAGTGCTTAATTCAAGCAGCATGCTCCAAAACTAGAAGAAATTCACTTGTGGTTTGGGGAGAGCAAGGACTTTCACAAGTACCAGATCCCTCTGCCTTAGCACAAGGCCTTTTATCTCATCAGTCGATGTTACAGCTCTGTCTGTGACTCACCAAGAACACCATGGAAGTAGACCAGAGCATGGAATGTTTCATCAGTTGGCCTACAGATGGGGGATGAGACCATTTCTTTATCCCCTGGACCTTCCCTGGGTCTAATCTACCTATAGTAAATCTGTATCCAAAAGTGATTTTTTTTTTTTTAGTTTTGGATAGTATGGGGAAAGGGTAGAACCCCTGTCAGGTTTTAATGCTATCCAGGGCTCTTTTAAAGAGTTTTCTCATCACTTTCTGTTCTGGGAACAATGTCCTACCAGACAGGAAGAGGGGGAAAATCTGCTCCAGAGCAACAAGCAACAATAAAAAAGCTAGGTACATGCATAAGAGACACTGGATCTCCAATATTTCTATCCAATATTGTAAAAGACTGTCTATACAATCAAGCTCTATACAATCACTCTGGTGAGGCTGCCCATATCTTCCACAAGCACCTAAGAAGAGCAGGGTCCTGAGAGAAGCCCAGCTATGTAAGGAATAGCAAGGGCACCACACCAGCAGGTCAAGGAGCCCAAAATTGTATTTTTATTACATATTCAGTAGAATAATGCCACGTACACACGACCGGTTTTGCCGTCAGAATAAACGCCGAAGGTTTCTCCAACAGAACTCCGACGGAATTCCATTCAAGTGGTCTTGCCTACACACGGTCAATCCAAAGTCCGACCAAAGTCTGACCGTCCAGAACACGGTGACATACACTTACGACGGGACTAGAAAAAGGAAGTTCAATAGGCAGTAGCCAATAGCTTCTGTCTCGTACTTGCTTCAGAGCATGCATTGTTTTTGGTCCGTCGGAACAGCATGCAGATCGGTTTTCCCGATAGGAATTGGTTCCGTCGGAAATATTTAGAACATGTTCAATTTCTAGGTCCGTCAGAATTTTCAAAAAAAAAAAAGTCCGATGAGACCAACACACGATCGGAATAGATGATGAAAAGCTTCAGTCGGACTTTTTCTGTCGGACATTCTGCTCGTGTGTACACAGCTTAAGCATGCCAAAGCGTTTCAGAGGTTCAAACGGTTCCCCTTCATCGGGGCTTAAGCAGTGAAGTAACCTCAATCATGGCTGGACTCAACTGGGTTGTAATGATAAATGTATATAGTAAGATCCTACCACCTGCGGCTCCACACAGCATAGACTGCTGGTTGTAGGATCTTACTATATACATTTAAATATAAATAAAGCAGCCATTACATCTAAGGAATGGTAAGCTGCAATATATTACATTTTTGTTTTTGGATCTAGATAGTATTTTTTATTTTGTATGTACAACCCCTGGCAAAAAGTATGGAATCCCCTTTCTTGGGAAATGTTCATTAAAGTGTTTAATTGCATAGAAAAAAAAACGAATTACAGACATGGCTAAAAACTATTTTCAGTTAGTATTCCAACCTTCTGGATTTAAGAAACAGTTAAAAAAAAAAGAAAAAAAAAGAAAGAAAACTGTTGTCAGTTGCAACTGTTTTTGCAGATCAAGCAGAGAAAAAAAATATGGAATCACTCAACTCTGAGGAAAATATTATGGAATCTCCATGTACTTTGCAGTTCTAAAACAAACATCTGCATTAGATTACATCTTGAAAAATGATGTCATCTTCACCAAACATCCTTTTCAACTAATGGTTTAAGAAAAGTGTCCAAAATCTCAATATAAACTTGTGTATTTATTGAAGATTTAATGACATCTCCTCCGTACCTTTATCTGACATGCAACCCCATATCATCAATGATTTTGGAAATTTGCATGTTTTCTTCAGGCAGTCGTCTTTATATATTTCATTGGAACGGCACCAAACAAAAGTTCCAGCATCATCACCCTGCCCAATGCAGATTTCAAATTCATCGCTGAATATCACTTTCATCCAGTCATTCACAGTCCATGATTGCTTTTCTTTAGCCCACTGTAACCTTGTTTTTTCCTGTTTAGGTGTTAACGATGGTTTTCGTTAGTACAAATCAAATGGGAAGGTTGTTAAAGGGAAGCGTACTGGTAGACCAAGGAAGACGTCAAAGCATCAAGTTAGAAAACGTAACGCAATAAGCCTTAAAAACGCATGAAAATTAAAATGCACAACAAAACAAATGAGAAACAAATGGTCAGAAACTGAAGTCAATATCTGTGACCGAACTGTAAGACATCGCCTAAAGGAAATGCGATTTACATACAGAAAAGCCAAACGAAAACCTGCACTGACAATGAAAAAAATGACCTGATAATGATGGGGTATTACAGGCTAGTACTCAAGTGGTTAAACAGCATACTTTTCTCCCTTCGAAAAAAATTGGAATTATATCTTTTCCCTTGTTTTACAGCCGACCTACAACTAAAATAATACTTTTGAGTGGAACAGTTATCTTTTAAACAGTTAAAAATCAGATGACAATGTTGTGAAACTTCACTAGTTTGCAGATTAATTCCTTCCTTTTTTTTCAACCCACCAAAGTAATGGAGATAAAAAAAAAAAAGGAATCTATGGTCTCTAGTAGAGGAACAAAAATTTCATTTTTTTCTTTCATCTATGAACAATATAAAATCTGTATTTTTCTGTCTAAAAAAGTTCCCTTTTTACTATATCCAATTGAACTCTTTGGGCGTACGTCCAAAGAGTGAACCCTTAATCACAAGCTGATGGCTACAGCAGCAGCCATCAGTCTGTATGGGTTTTGTAGAGCTGGCGACCGGCTTCAAAGTGAAAGTGGTGCGACAGCTCCATAGCTGCCGACCACTTTCACACAGCCGGCCGCGCGGTGCCTCCCCCTCCCGCCGGCGGCCCGCCCTCCTCCTGTGGTTCCCAGGCTGTCCTGCACTCATCGGAGCCTGGCAACACTTCCGCCGGTGTTCTATCAGATTACTGCTACCCATCACGGACGTTCCGACCACAAATACTTAATGCAAATGCGCAATGCATTCCACCATGCGTTCCATGGCGCAATGCGTTCCAGCGGAGACATTAGGGTCTATTAGACCCTTAATGTCTCCATATAGAGTTCCTGTCACCTGCCTAATGCTATCACATAAGGGTTTATTAACCCCAGTGATAGCAATCAAGAAAAAATAAATATAAATATAAAAGAAAAAAGTTAAACAAAAAATAACATTATAATTAAATACAGTGGGGATGGAAAGTATTCAGACCCCCTTAAATTTTTCACTCTTTGTTATATTGCAGCCATTTGCTTAAATCATTTAAGTTAATTTTTTTTCCTCATTAATGTACACACAGCACCCCATATTGACAGAAAAACACAGAATTGTTGACATTTTTGCAGATTTATTAAAACAGAAAAACTGAAATATTACATGGTCCTAAAGCATTCAGACCCTTTGCTATGACACTCATATAATTAACTCAGGTGCTCTCCATTTCTTCTGATCATCCTTGAGATAGTTCTACACCTTCATTTGAGTCCAGCTGTGTTTGATTATACTGATTGGACTTGATTAGGAAAGCCACACACCTGTCTATAGAAGACCTTTCAGCTCACAGTGCATGTCAGAGCAAATGAGAATCATGAGGTCAAAGGAACTGCCTGAAGAGCTCAGAGACAGAATTGTGGCAAGGCACAGATCTGGCCAAGGTTACAAAAAATTTCTGCTGCACTTAAGGTTCCTAAGAGCACGGTGGCCTCCATAATCCTTAAATGGAAGACGTTTGGGATGACCAGAACCCTTCCTAGACCTGGCCGTCCGGCCAAACTGAGCTATCGGGGTTAGAAGAGCCATGGTAAGAGAGGTAAAGAAGAACCCAAAGATCACTGTGGCTGAGCTCCAGAGATGCAGTCGGGAGATGGGAGAAAGTTGTAAAAAGTCAACCATCACTGCAGCCCTCCACCAGTCGGGGCTTTATGGCAGAGTGGCCCGACAGAAGCCTCTCCTCAATGCAAGACACATGAAAGCCTGCATGGAGTTTGCTAAAAAAACACCAAGATGGTGGGAAATAAGATTCTTTGGACTGATGAGACCAAGATTGAACTTTTTGACCTTAATTCTAAGCCGTGTGTGTGGAGAAAACCAGGCACTGCTCATCACCTGTCCAATACAGTCCCAACAGTGAAGCATGGTGGTGGCAGCATCATGCTGTGGGGGTGTTTTTCAGTTGCAGGGACAGGACAACTGGTTGCAATCGAGGGAAAGATGAATGCGGCCAAGTACAGGGGTATCCTGGATGAAAACCTTCTCCAGAGTGCTCAGGACCTCAGACTGGGCCGAAGGTTTACCTTCCAACAAGACAATGACCCTAAGCACACAGCCAAAATAACGAAGGAGTGGCTTCACAACAACTCCCTGACTGTTCTTGAATGGTCCAGCCAGAGCCCTGACTTAAACCCAATTGAGCATCCCTGGAGAGACCTAAAAATGGCTGTCCACCAACTTTACCATGCAACCTGACAGAACTGGAGAGGATCTGCAAGGAGGAATGGCAGAGGATCCCCAAATCCAGGTGTGAAAAACTTGTTCCATCTTTCCCCAAAAGACTCATGGCTGTATTAGATCATAAGGGTGCTTCTACTAAATACTGAGCAAAGGGCCTGAATACTTAGGACCATGTGATATTTCAGTTTTTCTTTTTTAATAAATCTGCAAAAACGTCAACAATTCTGCGTTTTTCTGTCAATATGGGGTGCTGTGTGTACATTAATGAGGAAAAAAAATGAACATAAATGATTTTAGCAAATGTCTGCAATATAACAAAGAGTGAAAAATTTAAGGGGGTCTGAATACTTTCCATCCCCACTGTATGTATAAAAAAAAAAAAAAATTGCTGAAAACCCCTGTAGCCCAGCACACCTGCGCAAACGCTAACGCAAGCTCAGGGTGTGCTCGCACATGTAAACCGCGATCGCACCACACATGTGACATATCGCCGGGAATGTCAGAATGAGAACAATAATTCTAGCTACTAGATAACTCTAAACTGATGAGCTGTAAAGGTTTTTAAAGTGTCCACTTTTTGGGCACCATAGTTTTTGACGAAATTGTAGGTGCACGCAATTTTAAGACATGGAATGTTTGGTATCTCTTTACTCGAGGCAACCTCATCTTTTATATTTTAACTAAAAATGGGTACTGTATGGTGTGGTTTTGCACTAAAATTCATTTTATTATATTTTTTCCTGACAATTTGTGTTTAATAAACAGTTGCGCAAATGTCATGTGAAACAAAAAAATGTTATTAAAAAACAAACTATTTTATTCTACAGGGCCTATACTTTCAGAAAATATATAATATTATGGGGGTTTAATTAATTGTATTGCCAAAAATTAAACTTTTTCGTGTATGTGAAAAACAAAAAAAATTGCTCTGGAGCCGAACTGGATATAGGTCATCAAAACATCTCTCTAAATATGTCATATTCCATTTGATGTGACCTTAGTAAATTGCTTGTTATGTGTCTCAGATGTTCATAGAATAGCCATAATAGAATATATTGTATTTGCATTAAGGATAACGAGTATGAACTTATCAAGTTAGTGACACAATTTCACGAGCGGTAGAATAGGTTAATTACGACAACGTGATATATATTAAAAAGAACTGACTAATTTCTATTTGATTTTTTTTTTGCTTGAATTGTGGATCAATTAATGCTCCAATCTATAATTTAGAGGGGGTCAGAAGAGGATTTCGGTTTGAGTGGCGGCAGCTTTGTCCAATTAACCAACAGAGCAGCAGCTGCTGCTAAGAGTCCCTGTCAATAAATGTGACAGAGACTGCTAAGTGGCATGTAAATCCAGGACAGAATTGATCAGCAGATTTTGGGCAATAGAAATCAGTCCCACTGACTATGGAATCAGTTCAGATGAGTGTGTGAAACAGCTTGAGGGCCCCTTAGAATTAGCAGATACACAATCGACACTGGGATCTTCAGTCAATAACTATTAAAGCAACATAAGATACTTTGCTTGTCAGCGCTAAGGGTTTTTGTCACTAACAGTAACAGATGTTTCATTTTGTTTTGTCTTACTGGAATATGTGAAGTAGGTAAAGCATTTTAAATTTTACAAACTTTCCAAAGGTGAAATAGGATACCGCCATCATACCAACTCACTTCCTATTCTAGAGCAACAATTCTGCTATTCTGCAGATGTTCTCTTTCCTCCCTAAAGCCTTTCTTCCTAAAATAAGCATAAAAATAAAACATAATTTCACTGCAAGGCCCAGCTTCAGCCAAAATCTTTTGGTTGGATAGCGCTGGGACAGGTTAGAACCCCTGTCTAGCTTTAAGTGTAATTCAGGTACGTATTACTTGGCTGTGTATTCCTGATATGTGCCCTGCAACACCGGCATGGAGTGTTGGAGAGTACCCAGATATTGTGGGGTTGTTTTCATTTTTGTGGGTGTATATATATTTGTGCCGTCTGGTTCAGGAGCGTACCTAGCAGGGCTTTTTTTCAGCAGGAATGCAGGGAATGTATGTAATGGCAAGGGGTACGGGGTGTGCTGGAGGGTCTATTGATGCTGTGGAAACTATTGTTGCTGGAGGGGATCTATTTTTGTGGAGGAAGGGGGTCTATTGTTGCTGGGGAGGTCTTCTGTTGCTCATAGAGGATCTATTGTGGCTGGGGTTGGATTTTATGTTACTAGGGGGGGTCAATCATTGCTGAAAGGGATCTACTGTTGAGGGAGGGGTCTTTGTTGCTGACTGCTGGAGGGTCTATTGATGCTGGCTGCTGGGGAATCTATTGTTGCTGGGAGGGATCTACTGTTAAGGGTAGTGGTCTAATGTTGCTGGCTGTTGAAGGGTCTATTGATGCTGGCTGTTGGGAGTCCACTGTTGATTTATTGTCACTGGAGTATCCATTGTTGCTATTTTACTGGTAAGAGCTGGAAAAAAGGAATGGTGTTAGGAGGTGGGTAGGGGGCTGAGTCAAGGGGTGACTCGGAAGGGAGTAGTTCCTGCACCTTTTCTCTGAGGAAAAAAATCCCTGGTACCTAAGTTAGTTTTTTATCTCCCTCCCTCCAGGTTGCCACCATTCTCAATGACACCCCATTTTTCCTGCCTCCCTCTTTGGTTACTAGGACACCGGTACAGCAACCACTGGCCTGGACGCGAGTGTCCTAGCAACCAATGACAATGTGTTGCTCTGCACCACTGGTTGCTAGGATGCAGGCGACTGGGACATAGCAAAATAGTAGTAAATAATGCAGTGTTCACATCCACCAGTTTCCCAGAGACCAGCTTAGTAACACCCTCCTGTGTATACAGGGCAATGTTACTGAGCTGCAGCGAGGAGGACGCAGTGTACACTATGAACAATCCAGCCTCAGTGCAAGCCCCCACCAGGTGTTGCCTGAGGCAGTTGTCTCACTTTGCTTCAGGGGCAGCACACCCCTGTCTGATATGTCTGTCACCTTGAGAAAGGTGTCTTACGTGGTCTAAAAATTGCAGTGGATATGCTTTCTTTTTGCATTTATTCTATTGCACTTTATGCAATTAAACTTCATTAATTTGTTTGATGTTTGAGGTTCTCTCCTAGTGTGCTGGCTATTTTTTGACTGAGCTATAATATGGTATCACCATTAGTCATGCACCCCTCAACAGAGCAGATAGGAATGGTGAAGGATGGATTGGACTGCTAGAGGTTTTTTATTAATATATGTGTCACTATTGAAATCAAAATCCTCTTTTGCTGTCCAGGTGACAACCATATAACCTTTCTTGTTCAGGTATTTGGTGTATTTTACTCTCTGTTGGACATACTGTACTTTTAAGGACCGTTTATAGCCCCCCCCCACCCAAGTCTGATACTTCCTGTCCCTGCTTCACAAAAATGTAGCATAAAGCAACCATTTCTTTATAAGTCTTCTGGTGAAACTCTGCTTCTACGTTGTGCACATGGAAGAATTTCTTTATATTCCTTTGGCCATCCAATGCTGGAAACAGAAGAAAAGAAAAAAGTTTGCACAGTTTGTACATTTTGATGCTTTGTGCTACCTCCTTCAACCTTGCTGCCCTAGACACTGGCCCATGAATGCCATTATGGTAAATACATCCCAGATGTGGTGTATATATAGTGCATGGTGCATCACAGTGGCTAAGTGGTTAACACTTTTGCCTAGCAGCACTAGGGTTGTCAGTTTGTAGATTTTGTGGAAGCAATGATGAATCGTCAGACGAACCTTGTAAAGGACTTATTTATTTCCAGAAAAGCAGTGAGCCACGTGTAAACCTTTTTTTAGTTTCACTTCATAACTTCCTACTTCCTGTTCCCACCCCCAGGTTCTCATACATCTATGTAACTCTGCAACACATACATATTCTACATCTTTTCCCTTTTAAAGAAAAGATATGCATATATTAATGAACCAACAAGGAGTGCAGCATAGCAGGGAACAATAACAAACTACAATATAAAATGCAAAATGCTGAGTAAGAGTCAGTGTGTGATAACGTTTTGGAACTTTGGATTGGGTTTACACACTCTTCCCGATCGAGTAAAAACTTGTGGGGCTTGCGAGTCTGAAACCTCTTGCCTGTCGCCGTCATGATTTTGTAGTGGTTGTGTGTTACATCCATTTTTTTGAAGTGTCATTTGGCACAGTATACAGGTGGTCTATTTGAGTAGGTAGCGGGTAAGCCGCGTAGTAGCTCATATTCACCCGTGTTAATTTGGCAGTGTCAATGGTTCTTTTTTCCTCTCTGTTTTTATTCATTTGGCACAGTAGCAGATGACTGTGCTTGGGGTCCAGAAGTGATCATAGGCACATGGGCAGCGGCAGTACAGTATGATTCAGGTACCTGTAGGAGGTGACGGCGGTTCCTTACATAAGTCTTACCATCAGATTGGACAACATAGCTGTTTGGTTGGTAGGCCTTTCCATGAACTGTGGCCAGTTTGTCAAACCCATGGGTTGTCTCCATCCTTACCACCTGCCCAGGCTCCAGAGGAGAAAGTCGTCTGCCCGATTTGTCATAGCTTACTTTCCATTTTGCCTGAGTGTAAATAAAGCATCCTGAACATCAGTCTCAACTCTTGGCAGGAGCTGGGATGGGACCATGGGAATCCGAGTCCTGGTTCGTCGTCATAGTAAACGTTCCAGAGAAGGCATGCCATCCCTAGGTGTGCTGCGGAGGTTGTTGAGTAGGGCTGCGTAAACATCAGAACCATCACGTGCACATTTCTCTAGGAGATGCTTGGCCAATCTTACACTACGCTCTGCAAGACCATTGGATCTAGGGTATTTGGGACTGCTAGTGATGTGCTGAAAATCCCATTAGTGAGTAAAGTTCTTGAATTCTCTACTTGAAAATGATATTGCATTGTCAGTCATCAATTGATAGGGAATTCCATGTGTGGAGAATATTGGTAGGACATCAAATTCCCAGCAGCCAGAGTATGAATCTACCAAGACCAGGTAATCGTTGTTTGACCACTCAAATATGTCAGCTGCTGTGATAGACCATGGTCTGTCAGGTATTTGGTGAAGAGTTAAAGGTTCTCTCATCTGGTGTTGTCATAGAGCATTGCATGGGGCACGTCTGGAAACTTCTCTTTCAATGTCAGTGTATATAGAGGGCCAAAACATGGTTTCACAAGCCCTTCGCTTAGTGGGATGGATGTTAGGATGACCTTGATGGAGCTGTGTCAAGTAGTATTTCTGGAGAGAGTGAGGGATTACATATCTCTGACCACGCAGGATTAATCCATCATCCACTGTCAATTCATCCCTCATAGAGTATAATGGTCGGATATCTTATGGGATTTCCTTAAAGGAGCCAGGCCACCCATTAAAAATGATGTCCATGAGGCGCTGACAGGTGGCATCTGCCTGTGTTTCTTGCTTTAGTTCCTGAATCCTTCTGGATGACAACACCCCTTTCCATAGCCAACACATCATAATCCTCAATAGCTCCAGAGTTATCAAAAGTAGGCAGGTGTGCACGTGAAAGAGCATCCGCAACAAACAGTTCATGGCCTCATTTATAGATTACATTCAGGTGGTAGCGTTGAAGCTTTAGCATCATTTGCTGGATGCGCGCAGATGCTGTGTGCAGGGGTTTTCTCAGTATGGTTATGAGTGGCTGATGATGCGTCTCCACAGTCACAGGGCAGCCATAGAATCATGGAATTTTACACAGGCAAATAGTAGTCCCAATAATTCCTTCTTAATTTGTGCATAGCATGCTTCAGTCTCAGTGAGGGCTCTTGATGCAAAAGCCACAGACCTCCCATCTTGAAGACAGACTGCACCAAGGCCATGCTGGGAAGCATCAGCAGACGATACCACTGGCTTATGCACATCAAAATACTGGATAGGTGGACTAGTTAATTTTGCTTTCAATGTATCCATAGCAACAGCATGTTGTTCAATCCAACACCAGTCAGCATCTTTAGCGCAGAAGCTGACGGAGTGGAGTGGAGATCTTATCTCACTGTAGTGATGAATGAACTTCGAGAGATTGTTGGTCATGCCAAGAAACCTTTGCAATCCATGTTTGTCCTCTGGAGCAGGCATTTGATGAATGGCTTTGGTTTTTTCTTGGCCAGGCTTGACACCTTTATCTGTGAGAAGGTGTCCAACATATGGCACCTCTGAGATCCTGAAGCGACATTTTGTAGGGTTGAACTGCATATTGATGGCTCTGACACGTCTAGTACGCATTTATTTAATTTGTCATGTTCCTCAATGGAGGATCCCCAAATCAAGATATCATCCACGACTACTTCACATGGCTGTCCAGCAAAGAGCTGTTCCATACATCTCTGAAAGACTTTACTTCCAGTTGAAATTCCATATGGCATCTGTAAGCATTTCTATCTCCCAAATGGGGTCATAAATGTTATGAGTAATGATGATTCCTCATCCAGAGGGATTTGCCAGAATCCACATTTTGCATCTATAATGCTGAAGACTTTTGCCTGTGCAATATCAGCAATCACTTTTCTCTACAGTCTTTAATGGGTGATAAGGCCTCGGGAGAGCCTTATTAAGGTGCATGGGATCAATGCATATGCGGACAGTGCCATCTTTCCTGACTACTGCTGCCATGGCAGACACCCAAGAGGTAGCCTCCTGCACTGGTGTGATGATGCCCAGTCTAGTCATCCTGTCCAACTCTTGCAAGACTTTGTCTTTTATAACCAGTGGGATCCTTCGAGGGGCACACACAGTAGGCTGTACTGTTTCATCTAAGCGCATGTGATACATGACTGGAAGCTTACCAACAGTGTCCGTTCGAAATAAGTCCTCATAATCGGTCATCTCAGAAGCCTGTTGTTGTACTGCATCTACTTCTGGACTGAGTTGGATAGGATTTACGCGCATGCTGTCTGGTAAGCCTAGCAGGCTCTTAACATTTCTATCCACAATGTGGAATAGCAGCTTGTCCCCTGATAGATCCAGGGAACAAATGCCCAGTGTCTGAATTGTTTGACCGCCATTAGTTATCAGGTTTACTTTATTTGACTTATCAATTTCAGCTTTGGGGTCAATGCTGTGCGATGTGGATAAAGACATGACATTGCATTTGGTACCAGTGTAAATTTTCAACTTGACATTTTTGTTGCATGCTGTTGTGAGGGTGGTGATAATTTCTCCTTTATTTGCAATTAGGTCTACACTTTCACAATGAAAACAATTTTGGTGATCATCACTTTCCACTTCATTAATTCTGTGCACATTTTGTTGTTTCGTGTCACTAGACTGCATCATCCACGGACCTCTATTTTGAGGCTTGGATCTACAACATTTTGCAAAATGATTCCAATTGTTGCTTGAGTTACACCGTTTGTTAAAAGCTGGACACTTGTTGCGCTCAGTACCGTGTTCACTACCACAGTTGCTACATTGCCTTTTGTTCTGTTGTACCACAAACACTTCTGCCTCTCTTTTTAGTTCCTTAGTCGCCCTTTCGGAATGTTCCATTAAACATACATATTCTGATGGCTGAATCCAGTGTCAAATCTTTCTCCCTTAACAACTGAGCACAAACTCCATTATTGTAGATACCACATACAATCATGTTAAGTATCAGTTCATCTGTTAGTGCACCAAAATCACATTTTTTAGACAGTAGTCTCAGTGTGGTTACATAGGATTGTATTCCTTCATCACGTTTCTGAGCCATCATGGTAAATGCATGTCTGTCTATTATCACATTACGTTGTGGTAAGCATATCTCATCAAATTTCTTGATTAACCTCCATGGCGGTATGATGTCTGATTTTTGAATGTCAAAGTGGTACATTGTTTTGCATGGAAATTAGGCGTTTTATATTGTAGGCCTGTAATTCTTAGGAACAACTCACTTAAATCTGTCCAAACAAGAGTCTAGTAGACATCCCAGGTATGATAAAGTTTGAAACACAAAATCATAAATTATAATATAATAAATAACTATAAATAATTATAAAAAATAATAATATGATAATACATTTTAGTTAATAATGTAATCAAATCAAAAACACTGAAATCTGTCCAAACAAGGGTGCAATATTACTAGTCACTGCAATACACTGCATATTGGTTTAGTAAACATCCCGGGTATGAAAATTTTTGAAACATGGGACTGCACAAAGTCAGACGTCCCAATCAGGACAATGGAAAGCGTTCCTCTACGTCAAAACCGGTTTTAGACCAGCTAGAAAACGGTGATAGTGAATTAGAATTGCTGCGTGATCCATACTATAGTCAATAGAGCACCAAGTTTGCAAATCACTGAGCTCAGTCGCAGAATCGTCGCTGTCGTCACTTTCAGTGTCTGATGAGGAATTTCCCCAAGAATCACTGTCGCTCAGTTCTGCAAGTATTTCTAATTCACTGTCGCTGTTTTCTAGCTGGTCTAAAATCGCTTTTGACGTAGAGGGACACTTTTTGGATGCCATGCACGTTCTCAAGTTTCCAGGCAGAAAGAATGGTAAAAGTGCAGGCAGGGCACTGGACAATGCACTAGGGACAAAACTGAGGTGAAATTATTGGATATAGTAATGTAATCTACACATTACAATGTATAGTGTGTGTTATGTTTTTTGTACTTTTTTGAATTTGCCGTCGGCTCTGCCCCCATGCGTCGCAATGCTCGCAGGTGACGGAGCCCAGAACAGTGATACATCGGGTGGGGGATCCAGCTGGAGGATACAGCTGGAGGACATCGCATGATCCTAGGGACAAGGTAAGTACCTGTACCTGGATACTGCAGTGTAATCCCAAGTGTGGCTCGGGGTTACCGCTTTTGGTACTGAAAATTAACTCCGAGCCACACTCAGGATTACCGCTAGGGAGGTTAAGACATCAGGATCCTCTTTGTCCTCATTTTCTTGAAAATTAAATGACTCATATTTATCTAGTGCATCTGAACCAGCAAAATTGAGAAGAGTGTAAGCTTGTACCTTTTTTGACTTGTCTGAAAGTCCTGCTTTGCTGTACACGTCCCATTCGCTTTTGAATTTCAGCCAGTTGTTAGCAATGTCATTATCAAAGATTATGGGTTGTATGGCATGTAGATTATGAGCCATGATGTTTCAGCGATCTCACTTCTGTCACCATGTAGATTTTGTGGAAACAATGATGAATCATCAGACAGACCTTGTAAAGAACTTATTTATTTCCAGCCAGCAGCGAGCCACGTGTAAACCTTTTTTTAGTTACACTTCAGAACTTTCTACTTCCTGTGCCCACCCCCAGGTCCTCACACATCTATGTAACTCTGCAACACATACATATTCTACACGGTTCAAATCTCAACCGCGGCACTACTACCTGCACAGGGTTTATATGTCCCCTCCTGTGCCTGCATAGGTTTCTTCCCACATTCCAATGACATGCTGTTAGGTTAATTGGCTCCTGTCCAAATTGGCCCTAGTGTATGTATGAATGTAAGTTAGGGACCAATTGTCAGAATAGAATAGTCTGCACTGCAAATTCTTTCAGCCACACTGTTTAGTGTGGATGGGGAAATTGGGTGGTTTCTTTTGTTCAGTCCATGTAGCTGAACAACAGAAATCTTAATGCTCATGGCCAACTTTAGCAAGCATAGATTCCTTTACTTACGTATATAGGTACCTTAAGCCTAAATCCAACCAAAAGTTTTTATTTTATTATTATAATAATTATACAGAATTTATATAGCACCAACAGTTTGCTCAGCACTTTACAATAAAAAGGGAAACAATACAGCAACAATAAAATTCAATACATGAGGGTTAGGAGGGCCCTGCTCCTGGGAGCTTATAATCTAATAGAGAGGGACTGGTGGAACAAAAGGTAATAACTGTGAGGGATGAACTGATGGGAAAAATAAAAGATTAGCAGAAGGCAGGATAGGCTTCCCCAAAGAGATGAGTTTTCAGGAATCGCCTAAAAGTAGACAAAGTGCCAGAGCATGGGAGAGACTCTGGAGAAGTCCTGGAGACGAGCTTGGGAGGAGGGCAAAAGGGAGCTAGAGAGCAGGAGGTCTTGAGAGGAACGGGAAGGACGGTTTGGGTGATATTTGGAGACAAGATTGGTGATATAGCGCTGGGGGCACAGTTTTAAATGGCATTGTAGGTTATTGTTATACATTTTATTTGTTGGGCAATGGGGAGCCAGTGGAGGGATCGGCAAAGAGAGGTGGTGGACACTGAACGGTTGTTAAGGTGGATGAGTCTGGTAGCAGCATTCATGATAGACTGAACACAGGATAGTCTGTGAAGAGGTAGGCCTATGAGGAGGGAGTTACAATAGTCAAGGCGAGCGATAACAAGGGAGTGAAAAGGTTGCTTTGTGGTTTCAACAGGTAAAAGGGGCATATTTTGGAGATGTTACAGAGCTGAAGTCTACAAGATTTGGACAGTGGTTGGACTTGGGGTTGATTTTGTCTTGGATAGGCTATGAAAGGGTTTAAACCTCTATTAGGATTCAATTGTCATCTGCATTTCTGCTGAGGAGATTTCCTCTCACATTTTGACATGACAGAAATCGGTAGAAAATCACTCCAACAGGGACACAGAAAAAACACATTTTAGTAGATGTTTTTTTTTTGCCATCTGTGCTTTCTGGTTTAGATGACAACCTCTTGCTCCTTTTATTATCTTGGTGTCAAAGGAACAGGAAGTAAAGGAAAATTTTTCCAATGTGGTCAGACAGGGAAAAACCTGAAAGGAATTTTCTTTTCTAAATCGATCCAAAAACTATAAACAACACAAGGGTCAGGCTTTAACTTGCACTAAAATTAATTAATTTAGAGGGTGTAAACTCCAATAAAAGATCCATGTAAGCTAATGTTTGCTTGCCACGCAAAGGGTGGCTGTTACAATGTTACAGCAATGCAATTTAGTGCACATCTCTGCAAGGCACATCGGCTTGTCTTGTACATAACATCCTCTACCAGCACCAACTTCCCCTTGATTCAACCATATGACTCTCTTCAGACTGCTTTTCAGCAAGCTCAAATCTTCTTTCCCAACTCCCAAATATCCCCCTCAGGCTTCTCTCTTTCCTTTGAGACTGATTCAGCTAATTAGTCTCCCTCCCCTAAGTGATTACAAGCGTCCTTCCTGCGCCCTTCTGCAGGCTCCCAGAGCAAACTCGATCTGCAACACGCTCCCTGGACGCCAGATAAAGCACTAAAATGTCCTCTGAATGCAAAGCCACCTTCATTGTTTCCTCTTGTGTCATCTACTCTGAGCCAACAGGGCACAAAGGCTTCAGAAATAGTGACAAGGAAAGCAGTGACGCCTTTCCCAAACACTTAGTGAAGGGGAGGAAAAAAAACATCAAAAACAAAAGGACGTGTGCTAGGGAAAGGCCAAAGAACTTCCTAATTATTTTTACTTTATTCCTAGAAGTTCCTTCATGGAAAAATGTAGATGGAACTTAAAGCTGAACACCCAGCAAACAGCTAAGCACACTATTGAAACAGACAAAGGAATGCTTATACCTTTATTCTTGTACTCAAAGGATTTGATTTTCTGCCCAGAGATTTTTTTTTAAGCCCTGCCAGTTACAACCACCAGGATCGTGACTTCTTTTCTTCTGCAGTTAAACAACTAGGTCACCTCCCCACCCTCAGCCTGTGATAGGGCAGTGAAGGAGCAGCAACAGTGTAATGATGTTATCTCTCTGCTCACACTTCTCATCAGCATGTTTCGTGTTACCACATTAGCATGCAGCAGGGCTTCAATGGCCTGAAGTGCTGCTCCCTTTTACACAGTCTGAGTACTGCTGTGCTGGGGAACACTAAAGGGCCTAACAACCTAAACACTAGGTCCTCCCATGACTCCCTTTGCAGTTTCTTGATGGACCATTTTGTCTGGACACATTTATAGCAGCAAGGGCATAACTTCTTCTTCTTCTATCTTCTGTTCCCATATAAGGTACATTTAAATCCTAACTGAATACATATTCCTATATCCCTGTATCAACGCCACATTATCTAAATTCAAATCCAACAAAATTTAAACAATGCCTTGAAAAAGTAATCATATCCCTTGAAATTTTCCACATTTTGTCATGTTACAACCAAAAACGTAAATGTATTTTATTGGGATTTTATGTGATCGACCAACACAAAGTGCCACATAATTGTGAAGTGGAAGGAAAATGATAAATATCTGAAAAGTGTGGCGTGTATTTGTATTCAGCCCCCTTTACTCTGATACCCCTAACTAAAATCTAGTGGAACCAATTGCCTTCAGAAGTCACCTAATTAGTAAATAGAGTCCACCTGTGTGTAATTGAATCTCAGTATAAATACAGCTGTTCTGTGAAGCCCTCGGAGGTTTGTTAGAGAACCTTAGTGAATAAACCGCATCATGAAGGCCAAGGATAAAGTTGTGGAGAAGTTTAAAGCAGGGTTGGGTTATAAAAAATATCCCAAGCTTTGAACATCTCACAGAGCACTGTTCAATCCATCATCCAAAAATGGAAAGAGTATGTCACAACTGCAAACCTACCAAGACATGGCCGTCCACCTAAACTGACAGGGCGGGCAAGGAGAGCATTCATCAGAGAAGCAGCCAAGAGGCCCATGGTATAAAAAACAAACAAAGGCGCCTCTAAGTGCAGAAGATAAACAATTTTAATACCCCAACTGGGTTAAAAACACTTACAAAATAGGAGTGATTAACAGGCACATCGTTGGTAAGGCTGCATTGGAAGGGGTCACGATCAGAGAAAGCCTTCAGGAGGATGGATGTAGTCACTGTCAGCAGCGGTGTAGAACACAGGGAGCCGCTGTGAAGCCGGCGTCATCAGCGTGTGAGGGCTGCGAACCCGGAAGTGATGTCATCCGCTGAGCGGCTCTGTGACCAGCCTGAACCGCAAACGAACAGCCAGAGAGGGGATGTGATGTCATCAAAGAGGGACGCGTTTCGGAACCGTCAGTCGTTCCTTTTTCAACCTCTTTTTTGACGCGTTTCGGAACCGTAAGTCGTTCCTTATTCAACCTCTGACTACACTGATAGCTGGGGAGGCCCATGGTAACTCTGGAGGAGCTACAAAGATCCACAGCTCAGATGGGAGAATCTGTCCACAGGACAACTATTAGTCGTGCACTCCACAAATCTGGCTTTTATGGAAGAGTGGCAAGAAGAAAGCCATTGTTGAAAGAAAGCCATAAGAAGTCCTGTTAGCAGTTTGCAAGAAGCGATGTGGGGGACACAGCAAACGTGGAAGAAGGTGCTCTGGTCAGATGAGACCAAAATTGACATTTTGCCCTAAAAGCAAAACGCTATGTGTGGTGGAAAACAAAAGCTGCACATCACCCTGGACACACCATCCCCACCGTGAAACATGGTGGTGACATCATCATGTTGTGGGGATGCTTTTCTTCAGCAGGGACAAGGAAGCTGGTCAGAGTTGATGGGAAGATGGATGAAGCCAAATACAGGGCAATCTTAGAAGAAAACCTGTTAGAGTCTGCAAAAGACTTGAGACTGGGGAGGAGTCCACCTTCCAGCAGGACAACAACACTAAACATACAGCCAGAGCTACAATTGAATGGTTTAGATCAAAGCATATTCATGTGTTAGAATGACCCAGTCAAAGTCCAGACTTAAATCAAATTGAGAATCTGTGGCAAGACTTGAAAATTGCTGTTCACAGATGCTCTCCATCCAATCTGACAGAGCTTGAGCTATTTTGCAAAGAAGAATGGGCAAAAATTTTACTCTGTAGATGTGCAATGCTGGTAGAGACATCCTCAAAAAGACTTGCAGCTGTAATTGCAGCAAAAGGTGATTCTACAAAGTATTGACTCGGGGGGGGGGGGTGTCTGAATACAAATGTACCCCACACTTTTGAAACATTTATTTGTAAAAAATGTTGAAAGCCATTTATCATTTTCCTTCCACTTCACAATTATGTGCCACTTTGTGTCTATCACATAAAATACATTTATGTTTTTGGTTGTAACATGACAAAATGTGGAAAATTTCAAGGCACTGTATACAATATCTGTAGCACTTACTCCCGAAGGAGCTGCTTAATGTGTTGGATCCCCCTGTTCTTGTGCCCAGGACCCTGTGAGCAGCACCACACACTCTGGCAAACCTGGCTAGGTGGGGAAAGTTAATTGCAGGTAGCTGTATATGCATCCTAAAAACTCAAAATGAAGAGACACCAGAAATGACACGGCAACTGATTGGGTAATAGTAAATTGCAGGGCTTTTTTTCAGGGGGAACTTGGTGGAACTCAGTTCTACCACCTCCGGCTCAGACCCTTTGGTGCCTGCTCACCACAATCACTTGTAAACACAGAAGTCTGGTTTCTGTGTTTACAAGTGACAGCTCTGCACTCTGTGTGTAATGCAATCCTGATATTTAATGCCCCTTTAAGACCCTTCTACTGTTTGTAAAATATGACCACATCCACTATTTGATGTGATTTGGAGGGTGTGTGTGTGGGGGGAGGGGTTTTGGGGGGTCATGGTTGAGTTCCAGCACCTATTGTTTGAGAAAAAAAGCCCTGGTAAATTGTATATCGCAACAGGGTAAACAAAAGAAGAAATATACTGTAATGAACTAGGATTACACTACAATGTTTAAACCGTAAGATGTACTACAACAATTAATAGGAATAATATGCTGGAGAAACAATAACTGTTATAAAACACAATCCCTCCTGAGGTCTTTTTGGCAATCCTAACTAGGGAGATATAATATTATATATATATATATATTTATTTACACACACTATATTACAAAAAGTATTGGGGCGCCTGCTTTACACGTACATGAACTTTAATGGCATCTCAGCCTTAGTCCGTAGGGTTCAATATTGAGTTGCCCCACCCTTTGCAGCTATAACAGCTTCAACTCTTCTGGGAAGGCCGTCCACAAGGTTTAGGAGTGTGTCTATGGGAATATTTGACCTTTATTCCAGAAGCGCATTTGTGAGGTCAGGCACTGATGTTGGACGAGAAGGCCTGGCTCGCAGTCTCCGCTCTAATTCATCCCAAAGGTGTTCTATCGGGTTGAGGTCAGTACTCTGTGCAGGCCAGTCAAGTTCCTCCACCCGAAACTTACTCATCCATGTCTTTATGGACCTTTCTTTGTGCACTGGTCCAAATCATTTGGTAGAGGGGGGATTAGGGCTTTTCAGGGGTTGGGCTTGGCCCCTTAGTTTTAGTGAAGGGAACTCTTACGGTGTCAGCATACCAAGACATTTTGGACAATTTCATGCTCCCAACTTTGTGGGAACAGTTTGGGGATAGCTCCTTCCTCTTCCAACATGACTGCACACCAGTACACAAAGCAAGGTCCATAAAGACATGGATGAGTTAGTTTGGGGTGGAGGAACTTGACTGGCCTGCACAGAGTCCTGATCTCAACCCGACAGAACACCTTTGGGATTCATTTATTAAGGCAAAAAAGCTGTCCAAACCTGCCTGGCTTTATGTGAAAAAGTAATTGTCCCCTAAACCTAATAACTGGTTGTGCCACCCTTGGCGGCAACAACTGCAATCAAAGCAAGCAGTTTAGTAGACAACCCCCAACATGGTGCGGGATCCCACTACTACAGACAATAATCAAATCAGAGACCACCAAGGGCTTAATCACAGTGGCATACACCCAACTAACAAAGAGAGGTAATACGAAGGCAGGTCTATCAGGGGGAAGGGGCAGATGGGCGGTAGATGTGGGGGTGATAACAGACGAGCAATGGGAGAGGATTCTTGAGCTTGGATCAGAGGTGTCAGTTTCTCCTTCACAAAAAGCCTCTCACTTGATGTTGTTACACAGAGCCTACCACACACCAAAAAAGCTGTTTATGTTTGGTCGTAGAACCAACGACGAATGCCCTAGATGTAGAGGAACAGGTGACCTAATTCACATGGTTTGGAGGTGCCCAAAATTAGTTAGGTATTGGACCGAGATTTTAACCCTTTCATGACTAAGCCTATTTTTGAAATTTGGTGTTTACAAGTTAAAATCCGTATTTTTTGCTAGAAAATTACTTAGAACCCCCAAACATTATATATATTTTTTTAGAAGAGAGTCTAAAGAATAAAATGGCGATTGTTGCAATATTTTTTATCACACGGTATTTGTGCAGCGGTGTTTTAAACGCAAATTTTTGGAAAAGTGACACTTTCATGAATTTTAAAAAATCCAAACAGTAAAGTTACCCCAATTTTTTTGTATAATGTGAAAGATGATGTTACGCCGAGTAAATAGATACCAAACATGTCACCCTTTATAATTGCACGCACTCGTGGAATGGCGACGAACTACGGTACCTATGAATTTCCATAGGCGACGCTTTAAAAAAATTTTACGGTTACCAGGTTTGAGCTACAGAGGAGGTCTAGGGCTAGAATTATTGCTCTCGCTCTGACGATCGCGGCGATACCTCACATGTGTGGTTTGAACACCGTTTACATATGCAGGCGCGACTTCCGTATGCGTTTTCTTCGCTGCGCGAGCTCGCGGGGACGGGGTCGCTTTAAAAAATTTTTTTTTTTTTTATTTATTTATTTTATTTATTTTTGTACTTTTATAAATTGTGTTTAAACATTTTTTTTTTTTTTTACTTTTATTGCTGTCACAAGCAATGTAAACATCCCTTGTGACAGTAATATGTGGTGACAGGTACTCTTTATGGAGGGATGGGGGGTCTAAAAGACCCCCCATCCCTCCTTTACACTTCAAAGTATTCAGATCGCCGAAAACGGCGATTCTGAATACTGTGTACTTTTTTAAATTTGGCGCCATTGGCAGCCGAGTAAACGGGAAGTGACGTCATGACGTCGCTTCCGCGTTTACAATTAGAAGGCTGGAACGAAGCCGCTCACAGCTTCGTTCCAGCCCGCCCCCAGCCGCCGGAGATTCCCGAATGGACACCGGGCCTCCCGATGGCACGGGAGGCCCGGTAACAGCGGCGGGAGGCGGCGGGAGGGGGGGGATGTCCCCTCCCGCTCCTCCGGTATAACAGCCGAGCGGCTTTTAGCCGCATCGGTTGTTATATTCGGGTAGCCGATCGCCCGCTGAAAACAACGGTACCGGGATGATGCCTGCAGCTGCGGGCATCATCCCGGTATGACCCCGGAAAGCCGAGGACGCATATGTGCGTTCGGTCGGCGGGAAGGGGATAAAGAACATAAATGCTACGTTCAGAGTGGATTTAGAACCTGATCCTAAAATCTGTGTGCTGGGGTATGTCAGTAGTGAACTGAGGGATAGGAGCACGGCCATAGCGATAGTAAGATGCCTGTTTCAGGCCAGAAAATTAATTGCTCAAGCATGGCAATCAAGCACTCCTCCGAACCCGGATGCCTGGGCTGGAACGGTCAACTCCACAATACGGAGCGAAAGGACTTTCTACACCAGGTTAGGCAATTACAACTTGTTCATGAAACTATGGAACCCATGGGTCCAAGCAAGGCCACGCCCTCTATTAACACTACCTTAGTGCCGAGGGCATTAGCCTCTCTACCAGGGCAGAGATGCTGTCCCATAGCCTAGAGACGCGAAGTCAAGAGAGAATGTGAGAGGAGGAAGAGAGAGGAAAGGAGGGAAAACATAGATATTAGCTTAAAATAAGGTGTGCACTGGAACAACTGGGGTGGGTCACTGGGGGGAGGGGGTGGGGGGGGATCACTAGTTCTAAAAGCAATAAATATAGCCACGCATGTAAACAGCAAGAGTTTGTGTGGCCGAGACGTATAGCGTGTAGCGTGGGTGCTTTTTCTTTTTTTTTTCTCTCTTTCTTTTCTATGTTACACTTTAGTATAACTGCAACTTTATATATTGAACGCACAAATTAAACTAAGAGAAAAGCTTAAACGGCCACAATGATGTGACTCGGCAAGAGACAACCATGACTATCAATCTGAACGATGTCTCTGATCAAGGTAACTGAAGTGGTCTAAAAAAAAAAAAAAAAAAAAAAAAACAACTGCAATCAAGCATTTGCAATAACTAGCAATGAGTCTTTCACATTGCTGTGGAGCAATTTTGGCCCACTCTTCTTTGCAGAATTGTTTTAAATACGCCACATTGGAGGGTTTTCCAACATGAATGGCTTTTGTAAGGTCATGATACAGCATCTCAATTGAATTTAAGTCCGGCTTTTGACTAGGCCACTCCGAAACCTAAATTTTGCTTTTTTTGAACCATTTGGAGGTGGACTTGCTGTTGTGTTTTGGATCGTTGTCCTGCTGCATAACCCAAGTGCACTTGAGCTTGAGGTCACGAACTGATCGCCAGACATTCTCCTTTAGGATTTTCTGGTAGAGCTTAGAATTCATGGTTTCATCAATTATGGTAAGTCGTCCAGGTCCTGAAGCTGCAAAGCAGTCCCAGACCATCACGCTACCACCACCATGTCTGACTGTTGGTATGATGTTCTTGCTATGAAATGCTATTCGTTTTATGCCAGATGTACCGGGACGCACACCTTCCAAAAAGTAAAATTTTTGTCTCATCAGTCCACACAATATTTGCCCAAAAGTCGTGGGGATAATCAAGATGTTTTTGGTAAATGTGAGTCTTTGTGTTCTTTTTGGTCAGCAGTGGCTTTGGCCTTGGAACTATCCCACAGATGCCTTTTTTGCCCAGTCTCTTTCTCATTGTTGAATCATGAACCCTGATCTTGCATAAGGCAAGTGAGGCCTGGGAAGGGGCAATTACTTTTTCACATAGGGCCAGGCAGGTTTGAACAGCTTTTTTCCCCTAATAAATGAAATAATAATTAAAAAACAGCATCTTGGATTTACTTGGGTTATCTTTGTGTAATATTAAAATTTGTTTGATGATATGAATGATTTAAGTGTGAGAAATATGCAAAAAAAAAAAAAAAAATCAGGAAGGGGGGCAAATACTTTTTTACATCACTGTTTGTGTGTGTGTATATATATATACTGTATACCACAGTAACAGTCAACATTCAGTAGTATGCTACTCTATTTCTCTATTTCTTTTACTTACTGTACCAGCTCATTGGGGGCCTACTGTTATAATGCAGCGCTCAAGGTAGTGTCCTTTTAAGGACTAATACTGACACGGTCTCTTGCAGATACCTCTTTTAGCAAGTTGCAAGGTGGGGTTTGCTAGGGGCCTCTCACCACTCTCTGCAGAGGGGGGATCTCCTTCTGTTTATTGCAAAAGTGTACCCTGGTCAGTGTCCTCAGATTTCCCATGTGTAAGTTCACCTTACAGATTTTTCTGTAAAGGTGAACTTACCCTTTAAATTCTCTAGCAGTTCACATCCTCAGTTCGCCTCCTAGTGGATGGAGGGCAGGCTTAAAGTGGTTCTAAAGGCAGTTTTTTTTGCATTCTATGCATTAAGGTTAAAAAAAACACCCTGGGTGCAGCTCTCTCCCCAGCCCCCTCTTATACTTACCTTAGCCCCATCTCAATCCAGCAATGTGCATGAGAGCAGCAGCTCACGGGTCTCTGTCTCCTCATTGGCTCACACAGCAGTGGAAGCCATTGGCTCCTGCTGCCAATCACAGCCAGTGAGCCAATGAGGAGAGAGCATGGATGGGGGCCAAGCCACGCCCTGTGTGTGAATTGACAATGTCCAGTGGCACAGAGTCTCTAGAAGACCTGAAGGCTCGGAAAAGCGTAATCACTGTCCTTATACTATACTGCCATGTAGTACAGCAGGTGTAGAGGGATCATAAGAGTACTGTACTACCTATTTTGTGGCAGATAAATACTTATCATGTAATTATTTCAGCTTTATTCTTAGCTGGGGATTTCCCTTATAGGTCCAATTATGATGCCCATGCAATCTGATTGCCATATGCTCCAACTTTTAGATGGCATTTATTTTACTTCACTTGTAAGTTCTCACCTTTCCACTCTAGTGAACGCTTGTAGGGAATATTTTTCCGTTTTAAATATTTATTAAAAATACATCACTGCAGTCCTATTAATATAGCTGAACATGTGGATTATAATTTTTTACGGTCTTCTGCTCTATGGCAATATATATTTTAATAGAACAGCTATATGTACCTAGTGTTTTACACAGTTCACAAGTCTGCGGTTACAGCATAAGGTATAAATATGAGTGCAGTCATAACTGAAGTAAATTATTTTCTTTTTCTTTACATCTGCAGCATTCAAAATATGAGAAAAATATCTAAAATACAGCACACATATGGATTGCATTGCACCATTTCCCTGGTGAGGAACAGCTTTGGGTTCTAAAAAGACACATGGCCAGAGGAAGGAGGATTTCAAAGAGAACCTGTGACTATGCTACTGAGAAGGAAAAGCCGCGTCACTCACTGCGCCCATGGAATCCCATGCAAATAGTGAATTTCTCAAAGTCAATATTTATGTAAGCATATGCATGTAACACCCTTCCCACTACCACCACCACTATGCAAATGATAGTGCTTACCTACCAATAGTTTGCTATGGCAAAGAGCATTACATTGCAAATTCCAGATGTGGGTGCAAGCCTGTGTGAGTGTTAGAGACTTGAATTGGACAGCGGTTGGCACTCAGCTGTCCCAGACCACTTCTTGTTGGATAGGGCACTCACATACCTGTCTTTTGAAGAACCTCTCCATCATCTTGGGTCTGCTATGTTGTGTCATCCTTCTCCCGGCCTGAAGCCCTCATAATAAATCCCCATCCTTAGGCCATTGTGTATATATATATATATATATATATATATATATATATATATATATATACATACATATATATACATACACACACACACACACACACACACACACATATATATATATATATGTAGTGCTGGTAGATTTGCAATTTATCGCTTATAGGTAAATTTAGTGGGCTACCTGTTCATACATAATCAGATTTAGCCTCTGTTCCAGTTTGGCTGTGTTGCATGTAGTTTCACACTGTGCCTGTGGGTGTCGTTACCATGGGTTGGTGTTGGAAAGGTAACACGTTAAAGTGTATAAGTGCTCCTCTGTCCCGGAGATAACTCGGTGGAGGTGGTCCTCCGAGTTGCATTCTGGGAGAGGGTATTTATGGGACATACGCCATGTTTTAGGGGTCTTTCGTTCCACCTGCTGGCCCTCCTGGCCAACAGGTATGTGTTAGGAGTACTACCTCGTGGTCCTCCGACCGGGAGGACCATGTTGCTGCAGCGTGTGAGTGGGCCCAGAAGCCTGTCTGGGGCCTACCACAGCAGCAAAGGAATGGTCCTGTGCTGTCTGTCCTATGGGAAGAAGCTGGACAACTGAGAAGATCCCAGGGGAGGACCCGTCATGGAAGGATCATGCAGAGTGCTGGTCTGAAGAGGGGCCTGGTGACTCAGTTGGAGGACGCATCCTAAAGTTAACCTACCGCACAGTACTGCCGGGTCGGCTTAAAGGTTCTAATGCTGTGTTTGCTATTCATCGTAAACCATTACATCCTGTGGCAGAGGATCGTACGGGTTTCTATTACATTTAAGTCTGTGGCAGAGACTTTTGTTCGTGCTGCGTATCAGCTGCTAGGTTAGTGAGAGAAACCTATCCGAGCGGGCAAAGATTCAACTCTAAAAGGAGAGTACATTCATCTACAAGATTAAAATTCCTAATACTACACTAAGAAAAGGTATTTGAACTTCCCTGCAACTCTTCTTCTACCTCTTTCCTGCTACTTCCTTCAGTTACTCTTTATTAAAACTTTGGAAAGGATACTCAAGTGTCCAGTGCCTACATTGTCTGGTATTAAACTCAACGGGACCCTAGACCCGGTTCTGGTGAAATTGAGGTAACGAAGGTGACGGTAACAGCCCGCTTTAAACCAGCAGCTCCACCTTGAGTTATTGCTACATATATACTGTATAATATATATATATATATATATATATATATATATATATATATATATATTAAAACATATGCCCATGCCAACAGCGTTTTGAATACTTTACTGCAACTCTTGCCATATACATTTCCATCACAGCATCACATCCCCACAGAATCCGTGCCAGAGTCCATAGTGCAGAACACATATAATAATAAGCAACATCTTGACAGTAGATCCAAATCAGTGCAGAACACAACTCATATGAGTTAACCATCTTCCCATGCTTCCACAATAAGCCCCCCACAATACTCAGCTCAGTACAGAGTTCCTCAGTCCCAGACCAGAGGGCCTCCTTTCATCAAGCCACAAACCCACAGTTCAGGGTTAGGGGTGGCAACGTGATTGCACTTGCTTTTAAAAGGATGTTCATCTGTCCCACTTGGTGGTGCCCAGGCCAGCCAGGAATCCCCCACTCTCTCCTTACTAGCTGAATTACATGTGTAAGGATAAACTCCTCCCATACCCCCACTCTCCTCAGTCCCCATCTACGGCTGGTATTATATGGGCACTAGCTCCTCCCATGCCTTTACTATAGGAGGGGCAGAACTCAAAGACCTACTAGCACCTGCCAACATGCCCACAACTAGGCGCTGAGAAAACTCAGTGGGCACAGTGGAGAAACTAAAAGTAAAAGCAGAGATATCGGTGCCAAATAATGCTTAGGCATTGGTATGCTTTCTACCACAAGACAGGAAGTGAAAGCTAATATCTGGCTGGTTCCTGTAGGCAAAACTTTCATTTAATTTTTCCCAGTTGGCAAAGCTTAACTCAAGAGCAGTTATAGATGGAAACCCTTGGCTGTGGGTCCTTCAGTTACAGTAAAGGTAAAGCTAAAACTTTGATGTTTGGGTACAGTTTAGAACTCATGTCAGGTTTTTAGAAGAAAGCTGTGGCACTTTTAAAGCAGTAGACGTTCTCACTCAGGTCTTAAAGAGTAGCTAACGGCACAATTACTTATCTTAGTTACAATGGTCTGACGCCTAGGAGATCCCTAACTGCCACTGGCATCTCTTTCCTGGGTTCTTCTAGCTATACTTAATCCAAAACTGGAAATACATTTTGGTTGCTTTGGGCTTTTCGTGCAAAGCTAATGTTTTTACCAATATTTTCCATATAACTTGCTAACTTTACATACAGGAGCTGTCTCTAAGCCACGGAACTTGAAAATAAGCCAGCAGTCAGCGCAATATAGATCTGCTGGGTCTAATTTTGTTTTCCCATCTCATCGATTTCAAGTTAACTGTGAGGTGTATTTCACATTGACTAGCTGTAGTGTTTCCTACAAAGGAAAGTGTGACTTTTGTTTCCGGGCACCTGTAAATTTCAAAGGCAAAGCCAAGGCGGATTATCTATAAGGGTCAAAACCAGTTGGAGGAATTACCCAGCAAACAATGTCAGGGTACACAACAAGGCAAAGGTCAAATGGCTGTCGACCATATTGATGGTCGTCAATTCAGGAGCAGGCCAGAGGGCAGACAGTATTGAAGGGTCAAAGCCAAGTTTGGCACCAAGTGAGATCATTCTGGCACATGGCACACATAAGCACTGAGATATAGCTACTGCTTAATATAGGTTAAAAGGCAACAAAATCATAGGCAATTATCAATAGCAGAGAATTTTATCAAGGAAATTGATGAATGAATATTGAATGGTTAAAAGGGATGATCAAAACAGAAAGTGATCAAAGGTGAGATCGTATTCATCCACTCACTTTTGGTTTGACTTCCTGTCCAGGAAATCTATAGAGAAAGACTGTGAACAGACCTGTTTTTGCCCTGAGCATCCAACAAAGAGCTTTAGGCCACATAAAACAGCCATGCCATATATTTCAGATTCTGTGCATATGTAAGTACTGTAAAAAAATTGCTGTGAAAGTTCTTTTTAGGAACTTAGAAATGCTGTAACTTTCTAAGTTTAATAGTCAATTTTAGAACCATTATGGAGATATTTTCCATAAAAAACACCCGTGTACAGTGGGGACGGAAAGTATTCAGACCCTCTTAAATTTTTCACTCTTTGTTATATTGCAGCCATTTGCTAAAATCATTTAAGTTCATTTTTTCTTTATTAATGTACACACAGCACCCCATATTGACAGAAAAACACAGAATTGTTGACATTTTTGCAGATTTATTAAAAAAGAAAAACTGAAATATCACTTGGTCCTAAGTATTCAGACCCTTTGCTGTGACACTCATATATTTAACTGAGATGGTTCTACACTTTCATTTGAGTCCAGCTGTGTTTGATTATACTGATTGGATTGATTAGGAAAGCCACATACCTGTCTATATAAGACCTTACAGCTCACAGTGCATGTCAGAGCAAATGAGAATCATGAGGTCAAAGGAACTGCCTGAAGAGCTAAGAGACAGAATTGTGGCAAGGCACAGACCTGGACAAGGTTACAGAAAACATTCTGCTGCACTTAAGATTCCTAAGAGCACAGTGGCCTCCATAATCCTTAAATGGAAGACGTTTGGGATGACCAGAACCCTTCCTAGAGCCGGCCGTCTGGCCAAACAGAGCTATCGGGGGAGAAGAGCCTTGGTGAGAGAGGTAAAGAAGAACCCAAAGATCACTGTGGCTGAGCTCCAGAGATGCAGTCGGGAGATGGGAGAAAGTTGTAGACGGTCAACCATCACTGCAGCCCTCCACCAGTCGGGGCCTTATGGCGGAGTGGCCCGACGGAAGCCTCTCCTCAGTGCAAGACACATGAAAGCCCGCATGGAGTTTGCTAAAAAAACACCTGAAGGACTCCAAGATGGTGAGAAATAAGATTCTCTGGTCTGATGAGACCAAGATAGAACTTTTTGGCCTTAATTATAAGCGGTATGTGTGGAGAAAACCAGGCACTGCTCATCACCTGTCCAATACAGTCCCAACAGTGAAGCATGGTGGTGGCAGCATCATGCTGTGGGGGTGTTTTTCAGCTGCAGGGACAGGATGACTGGTTGCAATCGAAGGAAAGATGAATGTGGCCAAGTACAGTGATATCCTGGACGAAAACCTTCTCCAGAGTGCTCAGGACCTCAGACTGGGCCGAAGATTTACCTTCCAACAAGACAATGACCCTAAGCACACAGCTAAAATAATGAAGGAGTGGCTTCACAACAACTCCAAGACTGTTCTTGAATGGCCCAACCAGGGCCCTGACTTAAGCCCAATTGAGCATTTCTGGAGAGACCTAAAAATGGCTGTCCACCAACGTTTACCATCCAACCTGACAGAACTGGAGAGGATCTGCAAGGAGGAATGGCAGAGGATCCCCAAATCCAGGTGTAAAAAACTTGTTGCATCTTTCCCAAAAAGACTCATGGCTGTATTAGATCAAAAGGGTGCTTTTACTAAATACTGAGCAAAGGGTCTGAATACTTAGGACCATGTGATATTTCAGTTTTTCTTTTTAATAAATCTGCAAAAATGTCAACAATTCTGTGTTTTTCTGTCAATATGGGGTGCTGTGTGTACATTTAATGAGGAAAAAAAAATAACTTCAATGATTTTAGCAAATGGCTGCAATATAACAAAGAGTGAAAAATTTAAGGGGGTCTGAATACTTTCCGTCCCCACTGTATATCTTTATAAGTTCATTAACCTATACACAAGTTAATTTATTTATCGATTATATTTAACATTTACAGTGCCTTGAAAAAGTATACCCCTTGAAATTTTCCACATTTTGTCATGTTACAACCATAAACGTAAATGCATTTTATTGGGATTTTATGTGATAGACCAAAACAAAGTGGCACATAATTGTGAAGTGGAAGGAAAATGATAAATATTTTTCAAAACTTTTTACACATATATATATATATATATATATATATATATATATATATATATATATATATATATATATATATATATGAAAAATATATGGCGTGCATTTGTGTTCAGCCCCCTTTACTCCCCCTAACTAAAATCTAGTGGAACCAATTTCCTTCAGAAGTCACCTAATTAGTAAATAGAGTCCACTTGTGTGTAATTTAATCTCAGTATAAATACAGCTGTTCTGTGAAGCCCGCCGAGGTTTGTTAGAGAACCTTAGTGAACAAACAGCATCCTGAAGGCCAAACAGCATCCTGAAGGACAGACAGGTCAGGGATAAAGTTGTGGAGAAGTTTAAAGCAGGGTTAGGCTATAAAAAAAATATCCCATGCTTTAAACATTTCACGGAGCACTGTTCAATCCATCATCCGAAAATGGAAAGTGTATGGCACAACTGCAAACCTACCAAGACATGGCCGTCCACCTAAACTGACAGGCCGGGTAGGGACAGCAATAATCAGAGAAGCATCCAAGAGGTCCATGGTAACTCTGAAGGAGCTGCAGCGATCCACAGCTCAGGTGGGAGAATCTGTCCACAGGACAACTATTAGTCGTGCTCTCCACAAATCTGGCCTTTATGGAAGAGTGGCAAGAAGAAAGCCATTGTTGAAACAAAGCCATAAGAAATCCCATTTGCAGTTCGCGAGAAGCCATGTGGAGGACACAGCAAACATGTTGAAGAAGGTGCTCTGGTCAGATGAGACCAAAATTGAACTTTATGGCCTAAAAGCAAAACGTTATGTGTGATGGAAAACTAACACTGCAAATCACCCTGAACACACCATCCACGTTGTGAAACATGGTGGTGGCAGCATCATGCGGTGGGGATGCTTTGCTTCAGCAGGGACAGGAAATCTGGTCAGAGTTGATGGTAAGATGGATTGAGGCAAATACAGGGCAATCTTAGAAGAGAACCTGTTAGAGCCTGCAAAAGAAACTTGAGACTGGGGTAGAGATTCACCTTCTTGCAGGACAACGACCCTAAACATACCGCCAGAGCTACAATGGAATGGTTTAGATCAAAGTATAGTCATGTGTTAGAATGGCTCAGTCAAAGTCCAGACCAAAATCCAATTGAGAATCTGTGGCAAGCCTTGAAAATTGCTGTTCACAGATGCTCTACATCCAATCTGACAGAGTTTGCAAAGAAGAATGGGCAAAAATGTCTCTAGATATGCAAAGCTGGTAGAGACATCCCCAAAAAGACTTGCAGCTGTAATTGCAGTGAAAGGCGGTTCTACAAAGTATTGACTCAGGGGGGCTGAATACAAATGCACCCCACACTTTTCACATATTTATTTGTAAAAAAATGTTGAAAACCATTTATCATTTTCCTTCTACTTCACAATTATGTGCCACTTTGTGTTGGTCTATCACATAAAATCCCAATAAAATACATTTACGTTTTTGGTTGTAACATGACAAAATGTGGAAAATGTCAAGGGGTATGAATACTTTTTCAAGGCACTGTATATATAAATATTCTTCAGTAGAATTAATGGAAAGGATGTCAGCTATGTGCAGATATACTGTATATCACCAAAACTGTACCTAGGTCATGTTCAGTTGGGATAAGCTCCTGAAAGGTTAACATACAGTATATTATATGTAAATATTAAAATATGTGATATGATGCTTATTCGCTGTAAGGTTATTCCTTTCTGTACAAAAAAATAAAAAATTATACGTATACGATATGGCCAAAAGCTGAACACCACATTTGTATGAGTTGTTAGCCATTCCAAATCTGTGGACATGAATATGGATATACTGTATGTGTATTGAAAGAACAAAAGAACTCAGCTTCCCTGTGTAGAGAGTTTCCCCACCTAAAGTTATTATTTACCGTAAGTAGTGTAAATAGGCCAGCCTATGCATAAATGGTCAGTCTTCAGCACTTACCTAGCCTTGGTAGGCTACCATATCTATTGACTGCAAATTTGCTTTCCAAAATCTGCTTTGTTGTAAAGGGCTTTGCTTCCCAAAAATCAAGAGAACCGAACTTCTGTTGCACACTTTGAAGCCTAAGTTTAGGTAAATTTGTTTTCAGCACAAGGATTCAGCATTCAATGTAAAGTGCCTTTCTGCTGCTGGCTGCTCTCTTAAGCTGGCAATGGACAGTTCGAATCTCAGGCGGTTCAGCAGGAACTGGCCGAGATTTGAACCATGTATGGGTGGGCTGAATGTACCCAAGTTGATTGCAATCGATCGATCCACTTGGCTACAACCAGCCTGTCGGATTTTACATTCGATTACAATTAACACTGTTGTAGCTACTTGCAATAATGACTGCACGGGAGGGATTCCCCTGTCAACACTGTCTTTGTTAATAAGGGAATCAAGCTAATTTCTTTCCTGCAATCATGGAACACAGAAATTTGCTGCCCCCCCCCTTATGAATGTATGAAAAGCACTCTATGAAAGGAGGAGGTGGACCTTTCATCCCTCCACCTGTCCTCCATTCACAGATTGCCTTTCATTGGTGGAAGCTATAGTACAGCTTCTATCAGTGGCGGCTGGTGCTAAAAAATTTTGGGGGGACGCAAACAAACTGAAAAATTCTGAAAAAAAAACATCAAACGCAGCCACTGTGCCCATCAAACGCAGCCACTGTGCCCATCAAACGCAGCCACTGTGCCCATCAAACGCAGCCACTGTGCCATCAAACGTAGCCACTGTGCCATCAAACGCAGCCACTGTGCCCATCAATTGCAGCCACTGTGCCATCAAATGCAGCCACTGTGCCATCAAACGCAGCCACTGTGAAATCAAACGCAGCCACTGTGCTTATCAAATGCTGCCACTGTTCCATCAAACACAGCCACTGTGAAATCAAACGCAGCCACTGTGCTTATCAAATGCTGCCACTGTGCCCCATGAAATGCTGTCACTGTAACCCATCAAATGCTGCCACTGTGCCCCCCCCGCCCGCTCGCCGTCTGCCCAGCACTTACCCTGTCTCAGTGGCGGGTCAGGCATGCAGGTGGTGGCGGCAAGCATTGGGACTTTGCAGCAGGTCAGACAGCGGGTCCTGTTTCCTCCATGCATTTCCTCCCCTCTTCCTGATAGACGTCCTATCGCAGCGCCTGTTCTTTCAGCCAATCAGGTGACGGGTAACAGACCCGCGCACCTGATTGGCGGATAGGCGGTTCAGTGTTAGGAAAGCGAATATTCATTCGCTGTTCTAACACACCTGAACCTCACCTGAACACACCTGAACCTTGCAGTTCACCTTTTTCAAAGCCTATTAGAGCCTATCACTCTAATTAGGTGCTTCAAACCCCCCCCCTCGTCATTGTAACTCAGTCACCCAGCGTCCGAAAAGGGTCTGGGCGCCTGAATAGGGGGTGGCAGCGGCGGCCATGGATAGATTCATGCAATGCATGAATGAATCCATTAGTCATAGAGGGGGTGGCTGGAGAGAGGGGGCAGCACCTTTCCCCCCCTAATGGACGCACCACCACTGGCTTCTATTAATGTAGGAAGGGGGCATAAAGGATAGGCATAGTTGGCACTCTTGATGAGTGCCTATGACTGGTCCTGGCGAGTGGATTAACCCTAACAGCACGAGAAGATTACGGCTGCAGAGGTATGGGAGGCACAGAGGATTTCAATTGTGATTTCACTTTCAAGAAAGCAGCCAGAAGCACAAGGGGCACTTCTTATTGAATGTAAGTACTGTACTCTGTTCTGATTTTTTATATAACCAAAATGTAACCAAACTTAGGTTTTAACTAACCTCGGAAGCCTGTAACCTCTTCAAGGAGGCAGATCGCGTCTGGTTGCTAGACCAACACAGTCCTTGCCAACCTGTGTCAGAAAGCAGGACTGAAGCTGGTGAGTTCTTGGGAACAGAAAGGATGAACCACAAAAGTAGTCTTCCCTTGCTTGTTTATCATAATTAAAATGGACCTTTCAATAACTTAGCATGAATACATTTTTAATATATAAATGCACATATTCGCCAGCACACCAGGAACCCTCAAATACCGTCCAAAGGCTTTTATTGCAGAAAGATCACATTACAAGAACAAGTGCCGCATTTCGGAGCTACGCAGAACCCCTTTATCAGGCAGATGCCATCAGATGTGGCTCCGAAACGTTGCACTTGTTCTTGTGATGTGATCTTTCTGCAATAAAAGCCTTTGGATGATCTTTGAGGACCTTTGGTGTGCTGGCGAATATGTGCATTTTATCTGATGTTTTTAGCATCCAGCTGGTAGTCACTACAGCACCCACTATTGATGAGCCTTGCTTCCAGGAACGTGTGCGGTGAGAATATAGACAAGGCTACATTTTTACTGTGTCACAATACACAGGAACAGTATAATGTTTCAAAACAGATACCTTTTATCACTAAAAAGCCATCCTTGAGCTACAATCTGGTGGCTTTACCAGGACTTACCGTAGATAATGTCATCTGTCTGTAGGAGGAAGCATTGCCCAAGTCCCCTCTCTCCCAGGGATCAGAATTCAACATTGTAGATTTAGAGAAAGTCACAAGGTAAGAGGCCACAACAGGAGTTGATCTGTGTCAAATGCTCAACCTGGCTGATGTATAAAATAAAGATGGCTCCATTCTTCTGGAGAGAAAAGCAGATGAGGGCATTATTAGGGGAGTACATTGATCTGTGTGAGAAGTAATAAATAGCTGTAAGTGTTTTACCTGCACATTATTTGGCATGCAAGAAGCTGAACTTAAATAAATACATCTGATGCTAGGTCCACTTTTTATATTATCATTCTAAATGAAGAACCTCAGTAAATTAAAAATAATTGCGCTCTGCTCCTTGTACACTTGTACAGCAACTGTAAGCATTCTCACTGCTTGATACATGTGAAATCTTGTGATAAACACAGTAATGGTAAAAAGGCAAAGAAAACATGCACGTAATTTAACCTTAATTAAGAAAAAAGTTTTATTTCTTGGAAATGTTTATCATTTAATGAACGGAGCTGATCTTTGGAGATTATCACTTTGGAGACCTGACTTTATCTCTAATGTTAGCTATGAAGTTTTATTTTGTCTATATGTTTCTTTTAAACATCCTTTCACATTTACTCTTGTTTGTGCAAAGTTTACTGTTATGTACTGTTCCGTAACGATAGCAAGTTTCTCTGTTTACATTCATCAAACCTTTGGCGTTTTAAAGAAATCTTAAATTAAACAAGTAATCAGACAAAAAAAACAGCCTTTTCTTTGCCTTTCTTTGTTTATTTTTTTTTTATTTTCCCATTACCGTTAGCACATGGACTTTTCTTCTGTCTACAGGTGTAGAAAATACTCCAAGCAAGCCCCATTGCATTAAAGTGGAACACTATCACAAAATGTGGGCAGGCAGGCTCTTTATTGCAGAAGAGATATTGCATAAAATCCACCTACCTACCTGTCTGCTCGCAGCGTGCTCCGGCATGTAAACTGACCACGCCGGCCAATGAAGACTGGCACCCAGCGGAAGATGCCGGCAAAGGATGGGGACTATTGAAGTAAAGGCAAGTTTTGCTCCGCTTCAAGTAATAGATGGTACCCTGAGCCAAAATCCGTCTTTTTAAACATATATATCATTTGAATTCAATTTCCAAGTGGGTATGATTTCCAGAGACTATTGAGAATGAGGCCCCAGGAAAGGTAACAGCTTTGTCCCCCCATCCATTTGATTAACATTGATAAAGATTGCAATGGACACAGAGAAGCTACCCGTTTGCATTGTCTGTGTCACTATGGACCAGTCAGCCACTATGGTGTAGATTTACTAACGACAAATAGACCATGCACTTTGCAAGTGCAGTCGCTCCAGAGCTTAGTAAATGAGGTAAAGCTCCACTTTGCAAGGAATACCCAATCACATGCAAGGAGAAAAAAAAACAGCATTTTGCTTGCACATGATTGGATGACAGGGGTCAGCAAAGGTTCTGATCATTTACTATCTCTGGAGCAACTGCACTTGCAGAGTGCACAGTCTATTTGCCTTTAGTAAATAAACCTCTAGCTGCCTACAAGTACATTTTCTATTACAAAGTGGCGGGGAGGTGTACAGCCTTGCACAATCTGCCATCCCACCGGTTTTCTATAGAAGCATAGAAGATGTAGCTGTGCTTCCAGTACATCCTCCTAGGTTGGCTTGTGGATAATCTAGCCAGGACAATGAGAATGATTAGTAAGTGGTGCATTCCATCTGAAAGCTGGTGGAAATTATGTCATGATTTTTTTAGTTGTGGGTCTTTTTGGTGCCAGTAAGATGTGCACATTGTGAAGTGTTAATAGCCTTAAAAAAAAACGATTAAACTCAAAAATCTAATACAAACCCACCATTATACCCTTGGTTTCACCCAGCCCTGGACCCTTATCCTAAACTAGCCCCTAAACATATTTAAACTAAGCCTAAACCCTAAATGTAATACTTAAAGTAGAACTAAGGGCCAGTTCACACCACATGCAGTCCAGTGGGTTTTTTTTCTGCATCAAAAATGCATGGATAGTAGTAGGTTATATGGTTTTCAATGACATAGTTCCCATCAGTCATAGACAAACAATTTAGGCAAACTGAAGCTCAGGGCGGTTAAGATCATACATAAACCATAAAATCGTCAAGTGTCATATGTAGAGTCCAAGGGGGGAGGGCATGCAAGAGTCCTTGGTGCTGTAGGGGTAATGTTCTGGCTGCCAGTTTGTAAGGAACTAGAAGAGACTCTGGGGATAGATACAAGAGGAAAGCAGCGTCATCTAAGTGCAGCAATGTGTAATTTAAATGCAAATAAAACATGTCCTTTTGGGCTGTACGGGTACACTCCTGCGACGGAGATGGCATCCCTACTGGGTCCAAGGTCAGAAGGCGTGCTAGGCATTCGGAGCATGCATGCTCCTTCCTCATGCTGATATTTATATATATCTCCATTGTCGGAGTGTACCTATACAGCCCGGAAGCACTACGAGCCATCAGTGCCGCCACCTCCCTCAGCTGCATCCCGGCAGCGGCACCGATCCTCGGAGCGGAAGAACCCTTATGTCACTAAGCGCCTCATGCACATGCAATTTGTGAGTGTCCACCTTTGTATATTTGCGTTAAAAATGACATATTGCTGCATTTAGATGGCGCTGCTTTATCTCTTGTATATAGTTCACACCAGTGCGGTAAGTTCCAGTGCATTCCAGTTACAGAAAAAAGTATAACATGCAGCCCAGGGATTCAGGACCAACCAAAGATGAAATTGAAAGGCAGGGAAATGGGTGAGGTACCCATGGAAAAATGAACAAAGAAAAACAACGGAACATGGGCAAACCAAAAAAAAACCAAAAAACAAAGAACAACCAGGAAACCAGGAGTGAGGAAGTGATGAGGCGCACTGTCCTGGAGTCACGACAGAACAATCCTGTCCGAGGATTCAGGACCACCAGAGAAACAGAGAGGGAAAGAACCCCCCAAAAAAGGGTCCAGCGTTTTTCTGCAATGAACTGTACTAGAACGCGGTAAAATGCAAAAAAAAAAAACTCGCCAGAACGCACCTAAATGCAACAAAAATGAAACTGAAACACACATGTCCTTATTTAAGGTAAAGAAATAAAGGGGGGGGGGGGAATACACTGGAACGCATAAAAAAAGCACGAAAAAGGTGTACAAAACGTGCATACAGAAAAGCATCTGGAACACATCCGGACTGCGTTTGTATGGTGTGAACTGGCCCTAAAGGCAATTTTTGTTTTCATTTTGGAAAGTGTAGTAGAGGGTTATAACCCCTGTTAGTTTTTTGTCATCTGTTTCACAACAGGGGGATTTCTTTTCACTTTTTGCCCCATAACCAAAACAGGAAGTGAGAGGAAATCCCTACAAAGTGAGGAAAATGCTGGTTGTCACTAGCAACACCAGAACTAATGTCCCCATTGTATGACTTCCTCTCTATTCCTGTTCTAGTGACAGCACAAAATTTAAGATTTTCCTTCACTTTAACTCTTGGAGATAACAGTAAACAAGACAAAGGGAGTGGGTAAATCTCTCTACTAGGGCCACAGATAGCAATACAAAACTGATAGTTGTTAATCGCTCTCCACTTTACCTAAAAGAAAGGTTTTCTTTTAGTTATGCTTTAACATTAACCTTCCCTAAATTTAACCTTAACCCCTAAGTTTAAACTTTTAGGCAGAACTCTAGCTTGTTGGGATTTGTTTTTTTAAATCCATTGCCAAGCATTGGTTAAAGCAAAAATAACAGCTATTATTGCAGTACTCCTTCTTTGGCGCTGTTCTCATAAATCCAGCATTGCTGGATTGAATGTAGGTCCACCCAGACTACTTCTGGCTTTCTATATGTGCTGAAAAGCTTGGGAAAGGCTGCCTTACATTAAAACCCCTAAACCTAATGTCCCGTACACACGGTCGGAATTTCCGACAGAAGAAGTCAGATTGGAGCTGGATGTTCCGGCCGTGTGTATGCCCCATCAGACTTTTTCTGTCGGCATTTCCGACTGACTTAGATAGAGAACATGTTCTAAATTTTTCCATCGGAATTGCCAATGGAGGTTATCCCGTTGGCAAGTCCGACCGTGTGTACACGGCATAAAAGTGTAACCCTACTAAAACCCTTTCATTAACCTTCCCTTATGTAAATGTAACCTCTCCTTCACAAGGATCCTCAGTGTGAACCAACTCCTCTGGAGCAAAAGATACCAGGGCCAGGGTGCCAACACTGGAATGTACTGTTCTTGGCACATATTCCTCAGTACAAACAGTCTTTCAATAAATATGATCAATAATTTTAAATGGACAAACTACAACAAAGAACCACTTATTATCTTCTCATCAGTATACACATTCAGTTTGTAGCTCTAGGGTCATTGGTTCACCCTTGCCTTATTGGCAAGTCTAGTCAGTGTTTAATTGGCGTATAAACATGTGTTTCTTCAAAATCGTGAGCTTGTTTTTCTATAATAAAAAAAAAAAAAAAAAAAAAAACATGTCTTCAAACATTTTTAAGTTTCAGGACAGGCAACAAAGCAGCAGGAGCCAATTTGCATTTGAAGGATGACTTGGGGCAGGAAATTGACACAAGTACATTAAAGCCTGTCCACAGTAAGGGCCACTGCTGTTCGTATTATTAGTAGTTAAGAATAGTAATTGAATCATTAACATCCCAGGTATCTGCACAAGATAGCAAAACAATTTCTATTGTTCAGGTCAGACCAGGGCCTGAAGTTAATTTTCCTGGGGGGGTATAACCTCACATAACAACAACTCATCTTTACAGCTATCCACTTTAACAATTTGCTAATTATAGTGCAATTAAACTGAGATCATTCCTTCTCTTTTCTCTGTCCACCTGGTAAAATGGATACTTGGTCAAGGATGTGCAAAGCAGTTCTGACATGCACATTTACACTTGTGCAGGTATAATGTGGCTTGCCATTTGTTGGAAGACAATCGGCTGAGCCTTCCCTGCTGGGCTTTGGTTTATATGTATCCTGCAAATCTACATCAACCTTTGGAAGAGTCACATGCTGGCCAAGTCTAATTTAGCAAAAAATAATTCTTATAATATCTTATGGTCAAACTCAAATTTTAGGGACCAAACTCAAACGCTATTGACTTGAAAGTGAGGATACAGTTGGACGTGTATTTTATGTAACAATCCCCATCCCTCAGTTGGCCATACATCCAAGACAGCAGTTAGATATTTGTTCATTACCTGCATTTGTTGTTAAAGTGTATGTAAAACCCCAACAATGAACTTATCTTATTTGCTTTCTTTTGGTCTCGTAAACACAGGGCTTTTTTTCAGGGGGAACTTGGTGGAACTCAGTTCCACTACCTCTGGCTCAGAGGGGGGCCTGCTCACCACAATCCCTTGTAAACACAGAAGTCTGGTTTCTGTGTTTAAAAGTGACAGCTCTAGGCTCTGTGTGTAAACCCCCTGAACTCTGCACTCTGTATGTAATGCAATCTTGGTATTTAATGCCCCTTTAAGACCCTCCTACTGTTCGTGAAATTTCACTGACCACATCCACTATTCAATGTGATTTGGAGGGTGTGTGTGGGTGGAGGGGATTTGGGGGGTCGTGGTTGAGTTCCAGCACCTATTGTTTGAGAAAGAAAGCCCTGGGTAAACATACAATTTAAAGTGATTTGTTATATGGTTAATACAAGCACAAAAATCATATTAATGCTGCCAGAAATATTTTGAGCTGATTTGTGTTGTTTTTTTAAGTCTCTGCCACTGCTAACTTTTAACACTTATCATTGTTTTCTGCTATCTCTGTGGACTGAACTACAAAACAAAATCTCCCTATTATGTTATGGTAAAGGTATTCCATTATATATAATTGAAAAAAGACTGAAAAGTTTGATAGAAAAGAAAAAATCTATATTTTTTACTTTCTGCTATAAAACATATTAACCACCTCTATACTGGGCACTTTCTCCCCCTTCCTGCCCAGGCCATTTTTCAGCTTTCAATTGCACAGTCATGCAACACTGTACCCAAATGAATTTTTAATCCTTTTTTACACACAAATAGAGATTTCTTTTGGTGGTATTTAATCACTTCTGGGTTTTTTATTTTTTACTAAAAAAAGAAAAAAGCCAGAAAATTCTGAAAAAAAAAAAGTAATTTTTCTCCTTCACTGATGTACGCTGACACTGATATGTGGCACTGATGAGCACTGATAGGCATCACTGGTGGGCACTGATAGGTAGCACTGGTGGATGGCACTGATGGACAGCACTGATGGGCAGGCACCGGTAGGCACTAAAAGGCAGCATTGACTGGTACCAGTAATGGGCACTGATTTGTGTCACTGATGGTCACTGATTTGTGTCACTGATGGGCACTGATTGGTAGCACTCATGGGCACTGATTGGTGGCACTTTACTGTAATCAGGGCACTGATGATCAGTGCCCTGATTACCTGCCCTGTTTTCCCCTGTGAGAAGATGCCGCTGATCGGCACTCCTCGCCACACACTCTGTCAGTGTGAGGCGAGGAGAGCCGATTACCGGCACTTCCGTATTTACATGTGACCGGCTGTGATTGGACACAGCCGATCGCATGGTTAAAGAGCCATGTCAGCGGCTTTTTACAGGGATCCGGGCAACATGGCGCAACCGCGCAGGCACGCTTGTTCTGGTGCGCCGTCATATGACTTCCACCCAGAACGAGAGCCGCACCATCCCTCGTCATTTGACGGTGGGCAGGCAGCAAGTGGTTAAATACATTTTTTAATATAAATTTAGGCATAATTTAGGCCAAAAATTTATTCTGCTACATGTCTTTGGTAAAAAAAAATCCCAATAAGTGTATATTATTAACTGGTTTGCATGAAAGTTATAGTGCCTACAAACATAGGTATACAGCAGGTAAAATAAGTGTTGAACACGTTACCATTTTTTTAGGTAAATATATTTCTAAAGGTGCTATTGACATGAAATTTTCACCATGCAATCCATACATGCAAAAAGAATCCACATCAAATAAGTTCAGAAATTAAGTTATGTGTAATAAAATGGAATGACAGGGAAAAAGTATTGAACACGCAAACTTCGTACAAAATCCTTTGTTGGTAATGACAGCTTCAAGATGTCTCTTCTATGGAGAAACTAGTCGCATGCATTGCTCAGGTGTGATTTTAGCTCATTCTTCCACACAAACAGTCTTCAAAACTTGAAGGTTCCGTGGGCCTCTTCTATGAACTCTGATCTTAAGTTCTTTCCATAGATTTTCTATTGGATTCTGTTGGCTTTATTTTCTTTCTTTGAAACCAGTTGAGAATTTCCTTGGCTTTGTGTTTGGGATCACTGTCTTGCTGAAATGCCCACCCTCGTTTCATCTTCATCATTATGAATGTCTTGGTACATTTCATTTCCATTTATCCTTCCTTCAATAATATAAAGTTTACCATTACTGTATGCTGAAAAACAGCCCCACATCATGATGTTCCCACCTCCAAACTTCACTGTTGGTGTAGGGGGTGTTTTTGGGGTGATGTGTGGTGCCATTTGACCTCCAAACATTCTGTGTATTATGGCATCCAAAGAGATCAACTTTGGTCTCATCTGACCAGACTATATTCTCCTAGTATTTCACAGTCTTGCCTAAATGTTGTGCAGCAAACTTTACACAGGCTTCAACATGCTTTTCCTTCAGCAATGGAGTCTTGCGTGGTGAGCGTGCATACAGGCCATGGTGGTTGAGTACATTACTTGAAACAATTCTACCTCCTAATTCCAGGTCTTTCTGAAGCTCTCCACAAGTGATCCTTGGCTCTTGGACAACTCCTCTGATAATTCTTTCCACTCTTCTGTCAGAAATCTAGCTAGGGGAACCTGGTCGTGGCTAGTTTATGGTGAAATTATGTTCTCGTCACTTCCGAATTATAGTCCCAACAGTGTTCACCGGAAAATTCAGAAGTTTAGAAATCCTTCTGTAACCAATGCTGTTTGTATGTTTTGCAACAATAGGGTTGTGAAGGTCTTGAGAAAGCTCTTTGCTTTTACTTATCATGAGATGTTTCTTGTGTGACACCTTGGCAATGAGACACTGTTTTTCAGGCCATCAGTTGAGACTGAACCAGCTGATATCAATTTACACTGACAAGGGGCAGGATTGCTTTCTAATTACTGATAGATTTCAGCTGGTGTCTTGGCTTTCCATGCCTTTCTGCACCTCCCTTTCTTCATGTTTTCAATCCTTTTTCCCGGTGTCATTCCATTTTATTACACATAACTTAATTTTTGAACTTATTTGATTTGGTTTCTTTGTATGTATGGATTGCATGTGTTGTTACCGACATGTGGTGAAAATTTCATGTCAATAGCACCTTTAGAAATATATTTACCTAGACAAATGGTGACAGGTTCAATACTTATTTTACCCGCTGTATATACTGAAATTTTTGTTGTTGTTGTTATACTAGTAGTATAATTGTAGTAATGGTGGTGATCAGAGACTTCTAGTGGGACTGTGATCGTGCGGCGGGCAATCTGACACTGACATATCTAATTACACTAATACAGTGATCAGTACTAACAATATACTTTACACGGTTACTGTACTGACACTGGCTACGACTGCGTTAACATCTAGGGGCAATCAAGGGGTTAATTGTGTGCCTAACAATGTGTAATCTGTGCTGCTTTTTAAACCGATTTGTTTATTTTCCCTGCTTAAACATGACTGCAGACTTAAAGTAGAGCTCCACCCAAAAGGGGAAGCTCCACTTATCTGCCTCCCCCCCCCCTCCACTGCCACATTTGGCACCTTTTGGGGGGTGCAGGTACCTGTTTTTTACAGTTACCGCTCCCACTTCCTCCTTCCCTCGCAGCCAGGCCATTCACAAAGCGCAGCGCGCTTTGCACATGCGCAGTAGGGAACCAACTGTGGAGCTGCAAGGCTTCACTGCCAGCTTCCCTTAGCCGAGATGGCGGTGAAAGCACCCGAGAGCCAATTGAAAAATCGGCTCGGGTGAGGACACTGCTGGATGCCTGGACAGGTAAGTGCCCTAATAAATATAAGTCAGCAGCTAGAGTATTCGTAGCTGCTGACTTTTATTTTTTTCTGAAGGAGCCTGGAGCTCCTTATTAACTGTAAGTTTGCCCTCCTCCAGAGCTGACAGCTCTGTGATTGCCATTGCCTTGCTATTGACGCTGCAGTCATCTTCTTCACCAATTCTTCTTTTTTGTCCACTTGGTGACCAGTGGTGATGTAACTTCAGTTCATGAACATTGGAGTTGCATTGTCCCAGCACCCAGTTCCACTCATGGCATTTTACAGATGGCTGAAAATGGACCCAAAGTGTACATTGTCCTCTGAAAGAGCAAAAAAAAAAAAAAAATTGCTAAGAGAAAGATTTTTTTTGAACAAAAGGGACTTCAGTGTTTACCACTGCTGGACAGCTAAAACTTACACCTGCAGCTGTCTTTACTCCCAGGAGGCATCCCGATGGATGTTATGGATTCATTGATATGCCTGTTTTTCACTTCCATCTTGTAATTGTTTTTAAACCTTCCTTGTCATTAAAGTGTTTTATTACTGCACTTAGAAGTGCCTTTTGCTCTGTTTTGTTCACTTTCAGGTAGGTTGTGCTTGCTGGCACTACAGTGGGATGAGATGATGTTGCAGGGAGTGTGGCTGTCAGCATTGTCACTGCTGATACACTAGCCTTTAGCTTGTTAGTCATCACCTGGACACACCTAGTCCTGCCCACTGCTTCCTGAAATCGCAGCGCTGCCTGTCAACCCTCCCACTGTGAGCTGCATGGTTTAGTTGGGGGAGCATTTGAGACACAAATGAAAGAAGATTTGGCTTTGTCATGGAAGGAAAAGGAAGTTTTTCATTTACTATATGAGGCTTGTGCATCACATAATAACTGGATCTGGTACATGTTTATATTGTCATATAGGAGCCTTTAGTCACCTGTAGACAAGACAACAGGATTGCTAATTTCCAACCTTGTGGTAACAGTGTGGGGAAGGTCCATGACTGTGGTGCTGTGCACAAAGCCAACTCCATGAGGACATGGATTGTTGAGTGTTACAAAAGGGCACTTGAGTGGCATGCACAAGGTCCTGACCTCAACCCTATTGAAACCGTTTAGGACACCTTTAGGATTAATTGGAACACTAAATTTGAGGTTGGCCTTTTCTGCAAAAACCAGTACCTGACCTCCTAAATTCTCTTTTCGCTAAATGGGCACAAATACCCAGAAACACATTCCAAAATCTTGTAGAAATCCCTCCTAGAAGAGTGGAATGTAGTGTAATGATAAGGGAGAAGGGCAACTTAACATTAATTACCATGTGTTTGGAATGGGATACCCAACAAGCTCATAAAGGTATGATGGCCAGGTGTTCACAAAAATTTGGTCAAGACACTGACCATTTTGTTAACCACTTAAAGACCAGCTTACGCCGATATACATCGGCAGAATGGCACGGCAGAATACCTGTACATCACTTTGAATTTCCCGGTGTGCACGCACGCAAGCCTGCTGTGAGCTATGTGACCGTGCCCGCTATGTGACACTGACCTGAAGAACAGGGAGATGCCAGTGTAAACACAGCAGCTCCCTGTTCTGCCTAGTGACAGGACACTGATCGTCTGCTCCCTCTCATCAGGAGCAGTGATCAGAGTAATGACACTGCTAGCCCATCTCCCAGACAGTTAGAATCACTCCCTAGGACACACTTAACCACTTCCCCGCCCCCTAGTGTTTAACCTCTTCACTGCCAGTGACATTTTTACAGTAATCAATGCAATTTTATAGCATTGATTGCTGTATTAATGCCAATGGTCCCAAAAATGTGTCAAAATTGTCCGATGTGTTCGCCATAATGTCGCAGTCACAATAAAAATTGCTGATCGCTGCCAATACTAGTAAAAAAAAAAATGATTAATAAAAATGTCATAAAACTATCCCCTATTTTGTCGATGTTATAACTTTTGCGCAAACCAATTAATAAACACTTATTGTGATATTTTTTCTACCAAAAATATGTAGAAGAATACATATTGGCCTAAACTGAGGAAAAAAATAGTTTTTCTATATATTTTTTGGGGATATTTATTATAGCAAAAAGTAAAAAATGTTGCTTTTTTTTTTTAAATTCTCGCTATATTTTGGTTTATAGCGCAAAAAATAAAAACTGCAGAGGTGATCAAATACCACCAAAAGAAAGCTCTATTTGTGGGAAAAAAAGTACATCAATTTTGTTTGGGAACCACGTCGCACGACCGCGCAATTGTCAGATAAAGCAACGCAGTACCGAATCGCAAAAAGTGGCCTGGTCATTTGGCAGCCAAATGGTTCGGGGCTGACCATTGGTCAAAATTATATCAAAGCAGAGACAGCTGGATCATATTCTAAGCACTACTTATTTTAACCTAGAAATACCCAACAAGTCAGCTCAAGATGCAAACTCTAAAAAGACAAAGATCCCCTGAAAATGGCTGACTCACATATCCATTTAAAATACAATATCAGGTAATATTACACAGTGCAATATGCAATTAAACAGTTATGTTAGCTCCAACATGACATGTTGTTGTTGTTCAAAAGCCAAATACAGCAAATGCTTACTAGTAAGTACATACCACCACTACTTTTTTTTTTTAAAATTCCCTTGGATGTATTTCAATTTATACAAGGGTCACTTCTCCATATGTACTTTAATTACACCAACAGTAAGGTTTTTGGCAGCATAAGATGAAACCATTTCTACAGCCTGCCGTCTGCTCTTTGGATTTTCATTGAACATCATATGGGTGGTATTCATTCAGAATTCTCTCTTCACCTAGCCACATACTTCCCCCTCCAACTCACTGGGTTCAAAGGCAGACATTACTACTGCAAGCCCTTTTAAACATTTGACTCGTATATATGGCACCTTAGTAAAAGGCCAAGTACTAACACTATCTGAGCAGATTCAATTCTTTTGATGTGGTACATCAACAAACTAAAGTCTAGTACACACGGGGGAAATGCCACGGGCCAAATGTCGGCCGGTTTCTATTGAACCGGCCAATGCCGGCTGATATTTGGAGGAAAGTAGGAAAAGGAGGCTTGGGGTGGACTTTAATGGTACGTATGACAACTGAAGAGATCAGTCTCAGATAAATTTTATTACAAAAATATAAATAAATATACAAATATAATTAAAACCAAACGTGATAATCAAGAAACATTGGCTCTACAGTCACATGAATGTGATATCTTATAACAGTACTACCATCTGTGTATTGCTTGCTCTACATGTTTCGCAGGTGAGGTCTACCGCTTCTTTAGGAGCTTTATAGTACATACACATTTGCGAGGCTTCTTAGAGTGATTATCATATAACTACAAATAAAGAAAAACATACATTAATTATATAATACAGATCAAATTACATGTAGGATAGAGGTATATCATATATCTGCGGTGGAAACCCTATGGGTGGATCATCTTACCAGAAAATGCAGCCATGCGGGCGGCACAAAGGAGGATGGCCCGTCTCGGAGGGCATGGGAACCCCTCACACAAACCAGAGCACCAGTAAAGATCTAATAAAAAAATAAGGAATTTAATTAGAAAAATGTATTTAGCCATAATGGTTAATCACATAAGTAGTAGATAACGGTAGTCGTTCATACCAAAATCTTGGCTAAGTCAGGTATGGTCCTTCGCAGCACAACTTCCGAATGGATGCCCACCGGAGGGTCCCCAGATGATGTCTTATTATATGAAACGCGTTGGGACGGGCTCTGCTGATGCCACTGCGTCACTTTCCATACGTTTTATTACAAAGCGCTTTTTATCTTCACCAAATGTGAGTGTTCCCTTTTTATATACAATAAATGTCTTTATATTGAAATGGAATCACACTATGTGGCCCATTCCTTCTTCTTCCTATAAAATACACCATTTGGGAGAAATTTCCTGAGTCACCCTTTGGCCATCATCCCTCCAGTGGGCTTCCATTCGGAAGTTGTGCTGCGAAGGACCATACGATGTTTTATCTCCAACTGGATGCTGTGTGTGCCGATGAAAGATTCCCCTGGGTGCATTACACCACAAGCTTTACTGACTCATTAGGCGTATGCCTATTTGGGTTCAACCTTTCTGGTAAGCCTTATATATATCTGTGGTGGATTATCTAATAACAAAGTGTCTGCATCAAGTTTTTATTCCAAGTCGCCATGCCGTCTTATATATCTGTCTATGGACTCTGATATTCACTCATGAATGCACATATAGTTTAATGTTTTGCTTTACAGTTTATTTCACTATTCAAACCATTGTTTGTTCACTTTTGTCTATGTGACTAGGTGGAGACCTTTCCATTATAGAACATAGATTTATTTTGCTATCAACACTTGTTTCACATGCATATAAGGTCATTGTACTGAGTATGTAGACATATCAGTTTGTTGTTCATTCCACTGATATTTCACCAGCGCTGCACTTTTTATACACATAGTCCTTTAACTTTGCAAATTGATCTTTTGCTGTGTCAGCTGCTATTTTTTTAAAGAGACAGCGCGGTTCACCTGCTTTATGCATCTACACGAACAGGCACTGTATTCAAAAGTTTTCTGAGGGAAATATCTAAAACCAGAAACGAAAAAAATATATATATATTGTGTATCAGACTGCAATGTCCACAGTTGGCCGATATGTATGGCAGCCGTTCCAAAGGCTCATGACCAGAAAAAGTCTGCCAACCGGCTCCCTATTTGCCATTGGCTCAGAGTGGTGACCGGAGTGTTCTGACAGGGAGGCTGCCCCCCTATCAGAATACAATAACACAGTAGAGGAGATCACTGTACTAACCATGGGTTGTTAGTACAGCGGCTCTGACCTGAGCTGTCAGTTTTTTTTTCGTTCAACCTACTGCGTTGAACGAAAAAAAAAATAGTGCTGTGTACTAGGCTTAAACGGATATATGCCTGGAGTTTTCGTTAAAGTATATCTGAAACAAAACCCTTTTTTAACCTTTGGACAGCATGTAGAAGGGTTAAAACCCTTTTTTGTTTATTATTACTTTCTGTGTCCCCTCCCTATGTGTTCTGGTGACCACTGTCATTAGGAGAGAAAGTTATGGTTGTCGCAGGAAATGGAACAGAAGGAAACTCTTCAGCTGACAACTATCTAAGATGGCCTTTCTTCTTACGTCCTGTTGTATCACCAGGATATGAAGTAAGGGTAAATCCATCCAATGGACCACATTTAGCAAAGAAAAAAATCTGACAGGGGTTTTAAAGTCCAGATAGAACTCTGAGTTTAAATCAACTAAATTCTGGGTGCATCAAAACAAAATGTGTGCAGTCTTACACTTTGAGTATGGAACCCTGTGCCCTGCTAGCATGCTGTGAAGAAGGTCTCTGTGGAAGTCTCTCTGCAGAGGTCCAATACGATCCTCGCGGAGTCAGACTTATAGCTCTGTAATCCATGAAGTTCATGATCCCTGCTTATTGGGAAAATCCATATCTTATTTAGCAGGGATGTGTCAGACCTTTGTAGGGTTCAGGGTTCTTCTCTTCAGCATGATGTCAAGGGGAAGACAAATTAAGACTTTGCACACCTTTTGCTTTGATGACCCCAGACTGTATTTATTTGGGCTTTCACCATTCCCTACTCTATCCAAAACTAAAAGAAAAGGTTTTGGTCCCATATTTTCAGCTATTATAAACAGTGACATCACTACACTCTAATTGTAGGCGATGCCATCACTAGTTCCCAGGTAAGGACACAGTTTTTGCACATTTGTGCCATATGTGATGCTTTATGTTCCCTCTGAAGTGATCTCTCCTTTGTAAGTTAATTCTAACGTGTTTCCACTAAAAGGATATCGCACACCGCCTTGCAAGCAAAGTGTTTAAGCAGTTTATCTTCCTTTCTTTTCCTTTCTTGCCCAGAACACAAGGAGGCAGATGGTTAATGAACTTTCCCCCTTGCCCCTCCTTTCCACGTTCCAATTATTTAATCGTTATTTTTCTTCATTTAGGGAGCCAGCCTCATTTCTCCAACGTCTTTGTGGAGCCATGGGTAAATCTTAGAGATAATGTGGTACAATGCTTCATAAGGAAGCTTCAGGTTCTTTCCGCCTGACTTATTCTTCACATGTCTGAGGCAGTTAATGTTGCAGCGCTGCGGTCTGCGTGGTCCGGCTGAGGGCTAGCTGTGCCACTCTTTGTCTGTGTTTTTCCTCTCGTTAGTCTCCTTGGCCCTTTATTGTCTTCCTCCTGTGGTGTCAGGTCATGCTTAGTGTTGGTCTCCCTGCTCTAAAGACCTCTTCCCTTTCCAGGATCACGAAACAAGACAATCGCTGTACGCTTTTTTTTTCCAAGATCTTTTGTGGAACCCCCCCAAGGCTGAGAAAGGTCTAATTCACTGAGAATCCTTTCTGGTCACTGAGAAAACTGTCTGTGTGTCCTTTTTAGCCAATGTAATAATCCTTGACTTTATTCAGAATATAAAGGAAAAGCAGGACATCAAAAGCGTGGGGCATATATGGGGTGGACAAGTTGCTTTTTGGTGTGATAATCAAATATTGACAGCTGACCTTGCTGAAAAGGAGTAAGGTACAAGGAGTACATTCAAATTTTCACCAGGAATTCAGGACAATTCCTGGATGTTACATGGCCAAACAGAAATACATTCCACAAGGTATACATTAAAAATGAAGGCTTAAATTTCATACAGGAAACACACGCTACCTGCTCAATAATTTTGCTTTTTGCTATCGTGGTGTAGCTATACTACATTCAGTCACCTTGGAGCTCACAACTGATTTGCTTTCTGTATTTATTTGAACACCAATTCCTGAGCCATGTGAATGTGCGGGCTGGTTGTTTGCAGCCATGCCCATTGTGAGTTTCTTGCTATCTCTGAGAGAAGTAAAATCATATAAGCCGGCAGTTCAACCCATTATCACATATCAAAGGTTTCTCAATTGTAAACTGAGAGGATGTTAACAGAAGTGCAAAAACAATAGCAGTTCAGTTACTGATTCCACTTGTTACTCTTGAAAAGGTGAGATTATTCTTAAACTAGTAAAAGAGCCCCTGTTCCTCCTAAAAGAGCACAGTCGAGAGATAATACAAACAATGCTGAAGAAGCGTTTTAGCGGGCAGCATGTGCAGGAGAGGAACACAGAGGGTAGGACAGTGGGCTGTCCATGAAAGAAAGGAGTGTGGAGGGTATTGAAACTTGTAGTAGGTGCAGGAAAGGAAGGTAGGGGGTATGATAATGAGCAGTGTATGTAGAGGAGTGTGGAGGGTGTGACAGTAGACAGTATTAGGTGTGGTAGAGGAATGCAGAGGGTATGGCAGTGGGCAATACATACAAAAGAGGATTGTGGAAGGTACAACAGTGGCAGTATGTGCAGAAGAGGAGTGTGGAGGGTATACAGCAGACAGCATTTGCAGGAAAGGAGCACGGAGGGTATGACAGTGGGCAATACATGTAGGAGAGGAGTGCAGAGGGTATGACAGTGGGTAATACATGCAGAAGAAGAGTGTGGAGGGCATGACAGTGAGCAGTATGTGCAGGAGAGGAGTGTGGAGGGTATGACAGTGGGCAATACATGCAGAAGAGCAGTGTGGAGGGTATGACAAGGGATTGGCAAGGTGTCCGTACACGGACACTGGTGTCCATTAGCGGTCCTTGCAGGGTCCGCGGCCGCCCGTTCCGCGTTGGGCCACAGGGAGGTGGTCATAGGAGCAGACAGGTAGGCCGTCTGCTCTGGGGCCGCTTTGAGCTATGGCTGCAGCGGCACCCAGGGCCAATGAAAGTGCAGAATCCTCCCCTCCCTACTCTTGTGTACATCACACCTACATGTCACAGGGCTTGGGTCTGAATTCTTCAGCGGCCTCCTAGACCAGCTCCTACTGTGATAGACGGATCACAGGAGGAGCCCGTCTAGGAGGCGGGGCTCCTTTACAGCGCCACCAAAGAATTCAAAAGCAAGCTCTGTGATACAGCAGGAGATACCCATTGTGTGATCCAGGCACTGGTGAGTCTGCATTGCTGGGCACAGGCTGAGGGGCTGCATTGCTGGGCACAGACTGAGGGGCTACATTGATGGGCACAGACTGAGGAGCTGCATTGATGGGCACAGACTGAGGGGCTGCATTGATGGGCACAGACTGAAGAGCTGCATTGATGGGCACAAACTGAGGGGCTGCATTGATGGGCACAGACTGAGGGGCTGCATTGATGGGCACAGACTGAGGGGCTGCATTGATGAGCACAGACTGAGGGGCTGCATTGATGAGCACAGACTGAGGGGCTGCATTGATGGGCACAGTGAGTCTGCCTTTGATGGGCACAGTGAGGCTGCCTTTGATGGGCACTGATGAGGCTGCATTTAATGGGCACTGATAAGCTGCATTTGGTGGGCCCTTATAAGGTTGCATTTGGTGGGCACTGGTAGGCTGCATTTGATGGGCACTGGTGAGGCTGCATTTGATGGGCACTGGTGAGGTGGCATTTGATGGGCACTGGTGAGGCGGCATTTGATGGGCACTGGTGAAGCTGCATTTAATGGGTACTGGTATGGCTGCATTTAATGAGCACAGTGAGGCAGTATTGGTGGGCATAGTGAGGTTGCATTTAATGGGCACTGATGAGCCTGCATTTGATGGGAACTGATATATTTATATATCTACCACAAGCAGTCTTTATATAAATGTAATGCATCACGGTATAGGGCCGATGGCTGCAGCCCTTTACCACGTGATCGCTCCGTCAAATGATGGAGCGATCAGTTGTAAACAAGCCGGCGCATGCCCGGTTCATCTCTCCCCTCTCCGTACCGATCGGTGCAGTGTGAGAGGAGAGGGGGAGAGATTGGTTGCAGCAGCGCTGTGGGCTGGATCTGTAGTGCCCACAGCGCTGCTCTGTGTCAATTCCTGCACTCATCCATCCATGCTCAGCCATGCCATCCATACTCAGCCATCCCATCCATGCTCAGCCATGCCATCCATCCATCCATGCTCAGCCATGCCATCCATACTCAGCCATGCCATAAATACTCATCCATCCATCCATACTCAGCCATGCCACCAATACTAATCCATCCATCCATGCTCAGCCATCCCATCCATAGTAATCCATCCATTCATGCTCAGCCATCCCATCCATACTCATCCATCCATCCATACTCAGACATACCATTCATACTCAGCCATCCATCCACAGCCATCCCATCCATACTCAGCCATCCCTATCCATGCTCAGCCATCCCCATCCATGGCTCATCCATCCCCATCCACGGCTCAAATTAGATTTTAAATGTATGCCCCTAGAACACCTGATGTGCTCCCTGCACGTTGAGCCTCTGTGGCAGCATTCACACCTGAACGTTTCAAAGTTGCGCGTTTTTACCACAATTTTCGCATGATTTTGCCGTGTTTTTACCGTGATTTTGCCGCGTTTTTGTTCAGGTCACCAATGTAAAAGGCAGAAATCTGCCCCAAAGAAGCTCATGTTCTTTTTTGAGCTTTTTTCAGGCGTTTTGCTTCAGGTGACACGACCCTCAGATGCTATTGAAATGAATTGGATTTTGCGTTTTATGAGCTGAAAACACTCAGGTGTAAATGTAGCCTCAATGTGGCCAGGCTTTGTAAACTCTCACACATGTGGTATCATTATACTCTGGAGGAGTAGTAGAATATATTTTGGGGTGTTATTGTGGCTATGTACATGCTATGTGTTAGAAATATTGTATAAATGGACAACTTTGTGTAAAAAAAAAAAAAAATATGTGTTTTCATTTTCTTTCCAAATTTTCCAAAAACTTGTGGAAAAAAATGACATGTTCAAAAGACTCATTATGCCTCTTAGAATATACATTGGGGTGTTTACTTTCCAAAATGGGTTAATTTTTTTGGGCATTTCCATTGTCCTGGTGCTCCAGGGCCTTCAAAAGTGTAAGAGGTATTCAAGAAATTATATGTGTAATTCATGTCCCTAGAACGCCTGACAGTGCTCCCTGCATGTTGGACCTCTGTATGTGGCCAGGCTGTGTAAAAATCTCACACATGTGGTATCACCGTACTCAGAAGGAATAGTAGAATGTGTTTTAGGGTGTAATTTGTGGTATGCATATGCTGTGTGTGAGAAATAACCTGTTAATATGACAATTTTGTGAAAAAAAAAGAAAAAAAGTCTTCATTTTGCAAAGAATTGTGGGAAAAAATTACAACTTCAAAAAACTCACTATGCCTCTTATTAAATACCTTGCAATGTCTACTTTCCAAAAAAGGGGCATTTGGGGGTCTTTTGTACTTTTCTGGCTTGTTAGGGTCTCAAGAAATTAGATAGGCCATCAGTGCATCAGTTGTGATCAATTTTCAATGATTGGCACCATAGATTGTAGACTCTATGTTTCACAAAGACGAAATAATATACACCGATTTGGGTTATTTTTACCAAAGATATGTAGCAGTATAAATTTTGGCCAAATTTTATGAAGGAAAAATTACTAATTTGCAAAATGTTATAACAGAAACGAAGAAAAATGCTTTTTTTACCAAATTATTGGTCTCTTTTCATTTATAGCGCAAAAAATAAAAAACCCAGAGGTGATCAAATACCGCCAAAAGAAAGCTCTATTTGTGTGAAAGAAAGGGCAAAAATTTCATATGGGTACAGTGTTGCATGACTGAGTATTTATCATTCAAAATGTGAGAGCACCGAAAGCTGAAAATTAGTCTGGTTAAAAAGGGGTGGGGCCCAGTGGGTAAGTGGTTAATTCAATACCCCTGTTCTACAGGATATTTTAGGATTAGTACATAACTTTATCTTTGGATCTTTCATATGCAGCAATTATCACAGAAGATAACATCTACGTCATATTCTTAGTTTAAAGCTCCTTACCGGGCATCAACTGCCCACATACTGTATACAGCAGGGAACAGGGCAATACATAGAACCTGTTGCTATGTCCTGCATTGGTTAAGCACAGGGTTGCTTTAAAATGCTGGATAATATAGAAAAAATATTAGGTCAACTGGCCTGCTCGAATGGGGCTATTTGTTTTGACCTGGCATTCCAAGCAGCATTACAAAAGAATACCAACAGAACAGCGAGGCCTATCCATAAGGGATGTGCCCGGCCCCTATACTTTATACAGGGTGCCAGACGCATAGAGTTCTATGGGTTTTTGTTTTTGTGAAACACATGATTAGCTTCAAAATATCTTATATCTATATCCTCCAACTGGCTTCAAAAAGGGTGGGCTCGGGGCGCAGAGCACCGCACCCTGAGCCCACCCACTTGTGACAATAGCGAATCAACATTCGCTATTGTCTTCCTGCTTCTCCTTCTGGCCAAATCAGGACAGGAAGTGGGTCCTGAGACCGGATTGGCCGGGAGGAGAAGCGACCAGATTGGCCGGGAGGAGAAGCCAGGGAAGCCGCCGAAAATATATTTTGCTCTCAACTCTAATCAGCATGTTCATTCAGTACTGCTGTACAGCTGAGGCGAATGAGAGACACTTGTTTAACTTTAAAATAAATTTAAATAATTTTTAAAGAATACATTTAATTAATTGGTTATTTTCATATCTGCCTCAAGTTCAGCTTAACCACTTCCCGCCCGGCCTATAGCAGAATGACAGCCGGGCGGTGGTTCAGTAATCCTGACTGGGCATCATATGATGTCCTTCAGGATAACAGCCTCCGCGCGCCCGTGGGGGGCGCGCATCGCGACAATCGGTGATGCGCTGTGTCAGTCTGACACAGCTACACCGATCTCAGTAAAGAGCCTCCGGTAGAGGCTCTTTACCACGTGATCAGCCATGTCCAATCACGATGTAAACAGGAAGAGCCGTTGATCAGCTTTTCCTCATTCACGTCTGACAGATGTGAGTAGAGGAGAGCCAAACGGCGGCTTTCCTGACAGGCGGGGTCTGCGCTGAGTGTTTATCAGCGCAGCCCCCCCTCAGATGCCCACACTGGACCACCAGGGAAGCCTCCAGCATGTGGATGGCCAGGTACATCCTCCATGGCCATCCACATGTGAAAAAATATGCCCAAAATATGCCAATCAGTGGCACATTATAAAACAGGGATGCCGAGCAATGCCACCCATCAGTGTCATCAGTGCCACCCATCGATGTCCATCAGTGCCCATCCATGCCACCTATCAGTGCCACTCATAAGTACTCATCATTGCCACCGAAAAGTACCCATCAGTGCCGCCTATGAGTGCCCATCAGTGTCGCCTACGAGTGCCCATCAGTGCCGCCTACGAGGGCCACCTATCAGTGCCGCCTATCAGTGCCCATCATCAGTGCCCATCAGTGCCACCTCATTAGTGCTTATCAGTGCCCGTCAGTGCAGCCATATCAGTGCCCGTCATTGAAGAAGAAAACATACTTATTTACAAAGAAATGTAACAGAAACAAAGAAAAACTTTTTTTTATTTGTTGCGCAAAAAATAAAAATTAAAAATTGCAGAGGTGATCAAATACCACCAAAAGAAAGCTCTATTTTTGGGAACAAAATGATAAAAAATGTGTTTGGGTACAGTGTAGCATTACCGCGCAATTGTCATTCAAAGTGCGACAGCGCTGAAAGCTGAAAATTGGCCTGGGCAGGAAGGTATCTAAGTGCCCGGTATTGAAGTGGTTAAAGTGACATTAAAGTCAAATAAAATAAATAAATGAAATTTAAAAAAAGATAATAGTTACCTGCTCTGTGCAAAAATATTGCACAGAAATGTTGCTTTCCTCCTCTTCTCGAAGTCTCTGCTGGCACTGTAGACCCCTCCTTCTTTTGGATGTCTCCTGTAGCAAGCTGGGTGCTAAGGGGCTCCCGTTGGGTCCTGCATGGGGATGTGTGCATTCATAGACAAACACAGCGCCAGCAACCAGTGACGCTCCCCCATTTTGAAAAAAGTCCCCTTTAAAAAAAAAAAAAAATAGAAAAAAAATGTCCTTTAAAGTGCACTGTGTTCGGGCGCTGGACACAGTGCACTATGGGAAGCGCCACGTCTTCACGAGGTGCTTTGTTCTCCGAGTTAAGACATCACTAACGGTTTCCCTGTGCCAGCGGTAAACTGGAAATGATGGAAATTAAGTTCAGTGGAATGTACGGCCTGAGCTGAGCTGGTAAGGCTCTAATAGGCAGCAAAATAGATGAACTGTGAGCGCCATGCTTGGCGCTCGTAGTCCACTCAGCTGTGTTAGAAAAGCGAATGACTATTCGCTTTCCTAACACTGAACCGCCTCTCCACCAATCAGGTGCTCGTGTCTGTTACCTGTCACCTGATTGGCTGAAACGACAGGCGCTGCTACTGGACGCTTTCAGGAGGAGAGGACGGGAGATGAGGCAGGAGACATATGAAGGACCCCGCTCATCGCCGTCACCCGCTGCCCCACAGACACAGGGTAAGTGTCGGGCAAACGGCAAGCGGGCGGGGGGGACACTGGCAGCATTTAATGGGCACACTGGCAGCATTTGATGGGAACACTAGCAGAATATGATGGGCAGTTGGGCACTCTGGCAGCATTTGATGGGCAGTTGGGCACACTGGCAGCATTTGATGGGCACACTGGCAGCACATGATTGGCAGTTGGGCACACTGGCAGCATTTGATGGGCACACTGGCAGCATTTAATGGGCACACTGGCAGCATTTGATGGGCACACTGGCAGCATTTGATGGGCACACTGGCAGCATTTGATGGCACAGTGGCAGCGTTTGATGGGCAAAGTGGCAGCGTTTGGCACAGTGGCTGCGTTTGATGGGCAAAGTGGCTGCATTTGATAGCACAGTGGCAGCATTTGATGGGCACAGTGGCAGCATTTGGCACAGTGGCTGTGTTTGATGGGCACAGTGGTTGCGTTTCATGTTTTTTTTTTCAAATTTTTTTCAGTTTGTTTGCGCCCCCCCCCCAAAATTTTGAGCACCAGCCGCCACTGCCAGCAACCAATATGCCAGTGAGCCACACCCTTGCTCCTTCTTCAGAGTAGTTTGACTGATGGCAGTGGGAGCCTATGGCTCCCCTGCCCTAGTTTCTCAGTTGAAACCACGAAGTGAAGGGAATAAAGCTGTAGCCGGATACACCACCAGAGAGGTACTGGGTGTTTTTTACCCTACTTCATCAGTGCTCTGAGGGGGCCAAACTATTACTTCCAGGACTCCTTTACACTTTATGCTAAAGATAGTTCTTAATGACATTGGCTGCATGTTTGGTGTTGTTGTCCTGATGCAGATTAAATTTGGGGCCAATCACACGCTTCCCTGATGGTAAGGCATGATGGATAAGTATCTGCCTGTATTTCTCAGCACTGAGCACACCTTTGATTCTGACCAAATCTCCAACTCCATTTGCAGAAATGCAGCCCCAAACTACAAGAAACCTCCGCCATGCTTCATTGTTGCCTGCAGACATTCATTATTGTACCAATCTCCAGCCCTTCAGCGGACAAACTGCCTCATGCTATAGCAAAATATTTCAAATTTTGACTCATCAGTCCAGAGCACCTGCTGACATTTTTTGCACCCCAGTTCCTAAGATTTTGTACATACAGTCTCTCACAAAAGTGAGTACACCCCTCACATTTTTGTAAATATTTTATTATACCTTTTCATGTTACAATACTGAGAAAATTACACTTTGCTACAATGTAAAGTAGTGAGTGTACAGCCAAGCATGTCTCCAGACCTAAAACCTAAGGAGCATCTGTGGGGCATCCTCAAATGGAAAGTGGAGGAGCCCAAGGTCTCTAACATCCACCAGCTCCGTGATGTAGTCATGGAGGAGTGGAAGAAGACTCCAGTGGCAACCTGTGAAGCTCTGGTGAACCCCAAGCCCAAGAGGGTTAAGGCAGTGCTGGAAAATATTGGTGGCCACACAAAATATTGACACTTTATGCCCTATTTGGACATTTTCAATTAGGGGTGTACTCATTTTTGTTGCCAGCTGTTTAGACATTAATGGCTGTGTTATTTTGAGGGGACAGCAAATTTACACGGTTATACAGTAAAACCTTGGATTGCGAGCATAATTCGTTCCAGAAATATGCTTGTAATCCAAAGCACTTGTATATCAAAGCAAATTTCCCCATAAGAAATAATGAAAACTCAGATGATTTGTTCCACAACCATTTATTCATAAGTCCTTCAGTTTATAGTCCATATAAAAAGATTATAGCAATGTGACCAGCATAGGCGTGCACAGGGGGTGTGCCAGGTGTGCCTGGGCACACCCTAATCACCTTGTGTGGCACAGATTTCCCCTGCTGATAGTTCACCAAAGCCCCTAAACAGGGCTCCTAAAAAGAATTGTAAAAAATAAAATAAAAATAAAAATAAAAACCTACTGAAACCAACCTCTGCCCTACTGACATGTCCCCTGCTCTACTAACACTGTCCATGTTTTATTACATTTGAGGTGCACACCCTAATGCAATAGGCTGAGCACACCTATGGTGACCAGGTTGTGTACCATAAAATGTCCATCCACAAATGGAAGCCTCCATAAGGGGATTAGAAGCAAAATCCATCAGGAGTTACAGAGTATAACAGAGAAGAGAGTTGCCTCTAGGTGTAGCAATGTTGTCTCTTCATTAAATGTAACCATATTGCTACACTTAGAGGCGCCTCTCTTCCCCTTAATACTCAGTTGTGACATGACGCTACTTGTATATCAAGACATCAGGTCAATTTTTTTTTTTTATTTTGCTTGTCTTGCAAAACGCTCTCAAACCAAGTTACTCTCAAATCAAGGTTTTACTGTACAAGCTGTACACTCACTACTTTTCATTGTAGCAAAGTGTCATTTCTTCAGTGTTGTCACATGAAAAGATATAATAAAATATTTACAAAAATGTGAGGGGTGTACTCACTTTTGTGAGATACTATAGTTGAGCCACTTAGCCTTGTTTACACTTAGGAGGTATGGCTCTTTGGCCTCAATTCTTCCATGAAGACCACTTCTGGTCAGACTTCACCAGACAGTAGATGGGTGTACCTGGGTCCCACTGTTTTTCCGCCAGTTCTGTGCTGATGGCACTGCTGGAAATCTTCCGATGTCGAAGGGGAGTACGCATGATGTGTCTCTCATCTGCTGCATCTACCGTCCCCATGTTGCCAGTTTCTTTGTGCTTCTTCAAAAGAGCATGAACAGCACATCTTGAAATCTCAGTGTGCACCTCCTTGTTATAAGTAGTTAATCATACACCTGACTCCAATCCTACAAAATCCCTGACTTTGTGCAAGTGTACAAAGTGTGTAAGTGTAAAAATTGATGCTAGTTTGAAGCCAAAGGGTAGTGAAACCAAATATTGATTTGATTTAGATTTTTCTTCTGTTTCCTTACTTTGATAAAAACAATTAAAATATATATTTTTGAAAGTATTCCTTCTGTACAGCATTTCTTCACTCCTGCCTAAAACTTTTGTACATGTAGCAAAGTCCCGGGCCTCCTTCAGTCTAATGAGAACCTCCAGAGCCAGGAGACAGCTGACATCCTTCTGTATAGAGTGGGTTGCAAGGCACAGTGGGTGTAATGTAAGGTAGATTCATGGGCGCCAGACCCTTTTTGAATGCAAAGAGATTTAATTTCTCTTGAACAGAACTTTGAGAGAGAGGGTTAGGGCCAGGACACCCATAGGTAGTTGCAATGTCAATTGGCAGACTCAGAGACTTCTACAGGTAGACAGCCATGCAGGGAAAGGCATCCAGCAAGACACCACATCTGCATGTATAGGAATGCTGTCTCCTATGGCAACAGTCTTAGAACAGTTCCTAACACAAATTGTAACAAACGCCTTTACTTTTATACAATCACTTCTTGTAGATTCTCAGCCCAATGAGCTCCCAGTCTCTCTCACTAGACTTGCTGATTTACTGCCACTGAATCCCATGAGCTCTTCTAATCTTCTTACTTTAGTATCTTCCTCAAGCGTCATCCCCCGCTTCCCTGCTGGGTCCCTGGCTTGGCACTCCAGATAATCCTCAAGCGTCACCCCATTGGCTGGGTCCCTGGCTTGGCACCTGCTAAACTTTCCCAATTCTTCACTGTCCCCGGTTGGTGAGAATACTGCTCCGGTACTTGCTTCAGCTACTCATTGTGGTCCCTGGTAACAAGGTGGATAGTCCCTTAGTGGCGACAGCTTCCCCTCTACCTCTGACCACGACAGGTTCTCCAGCCGGCAAAACCGCCACTTCTGGTTGGACTGCAAGCCGCAATTCCAACCCTATGCTGCTCTCTTGCTTCTGGATAGGCCCTCAGACAGCCTAGCAGCCAGATGTGCCCAGGATAGGACCAAACTCTGGCCTAGCAGCCCGGGCAGCACAATACACGTCCACCCAGACAGCCATCCAGGTGGCATAGAACCCCGATCACCAGACCTCACCAAAATAAATAGGCTCTCCCAGCAGGACAAGGGAGCCAAGAAGATCCCTGCCCATTGGCTGAGATACCCTATCTATTCCTAATCTGTCCTTGCAATGCCCTTGTCTTATCTAATGTCACCAGATACCCGGCCATCTAGTGACAGAAGAGAGATGTGCAGCAATTCCAGACTTAGGGTCAACTCAATTGATCCCTAACAATTGGCAAAGGCCAATACACCTCGCAGGTAAATTTAGGAGCAACCCTGCCTAGACATCAGGGTACTACATACAATACTGTGCTTCTTTTTTTTTTTTTTTTTTTAACAAAGTCATTTGAACCTGTGACATCCAAATATTAACTGTATGTATAGATCCTTAGCATGCAGTACAAAGGGCTTTAAAATAAGCCCTTACTGTCCTCTGTAGCTGCAGGCACTGTGGAAAAATGCAGTTCACAACAGGAAAATTGGCTCCTTCAGCATCTCAGCTCCACTGCTCCCCCTACCAGCAGTGACTCTGAAGTCCAGCTAACCCTGTTCACCCACCTAGCAGTCATTCAGCAACCCTGCTCCCCCTCTCAGCTGTGACTTGGCAGCTGCATTCACTCTGCTCCCTGCACAGAAGTGACTCAGCAGCAGAGATTACCCTGCTCCTCCCAACAATAACTCTCATTTCTAATATAAAAATCAAAGAACAGGAGTCCTGGCAGAGGATAATTGAGCTGCTAAGAACTTGAACCATAGTCTGGCCACAGGTTCACTTTAAGATCCTGTATGCCATGTTTCAGTATTTGCCCACAAAGTAAAAAAACACAGAAAGGAAGGAGGGAAAAAAAGATTTACACACTACCAAAGAAGCATGGTGGTGGAAAACATTTGCAGATTACATAAATAAACAAATATTTCTAACAGAAAAAAAAGGATAATAATAGCCAGAAGTGGAAATAGAGGGAAACCAACCAAAGTAGGAAAAACAAAAGGAAAACAATGATATGGATGAAATGTACAGTGTTTATCCTGCATGGTTCTCAAAAACAAACTCAAAGTTGGTATTACATAGGAAACAAACATTGAGTACATCATACACCAGTCATAACAGCAATCACAACACATCAAATTCTTGCAAAGTTCTAATTTTTAAAAAAAAAAGTGCCGCCGAGCCTTGCAATTGTTCTATATCTTACAATCGAGATCCGGATTCTTCTCAGCAGAGGGAAATTGCTGCCCTCTGACCATGAGAAACTTCAAGCTCTCTCTTCAGTTATCTGAGACTTCGACCTGTCTCATAACTGCAGCTAATGGTGATTATTAATAAGGGTTTCAAAATACATGGGAAAATGTAATCAGAGGAGACAATAGAGGATGGCCGGCACCCTGGGCCGTTCAGAGCAGAAGAGAAATTCCACTGAGAAATGAGAGTGACGGCTCAGGACGTATTCCGCTTACAGAGAAATCTCTGTGACGGGGATCGGTTTAGTGTTCCTCATAACAAAGCTTCCTAGAAGTGTATTCTGGCACATCGGCATTCACAGGACATAGGAGTTTTCTGTCTGCAGAGCTGCCCTGTACAGGCCTGGTTCACACGGGTGCATTTGCCCCCCACATTGTGGCAAACAGGGATGCTTGTCCTTTAAGGGCCAGTTCACATCAATGGTGAGGCCAAACTGCTACACATCTATGTAAACAGCCACCCACATACTTATCTGCATTTGTGAAATGAGAACCAATTAGCGTTGTCTGGGCACAATTACATTTTTCCTAAGAACTTCAGGCAAATGCAAAATCTATTATATAATATAGTCAGTCTATCTATCTATCTATCTATCTATCTATCTATCTATCTATCTATCTATCTATCTATCTATCTATCTATCTATCTATCTATCTATCTATCTATCTATCTATCTATTTTGCGATTTATCTCTGTCCTTCTTGAATGTACATTCACTAAATGGCCAAACGTTGGTAGACACCTGACCATCACACCCATTTGATCCCATTATGGAATCCCATTGCAAAATCATACGCAAAAATATTAATCTCTTCCCCCCACCCTCACCTCCTTTGCAGCTATACCAGCCTCCACTCTTCTGGGAAGGCTTTCCACAAGATTTTGAAGTTATCTGGGAGAATTGTGCCCATTCAGCCAAAATGCATTTGTAAGGTCAGGTACCAATGTTGGATGAGAAAACCAGGTTCCCAAACCAGGTTCCAATTCATCCCCAACGGTGTGCAGTAGGGTTGAGGTCAGGGCTCTGTGCAGGCCACTTGAGTTCTTCCACACCAAACTGGTCGGACCATGTCTATATAGAGGCACAGTCATGTTGGGACAAAAAAGGGCATTTTCCCAATCTTTTGTCACAATATTGAAAGCACTATTTGTATAAAGTAACTTTGTATGCTGCAGTATTGAGGGTATTCTTCACTGTAAACACTTGAATTCAATCATTTAGTGGCCTAGCCATATACTTTTGGCCATATAGTGTTTGAATTTATCTAGCTATCTGTCCCTCTATCTGACCCCCTATTTATTTATCTATCTTTCTTTTTCATGTCTTTGTTTTTTATACAATGCATGGATCAGACAGGATTAGAGGTGCAACGAAAAAGAAAAAAAGGTGCCCACAATGGCACCGAAAAGGTGCAGTCCACCCTGGGTGCCGCACATTGTGGGGGTGTCATCCTGGTGGCTCAGTCAGAGTCCTCCCCTCCCTCCTCCTCATCACGCAGAACGGCGATCTCCCTGTGTCACGGAGCTGAATTGTCCGGGCGGTTGAAGTAACAATGTCCCGCCTCCTGTGATAGATGGCACACTGATCTAATGCCGGGAAATGGAATCAGTGTGACGTGTATAACAAGAGGCAGGACATTGTTACTGCGGCCGTCTGGCCCGGAAAATTCAAATCCAGCTCCATGACACAGCGGGAGATCACCGCTCTGATCCAGGCACTAGTGAGGCTGCATCTGACAAGCACTGGTGAGGCTGCATCTAACAGGGAAAGGTAGGGTACATCTGATAGGCACTGGTGAGGCTGCATCTGTGGGGCACTGGTGAGGCTGCATTTGAGGGACACTGTTGAGGCTCTATTGATCTCTTGTATCATGTCTGCAGTCTCTGACCATCTCCTGTATCATCTCTGCTAGAGGTGCGTCGAATGGAAATTTTGCTAATACTATTAGCAGTTTGTTTAAGCTTAAGTTAGAGATTGCAGACACGATACAAGAGATGGTCAGAGACTGCAGACTGCATTTTTCTTGTGCTTTTCTTGCACTAAAGGTGCCAATAATGGCCAACAATACATTCTTATTAATTTAAATTGATGATATTAATTAAAAAGTCGAATATAATACAATTATATATAAAAATATAAATATTTAAAAAAAACTGTCCTTTTCATTTTCAGTTTTCGGCTAAGTGCATCCTACATTTTTGGTTTTGTTACCAAAATTTCCATTCGGTGCACCTCTAGACAGGATATACTGTATATAGAAGATAGAATACATTTTTCCCTCTGGTTTAGACTAGGGACGAGGTTCGGGTTCACTGCTATCATGGGTTTGTGGTGGATCCAGTGGGTTTAAATTTGGCCCCCACCACCACAGCATTTGATTACTGCATAAGCTGCAACATCTGCAGCCTCTAGTGAAAGAGAGGGAAGTCTCATAAGGCGTTTCAAAAGTTTAGGATATGCCACATTAAGTAAGAAGAGGGTCATGGTGCCATACTGAAAAGGGTCAAGTGAAGACTTGATCCTCTGCAGAATTCTACAGACACTTCACTGTCGCCAGCAGCATCCTTTCCAAGGCAGGTGTCTTTTCCACAGCTGCTGGAATGAAAGAAAAAATGTCCCCAAATCACCTCTATTCCCAGTGTCCTAATGTCAGCTTGGCAAACCTGCTGGCTTTGCAGCGACTCCCATTGAAGCTTGTGGAATCAGCCCCCCTCTGCAAGTTTATGTCCTTTGCTACACCACAGTGACATGTATCCAGCTGTCAGGGCCACCGTTAGAGGAGTACAGGCCGCTTTCCTGTACTGGGCCCGGGACCTGCAGGTTAGCAGGGGGGGTCTGGGTGCACCAGTGCAGCATCACTAATTGTTATTGCAGCCCCGGCCAACTCTCTTGGATTGGCACACTCTGAAGCAGAAAGAGAAACTCCAGGCCCAGGCCCCCCCTGCGGGTCTGCAGGTCCCGGGCCCAGTACAGGAGGGCGCCTGCAACTGACTGAAGGGAGCTGGGGGCGTGGACTGCTATTTTAAAGAGAAGAACGAGAAACTCCAGGTCCTGTCCACCTGCCGCTGGTTGGAGGATGAGGGAACTGGGGGTGGGGACCGTGTATTAACATTCTCCAGTATGCGTGTGTCTGTCTGTGTGTGAGTCTGTGTGTGAGTGTGTCCATTTATATGTGTGTGTGTGTGTGTGTATGTCTGTTTGTGTGTCTTTCCTTCATTTATGCTTCCCTGGATCCTGCTGGCTCTCATCTGTGGGGGCTAGGGTGTAGAAACATATGGGGAATAGGAGGGTTCAATACCCCCCAAAAGTATTCCCTGCATTGTCATCACTTTTGCCTAGTGCCCCATGTGCATTATATACATCTAACTTCTGTCCTCTGTCATTGAATACATAAGACATCTGAACTCTACGTTATACATTACATACAATCTTGCTACATCATGCTGCCTAATTTTTCTCCTCTTGCTGCCCAAAAAATGCCTCCAAAAGTCATGGGGGCTCAGTAATGTAAGCTATAGGGGGCCCCATGATTTCTAATGGGAGCCCTTCCAGTTGCTATTTCCCAGAAGGCCATCCCTGCCCTCCATCAGCATGTTTTATGCAGTGTGTCTATCCTGCTGGACCACGCTGTCAGCAGCAGTGTACACATTGCCACAGATACGATACATGGTCCAGTAAGCATGGACAGGGATGCTACATATCTTTCACAGCACAATGAGCCTAAATTCTGGGGGATCAGAAGGATGCAAGATGCGGCAAACCCCTGAAGCTGGTGGTGCCCCCATGTGTCTTTTCTGATGATGACAGTGTAGTCCAATGTATCCCTTCCCCACTGGGCTTGTCCCCTGACTCTTTAGAATCAGCAGTCCTGCCCCCAAGCTCCTCAAAGCATATGCAATGTCCCAGGCTAAATGCTGCCATGGCTAAATGCGGGTTGCGATTAGCTATTTGTTTCTGGTACCACGCTATTTTCACTGTGATCACTTTTAACCCCGGTTGCTGTCATTTGAACTTTCATTTTGTTTGGTTTGAAATAAACCTGTTTTTATGGATTTAAGCACTATGTGGGGTCTTCTCCTCCTTTTGCATGTCCCTATCCTGGCTGAGTGAAAGGTGTACCTTTTTACCATACATCTGCCGGGGAGGTGCCCACACCTAGACTCGGAACATCCGACTTCTCCAGGTCATCTATGATTGCCATAAAGGAACCAGTGGAACCTGCCGCACACGCCTCTCCACCAAGCATCCATTTGGATCGGTTGATCCACAAGCCTGTATGACACCTAGCCGTATGGCAAACGTGTCCATCTGTTCCGGTGAGCGTATTTGCTCCTTCTATTACCATCTGCGGATACAGAGTACTGGAACATTACCTTTGTGACTTGTATGGCACCTATGATTATCTTCTCGTCAATCTAAAACACATACTGTTTACACTGTAGGACACTTATATGATCATAATGTTTACTCAGTTGGACATTCATATGGTCATGGAAAAAAATGTGTTTATATGAGAATTACTTTTTCTCCACATATGGTTATCACACCATCACGTTGCATGCCTGATTGTCAAACATGTATGTATTACTCAATATTGATATTTATGTTTAGCCCTGCATTTTTTTGATTCTAGTAAATGCTGCCATGCTGTGTTGCAGCTCGTAGCCATGGGGGACAGGAGCAACACTGAGCCGGAACTTCTGGCAGCTCTCTGAGCTCAGGCCAAGAGGTAGCTGACCCTGAAAGGAGAAGCAGCTTTTTCAGAGATTTTGTAAGCTTCAGTGGCCAGGCCTTGCTGCAGGCAGCACCTGAACCACAAGACTGCTAAAAACATTGGTTCCAGAGCTGCTGCTGACACTCTTAGCGAGGACCTCATGGATTAATGGGCGTCATGGCTGTACCATTGGCCATAGATTGTACAGTATTTGCTTAAGCTTCTGGCTTGCGTTGTAGCCAGTGTGCAGTCTGAGAAGGCCTTCAGTGCAGCAGGAGTTTTTTGTAACAGGATAATAAGCACATTTGCCTGTCCCTTGACAGTGTGAACTGGCTCACTTTCATTTAAATTAACCGATTTTGGATTAACAATGGCTACAAAACCCTTACTGCTAATACTATGGACTAAACTTTTAATTGTTATTTAACCCCCTGAAAAAACTGATACCTACCACCATTACCACTATAGCCACCTCTCCTGGCCTATTCTGGTTCTCCGGAACTGTAAAGGTGCCAGACAGTGTTTCCACAGCTGAAATTGAGCTGCCAAATTTTAGGTGCCAAACAATGTTTCTGCCCCTAGACATTAGCAAATTTATAATGTTTGTTACAAATTAAATCCTGTATTGCGCCTCAAATTTTGCAGCTTATTCCTTTGCTCCAGCCCTGTAAAGGTGCTATATAATCTTTCTGCTGCTAGATTTCAGCTGCCAAATCTGTACTGTTTGTGGCAGGGTAAATCCTGCTTTGTGTCCCAAAGTGTGCAGTAGGGATGAGCCGAACACCCCCCGGTTCAGTTCGCAGAACTTGCGAACAAGCAAAACATTCGTACGAACACCGTTAAAGTCTATGGGACACGAACATGAATAATCAAAAGTGCTCATTTTAAAGGCTTATATGCAAGTTATTGTCATAAAAAGTGTTTGGGGACCCGGGTCCTGCCCCAGGGGACATGTATCAATGCAAAAAGAATTTTTAAAAACGGACGTTTTTTCGGGAGCAGTGATTTTAATAATGCTTAAAGTGAAACAATAAAAGTGTAATATTCCTTTTTTGTACCTGGGGGGTGTCTATAGTATGCCTGTAAAGGGGCGCATGTTTCCCGTGCTTAGAACAGTCTGACAGCAAAACGACATTTCAAAGGAAAAAAAAGTCATTTAAAACTACTCGCGGCTATTAATGAATTGTCGGTCCGACAATACACATAAAAGTTCATTGATAAAAACTGCATGGGATTTCCCCACAGGGGAACCCCGAACCAAAATGCAAAAAAAAAAAAATGTGTGGGGGTCCCCCTAAATTCCATACCAGGCCCTTCAGGGCCAAAATTTACAAAAAAAAATGGCGTGGGGGTCCCCCTAAATTCCATACCAGGCCCTTCAGGTCTGGTATGGATATTAAGGGGAACCTAGTGCCAAAATAAAAAAAAAAAAAATGGCGTGGGGGTCCCCCTCAAAATCCATACCAGACCCTTCAGGTCTAGTATGGATTTTAAGGGGAACCCCGCACCAAAATTTTTTTAAAAATGGCGTGGGGTCCCTTCAAAAATCCATACCAGACCCTTATCCGACCACGCAACCTGGCAGGCCGCAGGAAAAGAGGGAGGGCAAGAGAGTGCCCCCCCTCCTGAATCGTACCAGGCCACATGCCCTCAACATTGGGAGGATGCTTTGAGGTAGCTCCCCAAAGCATCTTGTCCCCATGTTGATGGGGAGAAGGGCCTCATCCCCACAACCCTTGGCCGGTGGTTGTGGGGGTCTGCGGGTGAGGGCTTATCAGAATCTGGAAGCCCCCTTTAACAGGGGACCCCCAGATCCCGCCCCCCCCCGTGTGAATTGGTAATGGGGTACAAATTCTTTCTTCTGGTGTTCTTTCGGTGTTCTTCTTCCTCCATCTTCTTCTTCTCCATCTTCCGCTCTTCTCGTCCTGCATCTTCCTCCAGGCTTCTTCTGGGTGACCCCGCCCCCCTCTGACAACACAGGGAAAGCCACAGGGAAGTCCCGTGAATTCCCAGGCGTCAGAGGAGGGCGGAGCCACCCAGTGGCCCCGCCCTCCGTTATATAAGAAGTGTCAGAAGAAGCCAAGCGTCACGTGGCTGAAGACTCCCACTGAGGCGGATTGTGCGGACAGCGCAGAAAAGAAGCCTGGAGGAAGATGCGGGACGAGAAGAGCGGAAGAAGAAGATGGAGAAGAAGAAGATGAAGAAGAAGATGGAGGACACCAGAAGAAAGAAGATGGAAGAAGAAGCCAAAAGAAGAAGAAATTAATAAAGGACCTTACACCCCAAATTGTTCGCTGTTTGGTGAACTGGCGAACAGTCGATGTTCGAGTCGAACATGAGTTCGACTCGAACTTGAAGCTCATCCCTAGTGTGCAGCCTATTCCAAAGCCTGGGCATTGTAAAGAGTGCCACATAATGTTTCCGCAGCTGGACCTCTTCTGCCAAATTTCTTTTGTTTGCTGCAGGGTATTGTCTCTCACATAATATACTCCGTTTATTTCAAGATAACACCTGCCTCCCCTCTCCCTCTTATATTGCAGACTAACCAAGCTACTTACACTTTCTACTACTGTCCAGCCATTCCACAATATTTGTGGCTATTGTATTGCAAATACTACAGTCTTATGTTTATTTAAAGATAAAGCCTGTTTTGTCTCTTCCTTTTATATTGTGGATTAACAATATACTTACATACTGTCCAGCCACGGTTTACTATTTGTGGCTATTGCTTCTCAGATAATACACTATCATTTTAATTAAATAATTTTCAACTGCTCTCATACTGTTCTGATGCTGGCCAGTTTATACCAAACACATACGTGAAGGCTTTATTGTGAACATTTTGGAAATAATTGAGGATACAGGGATGGGAGCAGGTTCGGGAAATGTCTAGTTGATTTTTGTGGGGTTTTTTTGTTTGTTTTTTGTGTGCTCTTATTTTGCCTTTTTATTAAACTTAAAGCGGAGTTCCACTGACATATTAATTTTTTTTTTAAAACCATCTGTGTTGATGATCTTGATTTCATGTTGCAATCGCTAATGTTAGTAATACCGCCGCTATATTTCTTTTTTTTTTTTTATAAAACTAACCTTTGTTTTCTATCTGTTGCATGCTTCCATCTAGCTTGTGGGCATGTGAAGCCCACTAGGATACTTTTCCCGGATAAGGTGCTACTGGCTAACCAGCATGCACCTCCCGATCTCGCGCATGCACATTAAACACATGTCGCAGCACAGGAAACATCTCTGGTTGCAATCAACCTCGTAATGCTCAGAGGCGGCGCTACCCACTGACTCCTGGGAATTATGACACACATCTCCCATGAGCCAGTGCGCAGCAGGAAATTGCATACATCACCGTGGAGGGGAGAGACAGGAAGAGCTAAAGAATGCCTTGGAAATAAGGTAAGCACAGAAAGGAAAAAAAATAATTGCCCATTGCTAGAGTATGGTCTATTCTGAAGCAGATGATGCGGAGATGTAAAAGTGGGTGGAACTCTGCTTTAAAAAAAAAAAAACTGTAAAAAAGCAGTATTAAACCCAAAGCAAACATTTATTATATTGCAACTTACCAATTCTTAGATGTGATGGCTTTAGTTTTCCTTTTTTGGCATTCTTTCTTCTATTTTTATCAGGTGATCCAGCCAGTAAGTCAGTTATTTTTCAAAACAACAAGCTCTCTTCCAGATGTATCCGTTTACAGGGAGACAAACCATTTAACACTGGCAGGGATGATACAATGATTAGCTTTTATTTATTTCAAAAGGAAAAACCGTTTGCTGCAACTGATTATAAAGTGTGAGTGTGTCTTCAATTTGTTAGTGTATTTAAATCTGCTAGTACATTTAACACCACCCTCCCCCCCGACTAACAATGCTGCTGTGCACCCTGTGCTCCTCCATCCAGAGTGGGGACACTCTAATGCCCCGTACACACGGTCGGACATTGATCGGACATTCTGACAACAAAATCCTAGGATTTTTTTCCGACGGATGTTGGCTCAAACTTGTCTTGCATACACACGGTCACACAAAGTTGTCGGAAAATCCAATCGTTCTGAACGCGGTGACGTAAAACACGTACGTCGGGACTATAAACGGGGCAGTAGCCAATAGCTTTCATCTCTTTATTTATTCTGAGCATGCGTGGCACTTTGTGCGTCGGATTTGTGTACACACGATCGGAAATTCCAACAATGGATTTTGTTGTCGGAAAATTTTGTATCCTGCTCTCAAACTTTGTGTGTCGGAAAATCCAATTGAAAACGTGTGATGGAGCCCACACACGGTCGGAATTTCCGACAACAAGGTCCTATCACACATTTTCCGTCGGAAAATCCGACCGTGTGTACAGGGCATAATAGAGGAGGTGTGTTACTGGCCAGATCACCAGGTGAAAACAGAGGGAAAAAAGCCACAAAAAAAAAAAAACAAAACAAAACAAATGCAGCCACCACATCTAATGATTGGTATGCTGCAATATCTTACAGTTATGGTTTTGGGTTTTATACAGTTTTAAGACAAGTATGGTAATGTGAAAAAAGCTCACAAACTATACTATTAATTTGTTTTGCCACTTGCCAATTTGTATAAATGTGGGAACTTTAGCTTTAGTTTTTTTAAGAGTAAATTTTCCTGTTTCTTTTAGATCCGTTGTAGCTGCTACTTCCACAGCTTCAAGCCAATTACTACTTGATAATAAAACAGATGTCACAGACAAAACTACTTAAAAAGGCTTGTTTTTTCAAGTTGAAATGAATCAGATTGGGGTGCTGCTGCTGTATTTAGGACAATCTAAATGAATGAGTTAAAATGAAATTACAAGTACAAAACCCCTGATATTTCACCAAAGCCCCCCAATGGGCTCCTAAAAAAATTGTAAAAAAGAAAAAGAAGAATTATATTGTAAAAGAAATAATAAAATAAATAAAATTGTAAAAAAAAAAATAATAATAATAAAAATAAAAACTACAACATGGTCCACAAAGGGAAGGGGAAATGGTGAGGAGCACCAGGGCATTGCAACACCCATATATATTAAATAGTCATACACAGTAATGAAAAATAGCATTAAACATGTACAAAGTAAAACCATACAGTGAATCCAAATAGATATTCTATTATGCGTTTTGTCAAGTGGACCCAACGCATTTTGACCAGTGTGGTCTTCTTCAGGGTCAGGTCCTTGGATAGCACAATGGAGGATTCTCTAAAGTAAACACACACAATAAGTATGCTACATAACCAAATGTACTTGTACAAACATCTAGAGGGAACAGCATATACCATAACAAGAGTGCATGTAGACTTACATAACTGATAAAATGTACACACTGCAAATTGATTGGTGATGCCGGAGATCATAGGAAGGAGGTGGAGCATAGGAAGATGTTTACTTTAGAGAATCCTCCATTGTGCTATCCCAGGACAAATCCCTGAAGAAGATTACATTGGTTGAAACGCTTTGGGGCCGCTTGACAAAACGCATAATAGAATATCTATTTGGATTCACTGTATTGGATTACTTTGTACATGTTTAATGCTATTTGTATTTTTAATGTTCAGTGACGCCCTCTACTCTGATAAAAGGTGACATTTAATCTTTTTCAATAAATGTTTGTTTTATACTTTCATTACTGCGTATGACTATTTAAAATATCTGGGTGTCAGAAAGCCCTGGTGCTCCTCACCATTTTCCCTTCCCTTTGTAGACCATGTTGTACACAAATTGGGCTGACACCCACTGTTGGTTATTGTTGGCTGCATATGGGCTATTGACCTATAAAAACAAAAACTACTCACACCATCCTCTGCCCTACTGACAATATACACCGACCTACTGAAACCATCAACTGCTATTGACTGACACCATTTACTGTCCTACTGACACCAATCTCTACCCTACTGGCACTGTCCACTGCTCTACTGACACTGCCCAACACCAATCTCTGCTATACTGACACCATCCACTGTCCTACTGACACCAACCTCTGCCCTACAGACACCGTCTACTGCTCTACTGACACTGTTCACTGCCCTACCGATGCAGTCCATGTTTTAATACATTTTAACATGTTAATTTACATGTATTTTTAAGTGTGTGTATGTAAAGGTAAAGCGTATATATATATATATATATATATATATATATATATATATATATATATATATATATATATATATATATATATACACACACATATATACACACACACATATACATATACACACACATACACGCATGTGTGTTTGAGCTGTGGGGTGCACACCCTAATGCAATAGGCTGCGCACACTTATGAGGGCTGAGACAGCTACTGGCTTCTTACAGCTCTTGGTTGTTTCAAAAAAGATTTACCATAATTCCTTTTCCATAATACAAAATATCGTACAGGCAGAGTGAGAGCCCCTGATAATGGGCACAGCGTATGTGCAGACCTATCAACTCAGTGTAGAGACCTCAGCTACCTACCTATTGTGTTACGTTTCAGCCAGTTAGTTATACATAGTAGCTTAGCCTCTGCATAAGCCGTACACACCATTAGCACCACTATGTAGAAAGCTCTTGCTTTGGTATCTGACATTATCATTATCATATATGGATATGGGAATTTTGGTTTGGAGGGACTCCAGCATGGCGCTTTGATTAGACGATATAGTGGCCACAAACATGAAATAATGTGATATAATTCAAAAGAGAAAATTTATAATTAGCATTGCTAAATTAAAAGCAAGGTTACATAGCAGCGCAGTTGGATGCATCCACTGACATTGGCTAGAACTTCTGAGCTTTCCAGAAACCCTACAAGATTCCTGATTGCTCTCTTCTGTTTTAGTTATATTTCATAATGCTGTATTGTAGCCTCTCACTCATGGAATAGCTGTGATGGGAGAGGCTGCTGTGTGACTATTCCCATTGCATTCCTACTACGTGGGCTGATGATTCTCTGTTCTAAAACAAGTCTAGGGCTATGCTTCTCATTGTGTCTGGGTAATAGAAAAAATGTATTTTGGGAAAGGACGGATGTATTACCTTTGTGGGCAGCAGCCAATTAAAACTTTCAGAGCAGTATTGAAACAATAGGCTCCCATTCCATCTGCTACTTGAGACAAATGACCCACTGAAAAAAATGTTGATCCTTAAAGTGAACTTATGGCCAGTGTATGAACATTTAGTTATTTGAATATTTCTGAACAAGCCCTAACTGACCATTGTAACTGCATGCACTGTGGAGCACTTAAATCTTAAAATTCATAACAGAAGCACTAAGGTTGTTTCAGTCATTCTCTCAGCAGTGCAGCTCACCTTGGTTCCCCCTCCAAGCAGTGACACAGCAGATTATCAAATCCTGCTCTTCTTCCCAGCAGTTACTATGCAGCCTTCTAATCACGAATGTGAACACAGAGCAGGTGTTGTGTATGAGGGGGGGGCAAAGTGAGCTGAGCTGCCTGAGTGAACTGACTTGAAGAACTTCAGTGCGTTTGCAGTAACGTTTGGCTATGAATTGCTCCACAATGCCTACAGCTATGGGTCAATGAGAGTTTTAAAGCTCATTTAAGCCTATTGCATTATGGTGTGCACACAAAAGCTCAAACACACATCCATGTGTGTTTATGTATATATACAGTATATATATGTATCATACTGTTTATACACACATACAATCTTCCTTCCTTCTTCCTCTGTCCCACCGGCACATTATCTCAATGCCTTAAGATTCACGCCCCATTCACACCTGAGCTTGGCGTTTTCAGGCAGAAAATCGCATGATTTTACTGCGATTTGCCGCGATTTTGTGCAGGGCAAAAGGTCACCAATGTAAAAAGCAGAAAAACGCCCAAATCTGCCCGATTCGCGTTCCAGAACGTGTTTGAGCTTCAGGCGTAGGGCTTCAGGCGTTTTGGAGTGGAGATGTGAACCATCTCCATAGAAAATAATTGATTTTTTCCCCTCCAGCGTTTTGTAGCTTCAGGCTTCAAGCTACAAAACGCTCAGGTGTGAATGGGCCCTCAGAGTGAGAGAAAAATGGTTCCACACTTCTCTTATAGGCAGAGCAGCTCAGTGGGAAATCTTTCCCATCTGTGAAAAATATATACTAAAATATAAACTCGCGCTAATAGTGAAAAAACAGTGAAACAAAAAACAAAAGCAGCTGCCACACACAAAGTGCTAATCACTAGAAAAATGTAAAAATATGTAAATATGGTGCTCACAAATAAGAATATAGGTGCAAGGATGTAAATATAAATAGGTGTAAATTATGATAAACAAAATAAAGTCCAAATGAAGTGACCGAAAGTGTTTAAATCCACGGTGAAAAGGAACCACAAATGCTGCAAAGCTTTTCAGGTGCAGAAAACCACAAATGCTCCAAAGCTTTTCAGGTGCAAATCAACACCCCCTTATGTGTCCCCACTCACCAGATCCCATTGACCCCCAGCTTTGCGGTCTGGGGGTCGCTTCAGGCTTAGTAATGATATCCAAAGGTGTTCAGGAGTAATGATATAATGATGTAATGTGATAATGTGAACGGGGTGATTAGGATGTGCCCAGGCACAACTGGCACACCCTGTGTGCACGCTTATGATTCAAACACTTGAATAGAAAGAGAAAAACAGAGGGGCGCCAGACTAAGTGCAGCATCAGGAGGTGGCTGTGTAAACATATGATTGTATGAAGCGACCAATCGCCACCATAACCAGCGTGGAATGCAAGATGGCGCCTGAACGGACATGATGTCACTACAGAAACCACGCTGAAATGAAAGTGGTCGGTAACGCGTTTCAAAGCTTCCTCTTCTTGCTTCGCTTGAATGCCCATAGCCATAGCCTCTCTTTTAAGAGAACCTGTCAAAACGACTGTTACCTGCGGCTCCAAGCCTGCACTGACACTTGCCATTGCATGACTCCAAGATGAAAATCCTTCCACTGCTCATAAGAAAAGTTTTTTGCAGAATTTGGTTTTCTATAGTGCAGTCACATCTAGGGAAATTCCAATAGGCACAACTGTGAGATCACAATAAATTTTACAGTCCGACTCCAACGCAATAATTAAAGCATGATCAAACATATCAGGCAATCTAGTCAATATCTAGTTGATCGACAAAATGCAACTGCAGAAGCACAAAAAAAAAAAAGTTACATTTTTATTTTTGTTTAGCTTTAATTGGACTACCACAAAAATTGGTAGTCCATATTGGTATAGTGGAGCCTGTCTATCTGAAGGTAATACCCTTTCAACACTCTCTAAGGATGTGAAATACTGGAAGCCAGACGGCCTGTGATCTTTGCCTAGGATTGTTTGTAATAATGGCAAGACACAGGTACTTTGCTTACACAAAATAACAATGTGATTTGGTAATGCTGGCATTGCTCTGCTTATTTATGCCAAGCATGATTTTTCAATGACAAGTATTCATAAACTGCAATACTCAACCACAGATCTCAAGGAATGAGTGACAGTTTAATTTCTGGCGCATATGCTCTTATCTCAGGGTGTTGTGTATTATCAAGCTTGTAAAAAGAATAAATAGTGTATTAGCCTTAAGCCAGGGAGGAATCCATCCAAATTCACATGTCTAGTCCTCATGCCTTCCTAAGGATAAACCTTAAAGGAGAAAGAGCTTTCATATTCATATTTACTGATTAGCTTCATAATGTTCTAACTCTGTTATGTTCTGTACATACTGTATATAAAATACTACTCATACAACAACATATCTGAATGCAACAACATTATTAGGATATAAGTAAACCCATTCAGTCTTATGTAAGCTGCAACAAGTTAATTGATTTTCAAAAGTGACTAAAGCCGGCCATAGATTGATTGAATTTCGGCCAGGTCCCTGCTAAACCTGCTGAGATTCGATCCATCTATGGGCAGGCTGGTTGTACTGAAGTTGATCCATCAATCATCTTCAGTATAACCAGCCTGTCATATTTTTTGCATGCGATCACGGCTGGTGGCTGTAGCAGCTGGCGGTGTTCTTTGTTTTCTGCTGCAACGGAAGGCTCCCCGCTGGCAGAACACAATACTGCTGGTGAAGGGATTCCCTCATCAACACTGACTGTGTTGATCTGGAAATCAAGCAATATGCTTTCCTTCCACCAGTGGTGGAAGGAAAGAAAATTGTATCATCTATGGCAGGGGTAATGAATTAAAAAGCAATTTGGCAAACCACAACGCTACTTGCAAAATGTTTTGTGGACTGATGAAAGAAAAATAGTTCAGGAACAATAATCAGCACTTTGTAAGGCGCAAAAAGGGCACAGCTAACCAACATCAAAACATCATCCTAACGGTGAAGTTTGGTGGAGGGAACATCATGATTTCGGCTTGCTTCTCTGCCTCAGGGCCTGGAACAATGAAAATGAATTCCCAAGTTTACCAAAGTATCCTATAGGACAATGTCAGGGTGGTTGTCTGCCAGTTGAAGATTAGTAGAAGTTGGATGATGCAGCAGGACAATGTCCCCAAGCATTGAACTAAATCGAACCACAAACTGGCTTCAGAAAATGAAAATGTGCCTTTTTGGAGGCCCAGTCAGACCTTAACCCCACAGGGATGTTGTGGAATGACCTCAAGAGAGCCATTCATACCAAACGTCCTACAAATGTGTCTGAGCTGAAGCAGTAGTGTACAGAGCAGGCCCGGACTGGCCATAGAGCAGACCAGGCATTTGCCCGGTGGGCCAGGGGCCCACCGCAGCTCTGATCAGTCTTGGCTCGGCTGTCTCACACTGCCTCCCCCTCCTCCTTTATGTCTACACAGCGGGAGGGGACCCGACATGCAGTCCTGCGCTGATCTGAGATACATTATGGGTCTGAAAGGGGGGGTCTGTATTGTAGGGGGGGTTCTGTAATGTAGGGGGGGTTCTGTAGTGTAGGGGGGTTCTGTATTGTAGGGGGGTTCTGTATTGTAGGGGGGTTCTGTATTGTAGGGGGATTCTGTATTGTAGGGAGGGGGTCTGCACTGTAGGGATGGGGTCTACACTGTAGGGAGGGGGTCTACACTGTAGGAAGGGGGTCAGCCATGTAGGAAGGGGGTCTGCACTGTACGGAGGGGGTCTGCATTGTAGGGAGGGGGTCTGCACTGTAGAGAGGGGGTCTGCACTGTAGAGAGGGGGGTCTGCACTGTAGAGAGGGGGGTCTGCACTGGAGGGAGGGGGGTCTGCACTGGAGGGAGGGGGGTCTGCACTGGAGGGAGGGGGGTCTGCACTATAGGGAGGGGGTCTGCACTGTAGGGAGGGGGTCTGGACTGTAGGGAGGGGGTCTGGACTGTAGGGAGGGGGTCTGCACTGTAGGGGGGTCTGTGTAACATGCAGGGGGTCCAGAACTGTTATGAGGGTGTCTGTATAACAAACAAGGGTCCAGAGCTGTGGGGGGCTGTGTAATGTAAAGGTGTCCAGAGGTACAAGGTGCTGTGTAATGTAAAGGGGTCCAGAGGTGCAGGGTGCTGTGTAATGTAAAGGGGTCCAGAGGTGCAAGGTGCTGTGTAATGTAAAGGGGTCCAGAGGTGCAGGGTGCTGTGTAATGTAAAGGGGTCCAGAGGTGCAGGGTGCTGTGTAATGATGTAAAGGGGTCCAGAGGTGCAGGGTGCCAGGGTGCTGTGTAATATAAAGGGGTCCAGAGGTACAAGAGAGGTACAAGGTGCTGGAACCCCACATCCCATCATCAACCACCGTGCATCCCCCCCCCCCGGGCTGTTCAGTCTAAAATGCCTGGGCCTATTTTTTGTCCCAGTCCGGGCCTGGTACAGAGGAATGGTCACACATTCCTCCTGAATGTTGTGCAGGTCAGATCAAGAGCTACTAGAAGCGCTTGCTTTAAGTCATTGCTTCCACAGGAGGTTCGACCAGCTATTAACGCTAAAGGGTTCACTTACTTTTTTCCTTCCTCCAGCACTGTGAGAGTATAATAGGTTTGTTCAATAAAGACACAATAAATTAGAATTGTTTGTGTGTTAACAGCCTAAGCACAATTGGTGTGGCTACTGTTGTGACATAGATGAGGATCAGATCACATTTTATGGCAAATTACTGCAGAAAACCAGTTAATTCCAATGGGTTCACATACTTTTTCTTGCCACTGTACCATATTTTTAATTTTGCCGCTTTCATTAAAACAATACCTGGTGATCTTGTCATGTGGTCTTAATTGAGGCACTTCCTGTTATGGGGAAACAATGTTCTGTCCCCCTCTCCCAATTGTATGCTTTTGTTTATAATATACATGTATCACACTACATACAGACACAGAACACCGACCCCTGTCCTCTGTAAGCTTTACTGTGTATGAAATCATTCTGACCTCTGCACTCCTTAGGTATATGCAGGGCTTTTTTTCTGCTGGAACTGGGTGGAACTCAGTTCCACCACCTCTGGCTCAGTCCCTCTGCTCACCACTATCACTTGCAATAACAGACGTCGGGCTTCTGTGTTTACAAGTGACAGCTTGTCTCCCAACGACTCCCACAGATCTGATCTCCTGCGTGGCTCCCACTGAGTGCAGGATGGGGACAAGGGAGATGCAGATGCTCGGGGTGCAGTGCAGATCCTGACTCTCCCACTTGATGATCTCCCTGCAAGTGAGAGAGGCAGAGCCACCTACAATGTGCAGGGAGGTACTAGAGCCGGCTGGGTGTTTCAGCCTAATACAGCAACACAAGTAAGATATGTGGAAGATGGTGGAGCTTTTAAGCAGGAAGGGTGAAGATGGGGGCAGTGGAGGGGGGGGGGGGGTTGCATGCAGAGGTTGGAGCTGAAGAGGGGTGAGATGTGGATGGGGGATGCAGAGGTAAGCAGCTGTGGAAGAAGGCTGAACTCTGCACATAGCACACCCCCAAACTCTACATATAGCACACCTCTGAACTCTGCACTCTCTGTGTAACACTTCCCCCCTGAACTCTGCAATCTGTACGTAATGCACTCCTGGTATTAATTGCCCCTTTAAGACCCTTCCACTGTTTGTCATAAAAGTTAACCACACCCACTATTTAATGCAGTTTGGAGTGTGTGTGTGTGTGGAGGTCATGGTTAAGTTCATGCACCTATTTTCTGAGAAAAAAAGCCCTGGGTACATTACATACTCCTAACCACCGAACTCTGTAAGCTGTTCTGCTGTATATTAAATACTCCCAACTACTGAACTCTGTAAGCTGTGCTGCTGTACATTACATACTCCTGACTACTGAACCCTGTAAGCTATGCTGCTGTACATTACATACTCCTGACTACTGAACTCTAAACTGTGCTGCTGTACATACATACTTCTGACTGCTGAACTCTGTAACCTGTACATTACATACTCCCGACTACTGAACTCTGTAAGCTGTACATTACATACTCCCGACTACTGAACTCTGTAACCTGTACATTACATACTCCCGACTACTGAACTCTGTAAGCTGTACATTACATACTCCCGACTACTGTACTCTGTAAGCTGTACATTACATACTCCCGACTACTGAACTCTGTAAGCTGTACATTACATATTCCTGACTACTGAACTCTGCAAGCTGTGCTGCTGTACATTACATACTCCTGATTGCTGTACTCTGCAAACTGTGTTTTTCATTACATACTCTTGACCAAGAGGTTTATTGTCTCATTAGTTCCTAGTTGCTAAGTATCCCTTGACTGTTTCAGTGAAGTTTTTCTTCAAGGTAGGCTCAGAGAATGTGTAAAGTCTATGTCTATGTTCTGTGTAACAAATTAAAATGCAAGGTAGAGTTACATTTTTTGTTGCTTTGTTCAGAGGCTTATGCATGTCAGTAATTAAGGCATATTTTTGTGTGTAAAAGGACTGTGGTAAATGTGTGCAGTGTATATTCACTAAGCTCAGGTTCTTTTTACCCCCCTCCTTAAGAGCCCTTTCACACTGCCAGCGGGCCGCATTAACGGTAAAGCGCCGCTAGTTTTAGCAGATCGTGAGTTCCTAACTGCTAGGAACCACGATCTGTCATCCCCTATAGTCAGTCCCCTCCCCCCACAGTTAGAACACCGTTAACCCATTGATCGCCCCCTAGTGTTAACCTCTTCCCTACCAGTAACATTTACACAGTAATCAGTGCATTTTTATAGCACTGATAGCTGTATAATTGTCAATGGTTTCAAAAATGTGTCAATAGTGTCCGATGTGTCCGCCATAATGTAGCAGTCCTGATGAAAATCGCAGATCGCCGCCATTACTAGTAAAAAAAAAAAAAAAATAATAAATAATAAAAATGCCCTATTTTGTAGAAGCTATAACTTTTGCGCAAACCAATCAATATATGCTTATTGTGATTTTTTATTACCAAAAATATGTAGAAGAATACATATCGGCCTAAATTGAGAAAAAAATTATTTAAAAAAAAAAAAAATGGGGATATTTATTATAGTACAAAATATTGTGTTTTTTTCAAAATTGTCGCTCTTTTTTTGTTTATAGCGCAAAAAATTAAATCTGCAGAGATGATCAAATACCAGCAAAACAAAGCTCTATTTGTGGGAAAAAAAGGACGCCAATTTTGTTTGGGTATAAAACGTCGCACGACCACACAATTGTCAGTTAAAGCGACGCAGTGCTGAATCGCAAAAAATGGCCTGGTCATTGAGCAGCCAAATCTTCCGGGGCTGAAGTGGTTAAGGTAGTTAAGAGAGCAAAGAGGCAACCTGTCTCTGTGATAACCTCAATCTTTATTTTAAAAAAAATCCTCATCAGAGGGGCAACAAAGAAACTAGATGGCAGTGAGGACAGAGATTTCATTTTTACTACAGATAGTTATAAAGAGTGAACAATTTACACAACGCTTTAAATGTTGTACACATTTTGTATTTACATCAGTTCCTGACCTCAAGGAACTTGCAAGGTCCCTATCTAAATACATGCATACTAAAGACAATTTAGACAGAGTCAATAAACCTAATACCATGAACAAACTAGGCCAAACAATCAGTGCTCCCTTGATTACATAAGAAGCCGGAATTTAAATTGACATACTTCAGTACTAGTGGGCCAATGCCAAGGAGAGAGAAGACAAAGGATGCAAAATCTGTAGATCTATCTCCCAATCCAGGACGTTATCTACATGGAGTTTGCATGTTCTCCCCATGGTTTTCTTTACAAGGGGCTATCTGCATGGAGTTTGCATGTTCTCTACCCAGTGAGAACCATGGGGATAACGTGCAAACTCCATGCAGATAACGTCCTGGATTGGGAGATAGATAGATTTACAGATTTTGCATCCTTTGTCTTCTCTCTCCTTGGCATTGGCCCATAGTAGGTACATTTTGATTTTGGCTCCTTCTGTAATCAAGGGAGCACTGATTGTTTTGCCTAGTCTGTTCAGGAATTCGCAGGCTGCTAGTTTGATTGCTTCACCTTGTCCCTGGAAGAAGCTTTCAGAGCTTAGGAGGCAGGAGATTCAAAATAACTAGCCTGAATATTTATCAGCTTCTAGCCAACCTTTGGAGAGGAGTGTCCAGAAGGGGACTGGAGTGGTGATAAATAGTCTGAAGAGAGTGGAGAGCTGGGGTATTTCTCCACAGGAAGGTTCCAGGGTCTGCTCGTGGACTGTATAGTTGTTCAGGAGGCCTCAGCGGTGTCAGGACTGAGGGCCTGGACAGATGTTTCTAGAAGCAGAATGCAGAATCTCACCACGAGGTATCTGGTCTGCAGAAGGACCGTCTAACTTGCTGTGTCCAGAGGAAGCTGGAAGGTGGCAGCTGTCTTGGGGACTTGTGAGTAATGACCCTAAACTGATCTCTATGACTGTGTAGTGTTCTGGAGATTGCACTGGCTAACAGTAGTTGTGCATCAGGGGAAAGGTAATCGGGGTAAAATGCAAAACAGACCTCGTGGTCTTCAGCTGTGAGGCGTTAGACTGACCAACATCCACAATTGCTCCTCTAATCACTAGGTGTTAAGCCCCGAGCTGACCTGCACACGACTGCCACGGCGACTTGCAAAACGACTTCTGTATAGAAGTCTATGCAAGTCGCCCCAAGTCGCCCCCAAAGTAGTACAGGAACCTTTTTCTAAGTCGGAGTGACTTGCGTCGCTCCTATTAGAACGGTTCCATTGTACAGAACGGGAGGCGACTTGTCAGGCGGCTAGGTCGCCTGACAAGTCGCCCCTGTGTGAACCGGCACTAAGTGTTTTTTTAAAATCCTGTGCCCTAACCCCTCTCCTGTTGAAGTTTTCTACAAGCAATAAATAGAAATAAAAAAAATATTCTCTAGACTGTGTTATTGGAGTCAGTATGAATGGACTGGTGCTTGCAGGGAGGGGCAGCCTCTGTACAATTATTAGGGAAAAATCTGATAATACCAGCAGCCCCTTGGTAGTAGTGCTACAATAGATAGATATTGCTGATTCTGCATCCTATGTCTTTTTTCTCCTTGGCATTGACCCACTAGTATCGAATAGTAAACATGGCTTGCCTATACAGTTAAAGCACATGGTATGGGAAGTATTTAGGCTCTTGATTAATTGCTGCACTAGGTTTCCTCTACTACCAAGCCCTCCAAGGTCAATCAAATAATCTACTAATGCTGCAGTCTGTTGTTCCCTTGATATATTTCTTCCTTTCACAAAAATGGCTTACTGTACCAAGAGGAAGCCTATTTATACCACCACCCTGCCTCTCCCTGCTGCATGTTGTGATAAGGTCTGACACAGTAGCATCTCCAGACACATAGCTCAGAATTAAACACACAATGTTAAAGCAGTCAGGCAGAGTCATGCACACAGTACAATGCTCCTGGCTCCCTCTCTTGAAGATATTTAACTCTATGCATGCATAAAATTCAACAGCATAGGAACAAAAGATCTACTGCTGACCAGTATGAGGAAGCAAAAATAGTGTCGTGGGAATATTTCTTTTTCTTTTTTTTTTTTTTTTTTTTTTTTTTGGGCCTAACTGCCATATAGTACTAGTTTCCTAAGAACTGACCAGCAATGTCTTGCTGTATGCACAGGTTTTCTTTATAAAAAAAACCCTGACCATTCCTTTCTTACAATGACGGCAACATACAAGAGGCAGTGCCCAAATTGGCTGTTGCACCTAGAAAGAGGTCAAGTGAAAATTGCATTGGTTTCCATCTTTTTCCCCAGTTTATTAGCAAATGTGAACCTTGGGAGATCTGATGGCCTTTCATATGAAGACTAACAGGAGATCTCCAGGCTGGGCCACCGGAATGTTGTCCAGGTGAGCACAGACCTAAAGCCCTTGATGTGCATCTGTGAAGGTCTCAGAAGAGGCAGCACTGACCTTACATCCTGTGTGGCCACCAGGGCAGAAAATAAAAGGAAATCCCCCCCATGGGGACACAGAGAGCAATAAAAACCTGAGAAACGTTTGTATCCTTTCTTACTGATCCAGAAGCAAAATAATGGTTTTAAGCTCCATGTTATCCTTCCCAACCTATTACTTGACATAACAGGAAAACACGTCCACTATATTGTCAAAAGTATTAGGACGTCTGCCTTTATACGCACATAAACTTTAATGGCATCCCAGTCTTAGCCCATAGGGTTCAATATTGAGTTGGCCCACCCATTGCAGCTATAACAGCTTCAACTCTTCTGGGAAGGCTGTCCACAAGGTTTACTGTAGGTGTGTTTCTATGGGAATGTTTGACCATTCTTCCAGAAGCGCTTTTGTGAGGTCAGGCACTGATATTGGACGAGAAGATCTGGCTCAAGGTCTCCACTCTAATTCAGCCCAACTCAATACTGAACCCTAGGGACTAAGACTGGGATGCCATTAAAGTTCATGTGTGTAAAGGCAGGCGTCCCAATACTTTTGACAATATAGTGTATATGAAGTAGGGAAAAGTAAAGTCATCTGGAATACAAGCATAGTAAGGATACAATGAAGTTGACAGGAAGCAGCTGAAATTCGAGCATGTCATGGCCAACTTAAGCAGGTCATAGATGAGTCGAAAACTGAACGAAAATTCTTGGTCATTCGTTTTTTTCGTATCATTAATGTGCAAGCTGCGACATGTGATTTTTGTGCCTGATCCAGCACGCTGGATTTGGTTTAGAAGAACAAAACAAATGACGGCACAATCGTATTCGTCATTTTAGACTTTCATTAACAGAACGTTCGGTTTTCGACTCGTCTATGGCCGGCCTTAGGCAATAAACTGTGGTCACCAACCTACCTCTAGCTAGCTGACTGAACAATGAAGGAGCATCAGCATGCTGATGAACTAGTCAGCTCTTTTCTCTTGCCAGTAAGCTTCCAAATTAGATTCAGTAGTGCCTGCTGTGCGGGGGGATTACACAAGGCTAAAAAAAAAACAAAAAACAAAAAAAAAAACCATTTGGGTATTTATACTAGCTGTGTTTACAAATACTTTCAGTGGGTTAATAAATAAATAGATTTGGGTTAATTTTTTTTTTTTTTTTTAAATAGATGTCTAGCGTTAAACTTTAAGTATTTTTCCCACCCCTATATTGTCTACAAATGGTTCTGTTTCAATAAACAAAACATGTATATTGAAGTAAAATGTTAACTTGAGAAGAAACAATAATCTTGCCTTTATCTGAGCAAACACATTGGTGGCTTTTACTAAAGCAGAGTACTTTGTAACTTTACATTGCTGAAACATGACTCACTTCTTCACCACACTGAACACTTGCAGTAATGCCCAGCAAAATAAACAGCTAAAATGCTGAACTAAACATACTGCATGCCGACATATTTTACGGTGTAAAACAAAAAAAAAAAACCAAAACATAATATTATGTAAAATGTACAAAAATGATCATTTAAAATGTATAATGACAGTTTTCTTTTCTTTTTTTAAAGGAAGCCTGTACCTAAAGAAATATGTAGGTTGCCATTGCTCATCTCTCCTTGGTGGTTAGCTGTAAGGGCTCTTTCACACTAACGGTTGGGAAGTGGTGGTAAAATGCCACCCCCCCCCCCCCAAACCATTGCCTCCTTTAGCTGCAGAGGCAGCATCTGTGAGCGTATGTATGCTGTGGTCATGCTTCTTTGCTTTGCAGTAGGAATTTTACCCCCCTGTCGCTTTCGCAGGTGTAGTGCTCGCCAAACGTGACCCATTTAAAGTGTGTGCTACCCCAACATTTCATATTCCTGATATGTGCCTGCTGTACCATGTACTTGTTTGAGAATGTCTCCTGTTTTCTTTGTATTGCTTCCTTTGTGTGAAATCCCTTGAGTTCCTGCCAGTCCCTCTGCTTCCCTATTAAAAACTAACCACACTAAGCAGGAGAGCACACCGTGGTCAGTTCTCTAGCTATGCTGGGAATTCAGTATACTCTACTCCAATGATCAGACTTGTCCTGACACCCCCCCCTGCTGCGCAGCCATTCACTGGGAAGCTCAGTGCGCTGTTGCTTCTCCTCCCCCCAGCTCTTATGCAGCTGAGAACAGAGGGAATGGGATCACCTTTTTTTTTTTGCAGCTATTACCTTTTGTACCACCACCCCCTCCCTTTAGAATGTAAGCTCTACGAGCCGGGCCCTCCTGTACCTTTTGTATTGAACTGTACTGTAATTGTGTTGTCCCCCTTATACATTGTAAAGCGCTGAGTAAACTGTTGGCGCTATATAAATCTCGTATAATAATAATAATAATAATAATCACCTATAAAAAAGGGAAAAAAGGTATTTATAATTTTTATTTTTTGAATATCTATACAAAAATGTTTTGCCTTTCATTTTTATTTTAAACTAAATGGGTTGTTTTACAAGGTGATCGTTTACAGTCACTTTAAGTAATTAGGGATGTTCTGCAAGTGCCCTGAATCCATGTGCAATACATGTGGTAATGGCACGCTAGTGCGAGATTTAAGGGGATGAAGCAGGCGATACAACACCACCTCACCATCTGTCAAATGCTATCTGAAGAGCAATCGAACGGCAGATCTCTCTTTTTATGGAACAAAGTCAGTGTGAACGAGCCCTTAGGGCAGTGATGGCGAGCCTTGGCACCCCAGATGTTTTGGAACTACATTTCCCATGAAGCTCAGCTACACTGCAGAGTACATGAGCATTCATGGGAAATGTAGTTCCAAAACATCTATACATCATACAAAGACACCTGACCTAAACTTTTGGCTGGCTGCATACTTGTTCTTGGTCAGGGACTCAGAAAGCACTAAAGTGTGTCACACCTAAAACTGTTTTTTTTTTTTTTTTTTTTTTAGTTTTGGATAGAATGGAGAAAGACGACTAGAGCCCCTGTCAGGTTTTACTGCTTTCCAAGGCTTCGCTAGAGGGATTTCCCCTTGCTTTCTCTTCTGGGGACAACCTTTTACCAGACCGGTAGTGGGGAAAAATCTGCAACAAAGAAATGGACAATAATGAAAAGCTAGCATGCCAAGAGGTCAAGACCTCAAACCCTTACGGAGGTCCTAATTTCAATAACAACATATTTAGAAGCAGTACACATCAAAACCATTAACGTTTTGGAGACACTATGCCCTCCTTTCTCAAGGCAATAGACCACGTCACCTGTCATCTTAATAAAGAAGGCCATAGCGTCTCTCTGAAACGTTGGTGGTTTTGATGTCTTCTGTGTGCTAAATATGCTGGTATTGCAATTAGGACCTCAAGCAAAGATTTGAGGCCTTTACCTCTCGGTGTGCTGGTCATTTTTGTTTCTTGGATTCCATGGGATCACGGCTGGCCATACACCCTCCTAAAGGCATTTAAAGATACGATGCAGGAAGGATTTTTTGTTCAGTTCAACAAGAAAAAGCTGACAGAGATTCCAGTGTTCCTTCACTCTCCCAATCAACATTGTTTATTTCTAATCCTAATGCTGTTAGCATTATTAAATAGATAAAAAAGTATATATCATATTTACTTGTTTTAAACTTTTTTTTTCTCTCTTACATTTCTTCAATCACTTCCTGGTTTCTTACCTAGGCAAATTATGCATAGCTCACAGCTGTCCCTGATTTCGAGGGACTGTCCCTGATTTGGAGCAATGTCCCTCTGTCCCTCTTTCCTCCTCATTTGTCCCTCATTTTGGTCTGATCTATATAGATGTATATAAAATGCACTTTTTATCTTTCAAAAAAGTGTTTCCCAGTGCTAAACCTTTCCTCCAATTTCTAAATGAGCTTCCAAAAGCCAATATAAAGGAATAATAGTGGTAAAAATAAGCCCTTGTGGGTTTAACCAACCTTGTTTTTTTGTTAATTTTCCTTTAAGGAGGCGTGTCCTCTGCCTACATACTTTTGCTAATAGGTGTCCCTCATTCCTATCTCAAAAAGTTGGGAGATATGAATTACTTTCCGGAAGTCTTCAGGAGGGGTTTTCTCAGCTAAGCACACCTGTCTGCATGCCTGAGCTAAGGGCAAATGGATTTCAGATTCTAGGAAGTAAATGCTACATGAATCGTCTGCCAGGGCCGGAAATGCTTGGGGTTGTTTTTCAAAGTGATTTCTCAACAAAATAAAGCATGGAGACATGTATGGATGGGGGAGTTTGCTTTGTGGTGCTCAGATGCAGTAAAGATCTGCTTTAAAGCTTAGTACACGCAGGCCGAACGTCAGGCAACATCGGCCGGTTCAATAAAAAACGCCCGACATTCGGCCCGTGTGTATGGCAGCCGGTCCGACAGAAGCTGGCCGGGTCCTGTTGGACGAGCATGCTGGCTCTCGATCAGTGCTCTCAGCCAAGGGCTGGCTGGAGTGCTCTGGCGCGGGGGCCGTCCCCCTGTTATAATACAATAGAACAGCGGGTGGGGGGGGGTGGTGCTGTACTAACATTGTATTGTTAGTACAGTGGCGCCGACCGGAGCTGTCAGGTCGTTTTTCATTCAATCTGCTGGGTTGAACAAAAATAAATAAATATTGGTTTGTGCTAGGCTTTACTTTAACAAAATACGTTTTACTTCTGTCTGTGTTGCTGTTAGAGAGATTTACCCTGACTTCCTGTCCTGGGGACAACATTTTTACCAGACAGGAAATGAAGGAATCTTTCCAACAGAGCCTCCGACGGCAGAAAAACCTGACTAATCAATCCTACCCCAACCTATGCAAAACTAAAAAAAAAAAATAAATAAACACTGCCAGCCAACTAGCATTTTTATGGCTATGGTATCATGGACAGAGTATAAAGCAGAGTATACATGTTCACTTTTTTTTTTCATTCAGCCAGTGGGTTGAACGAACAAAACTGACAGATCCACACAAACGATGTGCGATGCTGGGATCTCTCCTGCTGAGTTCCTGGGCCCCGATGAAGGAGAATCTGGATGGAGGATTAGTATCTTACAATTGGAATTAGATCAAGGCTATAGAGCTTCCTCAGTATCTATCTAGTAATGCTAGAAAATAAGGCTCCCCGTGCATCTTCCACCGTTTGCAGCTGCATAAGAACCCACACCATGCATGCGCTGGTTTGCCTTGTGCACACGTGCTGCAATGTGTTCATGTAACACATCAGGGTCTTTACTTTTTTTTTTTTAACTTTATTTAAAGTTAACAAAAACATGTATTCAACTTTATGCTCAACAGTGTTCTTTGACATGCTGCTGTGCATTGTAATGCAATATTTTTTTGCACCAACATTATTGTATAAAGGGGTAAAGGGTTCTGTATATGGAGATTTTCTACTTATTTTCTGTTTATTTTTTATTGGTTGAGCTAGAAGGACTTACTAACTATGTAACTAAGTGTGGTGAAAAAGAATTGTTCTCGCAGTGACCTGATGCGAACATTATTATGCTAACAACAATAATATATGCAAAAATAAATTACATCAAATTACCGGATTGACTGCCCTTTCCTCTAAAATATCATATCTAAAAAAAAAAAAGTTGCTTTTGTTTAGTTTTTTTTTTATTTCTTTTTTCTTCAGAAAAGTCAATGTTGCTTGGCATATAATTGCACAGCTACGCCTTCCACTTGTTTCCCACCCCAGATCTTTTATCTGGTACGTACACATTTGGTTATGAGACTTTGCTGATAAACAATGAGAGTAAATAGAGCATAGTGACGAAAAACCTTTCCTGTTCACAGCCCTCTATTTATTTGAACAAGCTGTCTGAATGGCAAGAGATATTTTCTTCCTTTTAACTCTGAGCAGTCATCTGTAAGTGGCACAGCTCCTTGAACAGGCAGGTATGCTCACTTTCATTGTGCACATTCCTCAGTCTGATCTTCCCATGGATGGGGATTACTGTACAGGCTGCTGCCACCTGTTGGAGGACAGAGGAAGTGAAGCGAGGGGGACCATGTGAACTTATTACAGCAGTGGAGACACAAGGGAAGAATGTGCGGAATGTTCAGCACTCCTGTAATGACTGGATAGTGAAACCTCCATGGCAGAGGCAATGGTGACCACACTGCTCAGGACCTGCAATTACTGGACACCGCCTGTGCATACTTAGTAACACCAAACCCTTCTCAAACTTATTACACTTATGTGAGGATGCCATGAGTTGCACAGATCCCAGTTAGTCCTGAGCTTGTTCCTGCAAATTGTTATTTCTGCAGTTCTTATTTAAAGGGTGTTTATTTGCATTCTACATATTTAAAGCCCAACTCCACATTAAAGAAAAACAACCCCCCCCCCCCCCCCCCACAACCAAACTGCAGTGGTTAAATATATATATAATATTGGCTTCAGATACACTTCTAAACAGCTGCACTTAGTTCTTATTACCTGTTTAGGTTTTATGGATTTATTCATTTAAACTATATTTAAAGGGTAAGTTTACCTTTACAGAAAATCTGTAAGATGAACTTACACTGGACCCCCTCCCCATCCCCCCCCGCCCACCCCACAATACCAGAGTCACCCGCTGTGAGAGATCGAGACGCCGATTTACCGGGTCCGGGGATTTGAAACCCCTGCGGCTTTCTCTCCTCTTCTCCAGTGCTGACAGGACGGGCTAGGCGGGTTCTGATTGGTTGGCGCTGGCCAATTAGAATGCCTCCTATACGTACCTTTTTTATTTAGGAGACTCGGCCTGCTCACCCCCAATGATCAGACTTGTCCTGACACCGCCCCCCCCCCCCCACATTGCCATTAACTGGGAAGCTCAATGTGCTGCTGTTTCTCCTCCCCCAGCTCTTATGCTGCTGAGAACAGATGGAATGTGATCACTTATAAAAAAGGAAAAAAAAAGGTATTTATAATGTGTTTTTTTTTTTTTTTTTTTATATGTATACACAAATGTTTTGCCTTTCATCTCTACTTTAAACTGAATGGTTTGTTTTACAAGGTGAGGGTTTACAATCACTTTAAAGCGGTTGTATACCCGCTGACTTTTTTTTTTTTTTTTCTACACCTGTAAGGGAAAAGGCATAATGAGCTAGTATGCACCGCGGTGCATACTAGCTCATTATGAAACACTTACCTTAGAACGAGGCACCGGTATCTCACCCGATCCAGGCTGAGGGAGCTGACAGTTTCTCTCGGCATGTCTTCCGGGTATCGCGGCTCCGGCGCTGTGATTGGCTGGAGCCGCGATGTCGTCACTCCTGCGCATGCGCGCGGGAGACTTCTTTCCAGCAAGGTCCTTATTATAGGCTTACCTGTAGGTAAAAGTTAAAAAAAAATGACTACCGCTTTAAAGAAACACAGCAAGTACAATAGCAAATGTAAAGTCACCGAAAATACATTATGATCTCCCTTTAAACCACTTCCTGTAAGCCAGGTTATCTGAGTGTGCTATGTACAGTAGAAAGCCAGAGCGCCAAACATAGCTATAGGGCCTAATGCGCGTCACATTTTGGGTGCCACTAAGGGATAACGGCACCCAAATGCATGCTCTGCATTGTGCAGTGATTGCCAAGTGATTCGGAAACGCGGGCGATTTCAAACCACGAAGAGTGAATGGAGCCTAAATGTTAGTTTACTGGATTTATTGTAACTCAGGTACATTTGAAATGCTGTTAAGAAATAAATATTCATTTGAAGAACTCAGAATATGATAGAAGTTAAAAAACACACACGCTTCACAAAGGACATTCCCAGTGACCCTGTGAGGTTGTTCAGGCACTTCCTGTTATAGGGTGACAACGTTCTTCTCTGTCTAATAATTGCTCTCCTGCGTTGTCACTCTGTCATATGTCCTCTCCAATGGAGCCCTTAGGCCGCCATGCCAAGGCAGGAGCGCTCTGCTATTGTCACCTATAGAGAGCACACCCTGAGCAATGACGTGCAGCTACCACTGGAGCACATGAATGTAGACAAGGACATGGCTGAAAATAGGCTGCAAAAGATCAGCAGCACTGAGATGCAAAAACTGATACATAAAAGGTGAACACAGAGTTTAATGAAAGATAATGCTTTAGTAAACCAATTGCCTTCCAGTTAGGGTTTATACCTATTTTAAAGCAGGCAGATATATAAGACAAGAATGAATGCAGCTACGTATGAAATTAGTAAATCATTAAAGCTTAAAGCGGCGTTCCACCCAAAAGTGGAACTTCCGCTTATCTGACCCCCCCCCCCCTCCGATGCCACATTTGGCACCTTGGGGGGAGTGGATGCCTGCTTTTGACAGGTACCCTGCCCCCACTTCCGTCTGACCTCGCTGCGGCGAGGTACATCATAAGTCCGGTCCCCCTCCTCCTCCCTCCCCTGCTGCTGGGCCAGAAAGAGCGCAGTGCGCTTCGCGCATGCGCAGTAGGGTTCCCTTACCGGCAATGGCGGCTTGCGACCTCCTACATAGCAACACTCTGGGGCAGGTCTGGGAGTCAGTTAGGGGTTTCTGCATGCAAATGTGCTGACAAGGAACATCCTGAGGAAGGAGTAAAATGGTGACTTCATCAGTCTCCTGCTGCTCCATCACTGTCCAATAAGCAGTCCTTGCAGAGGCGACATCCCTGTATAACTTTTACAGTCGGTAACTGTAAAAGAGAAAGTGAAGTTATGCGCCTAGTCTGGCGGGGCTGTGTAAATCACAGGACTGGATATACAGGTATGCAAATCTTTTAGCAGATCAAACAGCTATCTTTATATGCGTTTCATTTGCACATTTAGCTATTTGCCTGGAAGTGAGCTTTTGTGCCCGTTCACACGGATGCGAATTTGACGCGTTGCAAAAAGCCTAGATTCACGTCATCCAAAAACACATAGAGGATTACTTACTAAAGATGGAGAGCAAAATCAGCCTCACGTCCGCATAGAAACCAGTCAGCTTCCAGGTTTTATTGCCAAAGCCTAAGGCCCCTTTCACACTGGGGCGGTGGGGGCGTCGGCGGTACAACAGCGCTATTTATAGCGCTGCTGTACCGTCGTTCTTGCAGCGGTATTCGGCCGCTAGCGGTGCGGTTTTAACCCCCGCTGGCGGCCGAAAAAGGGTTAAAATCCCTCGTACAGCGCGGCTATAGCCGCGGTATTGCCGCGGTATAGCCGCGCTGTCTCATTGATTTCAATGGGCAGGAGCGGTGAAGGAGCGGTGAATACACCGCTCCTTCACCGCTCCAAAAAAGCGGTTTGCAGGACTTTTTTCACCGTCCTGCCTGCGCACCGCTTCAGTGTGAAAGCCCTCGGGCTTTCACACTGAACAAACAGCGGAGGCCGTTTAGGGGCGGTTTGCAGGCGGTATTTTTAGCGCAATACCGCCTGCAAACCGCCCCAGTGTGAAAGGGGTCTAATTGAACAAACTGAAGTTAGAAGCTGATCGGTTTCTCTTCAGAAGTGAGACTGATTTTGCACTCTCCAGCTTTAGTAAATAAACGCCATTGTGTTCAATGACGGTTGTTCACATCTATGCGCTGCGATTGCTATGCTAATGCGATGCAGCAACAAAAAGGGTCCTGTGCGAGTTTACTGCGATGCGATTTTTCCTCTCCATAGACGTCAATGGAAACCGCACTGAAATCGCATCTTGTGTTCTGATATGTGCAGATAGTGCCTCTTCTGTGTAGGATTTTACACCCCCCACCCCCTCCTGCTCCTCCCCTCCTCACTTCCTATTTCCTGTCTATAGGCCGAAAACTCATTAAATTGGCGCTGTCTTTAGCACAAATTGCATGCAAAAAATTGCACTGAACTCCAGCAAAAATCTGCATGAGAATCGCACCCATTCGCATCGCATAAGTGTGAACCCAGACTAAAGTTTCGAGCAGATGACCCAAGAATTCCAGCCCCATCCCATATTGAAGAATGCATAGCTCCCAACTGTCCCTGATTTCAAGGGACTGTCCCTGATTTGGAACAAAGTCCCTCTGTCCCTCTTTCCTACTCATTTGTCCCTCATTTTGGTCTGATCTATAAAGTTGTATATAAAATGCACTTTTTATCTATCAAAACCTAAACCTTTCATCCCATTTCTAAATTGCTGCATCTGTAAATTTCAAAAGCTGATATAAAGGACTAGTAGTGGTAAAAAAAAAAAAAAAAAGCACTTGTGAGTTTAACTAATCATTTTTTTTTTGTATAATTCTCCTTTAAGGGGGTGTGTCCTATGCCTACATACTTTTGCTAATAGGTGTCCCTCGTTCCCATCTCAAAAAGTTGGGAGGTATGAAAATGTACGCCAGGCAAGCTGAAACCCTACACTCAGCAACACCGAGGGTATCAAAAGCCATAGCTGAAGGGCCACAGGATGTTGGAATGAAGGGCCACAGGATTGTCAGCAGCTGCTTTTTTTTTTTTTTTTTTTTTTTTTGTAGTACAGCAGTTGAACACTAAACAGGCAAAACCAGAGGCCATAAGCATGCCACACGCAGCAATAAAAACGTTATGATCAAGGTCGGCATGCTGCAGAAAAAAGCAGCGAGACGACAGGACAACCTAAGGGCAGCAAGTTGTAGCAAGAATGGTGAGAATCCAAGGTCAGTGCCTGCAGCACATAGCAATGGCCAAACCCTCGGTAAGAATCCTGCCACAAAGCAGGAAGCACAGCGAGAAGAAGACTCGACTGACACACTGAAGAGGCTGCTATATATATACACCTGCACTAAATAGTTCACTTTATCATCACACAATGGTGGTACCATAAAAATGGTAATCGAGGAAACGTAATGGGAACTCCTCTTTTCTAGAGCTGACCTTTTGAAGAGGCAAGAAAGCCTAAAATATAGGGTAGCGTATATTACAGTCACCAATAAGAATGTAAAAGTGGCCAGACCTGTAGAAAACTTGAGGCGCTTGACCTTTATGTTTGTTGTGTTAATAAATAGTTTTGTATGCTGATCTTGGCCAGGCCACTATCTGCACATAGTTTGCATAGTCCATAGCCCCCAACTGTCCCTGATTTCGAGGGACTGTCCCTGATTTGGAGCAATGTCCCTCTGTCCCTCTTCCCCCCTCATTTGTCCCTCATTTTGGTCTGATCCATATAGTTGTATATAAAAAGCACTTTTTTTCCTTTCAAAAAGTGTTACCCAGTGCTAAACCTTTCATCTAAATTCTAAATTGCTGCATTTGTAAATTTTAAAAGCCAATAAAAAAGGAATAGTAGTGGTAAAAAAAAAAGTCCTTGTGGATTTCATTAACCTTTTGTTTTTGGTTAATTCTCCTTTAAGGGGGTGTGGCAGGGGGTGTGTCCTATACCTACATATGTTTGCTAGTAGGTGTCCCTCATTCCCATCTCAAAATGTTGGGAGGTATGATATACCGTAGTTATATAAAGTGATTCTAAAGACAGGACATTTTTTACCTTAATGCATTCCCTGTATTAAGGTCAAAAAATGTCCCAGTAATTGTATCGCCAGGGGCAGACTGATAACTCATGGGGCCCCCGGGAAATAGGAGATTATGGGGCCCCCAGGCAATCAGAGATTATGGGGCCACACAGTATACACACATACAGTATACAATCACACAGTATACACATACATGTACACACAGTATACACAGACAGATGTAAAAAAAACACAGATTTATACATACTGTCCCTGGTTTTACTGAGGCTGGCAACCCTGATGGGGCCCCCTAGTGGCCCAGGGCCCTCGGGCAGTGCCCGAGTGGCTCAATGGTCAGTCTGCCCCTGTGTATCGCCCTCTCACCCCCCCCCCATATACTCACCTGAGTCCTATCTCGATCCAGCCCTGTGCCTGTCTGCATTTCACTTCTCACAGGACACAGAGGCAGCCATTGGCTCCTGCTGCTATCAATCAAATCCTCTAAACAGTGAGTGATGGGGGGGGGGGACGAGCTGTGTGTGTTTATGGACGCACACAGCCCGGCTTCAGAGAGAGCCTGTACATGTGCCCCCTTCCTATAAGGTTCACACAAAGGAGAGGAGGAGCTGTGCCTGCGGGGGACCCCAGAAGAGGAGGTTCGGGGCCACTCTGCGCAATACCATTGTATAGAGCAGGTAAGTATAACATGTTTATTATTAGAAAAAAAACAACTGCTTTAATTATTATTTATTAGTTGTTATATGTGATTATTCGTTTTCTCACATTTGCAGGCTTGAGTCTATGATTAAAAAAAAAAAAAAATGATAGCATATATTGGTATATTCAGGTCATATTTTTAAACTACATGGAGTTTGCATGTTCTCCCTGTGTATGTGTGGGGTCCCTCTGGGTAATCCGATGTCCTCCCACACTCCAAAGACATGCTGTCTAGGTTCACACTTGAGCGGGTGGTTGCGGGTGCAGGAATCGCAGATGTTCTCTCACCCCGCCACCGAATCACACTGCTTCGTAGAGACGCACGGGACTGCCATTCATTCTTAATGGAAGGCATCTCATCCCATAGCACATTTTCAGGCGCGGGAACCGAAGAGAAATTGCAAGGTGCAAAAGCACAATGCAATTTCCCTGCGGCCGGGTTTTTAAAAAGGTGCAAGCACCTTTCTTTTGCGGAAAATGCAGGCATGGCAGCCCATTCAAGTGCCAACCTGGGCCACAAACCCTCACAGGTGTGAACCAGGGGTAAACTGGCCCTAGTATGTGTGTACAAGTTGACTATGCACGTGTCATCACATTCTGGCGGCCAGTCCCAAGCTGATCAATTGGGGAGGGTTGAGGAACGACCTGGCGACCTACCTCACAAATAAAAATGCCATGAAAATCCAATGGAAAAGGCCGTAGGAGACATGGTGCCCAGAGAGCTGACCCATAAAATTACAGAGAGGTCCAATACGACTGAACGGATATACACATACAGCACACACACTGAGGTTGATTTACTAAAACTGTAGTGTGCAAAAACTGGTGCAGCTGTGCATGGTAGCCAATCAGCTTCTAACTTCAGGTTCTTCAATTAAGTTTTGACAAAAAATAAAAACTGGAAGCTGATTGGTTTCTATGCAGAACTGCAGAAGATTTTGCACTCTCCAGTTATAGTAAATCAACCCTGTTGCATGCCGATACCAAAACAAGCACGGTGTTGGGCACTTCCGCCAGATACAACACCCAGTGCTTCTAGGCCGCAACCAACTTCTCAAACATTGCTGACAAGGGCAGCGAGCAAAATGATTGAGTGCCGAAGTGTCAGAGCTAGCAGACGGAACACAGTTCACTTACTGCTTGTGTTTATTGAACGACATGGCTCCAAACTTCCTTTCAGAGTTGAAACGTAGGGGGATGGACTGGTGGATTAGAGGAATGCACACCCGTTTTGAAGCTTGTTTGCACAATTAGGTTAAAGTGAACTGATCCTTGTCTTCTAATTTTTGTGTTGTAGGTGGGAATTTTTCTCACCACAATGTATATATGGTAGAATATGAGTTTTAAAGGATATCTGACGCACTATTCCCAGCGCTCCTGTAAAAGTGGCTGTATGTATAAGTGGGTGCTCAAGCGACCGCCGGCTGGAATAGGGTTGCCACCTCATCCCTTTAAACCCGAACACATATGAATTACACAGGTTCCGAGGCTAATTTAATGCAGATAAGGCACCAAGTGAGTTTAATTACCACCTCAATCAGCCACAGAACCTGTGTAATTCATATGTGTTTGGGTTTAAAGGGATGAGGTGGCAACCCTAAGCTGGAACCGTGAACAATCAGAGCAAGAAATATCACATTTTGTTTGGGTACAGTGTCGCACGAACGCGCAATTGTCAGTTAAAGCGTCGCAGTGCCGTATCACAAAAAATGGCCTGGTCATTAAGGGGGCAAATCCTTCCAGGGCTTAAGTGGTTAAAGTGCAAATTACTTTCCTAAAAGGCTTAAAAAAGTTTGCATGCTCTACCCTGTGCCTGCACAGGTTTCCTCCCACACTTCAAAGACATGCTGGTAGGGTAATTGGCTCCTGTATAAATTGGCCCTAATATGTGTGTGTATGAATGTGAGTTAGGGATCTTAGATTATAAGCTCCTTGAGTGCAGGGACTGATGTGAATGTACAATGTATATGTAAAGCACTGCGTAAATTGACAGTGCTATATAAGTACTTGAAATAAATGAGTTAATGTATGTGTTCCTATCTTAAACTTTTCTAGAAACTGGAAAAATTGAATTGGCTTTACCTAAACCTATGGTCTATAAAACGGGAAAAATGTAATTGACCTATGGTCTATAAACTGGAAAAATGTATTTGGCTTTACCAATATATACTATAGTTCCAGACAAGTTAAGGTATGTATTCCTAACTTAAAACACTAGGGTCTATAAACTGAAAAAAATTAAGTTGGCTTAAGTTGAAAACATGAAAAGTCTAATGTCGCGTACACACGATCGGAATTTCCGACAACAAATGTTCGATGGGAGCTTGTTGTCGGAAATTCCGACCATGTGTAGGCTCCATCGGAAATTTTTTGTCGGAATTTCCGACCAACAAAATTTGAGAGCTGGTTCCCAAATTTTCCGACAACAAAATCCGTTGTCCTAAATTCTGATCGTGTGTACACAATTCCGACGCACAAAATTCCACGCATGCTCGCAATCAAGCAGAAGAGCCACACTGGTTATTGAACTTCCTTTTTCTAGTCCCATCGTACGTGTTAAACGTCACCGCGTTCTTGACATTTCGGAATTTCCAATAACATTTGTGCGACCGTGTGTATACAAGATAAGATTCAGCCAACACCCGTCGGAAATAAATCCACGGTTTGGTTGTCGGAAATTCTGATCATCTGTACGCGGCATAATGAGTCAGACAAAAATACGTTTAGTTGACAGTACTTGAAAAGCTGATAGTTGCCTCAATTTTTTTGAAATATTTTTTTAAGTAAATGTAACTCAGTTAGAATATGGAAATCCACATGCCTTAAAAGTTTTGTCTAGATTACTTAATATTATACATTATTTTTGTAAATGTAAAATGTTTTAAGAACTAATGAAAATTAAGTAAGGTACTTAAAATATCAAAGTAAATTAATTAACATTTATATGTTTAAAATGATAAAATTTTTATGTTTAAATTTCAAGCCAACAGAACAATTTTTATCAGTGTACCTGAAAAATTTAAATCATACAAACAAGAATGCACTCCAGCCCATTGCCAGAGTACACTATTGGCGGTATTTGAGCTTCCAGCTCTAGCGGGAGGCACAGTGACAGACATGTGCGGTTCGTTTTGTTCCGAATTAATATTCGGACAAATTTTTCATTGTTTGGAGATTCGCATATTTAAGAATACTCAAATTACAGTATAAGCAAAGTTTACCGAATGCTCTGAATAACGAAGCGCAATTCGTCCGAATGAAATTTTACATCGAATTCCATTCGAATTCGAACTGTAAACATATTTCTGCAATCAAAGACTGTGTGTGTTATTAGAGTACCATTTTGAAATAATGCTGTTTTAGTTAACCCAAAGGCGATTGAAAGGGTCAGTGTAATCATTTGATGAAGATTTTTCTTTTGTTTGTTCCCTTTGCCGCATTCGAATCGAAAAAAAAATATAACATTTTCGTTTCGATCGATTTGAAATTTATCGATTTGAACGTTTCGAATTGAAAAAAATCATTAAATTCGAAGAAAAATCGAAAAAAATAAAAAACAAATTCCGAATACAAGTTCCGAATACGAATTGAACTAAACTAAATACCTATATTAACGGATAGAAATGAAACAAAACACATTTTTTCATCATGCACATGTCTACACGGTGACATCACTTATTTCACCCGGAGGCATCAGAGACCTGAGTCAGCGTAAATTCGGCCATAGACGGAGTGAATTTCTTTCAAATCGCTTGATTACCCCATCAATAACAGTGATCATTGCTAGTGGCGATAGCCGCTGACAATAATTGCATGAGAAATATGACATGCTGGTCTATCAATCAACTTGGGTACAATCAGCCTGCCCATTACATGGTTCAAATCTTGGCTGGTCCCTGCTGAACTGGCTGAGATTCGAACCACTTCTAAATAGTTTAAGTATTGTTTTTTTTTTTTTTGGGGGGGGGCATTTCTTTGTTTACAAATGGCTTTTTAACCTTCTTGGCTCAAGGTGAATTTTCCATACCAAAAGCGGTAACCCTGAGCCACACTCGGGGCTGCATCGCAGTATCCAGGTAAAGTTACTTACCTTGTCCCCAGGATCCAGCGATGTCTCCCCGCTGTGTGCGGCGGCTGTGTCTTCAGCCCGATGTACTGTATGCCGAGCTCCTTTCCCTGCAAGCGTCGTGATGCATGGGGGCGGAGCCTGGCGGGAAATTCAAAAAGTGCAAAAAACAGAACACTAATGCCCCGTACACACGGTCGGACATTGATCGGAAATTCCGACAACAAAATCCTAGGATTTTTTCCGACGGATGTTGGCTCAAACTTGTCTTGCATACACACGGTCACACAAAGTTGTCGGAAAATCCGATCGTTCTGAACGCGGTGACGTAAAACACGTACGTCGGGACTATAAACGGGGCAGTGGCCAATAGCTTTCATCTCTTTATTTATTCTGAGCATGCCTGGCACTTTGTCCGTCGGATTTGTGTACACACGATCGGAATTTACGACAACGGATTTTGTTGTCGGAAAATTTTATATCCTGCTCTCAAACTTTGTGTCGGAAAATCCGATGGAAAATGTGTGATGGAGCCTACACACGGTCGGAATTTCCGACAACAAGGTCCTATCACACATTTTCCATCGGAAAATCCGACTGTGTGTACAGGGCATTACAGTACACCGTAATCTTACAGATTACAATACTGTATCAAAATATTTCACCTCCCTTTTATCCCTTTTGTCCCCAGTGCTTTGTCCAGTGCCCTGCCTGCAGTTTTGTATTATATATACTGTTCTTTCTGCCTGGAAACTGGAGATTGTCCATAGCAAACAAAAAGTGTCCCTTTACGTCAAAAGCGATTTTAGACCAGCTAGAAAACAGCGATAGTGAATAAGAATCACTTGCAGAATTGAGCAATAGTGATTTTGTGGGGAAATTCGTCATCAAACACTGAAAGTGAAACTGAGCAAATTTCTGAGTTTTTGAGTTGATTACATTATTGAATACATTTTATTATTATTATTTTTGCTAATTATTTATTATATTATAATTTATTATTTTGTGTTTCAAACTTTATCATGCCGGGGATGTCTACTAGACTCTTGTTCGGACAGCTTTAAGTGAGTTATTCCTAAGAATTATAGTCCTACAATATAAAACGGCAAATTTCCCTGCAAAACACTTTACTGTGCATTAGCCACATGCCGACCGGGCCACAGCCGAAAGACGGCTACAACGCGGTCGGCATATTCTGGGTGGGCGTCCATGGAAGTCCTCCCAGAATCTTGCTCCCATGCGCCCCCTGGGGCACGCACCCGGGAACATCCGTGACCGCCGGGTCCAGAAGACCCGACGCATCACGGATCACGGTAAACAGCCGCTGATAGCGCCCGTTTACCACATGATTGCTCTGTCAAATGACGGAGCGATTACTTGTAAACAAACCATCGTCATGTCATGACGCCGGTTCCTCCCTCCCCTCTCTGTACCAATCTGTACAGTGCGAGGGGAGAGGGGGAGAGAACGTTTGCAGCAGCGCTGTGGGCTGGATCTGTAGTGCCCACAGCACTGCTCAGTGCCCATACTCTGCAATACTCTGCCAATACTCTGCAATACTCTGCCAATACTCTGCAATACTCTGCCAATAATCTGCAATACTCTGCCAATAATTGCCAATACTCGACAATACTCTGCAATAAATTTTAACAGAAACAAAGAATTTTTTTTTTTTTTTTTACTGAATTTTTAGTCTTTTTTGATTTATAGCGCAAAAAATTAAAAACCCAGCGGTGATTAAATACCACCAAAACAAAGCTCTATTTGTGTGAAAAAAGGACAAACATTTCATATGGGTACAGTGTTGCATGACTGAGTAATTGTCATTCAAAGTGTGAGAGCACGGAAAGCTGACAATTGGTGTGGTTAGGAAGGGGGTTTGAGTGCCCAGTGCGCTTTATTGCACAATGGGGGTTGATTTGCTAAAGGCAAATCCACTTTGCACTACAAGTGCAAACTGCACTTGAAATTGCACTGAAATCGCACTTGGAAGTGCAGTCGCTGTAAATCTGAGGGGTAGATCTGAAATGAGGGGAAGCTCTGCTGATTTTATCATCCAATCATGTGCAAGCTAAAATGCTGTTTTATATTATCCTTGCATGTCCCCCTCGGATCTACAGCGACTGCACTTCCAAGTACAGTTTGCACTTGTAGTGCAATGTGGATTTGCCTTTCGTAAATAACCCCCCAATGTCTTTATATGCTGCAATAAATCACTAAAGAGACCCTTATAAAATATATCCAAACCTTTTGCCCTACTGCCGCTAATATATTTTATCACTTTTTAAGGCATTTTCTGGCATGCTATCAGGGAATCTTGGAAAACATAAACGATTTCTGCACTGCGGGGTATGGGACAATGGTATAGCGTTTTAAATAAGGGTGAATAGAACTTTCATGTCAGTCGGGCAATCAGATAAATAGGTTCCTGGTCCGAATAAGGCTTTGCATAAATTCTTTTCAACACAAACACCTACTCACACACACACACCTTAACCCTGGTCATTTGTATCTCACTGTGTAAACAGAAAACAAAATTACCATCCAAACTATTCAGTCTCTGTGTAACCTTTTGGCTAAGCCTGTTTGCTGCAAACTTGTCACTGCCCTAACTTCTGAGATCTGCCTGGTAACAGATCTGCCTTGCCATTGGTCGCTGGAGTGATGAGTCTTCCAAGAATAGTGTTGTTCATTATAGGGAGTTCCCTTCGTTATTGTAGTATGTGATCACACAGAGGGCTGACCACACACAGGGGGAGGCTGCTGTGCTCACACCCTGATAACCAGATTATACCTTGATAACCGGCTTTATCACTAGCCTGCCTTCTCTGAAAACCTAAAAGGCATTGTTTTCTTTAGAGCGGACATTACAGTGACAAAAAAAAAAAACAAAAAAAAAAAAAAGTTTTTCCTAGCCTGCATGATGCAACGCTTTACCACATTCTCAGAATTCTGTACGTTTCCTATGTAGTCTTAAAAAAAAAAAAAAAGACACACAGCAGGTTTTTGTTGAAGCAATTACCGCGCCACTGAACGCGCCAATGGAGTGTAGCATGTTGTTGCGATAACTCACCAATGTAGGCACATTGCTGCAAATTTTGTGCGGTCAAATCGCTACTGTATATGTAGAGACCGCTAGCAAATAATTGCAGTCGATCTCAGTAGCATGACTGCAACTAGCAAACATTTCCCGCACGCACCCTGCAAAGGTCGCACTGGAAATTTTGTTGCGGCAATCCTTTGCTTTTTTTTTTTTTTAAAAAAAATGTGTTTTTCTGAATATTTACAGTAAAGCTGCCCATAGACGAATCGGAAATTCAGCTGATTGAGGCTGGATTTCAACCCATCCATGGCCATCGCCCGCCTAGCGAGAAGTTGATCTAGTGATCGGTTTCTCTCAAATTGGAATGTTGGAAATTTTGCGGCCTGCAGCCCTGATCAGTGTACTTTAACAGCAGAGGAGTCCCCTCTGTCAGAATACAAGAGCGCAGCGAGGAGGATTCTTCCTTCCACCTCCTATGTGTGGATGGGGGTAATCCATTGCGGTTTCCCGCTGGCTGATCAAAAAAAAAATAAGATAAAAAAAAGGGACATCTCTCTATGGCCAGCTTTGGGCTTTGCTTCCACTTTAACATGCAAAAAAAAAAATCAGTCAGGCCCCTTTCACGCGGGCGGGCCGTTCAGGTCCGCCTGTCAGTTTTTTTTAGGCGGACCTGAACGGACGCTCCATACAGGTCTATGGAGGGATGGATGTCAGCGGTCATGACGGTCGGAAGTTCAGAGAACTTTTATGTGACCGTGTGTATGCAAGGCGAGCTTGAGCGGAATTCCGTCGGAAAAACCATCCAAGGTTTTTCCGATGGAAATTCCGATCGTGTGTACGGGGCATTATTATAGGCTTACCTGTAGCAAAAAAGTGTGTTGTAAGGGTTTACAACCACTTTAAGCCTCGTACGCACAATCAGATTGTTGGCAGGGGATTGTCTGTTGGCAGACCGTTGTCCTAAAACCTGACTGTTAGTACGCTCCTTCTGACAATTGTCCAACTTTTGGCCAACAAATGTTGGAAGACAGGCAAGTAAATTTTCAGCGGACAGCGGTCTGTTGTCTGATTTTCGTGTCATCAGTACACAAGTTGAAAATACAAACACGCATGCTCGGAATCAATGCTCACCAAACACGAAATTAGCAGAAGGGGCCCAAAGGGTGGCGCACGAGAGCTGAAATTCCTCGTAGTATGTGACTACGTTTGTGTTTGTTGGCCGACAATTGTGTGCAGTTAGTATGCAAGACAAGATGCAGGCGCACGCCCTTTTGACAAAAGTCTGACTCTCTGTTGGCCGACAATCCGATCGTGTGTACGAGGCTTAAGTATGCAAGACAGGTTCCTGGCGAACGCCCTTTGGACAAAAATCAGACACTTGGTTGGCCAACAATCAGATCGTGTGTTTGAGGCTTTAGGCTATGTTCACACCTAGGCGTTTTTCTGCTGTAAGCCTCAGCTCTAAAAACGCCCAACAAGACAAAACCCATTCATTTTAATGGCCCCTGTTCACATCTGAGCGTTCTGTCGCCCAAAGCAAAGCGCTGTCGCTCAAAAAAGTACAGCAGCTTCTTTTTTGGCAGATTACAGGCATTTACTGCTTTTACATTGGTGACCATTTAACCTTGAAAACGCCTGTACAAAAACGCTGCAAAATCCTCAAAAAAAATGCCTGTAAAAGCGCTTAGATGTGAACAGAGCCTTAGGAGCGGTTGGGGCGTTTTTTTTTTTTCAGCTGCCCCTGAACTCTCCTCCATGTTATCTTATCAGTACATGTACACAGGGCCGTTTATAGTCGTTTCTAGACAGTTGAGTTTAGACGACGCATTTTTTGGAAAGCAAAAAAAAAAGCGTTCAGGACGGATGTTTAGAGGCATTTGAAAAGCCAGACGCCTGTAACAGCTTGTAAACGCGATAACTCGCGTTTGGCTGTGTTTCGTTTACAGGCGTTTTTAACCACTTCCTTACCAGGCCAATTCTGACATTTCTCTCCTACATGTAAAAATCATCATTTTTTTGCTAGAAAATTACATAGAACCCCCAAACATTATATATGTTTTTATAGCAAAGACCCTGGAGAATACAATAGCGGTTGTTGCAACTTTTTATCTCACACGGTATTTGCGCAGGAATTTTTCGGTTTTTTTGGGAATAATACAGTTTTGTGTTTTAAAAAAAAAACAAAACAGTAAAGTTAGCCCAATGTTTTTACATATTGTGAAAGATGAAGTTATGCCGAGTAAACAGATACCTAACATGTCACACTTCAAAATTGCACACGCTCGTAGAATGGCGCCAATGTTCGGTACTTAAAAATCCCCATAGGCGACGCTTAAAATTTTTTTACTGGTTACATGTTTTGAGTTACAGAGGTCTAGTGACAAAATGATTGCTCTCGCTCCAACGTTCGCGGCGATACCTCACATGTATGGTTTGAACACCGTTTTCATATGTGGGCAGGACTTACGTATGCGTTCGGTTCGCTTCCTCCGATGTTTATAGAGACTGCGGCGACCATCTGGTCCGCCGGAAATCTCTACGATCTACATCAGGCACTGGCGGATCCGCTCTCCACCTCACCGATCGTAACGGTGAGTCGGAGCAGGCACCAGAGGGCGGCGGCAGGGGGTGGACGTCCCCTCTCGCCTCCCATAGGAACGATCAAGCGGCGGAACGGCCGCTATGATCATTCATATGGTGTAGAGATTCGCCGGCTGAAACCGGCAATATCTGAATGATGTCTTTAACTACAGGCATCATTCAGATATACCCGCCCAAAGCCCAGGACGTCATATGACGTGGGCGGGCGGGAAGTGGTTAATGGACGTATATTTTTTGACTATCTGAAAAAAAAAAAAAATTCTAAATGTAAACGCGGCAAAACTGAAGTTTTTAAACGTCGGTTGCTATCTGTAAAGTTAGATCGTTCAGGAGAGGTTATAAAACGTCCCATGTACATTAAGCCTTACAGAATACTGTAAATTCTCCTTAGGACATACTGCCTGTTCGCTTGCTTTACTTTAAAAAAAAAATAAATAAACAAATTTAAGTTGTTTATTACAGTTTTAACATTCTTGGATCCTGGGTTTGCAGTCTTCTGCCTGCATGGAGTCTGCATGTTCCTTCTATGTTCATGCAAGTTTCCTCCCACAAGCCAGAAATGTACTGGTAAGATAATTGCCTTCCACACTGATTAGTCATAGTGTACATTTCTGTGTTTGGCCATGCAAGGACTATAGACTTTAAGTTCCGTTTGGGGGCAGGGACTGAAAGAAACACGAGGGTTGCCATTCCTGCTTTTCTGAAAATGCTTATTTCCCTGGCTTTTATGCTGACCCTCTGTCTTCAATACCTTCTGAGTCAACAAAAACATGTGGATTGGGAACGTCCTTATCTGCATGCTTGTTCTAGGTGATCGACTTAAGCCCTATACACACTATCAGATTTTCTGCTGATTTCTGTCTTCAGATTTACCAAAACCATGTAGTGCAAGGGCCTGCCTGATTGCAAATTGAAACTCCTAAGGTTTGACCTCATATTATATGGCTTTGGTAAACCTGAAGGAAAAAAAATCAGCAGAAAATCTGATAGTGTGTATGAGGCTTTACATTATATACGCTGGCACATTCCCGTGCCATTCATTTTGAATAGCACCCCGACACACGAAGGCAACACGCTTGCACCATAGAGTGTTGTAGTGTAGCAAAAATGTTATGAAATGTCAGATTTTTGGGGAAGGTTTGGTGCATCAGAGGGCCACTGATTTCAACATGTTTCCTAAGGGCCCATTCACATCATCGCATAGCGAAAACAAGCGTGTTTTCTATGCGATTTTTGACATTGTGATTCATTGCGTCGTATAGGCCAGCCCATTCACTTTGTTCCTGAAAAGAAGCTCCTGCTCCTTTTCGGGTTGACAAGCTTCACGTAATCTACGAAGGGGGCGGTCCGCCACGATTGCCAACAATCGCGGCAGAATTGCATCACGCTTGGGGTGCCATTACAGGATAATGGCCGTGCAGTGCTGCCCTTGCAATTTGGGATTGCAGGCAGAATCATAGCTATCGCGCATCGCGAGATGTGAACGGGGGCCTTAACGTAAGGCACGTTACCACCCGACATAACGCCTGTTAACACGTATGCAATAAGGCAGAGCTGGGCTGAGGGATGTGCCAAAGAGGTGGGTGCCTTGAGTAAATGTTTTTATCCAAGATTCACACAACTTAGCCCCTCGTTCACATTGAACACGGCTTTGAATATGTGCGACTTCTTCTGAAACTGCACGATTTCAAAGTAGCATTTCAAAATAACACCTGGTGATCCTGCCATGCAGGTCGCTGGGAGGCACTTCCTGTTAGGTCGGGTTTACACCTATGCGAATTAGAATGCGGGTTTTCACCACATCTAATTCGCATGGCAGGAGAATGTGACTGGCTCCCTATTGAGCCGGTTCACATATCTCTGTTGCGGCGGCGGAGCGCACTGCACAGAAACGCTGTGCGTCTTAGGCTCCGTTTCAGGGCCGAATTCAGGCATAGAATCGGCCCTGATTCGTCCCTGAAACGGGGAACAGGGATGCACAGCGATCCGCAGCGGGTTACAGTGTGAACCCGGCCTTATAGGGTAACAACGCTCTGTCCCCGTCTCCCACATTTTCTCTTGTGTTGTCATCCTTCCACATGAGCTTCCAATGGAGACCACAAGTTGCCACATTGAGCAGGTGTGGTCCACTGTTATTACCACCAGCAGACCCGCCCTGAGAGATTTCATGCAACCATTGTAGGAGTGCAGGTAGACAAGGGATGGCTGCAGAGGATCAGCGGCACTGAAATGCAACAACAGATGCAAAAACAAGGTGACAACAAATTTTTTATAAAAAAAAAAATGTTTATTGTCTTATGGGGATTATTTACAAAAGGCAAATCCACTTTGCACTTGGAAGTGCAGTCGCTGTAGAGCCGAGGGGGACATGCAAGGAAAATAAAAGATTTACAGCGACTGCACTTCCAAGTGCAGTTTGCACTTGTAGTGCAAAGTGGATTAATTGCCTTTCGTAAATAACCCCCAATGTCATTCGTATAGGGCTGATTCACACTACAACAATGCATAGCACATAACATGTGAACACATGCTGCTGTGTGCGGTAATGAAGAGTAATTAAGGCATTGTAATGCTTGATCCTTTTTTTTTTTTTTTTTTTTTTACTATTATATTACTTTTATGCCCTGCAGCATGTTGTAATGTGCTGCACTGCAATGTGATGTGATAAAATGATGCCTGCATACTTTTATTGCAATGCCCACCAATGCAGCATGTTGGTATTAAAAAGTCCTACAAAGCAAAGCCTTTGCATTGTCTAACGCTGCCCAATGCCGTTGGTGTGACCCCCCTCACCAACTGGGTTTCCATCTACTTTAAGTGGATGACTTGCATAGCAGGAACTGCAAAGCACGTTGACAACGTGCGAACATAAGAGCCAGTCAAAGGTGCAGCTGAGCTGGCAGTATGGGCCGTATCTCCAAGCTATATAATGCCTTGTGTAAATGACAAATATTTCTGAAGGGTGTGTGCTGAAGAGGGCAGGTATGGAGATCTGTTCGGCGACGAGTTGTCGTCTCGGGCGAGCTGCACAAAATCTGTCAGCTTTCCAACCCCGTGGGCGATTGCAGCACAATACTGGGGAACAGTGTGTCAGTTTGCATTTATTGCTGGAAAGGTGCAGTTCTCCCAGGGTTCGTCAAATGACTCAGATTGTCATTCACAAAAAAAAAAAAGGAAACGGGGAAGTAAGAGGGGCCCCCCCCCCCCCCCCCCTCCTCTGCAACCGCACTCTCACTTCACAAAGATCGCACGCAAAAAACAGCCACCATACGCAGCTATTTAGAGTCCGACTGCAGCCAGTCAAGATAAAAAAAAAAAATTACAGTGATCTTACCTAATACCAAATCTTTCATGCAAAATGTCTTTTATCAGTTGTGTCCATTTACATTTGTGCAGTGTGTTTAACGCATGTGCGGTGCCAAACTATCCTGAGCACAACAAACTGAAAGCGCTATTTAATTTTTAATGTTCAAAGCAAACTGCGGCCATCGGAATAAGGGCAGATGATTCATGTATTATTACTATAATACAGGATTTATATAGCGCCAACAGTTTGCGCAGCGCTGAACAAAATGAAGGCAGACATTACAGGAATCAGAGGGCCCTGCTCGCTAGAGCTTACAATCTAGGAAATAGCATTTACTTCCGGAAAACAATCCCCCCCCTTATCTATGCAGGCAGGAGGGCGTGCTTAGCTGAGAAAGCCCCTCCTCCAGACAAAAGAAAAACAAAATGGCCATTAATGCTCCTGGGATGTATGACATCATTTTGGCCTAGGCCAGAAACCAGGAAGCAACTAAAGAAATGTAAACAAAAAAAAAAATCACACTGCATCAGTATGAAACGAGCCTTAAGGCTGGGTTCACATATGAGCCGAATGTGGCTCACAGCAGGGGTCCGGTGCGTACTGGTTCACTGTTTCAGGTCTGATTTCAGCCGAATTTTGGGCTGCATTTGGACCTGAAACAGACCAAAAGATGCACAGCGTTTTTCTGCAAAACACACCGGACCTGCTGCAGAGATATTTAAAGCCGGTCAAAATCTCCTGCTATTGCGAATTGGATGCTGAGATTCCACATCCAATTCGCAAAGGTGTGAACTCAGCCTAAAGGAAAAGTATGGCCAAAGTTTTTTTTTTTTTTGGCCATACTTTTCCTATGGATTACAGTTCACTCTGCACTCCTGTGACCTGTTTTCAGCCGACAGCGGGCTAAAGTCCACTGTCAGCTGAGATCACAGAGCCCGGTCCAGGCTGGGGAAAGGTTGCGACCATATGGTATCTGCCCAGAAGCTTGGCCCGGCAGCTGTCTCATCCTCTCAGCGATCCACCAAGAGCCTCAGCCAGCCCCTCCCATCCCCTCCACAGCTCACAGCTCCAGTGAGCACTGGAGGGGAGAGCAGAGAGCCAGTGACTGACAGTGGACTGTGGAGGGGAGAACTGAGCGATCAGTGGTGTTTGATCACTCGTTTCTCACTACAGAGCTGGCGGGGTACAGATCATCCACTTAGGTGAGTATAAATGTTTTGTTTTTTTTGGTTTTTTTTAGCATTCTGAACGTCTCTTTTTAAGGAAGCCTACTGAAAATGATAGGCTGTCAAAGCACCAAAACTCCCTAAGAATGAATAAAAAAGTGCGTTGTCGCTATTCCATTAAAAAACATGGTGTATTGCCATGCATTGCGGTGTTGGTAGCCTTAGTGCGTTGGGCTGCCATACAAAATTAATGGCACCACATGCGTCCATGCATCTAACCTGTGAAGTTGTGCTAAAGCTTGTATTAATGCGCGAGACCCAATGTGTAAATGTAAGTCAGCCCTAAAGGACTAGTGCACCCAACAGTAATATTTAATTCACCTGGTCGCTACCTGGCCTTTTTATCTCCTGGGGACTCCAGCAGCGGGATCTCTGTGCCATTTTTCCTGACTGTTTCCACCTGCTTTGGAACTTGTGGCGCTCCCTCCTACTTTGGGGTGCTTGCACTCTTCCTCTCGATGATCCATACTGTAGGACCCTCTCATGCAAGCAAACAGACCTGAGAACCCAACCGCGGCGATGCGTCCACAGAAAGCCTGAAGGAATAAACAAAACCAATAACCAAGCAGTTAGTCCCGCAGTCTCTGCTGAACGCTGAGATATCAGTTTTAGGTGGAACAGCCTATTCATTGTGATCTGCAGACATGAGTAGGGAAAAATGAGTATCCTAAAGCTGCGGCCGTATCATGGTCCTTTGGAATGGTGATAACACTTCCCTTTAAAAAAACTAAAATGTTAGGACTAGAAAATAATAATAAAACATTAGAAAATAAATGACAAAACAAAGTAAAATTTATTAATGACGCCTGAAAATCACAGGGCATGAGTTCATCGCACGTTGAGAATTTACAGCACTTGCACACCGTGTGCCCCCATGTTTTATTTTGCCTTGTGAAGCGTATTGTATGTGCACACTACTGGAATGTACGAACTGCAGTGACCCCGCAATCAATGCTTGTACGTGGGGTACGCTGGTTTCCTCCAGCAGGTATATGTGAGGGGCTGCTCTCAAAGTGCAATATTTTTTTCACTTCACTTCATATCTGAGAAGTTATTAAAATTGGTGAAGCTTGAGACAGACCCGGGTACAAGACCCGCGCTAGAGTCCCTGAATCCAGAACGCACTGTACCCCGAGATACATGACCCCCTATACTGCATAGTACTGCACCCCCCGAGATACATGACCCCTCACACTGCACCCCGAGATACATGACCCCTCATACTGCATAGTACTGCACCCCCGAGATACATGACCCCTCACACTGCACCCCGAGATACATGACCCCTCATACTGCATAGTACTGCACCCCCGAGATACATGACCCCTCACACTGCACCCCGAGATACATGACCCCTCACACTGCACCCCGAGATACATGACCCCTCACACTGCACCCCGAGATACATGACCCCTCACACTGCATAGTACTGCACCCCCGAGATACATGACCCCTCACACTGCACCCCCGAGATACATGACCCCTCACACTGCACCCCCGAGATACATGACCCCTCACACTGCACCCCGAGATACATGACCCCTCATACTGCATAGTACTGCACCCCCGAGATACATGACCCCTCACACTGCACCCCGAGATACATGACCCCTCACACTGCATAGTACTGCACCCCCGAGATACATGACCCCTCACACTGCACCCCGAGATACATGACCCCTCACACTGCATAGTACTGCACCCCCGAGATACATGACCCCTCACACTGCACCCCCGAGATACATGACCCCTCACACTGCACCCCGAGATACATGACCCCTCACACTGCACCCCCGAGATACATGACCCCTCACACTGCACGCCCGAGATACATGACCCCTCACACTGCACCCCCGAGATACATGACCCCTCACACTGCACCCCCGAGATACATGACCCCTCACACTGCACCCCCGAGATACATGACCCCTCACACTGCACCCCCGAGATACATGACCCCTCACACTGCATAGTACTGCACCCCCGAGATACATGAACCCTCACACTGCATAGTACTGCACCCCCGAGATACATGACCCCTCACACTGTACCCCGAGATACATGACCCCTCACACTGCACCCCGAGATACATGACCCCTCACACTGCATAGTACTGCACCCCCGAGATACATGACCCCTCACACTGCACCCCGAGATACATGAACCCTCACACTGCATAGTACTGCACCCCCGAGATACATGACCCCTCACACTGCACCCCGAGATACATGAACCCTCACACTGCATAGTACTGCACCCCCGAGATACATGACCCCTCACACTGCAACCCGAGATACATGACCCCTCACACTGCACCCTGAGATATATGAACCCTCACACTGCACCCCGAGATACATGAACCCTCACACTGCATAGTACTGCACCCCCGAGATACATGACCCCTCACACTGCATAGTACTGCACCCCCGAGATACATGACCCCTCACACTGCACCCCCGAGATACATGACCCCTCACACTGCATAGTACTGCACCCCCGAGATACATGACCCCTCACACTGCACCCCGAGATACATGACCCCTCACACTGCATAGTACTGCACCCCCGAGATACATGACCCCTCACACTGCACCCCGAGATACATGACCCCTCACACTGCATAGTACTGCACCCCCGAGATACATGACCCCTCACACTGCACCCCGAGATACATGACCCCTCACACTGCATAGTACTGCACCCCCGAGATACATGACCCCTCACACTGCACCCCGAGATACATGACCCCTCACACTGCATAGTACTGCACCCCCGAGATACATGACCCCTCACACTGCACCCCGAGATACATGAACCCTCACACTGCATAGTACTGCACCCCCGAGATACATGACCCCTCACACTGCAACCCGAGATACATGACCCCTCACACTGCACCCTGAGATATATGAACCCTCACACTGCACCCCGAGATACATGAACCCTCACACTGCATAGTACTGCACCCCCGAGATACATGACCCCTCACACTGCATAGTACTGCACCCCAGAGATACATGACCCCTCACACTGCACCCCGAGATACATGACCCCTCACACTGCATAGTACTGCACCCCCGAGATACATGACCCCTCACACTGCACCCCGAGATACATGACCCCTCACACTGCATAGTACTGCACCCCCGAGATACATGACCCCTCACACTGCACCCCGAGATACATGACCCCTCACACTGCATAGTACTGCACCCCCGAGATACATGACCCCTCACACTGCACCCCGAGATACATGACCCCTCACACTGCATAGTACTGCACCCCCAAGATACATGATCCCTCACACTGCACCCCGAGATACATGACCCCTCACACTGCACCCCCAAGATACATGACCCCTCACACTGCACCCCGAGATACATGACCCCTCACACTGCATAGTACTGCACCCCCAAGATACATGACCCCTCACACTGCACCCTGAGATATATGACCCCTCACACTGCACCCCCGAGATACATGACCCCTCACACTGTACGGAGTCCCCTAGTAACCGAGCACACTGCCAAATCATTTATTCCTTTTTTTAATAATTGTTGGGGACAATGTGAGGGGACAACAGGGGGTGACAATGTGAGGGGACAAGGGGGGGACAACCTGAGGGGAGGGACAAGGTGAGGACATGGTGGGGGACAACGTGGGGTACAATGTGAGGGGACATGGGGGGGTGGCAATGTGAGGGGACATGACAATGTAAGGGGACAACCTGGGGGGACATTGAGGGGGAGGGAAAATGTGAGGAGACCATGGTGGGGGACAATGTGAGGGGACATGGGGGGGGGGCATTGTGAGGGGACATGGTGGGGGGGGGGCAATGTGAGGGGACATGTGGGGGGAGGACAATGTGAGGGGACATGGTGGGGGGGGTGACAATGTGAGGGCACATGGTGGGGGACAATGTGAGGGCACATGGTGGGGGACAATGTGAGGGGACATATGGGGGGAGGACAATGTGAGGGGACATGGTGGGGAATAATTTGAGGGAACATATGGGGGGGGGCAATTTAAGGGGACATATGGGGGGTGGGGCAATGTGAGGGGACATATGTGAGGGGACACAGATAAGACAAGGGAGAGAAACAATCTGAGGGGACAATGTGGAGACATTGGGGGACAACAATATAAGGGTCCATAGACAAGGGGGGGGTGACAATGTAAGGGAACAATGTATGTCCTCTCATATTGTTGCCCCCCATATGTCTCCCCAGGATGTCCCCCTCATGTATTGTGTGTCTGTGTCTCTCCTCCCCCTAGCAGGCAGTATCATGGAGTAGGGAGAAGGAGGAGGAGGATGAGGAGGAGGATGAGGAGGAGGGTGTTGGGCGGGCTCGGGTTGTGTTTAAGCCTCTCCCGGGCCCGGCTGCTCTTTCTCTCTCATTCTTCTTTCATCTCCGCTCAGAACATCCTCCTCTCCTCCTCTTCCTCCTCTCCTCTCCCGGCTCCGGGGACACGCCGGGCTCCTCCGCGGAGATCACACGGACATGGAGCTGCTGTGCTGTGAGGTGGACACCATCCGGAGGGCTCACCTGGACCGGAACCTCCTCACCGACCGAGTCCTCCGGACCATGCTGAAAGCCGAGGAGACCGCCTGTCCGTCCGCCAACTACTTCAAGTGTGTGCAGAGAGAGATCGTCCCCTACATGAGGAAGATCGTGTCCACATGGATGTTGGAGGTGCGTGACAATGGACGGACCGAGGGGGACCCAACCCCACAGCCTGCACCCCCCCCTCCAAGGGGGACCCCCCCACAGCCTGCACCCCCCCCTCCAAGGGGGACCCCCCCACAGCCTGCACCCCCCCCTCCAAGGGGGACCCAACCCCACAGCCTGCACCCCCCCTCCAAGGGGGACCCCCCTCACAGCCTGCACCCCTCCAAGGGGGACCCCCCCCACAGCCTGCACCCCTCCAAGGGGGACCCCCCTCACAGCCTGCACCCCTCCAAGGGGGACCCCCCCACAGCCTGCACCCCTCCAAGGGGGACCCCCCTCACAGCCTGCACCCCTCCAAGGGGGACCCCCCACAGCCTGCACCCCTCCAAGGGGGACCCCCCTCACAGCCTGCACCCCCCCCTCCAAGGGGGACCCAACCCCACAGCCTGCACCCCTCCAAGGGGGACCCCCCTCACAGCCTGCACCCCCCCTCCAAGGGGGACCCCCCTCACAGCCTGCACCCCCCCTCCAAGGGGGACCCCCCTCACAGCCTGCACCCCTCCAAGGGGGACCCAACCCCACAGCCTGCCCCCCCCCTCCAAGGGGGACCCCCCCACAGCCTGCACCCCCCCCCTCCAAGGGGGACCCCCCCACAGCCTGCACCCCCCCTCCAAGGGGGACCCCCCTCACAGCCTGCACCCCCCCAAGGGGGACCCCCCTCACAGCCTGCACCCCCCCAAGGGGGACCCCCCTCACAGCCTGCACCCCCCCAAGGGGGACCCCCCTCACAGCCTGCACCCCTCCAAGGGGGACCCCCCTCACAGCCTGCACCCCTCCAAGGGGGACCCAACCCCACAGCCTGCCCCCCCCCTCCAAGGGGGACCCCCCCACAGCCTGCACCCCCCCCTCCAAGGGGGACCCCCCCACAGCCTGCACCCCCCCTCCAAGGGGGACCCCCCTCACAGCCTGCACCCCCCCAGGGGGACCCCCCTCACAGCCTGCACCCCCCCACAGCCTGCACCCCCCCAGGGGGGATCCCCACAGCCTGCACCCCCCAAGGGGGCCCCCCCACTACATGGACGCCTTAGTATAGCCACATTTGGGAGATAAACGGACACTGTGTATGCAAATATGGACTGAACCCCCAAATAATGAACCCCCCAGAATACTGCACCCATCCCCTGAAATACTGAGACCCCAAAATACTGGCACCTCCCCCTGTAGATAACTGCACCTCCTTACATACTGATACCCCAAAAACTGCACCATCCCCCAAATACCAAGAACCCAAAATACATTGTTAAAAACCAATTCCTGCCCCCCTACTGTACCCCTAAATACCAAGACCCTATTATGAAATATTGCACCCCCCCCAAAAAAACAGAGCAAACTCAAGTACTGGTTCCTTAATAGAGCGTTCTCCAACACCGAGACCCCCCAGATCACTACAGCGGACCACCTGGCATGGGGGAGAATGAGATCCGCACTCTGGATTGTCTGCCCCCCCCCATAGAGGAATATAGAGATCACACTTCTGCAATGGCACGCACTATTCTATCCTGTATATACAATGTACGATCGATCACATACAGGGCTCACATGGCCAACATCTTTATGATCGATCTCTAATAGTGAGTGTGCTGTTCTTGTCATCTCATATATTATAAAAAGAGTGATAGATATAATACATGCTATTGCAGAAAGAGGGGAAAAGTATATATTGTGCAGAAGATCCTTCTGGATAAAGGAGTTGTCTATTCTCTGTGGATCCTCCTGATAAGAATTCCCCATTTTCTTCCTATGCCAGGTAGGCCTGTGTGCTGGTTTGGGGACACACTACACCTGCATACAGAAGGATGGGATCTGGGGGGGGCCCAGGCTCTCTCAGGATTTAGGGACAGCCTATGCTTGCACACATAAGATGGTATTTGGGGGGGGGGCAGTATTTCAATATTTGGAGATTTGAGTATTTGGAGACAGAATACACTTGTGCACACACTGTGTTTGGGGATCTCAGCTTTAGGCGGGGAGGGGATCCCCAGTACTTGGGGACAACTTATGCTTGCTTGCATAAGATGTATTGAGGGAGGGCAGTATTTCAATATTTGGGGATCTCTGCATTTGGGGTCAGCCTACACTTGTGCACACCTACTCTTAAGTATTTGAGGATCTCACTGTTGGGGGGGTCCCAGGATTCGGGGGCAGCCTGTGCTTGTACACACCAAGGACGGTGTTTTGGGGATCTCAGTAATTAGGGGAGTTCCAGGATTTGGGGACAGTTTATGCTTGCACACGGTAAACGTGGCTCAACAGGTTCTCAAATGTGCACAATATGCCAAAAAATGGGGATTCTATCCCTGTGCACCATGTTAGACTTGCCCAGTTCTTAGAGATGTTTCTACATTTATGCTATTGTATATATTAATTGTATCCTATGCACAAGACCCTAGATAATGTGTTTTTTTTTTTTTTTTTTTTTTTTTTTTTTTTTGCATCATATGGATGAAGCCCAGGCTTTTTTTTTTTTTTTTAATTCATTTACACAAAAAAATAAATGTATATAATTTTTTTTTTTTTTGTATAAATGAATAAAAAAAAGTAAAGCCTGGGCCTCATGCATATCATGCAAAAAAAAAAAAAAATATATATATAAAAAAGCTTGCTGCAGAACAATGGGGTGCTTTCCATGCACAGAGCATGTAAATCTTGGCTCCACTGAATGAGACAGTATAGGCATACAGAATGGGGTGAAAGGGAGCCAAAAGGGTCAGAAACCATATATATTTATATTAAAATTATAAAGGGTTTCTGACCCTTTGGCTCCCTTTCACCCCATTCTGTATGCCTATACTGTCTCATTCAGTGTAGCCAAGATTTACATGCTCTGTGCATGGAAAGCACCCCATTGTTCTGCAGCAAGCCTTTCCAGCTGCTGTGGCACTACAAGCCCCAGCATGACCCCCTGTGCTCAGCCTGGTTGTGATCTCCGGTCCCAGGCCAGCCCTGGATCACACAGCCATATGTAGAATGTTTCTCATTGCTCACATATTCTTCTTTTTTGCTGTGACAATCCCTTCCTGTTTCTCTGGAACCCGTTTGGTAACTTGCATTTTGTTTTTTTGTTTTTTTTGTTTTTGTTTTTTTTTTCTTCTCCCAAGGTCTGCGAGGAACAGAAGTGTGAAGAGGAAGTTTTCCCCCTTGCCATGAACTATCTGGATCGATTTCTGTCCGTGGAGCCGCTGAAGAAGAGCAGGCTGCAACTCCTCGGGGCGACATGCATGTTTTTGGCATCCAAAATGAAGGAGACCATCCCCTTAACTGCAGAGAAACTTTGTATTTACACAGATAATTCCATCAGACCAGAGGAATTACTGGTAATTTCCTGTTTACTGTACATAATGGATTCAATCGTAGGCCTGCACATCTGTTTATCAGCCCCCCCCCCCTTCTGCAGATTGATGCATTTGGTGTCTGTTTTATGATCAGAGTGGCTGTCTTGAGTCGGCGATAGGTTTAAAAAAAAAAAAAAAAAGTGTCATGTGACCTCCTGTAAATTCTTGTGCTGCAGGTATTTGCAGCGTGTCACCATGTTTCTTGCACACACGTTTTTTTTGGGGGGGGTAAGCTACATGCCGTTTCCTATGAAATCCTGAACAATGTAACATTTATACAGCATGCTGCTAACACATGCAGTGGTGTTCACTTTGTATCTGGCTCCCCCTAGTGGTGAGACCGGGGAACACACTGCACAGGAACTGACCGGTACTACTGGGAGTCAGCAAGTTTCCAGATGTTGTAGAACTGCAGATCCAATGCTGGCCATTGATTTTCAGGAATGGCTGGGACTTGTAGTTGAATAACAGCTGCAAAAGCTACTTAATGGAGCTCATCCTAGTTCTATGGGACTTGAGGGTTGAGCCACATAGACATTGTTAGGAATTGATCATGTTGAGCTTTATGTAAACTGGGTTGTATGTTCTAAAATGCATGACCCACAACTAATGAGGAGCAATGCAAATAATATTTAATAGATTTTCTTGGAAAGCTGCTGCATGTGAAATGCTAATTTACCTCTTAAGTTTTGGGATTCCAGCTAATGTGTGAACAAATAACTGACACACAGGGAGCTGAATTTATCCTATCCATTAAGCTGGCCATACATTATACAATATTTTTATTCAATTTCCTTTTAGATTTTACCTTCAACTATGTAATGGAAGGGCCTGCCTGATTGCATGCAAATTGAAAGTGTTTAGGTTTTACCTCGTATTATATGTTTTTTTTTTCTTCTAAAGGAAAACTGTACAAGAAATTGTATAATGTATGGCCAGCCCTAATGTATCGGGTTTTAACGGGTACCTACCCATTTCCTTATTTGTATAGTCAGCCCTATACTAATTCGCTGCCAGAGGTGGGGGCTGATGGTGCTTCTTTACTTCGTTTGAGGATAAGAATTTTAAGCTGAATAGGTCCTTTGGACATCTTTGTTAGTTATCCTGATTTTTGTTATCAGCATGCTTATATTGCCCATGTGTATACCCTCCCCCTTTTTTTTATTTTTTATTTATTTTTATTTATTTTTTTTTAATGCCTTTCTGCTTTTGTAGACTTTTAACATCTTGCTGACCAGTGACTGTATCCAATTCTGACTATTTTGTTTCCCCCTTTTTTTTTTTTTCTTTTTTTTTCTTTCTTTCTCTTCCCCCCCACAGTTAATGGAGCTGGTAATCCTGAATAAGCTGAAATGGGACATGGCTTCTGTCACCCCTCACGACTTTATTGAACATTTTCTTGACAAAATGTCACTGACTGAGGACACCAAGCAAATCATCCGCAAACACGCCCAGACTTTTGTGGCTCTCTGCGCTACAGGTACGGGTGTTATAAGGCTTGTTCTGGAAAATGCCCCCCTGTCGCTGGTGCCCACCCTTCTATAACCACTCCTTACTGTAAAGCGCCCAATGGTACATTTAACCCCCCCCTCATGTTGCAATGTGGATTACTGGCTTTTTTTGGGGGTTAAAAAAAATGTCCTGGAAAAGGTAAGTTTATGTATGCCATGGTGCAGATTTTAAGCTTTACAATCTTCTTCCTTTTTTTTTTTTTTTTTTTTTTTTTTTTTTTTTTTTTTTCCATCCCCAGCATGCTCTTTGCGGTACAAAGGTTCTAGTAAAGGAGAAATGGAGACCATGCAGAATACAATGGTTTCTGGAGGTTGCTTATTTTTTTTTTTTTTTTCTGACAAAGCTGGGTTGTACCCTAAGAGGGCATCTTTTTTACTTAAGTTATTGGGGTGCATTGCCTGTTGATAATACGGTGTTGTCAGGTGGGTGAGCGACAAGCCTGCTGCCCTAACAACTAGTCACCAAGATGCTCCAGTCTTCCATAGAACATTATGGTGTAGATTTACTAAAACTGGAGAGTGCAAATTCTGGAGCAGCTGTGCACTGTAGCCAATTGGCTTCTAACTTCAGCGTGTTCGATTATGATTTGACAAAAAAAACTGGAAGCTGATTGGTTTCTATGTAGAGCTGCAACAGATTTTGCACTCCAGTTTTAGTAAATCCACCCCATAGACCTTTTTTTTTTTTTGCTAAAGAGTGCATAGTCTGGTTCAGCTTTATTGCCAAAGGTTAATTGAACAAACTGAAGTTAGAAGCTGATTGGCTACCATGCACAGCTGCACCAGATTTTGCACTCTCCAGTAAGGATGAGCTCCGGCGCGTTCGCACAATCCCCATGCCGAGCCCGCCAGGAAGTCGGCACGGCGCTCTGCTAATCACAGGCAGTGAGACCTTTCCCGATCTCTGCAGTCGCACATCGGGGAAAATGTCTCACTGCCTGTGATTAGCGCAGAGCCGTGCCGGCTTCCTGGTGGGCTCGGCACGTGGAGTGTGCGAACACGCCGGAGCTCATCCTTGTGCTCCAGTTGTGGTAATTCAACACCCATTTGTCCAAAAGCAAGCAAGCTGGCACTGCAGGGGGCAAAACTGTGGTTAGTGGTCAACTGAAATTTGAACCAGGTCTTGCACAAGTCACATTGACGCGTCTGCTATGTCATAGGGAACCAGGCTCTCTGTCTGCAGAATCCTTAAACAAAAAAATGTAATTGCATCAACACTTGGCACATAATAAAAGTACAGACCAGATATTCCTGAGTGTAAGAATTGAGCACAAAAAAATGTATATAACCAGATCTTCATTCATTCTGTAAGTACGTAAGCGGCTCTTTCATTTAGGTGGTCCACGCTGCTTTATTTAATTGGCTGTAATTGGCATCAGGATGGCATCATGGCGCTTTTGTTTACCAGCAGGGATGCCACACATTGTGTGCTGGATAAACAAGCCATGTTGTAATGCTCCCCCCCCCCCCACCAGTCACAGAGTTGTCAGCTCAGCCAAGCATGTCATTGTGTACTAATGGTCAGCGCCTGTGCCTCTGTGCGGTCACACTTTCCCAGCGCCGGTGGTGAAACCGACACCCACTGCTGACGTCTTCCGCTGACATCTCTGCAAGCTGCACAGCTAACGCTTTGTGCCTTATGCTGGAGGCACGGTTAGGGGGAAGGTTGTGGCTGGGGAAACCACACATTAATCTACTAGGTAGAGCCTTTGATGCAAGGATTAAAAAGGAGGACTTGCATGAGGGGCACTGTGCTAATCACAAGTTACTTCCAGGTACATTTTATTGCGTAACTTTACAGATCATATGCTTGGGACTTTGGGATGATACCTCGCCCGTGTGAGTTGCAGGTTTCAGAATAGATACCTGGGATCTCCAGCTTCTGGGGAAATGTTAGTATCGGCTGTTGCGGGATGCTGAAGCTTGTGGCTGCTGGAGTTCACTACATAAGTGCAACATTAAAGGAGAAGTGCTGGATTCCAAAAAAAAGTAAACGTTCATACCTGCCTATGTGGCTAAACTGATAAGTAAAGAGGCACCATCAGCTCGCCACCAGCTCTACACCGAGAACTGAGCGATCAAAGACCGCTGATCACTCAGTTTTTGGGTCCGCTCTGAGCACAGAGAGGTGACTGTCAGTCGCTGCTCTTTGCTCTGCCCCTCCAGTGCTGACAGGAGCGCCGTGATGGGGAGCGGATGGCTCAAGCTCTCAGTGGTGCGCTGTAAGGCTGAACAAGCTGCCGATCAGGCATGTGGGTGAATCCTGGCATTACTGTCAGGATTCCTGCGGAGCCTGGACTGGCTCTGTGACGTCAGCCGTAAGCAGACTTTAGCCCACTATAGGCTGAATTTGGGTCTCGGGCGTGCGCTACTGCGACCTACAGAATCTCTATGGCCAAAGGAGCTTTGACCATAGTTCTCCTTTTTAAGCAATTTTAAACTCCAGCAATAAAATAATTTTGCCATCAGTCTTGACAGACACTGGAAGCTATTCTCTGTATGACCTATCTCACTTGCACCTAGTCTTACTGATAATATATAATCCATATATCTCATGTACTCTGTCCCTACTGAGCAGTGCCACAAGTAGGTGCCCCCTCCTAGATTATAAAATTATTTATCCCCCTGTTAATTGACTCTGTTAATGATTTATACGCCGTGCAGCACAGAATACAGTTCCCGTCCATTATTACAGTGACAAACGGGTCACAAATTATCCGCCTTGGAATGTAACAAAACATGTTTTGGCGCTGTGAGACACCGGGTGCCAAATTGCAGGTCGGTTCCAATCAGTCTAATGGGACTTGATGTATCCAATGATGTGCAATTGAGATGAGATTTTTTTCCCGGACGCATCTGTTAACTCTGCGAGTGCTGCAGGCTTATATTGCACTGCATGCCCTGGAGCTCTGTGGGATGTGCGGTTACACTGCCTCGCCCCGGCCAGTCGTGTGACCTGTTTTTTGTGGTGTTCTGACCGGTGAACCTGCTGAATATGGAGCAGTTCAAAGGTTGCCAGCTTGTTGAGATTCGCGGTGCTTTGATCTGTGTCGCTGTTGTTTTTAAAGCTAAGGTGCAAACCTGTCTTCACTTTTCCCCATACTTCCCTGCCGTTCCCAGCAACGTGTGCTGTACAATAGACCTTGGATATTCTATGTAGTAAGAGCAATATATATGAACACACAAACCAGCCAGCTTTTCTGCACTGGTCCCCGGTTTCATCTGATTGCTATGGGTGACTGTAATTTGAACAACTTCACCGTTCGTTGTAAGTTGTGCTGGTATTTAAAGTCTTGTTGTATTAGAACACTTTTTTTTTTTTTTTTTTCTTGAGAAACCTGTCCCTTGTATTCTGCCAATCCTATGGTGATCCTAAAAAGAAGGGAAAAAAAAAAAGTCCAATTTTTATAGAATATTGGTTCTTCTGTAGCTCTTTAATATACAGGTTGGGTATGCTTTTGGGCTGCATCTGCCAAAAAGTTGTAAGTCTTTCTGGAACTTGTGATTCCTCATAAACTCTGTAGTAGTAGTGTTGGTCATCAATCAAAGCAGAAAAGGGGTCGCCTAAATTCCAACCTTTTGCAGTAGAAATATTCCTAAACTTGGCTTGGTTTCATAAGATCAGTTGCCACTGTTGAGCTTCAGGTCTTGGGGCTACAAGCCTGGCAGTATGGTCCAGCACTTCACCAGACATGCCATGTGTTTTTAACTTTTCAGATAGTCCAGGTGTTCATCTGTGTCACTCCTATGGGAAAGTATACAGACAAAATTACGTCCAATTGGTTGTTCCAGATCAGGGTTTTCTCAACCATGGTTCCTCCAGAGGTTGTCAGGTCCTGGAGCAATTAGCAGTTTTCTGATCTCTTCCGCTATCTGTAGGGGGATAATCCTTCCCAATGACCACCAGTGTAAGGAGGATTCTTCCCACTGACTTGTATCATGAGTTGATGATTATAGTCCTTATTAGCAGGGGTTCCTTGAGACCGGGAAGTTATTTCAAAGGTTCCTCTATGCTGAAAAGGTTGCGAGAGGCTGACCTAGATGGTGTTCAAAGGTGCTCTTTGTCTGTGCCACATATTGGGCAACCCCTTATTGTACTTGTGGAAAACTGGATGAGTTATGGATAGCATTTTTAGGATATTTTGTCTTTTTAACCGATCCGGTAACTTCTTCAGTAGCTCAAGTGCCTATCTATGCCTTTCCTGAGGAAGTATCCTGAAACTTTATTGGTTGTCCTAAATAGTGTTCGAATAAGTTCCATGGATATTGGACAACCCCCTCATTGTACTTCTAGACCACGTTTACTTCACATAATAATCTATGCCATAAGTCTATTCCTTGTGGAAGGAGATGTTGCCATATTTGATTGCTTTGTGTGGGCATATAGTACACTGGATGTTTCTGTTGGAAAATTAGTGTTTCGTTTTGGGTATTTATTTTTTTACTTTTTACTGGGCTGCAAACACTTAAGGGTTGATTTACTAAAGGCAAATAGACTATGCACTTTGCAAGTGCAGTTGCTCCAGATGAGATGAAGCCTCACTTTGCAAAGAAAACCCAATCACATACTAGGAAAATTAAAAAAAATAAAAAACTTTTTTGTGCTTGCACATGATTGGATAATGGAAGTCAGCAGAGCTCCCCCTCATTTACTAAGCTCTGGGAGAAATTGCAGTCTATAACCCTTTAGTAAATCAACCCCCTATTGTGTTGTGACACAGAAAATCACATACATTTTTTTTTTTTTTTTGCTGGAAGAAGCCAGACTTCAAACAAGTTTTATATCAGCAGGTCAGATCTGGTCTGCTGTGTGGGTGAGAACATTGGACCTGCATACACCATAATTCCATATCAGTTAAAGGGGAAAAAAAAAAGGGGGGTTATCTTAAGGCAATGGCCCACTTTCGGTTTGGGAAGATTACAGTTTACTTCTCTAGGGGAAAACTCATTTAATGAAAAGAAAATAATACTTTTAGTAGGTGCTTGTTCCAGTTATGAATTGGCATTCTATCAATGCTTGATTAGACAATTCTATTGGGTGGGGGGATACGTTTGTTTTTTTATTTTTTTTTTATTTTTTTTACAGGGCACGTGTTTTATGTGTTTGGCAGTATTCTGCATATGGTAGAGAATTTCTCAAGATTTTTATAGTAGGTCCTCTATACAATTGGAAGCCATGGGGCATTTCAAAAATCCCTAGGACATGTGCTTCCATTGTCCTCCGTAGACAAAGGTTGGCCACCAGTTATCTTCTTGGGCGCGCTTGCTACTAGGAAAGCTAGCTTCACTTTGCAGTGTGGATGAGTTGAGTTTACAATGAAACTGGTGTCTGGGAATTATCTGTTTTAGAGATGGAATCTTGTGACACTTTCTAGGGATCTGGAGCATGTCCACCCTGTAGAATATGAGGCTATCCGTTTTTTGTTTTTTGTTTTTTTTTGTTTTTTTTTCCCCTTCAGGTATGTGTCACTAAAATACAGAACCTATAACCTTTCCTTAATGCCTGCAAGCATGTAATAAGGGCTGGTCCATTGTGCTGTTCATGCTGTCCAAACATAAACGCGGGAAGCACCATTGAACAGCGGGCAGCGTGTACAATTGCCATGAGTTAGGTGGCTAGTCGCTGCCTGTTGTGTCTCCTTGCAGTGATTGATGTCTTCAAGTTTGATTTTGGCTGCATGAAAAGATTCTCATTCATTGCCTCTGCACTCAGCTGGACTGAGCGACTCCTTTTTACAGGAGGTGGGGGGGGGAGTGTTCACAAAAATTGGAAGCCTCCCCTCCCCTCTTCTCCACCTTGGCGTTGCACAGCCTGGGTGCTGCTTTGTGTCCCTTCATGGTGGCTGGCACTCTATTCTTTATTAACGCCGAGCTTGTTTATTCTTTTTGGATGAAGTCTCAGATAGGCTGCCGGGGATGTGTGTAGGCCCCTTCTCCTTTGTGCCCGTGTCAGGTTCAATTCATCTCAGAGCTTCTCTCTTGTTCCAGAGCGTTCAATAGCGCAAGATGAAGCAATGGAGTCTGACAATACTGACACACTCCAACTGCAGAGCCAGAGGCCCCCCTTGATTAATATGCTGAAATTAGTGGCCTCTGCCACAGATTATTCCTTGCTGAATGTAACAAAACAGCTTGGACGTGCTCCTTGTCTGGGGCAGTTATGGGCTGGAGACGGCTCGGAGAGACCCTATTAATAATACTGCACCCTCCCTTCTTTCAAAAAAAAAAAAAGTGTCTTGTTTTTGACCTAATCTCAGTAGAAGTTAATATGAAAACAGCCAATGTTTTCTGTTTTTGAAGATTGTGCATGGTCTTTTCACGTTCACTTTTTAATAAATCTCTTTTATTTTAATTTTTTTTTTTTTTTTATTTATATCCAATAATGGCATTGTTTGCATGGATTAGACTTTTAAAGGACATATGACCTTTTATACCATTGTGCACATCCAGCCTTCTAGCAACATTTTGGGGAAGGCTATTTTCTGGTCCAGCATGCCTGTACACAAAGGCAACTATAAAGATGTGGTTTAAAGTGGAACTTCACTCTCCCAATGTATATCATATTTTCTTGTTCTACCTTTTTGTTTTTTTTTTCTTTTGTTCCCAGTTTCTTGCCTAGGCAAATGTCATACATCTCAGGGGTTTTCAGGAGAGGAGGTGGGGTTTTCTCAGCTAAGCACACCCTCCTGCATGCATGCTTAAAGCGGACCTTCGGTCATATTTTTTTTTTTTTTTTTTTTCCATCTTTTAAATATTCTGCCCTTTTTTTTAACTTTGAATAGTAAAACATATTTTTTCTTTTCCTGCCAGTAAATACCTTTTATACAGCCCACTTCCTGTTTCTTGTCTGGTCATTAGCCTAGGCTTATGACATCATGCGCAGCTCTCTCACTCTTGTGAGAGTTTGGCAGGGAGGGGGTGGGGATGAGTCATAAGAGGGCCAATGAGAGCTGCAGAACTGGACGTGTGCCTCTGTGTAAATCCAGGAAGTGAACAGGCTTCAGCTGCCCACAGTTAAAATGGATGCAGCCAGACTCAGTGGAGGGGGATTTTTGCAGCATATTTGGCAAGTACAGAATCCCAGTATATATAAAATAATATGCAAAGTGGTTGGAGGAAAGCTTCAGAATGGCGAAGATGGTTTTTATTACAAATTATGTGAGCAGACTGCAGTTCCTCTTTAAGCTAAGAGCAGATCGATTCCAGGAAGTAAATGCTACATGAATCCTCTGTCCTTACTCAAGATTATTATTATTATTATTATTATACAGGATTTATATAGCGCCGACACTTTACGTAGCGCTTTACAACATTAGGGCAGACAGTACAATTACAATACAATTCGATACAGGAGGAATCGGAGAGCCCTGCTCATTAGAGCTTACAATCCAGGATGACCAGAAATGCTAGAGGGGGTGTTTTTCAAAGTGATTTCTCAACAAAATAAAGCAGGGAGACATGGATGGATGGGGGGTTTGCTTTGAATGATTAAAAATGAATTTGTGTTTTTGGTTTTTGGTGCTCGGATGCAGTGAAGATCCACTTTCACATAGGGAGAAGTCTGCCAGCTCAGCGAGGAATCTCTCCACTTGATACCCGCTGAGCAGGCTTATGGCTTGTCTGTGTCCTCTCCACTCATGGAGAGCAGACACAGTCCGCTGTCCTCTATGGGCGGTCGGATGCAGACAGGCCGCCTGTCTGTTTTTGCAGCCATCCCATCCAATCCACTAGATGGGGAACAAATCCCCATCCGTTTTAGTTTTTAGCGGGTAGAATCGGACGTCGGCGGTGCCTGTTGACACCCACCACTCCATAGAGGGCAATGGATGGTCCGCCTAAAAAAAAAAAAAAAAAAAAAAACTGTAGGCAGACCTGATTGGTCCGCTCGTGTGAAAGGGTCTTAAGGAGTTTTCTGTGGAGCAACCCCAGTTGCCTGGTTGAACGTAACCCAACGGAACATCCTTGGGATGAATTGGAAACGCAATTTAAAAACTAGGTCTTCTCATCCAACATTCGTACCTGACCTGCTTTTTGGCTAATGAGCATATGTTTCCACACTCCAAGCTCTCATGGACAATTGTCCAGAAGAGTGAAGGCTGTTTACAATCCCCAAGGGGTGGTGTCAGCACTACTTTTTGACCTGTATTATTATACCGTGTTTTTCCCCTGTAAATAAGACCTAGCTTTATTTTCCAGGAGGGCTGCAATATAAGTCCTATCCCGAATATAAGCCCTAGTTTAAAATGCCTGTAAAATCCTATAATCTGCTCTATTACAGTAGTGTATAATGTACAATGTATGTTTCTGTAATGTAAATGTGGGGAAGAGAGCGCCGGTGGGTCACAGAAACGCAGAGCGCCGCTATAGCAAAGGTATTTGGCACAATTATATTACAGAAATTGACACATTATATACTCCTGTAATAGAGTGGATTATAGGATTTTACAAGCATTTTATTTTAGTTTACACTGCGGATTCCTGTCAGGGAGAGAGAGGGGGATAGACAGCACATTGCATGGTAAGACCTACCCTGAAAATAAGCCCTACTGTGTCTTTTGTTGCCAAAATTAATATAAGACCCAGGCTTATTTTCGGGGAAACACGGTAGTTCTGATTTCAAATTGTGTTTCTGTAATATATACAGCATCTAGTTTTGTCACTAAAAAGCATAAAATCAAACCTGCCTAGAGGAAGCCCATCGCTGTTTTGGAGCATTTTAATATTAAATACAGTAGCTAGATGGAATTGAACACACAGCCGTGTACTGGGCTATGATTTAGCAGCTGGAGAGATGCTATCCATGTCCACATTATAATTTTAAAAGAACCCATGATAATGGAGGCCAGCAATCCCTCGTTTTGATGCATCAAAGAACTTAAAGGAACAGCAAATAGGCAGACAGCACCTAACACGGAAGAAACTGCCAGAGCTTTGTGTCAACAGTCTATTCTTCAGAGCAGGTTCCTAAAGCAAACTTAGGAAATGACTCTGCAAACAGTGCTGCACAGGACGGCTCTTTAAGCTGCATTGTCCCATCCTGTCCCAGTAAAAGGAGCTCAGAGTGCCCTTGTGCTGTGTAATTTGCAAAATGTGTTGAATATATGGGTGGAGGGGGGTTGTTTACCTACTTTTTCAGACCTGGCAAGAGGTCCATGAATTGAACACTGCCAAGCGTTTTCTAGAAAGCAAAGGTGATGTGCTGTAGCCAATGGTTTCCAAATGTGTTTTCAGTTAACAGTGATTTATTTGAGTTAAATTGAATTTGTTGCCATTGAGGGCAAAAGTATGGATTCCATTGCTCCCGTTCTGTAGGAGCCCAGGGCTGTGTAAGCTCCTTTTTTTTCTAGATATGTCAGAGCTTACATTGGGCTAATGTCCTTCCTTCCACATCTATGTGGCAGTGCTTGAGCCTGGTGACCGGCTGCATAGGTGCGGAGCACTGCAATATGGTGAGAAGGTCACATGCTATCCTCCATACGGAGTATGTCCAAGGACTCTAGCAGGAGAATGAGATGGCAGGGAAGCTTGGTGAAAGTAAGTATCAGCAGTGGGAAGAAATGTCTACCAAGGCAGCCCCTACCACTTTAGCCAGGCTAAGTGACCGGTGTAAAGTCGGAAGTGTTTTTCTGACTGGTTGCTATAGATTTAAGCACTTCATCATCTGCATCCTTTGGCACTAATTTACGGAATAAACCGGTGCCAACTTCATTTAATATGCAGTAATGCGAAGGCCGGCCATAGATTGAGCAATTTTCTTTCCTGCAACCCAAAATAGTCAGTGTTGATGGGGGGGATCCCTTCCGCGGAGCCATTGTGTTCTCCCGACGGCGATAGGCGTCCCCACCGGGAGAACACAGTAATTATTGCTAGCGACGGGTTGCTTGATCAATCAAGTTGAGTACATTCAGTCTGCTCATACATGGTTCAAATCTCGGTTGGTTCCTGGAACTGGATGAGATTCAAACAGTCGATGGCCGGCTTAAGCCATAGCAACCAGTCGGCAGCTAGGTTCCACTCCTCAAAGGACGTGATTTCTGATTGGTTGCTGTAGGCGATGGCATACCTCTGATCGATATGTTTAATCTGAGCCATCTGTTTTGTAATAAGCAGATTGTTTTGAACAGCATTAATGGCCGTAATCTTTGTATAGGGGTGCAAGGATGGGCTCACGTGGGAAATTGGTGTCATTGAAGAAAAAAAGAATGTATTTTATCCATCCAAATGAAGCAGCTGGCTCGGCAAGTATGAGCAGATTGATGATGGCTTCAAACCGTATGACAGGTTTGAGTAGATTTGATTTAGGTTTTGTAGGATTTAAATGGCAAGAAGACTCTTGAAAATTTTGGAAAATTGCTGAGGGATTCTAGAAAACTGAGTGGACCTCCTTACCTTATGTGCAGCATTGACGGTCAAGAAAAAGGACAAAGATGGTGGTAGGACCTAGGGGTGGTGAGATAAGTGGAGGGTAGGTGATGTTCTGCTCGCTTGTGATTTACATGATGGCTGTGAATAGAGGATGTATTTAATTGACAGCGGCTGTGGCCAACTTCCAAGTTCTCCAAGGCATGCTGGGATTGTAGTTGGGAAACCTGGGGTGAGAGAAATATGTAGGCTGCCATTACTGGTGTCTCCCAAAAATGCGTGGGTGTTAGAATGTAAACTGATGATGATCCATTTGTCCATTGACATGCATTGCGGTCCATTTTTTTAATTTCATCCGTCAATGAATGGCTGGCAGACGGGGTCCATCTGTGTGAAAGGGGTCTTATGGTGAACTTTGAGTCGCTGACGAGGAACAAGTGTGCAGATGTGTAGTTCTGACCTGGTTTTCTGCATCGTTTCAGATCAGCCTAACAGAATGTCAGGGGTGGTGTTGGTGTGGTTTTTATTTATTTATTTTTTTCACTAGCGAGCTGCAGTTCCTAAAACCAAGTGGGAAGGTATTTTTGTGTGTCTGAAGAGGAAAGAGGGGGGAAAAAGGGATTTAAAAAACAAAAAAAAAGTGGATTATTCTTGAGAGAATGACGCGGCTGTTGAATGGGCAGTCCATCCTCTCCAAGAAACACGAGACCGGTTTTGTATAGACCTACAGCAATGCATCTTGGACGGGGTCCCGGTGTCCTGGCACCATTGTGTCACATCAGAATGTAGCCGAGTGCCGCCTGACTCTGGCGCATTTCATTGAGCCTCTGTTGTCGTGATGGATGGGCGCCAGTGACTGGCAGCTCGACACTTTACAAAGGATCTCGTAGGTGTGATCTCGGTTAGAATAGGCGAGCGCCGGATTGTGAAAGCCTAAGGATATTTATTACGAACTGCTTGCTGTCACTTCGGGAACCCCCCCCCCCCCGGAGACAATCGAGCCCCTTAATCCTGGAAGCCGCGGCTGTAATATGCCTGGGAGCGGCGAAAGAGCATTGGCAGGTCACTTTGAAAAGCTGAACAGAGCAAATTCTTTTGTGCAAAGAAGCCAAAGTGACTTGATTGTGTTACATGAAAGTGTTCTGACTTTTACTGTGCCCAGTGCAGGGGGGCAAAGGGAAGGGTGGGTGCTTTCCAGTTGTCTGGATGCTACCAGACTATAGATCCTCGTGACTTCTGCATATGGTGCTTTATCTAGCTGCATTCCTGCGACATCAATATGGTAAATTGGTGCCACATCCCTGTTTCCTAAAGAAGAAATGAGGGATTTTTCAGTAGCCTTGAAATTGTAGATTGAACAGCTATGAATGCTGTCCAGCATACATGCAACAAACTCCAATTTTTGCTAGCAATAAAAATACAAATTTTGTTTTGTAAAATTGTTTTAAATCGGACACTTGCGTGTTTTTTATTTTTTTTTTTAATGCAATTTTAAATCCATTGAATTTATATTTCTAGAGCACTTTTCTTCCTGGGGTCTCAAAGCATTTTTTGACTGGTGTTGGGGCAGATGGCAGCCATCTTGGGCTGGCTCAGTAGAATATCATACTAGGGTCAATGTTGGACAGGGGCCAAATAATTTACCAGCAGGTCTGTAGAGTGTGCGCAGAGAACCCAAATGAAAATTAAACAAGCACAGGGAGAACATGCAAACCCCACAAGTATGACCTGAAGATACCAGTGTAAGCTGCACATTTTGTTTTTAAATAAAGGAATAGCCTCTTTCAGCCAGCAAATTAAAGCGTTAGTAAAGCCCGCTTGGTGATTTAATTTTATTTTATTTGTATATTTATATCTACAGGCAAGCCTATAATAAGGCTTACCTGTAGGTAAAATGAATATCTTTTAAACGTGCACTGTTTAGGGGATATTCACCCTGTATGCAGCTGGTGACATCACAGGAGCAATTGCGTTTTGGAGGCTGCGTTCACATGTCTACATTCCGAATCGCTGCGATTTGCAATAGCTGCAAATTGCGGTACAAAGGTGCGTTGCCCGTCGCTTTCAATAGCAACGCGGTGTGATTTTTCTGCGATTAGTCGGGCGACAATCGCATGAACAGAATTGCGGGTCGCCTGTCGCCCAAAAGTACATGAGCTTCTTTTGGGCGACTGGCATCCCGCGGTTTTTCTACGATTTGTCTCCCACCCCACATACACCTAAATGTGAATGGAGCCTAAAGGTCTGGCATACCTTGCCCTACCTTCAGAGCTTCGTGCTGAAACCATCGCAGCTCTGGCCAACTCCTAGCCGGAGCGCGAGAACCCAGTAGAAAGACCGGAGGAAGATGTCGGCCCTCTCAGCGGTGACCGGGCTCCGCTGAAAGGCTTCGTTCCAAGGTGAGTATTTCATAATATGCTAGTATGCGATGCATACTGGCACATTATGCAGTTGCCTTACAGGTGGGTGGGTTTTTTTTATTTTATTTTTTATTTTTACTACTGTTTTAATAATCAAATATAAGGACTACTCCCTCTAAATAAGTAAATGGCATACTGTTCTAACGACCAAACCATTGCCATGTAAACTAGGTTGCAGCTAGGTCTTTCTGCTGTCAGAATTGCTTCATCACATTAGAATGCGGTCATATTGACTTATGCTGCAGTTGCAATTGTGGGTTGTATTTTTTTTTTTTTTTCGGCAACTTTTTATTATCCTTCAGGCAATATCAGACTTTTGATATCCTCAAGATCCAATTATTCCCAATCAACTTTAATTCCCGGTTCACACTAGTGCGATAAGGGGAAACCCTGCAATTCAGTGCTGGTTCCAAGAAAAGAACAAAAACAAGGTGCGCCACACTCAGTGTAGTTTTTAGGAATTCAATTTATTGAGTCAAAACAAGACAGCCAAATGGCTACTCACAAAAGCATGGTGATATCGGGCATATGGGTAATTGAGGGTCCGGAGTCCCTGTGCAGTCCGTGATGTAAGGAGCTGTGTCCACATGATGGAAATAACAAGCCGCTATGCGATGGAACAGCGGTGCAGCTTCTACGGAGGTCCAGAGACTAGCTGGCCTGCACGCTGTTGTTCTCCTGGGAATCCGGTGTCCGGAAAACGGGAACCAGAAGTGCGTTGCAGCGTGGAACGCAAGCTCTGGAAGTGACGTGGCGACCAATCTGATTGGATTCCCAGGAGAACAACGCCGTGCAGGCCAGCTAGTCTCTGGACCTCCGTAGAAGCTGCACCGCTGTTCCATCGCATAGCGGCTTGTTATTTCCATCATGTGGAGACAGCTCCTTACATCACAGACTGCACAGGGACTCCGGACCCTATATTACCCATATGCCTGATATCACCATCTTTTTGTGAGTAGCCTTTTGGCTGTCTTGTTTTGTCTCAATAAATTGAATTCCTAAGTACTACAGTGAGTCTGGCGCACCTTGTTTTTTGTTCTTTTCTTGTATTTCAGAGTTTTGCTTCCACACTCAAGGTTGCTGCCAACAGTGTATACCCATATTGACTATATAACTATATTGACTATATTCCACTTTCCCCTTTCTGAGATATATAGTTCTTTATCCATTGGACTTTTTTATCAGAGGCCTTACTTGGTTGCTCCTTGCGCCATCGCTTCCTTTTTCAGTGCTGGTTCCAGCATCGCACCTGAATCGCACACTGACATCTGCGAACCACTGGAGGTGTCAATGTAAAGTTAATGACACCCCCAGATCGATTTGCAGATCGCAGTGTAAACTGTCAAATGGTGCAGGAATCGGATCGCATAGGTATAAACACCCATGCAATCCAATTCCAGTGCGGACCCCCCCCCCCCCCCAAAAAAAAAAGGGTCCCGCACCATTTTGGTGCGAATGCGATTTCAGCCATACAGTTTGTATCGCTAAATTCACATCGCATGTGATCTGCACAGTAATGTGGTGAAAAACACATGCGATATCTGTGATCGCATAAGTGTGAACCCAGCCTAAAGGGCAGATTGTTGAAGGCGATATGGGCACCCCATTTTTGTGTGTGTTTGTTTTTTGTTTTTTTTCTCATTATTTTGTGACCCTGACTTTCTCTTGTGAAAATGGTGAACAACTGAAAAAAATGGTTAACCTGGACAATCCTTTAATAAATAAATAAACCTGGACGGTCCTTGTAATTCCTTCTACAAAAATTGGTCAGAGCGCTCAATGCTTGACATGAGTCTCAACCAATCAGGCAAAGCCCATCGGTACACTTTTAAAAAATTTTTTTTTTATTAATATTTTTAAGAGCTTCTATGGTGCAAGATATGGGGGCTGCCATTGCTAGGTGAAGACCAAACTCTTGATCTGTATAGTTGCCTTGTTCTGGGTCAGTGATTCAAGTACCACTGACCCACCATTATGATCAATCAGATAGTGTTCATGGAAGAAGAGGCCTTGGCGGCCTACATATTTTCAGTTCAGGTTTCAATAAACGCATTGTTTACTGGGTGCTGATGATCCAGACCAGACTTGCCTAAATATAATCATTGACCCAATCAGTGGGTGTTTGGTTAGATCATTAGCTTTAGTTGGAGAAGTAACTATCCTTGTATCCATTGTTCCACCTTTGCCCAAAAGTTGAGCTGGGATTGGACTGTCGGTGTCGTCTGCAGTATTCTAAACTTTTGCATTTTTTTTTTTTTTTTTGCAGATGTAAAGTTCATATCGCACCCCCCTTCTATGATCGCAGCTGGAAGCGTAGCAGCCGCCATACAGGGTCTCAATTTGGGGAACACAGATAGCAACTTCTCCTCTCAGTGCCTTACAGTCTTCTTATCACAAATCATCACATGTGACCCGGTATGTAGATGTTATATCCGCTTAATGCATCATTTGTGATTGGCGTACATTAAAGAACTACAGAAACCTTTATTGCATCAATAATCACGTGGCATCCTACATTGTTGTAGTACAGTCCTATATACTTTAAGGTTGTGTAAATTTGCCCAGATCTTTCACTGAAAGGAGCTGCCTATTGTAACACGGCAAACTATGATCCATCCCACCATTGTTGTATGTAGAACCCACATGACTGCTAATGATGCCTTTTGAGGGGGTGCAATCTAGTCAGTTCACATCCACCCCCCCCCCCCCCCCCCCCAACAAGCTAAAAATCTCATCTCGCAAGCATTCTTCCAAATTCTCAGGAGTGCTAGTTATTTCAAAGGAATTATTAATCCTACATTACTCCTACTCAGCAAAATAAACTAGCAGATGTTTCTTGACCGGTGAGTCAGCCAAACAGAAAAAAAACAAATTTTTCATTAACACCTATGGACAATTTCTGATCGGTAAGTTCTTTCTGAGAACTCCCATAGTTTTTCCACATTAGGCACGTATCCATTCCTTCTCATTAACTCTCTTTGGTAAATATCATTTAGAGCCATTTATAGAGTACTTGCTATAAGTAGTTTTTTGTTAAAATTAAAGTGGTTCTAAAGGCTGAAGGGTGTTTTTTTTTTTTTTTTTTTGTTTTTTTGTTTTTTGACCTTGATGCATTCTCTGCATTAAGGTAAAAAAAACTTCTGAGTGCAACCCCTCAAGCCCCCCTTTTACTTACCTGGGGTCGACCTTGATCCAGTGTTGCGCACAAGATCGGAGGCTTTCTCCCTCTTAAACCTTGTGGACACCCTTTCCAGAAGAGTTGAAGCTGTTATAGCTGCAAAGGGTGGGCCAACTCAATATTGGACGGATATTAGACTGGGGATGCCATTAAAGTTCATGTGTGTAAAGGCAGACGTCCCAATACTTTTGACAATATAGTGTAGGTGGGAAAACTGGATCACAGTTTGAATTGTGCAGTTTATGGACAATTTTGTTTTTGACTGCTGAGATCAGTATAGAAAAGGAATACCACCCCCCCAAGGGACTGGGACTTTAACGGCAACAAATATGCAGAAATACAAAAATACTAATTTTATTAAATAATTATACATATATACAAAAGATCAAACCACTAAAAAATAGATGACACAATAAATAGACCATTGACTGCTGAGATGGTCCGTCATAGAACTGACCGAGGATTATGGTCACCTGTACTAGAGAAAAGGTTATCTACTGTATTAAGGCTGCTTCAAGAGACAGCTGGAGAGATAACATCTTGTTGATGTTGCAAGATGCCCTCAGTTAAGCCAGCCATAATAGCTGCTAGCAATAATTGCATGTAAAATCCAACAGGCTGGTTAACTGTTCAGTTTGGGTATATTCAGCCTGCCCAATGGTTTGAATCTTGGCTGGTCCCTGCTGAACCGGCTGCGATCTGAACTGTCTATGGCAGGGCTTTACTGTGGCTTCTTGGGTATGGTAGAACATTGGACAGATGTTGTATCCAGAGTTAGGGGTTGAACTAGGCAGGTGACATAACTTTGCAACCAATATTAAAACTCTACTAACGGGTTTCTTTTTTTCTTTTCTTTTCTCTTTTTCTCATCCTAGGACTGTTTGCGGGCCTGCCAGGAACAGATCGAGCTACTCCTCGAGTCAAGTTTGCGTCAAGCATCCCAACAGATCAATATCGCCTCAGACACAAAGTCCGGGGTGGAAGAAACAGATCTTTCCTGCACCCCAACCGACGTCCGAGATGTGAACATCTGATGGTGGATTAAGTTGATCCAATAGAGACACTCACTAGATGGCTTTTCCTTTTTTCTATGGAGCCTGGGGTGTGGAAAAAGTTCTGCAGTGTGAATATCTCCCACGAACCCCCCCCCCCCCCCCCCCCCCCCCCATTATGAGAAAAAAAAAAAGCCAAACCTATGGACGCTCATACCAAGCGAGGGTAAAAACTCACTGTTTCTCCTATATACCTGTGACCTAAAATAATACCCCAGAAAACTCGTACAAAAAAACACAAAAAGAGAAAATAGTATTTGCATAAGCCTTCAGCGGTGTTGTGCTAGAAAAAAAGGATTTTTATAAGACATTAATGAGCTAGTTTTATATTAAAGGTGTTTTATGTCTGTATGTTGTAAAAATAGGCATTAACACAAGACAAATGTCTCCAGGGGAGGTACTAAAATTTTGGTGTCCTTTACGTGTATACGGCCATTTTTAATGTAGAAGAGGCTTCTAGGTAGATGAATAACAAACATTTCTATATTTTCTTAATGCCTATCGCTTTTGCGCAGTCTATGCGTTTCTGTATTCTGCTTGCTATTGCATGTAGTCACTTTATATTCCCTCTTTACAATTTTTTTTTTTTTTTTTTTTCTCCTTAGTTTTGTTTCCTCTTCACTTTATAAATGGTTATTGTAATCCATACAATAGTATATCTTAGTATAGTGCATTACTATGTTAATCATTTTATGTATCAATGTGGATTGTCTGTACCTGAGGCTTGTTGGGTGCTCCCAGTTTTTTTTTTTTTTTTCTTTCTTTTTTTATTCCCCTTGCATTGTCTCAAGGCTCAAGTTTACTGCCCATATTTTACTCTAAAGAGATACGGACATAGTGAACATAATATATTATATTTTTATAATCTTTGTATTTTTGTAGCTGCCTCTGTTTTTCTTACAAAAAAAAACCAAAAAAAAAAAAAAACTGGTTATTACCCTAAAGGATACAAGCCTGAAACTATTGGGTTCAATCCACAGTTCTAGTTTTTTGTGTTTTTTAGATTCTAAAACCATTCCATTTCAAAGCACTTTGGGTCCTTTAAGTTTTAGTGATAGGATTTTGTATGTGGGGAATCAACGAAAAGAAAAAAAATGGAATGGTTTGGAACTACGTTGATAGATTTTTTTTTTCTTTTCTTTTGGTATTCGCGTCTTGAATGGCATGGCAAGTTATAACTACTATTAAGCTCAACTTGGCTTAGGCAATCTGTGGCTTTAAATATTCTAGGAGTTAATAGGCGCCTCTGAAGCAGTCACGCTACAGGCTGTTTGTCTTGCGAAGATGCAGCCTATCGATTCACTAGGAAATGGCGACGTTTGCGGGGACCAACTTGCGAAAAAATGGTTCCCTTACCCATTGCATAGTTGACAAGGGCACTTCTTTTTTAGCCAGAAAGCCGCAGGCTACCTAGCCAGGTATTAGAAGTGTGGTTAGACCTATTTTGGTTTGGCACAGTACATGGATTCCCTTTTTTGCGCGCTTCTTGTAAAATATAAGGAAGCCTACCAATGTTCCGGGAGTCCTGCTGTGTGCAACTTTATAACGTCACATAAGGGCAGGTTTAGTTTTAAGGCTTTATCTAAAGTTAATGTTAAATGGAATTTTTTTTTTTTTTTTTTTTAACACTAAACTATATAATTTATGGCTAAGGCTAAATAAATATTTATTGCAAGAGATCCTCACAAGGCCAGTATCACCTTTTAACATGAAAAAATGCAATTTCCACTTTAAATGTTTCTTTTTTGTGGGTCCCATTCTATTGCGGGAGAGAGGGGGGAAAAAAAATAAACAAATGAATTAGGGGTTCCCTTGACAATGGCTTTACGTTGTCGTTGCGCAAAGCACTGTAAATTCATTGTGGACACGGCGTACTTGAAATTGGTTGTCTTGACTTGTTTCCACCCACTTTTATTTTGTTCTTGGCTAAAACACACAAAAAAAAAAAAAAAAAATAGAAAAATATGAAATTTGCACATTGAACCTCTCAAAACTTTTTCTATTATTATATATAATAAAATTTTAGATTGAAGGGAAAGGACAGACTTCACAGAGGGGAAATGTACTGAGTATGTAAGGTGCCCTTATGGTTTTGATTTAAAAAAAAAAAAACAAAAAAGGAAAAAAAAAATGTAAATGGAGACTAGTCTCATCATTTATTAAAGCTGCTATGGATTTAAGTTCCCAGCAAGGTTTAAAAAAAAAAAAAAAAAAAGTAAGGCCCGGTTCACACAGCTCTGTGGTGCTCACAGTCCGCATTTGGAAAAGGTCCTGTGCGTCTTTTGGTCCGATTCGGACCTGATTCGGTGTACAGGGACGCAAATGGACCCCATGCTGTGAGCCGCGGCCGCAGCATATGTGAACGGAGCCTGAAAAAAAAAAAAACATACAGTGCTTTTCTGTATCTTTGTCATTGTTTTATTTTGCTGCTATAATGTTGTAGTCTTTTTTGTTTTTTGTTATGATATATACTGCCATTTTCTAGAATTTAATTTTCTCATAGAAAATTATAATGTTGACTTCCATGTTTTTTTGTTTTTTTTTTTTTTTTTTTCTTTTTTTAGATTTTTGTATGTGGTCAATTTTTACTTAAATGTGATTACTGCTCTATTCCAAAAACAAAAAAGGTTCCTATTTCACAATACCTCATGTCACATTGTTGCATTCAGGCCAGGTCTAAAGTGTCCCAGTCGTTCTTAGACCTGCAAGTTGTGTTGGGTGCCCAGAAGTTAGGGTTTTTTTTTTTTTTTTTTCTTAAGTATATATTGGAAGGAAAAAACAAATTGTAGACCTTTTCGAATGATTAGATCTAATTTGCATTGGAATGTGTATGCAAAGTTGGTTTTACTGCTTTTTGATGTTAATTATTTGTTGGGAGAAGTGTGACGGGCTTGTGCTTTAACCCTTTTACATGGTTCTCAGTCTTAAAAAAAACCTTAGCATAAATCCATAACTTCTCCATTCAGACAGTTAGTATCGTACGAGAGGGTGGTAAGATCACAAACTTTATAAATGGAAACTTTTTGCTTCTGTCCTGTTTTATGCATGTACAGGCCTTTTTGAAGGGTCCATTGGTCTCCACAAAAGGTGTAAAAATGTTGCTTCTTGCCCACTGCCTAGAGGTACGTGTTGTGGTGTTTTTTTTTTTTTTTTTTTTTTTTTTTTTTTTTTCAAAGATGACCTTTTCTAGAGCAACAAATCGAATCTGCTGCCTCAAGACCTCGGCCTGTTCAGGTATAAAAGAACAACATTAGTAACTGTGCCTTGCCGATTTGGAGAAGTTGACTTTTCTGAATGTGTCTGGCAAATTGGGTAGAATTTTTATGTTTTCAAAGAACCTTTTGATTCTGAGGGACGTTCTGTGATTGGTTGGATTGAATAGCCCAAGAGCAGCCAATAAACTCAACGGGCATGTGAAGTTTAAAATGTTTATCTACTATCTGGGCTAACAAACGTTTGATGTCAATGATGGAATTCGAAATCTGCTGGAATGGCCTTCATAGCCACCTCTGTTGGGAAAAAAATAAAATGTTAGTTTGTTCATAGAATGTTAAATGTACTTCTTTTTTTATTTTTTTTTTTTATTTTGAAAAACAAAAGGCTACACCACTTGATAGGACCTTTTGGCTGAGGTTCGTTGTTTGGAAATTGGCACGTTACTTATTAGCTCCCAGTTTCGGAGAGGCTGCAAAGCAGAATACCTTTTGCTGCAAAACCGGGAGGTGCTTGGTGCTAAAACTGCACTCAAAGTATTTTTTGTTTTTTTTTTAAATGGCATAGATAGAATACATAGCAAAACTGGCTAATGCTGTTTATTCAGAAGAATGGATTAGCTGGATTCTGCACGCTGCTAAACCAAATCCAAATTTTGTGAGTAGTAAAATAAACGGGGGGGAAAAAAAAAAATCCATAGATTTTATGGATTCACTTCAAACTTTTTACTGTCTGGGTCCAAGAGTACTTGACGCATCTTGTCCAAAATCCAGGAACTTCTGTTTCTTTCTAATATTTTTCACTGTTTACCTCAAACTCTTCTGTCCATGTCATCCATACCAGTTCTTTTCCTGGACCAAAATGTGATAACTTTTGGTGGCTCCCAGTTCTGTTGTGTGGTTAATTGGGAAGCACAAAAAACATTGTTAAACGTTGTAACTCCTAAAAAGGCCAAAGCCTAAAGTCGATTCATGTAATAAGAGTAATGTCATGGGTTTTTTTTTTTTTTTTTTTGTCTACAGTTCTCAAATGTCATTCATCTTTGTGCATTTTTTTTTTTTTTTTTTTTCTTGTCCATGATGGCTGGTCTGAAACGCACATTGTCACCGCCAGACCTGCATGTAACACATTACTCTCCAACTATGAGTCGTATGGAAAATATAATGCGAATTAAAATCTAGAAATAAATTGCGTTTTAAAAGCCCTTCTCTTGCCTTCTTTTTGTTTTTGCTTTAATGTGTAAATGACCAGACCTTATATACTGTTCTGTGAAGTGGTGAGGCTTATGCGCACCTTAATCTATAGTAGCCACTTTTCCCCCTAAAGACTCGTACACACTAGTAGTTTTCTTTTCTTTCAACCCAGCAGCCTGAACGAAAAAAAAATGAAAGAGCTCAGAAGGAGTAGCCGCTGATAGTACAGCGATCTACCCCGCTGTGCTATTGTGTTCTGACAGGGGGACACGGCCCTCCCACCAGAGCACACTGGTCAGTGCTCTTAGCCGTTGGGTGCCGATCGGCAGACCTTTTTCGGTCATGCTCCTTCAACAGAAGCCAGCCCGTCTGCCGTACACACGGGCTGAATATCTGCTGATTTCTATTGAACCAGCTAATAAGGGCAGTAGACACAGGCTAAATAAGGCTAGCATCTCTTCCCCTACTTGTCCCCTAGACTTAAGGTGTGGCACTATATTTTCAGAACTGGGGTGCTTGCCAGCAACCCGGAAAGAGGGTTCATATACCAAGTCTGATGGCTTCAGATGCAGAGGTGGTTCAAGGCAGGTGCAGTATCCGGGAGTGACCAGGATTAGATGCTGTCTAGATGCCAAGAGTGCAGTGGTCAAGGCTGGCTTGCAGCAGGAAAGAGACTGTCAGCCTATCCAAGCAGCGGGTCTGGGCAGGTGTCGATTAGAAGTGAAACCTTTTATGCAAGGGTCATGGCAGTTGGCAAGCAGCAGCTCATCCATTATCCAGACATGGGTCAGAGCAGGTGGCAAGCAGTATCGCATCCATTATCCAGGCAAGGGTCAGTGTGGATGGCAGACAGTAGAATATCCATTATCCAGGCAAGGGTCAAGGCAGATGCAGTTCAAAAGAGTAATCTGCTTCTAGGTAAGGTCATGTCAGGCAGCAGAGGACTAATCTGAATCATGCCAAGGGCACAAGTATCAGTAGTATTACAGAGCAAGGCACAGGTACCAGAGCCAGGGAGTTGGAACACTATCACAAGTCCAGAGCCTTGAGCTTGTGATTGTCAAGTAGAGCGCTGCAGCCAGTCGGAGGGGAAGGATGAGGAGCAGGTAGCTACCTAACAACAAGGACACCTCCCTGTCAGTGCAGAACCCATTGTATTGTAGCCAACACTCAAGTGAAGAAAGGAAGAGCAACGGCTGCAGGGAGAGAGGCGGTAGGAGCATGTTTTGTGCCTTTAATCAAATGCTGCTATGAATAAAAAAAAAAAAAAAACGAATGGTGAGCCTATAAGCTTCCTTTTTGGTCTGTTCAATACACCATTGAAAGTGTTCTGTTATTTGTCTGATATGTGGGAAAAGATACCAGGGGGAATTTTAATAAAGCTGCTGAACACTTTTCTGGCATTAATTGCCCATGTTAATGTGATGTGACTAATTAAAAAAAAATATATATATATATCTGCAACAATTTTGGTTTTGACAGCAGCTTGTTCTCCAATTTCAGGTAGTTCTAATATGCTCCATTTACGCATTGTGGCGCAACACCTGTGCCAAATTAAAATGCAGACCGTTGGTATCTTCCGAAAGTGGAGCTACTTAAGACCCAATTTCTTTTGGTGTACAGAGACAGATTTAGTGAGCGTCTTGCATGCATTTTAAAAGTTGCTCAGCATGTACCAAATTCAAGTACAAGTTCTAGATGGGTGCACTTTTTGAACACACGGGAGACACATTTACAAACTCTGCCTGTGCCGGTCTTTATGAATGCTAGAGACTGTCTGAGAAGGTGACATCACTTCTCTTTCATAATTACGGTTACGCTGAGTGAGCAATCTCACCCTAGGGCAGGAGGTAAGGCCGTCTACAGGCTGGGAAAGATCAGTTTGTAAATGGATAGAAAACTGGCTAAAAGACAGAATTCAGAGAGTAGTGGTTAATGATTCTTACTCTGAATGGTCTAAGGTTATCAGTGGTGTACCCCAAGGTTCAGTGCTGGGACCCTTACTTTTTAATATCCTTAAATGATATAGGGTCTGGGATTAAAAGTACTGTTTCAGTCTTTGCAGATGACACCAAGCTATGCAGTGGAATAACGGCCGACTTCAATGCACTGTCTAATTGAGCATCTATGTGGCAAATGAGGTTTAATGTTGATAAATGTAAAGTTATACACTTGGGGGCAAGGAATATGCATGCATCATACATACCCGAGTACAATTGGGGGAATCCGTAGTGGAAAAGGATATGAAGGATCTGGGTGTTTTGGTAGATCATAAGCTTAATAATAGCATGCAATGCCAAGCTGCGCTTCCAAAGCGAGTAAAGTCCTTTCTTGTATTAAGAGAGGTATCCTTATGCCGCTGTACAAATCATTAGTAAGACCTCATCTGGAATATGCAGTTCAGTTTTGGGCACCAGTTCTCACAAAGGATATCGAGGAACTGGGGAAAGTGCAGAGAAGGGCAACCAAACTGATGAGGGGCATGGAGGAGCTCAGCTATGAGGAAAGATTAGGCACTGGGCTCTGACACCCCTGATGAGGTGGTTGTTCCCTCCCTGCTGAATTGATCTTTGGAGTCACTTTACTCTCACTAGAATTCCTTTGGATTTTGGGGATCCCTTGGATTCTGGCCCAGCTCACATCACACAGGGTAAATGTCAGTAAAAAATGTTATGAGCACATTTATTTCCAGTGAGTCCTTCCTAAATGTATTGTAAAATAAACTAGTTTAAGTACTTGGGCTTGACTTATTCTAATACCCTGTGCAGCCACACCAAACAGAGAGGAAGTGGAAGTACATGGGACCAAAAGGTGTCCTGCATTTCCACATTTGTTGACAAAGTATATACTGAGGCTGATCTACCAAAGACAAATAGAATATTCACGTTGCAAGGAAAAGTTAAAAGTGAATGAAATTTTGTCCCCCGTCCCATCCTCAGTATTGTTTGGAAAGTGAAATGCTCTGGGGAAAATTCCCTTGAAAAGTAAGCAGCCAATTTGCCTTTAGAAAATCAACCCCACTGACAGGAGGGCAGAGCTCATCAGTTAGGGGTGGGGTGTTGACCTAGCTCTGTTTCCTAAAACTGTTGTAAAAGCTAAAATATATATATATATTTATTACAGGGCCTTGAAAAAGTATTCATACCCCTTGAAATTTTCCACAATTTGTCATGTTACAACCAAAAACGTAAATGCATCATGAAGGCCAAGGAACACACCAGACAGGTCAGGGATAAAGTTGTAGAGAAGTTTAAAGCAGGGTTAGGTTATAAAAAATATCCCAAGCTTTGAACATCTCACGGAGCTCTGTTCAATCCATCATCCAAAAATGGAAAGAGTATGGCACAACTGCAAACCTACAAAGACATGGCCGTCCACCTAAACTGACAGGCCGGGCAAGGAGAGCATTAATCAGAAAAGCAGACAAGAGGCCCATGGTAACTGGAGGAGCTGCAGAGATCCACAGCTCAGGTGGGAGAATCTGTCCACAGGACAACTATTATCATGCACTCCCAAATCTGGCCTTCATGGAAGAGTGGCAAGAAGAAAGCCATTGTTGAAAGAAAGCCATAAGAAGTCCCGTTTGCAGTTTGCGAGAAGCCATGTTGGGGACACAGCAAACGTGGAAGAAGGTGCTCTGGTCAGATAAGACCAAAATTTAACTTTTTGGCCCTAAAAGTAAAAAGCTATGGGTGGCAGAAAACTAACACTGCCAATCACCCTGGACACACCATTCACACCGTTAAACCTGGTGGCAGCATCATGTTGTGGGGATGCTTTTCTTCAACAGGGAAAGGGAAGCTGGTCAGAGTTAATGGGAAGATGGATGGAGCCAAATACAGGGAAATCTTAGAAGAAAACCTGTTATGCCCTGTACACACGAGCGAAATGTCCAAAAGAAAAAGTCAGACGGATGCTTTTCATCATCTATTCCAATCATGTGTAGGCCTCATCAGACTTTTGTTTTTGAAAATTCTGACGGACCTAGAAATGGAACATGTTCTAAATATTTCTGACGGAACCAATTTCTTTCGGGAAAACCGCTCGTCTGTATGCTATTCCAATGGACCAAAAACGAAGCATGCTCTGAAGCAAGTACGAGACGGAAGCTATTGGCTACTGAACTTCCGTTTTCTAGTCCCATCGTACGTGTTGTACGTCGCCGCGTTCTGGACGGTCGGATTTGGTGTGACCGTGTGTATGCAAGACCGCTTGAGCGGAATTCCGTTGGAGTTCCGTCGGAGAAACCTTCAGAGTTTATTCCGATGGCAAAACTGGTCGTGTGTACGTGGCATAAGAGTCTGAAAAAACTTGAGACTGAGGTGGAGGTTCACCTTCCAGCAGGACAATGGCCCTAAACATACAGCCAGAGCTACAATGGAATGGTTTAGATCAAAGCATATTCATGTGTTAGAATGGCCCAGTCAAACTCCAGACCTAAATCCAATTGAGAATCTGTGGCAGGACTTGAAAATTGCTGTTCACAGACGCTCTCCATCCAATCTGACAGAGCTTGAGATATTTTGCAAAGAAGAATGGGCAAACATTTCACTCTCTAGATATGCAAAGCTGGTAGAGACATCCTCAAAAAGACTTGCAGCTGTAATTGCAGTGAAAGGGGGTTCTACAAAGTAGGGGGGCTCGATACAAATGTATGCCACACTTTTCACATATTTATTTGTAAAAAAAATTTGAAAACCATTTATCATTTTCCTTCCACTTCACAATTATGTGCCACTTTGTGTTGGTCTATCACATAAAATCCCAATAAAATACATTTACGATTTTGGTTGTAACATGACAAAATGTGGAAAATTGCAAGGGGTATAAATACTTTTTCAAGGCACTGTATATTAAATAAACATTATATTACTGGCTCTGTGAAATGGTATTGCACAGAGCGGCCCGAACCTCCTCTTCTGGGGTCCCCTGATGGTGACTTTGTGTGTGCCACCATAGCATTCCGCTTGCTATGGGTGCATGTGTGGGCTCGCTCTCAAACCAGGCTGTGTGCATTTATAGGCAAACGCAGCATGACTCAAAATCATCACACGCTCCCTCCTTTACAGGATCTGATTGTCAGCAACAGGAGCCAATGACTCCAAATGCTGTCTCTGTGTCCTGCGAATGCAGGGAGAAAGGAGAAAGCCGCTACAGACAGGCAGAGTGCTGATCGAGTGAGCACTCAGGTAAGTATGGGGGGCAGGGGGAGCGCAATACAGATGCTGGGACATTTTATATCTTAATGCAGGCAATGAACCAGCAAAATTTCGATCCATGTATGGCTAGATTAAAACATAACAAAAGATTCCTAGAGCACTATGGGTTATCTAAACATACAATAAAGAAAGAAGACACAGCTGTACTATATAGCAGGAAGGGGTTACAAAATGTTACTTGTCAGGCAGGGGTGCCCTCTATCGCCGGCTCTCTTCATCCTCACCCTAGAACCCCTAGCTATAGCACTTAGGGACAATGCCAACATCTCAGGGGGTCCAATACACCGGTATGGACCACAAACTATCTCTGTTTGCGGATGACGCACTCCTGACCCTGACAAACCCTCATCACATTGCCTAACTTGCAACATCTCCTTACACAATTCTCCAATATATCTGATCTTCAGATCAATCCCCACAAGATGACCTTCATGAACATCACACTTTCCCCATCTGCTGCATCACAACTTCAATCTTATTTCCCATACCACTGGACAACATCCTCAGACTACTTGGGCGTTAAGCTGACCTCCTTCTATGCTTCTCTTTATAAGGCCAATTATCATCCCTTGCTTAGCACCGTAACAGCCCTTATGCAATCATAGTTGTTCCCTACACTGTCCTGGATAGGCGACATACCTGCTCCATGCAACACATGAAATCCCACTTTGGGTGCTGCACGAACTTCCTAACTGTACACCTAATCCAGTATCAGCCTTGTTATTGCTCCCACATACATCCTGCCCATCCCCCTTGAGCCCACTAGTGTCACATAGCCTGCAACTCTGGGACTCTGTGCTGCTCAGGCAATCTCATGTCCCCCTTTCCTACGTTTACTTCCACTTCTGAACAATCCCCTCCTTCCCCCAGGCCTTTAACGACTGGAGGCGTATTCCTGGTGGACTTTGCATGGTTTTACACAGGTACACCACTTCCAGACATATTTTTCCTTTCCTTCTTGGCTCTCCATTTAAGAAACCTACTAAGCACCGGCCTCAGAATTATTTCACTACCTTAAGCTCTGCCACTGGCTGACCCCTCTAAGGAGCACCTCTACCTTCCCATTCCAAAAAACAGTCCTCAGCACATTGGTTTGCACTATCTGGTGGCCTCAGGTACTATCTCAGCAATTTATTCTTCCTTGAGAGCCCTCGATTATCCCCCTCCCGCACGTCTCTTTGGGAGCATGATTAGGCAACCCCTATTGACCCCAAGGAATGGAGCAAAGCCTGGTCTACTATTGCAAAATGCGCATTATATACTATGACCCTGGAGGCAGCATATAAAGTTTTACTAAGATGGTACTGTGTTCCAGCCCATATAGCACATGGAAATCCTTCATTATAGTGGTAGATGTTTTAGGGGCCTGGAAGAAATCCATGGTCTTCTTTGCAGCTGTGAAGGACTGTTTGACCACTATTATAATCATTGAAAAGATGTCCAGCCTTTTACGTGACTAAATTCCTAAAAAATATGGGAAACTTGGCTTTCTTACGCTTTTCCCACACTTCACATAGCCAGTTATGGCACCTTGTAACCCACTAGCAGACTAATACCATAAATTATTGTACCAGAAAAAATGTTACTTGTTTATTATTGTGCTTTAGCAAAAGGAATGGAATTCTATTAGGATTTATAATTATTTTGTGTATTTTAAAGTGTAAATTGGATTTACTGGCCTTTTCGGCACAGCTTTGAGAAAGGGCATTTTGCTAAAAAGTGGGCACAGGGAAAAGATTCAAGTAAAGAAACCACTTAGACAAATGTTAGACCCCATCCCCACGTAGCTGCCCCCCAAAAAAATATATATTATCCCCTTGGGACGTGACAGCTGGATTCTTGTCCAATTGCCCATAGAGGAAGAATGCATATTTTTCATACTGCTGCCGGCATTGTGAATGGCACACCAGCAGAAATGTGTGCACACTGAATAAAAGCCCCCTGAACAGCTGGGATGTTGAGAAGCACAGTTGCAAATGAGTGCTGGCTCAGTTGCTAGGCAGATGTATGTAGATATATTTCACTCTCCAGGCAGAGCATGGGACCCCTGTGAATGGGGATTGTGTCTTTTTAGAAGCAGGTTTTATATCGGGTCCCTTTCCCTCCTTTCCCTAATATAACTGAATGTTAGGGAAATTGGTTTTGTGTGCTGTGAATTTTCCCTCTCACATGCGTTCTTTTTAGCTGGTTAGACCTTGATTGGGTTTTGGCACTTTTCTTCTTAGCAGCTTTTTGAGATTGCACTGAGTCCGTCCTCTCATGGATAGCAGAACAATTCTGTGGGGGCCGGTGTGACCTCCTGGGGAGATTGGCTCTCCCTTTCTTTCATGATGATATGTTTCTCAGCAGTGTTACCTCCATACTGCAAGTCTGTAATATAAGCGGTGCTGGGACAAAGTCACCCAATGCCCAGGGCAAACATACAATACTGCTCCCCCCTCCCCTTTGTGTTACACACAACCAATCATCTTACCCACATCCGATAACTGATCATCATACCTATGTATGAAGTGAAAAGGTCAGGGCTGGATAAATTACAAAGTGCAGGGGTCAGGAGTATGTAATATAGAGAGGGTCAGGAGTAGGTAATATAGAGACTAACAGGGTCAGGGGTAGGTACTATAGAGAGAACCAGGGTCAGGGGTAGGTACTATAGAGAGTGTCAGTAATATAGAAAGTGCAGGGGTCAGGAGTGGGTAATATAAAGACTACCAGGGTCAGGGGTAGGTACTATAGAGAGAACCAGGGTTAGGAGTATGTAATATAGAAAGTGCAGGGGTCAGGAGTAGGTAATATAGAGAGTGCAGGGTCAGGAGTAGTTAATATAGAGAGTGTCAGGGTCAGGAGTATGTAATATAGAGAGTGTGAGGGTCAGGAGTATGTAATATAGAAAGTGCAGGGGTCAGGAGTGGGTAATATAGAGACTACCAGGGTCAGGGGTAGGTACTATAGAGAGAACCAGGGTTAGGAGTATGTAATATAGAAAGTGCAGGGGTCAGGAGTAGGTAATATAGAGAGTGCAGGGTCAGGAGTAGGTAATATAGAGAGTGTCAGAGTCAGGAGTAGGTAATATAGAGAGTGTCAGAGTCAGGAGTAGGTAATATAGAGAGTGTCAGGGTCAGGAGTATGTAATATAGAGAGTGTCAGGGTCAGGAGTATGTAATATAGTGAGTGTCAGAAGTATGTAATATAGAGAGTGTCAGGAGTATGTAATATAGAGAGTGCAGGGGTCAGGAGAAGGTACTATAGAGAGAACCAGGGTTAGGAGCATGTAATATAGAATGTGCAGGGGTCGGGAGTAGGTAATAGAGAAAGTGCAGAGGTCCGGAGTATGTAATATACAGAGTGCAGGGGTGTATGTAATATAGAGAGTGCAAGGGTCAGGAGTATGTAATATAGAGAGTGCAAGGGTCAGGAGTATGTAATATAGAGAATGCAAGGGGTCAGGAGTATGTAATATAGAGAGTGTGGGGGTCAGGAGTATATAATATAGAGAATGCAAGGGTCAGGATTATGTAATATAGAGAGTGCAAGGGGTCAGGAGTAACACACACACACATACATGTTTGAACATGCACTACAGACAGAGATTAAATTAGTCGTTGTGCTATATAACGTATTTATAAATAAAACCAAGTTTCATAAATAAACAAATATATTGCTTTTTGACAAACAAAAGTACAACTTAAAAATAAAAAAAATAAAAAACTGTAAACTCTATTGGACCTCAAATTTCTATTTAGTTTTAGTCATAGACTTTTAACTAAAATGCCATTTTAGTTTTAGTCGTATTTTAGTCATATTTTAGTCATCTGAATTGTTTTAGTTTTAGTCGTATTTTAGTCTATTAAAATAGTGTTTATTTTATCATTGAAAATATTTTCATTGACAAAATTAACACTTGTTCAAACCTTAATACCATAAATAATAACATGTTATTAGAGTTTTAGAGTATATAATGAGTTTGGCAATTCTAGAGAAATGCTCAAGCGATATAAAAGTTTTTTTTTTAAATAACAAACATGTTATACTTACCTGCTCTGTGTAGTGGTTTTGCACAGAGCAGCCCAGATCCTCCTCTTCTCGGGTCCCACACTGGGGCTCCTGGCCCCTCCCTCCTAACCCCCACAGCAAGCAGCTCCCGAGCCGCAGCTCTGTGTGTCCATTTACACACGGAACCGCAGCTCGGCCCCGACCCCTCTGTCTCCTGATTGGCTCGTTGGCTGATTGGCCAGTGGCTCCCACTGCTGCCATAAGCCAATCAGGAGTGCAAGCCCCCGAAGAGGCAAGGCTCTCGTAGACATCACTGGATCAAGAGGGGGCTCAGGTAAGTATTGGGGGGGGGGGATTCGGGAGCCGGGAGGCTGCTGCACACAGAAGGTTCTTTACCTTCATGCATAGAATGAAAATACCTTGTGCCTTTACAAGCACTTTAAACAATGCATTACAATTTAACTAAACCCATTCGATGTTAGTCAACTAAAACTAAAACAATTCAGTTGACTAACATACGACTAAAACTAAAATGGCATTTTAGTCAGAAGAGTATGACTAAAACAAAATCGAAGTTTGACGTCAAAATTAACACTGATGTGTAGTCAGGTTCTTGGCTAGAAACAGAAAGCAATTTAGGACACTGTGCTGCAAGGAGCTCAAGGGATTTGATGGTTGGCAGCATTGACTCATGGGAGATCCCGGTCCAGAGCCTAATGGCATGTAGATTCTTCGGAAGACCTAGCTACTGTGGGAAGCTCCTTATCAATTGCTACTTAAAGGATAAGTCCACCTTAACACTAAAATCTCTACATCTACAGACATCCACGATCTAACACTAACCTGTCTAGCCCTATCTAGTTAGAAATCAGTATACATACCTTTTTTGAAGCTGATCTGACCCAATCCCACGCTGAGCTGTCAGCCGCAGCTTCGCTATGGAAGCGGGTGCAGAGGACACAGCCGACAACGGAAGCCCCATAGTAAGTCTATGAGTGATGTCACTTCCCATTCAATTCACAGCCATTCACAGGCATCCGGCCCCTTTTTGGACTCCGGTAGCCTGAATTCCAGCGGGGGGGGGGTGTTTTTTTGAAGCACCTGATTAGGCTTCAAAAAAATAGGATTTTTTAAAACAGCTTACCTGTAAAATCCTTTTCTTTCGAAGGACATCACGGGACACAGAGCCACAGTAATTACTGATGGGTTATATAGGTATCACTGGTGATTGGACACTGGCACACCCTATCAGGAAGTTCAACCCCCTATATAATCCCTCCCCCTTGCAGGGATACCTCAGTTTTGTAGCCAAGCAATATAGTGTATTAGAAGAGGGGCGGGACCTCTGTGTCCCGTGATGTCCTTCGAAAGAAAAGGATTTTACAGGTAAGCTGTTTTAAAAAATCCTATTTTCTTTCTCGAACATCACGGGACACAGAGCCACAGTAATTACTGATGGGATGTCCCAGAGCAATGCTACCTGAGGGGGGGGAACCACGACCAAGTAGGGTGCAATCAGACCTGAGGACCCTGTACCGCTGCCTGCAGCACACTACACCCAAAGGCGATATCCTCATGCCTTCTCACATCCACCTGATAGAATCTGGTGAATGTATGAACTGAAGACCAGGTTGCGGCCTTGCAGATTTGAGCCATAGAGGCCCGGTGATGCACTGCCCAAGAAGCACCAATAGCCCTTGTGGAATGTGCCCTGATCTGAAACGGAAGAATCTTCTGTTTCAAACCGTAAGCTTGAATGATCAACTGTCGAATCCATTTAGAAATGGTAGCTTTTGACGCTGCCTGTCCTCTATTGGGACCCTCTGGCAGCACAAACAAAACATCCGTCTTGCGGATCTGAGTAGTTGCCCCTAGATAGGCCTTAACTGCTCTTACTACATCCAACGAATGTAGAGATCTCTCTTCCGGAGAACAGGGATCTGGAAAAAAGGAAGGTAGAACAATGTCTTGGTTTAAATGAAAATCAGAAACCACCTTCGGTAAAAAACTAGGATGAGGGCGTAGTACCACTCTATCCTTGTGTATAATCGAATAAGGCTCCTTACAGGAAAGAGCTGCCAATTCTGATACTCTTCTAGCAGAAGAGATGGCCACCAGAAAAATTAATTTCCTTGTCAACAAGACCAAAGGAATCTGACTTATTGGTTCAAAAGGCTGTTTCTGTAAGCCAGGACCAAATTTAAGTCCCAGGGGTTTAGGGGCGCTTTAACCGGAGGATTAAGACGCATCACCCCCTGCATAAAGTTTCGGACCAAAGAATGCGAAGCAAGTGGCCGCTGAAATAATACTGATAAAGCAGAAACCTGGCCCTTGATGGTACTCAAGGCCAGCTTCATCTCTAATCCCATCTGTAGAAAATCAAGGATTCTACCTATGACATATTTCCTGGGATGCCAACCTCTGGATTCACACCAGGTTATATAAGCCTTCCAGACTCTATGATAAATCATCCTGGAAGCTGGCTTCCTTGTATTAATCAAGGTAGATATGACAGGACCTGAGAGCCCACGACTCTTCAGAACGTGGGTCTCAATAGCCAAACCGTCAAATTTAGCGTTTGTAAGGCAGGATGGAACACTGGACCTTGAGATAACAGGTCTGGGCGTACCGGTAGGGTCCACGGGGAACCCACCGTCATCCTTACTATTTCTGCATACCAAGTCCTTCTGGGCCAAGCGGGGGCCACCAGAAGTACCAACTTCCTTTCCTGCCTGATCCTGCGAAGGAGTCGTGGTAGTAGCAGAATAGGCGGGAATGCGTAAATCAGTGAGAACCGATGCCACGGAATCACCAACGCATCCGTCCCGCATGCAAGAGGATCTTTTGTCCTTGCCACAAATCTGTCTATCTTTTTGTTGAATCGGGATGCAAAGAGATCTACATCTGGAACCCCCCATCTTTGGCATATGGCCCAAAAGACGTCGGGATGCAGAGACCATTCCCCTGGAAGTAACTGCTGGCGACTTAGATAGTCCGCCTGCCAATTTTCTATTCCCGGGATGAAAACTGCCGATATGCATGGCACATGCATCTCTGCCCAGACTAAGATCTAGTTCACCTCTTTTTGAGCAGCTCGGCTCCGGGTGCCTCCCTGATGATTGACATAAGCCACTGCTGTGGCATTGTCGGACTGGATCCTGACCGGACAACCCTGTAGCCTGATAGTCCAGGCCTTTAGAGCTAGATATATCGCCCGGATCTCCAGAATGTTGATGGGTAAGGTCCTCTCTGTCTTGGACCATACCCCCTGGACCGCAGCCTGTTCCAGAACTGCTCCCCAACCTGACAGACTGGCATCTGTTGTTACCACCGTCCAGGTAACCGGTAGAAAGGATTTCCCCTTCTGCAGGTTTTCGGGGATGAGCCACCAATTGAGGCTCTGACGCACCGCATGCGACAGGTGCATCGGAAAGTCTAATGCCTGAACCTTCTTGTTCCAGGTCGACAGAATACTGTGTTGCAGCATTCTTGAGTGAAACTGAGCATAGGGAACTGCTTCGAATGAAGACACCATCTTCCCTAGTAGCCTCATACAAAGGCGGACTGAGGGACGCTTCTTGGTCCTTACTGTCAGAATCAGCTCTCTCAAAGCAGTGATCTTTGCCTGGGGTAGAAATATTTTCTCCTGGCTTGTATCTATAATCAGACCTAAATACTCCAGTCTTCTTACTGGTTTTAGGAAAGACTTTTCCAAGTTGAGGATCCAACCCAGGTGTTCTAGATACCCGACTGTGGTCCTCAAGTTTCCATTCAAAGAGGCTATCGACCGGTCTATCAAGAGCAGGTGGTCTAGGTATGCTATGACAGCTACACCCTGAGCCCTTAATCTGGCCAGAGGAGGAGCCAAGATCTTTGTGAACACTCGAGGTGCAGTGGCTATCCCGAAAGGCAGAGCCACAAACTGGAAATGGCGCCCTCCTACCTCGAAGCGCAGAAACTTCTGATGAGCAGGAAAAATGGGCACATGCAGATATGCATCTCTTTTTTTAAATTTGATAATTTTTATTCATAATTAAATACCATACATCACAATATACAATATACATATTATCGGATAGTAGTAAAAATCTTCCAATACCCGATGTAGCATAAAAATTCACACCATTAGTAAAAAAAAAGAGAATACAGTTTTATTTTTCACCCCCCCCTCCCTTACACCCTTATACCCCCCCCTCCCTTATGTTCCTTATACCAAACTCATTTCCTTGTATAGGACATCCGGCATATTACTACTACTCCAGTCTTAAAAACAATATCCTCTCCATTTTCTTCTTACACTGCTAGCCTGTCGGGTTGACTACACTCATCAGCCAGGGATTCCATATTTTTTTAAATTCTTTTAAATTTCCTGCCCTTGTGAAGACTGTACTTTCTTTCCCTATTGTTTCCGAGATTTCTCTACGCCAGTCAGCAACCGAAGGGGGTTTCTCAGCTTGCCATCTTTTAGTTATTCCCTTTCTTGCCTGGTATAAGCATCTCCGCACTGCTTTTATTTTATCTCTCCCATCGCCCAGGTCCTCACCCACCCCCAGAATACATAGCTTTGGGTCTAATTTAAGACTCAGCTTGAGAAACCTATTTATATCCTCAACCACCTCTACCCAATAACGGGCTAGTTTAGGGCACTTCCATATCATGTGTAGCAAATCTCCATTCATTTGGCATCTCGGGCATTTGGGATCTGCTCTTCTCCCCCATTTAAACAGTTTTTGGGGGGTATAGTATGCCCTATGCAATAACATTAGGTGTGAAAATTTCTGAGCTGGCGAGCTTGAGACCTGTTGACTCCCCTTCAACATTTCCCTCCATTGGGCATCTGATATTGTCCCCAGATCTCTTTCCCACTTCCTCCTACTCCTAAGGTTATTTGGTCCTTCTCTGCTATTTCTGAAGATATACTGGTAGAGTTCTGCTATTAATCCTCTTGATCCCTCAAAACTCTCTATCATCCGGGGGATGGGTGATTGGCTCCATTTCGGACCTTGTTCCCCGTACTGGGCCTTCAGCGCGTGCCTAATTTGGATATACCCAAAATATGACTGCTTTGGGACAACAAACTCCTCTTCTAAGGAGGCAAAGGATTTCAAAATATTGCCATTATATAATTGTTCTAATTTGGTTATCCCTCTTGCCTCCCATGACTTAATTTTTCCTATCTTTGTTAATTCTTGCAGACGTTTGTTATCCCAAAGAGGCACATCTCTTGCAATTCCCTCCATACCTTTCAGGCTTTTAATGCTTTTCCAAACTTTTAGCATTAATTTGATTGTGGGGGTCTTATATGCAAACGAATCTGCCTCCAATACCTCCAGCACACATCTATGTGGTGCACCTGCAGTCATTATATCAGAATTATTATTGCTCATAGATCTACCTCCTGTCTTTAGGTGTTGCAATTGGGCAGCCAAAAAATAGCAGCGTGGATGCGGGATCGCCATGCCCCCCTCACCTATTGCAAGCTGTAGGGTCTGTAGGCTTATCCTTGAATGCCCCCCCCTCCACACAAGCCCTCTGAACAACATATCTATTTTTTTGAACCATCTGCCACCTATCCAAACTGGTGAATTCTGCAAGATGTACAGGAGTTGGGGCATCCACAGCATTTTGACCAGATTGCATCTTCCAGCTACCGACAGAGAAAGGCCTTTCCATATATCCACCTTTTTTTTAAGTTTCTCCAATAATGGGGCCATGTTATTATTTAAAAAATGATCTGGATCCCTTGTTACCTGGATTCCTAAATATTTGGTTTTCTCCACTATTTTTAATGGGGTTTTTTCCAGGAAGGTGCCCTGTTTGATGGGGTCTATTGGCAGTAGAGCCGATTTTTCCCAATTTATAATGAGGCCCGAGACCTCCCCGAAGTCTGCAAAGACACTCATCACCTGTCTTAGTGACCCTTCCGTGTTCCCCAGGAAAATAAGGACATCGTCCGCGTATAACGCGATCTTCTCCTCCCTGGTCCTTCTCTGGAACCCCTCTACCATCCTGTTTTGTCTTATAGCAGCCGCCACTGGTTCCATAGCTAGGGCAAAGATCAGGGGTGAGAGGGGGCACCCCTGCCTTGTCCCTCTCTCCAGCTGGAACTTGTTAGATTCTATATTGTTAGTTTTAACCCTAGCCATGGGGTGGCTATATAGGATTTCCACCCACTTCCTAAATGAGGGTCCGAAACCGTACACCCTCAGTACCTGCCAGATAAATCCCCATTCCAGGCTATCAAAGGCTTTCCCTACATCCAACATCATAATAGCTCTAGAGCCAGTATTCTCTGTTGGGATCTGCAAGTTCAAAAATAGCCTCCTTATATTCTCGCTTGTTGACCTTTGAGGAATAAAACCTGTTTGATCCGATTGAACCAAGCTATGAATTATCCCCTGGAGCCTAGTGGCCAAAATTTTTGCCAAGATTTTTACATCTGAGCACAACAGGGAAATAGGCCTATATGATCCAGGCTCCAGGGGATCCTTCCCTTCCTTTGGTATCATTACAATTGTGGCCTCCGTCATTGAATCGGGCAGCCTTCCTTCCTGGTACGCCCCCTCAAACACTTTGAGGAGTTCCGGTATCAGTATTTCCCCATATTTTTTGTATATCTCTGCCGGAAGGCCATCCGGACCTGGAGATTTCTGGTTAGTCATTTGTTTTACGGCAGTTTTAACCTCTTCTAGTGAGATTGGGGCCTCTAGGGCCTCAGCCTCCAGCTCAGACAGGGAGGGCATTTCTATTTTCCTAAAAAATCTTTCCATTATCTCTCCTGCCACTGGCCCCTGGGATTTATATAGTTCTTCATAGTAATTCTTAAATACTTCATTTATTCTATCTGGTTGATATATAATTTTACCCTCCCTATTATTAATGGCAGGGATTATTGGGGGGGGGGCATCCACTTTAGCAATATGGGCTAGTATCTTCCCTATTCTTTCCCCCTCTCCAAACATTATATGTTTTTGGAATGTTCTTTTGTTTTCGGCTTTCCTGGACATTATCTCCTTATATACTGATTGCTTATTTTCCCACCTTTGATATTTTTCCGGGGATGGATTTTCCACTAGCTCCCTTTCTGCTACCAGGATCTCGTCCCTAGCCTTCTCTTCCACAGCCCTTGATGCTCTCTTTACTCTTGATATCTGCTGGATCAATATTCCCCTCATATATGCCTTCAATGCATCCCACATCACCCCTTTTGCCACTGAGCCCTCATTTAACATTATAAATTCCCTCATTTTTGTCATGGTTTCCTCTGGGTCCTCGAGAATCTCGAGCCACACTGGGTTCAGTTTCCAGGTACCCCACTGTTTCCTTATCCCGATATCCATCATAGCTGTAACCGGTGTGTGGTCCGAGATTCCTCTTGGATGGTAGGTTATATCCCTGATCAGTAAAGCGGCCATATCATTTCCCAAAACTAAATCTATTCTCGACAAGGAGGAATGGGTACTAGAGTGACACGAAAACTGTTGTATTCCAGGGTTTCTCACTCTCCACAGGTCCATCAGTCCAGCCTCTTCCAGGAACTGTCCCATTCGGATCCCACATGGGCTCTGTCCCGGTTTTCCTGGGGGAAATTTATCTAATTCTTTATTTATCACTACGTTAAAATCCCCTACTACAATGACAGGGGTCCTCGGTTTATCTATAACAAACTTCAACAGGCTATATAAAATTTCTAATTTAAAAGGTGGTGGATTATAAATATTAGCTATTATGCATTCCTGATTCCCTATCGTGCAGTGTAGAAAAACATATCGGCCACCTTCATCTATATTGCTCTGCCTACAGGAAAACACAATCCCTTTCCTGATCAGCACTCCCACCCCCCTCGAATAAGAGGAGTATACCGCATGATACTGGTTGTGAAAATTCTTGTTCTTAATAGTTACTTTTGTCTCTCTAGTCAGATGTGTTTCCTGTAGGCATGCAATATCTACTCTAAGTATATCTAATAGATCAAATACCTGTGTTCTTTTTAGGGGAGTACCTAATCCCCTAACGTTCCATGAGCCAATCTTTATTCCCATTAGCTATTTACAAATAAGATTATCACTGCGAGAAAAAAAAAAAAAAAAAAAAAAAAAAAAAAAAAAAAAAAAAAAAAAAAACCCTCAGTGACCAGGTATGGGAGTATATTCTCCTTATTCCGTGAGTTATAGAGAGAAAAAAAAAAAAAAAAAAAAAAAAAAAAAAAAAAAAAAAAACAGCTTTTCCCCTATGAAATCTACCTTAGTGCTTAGTTATAATATCAACTATACCATTTCCATTATCCATATCCTTTATATCTTTATATAGTGTAATATACCTTATACTTAATGTGTTGTTTGGTACCTTATATTGCATATTAATTTTCCTGTGCTCTTTACCCCCTCCCCCCTCCCCCGTCCCTTCCAACCCATCCCTCCCTTGTCCCCCCCTTGAGATCTTCCCATGTCCTCCCTCCCTCCCCACCTCCCCACACCACTCTAGGTTACCCCTCCGGGCTTTTTTAATGACCGACCCATACCCCCCAACCTCTCCATACCTCCCCCCTCCCCCCCCCTCCCTCCCCCATGCCCACTCCCTCCCTCCCCCCCCACCATCAACCATAAACACTCTCCATCTCAAACCTACTTCCATTTACCGTGTCCCTAAACCATCCCCGCTCCAAATATGAAAATATTAATATAACTAATCCTAATTATACCTACTTAATAAACGTTAATTTTTCGCAGTGTATCTCTCCTATTTCTTAGGTAATTGATCTTTTTTATCCTCCAGCCATGCTAACGCTTTCGCAGGGGACTCAAAAAACTGGCTACCCCCTAGTGCATTTATCCGCAATTTAGCTGGATAAAGAAGGGCGTATGAGACATTATATCTCTGGAGGTTACGCTTCACCCCCAGAAACTCAGCTCTGCGTCTCTGAAGGTCCGGCGAAAAATCGGGAAATATTGATATCCTTATATCTTTATACAAGATTTTCCCCATTTCACGAGCTTTACGTAGGAGTTTTATTTTATCCTTGTAGTTCAGAAATTTAACTAAAAACGGTCTTGGGGGGGTTCCCGGTGCGGGGGGCCTGAACGGAACTCTATGTGCCCTTTCTATAGAAAACTGCTGCGTAAATGTTTCACCTCCAAATACCCCCAACACCCAGTTTTCCAAAAATACAATAGGGTCCAGTCCTTCACTCCCCTCAGGGAATCCCACCACTCTAACATTGTCCCTGCGGAGTCTATTTTCCATTTCATCGACTTTCCCTGTGAGTTTTTCAATTTTTTCCCTCCAGATCTTTGCTTCTTGTTTCATGGGGAGTAGGTCATCCTCTATTAAACTTATTCTCTTTTCCACTTCTGTCACCCTTTCAGTTATCATCTTAAGATCCTGACGTACTAGTGTCAACTCCTCTTTAATACCCTTCATTTGCTCTCCCAATGATCCCAGGGAATGGTTGCATGCGCTTATTGCCAGAAAGATATCCTTTAGGGAGGGTTCTCCTTCCATTATGGGAGTTGGGGCGGCTGGTGTCTCCACTTCCCTACCGACGGTTCCTGAGCCCTTTGTAGATAGACTCTTTGTACTGGGGTTACCTACGGACTGTCCCGCATGGCCCTGACTTTTTCTCTCTGTTACTGATTTAATCGACGCTTGTTGTCCTCCTTTATTTGGGGTATGTTCTGCTGCTAGGACCAGTTTCTCTAGTTTAGCGGAGGCTGCCACCACCGCAGCTGTTGCTCCTGCCACAGTAAGGTGTGGGCCTTTCTCCTTCTCCTTGTCTTTAGCTGACCTCAAGGATTGGGTTCCCATGTTTTCCTGGCTAGGATGCTCCTCTCCCTTTTTTTTCCCTGTCATGTTGGTTTTCTCTGGGTTATCTTATTTTGCTCTTATATGTTTATATAACTGCACCACCAACTGTTGATATCCTTTGAGTTACCCCTTATTACCGTCCTGGTCATTTACTAGAGGTTCGGGCTTATACACGGGTGTCTTATCAGCAGACCTAATCTAATATCTGACCTCTTTTTCCCCTCAGACCCAGCTTTTAATATGGTGTCCGTAAATCATACAAAGTCCTTATAGACTAGGTCTCCCCTTCCAGAACTCTCCCTCCTCTATTACAGAGCACCCTGAGTCCCTTAGTACAATCCCTCGCAGTTCCCAACAATAGGGGGGGGTCAGAGTAGTCCAGAAATATTCCAGCAGACAACAGAAAAAGTCAACTCAGTGTCTTTCTTCCTTACTACCGGGGGGGTGCTTTTGATCCAGTTATTCAAACAGGGGTCAGCCAGTAATCAGCCCAGAGAGAGACTTCAGAGGTTTTGTTTTTGTTTCACAGTTCAAGATTCCTTCGTTAGTTATCTCTCAATACAACACATGGCTAACAGACATCCCCATTGATTCAAGCAGGATACAGTTATTGTGATATCGTGTACCTGCTTCTTGCTTGTAGCGTTCTCCCTGATGCTCCGTCTCCTTGCTGACAGCCAGACCGGACTCACGTTCTTTTTCTTTACTCTCGCGGTGCTTGCGGTGTCAGCGCCAGGCTCCCCTCTCAATCACTGCCGGGCTCGCACTGCCTTGAGCGGCGTTCTGAGTAACCTCCCCGCACACAGCGCCAGTGATTGCTCCAGCAGTCTCAGCGGACAGGGTCACTCCGCAGCATTTCGGATCCACACAGGAGCGGGGCTACACAGCGGTACAGCATGTACAACGGGGGGGGAAGACAGGGGCTTAACTTAGCACGATGGGTAGCGGCGAGGCCATTAGCCGCAGGGTTCACGGTGCTTCATGGAGCGGGATGGGATCTCGCACTCACTCCACTCCTCTCACCTCCATCCGCTTCCGGTCACGCCCCCCAGATATGCATCTCTGATGTCTATTGATGCCAGAAATTCTCCTCCCTGCAGGGTGGGAACTACTGTTCGAATTGATTCCATGCGGAAGGATTGAATCCTTAGGAACCGGTTCAGATCCCTTAAGTCCAGAATGGGCCTGACATCCCCATTTGGCTTTTGGACCGTAAAAAGTTTGGAATAGAAGCCCAATCCCTGGTCCTTTGCGGGAACTATCATAATGACCTCCTGCGACAAAAGTCGCTCTAACGCTAGAAGGAGCGACTGCTTCTTCTCTGGGTCTCTGGGAACATTTGATCTGAGGAACCGAGGAGAGGGGAATTCCTGAAACTCCAGCTTGTACCCTAAGGTTACCGTGGAGACTACCCATCTGTCCTGGAAGTCCTCCTGCCAGAGCTCTGAGAACTGTCGCAGTCTTCCCCCCCACTCGAGTGAGCGGGGGCGCCCCCTCATGCAGAGGTCTTAGTGTTTTGCCTAGTAGGCTTCTTTCCCCAGGACTTCTTTTGTCCCTGGGGTTGACTCTTGTCTCTGGACCCCGATGGAGGCGGCCGTCGAGACTGCCTGGAGGCTGAAGCCCCCGGCGCTGGGGAAAGAGTCCGTTTGAAAGAGGGACGCTTACTCTTCTTCTTGACAGGTAAGAGAGTGCTTTTCCCACAAGAGATTCTCTTGATATAGTTATCCAAGTCCTTTCCAAACAACCTTGCACCACGAAATGGAAACCCAGCCAGTAGCTTCTTACATGGTGCTTCGGCTGACCAATTTTTCAACCATAGGATTCTACGTATATGCACCAACCCCAGTGAAAGACGGGAGGTTTGCACGATAGAATCTCTAATGGCGTCAACCACAAAGCATAAGGCCGCTGGAAGGTTAGCAAACCCCTGGGCCTGCTGTTCAGGTAATACTTTGATGACCTGCTTAACATGGTCTCTTAAGTATTGACAGACTCCAATCGCTGCTACTGCAGGTTGGGCCACTGATCCTGCTAAGGAGAAAACATCCTTCAATAGGGATTCCATCCTTTTATCTACAGGATCCCTGAGCATCTGAGCATTGTCTACAGGACAAGTCAGGCTATTATTTACGGAGGAAATGGCGGCATCAATAGCCGGTATTCCCCACATTTTAATAAACTTTTCTTCCATCGGATAAAGTGTTGAAAACTTTCTCGGCGGAAAAAAACGTTTGTCTGGGTGATCCCACTCAGAATAAATAAGCTTTTCAAGTAAAGTATGAACAGGAAAAGCATGTGCTGCTTGGAAAGGTTTCAGTGACCCCCAAAGCAGAAGAGGATTCTTTAGCAGTTTCAGGTATGGGCAACTTAAATGTGGAGCGGACCAATCCAGTGAGGATCTGCACTAAGACTTTCTCCTCTTGGGAAGTCGCAGAGGGTCCCTCTCCACCTGAATCCTCCGAAGAGGAATCATCCATCCCATCCCGATCCTCTGAAAGGGATTCATCTCCTTTATCCCAGAGCTCCTCTGTCTGAGGGTCTTGGGGAACAGAGGAAAGCCTAGTGCGTTTTCTTCCACTGAGTGAAGACGTAATCACGGCCATTAATCTTTCCTCTAGACCATTAATGGTTGAGGAAAAAACCTCTTGTGTAATATATACAGGGGCTGAAGTGCCAGAAGCAGGTGTAGCCCCTGACCCTGATGGCTCTCCCTGGCTAGCCGTCCCTGGCCCATCTTTAGGGGGGGGAGGATGCTGCCGACAGGGGGCCCTCAGAACCTGAACGAGATCCCCTAGTGTCTCTGGTTCCTGGGGTGCTTGAACCTCTTCTACCCATAGTGCAAAGCAACAAGGTGTGAGGTATACAAATGAACACTGCCCGCTGAGCGATGTAGTCTGGCTAAAAGCCTTGCTACCCAATGCTCAGTCTGGTGTTACTTCAGTAAATGCTGCCTAGGAGAATGCCTGTGTCCCACCTTACATGCGACCGTCAGCTCTGTGTCTCTCAGAAGGCTGAGTGCACCTGTACAGAGTGCCTTTAATAGCCTGCAGCTGGCCTGAGTGGGAGTCTAAGCACTCTGTGCTGACGTCCCGCCCCCTCCTCTACCGCCCCCCCCCTCGAGTTTTGAAAAAAACGAGCGCTTCCCGCGCTGCCGACTCTCCTGTCATGCTTCTGGAGAAAAGGCTGGGGATGGGGGGGGGGGGAGGGAGGGAGGCTGGTAACAAGATCTGCCTGAACGGCTATCTTGAGAGATGGTGGCCATTAGGCCGCAGAGCCCGGGTGGTATAACCACTTTCTAGACCCCTGTGGCCCCTCTCTAGCCTGGGGGGGAGCATTCAAACATGAGAAATCCCCCTTTCCACCTTACCTGTTTGCAGCCTGCTTGAGACGCTGGGACATAAACAGCGATTACAACACCTGAGACAGACAGTCAGCATGTGCAGGTTTGTGCTCTTGGCAGCCCCCGGTGGTCACAATAGGCATAGCATGCATTTACCTTAAAGGAGAAAAGCCACTAGAACTCAAAAATTCTGTGGAATCTCCTCTTACCTTATCCAGCCGCAGGGTGCTGTTTACACAGACCCAATCTTCACCTCTCACGGTGGGCTCCGTTTGAAAAAACCGTCAGAGACTGGGGCCCCCATCAGTAGGGGGATCCAACAGTTCTGGGACCGTAAAGCACCTCGCCAGAAATTAGGAAGTTTAAAGCCATTTTCTGATCTGCGGGGTCCAGCTCTCTAAAAAGAGAAGCATTACGGCTAAAACCTCGTTTCTTCGGACACGAGGCCCGGGTACCATTCAATTCGGCCATGAAAAGACACTTTGAATGGATCCGGTTCGCCTGGCTTGCCCCAGTATAGGATCTTAGGATATTCCCTTTGGAACTCAGCACAGGACATCTTTACACGTCCATCACCTAAGACACTGGCGTAAAAACTGAGGTATCCCTGCAAGGGGGAGGGATTATATAGGGGGTTGAACTTCCTGATAGGGTGTGCCAGTGTCCAATCACCAGTGATACCTATATAACCCATCAGTAATTACTGTGGCTCTGTGTCCCGTGATGTTCGAGAAAGAAAGGTGGACTGCGAGCGCAGAGCATTGTGCTCTCAGTCAACTCAGGTGTGTTAGCAAAGCGAATGAATATTTGCTTTTCTAACACTGAACTGCCTGATGGGCACAGAGGCTACATATGATGGGCACAGGCTGCATATGTTGGTCACAGAGGCTGCATATGATGGGCACAGAGGCTGCATATGATGGGCACAGAGGCTGCATATGATGGGTACAGGCAGCATATGTTGGACACAGAGGTTGCATATGATGGGCACAGGCTGCATATGATGGACACAGACTGCATATGATGGGCACAGGCTGCATATGATGGGCACAGAGGCTGCATATGATGGGCACAGAGGCTACATATGATGGGCACAGGCTGCATATGATGGGCACAGAGGCTACATATGGTGGGCACAGGCTGCATATGATGGGCACAGAGGCTACATATGATGGGCACAGGCTGCATAAGTTGGTCACAGAGGCTGCATATGATAGGCACAGAGGCTACATATGATGGGCACAGGCTGCATATGTTGGGCACAGAGGTTGCATATGATGGGCACAGGGGCTGCATATTATGGACACAGACTGCATATGATGGGCACAGGCTGCATATGATGGGCACAGAGGCTGCATATGATGGGCACAGGCTGCATTCGATGGGCGCAGAGGCTGTATGATGGGCACAGGCTGCATATGATGGGCACAGAGGCTGCATATGATGGGCACAGGCTGCATATGATGGGCACAGAGGCTGCATATGATGGGCACAGGCTGCATATGATGGGCACAGAGGCTGTATGATGGGCACAGGTTGCATTCGATGGGCACAGATGCTGTATGATGGGCACAGGCTGCATATGATGGGCACAGAGGCTGCATATGATGGGCACAGAGGCTACATATAATGGGCACAGGCAGCATATGATGGGCACAGAGGCTGCATTTTATGGGGCACAGTGGCTGCAATTGATGTTTTCTTTTCAGTATTTTTCAGAATTTCTTCAGTTTGTTTGTGCCCCCCCCCCTTCAATCCTGAACCAATTTTTTATTTATTCTAACTTTGCATCTTTTTAGCAGTCTGCAAGTTATTCCCTGTCCGATCTTTCTGCCATTCACCAATTCTGGTAAAACACTGTGAACATGCTTGCAGGAGAGGAGATTGACAGATATCCTTTTCAATAATGTCCTAAAGCAGGCTGGGGTGGAGAAGTGACTAAGAAAACAGAACATCAAGAACCATTGTTGTCTGTAGTCATCTATGAGATTAGTGAGCGCCATCACGATGATTTTAGCGAAGGAAGGATGTTGAACTATGCACATGGAATATGTTTGCAGCTACAGTAACATAAGACATACCATAGGCATGCGCACAGGGTGTTCCAGGTGTACCTGGGCACACTCTAATCACCCAGTGTAGTGCAGATTCCCTGTTTACACCCCTGATATTTCATCAAAGCCACCTAATGGGGCTCCTAAAAAACTAGGAAAAAAATGAATTAACCGCTTGCTGACCGTATACTGTATATATACTTGTATGTGATTTTGCACTTCTGGGTCTGGGGCACGTGCCCCCGGTGACCCGCGACACTGTGATTGGATGTCTGCCGGGACCTGCCGATCGTTTCAGAGAGAAGAATAAAGGCGCTCTGTCGTAGTAAACAAGGCAGATCGCGGTTCTGTGAGAAGGGAAGGTGGTGATCCCGAGTTTCTGTTAAGCAGGAACACAGATCTCTGCCTTCTCAGAGTACAAGCACCTCCCCCACAGTTAGCAAGCACTCTTTAGGAACACATTTAACCCTTTGATCGCCCCTGATGTTAAACCCTTCCCTGCCAGTGTCATTAGTACAATGACAGTGCATATTTGTTAGCACTGATCACTGTATTAGTGTCATTGGTCCCCAAAAACGTATAAAAAGTGTCAGTTAGTGTCCGATTTGTCTGCCGCAATGTCGCAGTCCGGCTATAAATCACTGATCACCACCATTACTAGTAAAAAATAAACAAATAACATTTCCATAAATATATCCCATAGTTTGTAGACGCTATAACTTTTGTGCCAACCAATCAATATACGCTTATTGGGATTTTTTTTTACCAAAAATATGTAGCAGAATACAGTGAGGGAAAAAAGTATTTGATCCCCTGATTTTGTATGTTTGCCCCACTGACAAAGAAATGATCAGTCTATAATTTTAATGGTAGGTTTATTTTAACAGTGAGAGACAGAACAACAAAAATATCCAGAAAAATGCATTTCAAAAAAGTTATAAATTGATTTGCATTTTAATGAGCGAAATAAGTATTTGACCCCTTCGCAAAACATGACTTAGTACTGCAGGATTTCAGTCCTTCACGGCGTAGTGTGTTACCAATTGTTTTCTTGGTGACTATGGTCCCAGCTGCCTTGAGATCATTGACAAGATTCTCCTATGTAGTTCTGGGCTGACGCCTCACCGTTCTCATGATCATTGAAACTCCATGAGGTGAGATCTTGCATGGAGCCCCAGACCGAGGGAGATCGACAGTTATTTTATGTTTCCTCCATTTGCCAATAACCGCACCAACTGTTGTCACCCTCTCACCACACTGCTTGACGATGGTCCTGTAGCCCATTCCAGCCTTGTGTAGATCTACAATCTTGTCCCGACATCCTTGGACAGCTCTTTGGTCTTGGCCATTGTGGAGAGAGATTGGAATCTGATTGAATAGGGGATCAAATACTTATTTCACACATTAAAATACAAATCAATTTATAACTTTTTTGAAATGCATTTTTCTGGATTTTTTTGTATTTATTCTTTCACTGTTAAAATAAACCTACCATTAAAATTATAGACTGATCATTTCTTTGTCAGCAGGCAAATGTACAAAATCAGCAGGGGATCAAATACTTTTTTCCCCTCACTGTACATATTGGCCTAAATTGATGAAGAAATTCAATTTCTGACATTTTTTTTTATCAGATATGTTTTATAGCAGAAGTTAAAATATATATATTTTTTTTCAAAATTGACGGTCTTTTTTTTTTTTTGTCTATAGAGCAAAAAATAAAAACCGCAGAGGTGATCAAATACCACCAAAAGAAAGCTCTATTTGTGGAAAAAAAAAAAAAAGGACATACATTTTTTTTTTGGTACAGTGTCGCATGATTGCGCAATTGTCAGTTTAACCACTTCAGCCCGGGAAGGATTTACCCCCTTCCTGACCAGAGCACTTTTTACAATTTGGCACTGCGTCGCTTTAACTGCTAATTGCGCGGTCATGCAATGCTGTACCCAAACGAAATTTGCGTCCTTTTCTTCCCACAAATAGAGCTTTCTTTTGATGGTATTTGATCACCCTTATGGTTTTTATTTTTTGCACTATAAACGGAAAAAGACCAAAAATTTTGAAAAAAAATGATATTTTCTACTTTTTGTTATAAAAAAAATCCAATAAAAACTCAATTTTAGTCATACATTTAGGCCAAAAAATGTCAATAAGCGTATATGTATTGGTTTGCGCAAAAGTTATAGTGTCTACAAACTAGGGTACATTTTCTGGAATTTACACAGCTTTTAGTTTATGACTGCCTATGTCATTTCTTGAGGTGCTAAAATGGCAGGGCAGTACAAAACCCCCCCAAATGACTTTTTGTGGGACTTTTTGGGAGCCTAGCCGCGTACAGGGCCCCGAAAACCAAGCACCGCCTTCAGGATTTCTAAGGGCGTAAAGTTTTGATTTTACTCCTCACTACCTATCACAGTTTTGAAGGCCATAAAATGCCCAGATGGCACAAACCCCCCCCCCAAATGACCCCATTTTGGAAAGTAGACACCCCAAGCTATTTGCTGAGAGGCATGTTGAGTCCATGGAATATTTTATATTTTGACACAAGTTGCGGGAAAGTGACAATTTTTTTTTTTTCACAAAGTTGTCACTAAATGATATATTGCTCAAACATGCCGTGGGCATATGTGGAATTACACCCCAAAATACATTCTGCTGCTTCTTCTGAGTACGGGGATACCACATGTGTGGGACTTTTTGGGAGCCCAGCTGCATACGGGGCCCTGAAAACCAATCACCGCCTTCAGGATTTCTAAGGGCGTAAATTTTTGATTCACTCCTCACTACCTATCACAGTTTCGAAGGCCATAAAATGCCAAGATAGCACAAACCCCCCCCCCCCAAATGACCCCATTTTGGAAAGTAGACACCCCAAGCTATTTGCTGAGAGGCATGGTGAGTATTTTGCAGCTCTCATTTGTTTTTGAAAATGAAGAAAGACAAGAAAAAAACATTTTTTTTCCTTTTTTCAAAACTTTGTGACAAAAAGTGAGGTGTGCAAAATACTCACTATACCTCTCAGCAAATAGCTTGGGGTGTCTACTTTCCAAAATAGGGTCATTTGGGGGGAGTTTGTGCCACCTGGGCATTCCATGGCCTCCGAAACTGTGATAGGCAGTGAAGAGTGAAATCAAAAATTTACGCCCTTAGAAAGCCTGAAGGCGGTGCTTGGTTTTCGGGGTCCCATACGCAGCTAGGCTCCCAAAAAGTCTCACACATGTGGTATCCCCGTACTCAGGAGAAGCAACAGAATGTATTTTTGGGGTGTAATTTCACATATTCCCATGGCATGTTTGAGCAATATATCATTTAGTGACAACTTTGTTAAAAAAAAAAAAGTGTCTTTTTCCCGCAACTTGTGTCACAATATAAAATATTCCATGGACTCAACATGCCTCTCAGCAAATAGCTTGGGGTGTCTACTTTCCAAAATGGGGTCAATTGGGGGGGGAGTTTGAACTGTCCTGGCATTTTTTGGGGAAAAAACACACTTTTTAAAATTTTAATGCACTAAAACACACTATATTGCCCAAATGTTTGATGAAATAAAAAAGATGATCTTAGGCCGAGTACATGGATACCAAACATGACATGCTTTAAAATTGCGCACAAACGTGCAGTGGCGACAAACTAAATACATTTTTAAAAGTCTTTACAAGCCTTTACAGGTTACCACTTTAGATTTACAGAGGAGGTCTACTGCTAAAATTACTGCCCTCGATCTGACCTTCGCGGTGATACCTCACATGCATGGTGCAATTGCTGTTTACATTTGACGCCAGACCGACGCTTGCGTTCGCCTTTGCGCGAGAGCAGGGGGGGACAGGGGTGCTTTTTTTTTTTTTTTTTTTTTTTTCGTTTATTATTTTTTTGCTTTTTTATCTTATTTTTAAACTGTTCCTTTCATTTTTTTAAATCATTTTTATTGTTATCTCAGGGAATGTAAATATCCTCTATGATAGCAATAGGTAGTGACAGGTACTCTTTTTTGAAAAAACTGGGGTCTATTAGACCCTAGATCTCTCCTCTGCCCTCAAAGCATCTGACCACACCAAGATCGGTGTGATAAAATGCTTTCCCAATTTCCGAATGGTGCTGTTTACATCCGGCGAAATCTAATCAGGGACTCATCAACGCAGACAACTTGATGGGGAGTAAACAAGTCTGCAAAACACTGGTTGAAGTGGTTTGCGAGGGGCCGGATTTTGTAGAGCCGATCGTATTCAGGGTCTCCACAAGGACGACAGAGTCCATTGTTGTTGAAGTGCATGAACCGCAAAATCTGCTCGTATCGTGCCCTGGCCATGGAAGCAGAGAACACGGGCATATGGTGAATTGGGTCAGTGGACCAATATGACCGCAACTCACTCTTAGTTATGCCCATGTTGAGGGAAAGGCCCAGAAAGAGCTTAAATTCAGAGACCGTAATTGGTCTCCAATCTCTGGCAAGGGAGGACTGGGGATTAGCGGCGATGTGTTGACCAGCGTATAAATTGCTTTGGTCCACAATAGATCTATAGAGATCTTCGGTGAAAAACAGCGAATAAAAATCCAGTGGCGTAAAATCAACTGTTTCCACATGAATGCCGGGTTGGCCAGTGAATGGGGGAAGTACGGGTGCTGCAGAAGTGGTGGGTTCCCAATTCGGATTGGTGAATGCAGCAGGAAGGGCACTATGGGCCTGTGTTCATCTTCTTGGTGGCAGCGGGACACTACTTGTGCTTGCCACCTCGCCAGCTTGAACTGCACTTATGGGACTCGCCACGTCACCACGTGATACTGCAGTGCTGAAGGTACGACCAGGGTGTACTAGGCTGCTGGTGCTTGCCAGTTCACCAGAGGGAATAGCGGCGCTAGTACTTCTCTGCTCCATACGAGGGACCTGCGGTTCTTGCACTTCAAGGACAGAAGAAGAAGGTCTGGTACACCTGACCTTGGCAGGGACCACAACTCCGTCGTCAGAGCTATCTGTCATGGAGCCGCTGTCCTCTACAGGATCGTATTCTAAGCCTGAATCTGACAGATGAGTGACTTCCTCTTCACTATCTGTCATGCTCAGAAACGTGTAGGCCTCTTCACTAGTGTACCTTCGATTTGCCATTTTGGGCTCTAAATTTAGTGGTACACTAGTGAGACTCACAGGCAAAAAAGCTCCTGACTGTTAGCGACTGTATCAAAACGCTAACAACAAAAACTGTTAGCAATCGCAGGGATCAGGCCTGACTCTGCGAACGCTGCAGTTATGTGTGCTTAGTGTTTTGTAAGTGTCAGTGATCGATCGATACTGCACTTGGGTGGGCTGGGCCGGGCGGAGGGGCAAAACGCAGGTGCTAGCAGGTATCTGGGCTGATCCCGCTAACACTGCATTTATGGGAACCCTAAACTGCTGGGGACGCTAGTATAGATCTGATCAGATCAGATATCGATCCGTTCAGATACTATAGCACTAAGGGAGGTGTATGCTGCGTGCGTGGGTGTTAGCAGTACTGGCACTAACCTGACGCTGCCTGGGGCGACGCAGACCTTATCTGACCCTAAAAACGTAACTTATATCACCGCCGGGCAATTAGGGGGTTAAACCTTTATTAGGTAATAAACGGCGGGTGCCCTAAAACTATCATAAACAAACTAACTAACCAGCATCACCCGTAACAGTTATACGGTGATCATTGGTGAAAGGGTTAACTATGGGGCAATCAGGGGGTTAAAACCTTTTATTAGGTAGTATATGGGGGTCCCTGATGCTATAAAACGCTGACGGAGAACCTATATACTTACCTCCCTAACTAGCGTCACCTGTGTCACTAATACAGCGATCAGAAAAACGATCGCTTAGTGACACTGGCGACGGGGGGTGATCAAGGGGTTAAAACTTTATTAGGGGGGTTAGGGGGGGTACCCTGGACCTAAAGGGGGCTAACACTAACTGCCCTACCACTTATAACTGTCACAAACTGACACCAATGCAAAAAAAAAAAACTGCTATTGGTGTCACTGTGACAGGGGGGTACAGGGGGGTGATCGGGGGGTGATCGGGGGGTGATGGGGGGTGAAAAGTGTGCCTGCGTGTTCTACTGAAAGTGTAGTGTTGGTGCACTTACTTGGATGTCTTCTCTCCTCGGCGCCAGAACGAAAAGACCGACACGAGGAGAGATGACATCACTTCCTCTGCCTCTGTTTACATTACAGAGGCAGAGGAATGATTTCATTGGCCGGGAGCGATCGCGAGGGGGTGGCCACGAATGGATGGCCTCCCCCTCACCTCCGATCGCTGGGGGAGAAATACCGACCACCTCGGGCACCGGGGGGGGAGTCCGATCACGAAGAGGGTAAACCTTCCGGAGCTCAAGTGGTTAAAAAAATAAAATTGTACAAAATGATAAAAATAAAAAACTACTGACACCAAACCCTGCCCTATTGATACTGTCCACTGCTCCACTGACACTAGGGTTGTGTCACGAGGACCACGTAGCTGATGTGAGAACGAAGTAGTAGATGAACAACCTTGCACCTCAGGTCTTTGAAGCCTCTGGAGATGGAGACAGAGACTTGGTGGACACCGAGTGGCACAGGTACCAAGGGTGTGGAGCACCGTGCAAGCCTTAGTCCAGGATCTGAGCTGAGGTCAAGTCTGGTTGGGCAACGAAGCATAAAAGGGTTAACCAGAAGAAGAATGGTCGAGATCTAAGCCGGAGTCGGTTCCAATCTGGCAGCTGAGTACAAAAGGGGCAAAGAAGTAGAATGTTAAGGTACAAATCCGAGGTCAAAGGCAAGCAGCAATCAAGAGTAGTCAAACAGGTTTCCAGAACAGGTTCAGACAGATCACACACTAGCACAGGAACAAGGGGGAACTGAAGATAATCCAGCAATTTGGCAGTGTCTGGGCTTATATAAGGAAGTTTGAGGTCACTTCCTGTGCGCCTCCTGAGCATTTTCCCGCCATTTTCCATCAGGTTGAGGTCACTTCCTGTGCGCCTCCTGAGCATTTTCCCACCTTTTTCCATCAGGTTGATGTCACTTCCTGTGTGCCTCCTGGGCATTTTCCCTTTTTCATCAAGTCTTCTGCGCAGGTGCGGGTTGGCGCCCTGAGGCGTCTTTGGAGCATGCTCAATTGGCACGGATTTCATCTTGCGACAACGCGCCATTGGTGCACGCGTAGTAAGCTGTGGATTCTTGCAAATTGCCACTTTTTCTTCAAGCCAAACACTTTAGCAGCGCACAGCAATTTTTTTTTCTTTTAGTATACACTAAAGGATAACAGACCTGGGACACCTTTGGGTGCTCCAAAGAGAATAGTAATGCGGCAGACATAGTGCCCCCTCACCCTCCTGTCAGACCCTGTTCCAAACTACATTCATGTCTGAATAATGTGTCTGGGTTTCAGGGGGTCCGAAGACATATGAATCAAAACCTGGACTGTCCGGGTGAATCCCGGACAGGTGGCAACCCTAACGGACACCGTCAGTATAAATACACACGCACACACACGTGTTTGAGCTTTGAGGTGCACACCCTAATGCAATAGTCTGTGCACACCTATGGGACATACATGTTGGGCATATCATTTAGATCAGTGGTTCTCAACCCATCTAGTGCTGTGACCCCTTGATAAAAATTTCCCAAGTTGTGGGGACCCCTAACAGTAAAATTATTTTCGTAGTGTGGGTTGTCAGCACCCAAGGCAATACAAGTAATTTGCGCCCCTAACCCATAGACATTTAGCATTCCTGAGTCCCTTCCACTCATACAGTATTAAACCCCTTATGGTACATTTTAGGATGTACCACTCGCTTTGTTCTCCTTTCTTTCCCTTTTATCTCTCTCTATCCTAATTTCTTCGTTTTTTTTTCCCCATCCCTCTCTGTAGCCGTCTTTCTTGTTCTTTCTCTTATTCTTTCTCTCCCTTTTTCTTTGCCCCCCCCTCTTTTCCTCTCCCTTCTATGTATTCTCTATTTTTATTCCTTCTCTTACTGCTTGGTGGGGGGGGGGGGTGGGATGAGTGGCCGTGCTGGCGGGGAGTTGGGATGAGTGGCAGTGCTGGGGGGATCAGTGGCAGTGCTGCTGGACTTTTTGGTGTCTCGTAGCAGTGACACCAATGCCGGCATCAGGAGATAGGGTCTCCTTCAGCCCCTCCCACTTCACATTCCTCACCAGTCAGCTGACCTCTAGTCTCTGCCCCACAGCCATGCCGTGAACTGAATGGGCGGCTGCGTAGAGGCTTAGTGGGTGGCCTCCAGGAACAGCCCAGCTCGGCGGCCGCAGGCTCCAGGGACAGCCCTGCTCGGCGGCCACGAAAAAGTCTGGGAGAGCGGTGCGGGCTTCAGGAACAGCCCAGGATTCGGTGACCCCTGGCAAATCGTCATTCGACCCCCGGGTTGAGAACCCCTGATTTAGATCCTTAGATTATGATTTGCCTGGAGCTCTGCTTTCAATTAATTCTTATGTGTCCATACCTCCCAACATTTTGAGATGGGAATGAGGGACGCCTACTAGCAAACGTATGTAGGCATAGGACACACCCCCTGCCATGCCCCTTAAAGGGGACATAACAAAAAAAAAAAAAAGTTAATCAAATCCACAAGTGCTTTTTTTTACCGCTAATATTCCTTTATATTGGCTTTTAAAATTGACAAATGCAGCAATTTAGAATTTGGAGGAAAGGTTTAGCACTGGGAAACACTTTTTGATAGATAAAAAGTGCATTTTATATACATCTATATAGATCAGACCAAAATGAGGGACAAATGAGGAGGAAAGAGGGACAGAGGGACATTGCTCCAAATCAGGGACAGTCCCTCGAAATCAGGGCCAGTTGGGATCCATGTGTGTCTGCTTTCTGCCATTTACATGGATAATCTGGGCCTTTTTTTTTTTTTTTTTTTTTTGGCACAACTGAATCTCTTTGTTACTTTGGAATTTTTAAGATACACAATGACAAGCCAACAGAGAAAAAACATGTTTGCAGGCTGCACGGTTGAATTTACAGCAGCTACATAAAAACAGAGGCTATATTCATTCCATAAAACAGTGGATTACATAACGTTGATGCATAAAGTTTTCCTGGTTACTTTTATTTATCAGCAAGAAATATTCAGCTGTTACTAGGCAGGTGTATGCAGCAACAAAGGACAATCGTTTAATGGAGGAAGGCTCCCTCTGCTGGAAGCATCTAGCATTTCAAGCAAGTATAAAAAATATCTTATAAAAAAAAAAAAAAAAAAAAAAAAAAGATCTGCAGTGCAATCACTATATACATAATCAGATAATCTAGCTGCAAAGCCATTATGATTAGATGCTTGAAAAGTGCCCAATTAGGTCCATGCCTTGGTGTATGATAATGTAAACTCTCATGAGAAAGGCCCTGCCAACCCTCTACTCTTGATTTGTATTGTATCTGATTTTGAATTGAATTGAGTTGTATTGTAACCCCCCCCCCCTTTATATTGTAAAGCACTGCACAGACTGTTGGTGCTATATAAATTATATATAATAATATTTTTTCTAGTAAACTTCACGAAGCCTATATAAGCTTGTTTCACAATACAAATTTAGTAAGCACATCTCTTTTTTTTTTTTAAGTGATTGTTCGTTTAAAAAATAAAATAACAAACATGTCATACTTACCTCCTCAGTGCAAGGGGTTTTGCACAGAGCGGCCCCGATCCTCCTTTTCTGGGGTGGCCCGGCAGCGCTCCTGGCTCCCCCCGGAGACCATGGGGGCACTCGTGCGGGCACACTCCCGAGTCCTGCTGCAGCGGCCATTGACACAGACAGCAAGACTCGGCCCCGCCCCCCTGTGTCACTGGATTTGATTGACAGCCAATGGCTCCCGCTGCTGTCAGTCTATCCAATGAGGACCCGAGACAGAGGCTGGAGCTGCTGGGCTCGTTTTATTTCGCTTGAAAGATCGGGTTCAGGTAAGAAAAAGGGGGGCTCTGGGGGGGGGCAGCTGCAGCACAGAAGGTTTTTCACCCTAATGCATTAAGGTGGAAAACCTTGAGACTTTACAACCCCTTTAAGTATATTCTGTTTTTTTATAATCTTCTGCACAACTTACATACCTCTTGCATGTTTATCTCTGAATGTTACTGAAAACTATTTTAATTTAAATGCTTTATAACTCAAAAGTTGGAAAAAAAACCCAAATAGCAGCTACCCTCCTCTCACATACACTATATTACCAAAAGTATTGGGACGCCTGCCTTTACACGCACATGAACTTTAATGGCATCCCAGTCTTAGTCCGTAGTGTTCAATATTGAGTTGGCCCACCCCTTGCAGCTATAACAGCTTCAACTCTTCTGGGAAGGCTGTCCACAAGGTTTAGGAGTGTGTCTATGGGAATGTCTGATCATTCCTCCAAAAGTGCATTTGTGAGGTCAGGCACTGATGTTGGATGAGAAGGCCTGGCTCGCAGTCTCCGCTCTAATTCATCCCAAAGTTGTTCTATCGGGTTGAGGTCAGGGCTCTGTGCAGGTCAGTCAAGTTCCTCCACCCCAAACTCGCTCATCCATGTCTTTATGGACCTTGCTTTGTGCACTGGTGTGCAGTCATGTTGGAACAGGAAGGGGCCATCTCCAAACTGTTCCCACAAAGTTGGGAGCATGAAATTGTCCAAAATGTCTTGGTATGCTGACGCCTTAAGAGTTCCCTTCACTGGAACTAAGGGGCCAAACCCAACCCCTGAAAGGCAACCATACACACAAAATTACCCCCTCCACTAAATGATTTGGACCAGTGCACAAAGCAAGGTCCACAAAGACATGGATGAGCGAGTTTGGGGTGGAGGAACATGACTGGCCTGCACAGAGTCCTGATCTCAACCCTATTGAGCACCTTTGGAATGAATTACAGCATAAACTGCAGTCCAGGCCTTCTCGTCCAACATCAGTGCCTGACCTCATAAATGCTCTTCTGGAAGAATGGTCAAACATTCCCATAGACACACTCCTAAACCTTGTGGACAGCCTTCCCAGAAGAGTTGAAGCTGTTATAGCTGTAAAGGGTGGGCCAACTCAATATTGGACCCTACAGACTAAGACTGGGATGCCATTAAAGTTCATGTGTGTGTAAAGGCAGGTGTCCCAATACTTTTGGCAATGTAGTGTATGTTACGGGACTTACTTCTGTTATGGAGGTTTTCTCTTGCTTCATTTTCATCTGTTAATCTTGCCAGTAAGGCACTTTCTGGAGGAAAGCATCCCCCCATCCCCCCATCCCCACTGTACCTACTTCTGTGGGTGAAGAGCTGTCAGTGCCCGTGCAGATGGTGCAGTGGTCTGGAGATTTGAAATCCCTGCTCTTCTCCCTCTTCTTTCTTTTCTGTCTTCCAGGACGGGTGAGAAGAATGCTTTGTGATGCTGCTGACCAATCAAAATTACTCTGATCTGTCCCGGAAGCTCTGCACAGAGAAAAGGGGGAAGAGCATGGATTTCAAATTCCCAGATCGCTGCACCAGATTTGTGGGCACTGACAGCTCAGCATCCATGGAGGTAAGTACAACAGGGAACGGGGGGTGGAAATAAAAAAAAAGGTATAGTAACACTTTAAGCATTATATACAATACAGTTTCTCCATCATATGCACAACACTAGGCTTCTCTTCACAACGTCTTTGGCAACATCCTAGAAGTATTCCGGTCAGGCTTCATGAGGTACGTAAATGGCCTATGCCTATAGCAAGGGCATTATTCACTTTTGGTTTAACCACTTGCTTACTGGGCACTTAAACCCCCCTCCTGCCCAGACCAATTTTTCAGCTTTCAGCGCTGACGCACTTTGAATGACAATTGCGCGGTCATACAACACTGTACCCAAACGAAATGTTTATCATTTTTTCCACACAAATAGAGCTTTCTTTTGGTGGTATTTAATCACAGCTGGTTATTTTTTGCTAAACGAAAAAAATGGAAAATTTTGAAAAAAAAAAAAAAAAAATCATGTTTCATAGTTTGTTATAAAATTTTGCAAACAGGTAATTTTTCTCCTTCATTGATATGCGTTCATGAGGCGGCACTGGTGGGCAATGATAGGCTGCACTGATGGGCACTGAATGGCACAGATAAGGCGGCACTGATAGGCACAGATAAGGCGGTACCGATGGGCACAGATAAGGCGGCACTGATGGGGACAGATAAGGCGGTACTGATGGGCGAAGATAAGGCGGCACTGATGGGGACAGATAAGGCAGTACTGATGGGCACAGATAAGGCGGCACTGATAGGCCCAGATAAGGCGGCACTGATGGGGACAGATAAGGCGGTACCGATGGGCACAGATAAGGCGGCACTGATGGGGACAGATAAGGCGGTACCGATGGGCACAGATAAGGCGGCACTGATGGGCAGAGATAAGGTGGCACTGATGGGCCCTGACGGGTGGCACTGATGGGTGGCACTGATAGGTGTTACTGATAGGTGGCACTGATAGGTGAAACTGAGGGGCACTGGTAGGTGACACTGATGAGCAGCACTGTTGATGAGGCACTGATTGGTTACACTGATAGGTGGCATTGTGGGCATTGATGGGTGGCACTGTGGGAACTGGTAGGTGGCGCTGGTGGGCACTGGTAGGCAGCACTGTTGTTCACTGGTAGGTGGTACTGGGAGGTGGCACAGGCGGGCACAGATGAGCTGGTGGCAGCTCTCCTTGATCGGGACCAATGTCCCTCTGACAGCCGCCAGTGATTGGCTTTTTTTTCTTCTCACGTTATCAGCTAAATAGCTGATTACCGGCTCTGTTTACATCACATGATCAGCTGTCATTGGCTGACAGCTGATGTCTCATAGACTCTCATAGAGCTGATGTCTCATAGACTCTCATAGAGCTGATGTCTCATAGACTCTCATACTCTCACTGATCACAGAGCGCAACGCGCGTGCCCTGCAGGGGGCGTGCATGCTGCTCGAGCACAGGAGGACGTCTATTGCTGCCCTCCCGGCAAAGTAGGTCCGCGCTGTAGCCCTCATTCGGCTATAGCGCAGGTCTGGAGAAGTTAAAGCTGCACAGCTTGTTTTTATCTAGAGACGTCGCTTATCTGTATGCTTTTACGGGAATTGGCTCTTTTCATTGTTTTTGCTGTCATTTATGCACCCCAACGCACCTTAATGCACATATGTTACAGCGCACCACAACACAGATGGTGGGCTACACATTAGAAAAAAAAAAAAAAAAAAAAAGACACATCCAGTTTTTCATGCCTTGTGGTACATTGGGAATTATAAAACAAATGGGCTACAGTAACAAGGGCCATAGAATGGAGCAGATTGAAAAAAGAAGACGTATCTGTCCTCTAGTTAGCAGACTACATCTGAGCTACGCTAGGTCTCTGGCTTTGGTCCTAGTTTTTACCTTTTACTTTCTCCAGTTCTTCCCAGGAATTTGTAGCTCAACTAAAACTGAGTTTACTTGGCCCGATATCCTGCAATGTGACTCAGCACTTCCCTGCATCACATTTTTTTCTGTGGCTTGTCTGCCTCTGCTTTGCTGGCTTCCTCTTTGTCTCTTTTGTTTTCTTCCTCCTGAGCTTTGGAAGACAGAGGTTACGGGGCAGCATCGTGCTTTAGACAAAGGGAAAAAAAAAGTTTCCTGAGTTCTTTAAAAAGCAACTCTAGCCAAATAGATATAAAAAAAAAAAAAACAGTGGAAACACATGCCTAGGACTATTTTAATCACCTATTCATTTGTAAAGTAAGGTGCCTACGTTTGTGAGCCACCCATCCTTGTTGCAGAGTGATAACTATGGGCCTAGTCCCTGTTCGCCCTTTGGGCTGCGAGGGAAAATCACCACATTAGTGATGCCCACTTTGAGGTCCCTCCTTCCTGTAAGCCCATAGTAGCACTCACCGCTGAAGGAGCCCCTTGGGTTTTTATGGGTCCTCCTAACTTTTTAAATGGTGATCTGGCCTACAGATGCCTCAAGACACTCACCAACCCACCAGCAGCGGTCAAAAGACAGACATCCACTCCGGCAATCTTCTTTTTGTAGATTCTTTTGGCTCGGTATCCAAGAGGGAGATGGTTAGGGGTTACAGGATACCCAAAAGCAACAACAAAAATTCTCTCCGCACAGTAGTAAATTTTAGTAAATTCTTCAGCTGCTTTCACAAGCTAATAATGAACCTTTAGGCTGAGACCGGCAATCTGTAGTTGTGGACCTTTAAGGCGAGACCGGCAACAGACTGAGCGGAACTTTTGTAAAGATTTTCCCCTTTAGTAGCCACCTCCCTGTGTTCCCAGACCCTAACATTGGCCAACTTCCAATGGCTAGAAGGTCCCTTAAATATTTTCCCCCTTTCCCCAGCTCACATTAATGGTATTAATGGATAAAACAAATATTTATAACCTACAACAAGTTATTCAGTTGGTACACCTACTCTATTCATGAGGGAACATTCCCTATTAGCAAGCAGAAGCCAACAATGTCCAGGTCTTACGGAAACCCAAAGAACCTATTAAACAATAACACTTGGAGCTTAGGCTAGCTACATACTGTATATTTAGACTAGGGACCTTCCAGCTGATGGAGACATGCATTAAGGTAAGAAACCTTCTGGGTGCACCCCCTTATACTTACCTGAGACCCATCTTCCTCCACTAATGTGCATGAGAGAAGCAGCTCACCCCGATCTCTGTCTCCCAATTGGCTCACACAGCAACAGGAGCCATTGGCCATTGTCAATCACAGCCAGTGAGCCAATGAGGAGAGATCGGGGGGCGAGGCCGAGCCATGCTCTGTGTGTGAATGGACAATGTCCATTCACAGAAGCACGGCTTGGAAGGCTTGCTATTGGAGGCACTCGGCAGGGGGGAGGAGCCAGGACCACCGGTGGGGATGCTAAAAAGAAGAGGATCAGAGCTGCTCTGTGAAAAACTATTGCACCTAGAGCAGGTAAATATAACATGTTTGCGGGGCATTGCCCTCACTTTGGAGAGATTTCCTCCCACCTTAAAGAGCGTGGTCATCTACAAATTTTCAAAAGGTCTCTTCAGTAATGAGCTGGATAGGCACCTGGTTTTGTGCGGATAAGGGTGGACTGACCTGGAGTGGTATCACACTTTGATACAAATAACAATAAGAACCTGGCATAACCACTTTTGGAAGACTGGTGCTCCTCTTTAAGCTTACACAGTAAAACAATAACACCTAGAAGCATAGCTGCACCAGATTCTGTGTGAACCAGTCTCTTAATAAGGCTCCATTCACACTTGTAGGACTCCAAAGTTGCGCCGACTTTGGAGTGCAACTTTGACGAAACTTTGGATAGGTGCAACTTGTATACGACTTTGGCTTTGACCGGTGATAATGGACAACTGTTGCACAACTGTTGCATTGTATAACATTCAGGTATGACTTTCATGCAACTTTTGAGGGTTAACATTGAAGTTTATGGCCCTCGGGTTGAATGAAAGTCGGACCAAAGTAGCGCATGAACTACTGTGAAGTTGCTGCAACTTTAAGTCGCACATATAGTGGTACCTTGGATTACGAGCATAATTTGTTCCAGAAGCATGCTTGTAATCCAAAGCACTCGTATATCAAAGCAAGTTTCCCCATAGGAGTCAATGGAAACTTAGATAATTAATTCCACAGTAACTGCTACTGTATGCAGTACCGCATGTGGCCAGAGGTAGGGGGGTGCCAAGGACACTCAGAAACACTGAGAGACCGCTCGGAGCTGCTCAGATGCACTGGAAGAAGCTCGGAGACACTCAGGAGCGGAGTGTTTCTGAATGTCACCAGCGCCCCGCACCTCCAGCAAAATGCGGTATTGCACACCCCATTGGCTTGAATCCTGCTCGTTTTGCGAGACAACGCTCGCAAACCGAGTCAGGATTTAAAAAAAAATAACAGCTCGTATTGCGAAACGCTCGTAAACCGCGTTATTCACAATCCGAGGTATTTCTGTATATGAATGGTTATCATTGGAAAACATGGGGATCAACTTGTCATGCGACTTTGATGTCCAAAGTTGCATGACAAGTCGCACAAGTGTGAATGGAGCCTAAATGTCCCCCCCCCATTGTGTCTAATAGACTCAATTTCAGCCTAAACTCTGAGCACAACATTTTTTTTAACTGTATTCCTCAATATCCACATTGGATATAAATGCCTTTGCAGACACAGTTATTACTATATGCATAGCTCCCAACTGTCCCTGATTTCGAGGGACTGTCCCTGATTTGGAGCAATGTCCCTCTGTCCCTCTTCCCCCCTCATTTATCCCTCATTTTAGTCTGATGTATATAGCTATATATAAAATGCACTTTTTATCCTTCAAAAAGTGTTTCCCAGTGCTAAACCGTTCATTCAATTTCTAAATTGCTGCATTTGTACATTTTAAAAGCCAATATAAAGGAATAGTAGTGGTAAAAAAAAGTCCACGTGGATTTAATTAACCTTTTTATTTGGTTAATTCTCCTTTAAGGGGGCGTGTCCTATGCCTACATACATTTGTTAGCAGGTGTCCCTCATTCCCATCTCAAAAAGTTGGGAGGTATGCATTATCACTGCGCTGCGTATATCCTGTGCAGACAGCACAGCTGTGGGAGGAACCAGAAAGAGGCCCCACCCACTACAGGCTGCCTGCAGAAAACGACAGGAGGGGGCGGAGACAAGACCGGTCACCCTGCACAAGGAGAGAGAGCAGCAGTGAGCGGTCTTTATTACAGGAAGCTGCACAGAGACAATGTTTCACGCTGGATTACTGCACAGATCTGGAAGATACACACAAAGCACACCAAGATTCAACTAAGAATACACAACTCTTGTATTAGACAATGTTTGCTTATCCCGAAGTTCAGGTTTAAATGCAGGCACCACGAGACAAAAAAAAAAAAATGAAACCAAGCTTAGGAAATAAAACAGAGTGCCAAGTGACACTTGGACAATGGGGCACCCCAGGATTATCGGAAAGTTTTTCAAAGTGACCTACTCTTTTTACTGTCCGAGGGGCCTAGCATGTCTTTTGCATATGTCATAAAGTATACCATCTGTTACTGAGACAATCGCTGGTAACTCTGCTCTTCACTCCTTTTTTTATTTTTTTTTTTTCCCCCCCCTACATATTCATCAAGCTGAAGGCAGCTGCAGGCCCTTACTTGGTCATCTCAGAGCAGGCAGATTCTTTTCTCTTTCTTGCAAACTCTGAGGACTTTTCTTGCAATTATATTGTAAGATGTACAGGCTTGGGGGGGGGGAACAATGGCAGCGTGTGTTTTTAAACTACTGCTAGTTCAGTCTGGTCAGGCCATGTGACACAGTATACAGTGTTTTGTCATCTGTGGAATGCCTTTGATCAGGAGTTTATGCAAGAGGGGGAAGAAAAAAGCATGAAACTCTAATCCGTTCCCACAGTCCACTAAACGTGAGCTGGACCAACACTGGACAATAGCAGCAAAGCCCTCCGCTGGAACAATGGCAGCCTAAATATTACACGGTTGCTGACTCACAGTTCTTACATTCACAAGAAACTTGCTGGCAGTGCTCATTATTCTGCACTGCTCCAGGGATGCTGAAGGTTAACACTATGTCATTGTTATATCTCCGGACAAAAAAGTGGCCAGAAAAAGCCATTCGGACACGGGGTGGTAGATGAGAGGGTTACAAGTGTAACTTGGAATGAAAGAACGAAATCTCTCTATGCAAATGAAAAAGAAAAAAAAAAGATTGGTGCGGAGTAAACTGATATTGTAGGAATTTCGTTTTTTTTTTTTTTAAATTGCTGTATGAATGTGGCCAACAAAAAAATCACGGTATTTTGTCTAATATGATTATTGCTATGATGAGGGCCATCTAGTGGCCATAATGCAGTATTTTTTTTTTTGTTTGTTTTCTGAAAAACCTCAAATCAGAAAAATATCGCATTACGGCCACTAGATGGCGCCAACCAATATAGGAAGTAATCACGATAGACAAAATATGTTGTGTTTGTTGTGGCGGTGAAAATGTTTGTACAGCAATTTTTTTTTTTTGGGGGAAACAGACCTCTTTGTATTTGCTAGAGAGTTAAAGTGACATTAAACACTGATTTAACCACCTGCCTACTGGGCACTTTTACCCCCCCCCTTCCTGCCTAGAATTGCAAACTCATCCCTTTAAACCCGAGCACATATTAATTAGACAGGTTCTGTGGGTGATTAAGGCGGTAATTAACCACTTCAATACCGGACATTTTCACCCCCTTCCTGCCCAGGCCAATTTTCAGTTTTCAGCGCTGTCGCACTTTGAATGACAATTGCGTGGTCACGCAACACTGTACCCATATGAAATTTTGTATCATTTTTTTCCCCACAAATATAGCTTTCTTTTGTGGTTTTTATTTTTTTGCGCTATAATTAAAAGAAGAGCGGCCAATATGTATTCTTCTACATATTTTTGGTTAAAAAAAATAAATCGCAATAAGCGTATATTGATTGGTTTGCGCAAAAGTTATAGTGTCTACAAAATAGGGGATAGTTTTATGGCATTTTTATATTTTTTTTTACTAGTAATGGCCACGATCTGCGATTTTAATCGTGACTGTGACATTGCGGCGGACATATCGGATACTTTTGACACTATTTTGAGACCATTCACATTTATACAGTGATTAGTGCTATAAAAATGCACTGATTACTGTATAAATGTCACTGGCAGGGAAGGGGTTAACACTAGGGGGCGATCAAGGGGTTAACTGTGTTACCTAGGGAGTGATTCTAACTGTAGGGGGAGGGGACTCACAAGGGGAGGAGACCAATCGGTGTTCCTCTGTACTGGGAACACACCATCGGTCTACTCTCCCCTGACAGGACATGGATCTGTCTGTTTACACACACAGTGTCACGGTCCTGCTCTGTTATCAGGCATCGAGTGTGCCCGGCGGGCATCGGCCCCCGAGTGCACGCGCGCCCCCCCCAGACGGCCGGGAAGCCCAGGACGTCATATGAGGCCCGCCCAGGATGGGAGATCCCTACCTGTGGACGTCATATGATAATGGGCGGGATGTGAAGTGGTTAATCTCACTTGGTGCCTTATCTGCATTAAATTAGCCTCAGAACCTGTGTAATTCACATGTGTTTGGGTTTAAAGGGACGAGGCGGCAACCCTATTTTTGCCCAGTAGGCAAGTGGTTAAACCAGTTTCAGCACTGTCACACATTGAATGACAATTGCGTGGTCATGCAACACTGTACCCATATGACATTTTTATCATTTCACACAGATAGAGCTTTCTTTTGGTGGTATTTAACTACCACTGGATTTTTTTTTTTTTTTTTTGCTAAACAAACGAAAAGATTTTGAAAACAAAACAAAACAAAACAAAAACATTTTTCAAAGTTTGTTATAAAATTTTGCAAACAGGTAATTTTTCTCCTTCGCTGATGTGTGCTGATGAGGCTGCATTGGTGGGCACTGATAAGGATGCACTGATAGGCACCACTGACAGGTGGCACTGAATGGCAGCACTGATAGGTGACACTGACGAGGAGGCACTGATTGGCAGCACTGATAGGTGACACTGATGAGGAGGCACTGATGGGTGACACTGATGAGGAGGCACTGATGGGCACTGATTGGCAGCACTGGTGGGCACAGTTGAGACTGCACTCAAGCCGACTCTATTCTTCTCTCCTCATGCTGTGAGAGTGAGGAAAGAAAAGCCAATAACCGGCTTGTGTTTACTTCTGTGATCAGCTGTCATTGGACCTTTACCCCAATCTGTGATCAGCTGAGTCCTAAGGAGTCAGCAATCACAGAGTGCAGCGCCCGCGCACCGCAGAGGGCAGCGTGATCACGGAAGGACGTCCACGAACGCCCTCTCGACAAAGTAAGCCCGTGCTGTAGCCTTCTTTCAGCTATAGCGCGAGCATTAAGTGGTTAAAAAAAAATATTTTCAACCTCAAAAAAGTTCCTTCTATTGCTCTCAGCCTCCAAATCTCCAATTTTTTTGCAGCAGCAGTGATCTGACTTCCTGTTAGAGTGTGGTTATGTTCATTCTCCATGGAGTATCCTAGACATATAAGAAGGGTTAGCCCTCCTGCTCATAGGTAGGTTCTCTCCTTATACGAGGTGGGTTTTCACATTGTGACACTGCATTGTTTTGTTTGCCTGACCAAATTCTTTTGCAGGGCTTTATTCCCTTTGATAAAAGCCATTGAAAAGTTTCAGTTAGTTGGTGGCTACTCAAGCCCAGGCATAGGGCGGGACATCACTGGTGTAGGGCAGGGGACCCAAACAATCCAGCGGCACCTCTGGGGGTTGTGTCAAAGTGAGAGTTTTTGGGTCTTCACACTTGCGCAATGCAGAAGGGTTCTGTGCGTCTTTGGCTCTGTTTTAGGCCTGGATTCAGGCCAAAATTCTGACCGAAATCACCTCTGAACAGGGACGCACCAGACCTCCTCGCTGCGAGCAAACAGTGTGAACCCAGCCTAAAACAGAGCCAAAGATGCACACGAGCCTTCTGCTGTGCGCTCCGCGGCCGCCCCGGAGATGTGTGAACCGGCTCTATTGAGAGCAGTCATAGTCTCCTGTCATGCGAATTGGAGCCCCGCCTTAAAAAATAATTCTAAATGAATAGTGCAAGTTTCATATAATATAGCATAAATAAATAACTTTGATATTAACTGAAAATTCTTACTTTAGCCTATTTCTATTGTTTTTATCATTACAGTGCTAACTAATGTCTAAAGCAGGGTTAGGCTATAAAAAAGTATCCAAAGCTTTGAACACGGAGCACTGTTCAATCCATCATCCAAAAATAGAAAGAGTATGACACAACTGCAAACCTACCAAGACATGGCCGTCCACCTAAAGTGACAAGAAGAGCATTAATCAGAGAAGCAGCCAAGAGGCCCATGGTAACTCTGGAGGAGCTGCAGAGATCCACAGCTCAGGTGGGAGAATCTGTCCACAGGACAACTATTAGTCGTGGATTCCACAAATCTGGCCTTTATGGAAGAGTGGCAAGAAGAAAGCCATTGTTGAAAGAAAACCATAAGAAGTCCCGTTTGCGATTTGTGATAAGCCATGTGGGGGACACAGCAAACATGTGGAAGAAGGTGCTCTGGTGAGATGAGACCAAAATTTAACTTTTTGGTCTAAAAGCAAAGCACTATGTGTGGCGGAAAACTAACACTGCACATTACCCTGAACACACCATTTCTTCAGCAGAGGCAGGGAAGCTGGGGAGATGATGGATGGAGCCAAATACAGGGCAATCTTATGCCGCATACACACAACCGTTTTTTCCGTCGGAATGAACTCTAATGGCCCGTACACACGGTCGGATTTTCCGATGGAAAATGTCCGATCGGAGCGTGTTGTCGGAAATTCCGACCGTGTGTAGGATCCATCGGACATTTTCCATCGGATTTTCCGACACACAAAGTTGGAGAGCAGGAGATAAAATTTTCCGACAACAAAATCCGTTGTCGGAAATTCCGATCGTGTGTACACAAATCCGATGGACAAAGTGCCATGCATGCTCAGAATAAATAAAGAGATGAAAGCTATTGGCCACTGCCCCGTTTATAGTCCCGACGTACGTGTTTTACGTCACCGCGTTTAGAATGATTGGATTTTCCGACAACTTTGTGTGACCGTGTGTATGCAAGACAAGTTTGAGCCAACATCCGTCAGAAAAAATCCTAGGATTTTGTTGTCGGAATGTCATACAAAGTCCGACCATGTGTACGCCCTATTACGTTTTTTTCGACGGAGTTCTGCTGAAACGGACTTGCCTACACACGATCACACCAAAGTCCGATCGTTTAGAACGCGATGACGTACGACGGGACTAGAAAAGGGAAGTTCAATAGCCAATAGCCAATAGCTGCCCTTGCGTCGTTTTCAGTTCGTCGGAATAGCATACAGACGAACAGTTTTCCCGATAGGAATTGATTCCGTCGGAAAGATTTAAACCATGTTCTATTTCTAGGTCCGTCAGAATTTTCGAAAGAAGAAGTCAGATGAAGCCCACACACGATTGGAATGTCCGATGGAATGATTCCGTCTGACCTTTCCTGCAAAAAACTTGAGACTGGAGCGGAGGTTCACCCTCCAACAGGACAACAACCCTAAACATACAGCCAGAGCTACAATGGAATGGTTTAGATCAACGCACATTCATGTGTTAAAATGGCTCAGTCAAAGTCCAGACCTAAATCCAATTGATAATCTGTGGCAAGACTTGAAAATTGCTGTTCACAGACGCTCTCCATCCAATCTGACAGAGCTTGAGCTATTTTGCAAAGAAGAATGGGCAAAAATGTCACTCTCTAGATGTGCAAAGCTGGTAGAGACATCCCCAAAAAGACTTGCAGCTGTAATTGCAGTGAAAGGAGGTTCTACAAAGTATTGACTCAGGGGGGCTCCATACAAATGTACCCCACACTTTTCACATATTTATTTGTAAAAGATTTTGAAAACCATTTATCATTTTCCTTCCACTTCACAATTATGTGCCACTTTGTGTTGGTCTATCACATAAAATCCCAAAAAAATAGATTTATGTTTTTGGTTGTAACATGACAAAATGTGGAAAATGTCAAGGGGTATGAATACTTTTTCAAGGCACTGTATATGTGAGAGACAGCTGGGTTTGTTCCACCATCACAAGCAAGAGCATTCCAGAGACACAAAATTATTGACAAATGGGACCAGGGAGGACTGATGTACCACAGCGATGCTTAAATGAAAAATACATGCTGCATGCATCCCAAGCTTTCATTTTATTTATGATTGAAATGTACCTTCATTACTACAAAATTTAATACATTATTGCTCTCCTGTAAACACAGAAAGGGGCAGGGTTTGTGTCAATCACATAGGGAATAATGGCCTGACACAACCCTTGAGGATTTCAATGACTCCATTCCTGATTTTACAGGTGATGGATAATGTACTGCACGTTGTATAACATTGGTCCATATTTAAAATAAAATAAATGGACACAATGTTACATGCCGCTTCAGTTAGGTGGCTACAAGGTGATCATTACTGTTCTGTTAATAACTAAACTGCCAGTTATTGAAAACAATGCTCAGATAGTGGTGTCGAGATACTAAAGGAAAAGGGCTTTTATCTTTCCAAAGTGTCTTTTCACATTCCATAGTGACTGTTCATTTATCTTGGAGAAGAAGGTGAAGCTGGAATCACTTCAATCATCCAATCAAGTACAAGCACAAATACAGGTTTCCTGTAGTTAATTGGGCATTCAAAGCTAACACAGCTTTACCTCTAAACGAATGTATGTGTATCGCTTCAAAAGAGGGGATAGATTTTTGGCATTTTTATTATTATTTTTTTTTAAATTAGTAATGGCGGCTATCTGTGATTTTTATCGTGACTGCGACATTATGGCGGACACATCGGATACTTGTAACACTATTTTGGGACCATTGTCATTTATACAGCGATCAGAGCTATAAAAATGCACTGATTACCATGTAAATGACACTGGCAGGGAAGGGGTTAAACACTAGGGGGCAATCAAGGGGTTAAGTGTGTCCTAGGGAGTGATTCTAACTGTAGGGGGGATGGGCTACCACTGACATGACAGCAATCACTGCTCCTGATGACAAGGAGCAGTAGCTCCCTGTCATGTCACAAGGAAGAATGGGGAAATGCCTTGTTTACATAGGCATCTCCCCGCTCTGCCTCTCCACACTGCAATCACGGGCCACCGGCGAACATCGAGTTCCCGGGACCCGCGGGCACAATAGGCTGCAAATTTAAAGGGACATACGGGTACACCCATTTGCCTGCCTGTGGCATTCTGCCGACGTACATCTGTGTGCGGCGGTCGGCAAGCGGTTAAAAAACAGACAGCTGACTCTGGCACCAGAGGGATGTCAAAAGTCTCTAAGATCTCTCACAGCAGTCTATAGTGCTCACAAATGTCCAGGGAACGTTGGTTGCCTCCTTCCAACATCCATGCAACACCTTTCTCCTGTGATACCAGATTAGATCTTCAGCAGACAGCCCCTCTGTAGCTTCAGCATCCAGACCCTCAGGTCACCCACCTGAGACCTCACGAACAGCAAGCACATGGCAGCGTTGCATTGGAGGGCAGCAAGCCCTTCAGACTGGACCTTCCCTCCGTAGGCAAAGCAACCTGTGTCTCCCAGCAGCCTTCAGGGCTCCCCATCCTCCCTGGGATTGGCCAGTGCTTTATAAATATTAATTCTGTCATTTGCATTGCTTAACACCTATGTTCCAGAGAGTTCTTCAGTTCTCTGGAGCAGAGGAAACCGTCAAAACTAGCTGAAACACTGAGCAGACCTAACTAATAACATGCAGCTGCACTTATTACAGTGAGCACAACTAAATTTGCCTAACACAACAGTTACAGCTACAGTGGAACCTCGGTTTGCGAGTAACACAGTTAACGAGTGTTTCGCAAAATGAGAACTTTATTTCTAAAAATCCTAACTCGGTTTGTGTGTGTTGTCCCACAAAACGAGCAGGATTCAAGCCAAAAGCGGTGTGCAGTACTGCTTTTGGCCTGAGGTTGGGGGCGCCGGAGCCGAACGGCACCGATCGTCGGCGTTCAGAAATGCACGGAAAGGCCCGAGGACAGTTCGGCTGACCTCGGCAAACCTTGGAAAGGCTCGTGAGCGGAGTCTTTCCGAGGTTTGCCGAGGTCAGCCGAAGTGTGCTCGGGCCTTTTCGGCCGTTTCTGAGGCTCTCCGGCGCCCCCCGCCTCCGGCCGCATGCGGTATTGCATCCCATTGAAGTCAGTGCAGAACATATTATTTTTTTCCATTGACTTCAATGGGAAAACTCGCTTTCGTATGCGAGTACGTTGGATTACGAGCATACTCCTGGAGCGGATTATGCTCGTAATCCGAGGTTCCACTGTCCACTGTAAGCTAAATTTACCTAGCAAACAAAAATACAGCTCCACTGAACACAGTGAGCCAGCACTAAATCTAACTAATCCTAGCACCTATCTAAGTGGGTGCTACAGTACATTACCTGGCTTCTGATAACAAAAAAAGACCCAAGGCATGTATGTGAATGGTTGTATGAGGCTGAGGAGTATCAGACTAGGTTCCTTTGGGATTACAAACCCCAACTGAACTTTTTCTTTTAAACGTGCTATGCAGCCAAGCAAGAATTTGGCATTTATTTGAAATTATGTGTCCACAATTTAAGAGACTGTCCTATGCTGGAAGCTTGATGGAGATTTGGACCACTACTCTCACGTAGAACAAATTGGTCTGGGTCTCCAACAGTCCCACACTCTCCCTACACAGTGCTCCAATCACAAATGGTGCTCAGGGAACATGAGCATTGTTGATTGGAGTACTGTGCAGGGGGTGTGTCAGATGCTAGAGATCATGACCACTGGCCTCTGTGTATGAGACTGATCCAACCCTCCAGCATGCAATCTGAAAAAGGCAGCTTCTTACAGTTTAAGTCAAAACACATGATAAATAATAATAATCATTGTTTACATGTTATGCAGACAGACTGCATAACAAATAAAAAAAGCAAGAGTTTCAGCTGGACGTTGTCAAACAATTATATACTCTGAACAACACTGCAAAATGTTTAGCTATATAAATTATGACTATATACTTGTATGAAAGATTAAAAGAACTGATAGAGAATGTGTTTCCTAGGGTCTAGCATGCATAATCCATTGCTGGCTGCAATATCAATCATAACCAGTAGGTGGCACACATTATTTTGCAACACTTATAATTTGTAATTTGTAATGATATACTGACATCTAGTGGCTGTTTAAAAGTATTGCAGTAACAGTATTGTAGCTACCTACTCAATGAATAGATCTCTAACCTGACCATGCTGTAGTCTTCTCTAAAGAAGATCTGTTGCTTTTTGTTTTCATACATACATGTAAAAAAAAAAAAAAAAAAAAAAAAAAAAAAGGATTTGTTAAATGTAAATAACTGCAACAATGTTATAAAGTTTTAGAAATCCTATTTTTATGTATAGCTAGTGATTAATAAAATAAAAGGTAAATACCCTTTTAATATAATTAAAAAAATATTTATTCAGGTTGGCAGGTGCCCGGTTAATTCACAAGCAGTGTGGTTTTAATGATAGATCGACTTCAAATGAAATTTATATAATATTTTTTTAAGCAAATAGAGCTTTCTTTTGGTGGTATTTGATCACCACTGGGGTTTTTATTTTTTATTACATGAAAAAAATAAATCAATTTGGGAAAATATTTTCTACTTTCTGCTGTAAAACATATCCAAAAAAAAAAAAAAAAATGTAAAAAAATCTAATTTCTTCATAAATTTACGCAAAAATGTATCCTGCTACATGTCTTTTGTATAAAACAAAACCCGAATAAGTGTATATTAACCACTTGCTTACTGGGTACTTATACCCCCTTCCTGGCCAGGCCAATTTTCAGCTTTCAGCGCTGTCGCAATTTGAATGACAAATGCGCGGTCATGCTACACTGTACCCATATGAAATTTATATTATTGTTTTTACACAAATAGAGCTTTGTTTTGGTAGTATTTAATCACTACTGCGTTTTTGATTTTTTGCTAAAACAAAAAAAGACTGAAAATTTTGAAAAAAAAAAACAAACAAACAGTTTTGATAGTTTGTTTTAAAATTTTGCACACATGTAATTTTTCTCCTTCATTGATGTGCACTGATGAGGCTTCACTGAAGGGCACTGATAGGTGGCAATGATGAGAATGCACTGATAAGTGGCATTGATTGGCGGCACTGAGGGGCACTGAGAGGCGGCACTGATAGGTGGCACTGGTGGGCACTGATTAGCAGTACCAATGGGCACTAGTAGGTGGCACTGATGGGCAGCACTGATAGGTGGCACTGGTGGGCACTGATTAGCAGTACCGATGGGCACTGGTAGGTGGCACTGGTTAGCAGCACTGGGTGGGACCGATGTCCTTTTTACAGAAGCCTCATGCTGTCAGTGCGAGGGGAAAAAAAAGCAGATGACCGGCTTCTATTTACATCATGTGATCAACTATCATTGGCTGACAGCTGATCGCATGGAAAGGGCCGTGATCAGCCCTTTACTCCGATCTGTGATTAGCCGAGTCCCAAGGACAGTGCGAGAACGTCCATGTACGCCCTCCTGGAATTTTAGCCGTCTTTTGGCTATAGCGCGGGTGTGAAGTGGTTAACGCTCATTATTCCATTCATTAGAGAAAAAAAAAGTCTATGTATTATTACTAACACAGAACACAGCAATGCATGATTGTACATTGCCATACCTTGTGCTGGCTGCATTGAACGTCTGTTGGAAATGTGTGTTTAGATGCCATTAATGAATGAATGACACTGCATCATATCAATGCACATTTTAGCATCTTACATCATCAGAGAAAGTGTAGCATGGCAATTTTTAGCAGCAGGGCAGCTTTAGGCTCCATGCACACTGAAGCTCATAAACGTCCGTTTTTGGGAGTTTGGGCGTTTTCTTTTTAACAGCCCATAAACTCCCCTCTATGTTATCCTATGTGTCCATGCACACATGTACACCAATGTGAGTTTACCCTCATATGTGTGTCCCCGTAGCGACAGTGTTCTGTCGAGAAGTGTCCCTTATTAGATAGTGCCTGGGCTGAAGGGCGCATGCGCAACGCATGCGCCGTACGTAACAGCACAACAGCTGATTTTAACAACAGCTCCACCCTCAGTGGAACGCAGGTGGAGCGCAACTGGCATCCCTGCTTCCACTCTTCTCTGCATTTTATTTGTACTTGATTCAAGTGGAATTTTTTAGCGCTAATTTTTAATAAACCAACGTACTTCACCATGGAGACGGTTTCTTCCTTACATTGTATTATTGATGTCCAGAGATTTGGTGGCATTTGATTCAATTTGCCTTTGGAGCTTTCTTCGCTGAATCTCTGAGATGAACATCGGGAGTATCTCTTTGTCAATCTGCTGTATATGACTCTTTGTAATGGGGGTCATATACATTCGGTGAATAGGCTGTGTGACTGGTGTTGGTGGAGGAGGACCCTTATGCCGCATACACACGAGCGGACTTTCCGGCAGAAAACGTCCGACGGAGCGAATCCGTCGGACATTCCGATCGTGTGTGGGCTTCATCAGGCCTTTTCTGTCGAAAAATCAGACGGACCTTAGAAATAGAACATGTTTCAAATCTTTCCGACAGACTCGATTCCTATCGAAAAAAACGTTCGTTTGTATGCTAGCCCGGCGGACCGAAAGCAATACAAGGGCAGCTATTGGATATTAGCTATTGAGCTTCCTTTTCTAGTCCGGTCGTACGTTATCACGTTCGAAACGATCGGACTTTGGTGGGATTGTGTGTAGGCAAGTCTGTTTCGTTGGAACTCCATTGAAAAGTCCTTCGGAGTTCAGTTGTGTACACGGCCTTAGTCACGTTACTGTTGGATCAATGAAATCTCATGCACTATTGGAAATTATCTGATGGAAGCTTTTGGACGCTGCACTTTAACATTTTTTTTCAACCACTGGAGATATCTGGTGGCAACTTTATATACAATTGTGCTCATAAGTTTACATACCCTGGCAGAATTTATGATTTCTTGGGCATTTTTCAGATAATATGAAAACATTTCTTTCACTCATTGTTAATAAATGGCTTCAGCCAAACACTATCAACTGTGTTTATTCTTTTTAAATTATAATGACAACAGAAAATACCCAAATGACCCTGATCAAAAGTTTACGTACCCCATTTCTTAATATCGTGTATTGCCCCCTTTATCATCAATGACAGCTTGAAGTCTTTTGTGGTATTTGTGGATGAGGCTCTTTATCTTCTCAGATGGTAAAGCTGCCCATTCCTCTTGGCAAAAAGCCTCCAGTTCCTGTAAATTCTTGGGCTGTTTTGCATGAACTGCACGTTTGAGATCTCCCCAGAGTGACTCAGTGATATTGAGGTCAGGAGACTGAGATGGCCACTCCAGAACCTTCACTTTATTCTGCTGTAGCCAATGACAGGTCGACTTGGCCTTGTGTTTTGGTTTATTGTTATGTTGGAATGTCCAAGTACGTCACATGTGCAGTTTCCCGGCTCATGAAAGCAAATGTTCCTCCAGTATGTTTTGATAACATACTGAATTCATCTTGCCATCAATTTTGACCTAAATTTCCTTTGCGTTTGTAGCTCACACATCAGCGACTCCGTGTTTCACAGTAGGAATGGTGGACCTTGCATCATAGGCCTTGTTGAATCCTCTCCAAATGTAGTGCTTATGGTTGTGGCCAAAAAGCTACATTTTGGTCTCATCACTCCAAATGACTTTGTGCCAGAAGGTTTGAGGCTTGTCTCTGTGCTGTTTGGCGTATTGTAAGCAGGATACTTTGTGGCATTTGCGTAGTAATGGCTTTCTTCTGGCGATTGCACCATGCAGCCCATCTTTCTTCAAGTGCCTCCTTATTGTGCATCTTGAAACAGCCACACCACATGTTTTCAGAGAGTCCTGTATTTCACCTGAAATTATTTGTGGGATTTTCTTTGCATCCCGAACAATTTTCCTGGCAGTTGTGGCTGAAATTTTAGTTGGTCTACCTGACCGTGGTTTGGTTTCAACAGAACCCCTCATTTTCCACTTCTTGATTAGAGTTTGAACACTGCTGATTGGCATTCTCAATTCCTTGGATATCTTTTTATATCCCTTTCCTGTTTTATACAGTTCAACTACCTTTTACCGCAGATCCTTTGACAATTCTTTTGCTTTCCTCATGACTCAGAATCCAGAAATGTCAGTGCAGCACTGGATGAAAGATACAAGGGTCTGTCAGGAGTCCAGAAACTTACTGACCTTTTATACACACACACTAATTACAAGCAAACAGATCACAGGTGAGGATGGTTACCTTTTATAGCCATTCAAACCCCTTTGTGTCAACTTGTGTGCATGTTATCAGGCCAAAATCACGAGGGTATGTAAACTTTTTATCAGGGTCATTTGGGTAGTTTCTGTTGATTGATAATAAATGGCTTCAAATGTTTTTGTGTTCTCATTCATATTCTCTGAAAAATGGCCAAGAAATCATAAATTCTGCCAGGGTATGCAAACTTATGAGCACAACTATATATCTATAAATTTATATATATTTGTTTATAAGTATTTCACGTGATTGTATTCATATTACATTTTGCGTGTTCACTCATGGTATTTAAAGCAGAGTTCCCACTGTTAAAATTTTTTTTTTAGGGTGAATATCTTTTTTTTTTCTAAAGCTTATTTTTAGCACTCATGTTTCTTTGCTGAATCGGCGCTCAATTGCCGATTTCATAGAGGAATATATCTCATCTTCCTCTTTCCTGGCAGTTTCCATAGTGCTTGTGGGCATGTGAAGCCCACAAGCACTATCTTCCGGGCTCTGGTGCAGCTGAGCGACCATCATGTACCGCCCGTTCTAGCGCATGCGCAGTATGTACAGCACAGCGCCATACACTTCTGATGTTGCCATCACAACGGGCATCGTGGTCGGACGTGCCCGCCCCCGTTGTGATGGCAACTAAGACCTCGGCGCTGCCCAGTGACTCCTGGGAAATGATGACAGACATCTCCCAGGAGCACTAGCGAGCACGGGAGCCGAGGGAAATGACGTCAGGCGCCATGGAGAGGAAGAGGCAGATTACAAGGGACCCCCTAGCAACAGACCTGAAATGGTGAGTAAAAAAAAAATTTTTTACAAATGTTGTTAATTGTATTGAATGCAAATGAATAATGCAAAATTAATTTTATGAGTGGAACTCCGCTTTAAGCCAGGCTATCCACCAGTGACATCTAGTGGTTGTACGTGATATTGCACTTTACATAATTTTTCTGCACTTTATGATAATGTCTATAGAACATTAGGGTGCGCGTTTCACCACATGAACTTCATACAACTAAGGTTACTTACCTCACAACGAGCAGCCCTAAATATAAAATAGATACCACATTTGCGCAGGTAAGGGAATAACACTAAGTCTATTTCCCCATTTTATATCCTAAAGGTAGCATGCCTTGATTGAATGAAAAAATTAATACAGTGAAACCTCAGTTTGCGAGTAACGCGGTTAACGAGTGTTTGGCAAAACGAGCATTGTATTTCTAAAAATCCTAACTTGTTTTGCGAGTGTTGTCTCGCAAAACGTGCAGGATTCAGGCCAAAAGCGGTGTGCAGTACCGCTTTTGGCCTGAGGTTGGGGTCGCCGGAGCCGAAATGCATGGAAAGGCCCGAGGACATTTCGGCTGACCTCGGCAAACGTCTGAAAGGCTTGTGAACGGAGTCTTTCCAAGGTTTGCCGAGGTCAGCCGAAGTGTGCTTGGGTCTTTTTGGCCGTTTCTGAGGCTCTCCGGCGCCCCCCCCCCCGCCTCCGGCTGCATGCAGTATTGCATCCCATTAAAGTCAATGCAGGACTAATTATTTTCGTTCCATTGACTTCAATGGGAAAACTTGCTTTGATATGCGAGTACATTGGATTACGAGCATACTCCTGGAACGTATTATGCTCGTAATCAGGGATTCCACTGTAATGCCATGGATAACCTCACCTTCTGAAAATGCTAGCTGCCCATTTGTCTTTATTATCCAACATCCTCCACACTTTGAGTCACTGACCTAGAACAGGCATGCAGATGAGGAGGAGTTCTGACTTTTCCCAAAGTTTTCCCATTCTTTTCCCAAATGCATCAAAGTTTTAAAGAGAATCAGCCAGGAATGAGTCATTCATAGTAGTCTGCATTCCCACTCCTAAAGCAGAGCTAATTGCAGAAATACTTATCCTTCAGTGCAAGAGCAGGAGTGAAGTCGTCCCGGCACACAGGAGCTGTGCTGGAATGTAAACTGAGTAGGCAGGTAGGTTTCTTTGTCTGCACACAGGTTTTGAAAGCGAATCTTTAGTTACACTTTAAAGGAGTTGTACAGTCAGAAAGTTTTTTTTTAATGTTAATGCATTTTATGCATTAAGATAAGAAGCCTTCTGTGTGCAGCAGCCTCCCCAGCACCCCCCTAATACTTACCTGAGCCCCATCTCTGTCCAGCGATGTCAGCGCATGTCTCAGCCATCCGAGACTCTCCCTCTTGATTGGCTGAGACACAGCAGTGGTGCCATTAGTTTCTGCTGCTGTCAAAGTCAGTCAGCCAATCAGGAGAGAGAGGGGGCGGGGCCGGACTCGACTCGGGTGCCCCCATATAAAACTGCTTGCTGTGGGGGCACTCATCAGGAGGGAGGGGCCAGGAGAAAGGTAAAAAATGTGCAGCGCTACAAAACGGACAAATGTCAAAAGATGACAAATAAAAAAATGCCAATAATATTGAAAGTGGCGATCAAAAAGTGAGAAATAGACATGTGAAGATATTAATAATAAAAAAAAAAAAATATTAAAAAATGTAGTTACATATACTCAATGAGGAATAGTGTCCATATGTAATAATGAGGGACCATGAAGAGGTCCTAATAAGTCCCAAAGTATGTGATCCAATACCAATAAGTGACAGTCACTGAAATCTTAAGCAAACATCAAAATCAGTTGTGAGTGACATAAAGAATCCACCACCAGAACTACCAATCTCTTACCAGAAGGATTGGACTCATACAGGTTTACACCTGACAAGCCAATCAATCCCAGGGACATGGACATGTAGAAACAGGACCTGGGACTAAGAAGACCACCTTACAAGTGGGGGCTAAATCATCTGGAAATTTCACACAGTATTTACCAATATTACAATTGCCCATCGGGGACTACACCTGGTAGATGCCCTATACACTGCTGTTTGTGAAAGTGTGTGGCCGTGGACATTGCTGCCTCAGCTCCCGGGGATGTTGTTCCTATGGTGCCTTCAGCTGCCAACACTATCCCTTGTATATTGAATTTACCCATAGAACTCATCACCTTGGAGCGTTTACCCGGAGGTTGCAACCTATGCAATGAATTTGTGCCTTTCCGGTTACTCCTAAAGCTTGATTGGCTTGTCAGGTGTAAACCTGTATGAGTCCAATCCTTCTGGTAAGAGATTGGTAGTTCTGGTGGTGGATTCTTTATGTCACTCACAACTGATTTTGATGTTTGCTTAAGATTTCAGTGACTGTCACTTATTGGTATTGGATCACATACTTTGGGATTTATTAGGACCTCTTCGTGGTCCCTCATTATTACATATGGACACTATTCATCATGGAGTATATGTCACTACATTTTTTAATAATTATTTTTGTTATTAATAACATCTTCACATGTCTATTTCTCACTTTTTGATCACCGCAACTCTCAATATTATTGGCATTTTTATATTTGTCATCTTTTGACATTTGTCCGTTTTGTAGCGCTGCACATTTTTTACCTTTCTTATTGCTATATTTTTACAGTGCTGTGCTGGCTGCTTGCATATGTTTTTGACAGCGCGGTATATTTGGTTCCACAGTTCACAGTTTAGGGGCCAGGAGAGCCAAAGAGGGACCCGAGAAGAGGAGGATCTGGGCTGCTTGCTGGGCAAGTGTAACATGATTTTTTTTTTTTCAATAAAAATAACAAACACGAGACTTTACAATCACTTTAAGTTGTTTTAATACAGCAGAGTTACCTTTAAGGGAGAAGTATGTATGCTTTTAATCACTGGTGCTCTCTCCCCGTCAGAGCAGAAATATCTATTGAGTTTCAGGCTGTGACACCCCCATGAAGGCTGACCCATTTCCTGTCTGAGCTCAGAACTGCTAGCTGTCAAGGCTGCCAGAGAAGGGTGAAACAATCAACAAAGTTATTTGTTTTCTTCCACGTAAACCTAACAGCCCCTTTGTTACAGTTTTGAGTGTCTTAAAAGTATTATGCCAAGTTAACAAGGGGAGAATACAAGTAAATAATACTACACGCGTCAAAAGTATTGGGACACCTGCTTTTACACACACATGAACTCCGTAGGGTCCAATATTGAGTTGGCCCACCCTTCGCAGCTATAACAGCTTCAACTCTTCTGGGAAGGCTGTCCACAAGGTTTAGGAGTGTGTCTATGGGAATGTTTGACCATTCTTCCAGAAGCGCATTTGTGAGATCAGGTAGTGATGTTGGACGAGAAGACCTGGCTCACAGTCTCTGCCCTGTACCATATATCATTTAGGATTTTGCAAATAACATTAATGGTTTACCGAAACCCATTTCCTTTTGCAGTTTTTAGATATACAGTAGATAAACATGGGGGGGGGGCCAACCACGTTTGCTAATTACACGAGGAGACTCTACTTCCAGCTTAATTATACTGCACAATGACAGTATTTTACTGCTCCCTTCTCTGTTACAAGTCTGTATATTGATCTGCAAGCTGGTAAAATTATATCATAAACACATTTTGCTTATAACAACTCAAAATACAATACAGTTTTTTTTTTTAATTGAAAGGTTCACCTTTATAGAAAAAAAAAATGTAAAAGTGAACACTGTACACCCTCCCCTTCAGTCCTCGCTGTATTTACCTCCAGGGTTGCTTTGCTGTCAGCACCACTGCAGCTGGTGCAGCGGGTGGGTCAGGTCATTTGAAATTCCTGCTCTTCTCCCTCTTCTCAGTGCAGAGCTTCTGGGATGGACCAGATCTATTCACTGTGATGGTGCTGACCAATCATAATTGCTCTGGTCTGTCCCAGAAGTGCTGCACGGAGAAGAGGGAGAAGAGCAGAGATTTCAATCCCCAGACTGATGGACGGGCTGCAGGAGTGATCACAGCACGGCAACCCTGGAGATAAGTGCAGTATGTGTATGTGTTTGTGTATGTGTGTGTGTGTGTGTGTGTGCATGTATGTGTGTGTGCATGTATGTGTGTGCGCATGTATGTGTGTGCGCATGTATGTGTGTGCGCATGTATGTGTGTGTGCGCATGTATGTGTGTGTGCGCATGTATGTGTGTGTGCATGTGTGTATATATGTATGTGTGTGTGTGTATGTATGTGTATGTATATGTATGTGTATGTGTGTGTATGTATATGTATGTATGTGTGTGTATGTATATGTATGTATGTGTATGTGTGTGTCTTAGTTCACCTTCACATTCCATCCAGGGATTTAAGGATGGTTCTAGATGACACTGCCCTAAAGTATCACTTTCAACTCTTCTGATCTTAACCCATCTTCTGTTCTTGGTACTTCTCCGATAATATCACACAGCCTCATTTATAATCACACGGCTTCAGAACATCCCTGACCAGCCCTTCTTTCCACAAGGCACTGCAAGACAGTTCACAGCAGACAGCTGCCATATCAGAAGGACAGTCCAGAGCCTTCAAAATTTATTTTAAAATCCGGCTGTATGTTCAACATGGAGCAAACCTGTAAAAATATTGAAGAAGATAAAATTACTGTCATGCGATAAAACCTTGCAGACATGCAGTTCTATTTAACAAGACAAAAGGCAAGACTTTTTGCTTATGAAAGTTTAAGGGGTCTATTTCTAACAAATGGGAAGTGCGAATGTCTCAGGCAATCGCACAGCCATCACAAATACTTATGAATAACCCCCATAATTTGCTTATCCACCTTAAGCCCCGGGACCATTTGGCTGCCCAAAGACCAGAGCGCTTTTTGCAATTCGGCACTGTGTCGCTTTAACTGACAATTGCGCGGTCGTGCGACGTGGCTCCCAAACAAAATTGACGTCCTTTTTTCCCCACAAATAGAGCTTTCTTTTGGTGGTATTTGATCACACCTCTGCGGTTTTTATTTTTATAGCGACAATTTTGAAAGAAAAAAAAAAAAAACGCATTTTTTTTACTTTTTGCTATAAATAAATATCCCCCAAAAATATATAAAAAAACATTTTTTTTCCTCAGTTTAGGCCGATACGTATTTATCTACATATTTTTGGGGGAAAAAAAAAAATTGCAATAAGCGTTTATTGATTGGTTTGCGCAAAAGCTATAGAGTCTACAAAATAGGGGATAGTTTTATGGCATTTTTTCTTAATAATTTTTTTTTTTTTTACTAGTATTGGCAGCGATCAGCAATTTTTAATGTGACTGCGACATTATGGCGAACACATTGGACACTTTTGGCGCAATTATGGGACCATTCACATTTATACAGCAATCAGTGCAATTAAAAATGCATTGATTACTGTGTAAATTTGACTGGCAGTGAAGGGGTTAACCCCTAGGGGGCAGTGAAGGGGTCAAGTGTGTCCTAGGGAGTGATTCTAACTGTGGGAGGGCGTGGCTATGTGTGACACGACACTGATCACCGCTCCCGATTACAGGGAGCGGTGATCAGTGTACTTTCACTAGGTAGAACGGGGAGATGCTCGTTTACATAAGCATTTCCCCGTTCTTCCTCTCCGTGAGACAATCGCGGGTATCCCCGCGGACATCGGGTCCACGGGACCCATGATCACACTCAGGGAGGTCGCGGCACGCGTGCCCCCGCAAACCGCTTCTTAAAGGGCAAAGTACAGGTACGGTAATCTGCCTGTACCTGCCCTTCTGCCGACGTATATTGGCGTGAGCCGGTTGGTTAATATGCTTATTTCCCTGATTATCAGCTCCATCTAGTAGGCATATTGCAGTATTTTCCTGGTTGAGGTATTTCAGGAACATACAGCACTATGGCCACCAGATGGAGAGGACTATCATATATGCATCAGGAAAATGATTAGGGTTATTTTTTTTGCAGCTTTACAAATGCTTGAGACATTTGCAAAGAAAATGCTCTATAAAAAGACCCCTAAGTCTATGTTAGAGTGAACTGAATTTTTTTTTTAATAATCTCTGCAGTACATGTTATTGCTTTACCTATTCTGCAATTTTAGAAAAAAAATTTGTCCATCTGCCAGAAGTCCATTGAGTGCCTAATTTTCTGTTTGAGCCGCTGATGCAATCAAATCCCAACCAGCATTGCTGACCAACCAGCTGAACTTCAGAATTACACCTGTCACACTCCACAAGCACACAGGGATTTCCTTCCCCAGCAAGAAAATGGCGCTGCCATCAATCCCAAGAACTCGCCCACACTGTGTGTAGGGAAATTGCTTTTGGGAGATGCAGTGCTTGGCTGTGACTAAGTCAATAAGAACCAGTATCCCAGCAGCTGCCCCTGCAAGAAATTTACAAGCCTGGTGATGATGCCACAGGGTGTATTAAAGATGCTTCTCACTACAGGGACGAAGTAAAAGACAAAAAAAACGGGACATGCTCTAGACCAACAGTCGCCAACCAGTGGTCTGTGGACCACGAGAAAAGTTTGGTGGTCCCCAGGGGTTCTGCTGCAAATCAGCATTGTGGTGGATGTATACCACCCAGTGTTGTTTCCAGTGAATGACAGTCATTGATTGATGCTTGATACTTCATCTGTAAACCCTGTTCCTATGAATTCAGAGGGGGGCGCCGGGAGTAGTGTGGAGAGCAGGAGGTGAGGAAGGAGGGGACTTTCAATGGCAACGCTGATCACACTGTGGGAGGGAGCACGGAGCTCGAGCACATGGCTGGATAAGGAGGTGAGATCCAATGATAAGTCTGTGTAAGCCAACAGTGCGATGCAGAGTGCAGGGAGGCAGAGAGCCGAAGCATTGTGTGTATAAGGCACCAGTGTGATCCAAGTGGGGCAGAGAGCTGGAGCATTGTGTGTATAAGGCATGTAAAATTCATGTTAGTGGTCTGCAGGATTAAAAACTGGTCCGTGAGGTCCGAAAGGTTGGAAACCACTGCTCTAGATGGGGAGGATAGGCTTGGGGGGGATTCTGGACACATTTTGAAAAGGTATTGCTTATTCGTCTACATGACACGTTTACAAAAAGGTTCTCATGTAGAAAACTAGCAGTTATTTACTAAAGGCAAATCCACTTTGCACTACAAGTGCAAACTACAAGTGCAAAGTACACTTGAAAGTGCACTTGGAAGTGCAGTCACTGTACATCCGAGGGGGACATGCAAGGAGAATAAAAAAACAGCATTTTAGCTTGCACATGATTGGATAATAAAATCAGCAGAGCTTCCCCTCATTTCAGATCCACCCCTCAGATTTACAGCGACTGCACTTCCAAGTTCACTTGTAGTGCAAAGTGGATTTGCCTTTTGTAAATAACCCCCATTGTCTTGTTATGTGGTACAGCGAGATAATTCTTCAAGAAAAGGTGCAAGTTAAACTTCCTGAAAGTCGACACATGGCTCAACAAGCTACTCTCTGCCCCCACGTTACATAGCTTGGTCTGGCATTTAATACTTACATATAGTAGTAAATAACAAGTCCTCACTGACAATTGCAGCTGCTGGAACTGTGGAGGAATTCATCTTCAAAGTTCATAGCAGAATCACTTCCAATCTTTCAGCAATTCAGCATCTCTTCCCAGAGATCCTGCTCTGTGTTTACACTGGAGGATAGAGGGCAGTTGGGTCTCTACTTGGCGGGAGAGCAGGGGAATTTTAGCTGGCATAGAAAGCCACTTCAATGCTTCTCCTGTTAACTTTAAAGATTAATTGCTCCACAGTGCCTGCAGCTACAGAGGTCAGCGAGGGCTTATTTTCAAACCAATTTACTGTTTGCTAATAATTTACGGTAATATATTTCTGTCTATAACCTGGCCACAGTTGCACATGGAGATCAGGAGTTGTTATACTAGGCGAAGTATAATGAACAACCCATTTTATTTGAGCCCATCTCTGCAAGAAACTGTGGCAGGCTAAATCCACATCTATGATATACCACCACGGTGACATTGTTCATAAAACAGCAGAGAAGTGGCATAATGTCCTCAAGAGCTACAAAAATTGCTACATCGCCATACTGACCTGCTTCACCTTTCCCCGGATCTTTGCCATGTCTTCTTGGAGTTTTTCACTTGCTGGGTCATCACAGGGAAAGCTCTGGATCATCTTGATTAGAGAGTCCAGCGTTTTAATCTTCTTGCTGTAAAACAAATATTCACATTGTATGAAGAATCACCCAATATACATCCTTCCCAGTGCTAAATCTGAATGATTTCACCCACTTAAACCTCCTCAGAATAAGCCCAAGTAAACCTTTTATATATTTTTTTTTATTGTACTGTACTTGTGAATTGTTCGTTTTATCAAATATAATGCAGCTTCTTTCCTTACTTCTATGATTCTTCACTTAGCTGGGTCTTGGTTTCACCCACATTTCCAACTGTTGCAGACTCTCATGGTTGATCTACAGAAGGCCTCATTCACAGAGGCGCTGAGGCCCGTACAATGCTGTGTCCTAATAGACTTCAAAAGGCTGCCTGCATGCAGCAACTGGAGTCTAGACCTGCTGCAAAAAATGGCCTGTTCAAGCGCTATAGGGGCCACAGTGCCCATGTGAACGAGGCCTAAATAAGAAACTCAGGATACAAAAGTGACTGCTGAAGTTAAAGATAAGCTTCAGTCTGCCTCCCCCCTTATGCCCCGTACACACGAACGGAAATTCCACCAGCAAAAGCCCGATGAGAACTTTTGGTCAGAAATTCAGACCGTGTGTTATGCTCCATCGGACTTTTGCTGGCAGAATTACAGCCAGCAAAAGATTGAGAGCAGGTTCTCTATTTTTCGGTCGGAAAAAGTTCCTATCTGAAAATGCGTTTGTCTGTATACAATTCGGACACCCAAAAAAATTACGCATGCTCGTAAACAATTCAACGCATGCTCGGAAGCATTGAACTTCATTTTCTCGGCTCGTCGTAGTGTTATACGTTACCGCGTTCTTGACGGTCGAAAGTTCAGAGAACTTTTATGTGACCGTGTGTATGCAAGCCAAGCTTGAGCGGAATTCCGTCAGAAAAAACATCCAAGTTTTTTCTGACGGAATTTCTGATCGTGTGTATGGGGTATTTACCTGCCATGCAGCTGTCTTTCATATACTCACCTGCCCAGTGGATCCAGCACTGTCCTGCTGAGATCCACTGCGCTGCTGCCAGAGTCCCACTCCGTCATCTTTGTCTTCAGGTGCCTTTTATTTTTTTAAACAAGCAGCCAAGCAATTTGATGACATGCTGCCAGGTTCATCCACCTCCAGCCACATGAATGGAGGCTTTATGGCACAAGAGCACAGAAGACTTCATTCTGGCCTAGAGAGAAACAAGGAGAGGGACGCCTCTGACAGTAGAAATTAAAACATTTTAATAGTAAAACAATAGCAACTCACATGGGAGAAGGTAAAGAAGAGCATATCTGTAGGCTGAGAAGTCCAGGAGCAAGATGGATGACCAAATTACGGTTGTTCCACTTATCACTGGTGTAGTGGGAGATATGGCTGGCACATCAGATATCCCAGGAAGGCGGGGGCGGTGAGCTGTCAAAGCCTTTCCTGTAGTGGCAGCCGCGCTCTTTTTTGTCAAACATGCCTGACAAAGGAGCGCAGCTGCCACTACACACGCAGTGCGTACGCACAGAAATGCATTGCATGATTGTGACATCATCGCCCTGTGCCACGCTGCCCCATGCACTTCAAGTCTCACTTTGGACGTTTCACTGCTCGGCCATCTTCCATCTATAGCGGTTCCCAGCGAGGACTCCAGGACCTGCAGTGTTGACAGCCAAGGCTTTGACAGCTCATCACCCCACCTTCCTGGGATATCTGATGTGCCTGCCATATCTTCCACTACATCAGTGATAAGTGGAACAACTGTGATTTGCTCATCCATCTTGCTCCTGGACTTCTCAGCCTACAGATGTGCTCTTCTTTACCTTCTCCCATGTGAGTTGCTATTGTTTTACTATTAAAGTGTTTTAATTTCTACACTCAGAGGCGCCCCTCTCCTTGTTTCTCTCTCAGCTTGCTGGAATTTGGCTTTTGGTCTCCTTCGATGGCAGTCCTGAGTATTCGGATCCACTACCTACTCCATATTATTTCGGACTCATTTGGACTTTATAGGGTACTCCAGAGGCTTTTACTTGTCCATATTCATTCTGGCCTAGGTGGGATTGGCACCTAGAGGACAGAGCCAATTTAAAAAAGTAAAAAATGAATCTTTCTTTACGTTTGACATTGGGGATAGGGGAAGAATTAAAATTATGCCTATTGTATCAGATGGGTGAATGTCCACTTTAAGTAACACTTAGGTTTTGTCTGTTCCCTTAATGTGTGAATTGGCAGTGACAGGAGAGGCAGCAGATTGATGATAAGCACATTTCTCTATCATTTAGTGCTCTCCTTCTATTATCATGCTTCTTGTGCTGTTTCTCCCATCCCCAGTTTGCAGTACGGGGACTGCAAGAGGTTAATAAGTAAAATTCAAGTTCTTACATTGCTTGAAATTAAAAAAAATACATTTAAAAAGACATGGTCTCCAACTTAAAAACTGCAGGTAAAAAAAAAAAAAAAAAAAAAAAAAAAAGATCAAGCATTTCAAATGCTTATTTGCAGTGTTACTCAGTTTTTTTTTTATTCACTTGCAGCGTGCCTTAGTACTTGCTAGAAAAATTGACTAGTCAAATCCCTAGCACAGCCCCCTCCTTCTGCGCACATCATAGCTCTCCCCTCTTCTAGGAGTTTCTAATGACTATATGTGCTGGCCCAGCTCCTTCACCCCTCCCCTTCATAAGTCTTTTTGTAGCTGCTAATGGAGACGTAAAAGAGAATACTGCAGTGTAGAGCGAGACAGCTCTGATCCTGCTGACATCTAAGATGGCGACACCCAGCAGCAGTTTCAGGGCTTTTGAATGTCCACACAAGGGAGGCTTTTACAGATAAATAACATGCATAACATACAATAAACACACATATAATCTTATGGGAAGATTGTTGTTGAAATGAGTGTCCTGGTAAAAAGGTCTCTTTGAGGATGTATAAATAAATACAGGGTTTCATTAACCGCTTGTGCCCCTATGTGCGGGGACAAAGAGGATGGTCTTTAACGCCCACACGCTGCACATGTGCATCCATTGGCTACCAGCACAGTGACCACACTGTCAAAGACAGCTTCTGGTCTTTTGCTCAGGAGCCGACATGTGATCACTGTGACGACCAATTAAAGTGGGCAGGCATTTGTGAGGTCCTATCCACCCCCCCGGGCATAAATGACCCTGTTAAAAGAATGCTGGGGCTGGGTGGAAAGGGTTTTTTTTTAAATTTTATATCTGAATGAGGTTCTTATTGATTGCACATATATTGTAACTACATGGTATATAAATTGCCAAAAAAAAAAAAGACAAACCTTTGCTTATCATCTGAGCCCGGGGTAAGAAGGTGTCTCCATGTAGAGGCAAATCCCAGATAACAGCCCAACTGCGGGAGGGGGGACAAAACAAAACGAAAAAACATTACTGAAAAGGCACATTATTATAAAGTCTACTGCAGGGCTCAAAAAGCTACTAGCCAGGCCTCAAGGGTTACTCGCCACCAGTTGCCCCACCCAACCCCTAAACACGCCCCTAAACACACCCCTAAACATGCCCTCATAAATTATCCCATGAAATGACACTTAAAGGTTTTATTGTTATAAAAATAAATATTAACAGCACCTTTATCAGTGCCCATCAGTGCAGCCTCACCTGCGCCCAACAATGCAGCCTACCTGTGCCCAACAAGGCAGCCTACCTGTGCCCAACAATGCAGCCTACCTGTGCCCAACAATACAGCCTACCTGCGCCCAACAATACAGCCTACCTGCGCCCAACAATACAGCCTACCTGCGCCCAACAATACAGCCTACCTGCGCCCAACAATACAGCCTACCTGCGCCCAACAATACAGCCTACCTGCGCCCAACAATGCAGCCTACCTGCGCCCAACAATGCAGCCTACCTGTGCCCATCAATGCAGCCTACCTGTGTCCATCAATGCTGCTTCACCTGTGCCCATCAATGCAGCCTACCTATGTCCATCAATGCTGCTTCACCTGTGCCCAACAATGCAGCCTACCTGTGCGGGGGAAGAGAGGAGAGGAAGAGGATTGCCGGCCAGATCATCAGAGCGCCGAGGAACATCACTGTAGCAGCTTTCATTGCAGTTGCTGTGCGTTCCCCACGCTCATCGTCACAAACAGCCCCACCTCCTGGCCCAGGGAATTTGATATACGTTACACGTCTCGGGATTGGACGGGTGTTCTGTCTATCAAATTACCCAGACCAGGGGGTGGGGCTGTATGCGAAGGCGAGCGTGGGGAACACACAGCAACTGAAATTAAATCTGCTACAGTGATGTTCCGCGCTCTAATGATCCCAACAGCTCTCTCTTCCTCTGGGCAATCACTGGGAGAAGAGCTCCCATTCAACCCCACCTGCTGGCAGTGCTGGCTCCCCCGCTCCCAGGCAGCTCACACTCGCCAGCCCTAATTTTCCACTCCGCGAGTAGAAAATTTGAAGGCCGGTCTACTGATTGATTCACCAAACATATTGCATACATACAAAATTAAAAATAACATACAGTATACTCCCTATAACTTTTAATTTACTGATGTGTGTATAAAACATGCAATGCTCCTAAGCCTGGGGTAAAGGTACATCTCTCACAAGGAGTATCATTACATGCATAATCATATACCAAAAAACTGTAAATGTATCACTACAACTATGCAGTTATAGAATTCATATATTAATATTTCATGAAAATGTCAGCAAAAAAAAAAGCCTGGTGCATACAGTACTGTGCAAATGCTGCTGCCTGTCAGGCAGATAGTTATCCATCATGCCTTACCATCAGGGAGATGTGGGATTGGCCCCAAATTTATTCTGCAACAGGACAATGACCCCAAAAACATACAACCATGTATACATGTCATTAAGAACTATCTTCAGTGTAAAGAAGAACAAGGAGTCCTGGAAATAATGGTTTGGCCCCCACAGAGTCCCGATCTGAACATCATCAAGTCTTTCTGGGGATTACATGAAGAGACAGAAGGATCTGAGGCAGCCTATGTCCACAGAAGATCTGTGGTTACTTCTCCAAGATGTTTGGAACAACCAACCTGTCAAGTTCCTTCAAAACCTGTGTGCAAGTGCATCCATAAAAAGGTGGTGGCAGTGATCTGCACTTTATTAGCTTCAGTGGAAGGCTGGTGGGACATCAGGGGTCTAAATGACTTTCTGTCCCCTATGTAATATAAAGTTTTAGTGAAAAAATAAAAAGTCAACAAATGAAATTACACCCAAGAACTTACGCAAACACTTTTTAGACCATTTCGTCCTTTTCTGTACTCACACACGAACATCTGTCAGGGACGCCACGTACGAAAACATCGATTGCAAAAAAAAGTGACATATCGCCACGCACACTGGAATGCGAGCAATTATTCTAGGGCCAATATTCACAGTTAAAGTGGTTCTACAGACAAGACATTACTTTAACCTTAATGCACGCTCTGCTCTCTCTAAAAAGTGTGCCACTATTGGCTCCCCCCCCCCCAAATACTTACCTATCTTGCTCCACCGCTGTGCCCATCTGCGGCAGTGCTGCTCCCTCTTTATCTCCTTACAGGACTTGCTGGGAGCAATGGGAACCACTGAAGCAGGGGGCAGGGAGGAGTGTCTATCGACGCACACAGTCCAGCTCAGGAGCTGGCCTGCACGAGTGCCCCCTTAGCATACAGCATGCTGAGGGGGCACTTGCAGAAGAGGAGGAGCGGAGATTGCCGACATAGGACTCCAGAAAAGGACGTAAGTGGCCACTCTGTGCAATACCATTGCACAGACCAGGTAAGTATAACATGTTTGTTAGTTTAAGAAAAATAAAAAAGAGCCTTTAAAGTCGTGGTAAACCTCACCAAAAAAATAAAATAAATAAAAATTGGACCTCTGGGCAGTTTAAGTCATAATGTGCTAGTATGCATCGCATACAAGCACACCGTGACAGACTTACCTGAAAACAAAGCCCTCCAGCGCCAGGCTGTCATGGGTCCCGCCACTTCCATCGTCACCTTGTCTTCCTTCTAGGTTTGTGGGCTTCGGCCATATGAATGGGCGAGCCGCGATTACATCACTTCTGCACATGCATGCCGGATTCATGGCCCCGAAACAGAGTTCTGAATGGACAGCACAGTGGTCCACAGAGCCCACTGCGCATGCGCCGGTGACTTCACCGGCTGCTGATAAAGTAAATATCTCCTAAACGGTGCACGTTTAGGAGCTATTTTAGTGTACCTATAGGTAAGCTTCAATATAGGCTGACCTATAGGTAGAAATCAACATCATGACTTTACTACCACTTTAATGCCCCGTACACACGGTCGGATTTTCCGATGGAAAATGTCCGATCGGAGCGTGTTGTCGGAAATTCCGACCGTGTGTGGGCTCCATCGGACATTTTCCATCGGATTTTCCGACACACAAAGTTTGAGAGCAGGAGATAAAATCTTCCGACAAAAAAAATCGGTTGTCGGAAATTCCGATCGTGTGTACACAAATCCGACGGACAAAGTGCCACGCATGCTCAGAATAAATAAAGAGATGAAAGCTATTGGCCACTGCCCCGTTTATAGTCCCGACGTACGTGTTTTACGTCACCGCGTTTAGAATGATCGGATTTTCCGACAACTTTGTGTGACCGTGTGTATGCAAGACAAGTTTGAGCCAACATCCGTCGGAAAAAATCCATGGATTTTGTTGTCGGAATGTCCGAACAAAGTCCGACCGTGTGTACGGGTATTACACTAAACTGATGAACTGTGGGGTCTTTGAAAGCGTTACCTTTAAAAAATATAGTGCACCAAAGTTCGTTGTTTTGCGGACGCATGCAAATTTAAAGCACGACGTGGTAGGTATCTACATATAAAGACTGAAGTTTTGCACTGTATATGTTACCACAAGTTGGGTTATATAATGCATTTTTGTGCCGAAAAATAAAATTTTAATGTATTTTCTAACTGAAATTTTGCACTTGATAAACCGCTGCACAAAAATCATGTAGCATGTTAAAAAATTGGAACTACTACCATTTTTACTCCAGGGTCTTTGCTTTCAGAAAATATATAATGGTTAGGGGTTTTAACTTATCTTTTTAAACGTGTACAGAAAAAGGCAAGACCGGTGTTCTGTCGAATACTGTATATCATTGGATAATGCCTCCGACGATCTGCGTAGTACATAACGTCACTTCAGCTGATCTGCGGATCAGCTGGCGTGACGTCAACCCTGCGCATGCACAGTTTATTGGAGGCATTATCCGACAAAGCGCGATCTGCAGTAATCAACAGAAAACCAACGTCTACTATTGGTGGCATATGGTGTCTGTCAGCATCCTGTTGTTACTGGTACACCCGAGTGACAGCCCGCAGCGTGGGAGAGGAGAAGTGGCGGCTCATCTGCAGTTGGTAACACGAGGAGAAGTGTGACATAAAATGAATGGAGGAGAAGATATACACAGCACTGACATCTAACCGGGGAGTCCAACAATGCTGCACGGGGAGTGTGTGTGACCAGAGCGAAGCGGGAGATCCTCATCAACGTGCCGGTGTTCTGTTGATTACTGCAGATCGCACTTTGCTGATCTTTGGATAATGCCTCCGACAATCTGCACATGCGCAGTGTTGACGTCACACCAGCTGATCGGTACTGCACATGCACAGATCATTGGAGGCATTATCCTACGATCTGCATTATTCAGCAGAACACCGGCTCTGGCTGTGAAAGGGTTCAAAGCGAAGTCCACCTTAAAAAAAGCGCACATATATTTTCAGGAAAATAGCTTGCATTTATGATTTTTTTTCCACAGGTGCCCACTAAGCATTGCACCCACAACCAGTGGACCGCAAGTGCAATATATTGCTCCTGCATACTCTTCCTCCAGCTCCCTGTCTGTACCAAGCCTTTCTTTTGGAGAGCTGGAGGATGTGTCAATGGACTTTAAATGTGGCGATCACCGCACTTGTGTTCTATTGAGAACTAGAAGTCCATCTGCTGCAGTGGCAGACAGGACTTGTAGTTCATTCATTCACAGATCTCTTGAGGGTGGAGGGGGCATTTGCACCATGCTACATATTAAGCCATAAATATGGGTGTAACATGGTGCAAAAGGTATAGTTGACCTTCAAAGAATTTGTGTATTTTCAATGCCGCCCTTCAAAGCGGCATGAAAAGACTCTCTTATGCTGTATGGTTTAAAAAAAAAAAAATGTTTTCTAGAATTGTTACATGTCCTCCATGGCAGTGCCCAGCTTTCCATGCCTTCTTTTGACTAGAGCTTACCTATTAGTCGTAAAAATGGCCAGAACTTACTAACAAGATTTAACTCCCATAGACTTCAATAGGATTCACCTCTAGGATCAGAATGCCCAAGCTTTTAAACAGAATTCGCCGAACCCTTGGTGAACAGAACCAGGGCAGATTCGCTAATCCTTACATCTGACCTGCATTTGACCTGCTTCAAGCATGTTTGGCTTGCCTGTAAACTTGCATATCAGGGGGTGTCAAACTCAATTTAATTGTGGGATGTATCAACATTATGGTTGCCTTCAAAAGGCCATAAATAGTCCGGGGTTTAGTAGTGCGCTACATACAGGGTGCAGGGTTTAGGAGTGCGCTAAGTACAGAGTGCAGGGTTAAGGAGTATGCGGTGTACATGTTGCAGAGTTCAGGAGTGCGCTATGTACATAGTGCAGAGTTCAGGGATGCACTGTGCAGGCTTGAGGAGTGCACTACATACAAAGTACAGGGTTTAAGGGTGTGCTATGCACAGTGTGCAGGGTTCAGCTCTCTTTCACAGGCTGTCCACATCTCACTTTTACCCCTCCTCCTTGGCTCCGACCTCTGCACCACTCTCCTCCATCCCCCACCTCTGAACATTTCCCTCCACAGCTTTCATTTCTCCCCCACCCCAAAAGCTTCCCTGCATATCACCTGGCTGGCTAGCTCTAGTACGTCCCGGCAGTGTAGAAGGCCCTGGAGTGCCTTGCTGTGAGTGCATGCAGGGCCATCAGGGATCTGTGAGAACTGCAAGCCGCCGAGAAGAAAGCTGTACTTTTAAACACAGAAGGCTTCGGTGTTTATTAGTGACAGTGCTGAGCAGGGAGCGGAGGGCGAGAGCCAGAGGTAGCGAAACGGAGTTCTGCCACAATATGGCTGAAAAAAAGCCCTGGGTGTGAGGGCCTCATGAAATGGCTTGGTGGGTCAGATTCACCCTGCAGGCCTTACGTTTGACACTTGTTGTATGGGAATGCAAAGCCCACTTGAAGTGAGCAAAACCAGTCAACACAGGCCCTAAGAATGAACAGGGCCAGGAAGGGCTTAGCCAGGAATTTTTCCTTTGAACTGCTGTGCAGTGTACAATGACAATTGCTGGAACATGGAGGATGGTAAGTATTCAACCAGGTAGGCTGACCTCGAGTGGTGGTGGTGGGGGGGTTCATTAAAGGACAGCTGTATTAAAAAGGTACAGCAAACGTTTAAAGCTGTAATAAACGACTGGGTGTTTTTTTTTTTTTTTTTTTTACCTGAAAGGCAATGCCTTAATGTGCTAGTATGCATCGCATACTAGCACATTATGTGAAACTTGCCTGAAAACAAAGCCTTCCAGCAGGACGCTGTCACCACTGAAGGCGCTTCCATCTTTACCCAGTCTTCCTTCCGGGCTCGCGGACTCCAGCTCTGTGAGTGGCTCGAAGCCGCGATGACGTCACTCCTGCTCATGCGTGGGAGCTGCCGTTTACAGCATGGGTAAGCCGTTCCTTCACAGCGCATGCGCCGGTGACGTCCCTGACTGCATGTACAGTAAATATCTCCTAAATGGTGCACGTTTAGGAGATATTTACAGTACCTAGCCCTCAAAATTTCCACTCGCCTGCTCGCATTTGGCAAGTGGAAATGAGCTGAGGCCGAGTATGGAGCCACATCAGGGGGGATGGGTGGTCGCAGGCGGGGTTGAATGGGAGCCGATTCTCCTCCCAGCGATCGGCCAGGGAAAGGTAGAGGAGAGAAAGAGAAGAGCCGGCCAAATCCTCCTGGACCGGCTCATATGATAGACAGCACACTGGTCCAATCCCGGGAAATTTAAGTAGTGTGACATTTATGATAGCAGCCGGTCCCGGAGGCGGGAAATTGTTGAACACCGTCTGCGGTTTCAGAGCCAAGCTGTGTCATAGAAGGAGATCCCCGCTCTGTGTGATCTAGCCGGCTTGCCTCTTCCGCTCTGATCGCTGGGAGGAGAATCAGCTTCCATGAGGCTGCATTGATGGGCACTGGTGAGGCTGCGTTGATGGGCACTGGTGAGGCTGCGTTGATGGGCACTGGTGAGGCTGCACTGATGGGCACTGATATGTTGTTGTTAATATTTATTTTTGTAACTTAATTCTACATAAAACATTTAACAGTCATTTCATGAGATAACTTACGAGGGAGTGTTAAGGGGTGATATTAGGGGCGGTGGGGGGTAGGGGTTGGGGTTGGGCGGGGCAACTGATGGCGAGTAACTTTTAAGGCCTGGCTAGTAGCTCAGGATTTGAAATTTTGAGCCCAGCAGAACCTATAGGTAAGTCCTTTTATAGGCTTACCTATAGGTAAAATTCAGGCATGGGAGATTACGCCTACTCTAACTCTTTGAAAGGCTTTATTGAAAACATATAGGGATGTTTTATGATTACTGAAGTGAAAATGTTTCAGCTAAAAGTATGATGTCAGTGGAAAAAGTGGCTAGACTGACAAAGGTCAATTCCCGCCTACAATGAAAGTAAGACTGGGAAAGACACAGCCTGACACCAAGGAGCTATAATTAAAGAATGAGGAGCACATGGTGTACTGACAAGGTATCTATATTTGGTGTCAAAGCACTAAAACTGGCAGTCATAAGACCAACAATTGAGGAAACGACTAGATGAGGTCAAAGTTCATTATTTCTTGAGAATGATTTTGTTGTGCCATGCAATCTCTTCCGATCGGAACTGTGCACCATTGCTCAGGATTCCATTGGCTGTACGGTATTACATATACTATTGATGACTAGCCACCTCTACTCTAAGTTCCATAACCATGCAGTTTAATCAATCATTGCTCTGCGGGGGCTGGGTCTAGGTTTAGACTAAGCTGAGAAATTTACCTCTGATCCGGCTCTTGCCCCATGAACTGCGCCATACTGTTTGCCTTCCGATTCACCAACGCGATTTCCTTCTGCAAAGCCTTCCTCGTATCCCTCCCCATGGTACCTACAGGTGACAGAAAACAAAAGAAGTTATACCGTCCAATAAAAAAGAAAATTCACCAGTTTCTTACCGAGTGAAAGAAAATCCCAAATTTTATTCCCCAGAACAGGAATAGATGGTATATCCTTCAACAGGGACACTGGTTCTGGTGACAGCCAGGGATTTCTTCACTTTGGAAGAATTTCCTTTTACTTCCAGTTGTGGCTATGAGATGACAAATCTCTCCAATGAACACAGATGGAAAAAAATAAAATAAAAGTGAAGAGGGTCCCTTAAGGTGGGCTATACATGGATCAGCATGTTCCTTGGGCTGCCTCTCCCTCCATCTCCCGTACAGGGCCTACAAGGGGGTGAAAAGTCAAAATCTATATCTGCCCTACAGTACATGTTGCACAATAATGCACACAGCACCAGATTACCAAATAGGTAGTAGTAGGCACCGGCCTACAACGGATCAAAATAATATGGATTTGGTCTTGAAAGAAAATTACAATGAAGCAAGCTTTCTTAAATACTTTACAAAAGATAGAAACAAAAAAAAAAGGAATCAAAAAACAAAAACTTTACAATAAAGACTCTATATCAGGGGTCGGCAACAACAAACACCCGGCACGCGTACCAGAGGTGGCAGGCAGTGGCATTCATGATGGCACACAAAGGGAAACCTAGGAGGAGACCCATCTCATTCACAACAAAGCTGGCCGGTGGCTGCCCTCTATACATGCAAGGCAGCTGGTTGGCTCCCGCAGGTCTCAGTTCCCACCCCCCCCTTTTTGGGAAACAGCAGGGATGGTCACAGCTCCCGCCCGGCTCTATGCATACAAGGCATCTCAGTTGACTCCCGCAGGTCTTAGTTCCCGCCCCCCCGCCTTAGCTCCCGCCCATAGAAAACAGCAAGAAGACTGGCTTTATGCATACAGTATAAGGCAATGCAGGTGGGTTCCTGTGCCTCAGTTCCCGCCCCCCCTTTAGCTCCTGCCCACCTACATAGGAAACAGCAGGGATGATAACAGCTCCCGCCCAGCTCTATGCATACAAGGCAGCGCGGTTGGCTCTCACAGGTCTCAGTTCCCACCCACCTGCATAGAACACTGCGGGGGATGGTCATATTCTCCACCTGCCCACCTCATTCTGCACCCGAATTGAGCTACCCCAGCTGACTGCTCTTGTGCTCTGGCTTAGGACAGGTAATTAGAGGACTGCAGCACATTTTTAGCCTTCCTGTCAGTATGCCTGCTCACACCCTGAGGGCCATTCCACTTCATCAGAAGCAGCATTAAAGAGGACATGTGGTAGCTGTACAGAATGAGGGGGTAGGGAGGGTAATAATCATTTCTGCTGAGATGAAAGGTTTGTGCAGGAGGAGGGATGGGGCTATTTGTGGTGTGAAGGGTAATTGATAATAATAGGAGAAGGAATGGGGGGGACTTGTGCAAGGACAGGGGGACTTGTGCAAGGACAGGGGGACTTGTGCTGGGAGCAGCGGCAGGACCCTTGTATTCATCAGGCCCTTGGGGCACTAGGCCTCCTACTGACACCAATGATAGGTCACCCTTGCCTCTACTAAAACCAATGATGGGTACCTATTCCTCCCACTGACACCAATGATGGGTCACTCTTTTTTCCACTACAAAATATTTTACAGCGCACACATTCAAGAATGACATTTCCTACAAGGCTAGTTAAAAACACCTGAACATATTCAAAAAAATACGGGGGTTTGGTCACACTATATGGTCATATAGTGCTAAACCCACTTACTGCAACAAAGTACCCCGAATTAGTGGGTCCTACTCTAGTAATAGAATGGAAGATCCTTTGTCTCAACCATGGGAGCTGAACTCCTCTATGTGGGAGAACTGAAGGGGATACATCCTATGCACTGGTGGCCACTAAATAAGAGGTAATGAGGAGGGGGAGGGGTGCTCCAGCCCAAAAGACCTGGTCAGAGTCTATTACAATATACAAGAACATATTTGGGGGGCTTTTTCCACTGACACCAATGATGGGTCAATAATCCTCAAACTGACACCAATGATGTTTATTCTTCCTGACAGACACCAACAATGGGGTACTATACCTCGCTCTGACACCAAAAAACGGGATACTCTTCCTCCCACAGACACCAACAACAGGGGTGACACCATGTTTTATTTTACTGCACCAGGAGACACCAACCCTAGTGATGCCACTGAACCAGTGTATTGGTAATGGCAACGCAGATTGCAAACACATTACCATGTGGTTTTGGTACAGTGTGTTTTTGCGTGGTCCAGTGCACTACTTTTTGCACTCTCTGGTGCATTTCGCAGCCTATGCAAATGAATTGACTGTCAAAACACACTGCATGGGAACGTGAGAAGGATCGCTTGGGAACCCATACATTCCCATGAAATCCTATGAGAACCAGCTTTACATTAACAGAAGTCCTAACTACATTTCCAGTGCGGATATTAAAGTTTTTTGTTTTTTTTTGGAGCCTGTGAAAAACTATTTAAAAAAAATGCACAAGTGCAGTAACTTAGCTGCTGCTTTCCTTACCCACAGCACCTGAAAATAGTCTTTTTTTAGGGCTGCAACGAACGATTATTTTCATAATCGATTAGTTGGCTGATTAATCAATTAATAACCTTAAAAAAAAAAAGTGTGGTGTATAATTTACTGTATATACTCGAGTATAAGCCGACTTTTTCAGCACATTTTTAATGCTGAAAAAGCCCCCCTCGACTTATACTCGAGTGAGGGTCTCCCGCTGTGTCATGCAGTCTTAACTGTTCGGCGGCCGTCCGCTGTGACAAAGCCCCGCCTCCTCCTCGTCCGTGATAGACGGAACACTGATACTCTGCTGGGAAACAGAATCAGTGTTCCGTCTATCACGGACGAGGAGGAGGCGGAGCTTTTTTACAGCGGACGGCTGCCGAACTAAGACTGCAGTGCATGACACATCGGGAGACATCCGCTGTTTGTAATCAAAAGGTACAGATGGGCACAGTGAGGCTGCAGATGGGCATTGTTTACCAGTAGCTGATGCATTTCCCACCCTAGGCTTATACTCGAGTCAATACATTTTCCCACTTTTTTGTGGTAAAATTAGGTGGGTCAGCTTATATTCGGGTTGGCTTATACTCGAGTATATACGGTAATTTATTCTTAAATATTTCTATGCAGTGGTAAATATAAATAACCAACTATATGGCTAGGGAGCAAAATCTCTAATCCACTCTGAGAATCACAGACAGAAGAGATATACTGTATATACTATTAGAGGAGAGATACTGTATATACTATTAGAGGTTGAATCTGGTAAATATCATCAGACTCAGAGATCAAACTTTTTTTTTTTTTTTTTGGCGACTCTGGTGGGACTCGCAAACATGTTTATTTAACCACTTCCGGACCAGCCGCCGCAGTTTTACTGCGGCCAGTTGGCTCGGCTAGGCAAATCGACGTTACAGTACGTTGCTTCGCCTCTTGGCCACTAGGGGCGCGCGTGTGTACCCAGAGCCGATGCGAGTGCCCGGCGGGCGCGATGACCACCGGGCACCTGCGATCGCTCGTGACAAAATGAGAACCGGGATTTGTGTGTGTAAACACACAAATCCCGGTTCTTTCAGGGGAGTAGAGACAGATCTTGTGTTCATACCAAGTATGAACACCGGTCTCTCTCTTCCCCTAGTCAGTCCTATCCCACCTACGGTTAGAACACACCTAGGGAACACAGTTAACCCCTTGATCGCCCCCTAGTGTTAACCCCTTCCATGCCAGTGACATTTATACAGCACTGAGCGCTGTATAATTGTCAATGGTCCTAAAATGTGTAAAAAAAAAAAAAAAAGTGTCCAATTTGTCTGCCGCAACACCGCAGTCCCAAAACAAAATCACAGATTGCCGTCATTACTAGTAAAAAAATAAATAAATAAAATTTAAAAAATATAATAATAATAATAATAATAATAATAATAATAAAAATGCCATAAATCTATTTTGTAGACGCTATAACTTTTGCGAAAAACCAATCAATATATGCTTATTGTGATTTTTTTTTTACCAAATATATGTAAATATATAATTTTTTTAATTTTTTTATTTATTATACACACACACACACACACACACACACACACACACACACACACTTTGTTGGAGGAAATTGGACTATGCTTTTGCATTCTTCTGAATCCATTCTCGGTTTACGGTTCTGTATATGGGGAGAGGGGTTACTATTTAGTCATTTTTTTTTCTACTGGTTGAGGTGAACTCGATGGACTTTTTACTTATTACCTTTACTTTTACCTTTTACCTGTAACTATTACAGAGGAGACGTAACTTGGCTGTGTCATGATGATCTCATCGACGTTAAGTGTGACAGAAACTTCTCATAGTACTAAAAACACTAAATTAAATTATGCTTAAGAAATGTATGGCAAAAGGCAGGAGCACCACGTTTTATAACCGCTTTGTAATGAACTGTATGGACACAGTACATGAGTGCAGTCACGCTTTCATACAGGATGTTACTATACCTTCCACACATGAACATGACAGATATTGATGAAGTAGACAGATAGCGGGTGAATACAAAGCTGCAAGGATTGATTGGTTTCTTATTAACTTTCCACACTTTCAGAGCTGCCCACCCTTGTCACTGCTCTCTTGATGATAATGCACATTCATCTAATCTGTTGGGTATAGGAAGCAGAAGATCTACTGTCACTAGAACAAAGGGTGTCAAAGCTCATATATGGATGTCACTTGTGAGCACGTACATTTGTATCAATCCTAAAGTAGAACTGTCCCTGTGATGGGGAAACCTGCACTCAGGAACAGACGTACTAAGTACACTCATCAGTCCAACTCCCCTACCACTGCAAGACCTATTTCTCCTCCAGTGGTGGACCACACAGTGCTAAAGCAGCCCATAGATTATGCGATTTTCTTTCCTGCAACCCTGGTTTGCAGTGGGGAGGTGGCCATAGATGGATCGAATCTCATCCGGTTCAGCAGGAACCACCCGAGATTCGATCCATCTATGGGCAGGCTGATTGTACCCAAGTCATCCAATCGATCGACTTGGGTGCAACCAGCATATCGGATTTCTAGCATATTATTGTCAGCGGGTACTGGTGACGCCTTGTGCCGTGTGCAAACCAGGACTTGGGTAAGCAGCCTCACATCTCTTCTTTCCCCCCCCTGTACAGTCTACATTTTTGTGAACTGTACATATGTATATATATTATAAATATTCTGACTATATTGTCATTGATCTTGTGTCAATTAAATTACAGATGTTTTTCCTGATGAAGCGCTTCAGTCCGCGAAACTAGGTGAAACACTGTCCATGACCAAGTCACCTATGTTTTTAACTTACTACTGACTCCTTTTGTTATGTACTATGTATCAAACTTTTTCTAAATTTTATGATTGTTTATATACAGTGGGGACGGAAAGTATTCAGACCCCCTTAAATTTTTCACTCTTTGTTATATTGCAGCCATTTGCTAAAATCATTTAAGTTCATTTTTTTGCTCGTTAATGTACACACAGCACCCCATAGTGACAGAAAAACACAGAATTGTTGACATTTTTGCAGATTTATTAAAAAGAAAAACTGAAATATCACATGGTCCTAAGTATTCAGACCCTTTGCTGTGACACTCGTATATTTAACTCAGGTGCTGTCCATTTCTTCTGATCATCCTTGAGATGGTTCTACACCTTCATTTGAGTCCAGCTGTATTTGATTATACTGATTGGACTTGATTAGGAAAGCCACACACCTGTCTATATAAGACCTTACAGCTCACAGTGCATGTCAGAGCAAATGAGAATCATGAGGTCAAAGGAACTACCTGAAGAGCTCAGAGACAGAATTGGGCCAAGGCACAGATCTGGCCAAGGTTACAAAAAAATTTCTGCTGCACTTAAGGTTCCTAAAACCACAGTGGCCTCCATAATCCCTAAATGGAAGACGTTTGGGACGACCAGAACCCTTCCTAGAGCTGGCCGTCCGGAGCTTGTCGTTTCATGGCTGCACTCTCCCCCTCCAACACTTTTTTGCATTCATTGGAATGAATGGCTTTTTGCTTTCCTTGTGAATCCTAAAGCAAGCCGATTGTAATCCCATATTGTATAGAACATCCCTGTGCCTAAATAATATTATTATACAGGATTTATACAGCGCTGACAGTCTGCGCAACACTTTACAACATAAGGGCAGACAGTACAATTACAATACAATTTAATACAGTAGGAATCAGAGAGCTTTGTTTCAAAGAGCTAACAATCTAAGGAGGTCGGGTCAAGAGATACAAGAGGTAAATGGCAGCCATGGTAATAAGGCCATTTTCTTCCTAAAGTATATATCTGTACCCAACACACTTTGTCCATTTTAGATAGCATTGGGGAGGGTTATCACTGCTGTCAGTTTTTTTTTTTTGCCATCTGTAGGAAGGGAGATTTCCCTTCTTTCACTTCCTGTCGAGTTAACAGGAAGTGAGAGGATATCTCCCCTTAGAATGATGCCAATGAAACAAGTGTATATATACACTTGATGGGACACAGTACTACATATACTGTGCTTTGTCACATCGAGAATGGAGTACTGCAAAATAAAGTGATCCTTCTTCTATAAGCAGCAGTATGTCTTTTGTAAAGGAGCATAGCTCAACTTTTTAAAGTGGGAGTAAATTCCCATGCATCATTTTTACCTATAATAAGGCTTACCTATAGGTACTGTAAATATCTGGGTCGTTCCTTTAGAGTTCTGTGCCGTAAACGAGGAGTGACATCATCGCGGGTCCGGCCACTCACACAGCCGGAGTCCACAAAGTCCGGAAGACCGGGTGAAGATGGAAGCCTTGTCAGCAGTGACAGCGTGCCGCTGGAAGGCTTTATTCTAAGGAAAGTTTCACATAATGTACTAGTATGCCTGCAGGTTGCAAAAAAAAAAAAAAACAAAACAGTGGTTTACTACCACTTTAATGGGGCCCTAAGTGTTAACCAACCAAAAACTTTATACCAGGGGTGCTCACCTTTTGAAGATCGAGTGCCACTTAAGAGATTTGGTAACCAGTAGCAGGTGTTCCGTCAGATTAGGAGACTTGTCAGATTTTGTAACGGAAGTGACGTTTCGTCGTCGGCGCCATCTTTTACACCCCGCACTCGCCTACAGTATGGATAGAGTGGCAAGGGGGCAAGCGGACATCTTGTTACACCCACTGGAGTTTTGCATTTTACATCTATTTTTAACAGTAAAGTGAGGTTATATAGTGAAATACAGTACTTAGAACTCCGTCTGAGTGTTTAGATGTTGAATTTTAAAAGCAGCAGCAATCCTTCTGATCTCACAGGTTTGTTAATCTGACAAAAGTTCACTGCTTTTACAATTCAACATCTAAACATTCAGACGGAGTTCTAAGTACTGTATTTCACTATATAACCTCACTTTACTGTTATAAATAAGTGAAAAATGCAAAACTCCGGTGGGTGTAACAAAATGTCCGCTTTCCCCCGTCTCACTGTATCCTTACTGTGGATGAGTGTGGGGTGTAGCAAGATGGTGGCGACGAAACGTCACTTCCGTTACACATTCTGATGGGCCGCCTAATCTGACGGAAACTAGCCCTTTATCACTGATGCTCTGCAGTATACGGTGGCTTTCCTGCGAGTTACCTGCATTGAGCCGCAGACTTCTAGTACATTTGCACTTTCAGAAAACACACCAAACCCGAAGGATAGAACAGCCGCAGATGCACTGCGCTGCACCTGCTCATCAGTGTGAAAGCAGCCTCATCACACTTTTCTATAAGTGCCAATATGCCCGTTACAAAAGTGCAGTGTATGTGGTTTTAATACACGGACCTTTTCCTCTTCCAGTTTCTGCTGGCATCGCTCTCCAGGCCGTTAGGAAGAACCCGGGTGAAGTGCCAGCTCCCTGCACTCTGATGCTCTGGGATGACGTGTTGCCACCCCTTTGTTTGCAATCCGGGCTTACCGACCAGCCATCCCAGAGCATGTGCATGCGCTTCCCTGGTTTGAGGTCGCAGGCCACATGAGGGGGCTTCGAGGGCCACTGGTTGAGGACTCCTGCTTTATGCAATACCCACTAGTGTTTGCTGCCTGAACTACAATAAGCATCTAGTTTCACAGCATGTGACCGTGTAGACCATATGCCAGGGATATGCAATTAGCGGACCTCCAGCTGTTGCAGAACTACAAGTCCCATGAGGCATAGCAAGACTCTGACAGCCACAAGTATGACACCCAGAGGCAGAGGCATGATGGGACTTGTAGTTTTGCAACAGCTGGAGGTACGCTAATTGCATGTCCCTGCCATATACCTTTTATTTTATTGTGATGCTGGTGAAAGGCCGTGGTAGCAGAATATATACTCTAATGCCCTGTACACACGATCGGACATTCCGACAACAAAATCCATTTTTTTTTCCGACAGATGTTGGCTCAAACTTGTCTTGCCTACACACGGTCACACAAAGTTGGTTGGAAATTCTGAACGTCAAGAACGCAAGAACAACACGTATGACGAGCTGAGAAAAATGAAGTTCAATAGCCAGTGCGACTCCTTCTGCTTGATTCCGAACATGCGTGGAATTTTGTGCGTCGGAATAGTGTACACACGATCGGAATTTCTGACAACGGATTTTGTTGTCGGAAAATTTAAAAACCAGCTCTCAAAATTATTGTTGTCGGAAATTCCCACAACAAATGTCCGATGGAGCCTACACATGGTCGGAATTTCCCACAACAAGCTCCCATCGAACATTTGTTGTTGGAGATTCCGACCGTGTGTACGCGGCATAACAGGAGGCGACACCTGTAGCCAGAACTTTTATTTTTAAAGCTAGAAAAACACTGACAGGTACCCTTTTAAATGCCCCAATTAATACCTGAACTATCTACAACAGTCCCCTTCTAAATCTGAATATCACACGACAATTTTAAAGCGCTGCAAACAGCTTTTACTTGTAAAAATAGTAAAGTTGCTTTGATCTGTTGAATTGTTTTTGTAGTCAAAAGCTGATGAAATAACTGGAAAGCTGTCATGTGTATAGTCAGCACTACAGTCTCCACGTCCTCTAATAGATGAATCCACATAAATAGCCATGAACATAACACTCAGCGGTGTGCTGGTCGGCACGCTCTCTCCACTTTTGCTCTGTTAGCAAATAGAGAGGGGAGTTGGGACTTTATATGAAGCACCCATAGGTGCCTCCATCCCGATAATGAGTAGAAATTAAAAAGGGAGTTGGGACTTTAAATGAACCAACCGGATAGTGGAGGTATATACATAGTATCGAAATTTATTAAATAGCATTAAAATACATAGTTTATCTTGTATATGTAACTCAGAGCATGCACAGGGCCTGAACATGATGTATAAAAAAGGTACATACAAACAACGTATGATCAAAGTAATGGACATATAAATATCAATGGCAAAAAGCCCGATGCTGGTACATGCGTCCACATGGTATGTGCATTCATCAATGAGTATATAAACAAGGTCATAAAGTAAAATGGTTGTAAATAAATGAGTAACAGTCCATATGGGGTGTAGTTGTGGCGTCAAGTAGAGCTTGACGCGTTTCGTGGGTTATCCCACGTGTCAGGAGCGGATGCGATAGACATACCTATGGAGTGTATATATATATATATATATATATATATATATATATATATATATAAAGATGGGGTAAACCATATTCTAAAGAGAATTTATTTATCGTATTTTTTGATGTATACAGATGGTTGACCAACCACACTCACCCACTCGGACAGTAAATGCAATGCGGGGCAGCCAGCACAGGGTTGGCCGAGGACATAACTCCACCACGGGAGCTGAGGCGGCATAATTCACGGATGCAACGTCAGGTAGTGTGAGGGCGTGTAAGGTATGGCTAAAATCTCCATGTGACAAACAATGTGTATTCCAAAAAACAGGGCCATCTGGGAACAAATATTAAATGTATGTATAGTTATAACAGTAATATATTGAGAGTAATAATAGTATTTTTAATAATGAACCCAGTGTGTTCCATAGGGGATGAAGGCAAGGTTTGCGTGCTGCTAGGAATTTAGTAAAAAAGCTGTCTATAAATAATGGATAGTTATATAAATGTGAAAAGATGTGAAGAACTAAAAAAATTGCCACGTGAAAGAGATTGAGCAGAATACTCGTGTAAAAGCTGCACCAACAAAGGACAAGAAGAAAGGGGAAAGAAATCTGTACCAGATACGAAAACAAGTGAATACCTTACCCCAACGTTGCATCAAAGTACCATCCAGCAAACCAATGTAGCTGGTGTGTGATGACCCCAGAGGGAGACTGGTCAGTATGAGCAGCTCACTTCACTGGGGAAGTGAATACCGTATTTATCGGCGTATAACACGCACCCCAAGTTTAGGAGGGAATTTTAAGGAAAAAAACTTTTAGGAGGGAAGTTTAAGGGAAAAAAAACTCACATTTAAATGCCCATCAATGCAGCCTTATCTGTCCATCTGCAACCTTGTCAGTGTCATTGCAGCCTTTTCAGTGTCAATGCAGCTTTGCCCCAGTGTCCATTGCAGCCTTGTCAGTGCAGTTTTGCCCCAGTGCAGCCTTGTCAGTTCAGCTTTGCCCCAGTGCAGAATTGTCAGTGCAGCCTTGCCCCCAGTGCAGAATTGTCAGTGCAGCCTTGCCCCCAGTGCAGAATTGTCAGTGCAGCCTTGCCCCCAGTGCAGAATTGTCAGTGCAGCCTTGCCCCCAGTGCAGAATTGTCAGTGCAGCCTTGCCCCCAGTGTCCATTACATGCTTGGACAGATCGCCGCCGACATTCACATAGCGTGTAGTTTTAAATATGGTGCCACGGAGTTCGGAGGGACTCGGCGGAGCTGAACGAGCGCCGCCGAGATCACAGTGACTGGGCGGAGCCGAGATACACATAGCCGAGTGTACTCGGCTCTTCTCGTTGCCGCTCACAGTCCCGCCCCATGATGGACATAACAGGTCCAATGGCGTGACTGGGCGTGACTGTGAGCGGCGCAGAGAAGAGCAGAGAACACTCGGCTATGTGTATCTCGGCTCCGCCCAGTCACTGTGATCTCCGCCCAGTCCCTCCGAACTCCGCAGCACCATATTTAAAACTACACGTTATGTGAATGTCGGCGGCGATCGCTCCGATAGATCACAATTAGCGGGGATCGGCGTATAACACGCACCCACGATTTTCCCCTGATTTTAAGGGGAAAAAAGTGTGTGTTATACGCCGATAAATACGGTATATGCCGCCAACGCCACGCCAGTGGACCAATGAGGAGGAGAGTACCGCACCTGAGGCGAGTGAACACTCAGCAACAGGCACGGGAACTCCCCCATATGGATACACACGGTGATATGGCCTTTTTGCCATTGATATTTATATGTCCATTACTTTGATCATACGTTGTTTGTATGTACCTTTTTTATACATCATGTTCAGGCCCTGTGCATGCTCTATGTTACATATACAAGATGAACTATGTATTTTAATGCTATTTAATACATTTCGATACTATGTATATACCTCCACTAACCAGTTGCTTCATTTAAAGTCCCAACTCCTTTTTAGTTTTTGCTCTGTTAGCAGGTAATAGGTCTGTCCCTGGCAGTGAGGTTTCACGTGGAACTGACTTATAGAAACTAGAGCAATTAAATCCGTTTTTTTTTTTTTTTTTTTTTTTTTTTTAGGTGGACCCGATCGCACCATCCATTGCCCTCTATAGAGAGGCGGATATCAACAGAGTGACATCTGATACGATCCAATCCACCAAAAAAAACGACAGATAGGGGATCTGTTCCCCATCCGTCAGGTGGATCAGATGACAGTTGGATGTAAACAGACAGGCGATTTGTTTACATCCAGTCGTCCATGTAGGAGAGCGGGCTGTGTCTACTCTACATCAGTGGAGAGGACACGGATCTGTCATCCGCCTGATCAGCAGAGAGAGCCACTGCTGAGCAGGCGCTGAAAGTTTTTATTGCTGTACCCCTTCTAGGAGGATTCCCCTTCTCTATTTGGTGACCAATATCACTGAGAAGGAAAGTGATAGGGAATGTTACATTTCACCAAATCAGACAGAGAGGAAATACCGTATATAAGTCGACCTGAATATAAGCCGAGGCACCTAATTTTACCACAAAAAACTGGGAAAACTTATTGACTCGAGTATAAGCCTAGGGTGAGAAATGCGCAGCTACTGTAAGTGGAAAAGAGGGTCAACAATGTGCCCATCTGCATGCCTCACTGTGCCCATTTGCAGCCATAGGTCCCCCGAACTTCAAACTCAGTAATTAAGGGCTCCTATATGCCCCCTAGCTGCAGCCAAAATTTGGGGTCTCTGGACCCAAAGGGTCCCGAAATGACATTGCTGCAGATAGACACAGTTGACCGACTTTGGGGCCCTGTATCTCAGGGCCACTTAGTGCTAGGAACCCCCAAATTTGGTGTGCAAACCCAGTGGAAGTAGCACCACAAAATATCAAAAGGTGGGGTTCCTAGCACCAAGTGGCCCCGAGATACAGGGCCCCAAAAATCGGTTCAGAAAATGTCAAGCACTTTTCTGCAGCAGAGAATGTCACTTTCCAAACCGAATTTAGGGCCCCGTATCTCGGGGCTACTTGGTGCTAGGAACCCCAGCTTTGGATATATTGTGGTACTAGTTCTACTGGGTTTGCACACAAAATTTGGGGTTCCTAGCACCAAGTGGCCCCAAAGTACAGGGCCCCAAATTCGGTTCAGGAACGGTGGAACGGAGGGGGACAGCGGAGGGGGGACAGAGGAAAGGAGGGGGCATGGAGGAGGATGCAGTGACAGTCAGCGGTGACCGATCACCGCTGTATGTCACTAAAGCAGCTGAAAGCCGATGGGGGAGAAGCTTGTAACTCCCCCACGCGCCAATCACAGCTGTCTTCTAGGTATCGGGGGAAGCATCGGGAGCATTTGCCCGAGTACAAGTACTTGGGCAAATGCTCGGTATCGGTGCCGATCCCGATACTAGTATCGGTATCGGGACAACCCTAACGGTATTCCAATAATTCAGTGACAAATGTCTAAGACGCGATTTCCCCTCACTTTTTCTGCGTTTCCAGGACTAAAGGTCAAGGTGAATTTTACTGACGGGCACATAGACCATCAAAGACGTAATTCTTTTTGCATTTAGGGTGGCTATGCGAGTCTTCACCCGTACAGCGGTGTCATCCATTCACAGATCCATTCAGAAAGATCTGTGAATGGAAAGACTACAAGTCCAGTCTGCCAACACAAGCACTTGTATTTATTCTTTGCTTCCTCTAACCCCATAACGATAAGTGCATACCTTCATAAAGACCTATTGCTAGCTGTAAACAATGCAGGAGCCTGTGCACTGCACCAGCAATGCACTGATCTTGTTGCAATACTCTGCAGGCTTCAAAGCAAATATTTAATTAATGCACATTTTTTTTTAAATTTTATAATGTAGGCGATTTCATTATGTGACAGGGGAAAATAACAATTCCCCAAAACATCTATGGCCTCATGTACACAGGACGCTAAGGCAACCTCTTCTGAACGATTTTTTGACAACTTGAAACGGGCGTTAAAAACCCCCGTTTAGCCGCATTTGCATGCCGCGTCTAGAGGCGTTTTGCAGCATTCGCGTCTAGGAGCGTTTATTTAAGATAACATCATAAGACCCTCCCAAAGCACAAAAAAAAAAAATTTATTTAAAGCAGAGTTCCACCCAACCCAACCTCTTCTGCTCATCTGTCTCCTCTCCCCCCTCCGGTGCCACAATTGGCACCTTTCGGGGGGCAGGATACCTGTCCTTGACAGGTATCCTGTTCCCACTTCCAGGAGTCCGGGCCGCGGCCCCTGACATCACCGCAGGGCTCCCTCCTCCTCCTCTCCCTGTCGCCGGATCAGTATGAGAGAGGAGCGGAGCCTTGCGCGTGCGCAGAAGGGTTCCCAGCGTGAAGCCGTGAGGCTACACAGCTGGGTACCCTTACCCGCAATGGCGGCCGAAGCACCTGATAGCTGATGGAAACATGAGCTGCGGTGGCGGCATCGCGGGACTCCAGGACAGGTAAGTGTCCTATTGTTAAAAGCCAGCAGCTTTAACTATTTCAGCCATTCTGTGAGACCAGAGTGAGTAGCAGCAGCTGAGAGAACAGCAGTGTACTTGTATCTACCTCAATTTCGGTGCTTTTATTATGGATCCCATAATGAGCATATGTGAGGAAATGCTCCTGACGTTGCTGTTGATGAGGCTGGAAAGACGTCGGAAATTGCGTGCGGGGACCAGAGTTCATCTGGTTCAAATCTAACAACATATGGGTCAAATTCCAATTCTACTTTAGCTAACAGCAATGCTAGTGGTGTATTGGATTGGATCATGGGCTCATTAGTGGTATATAAATGGTCTATGAAGCATTGCAAGCAATTACAAGGTTTTAAAACATTTTTTTAGTGGTTTTTCATCATTTTTAAGTTTTGTCATGTAAAAAAAAAAAAAAAATAGGGCACCTTTAAAAATGCTTCTAAGGCCTCATGCACACGAGACGCTGTTAAACGCGCGTTCAGAGGCAGTTGGACACTTTTTTCAACTGCCCTTGAACTCATTCAATGTTATCCTATGTGTCCATGTACACAGTCGCGTTTTTAGGCAGTTGCATTTAACCTCGTTTTTCCAGAAGCAAAAAAATAGGTTCAGACACAAAAGTTGTCCATGTTTCAGATGCCAAACGTGGCTAAACGCCGGTACCGCGTTTAGCCACGTTTGCGTTTATAAGTGTTTTTAAAGGAACATTTTATGACCCGAATTTGGGGCCCCATATCTCGGGGTCACTTGGTGCTAGGAACCAATTTGGTGTGCTAACACAGGTGGACTAATGCTATAACATATCCAAATTTGGGGTTCCTAGCACCAAGAGGCCCCCGAGATACGGGGCCCCAAATTCGGGTCACAAAATTTCATTCTCTGCTGCAGAAAAGTGTTTGACATTTTGCGACCCAACTTTGGGGCCCCATATCCAAATTTGGGGTTCCTAGCACCAAGAGGCCCTTAGATATGGGGCCCCAAAGTCAGGTCGGAAAATGTCATTCTCTGCTGCAGAAGTGCTTGACATTTTGCGACCCGACTTTGGCGCCCCCGTATCTCGGGGCCTCTTGGTGCTAGGAGCCCCAAATATGTTGTAGTGCTAGTTCCACTGTGTTAGCACACCAAATTTGGGGTTCCTAGCACCAAGTGGCCCCGAGATACGGGGCCCAAAAGTTGGGTCGCAAAATGTCATTCTCTGCTCTGCAGACACTTCTAGACGCAAACGCGGTAAAACGCGGCTAAACGGGCGTCTCCAAACACTGGTTTCAGCTTTTAAAAACATGTGTTCAGCAGAGTTTGCACCGGCGTCTCATGTGCATGAGGCTTCATAATAATAATAATAATAATAATAATAATAATAATAATAAGATAAAAAGAACAATCGGTGCACACAAATAAAAACAAATGACCAAAATAAAATTGCAAGCTGAACACTAAAAAGGGCAAATCACGACACCTATATGCAAAAGTAAAAATATATAAAAACGGTGCAGCGCAATAAGATGAAGTCCATACACTTTACAATGAAAGATGTAATACAGCGATGTAAAATAAAACCACCAACGTGATAATGAAAGGATCTTCAGCTGATACTCTGTATTCAAAGTGACATTTGCTCGGCTTTTATATACCTGTAGCAAGCCATAACCTCCTTTTTAAATAAACGATCTTTCAAGTGTGCACTCAGATCGTGTCCATCCTTTTATTGTTGCATATACCTTCCATCCATTTGAATGTATCCTGTTCACTACGCTGCTGGATTGATTGATCGTTTCTACCCTAAGACCCCATTCACACAGGGACGACTTGTCAGGCGACCTAGTCGCCTGACAAGTCGCCTCCCGTTCTGTACAATGGAGCCGTTCTAAGGGGAGTGACGCAAGTCGCTCCGACTTAGAAAAAGGTTCCTGTACTACTTCGGGGGCGACTTGGGGCGACTTGCATAGACTTCTATGCAGAAGTCGTTTTGCAAGTCGCCCGGGCATTCGTTTGCAGGTCGCCTCGCTGAGGCGACCTGCAAGTCGTGTTGCCCCTGTGTGAATGGGGTCTTAGTGTGGTAACAAGTGTGTTTGACCGTTCATTCACTGGTCCACCAGATCTGGTAAGAGTGTATACTTTTGACATTTGTCACTTTGAATACAGAGTATCAGCTGAAGATCCTTTCATTATCACGTTGGTGGTTTTATTTTACATCGCTGTATTACATCTTTCATTGTAAAGTGTATGGACTTCATCTTATTGCACTGTACCGTTTTTATATATGTTTATTAATAATAATAATAATAATAATAATAATAATAATATAAAAAAAGTTTTGTTTTTTTTAAGCCCCCAAAATAAAAACTATATTGCAGCTTAGCAAATCCTAAAATGTGGTGGCTGCATTGGTTTTCTTTTTTTTTAAGCTTTTTTCATCTGTTGATTCTGTCAGTATTCTGTTATTTTTCAACTTCCTTTAGGCTGGGTTCACACTGTCTCCATTCACCGTTTCAGGTCCGATTTCAGCCCGAATTTTTGGCTGAATTCAGATCTGAAACGGACCAAAAGACACGCAGGACTCCTATGCAATTCACACCGGAACTGCTCCAGAGATGTGTGAACCGACTCCATAGAGAGCCGATCACAATCTCCTATGTAGAAAAAAAAAAAAGGGGGTGTATCTACTGCGCTCTAATGCTCCGTACACACGGTCGGACTTTGTTCGGACATTCCGACAACAAAATCCTAGGATTTTTTCCGACGGATGTTGGCTCAAACTTGTCTTGCATACACACGGTCACACAAAGTTGTCGGAAAATCCGATCGTTTTAAACGCGGTGGCGTAAAACACGTACGTCGGGACTATAAACGGGGCAGTAGCCAATAGCTTTCATCTCTTTATTTATTCTGAGCATGTGTGGCACTTTGATTTGTGTACACACGATCGGAATTTCCGACAACGGATTTTGTTGTCGGAAAATTTTATCTCCTGCTCTCCAACTTTGTGTGTCGGAAAATCCGATGGAAAATGTCCGATGGAGCCTACACACGGTCGGAATTTCCGACAACACGCTCCGATCGGACATTTTCCATTGGAAAATCCGACCGTGTGTATGGGGCATAAGTGAGTACATAAATTAAAATAAACAGAATATAGGGTGAAGTAGCAGCTAACATATGAAATACAGAACATATGCACAGTCAATGGGTAAATAATAGCTGCGCTAAAAAAGTGATCTAAAGTGTGACAATCACACCAATACAAAAAGTCCAGACAGTATACAGTGAACCGGATGCAAAGTGTAACAGTGCAATCTTCAAAAGAATAAACAATGAAGTCTTCAAACAGTAAACAGTGAGCTGGACTCAAAGTGCAACAGTGCAATCTTCCATCACCGGTGCTATTGAACACCAAAACAAATGCGCGCTTACCAGAGGCAAGCAAAGAAGGAGCTTGCGGCTAAAACCCAGCCAGGGCCTTTAAGGGAGTAACAGATGCCAAACTCTCAAGGAGCATTGAGTGTTGAGACAGCCAGCCTTTCCTATGAGCAATAAAGTGCGGAGGGTGGGCTTCTTCATAGGTCACAGGCTTGTCACCTTTACTCACACGCACACGTGCTGCCCGCTTCTTTAGACATATGGAGGTTGTCTGAATGGCACGAATTTGACAATATCTGGGAAGAATAAAATCTAGTCCTTTAGGTAAAACCTGGCGCCATGACTGGAAATCTCTCAGCACAATTCTATATCCCACCTCAATCTTAACCCCTTCCCGCCGACCGTACGCAGATATGCGTACTCGGCTTTCCGGGGTTATACCGGGATGATGCCCGCAGCTGCAGGCATCATCCCGGTACCGTTGTTTACAGCGGGCGATCGGCTACCCGAGTATAACAACCGATGCGGCTAAAAGCTGCTCGGTTGTTAAACCGGAGGAGCGGGAGGGGACATCCCCCCCTCCCGCCGCTGTGATCGGGAGGCCCGGTGTCTGATTGTGTGCCTTCGGCGGCTGGGGGCGGGCTGGAACGAAGCTGTGGGCGGCTTTGTTCCAGCCTTCTCGTTGTAAACGCGGAAGCGACGTCATGACGTCACTTCCCGTTTACTCGGCTGCCAATGGCGCCGAATTTAAAAAAGTACACAGTATTCAGAATCGCCGTTTTCGGCGATCTGAATACTTTGAAGTGTAAAGGAGGGATCGGGGGTCTTTTAGACCTGTCACCACCTATTACTGTCACAAGGGATGTTTACATTCCTTGTGACAGCAATAAAAGTAAAAAAAATAATTTTTTTTTTTAAAACACAATTTATAAATTAAAAAAATAAATAAAAAAAAAAATTTTTTAAAGTGCCCCTGTCCCCGCGAGCTCGCGCAGCGAAGAAAACGCATACGGAAGTCGCGCCCACATATGTAAACGGTGTTCAAACCACACATGTGAGGTATCGCCGCGATCGTCAGAGCGAGAGCAATAATTCTAGCCCTAGACCTCCTCTGTAACTCAAACCTGGTAACCGTAAAAAATTTTTAAAGCGTCGCCTATGGAAATTCATAGGTACCGTAGTTTGTCGCCATTCCACGAGTGCGTGCAATTATAAAGGGTGACATGTTTGCTATCTATTTACTCGGCGTAACATCATCTTTCACATTATACAAAAAAATTGGGGTAACTTTACTGTTTGGATTTTTTAAAATTCATGAAAAAGTGTCCTTTTTCCAAAAATTTGCGTTTAAAACACCGCTGCACAAATACCGTGTGATAAAAAATATTGCAACAATCGCCATTTTATTCTCTAGATTCTCTGCTAAAAAAATATATATAATATTTGGGAACTCTAAGTAATTTTCTAGCAAAAAATACGGATTTTAACTTGTAAACACCAAATTTCAAAAATAGGCTTAGTCATGAAAGGGTTAAAGCCTACTGACAATCTCCTATGTGATTTGGATACGGCGAAACACGCATCCAATTCGCAATAGTGTGAACCGAGCCTCAAAGTGTTACTAAACCCAGGACCCTGCATTCACTATATCTGGTCTCCCACAGTACACAGAACATGGAAATGCAATTATTTTAGTAAATATAAACTGCTAAATACCTTTTCTCATCAGCAGTATATAGCAGTCATGTGACTTCTATCAGTGTCTGGTAAAGCTTGTAGGGGGAGTTTTCATTCCCCCTCTGACTGTCCTATGAGGCTGCAGGACCCCTGACCACCTGCTCTCACCTATCCATCAGAATGGATGTGCCTCCACTGTGGGGACACTTATAAGTTAGTGTTATGTACCACAGATACCAGGGTGCCTTGACGAAGCTCAGTGGCTTACCCATGCATTTGCAAATGTGTGCAGACTAAACCCCTGTTTTCAGCGCATACTGTCGGCCAGGTTTAATCGGTTGTCTGTGAGCTGGTCAGTACGTTTAGCTTGTTTTTTCCCTTGGATTTATCCTTGGCCTTGTTTGTCCCCTGACCCTCTGTGTGGACAGTGCTGATTGGCCCTGTGCTGATCACATGAACACCCCCCCCCCCCTCCCAGAAAGAAAAACTCTCTAGCAATACACACCAAACTCAGCATGTGCAGAGTGTGACTCCAAATGCTCTGTCTGATCAGGAGATGGTTTGGGGAATGTGGAAGAAAGGGAGGATCAGAGAAGACAGGATCAAACGGCCTTTTGCCCAATGCAGAGGATTAACCCCTTAGGTTCCACAGTGCATATAACAAGCATGCTTTTTTGCATATAAAGACTGATTTTACTGTTGTAAATATATATTGTTTTCATTTTGGATAGAGTAAGGGAGGGTTATAATCCCTCCAAGGCTTTTTTTTGCCAGCTGTGTCCTATAGGGGGGGAGGGGGGATTTCTGTACACTTGCTGCCTCATAGCCAAAACAGGTAATGAGAGAAAACCCCTCCAAAGTGAGGGAATCTCAGGGTGTCACCAGAACTAGTGTACCCATTGGAAGATTTCCCCTCCATTTCTGTTCTGGCGTCAACCCAAAATTTGGGATTTTCTTTTACTTTCACCGTTAAGGATAGTGGTGAACAGGACAAATAGAGAGGGGGAATCTCCCCAACGGGGGCACAGACAGTGATAAAGACAAAGACGTTGTCTAATCCCTCTCCACTCTATCCAAAACAAGAAAAAAAATGAAGAAGAACAAGCTGTCCAGCAATAGCAGCAGTTAGAGACTTTAGACAAACCATTTAACACTGACCGGTGTGCTTACAATGGTCAGCTTTTATTTACTTATGTAAAAACATTTATCTAAAAAGGGAAAAAAAAAAAAAAATAGAGCTCATTCACACTTCATTCAACTTTAACCCTTTCATGACTAAGCCTATTTTTGAAATTTGGTGTTTACAAGTTAAAATCCGTATTTTTTGCTAGAAAATTACTTAGAACCCCCAAACATTATATTGTGCAGCGGTGTTTTAAACGCAAATTTTTGGAAAAGGGACACTTTCATAAATTTTAAAAAATCCAAACAGTAAAGTTACCCCAATTTTTTTGTATAATGTGAAAGATGATGTTACGTCGAGTAAATAGATACCAAACATGTCACCCTTTATAATTGCACGCACTCGTGGAATGGCGACAAACTACAGTACCTATGAATTTCCATAGGCGACGCTTTAAAAATTTTTTACGGTTACCTGGTTTGAGTTACAGAGGAGGTCTAGGGCTAGAATTATTGCTCTCGCTCTGACGATCGCGGCGATACCTCACATGTGTGATTTGAACACCATTTACATATGCGGGCGCGACTTCCGTATGCCTTTTCTTCGCTGCGCGAGCTCGCGGAGACAGGGGCACTTAAAAAAAATTTTTTTTTTTTTTATTTATTTTTTTACTTTATAAATTGTGTTTAAAAAAATTTTTTTTTTTTTTACTTTTATTGCTGTCACAAGCAATGTAAACATCCCTTGTGACAGTAATATGTGGTGACAGGTACTCTTTATGGAGGGATCGGGTGTCTAAAAGACCCCCCATCCCTCCTCTGCACTTCACAGTATTCAGATCGCCGAAAACGGCGATTCTGAATACTGTGTACTTTTTTAAATTCGGCGCCATTGGCAGCTGAGTAAACGGGAAGTGACGTCATGACGTCGCTTCCGCGTTTACAACGAGAAGGCTGGAACGAAGCCGCTCACAGCTTCGTTCCAGCCCGCCCCCAGCCGCCGAAGGTACCCGATTGGATACCGGGCCTCCCGATCTCACGGGAGGCCTGGTAACAGCAGCGGGAGGGGGGGGGGATGTCCCCTCCTGATCCTCCGGTATAACAACCGAGCGGCTTTTAGTCGCATCGGTTGTTATACTCGGGTAGCCGATCGCCCGCTGTAAACAATGGTACTGGGATGATGCCTGCAGCTGCGGGCATCATCCCGGTATAACCCCGGAAAGCCGAGTACGCATATCTGCGTACGGTCGGCGGGAAGGGGTTATTGTATTGTACTTGTACTGTCTGCCCTAATGTTGTTGTAAAGCGCTGCGTAAACTGTCGGCGCTATATAAATCCTGTATAATAATAATAATAATAATAACACACATTAAAGTGCCTACTGCTTCAACATGCTTTTTTTGATGCGCGTGTGTGTGATACCTGCAATACCTCCAAAGCGAAGCTGAATAAAAGCCTCTCAAAAGCTTCAGGTGCTTCAAGTGAGCTTTGTCAGACTTATATTGAGGCTTTGAAGACGCTTTAAAAAACCACTATAGCGACATATAGTATAAAAATCTTTGAAGCAAAGCGTAAACAGGACTGTAAGCTAACCATTTTATTTAGTGACATGAGCTTTGACTGGCGTTCAGAGAGCTTCAAAAAAAGCATGTCCAATGCCTTGTTTTGATGCAAGTGTAAACAAGCCCTTAATGTAGATGTATTTTAAAGTGTTACCTGGCGTTCAGCTTTCATTGGTTAGTCAAGTCTATCGAAACCTACTCATGCATCTAAGGCTCGGTTTCCACTTTTCATGTGATTTGGGACTGAAAAGTCGCATGACAAGTCGTACCCCATGAATTCCAATGAGTACCGTTCATATCTGTGCGACTTCAAGTCGCAGCGACTTCAAAAGTAGTCCCTGCACTACTTTGTTCCCACTTTGATGCGACTTGAGGTCCATAGACCTCAAGATTACACAGGCATTGCTTCAAGTCGCGGCACAAAATTGTGGCAAAATCGCGCGACTTTGGGGTTGCAATAGTGGAAACCGAGCCTAACACTACCCTCTTCACAGACCCACAATACTGCTGTCTAAAAGTGTCTCCATTGCCCCTCCATCAAGCATGGAGGGACCCTAGGAGAGGAGGTGTGTTACTGGCAGGATCACCAGTTGGAAAAAAAAAAAAAAAAGAGTGACAACGGTTTTGCACCATGTTACAGGTTGTACCCAAAATATGGTTGTAACATGCAACATGGTATAAACATGGTATAAACATGGTATAAAAGGTGGACCTTGCCTTTAATAACTACTACTGAATACCATACTAAACCAGGACTTCTATAAGCATAGGAGGGCCTGACTTCTCTCCCTATTATGCAGCGTACACACGGTCGGACTTTTAGACCAGACTGGTCCGACGGACGCCCACGGACCGAGTCCGGCGGACAATCCGATCGTATGTGGGCTTCACTGGACCTTCAGTGGACTTTTCCAGTCGCAAATCTGAAGGACTTTAGATTTGGAACATGCTTCAAATCTTTACGTCGCAACTCCCCCGGACCCAGAAATCCGCTCGTCTGTATGCTAGTCCGACGGACAAAAACCGACGCTAGGGCAGCTATTGGCTACTGGCTATGAACTTCCTTATTTTAGTTCGGTGTACGTCATCACGTACGAATCCGTCGTACTTTGGTGTGATCGTGTGTAGGCAAGTCCGTTCGTTAAAAAGTCAGTCGGAAGTCCGTCAAAAGTCCATTGAAAGTCCGCTGGAAAGTCTGTCGGACCAGTCCGGTCGAAAAGTCCGTGTCCGTGTGTACACAGCATTAGAGGCGAGCTTGGGCGTCCTCCAAACGCATCTCTATCCAAAAATTCTGATCTGATACTTTTTGTTTTTTTTTTTACTCCAATGAGCTGCAGTTTGGGTCTTACCCCGCAGACAGCATATTTATGTGAACTGCAGGCTGGGAACGACGCAGACCACAGCTGATTGGAGTAACAAAACAAAAAAAAAAAAACTTGGCTAGAGAGTAAGGATGAGCTCCGGCGTGTTCGCACAGCCCACGTGCAGAGCCCGCCAGGAAGTTGGCACTGCGCTGCGCTAATCACAGGCAGTGAGACATTTCCTGATCTCTGCAGCCGCTCATCGGGACAATGTCTCACTGCCTGTGATTAGCTCTCCGCAGTGCCGACTTCCTGGCGGGCTCTGCACGTGGGGTGTGCGAACACGCCGGAGCTCAACCTTATCTGTCAGTGTGAGGCGAGGAGAGCCGATAAACTAACCAGCCGATCACGCGGTTAAAGAGCTGTGTCATCGGCTCTTTACAGAGATCGGGGTTGTGCCGTGTCCTAGGAACACGGTGCGGCCACGATTGGTGCACTTTGTGCCACTGCGGGCGCACGAGAGTGGCCGTTCTGGGGTAGATCAGCAGATTGGGGTAGAGAGCCAATCACAGCGGCTCTTTACCATGTGACCAGCTGTCCAATCACAGCTGATCACAGTGTAAACAGGATTTGCTTGTTATCAGCAGTCCTCCCCTGGAGAGGAGAGGAGAGGAGAGGAGAGGAGAGGGGAGGGGAGGGGAGGGGAGGGGAGGGGAGGGGAGGGGAGGGGAGGGGAGGGGAGGAGGTAACTGGCCAGTGTGAAAGGGGACATCTACACTGATAATCAGTATCCTGATGATCAGTGCAGTTTATCCATGCTGCCTTATTGGTGCCCATCAGTGCCACCGCCAGTGTTAATTTCGTCGACTAAAAGAATATTATTTTAGTCGACTAACACAATTGAAATGACTAAAATACGACTAAAACTAAAATGGCATTTTAGGCAAAAGATTAAAATGGGACTAAAACTAAAATGGCATTTTAGTCAAAAGACTAAGACTAAAACTAAATTGAAATTTGGATTCAAAATAAACACTGGTCTGTAGTGCATGTTCATACCTCAATACCATAATAAATAACATATTAGATTTTTTCACTCCATCAGTATATAATGAGTTTGCAAATTGTAGAGAATTGTTAACTAATGCATTACAATTGAATTACACCCATTAGATTGTAGATGACTAAAATGAGTTTTAGACGACTAAAATATACTGGAGATTTTAGTTGACTAAAACGTAAGACATTTTAGTTTACTCAAATGTACTGGAGATTTAGTCGACTAAATACGACTAAAACAATTGCAGAAGACTAAAATGGGACTAAAATTAAAATGCCATTTTAGTCCCAAGACTGGATTCACACCTATACATTTTTAGTGCTTTTTGCAGATTTGCACTACAGAACGTGTTCCATAGGAAACCATGTTAAATGGACTGTAGTGCAAATTTGCAAAATGCAAAAAGCACTAAAAATGCATAGGTGTGAATCCAGCCTAATGCCCCGTACACACGGTTGGATTTTCCGACGGAAAATGTGTGATAGGACCTTGTTGTCGGAAATTCCGACCGTGTGTACACAAATCCGACGCACAAATTCTCAGAATAAATAAAGAGATGAAAGCTATTGGCCACTGCCCCGTTTATAGTCCCGACGTACGTGTTTTACGTCACCGCGTTCAGAACGATCGGATTTTCCGACATCTTTGTGTGACCGTATGTATGCAAGACAAGTTTGAGCCAACATCCGTCGGAAAAAATCCTAGGATTTGGTTGTCGGAATGTCCGAACAAAGTCCGACCGTGTGTACGGGGCATAAGACTAAAACTATATTGAAATTTGCTGCCAAAATTAACACTGGCCGCCTCATCAGTGAAGGAGAAAAATTACTTATTTTCAAAATTTTCTAACAGAAACTAAGAAAAACTTTATTCTTTCAAAGTGTTTTTTTCATTTGTTTAGCAAAAAATTTAAAAACACAGTGACAATTAAATATCACCAAAAGAAAGCTTTATCTGTCTCAAAAAAAAAAAAAAAAAATGATAAGTGTCATATGGGTACAGTGTTGCATGACCGCGTAATTGTTATTCAAAGTGTGACAGCGCTGGAAGATGGACATGAACCTGGGCGGCAGGAAGTGGGTGTAAGTGGTGAACATGTGATATAAGGCCCCTTTCACACATGCGGACCGTATGTCCGTATTTCATCCATCCGTTTTCGGATGAAATACGGACATACATGCATCCCTATGGGATAGCGGGTGTCAGCGGATGTACATCCGCTAACACCCGATGTCGTCCGCCTCCGCTCTCGTCCGATTCTGCGGACGGAAGAAAATCCTATTTTTCTATCCGTCTGCAGAGCGGATCGGAGGAACACGGACAGACGGTCCGTGTTCCTCCGATCCCCCATAGGGGAGAGCGGAGATCTGACAGGGCGGTCCCTGCACAGTGTGCGGGTCCCGCCCTGTCATCTGCCTGCTCAGCTGGGGAAAACGGAGCGATCCCCGCTGACCAGCGGATAAACACGGGGCGGATCAACACGGATCCGTCCCGTGTGAAAGGGGCCTAACACACAGCAGTGTGAATAGAGTTGCCACCTCATGTTTTCCACTATTGCGTCCCCAAAGTCGCACGATTTACAATGCGACTTTACGTTGCGATTTGATGCGACTTTAAAAACGACTTTGTGCGACTTTGATGTTCTGCGATTTAGCCAGAGTGATGTAATTCCTTATCCTGCTTAGTTATTTCCCCTTCCTGTCTTCCACACTCACGTACATCAATATGGGAAGTGATGTATTTGGGAGGAGCAGAGATCATGTGCTTCCGTAGACTTCCGTGGAAGTCGCAGTGTCAGACATGTACATGCGACTGCATTGCGACTTAATGCCTTTCTATGGAGAACAAGTCGCACCGAAGACGGAACAAAGTAGTGCAAGAACCTTTTTTGGAGACGCTGCGACTTGAGTAGCACCAATTAGAACGGGGACCATTGAAATACATGGGTTTTGACTTGTCATGCGACTTGACATGTGTCAAGTCGCAAAACAAGTCACAGTAGTGGAAACAGAGACCTAAACCTGAGCACATATGAATTACACAAGTTCTGAGGCTAATTTAATGCAGGTAATGCACTAAGTGAGCTTAATTACCACCTCAATCAGTCACAGAACCTGTGTAAACAATATGTGTTCAGGTATAAAGGGATGAGGTGGCAACTCTAAGTGTCAATGGGTTCGAAGTCACACTTGTGACTGACAGAGCAGCAACTCCTACACAAGCAGATAACAATCCCCTTCATATTCTCTCACCTTTCCTCACACATGACGATGTCTTCAAACAGATCCTCTGCAGATCCCATTGTGGGGGTGAAATCGGTGACAACAGCAGAGACCTTGTAGAAAGCTTTCCTTTCCTGTGAGGCCGCAAACCACACTGTGACTGTGCTAACCAAAGAAACAACAAACCATCACCGACAACACAACACTTCCAGCACTTCTCCAGCCCTCCCACTACACCGGCTATTTCCAAATGTAAACAAGACCACGTGCTGTGTGTACTTCCTGGGAGCGACCCCCCTCACTCTATTTCCGGAAACCAAGCCTCGCTCTGAACTCCACTACTTGGCTTTTCATTAGCCAAGCCTCGCTCTGAGCTCCACTACTTGGCTCTTCATTAGTCAAGCCTCGTTCTGATTTCCTCTATTGGGCTCTTCCTTAGCCAAGCCTTGCTCTGAACTCCACTACTTGGCTCTTCATTAGCCAAGCCTCGCTCTGATCTCCACTATTGGGCTCTTCCTTAGCCAAGCCTCGCTCTGACCTCCCAGCCTTGTGTAATGATGAACACATTTCCTCTGGTGTATTTATAACTGTCAATATTTATTAAAAAATATGTCTAATGCACTCAGGTGTCACAGAAGTCCAACTGACACATCAGGATACAAAGCAAAGCAAATCTCACCTGGGCTGGGCTGGCAGCACACACAGCAACAATTCATCTACAGAACATGTTTAGTCCCCAGTAAGCATAGAGCATAGCTCCCGACTGTCCCTGATTTCGAGGGACTGTCCCTGATTTGGAGCAATGTCCCTCTGTCCCTCATTCCTCCTCATTTGTCCCTTGTTTTGGTCTGATCTGTATAGATGTATATAAAATAAGGTGACCAGATTTTTAAAATGAAATCCGGGGACATTTTTTTTTTTTTACTAGTAATAGTGGAAATCAGCGACTCCCTGCCCATTGTCGCCGCTGCCCGCCTCACAGCCTGTCAGGTCTTACTCTCTGGGCCCCGGCTACTACTGGGTGGGGAGCGGAGGAAGATCACTCCACCAGGGAAGATAAGCAGGCAGGCAGCTGGCCGGGACTTGAGCCAAGGCAGAAGAACATGCGAGTGGAAATGAATAGACATGCACCCTGAAACTGAAGAAATATTCCCTCCACTCCGACCAGCACATGATCATAAGAAAGGGGCACAGATAATAGAAAAGAATACACCCCCTAAGCTAGAAGGAGCGGCGGAGCGGGGATGTGTTTCAGAATCTTTTTTCTCATTCTGCACTGATTGTCTTTAAAATTGCCCCAGCCCCTGTTCAAATCCAATCCAAGGACAAAACCGGGGACAGACTTGGTCTGGGGACAGTGTCCTCAATCCGGGGACTGTCCCCGGGAACCGGGGATGTCTGGTCACCCTAATATAAAATGCACTTTTTATCTTTCAAAAAGTGTTTCCCAGAGCTAAACCTTTCATCTGATTTCTAAATTGCTACATTTGTAAATGTTAAAAGCCAATATAAAGGAATAGTAGTGGTAAAAAAAAAGCACTTGTGGATTTAACTAATCATTTTTTTGTATAATTCTCCTTTAAGGGGGTGTGGCAGGGGGCGTGTCCTATGCCTACATACTTTTGCTAATAGGTGTCCCTTCATTCTCATCTCAAAACGTTGGGATGTCTTGAGTAAGGATGAGCTCCAGCGTGTTCGCACACTCCACGTGTAGAGCCCGCCAGGAAGTCGGCACGGTGCTGTGCTAATCACAGGCAGTGAGACATTGTCCCGATGTGTGGCTGCAGAGATCAGGAAATGTCTCACTGCCTGTGATTAGCGCAGAGCCGACTTCCTTTCGGGCTCTGCACGTGGGCCGTGCGAACACACCGGAGCTCATCCTTAGTCCCCAGGGCCCACCAGTCCTCAGTAGCTGTTCTTCAGGGGGTAGAGAATAGAGGGGTCGATTTACTAAAGGGAAATTAACTGCACTATAAGTGCTCTTCGAAGTGCAGTCGCTGTAGATCTGAGGGGGACATGCAAGGAAAATAAAAAAAATGCATTTTTGCTTGCACATGATTGGATGATAGAAATCAGCAGAGCGTCCCCTCAGATCTACAGCAACTACTCTTGTACTTGTAGTGCACAGAATATTTGCCTTTAGGCTGGGTTCACACTATCGCCGTATGCGGCTCACAGCAGGGGGTCCGGTGCTTCCCCCGTTCACTGTTTCAGGTCCATTTTTAGAGCGAATTTTTGGCTGAATTCAGACCTGAAACAGACCAAAAGACGCACAGGACCCATGTGCAAATGGAGCCGCAGCGGAGATATGTGAACCGGCTCCATAGAGGGCCAGTCAAAATCTCCTGCTATTGCGAAATGGAGAATCTGCATGCAATTCACAATAGTGTGAACCCAGCCTTAAGCCCCGTACTCTCAATCAGAAAATTGTACGAAAAACACAGATTTTGGAACGATCGTACGATAATCTGATCGTTAATACAGAGCTTTCGAGAGCCGATCAGGACAGTTCATCCGATATTATCTGATCGGACATGCACAATTTTTTTTTTTCGTACGATGCCAGATCGTACGATTTTCATTTAAGCAGTACAGCTGTCGTTCGAAAATGCAATACAAATGCATCACAACACATGACATCACTTCTGAATTTTTATTGTGACGCAAATTTTCGTGACTTTAGTAAATGAATCAGATTCGATCTGAGATTAGCATGCAAAAAATTAAACGGACAATCGTTCATCCGATAATCTCATCGCGTGTATCAGGCATTAGTGTATCAACCTCAGTGTTTAGTTCACGTACTGTATACCCTACTTTAACCCTTTACTATATAATTCAAGTGGTCGTAAAGGAACTTTTTTTTTTTTTTTTTTAAATAAACATTTCTATACTTACCGGCTCTGTGCAATAGAATCCTCCTCTTCTCGGGTCCCCACCAGCGCTCCTGGTCCCGCCTCACTTGCTGGTGCCCCCAATAGGAAACTGATTCCTTTGGGGGTATCGCTCCCGAGACCAGCTGCTGCATCCATTGACACAGACAGCAGGGTCCGGCCCCGCCCCCTCGTCACTGGAATTGATTGACAGGAGTGGGAGCCAATATCTCCCACTGCTATCAATCTGCCTGATGAGGAAGAAGACAGTGGCGAGAACTGCTGCTTTCATGCACGTCGCTGGATCGGATCGGGCTCAGGTAAGAATAAGGGGGGCTGGGGGGATCCTGCAGCAGAGAAGGTTTTTTACCTTAATGCATAGGATGCAACATTGATGCTTTAGTAGGATTGCCACCTATCAGGGATTCACCCGGACAGTCCGGGTTTTGAATCATGTGTCCGGGTTTCAGGCGGACTGAAACCCGAACACATTATTCAGACCAGGCTGTCGCTCCCCAAGTAACCAAGATAGTCACACACAAATCTGTTTCCGTCTGGGAGCTGCGGGCAGCCATCTGGGCGCAAGTTCACCATCACTGGGGGGGGCAGGGTGATGATGTCAGCAAGAGCAATTTGGCCACACCCACTGTTTGCTGTGGCACGCTATGCGCACCCCATTACTACTCTCCTCGGGGCACCCAAAAGTCTCCCAGGCAGCTAAAGTGTTCGGGTTTCACTTGAAGAAAATGTGGCAACTCCAGTACTACACCATAAATCTTAACCTTATAAACCATATATATAATTTCAGAAGGGATCTTGTAGAAATTAAATAATGCTATAATACCATTGTAGTCCATATTGATTCCCTGAAAATTGATCAAATATGCAGTATCAGAAACTGTGACTGTGTAACTGTGCAAAAATATCCATATCTAAACTTCAGATAATCCAAAAATGTCAGAATCGTCCCCAGAACAAGAGGCAAGGGAACACCTGTTGCACTTTTGGAGTTTGCCTTTAACTTCCTGCTGCATCTCTGGGATAAGAAGTGAAGGAAAATTTTCCCAATGGTACAAAGACAGCAAAAAAAAAAAAGTGGAACCTCGGATTGCGAGTAACACGGTTAACGAGCGTTTCGCAATACGAGCAATTCTTTTTTTAAAATTCTGACTCAGTTTGCAAGGGTTGTCTCGCAAAACGAGCAGGATTCAAGCCTCTGCGGTGTGCAGTACCGCATTTGGCCAGAGGTGCGGGGGCGCCGGTGACACTCGGAGCCGTTCGGAAATACTCGGAAATACTCTGTTCCTGAGTGTTTCCGAGCCTTTCCAAGGGTTTCTGAATACATCCGAGCGGTCTCCGAGTATTTCCGAGTCTCTCCGGCGCCCCTCCCCCCACCTCTGGCCACATGCAGTATTGCATGCAATAGAAGTAAATGTGGAACGAATTATCTTATGATCTATGGGGAAACTCGCTTTGATATGCGAGTGCTTTGGATTCCAAGCATTCTCCTGGAAGGATTATGCTAGTAATCCAAGGTTCCACTGTAAAATAATAATAATAACCTAGTAAGGGTTTTAACCCTTCCATAATATCCAAAACTAAAAAAGAAATTTTGCCTATACATACACTTTAACAAATGTAATGACACCAAAAATCAGTTTCTGTAGGACATAAGTGGTCTAAGGGCTTTTTTTCAGCGGGAACGCGGGGGAACGCAGCACTTCCACCACTGAATGTATGTAATGGCAAGGAGTGCTGGGTTGTGCTACAGTGTCTATTGATGTTGGCTGCTGATGGATCTATTGTTGCTGGGAGGATCTATTTCTGTAGAAGGGTTGATTGCTGCTGGGGAGGTCTATTGTTGCTGGTGGGGGATCTATTGTTGCTGGGGTGGATCTTATGTTGCTGGGGGGGTCAGTTGTCGCTGGGAGGGATCTACTGTTGAGGGAGCAATCTAATATAGCTGGCTGCTAGAGGGTCTATTGTTGCTGGGTGGTATTTTGTTGTAGGTGGTCCATTGTTGCAGGGGTGGTATTTTGTTGTAGGTGGTCCATTGTTGCAGGGGTGGTATTTTGTTGTAGGTGGTCCATTGTTGCAGGGGTGGTATTTTGTTGCAGGTGGGATCTATTGTTGCTGGTGGGTCTATTATTGTTGGCTGTGGGGGATCTATTTTACTGCTTTTCTTGTTATCAATAACAAATTCCATACACATTACTTAGTACCACAAATGTTATTTGGTTCTGTATTTTCTAAAAGGGGCAGTGCTGGGAGGTGGGTAGGGGGTGGAACCAAGGACTGGTGCTCAGAGGTAGGTAGGGGCAAAGACAAGGGGTAACTCCCAAGAGGGGGAGTTCCTGCACCTATTCTCTGAGAAAAAAAGCCCTGGGTCTAAGAAACCTATTTATAAAACTTTTGTTGGACAAATGTTACAGGCATTTGTGTAACCTGGATAAAAAATCACACTATTTTTGGTATAGGATAAATCCTATATTGTCAGGTCCATCTAGATGGCAAAATGTGGTATATTTTTTCATTGAGGTAGTAGAAAAAAACTTTACTGCATTTTGGTCACTAGATGGCGCTAACAGTACAAGAATTAAAGGCAATTATTTATTTTTTTAAATTAAAATGATAAGCATGGTATGCTCACCTGCTCTTTGCAATTGTATTGTGGCCCTAAACCTTTTCTTCTGGGGTCCCCACCAGTGATCTTGGCTCCTCCTCTTCTCCACGTGCTCACTCCCAAGCTGTGTGTGTCAATGGAGCAACACTCACACAGCACGGTTTGGCACCGCCTCCTGCTTCCTCCTCACAGAACATGATTGACAGTAGTAGGAGCCATTGGCTCCTGCTGCTGCCCGAGTCCCTGTGTGAATAGGAAAAGAGGAGAGAAGAGATCCAGCCATTCACGGTGCTGGATTTTATTAACCACTTCAGCTCCAGAAGGATTTACCCCCTTCCTGACCAGGCCATTTTTTGCGACACGGCGCTGCGTTGCTTTAACTGACAATTGCGCGGTCGTGCGACACTGCACCCAAACAAAATTGTAGTCCTTTTTTTCCCACAAATAGAGCTTTCTTTTGGTGGTATTTGATCACCTCTGCTGTTTTTATTATTTGTGCTATAAACAAAAAAAATGCAGACAATTTTGAAAAAAAAGCAATATTTTTTTTACTTTTTGCTATAATAAATATCCCCCAAAAATATATAAAAAAACACATTTCTTCCTCAGTTTAAGCTGATATGTATTCTTCTACATATTTTTGGTAAAAAAATCACAATAAGCGTGTATTGATTGGTTTGCACAAAAGTTATAGTGTCTACAAAATAGGGGATAGATTTATGGCATTTTTAGTATAATATTTTTTGCTACTAGTAATGGCCGCGATCTGCGATTTTTATCGGGACTGCGACATTGCGGCGGACAGATCGGACACTTTCGACACTATTTTGGGACCATTGATATTTATACAGCGATCAGAGCTAAAAATGGCCACTGATTACTGTATAAATGTCACTGGTAGGGAAGAGGTTAACACTAGGGGGCGATCAAGGGGCTAAATGTGTGTCCTAGGTAGTGTTTCTAACTGTGGGGGGATGAGACTGCCTGGAGGAGGGGGCCGAACGCTGTTCCTAAGCAGTAGGAACGGATATTTGTCTGTTTATATTGACACATCTCCCTTCTGTCCTTCTCAGGAGCAATTGCGGGTAACCGGTGGCCGCCACGAGCATTGGCTCCCACGTCACGTGGCGGGCGCGCGTGTGTGTCCATATACTCCATAAAGTGCCTGCCTTACAGCTACGGCGATTCGTGCAGGAGTGCCATTCTGCCGCCGTCAGTCAACTGCGGGCGGTCGGCAAGGGGTTAAGGTAAGTATTCAGGTTTTTTTTTACTTTTTGTTTGTGTTTGTGAAAACACGTAGAGTTTATACATGGCGCACAAAGACCCCTAAATCTATATTTTTTCTGAAAAGAAGAGAACCTATAAAATAAAATATGGCAGACACAAATGTTTATCTTACAAAATATTTGCTCAAATGATTATGAAATCTGTATTTTCAGGAAAAAATGCATATTTATTAGTTCACATTTACACATAGTTACATAGTAGGTAAGGTTAAAAAGGACAGAAGTCCATCAAGTCCAACCTATGTTTGTGATTATATGTCAGTATTACATTGACCACCCCTGTATGTTGCGGTCGTTCAAGTGCTTATCTTATTTTTTGAAGCTATCAATGCTCCCCGCTGAGACCACCGCCTGTGGAAGGGAATTCCACATCCTTGCCGCTCTTACAGTAAAGAACCCTCTACGTAGTTTAAGGTTAAACCTCTTTTCTTCTAATTTTAATGAGTGGCCACGAGTCTTGTTAAACTCCCTTCCGCGAAAAAGTTTTATGGGTTCATCAGTATAGTATTAGTGAATTGAAATCATATCCCCTCTCAAGCGTCTTCTCCAGAGAGAATAAGTTCAGTGCTCGCAACCTTTCCTCATAACTAATATCCTCCAGACCCTTTATTAGCTTTGCTGCCCTTCTTTATACTCGCTCCATTTCCAGTACATCCTTCCTGAGGACTGGTGCCCAGAACTGGGCAGCATACTCTAGGTGTGGCTGGACCAGAGTCTTGTAGAGCGGGAGAATTATCGTTTTATCTCTGGAGTTGATCCCTTTTTTAATGCATGCCAATATTCTGTTTGCTGCAGCTTGGCTTTGCATACCATTGCTGAACCTGTCATCTACTTGGACCCCCAGGTCCTTTTCCATCCTAGATTCCCCCAGAGGTTCTCCCCCCAGTGTATAGATTGCATTAATATTTTTGCCACCCAAATGCATTATTTTACATTTTTCTACATTAAGCCTCATTTGCCATGTAGTTGCCCACCCCATTAATTTGTTCAGATCTTCTTGCAAGGTTTCCACATCCTGCGGAGAAGTTATTTCCCTGTTTAGCTTAGTATCATCTGCAAATACAGAGATTGAACTGGTTACCCCATCCTCCAGGTCATTTATGAACAAATTAAATAGGATTGGTCCCAGCACAGAACCCTGGGGGACCCCACTACTCGACCCTGACCATTCTGAGTACTCCCCACTTATCCCCACCCTCTAAACTCGCCCTTGTAGCCAGTTTTCAATCCATGTACTCACCCTATAGTCCATGCCAACGGACCTTATTTTGTACAGTAAACGTTTATGGGGAACTGTGCCAAATGCTTTTGCAAAATCCAGATACACCACATCTACGGGCCTTCCTTTATCTAGATGGCAGCTCACTTCTTCATAGAAGGTTAATAGATTGATTTGGCAAGAACAATTCTTCATGAATCCATGCTGATTACTGCTGATACCGTTTTCATTACTAAAATCTTGTATATAGTCCCTTATCATCCCCTCCAAGAACTTGCATACTATTGATGTTAGGCTAACCTATCTGTAATTCCCAGGGATGTATTTTTGGCCCTTTTTAAATATTGGTGCTACATTGACTTTTCTCCAATCCGTTGGTACCATTCCAGTAAAAATTAGGAACAATGATCTGGCAATTACTTGACTGAGTTCCCTAAGTACCCTCGGGTGCAAGCCATCGGGTCCCGTTGATTTAATAGTGTTAAAGTGGAGTTCCACCCATTTTTACAACTCTTCAGCATCCCTCACTAAACTGTGCACTGTAAACAAATTGGATATTTTTTTATTTTTTTTCTCAGCACCTACTGTATATCTGCTGTATTCATTTTTCACTTCCAACTCCCTGGCCGCGGCCCATCGCATCATTTCCTGCTTGCAATGCCTTCTGGGAAGGGGCGGCAACTTCCTCTGAAACTGCCGTTGCTATGGAAGCCTGACCTGAAACCTATTACACTGCTTGTGCTGTACTGAGCATGTGCGAGATCTGCAAGGATGAGATCCAGGAAGAAATACAGTCTGGCTTCAGATGCCCACACTTAAGATGGCAACGGCCTGCCGTAAGTTTATAAAATAACAAACTACTGCTATAAACTAACAAAACAGACCTTAGTTTACAGACTAACTTTACTAGAATACATTAAGCTTGTGTATTATAGGGGTATTTTTATTTAAAAAGTATAATTTCGCCCGGAACACCACTTTAAGTTTCCCAGATCTAATTCTAATTCTGTCATCTGTTAGCCATGAGGGTGCTTCCTGTGATGTGTCACGAGGATAAACACTGCAGTTTTGGTTACTGAAGCCCCCCGATTCCCTCGTGAAGATTGAGGAGAAGAATATATTCAATACCTTTGCCATTTCCCCATCCACCAGATGTCCTTCCTCATTCTTTATGGGGCCAATATGGTCTGTCCTCCCTTTTTTACTGTTTACATACTTAAAGAAATTCTTGGGATTTTTTTTGCTCTCCTCCGATATGTGTCTTTCATGTTCTATCTTAGCTGTCCTAATTGCACCCTTACATTTCTTGTTGCATTCTTTATAAAGTCTGAATGCTGATGATGATCCCTCAACCTAGTATTTTTTGAAGGCTTTTATATGCATTTTTTCATTGGCGTTAAGCCATCCAGGACTTTTGTTCGCTCTTTTAAATTCATTACCCAATGGGATGCACTGGCTAATGCCCTTATTTATAATGCTCTTAAAGCAAACCCATCTCTCCTCCGTGTTCTTTGTTCCTAAGATTTTATGCCAATTTATGCCTTCTAGCAAGGTTTGTAGTTTAGGGAAGTTGGCTCTTTTGAAATTCAGTGTCTTTGTATTTCCCTTATGTTTCCTATTTGTGTGATTTACACTGAAGCCAATTGACCTGTGATTGCTGTTTCCTAAATTGCCCCTATTTCCACATTTGTGATCAGGTCTGTATTGTTGGTAATCAATAGATCTAGTAACGCTTTATTTCTAGTTGGTGCATCTACCATGAAATTGTCCTGCAAGACATTTAGTAACTGACGAGCCTTAGACGAATGCGTGGTTCCCTCAGCCCTGTCTATGTCTGGATAATTAAAATCCCTCATTATGATAACATTTCCCATCCTTGCTACTAATCCAAATTGTGATAGGAGGTCCGTCTCCCCCTCCTCCCTCAGGTTAGGGGGCCTATAGCATACTGCCAGTAATATTTTCCCCTTAGCTTCATCCATTGGGAGCTCTACCCATAAGGATTCTACCTCTTCCCTAGCCCCCTTAGTGATGTCATCTCTCACATTCACTTGTACATTATTCTTGATATATAGACATACCCCTCCCCCTTTTTTACCCTCTCTATCCCTGCGATAAAGGGTATACCCTTTTTTTTTTGCCACTTCAGCAGACTCTTATAGGGGAGCTTATGATCATCTTTCAGCTCATTGCTCATTCATAGCTCATTAACATATGCTGTAATAAAATATATAAATGTCCACAGATTCCCAAGTCTCTCCTTCATTCAATCCCCAACCCAAATCCCCTCCAACCCACCCCACAACCCCTGCCCATCCCCCCCCCCACCCTCTGTTATTTCGCCCTTAAGAGCAGTTTATTTCCCCAACTTCCCTGGGTCTAAGGAACTCTTATCTCAGCTCCTCTGCGTAGCTCCACGATATTTTGAACGCCCTCCAACAGGCCCATTTTGCTCTGAACCCTTTGTTGTTATCTTCAAAATTTGTTCTTAAATTCTCTAGCCTGAAAGTTTCCTCCACTGCCTTAATCCATTCCCATATTGGGGGGCTTTCCACTTCTATCCAATTCTTAGGGATACGTTTTTTAGCCGCATTTAGCAGATGTGGAATCAGAGTGTCCCTATATTGCCTCCCTTCTCCCTCTACTCCGTGAAACAACACCACCCACGGGTCCTCCTTGATTTCTTTTTTAGTGATTTCTTTTATATGCTGAATAATCTTTCTCCAGTAATTTCTGATTTTGAGACAGAACCACCAGATATGTGCCATTGTCCCTCGGTCGCCACAACCTCGCCAACATTCTGCTGATCTATCCTTTTGAAATTTACTAATTCTATCGGGGGTAGCATACCATCTCGCTAGACAATTGTAGTTCATCTCTGCGGTTTTAGAATCCACCGCTGAGCCATGTGTCAGGGTCAGCATTTTTCCAATACTAGTGCTATCCCTCTGAGTCCCCAGCTCGTGTTCCCACTTCTTTATGTATGGCGGTATCTCCACCTCATTCACCTTCAACATCAGGTTGTAGAGCTTAGAGATCGTCTTTTTAGAATTGTTCGTACAACACATCCTTTCCAGGGAGGTTAACTCATCTCCGGACCTAATAGGGTGCGGAAGACTCTGTGTGAAATGATACAGCTGGAGATACCGCCACTTATCCATCCGCAAAAAATTATTACTGTGTTGTAACTCCAAAAGTGAAAGAATTTTCCCTTTTTTTAATATATCTCTTAACTGTGTCGTGTCTTTTTTTTATCGAATTTCCCCCTATACCCTTAACCCCTGGTGCGAAAAACTCATTGTCTTTTATCCCAATTAGTGGAGAATTGTAACGTGCTTTTAATTGTTTATACGTTTTATCCCATATTTTTAAAACATTTTGTGTAGGTGCAGGTGTATTTACCTCAATTGTTTTATAATGTGGTGGGTTACATATTATTTTTCCTAATTGTGCCCCACTAAGTGTTTTTTCTATCTTGACCCATCTTTTATCGTTCTTTTCTTTGGCCCATTCCACCGCTCTCGTCAGGACAATAGCTTTGTAGTAACTATATATGTCTGGTACTGCTAAACCTCCTCTGTCCTTTGCCTGTCTTAGGACTGCGAAAGAAATTCTCGGTTTTCTATGCTTCCATATTGTATTCATAATTATTGTTTTTAGTTTTTTAAAATAATATAAAGGCAGGGCTATTGGCAACATCTGGAACTTATAAGAAATCTTTGGTACTAAAACTATCTTTATGATATTTATCCGGCCAATCCATGATAAGGGCCTCCTAGCTATTCTTTTGCACTCGGTTCTGATTTCGTCCAGTAATTCTACAAAGTTTACTCTGTAGATTCTGTTCATAGTATTTGCAAGTTTAATCCCCAGGTAATTCATATCTCTCTTCCAGGCAAATTTAAACTCCGTTTTCAGTGTTAATTCTTCTATCTTACTTATGTTTATATTGAGAATTTCTGACTTTGCAAGGTTTCATTTGAAATTAGATATCTCGCCATGTTGTTTCAGACTATTCAGTAAGTTAGGTAAGGAAATTTGCGGGTTAGTAACGTAAAACAATATGTCATCCGCATATGCTGCAAGTTTATGCTCCTCTTCCCCAATCTTAAATCCACTTATATCCGGGTTCTTTCGAACCATAGCCGATAAAGGGTATACCCTTGAATGGTTGCCAGGCAATCATGAAACCTGTTGAACCAGGTCTCTCAAATTCCCACAAAACCCAAATCCTCCTCGTACAACAGTATCTCTAGTTCACCCATCTTGACCGCCAGGCTCCTGGCATTTGTGAACATGCCACGTAGTTTAGACCGGTCGCATACTATCCTCTTATTAGGTGTTCCGAGATTGCAACTAGGACTTGTTACTATACTTACCTTGGGTTCATGTGCTTTAGTCAACATACCACTAATGCCCCCAATACTACTCCCTGGACTATTTTGGGCGCTGACTATCTCTACCTCTGGACCCTCCCCCCCGTCGCATAGTTTAAAAGCCCCTCTAACTTTTTTGCCCATCTTTACTCCAAGCAGATCTGCACCCTCCTCATTTAGGTGCAGTCCGTCCCTTCTATGGTACTGGTGACCGACTGAGAAGTTGGCCCAGTCCTCCGGGAACCCAAACCCCTCCTTACTACACCAGCCACTTGTTTACTTCCCTAATCTCCCTCTGCCTTTCTGGTGTGGCTTGAGGTACCGGTAGCATTCCTGAGAATACTACCTTGGAGGTCCTTTTCCTCAATTTAGCTCCCAAGTTCCTAAAATCGTTCTTTAGGACACTCCATCTGCCTCTGACTTTGCCATTGGTGCCAGCGTGCACCATGACAGCCGGGTCTTCCCCAGCCCCTCCCAGTAATCTGTCCACCAGATCCATGATGTGCCGAACTGAGCGCCCGGTAGACAGCATACAGTTTGTTGCTTCAGGTCTTTGTCACAGATTGCCCTCTCTGTCCTTCTAAGAATTGAGTCCCCTACCACCAAAATATGTGAGGTTGAGGTTGATTTACTAAAACTGGCTATCCAATCAGCTTCTAACTTCAGCTTGTTGAGTTAGACCCCTTTCACACTGGGGCGGTTTTCAGGCGCTTTAGCACTGGAAATAGCCTCTGCGAAGCGCCTGAAATCTGCCTCCCATTCATTCAAGTGTGACTCACACTCGGGCGGTGCGCTTGCGGGACGTTTCGAAAAGTCCCGCAAGCAGCATCTTTGGGGCAGGTTGGGAGCTCTGATAATCGTGATTAAAATAAAGTGCTAAGTGTAAATAAAGGTGATATACAAATCATGTATGATAAACTACATATCTCATGCAGTCTAAAAATATATACACAACTCTTAAATGCAAATTCTGAGGCGTGATGAGTGTAACGCAAAACAACTGCTGATTATCAAAATTGACATATATGCATAACGCAAATAAATAAAAACCATAAGTGCTAACCAATTGATACACAGGTGAAAAAAATTCCTGACAATATGGTGATAATATGTGTTACCGATTAGTAACTGGACTAGCAAAGTTATAGCAATAGCTGCTCACTAGGTAAAAGCGGAGTTCCACCCAAATTTTGAACAATATCTGTATGTATTCTCTTCCTTGCCTAGATGCTGACATGCCGTTTAAAAAAATTTAAATCGCCGTAATTACCTTTTATTTTTCTATTTTTCTTTGCACTTCCTGGTTCTCCTCCCGTGGGAGTAGGCGTGTTTCTAGCCTCTCCCAGACTCCTGGGAGCTAGTCTCAGGCTTCCCAGGATGCCACTGAGCATGTGCGGGAATGAGCGGTGAATGCTGGGAGCACAGCATTCACCACATCCAGGAAATAAATGCTTGTGGGCTTCAAATGCCCACAATGAAGATGGAAACCGCCTGCAGTGAATAATATAAGTTATTCTTTCCGACGAAATCTGACACAGGCGGACATATTACACACAATATGTGAGTATGTAATACTGAGAAGAAAAGTTTGTGAATGAACTCAAAAAAAAAAAAACAATAGATAGGTGGACCCCCGCTTTAAGATCGTACTGCTTGCAATAGTCCCAAAGTAGATGACAACGACAAGACTCTCCTCCACTTATCCATGCCAGAGATATCCCTTGCAAATCACCATTGAGAAAGACTGTCAGTCTAGGAGGAGGAGCTGCTGTATCATTGCAGGGCCGTCTGCCTGTGAATTCTGTGATAAGTCTTGTCGTTGTCATCTACTTTGGGACTATTGCAAGCAGTACGATCTTAACTTAGTGAGCAGCTATTGCTATAACTTTGCTAGTCCAGTTACTAATCGGTAACACATATTATCACCATATTGTCAGGAATTTTTTTCACCTGTGTATCAATTGGTTAGTACTTATGGTTTTTATTTATTTGCGTTATGCATATATGTCAATGTTAATTTTGATAATCAGCAGTTGTTTTGCGTTACACTCATCACGCCTCAGAATTTGCATTTAAGAGTTGTGTATATATTTTTAGACTGCATGAGATATGTAGTTTATCATACATGATTTGTATATCACCTTTATTTACACTTAGCACTTTATTTTAATCACGATTATCAGCGCTGTATCCGTTTGTCTAAATTTTTAAAGTACCAGCACTTTTTTTACAGCAGCGATAATATTTGGTTCATGTGTCGCTAGCGCTGCTTTTTTCACTTAAATAAAGGTTGGGAGCTCTGTATTTAGCGCTCCCAAAACGCCATGCCCATTGCAATTCATTGGCAACGCTTCTGAAAAGCAGCGCCTGAAAAGCAACACGGGAGTTTTTAACTCTTTCTTTGGGGTTAAAAGCGCCCCGCTAGTGGCCGAAAAGCGCCGCTTAACCACTTCCCATTCCGCACATAGTAATATGATGGCCGCAAGGTGGCTCTCCTCGATTGCTTGTCACAGAGCAAGGACGTGGATTTGTGTGTGTATAATAAAATAATAAAGATGCCATAAATCTATCCCCTTTTTTGTAGGCGCTATAACTTTTGCGCAAACCAATCAGTCTACGCTTATTGCAATTTTTTTTTCCACCAAAAAAATGTAGAAGAATACATATCGGCCTAAACTGAGGAAGAAATTTGTTTTTGTTTTTTTAAAAATTGTGATATTAATTATAGCAAAAAGTAAAAAATATTCAGGTTTTTTTTTTCAAAATTGTTGCTCTTTTTTATATATAGCGCAAAAAAAATAAAAGCGGCAGAGGTGATCAAATATCACCAAAAGAAAGCTCTATTTGTGGGGGAAAAAATGATCAAAATTTCATATGGGTACAGTGTTGCATGACCGCGCAATTGTCATTCAAAATGTTACAGCGCTGAAAGCTGAAAATTGGCCTGGGCAGGAAGAGGGTGAAAATACCCTGTATTTACACTATTATGATCGGCGCTTTACCGCGAACGTGGCCATGGCCCCAGAGTGAAAGGAGTCTTAAACTTTGACAAAAAAAACCTGGAAGCCGATTGTTTTGGTTTCTATGCAGACCTGCACCAGATTTTTCACTTTCCAGTTTTAGTAGATCAACCCTAATATATACTTTAGATTTGTATTCTTATACTTATTGTGAAAGAAAAACCCAGGAAGTGAGAGGGACAGCCAGCATGGCACTTTGTCTCACCTTGGCTGGGCTATAGAAGTCAAGAGCCATAAGTGTTCAGTTGTTCTGTCAGATTAGGCGACCAGTCAAATCTTGTAACGGAAGGGATGTTCCGTCACGTCCATCTTGGTACACACCGCACTCGGCCACACTAAGCCTACAATCTGAAGTCGCCAAGCGGACATATTTTTTTTCACCCACCAAAATCTTGCATTTCACACTTATTTTTACCAGTAAACTGAGTTTGTATCGTGAAATTCAGTATTTAGAAGTCCGTGACACTGTTTTGATGTTGAATTTTAAAAGCAGTGGCAGCCTGCTGATCTCACCGGTTTGCTAATCTGACAGAAGACCGCTGCTTTTACAAATCAACATCAAAGCAGTGTCACATACTTCTAAATACTGTATTTCATGATATAAGCTCAGTGTACTGGTAAAAAAAACTGTGAAATGCAAGACTTTGGTGGGTGTAAAAAGATATTCGCTTGGCGACTTCAGACTATAGGCTTACTGCGGCTGATTGTGGGATGTACCAAGATGGTAGTGACAGAACGTCACTCCCGTTATAAGATTTGACGGGTCATCTAATCTGAGGGAACACCGGTATGCACAATTGTAAGTTTCTGCAGCAATGCTGGCAGAGTGTAATGGATTAATATGCTGTCACTCCTCGTACAGTGTAATAATGACATCACTTCCTGGAGCCTGAACTGTATATGGTGAAACCCAAGACTAGTGTTAAATTGCAGGGTAGAAAGGCAGCTGGAGGATGGGATGCTCTCGGCTTGGCTTCTCTCCTACTCTGTCACTGCCTTCCTGAGCAGGATGAATAGTGCACTATAGGGGACATTTATCAATCCTGTCAAGGCTAAACAATGCTAAACAGGAGCAGTGATATGCACGATGAGACAGATTTATAGCAAGGTTACAGCCTGAATCATAAATTCTTCCTTTGACTGCTAGAAATCCATACTTGTGACTGCATGAGACCTGACCCTGACCACTTCTTAATTATGCCTGTGTTTAGAGTGGAAATCCTAGGTTCTGTAATAAATAATTATTTTAACTCTGTAAACTGTTGCACTTGGCTGCCCAGGAACACAAACACATAGGTCTGTAAACTCGTGGCAGAAACTATGTTGAAGGTGATTCAACCCAATTTGCAACTATTTGCGTACTAATTTGCTTAACCTCCCTGGCGGTATGATTATTTCGGATTTTAGGTGCTGAAAGCGGTACCATTATTTTGCATGGAAATTTGGCGTTTTATATAGTAGGTCTGTAAATCTTAACAATAACACACTTAAATCTGTCCAAACCAGAGTCTAGTAGATATCCCGGGTATGATAAAGTTTGAAACACAAAAACATAAATTATAATATAATAAATAAAAATAAATAATTAAAAAAAATTTTAAAAAATAGTAATAAAATAAATTTCCCCACAATTCACTATCGCTCAATTCTGCAAGTGTTCTAATTTATTATCGCTGTTTTCTAGCTGGTCTAAAGCCACTTTTGACGTAAAGGGACACTTTTTGGTTGCTATGGACAATCTCCAGTTTCCAGGCAGAAAGAACAGTGTATATCATGTAAAACTGCATGCAGGGCATGGGCCAGAGCACTGGGGACAAAAGGGATGTGAAATGATTTCATACAGTACTGTAATCTGTAAGATTACAGTACTGTATGTGTTATGATTTTGACAGTTTTTTGAATTTGCCGCCAGGCTCCGCCCCCGTGCGTCGCGACGCTCGCAGGGAATGGAGCCTGGCACGGAGAGGCTTCGGAGGAGGACGGAGCCCGCAGACACTGCGGGGGACATCGCAGGATCCCGGGGACAAGGTAAGTAACGCCGCCCCAGGATCCTGCAATGCGATCCCGAGTGTGGCTCGGGGTTACCGCTAATGGTACTGAATTTTAACCCCGAGCCACACTCGGGAAAACCGCCAGGGAGGCTACAGTGTTACTAAACCCACAACAGTAAAAATCAGTCCGCATATGCATTAAAGCATGCTTGTTATACTCACTGTGGATCCTAAGGGGTTAATACTCTTCATTGTGTAAAAAGGCTGTTTTATCCTTCTCTGATACTCCCCTTCTTCCACTGTCCCCAATCTATCAGCTGATAGAACAGAGGCCTAGGATGCACTCTGCACATGCTCAGTTTGGTATGTATTTCTAGAGAGTTTTTTTCCTTGGGATAGTGCATGTGATCAGCACAGGGCCAATCAGCACTGTCCAGACCTAGGGTCAGGGGTCCTGCAGCCTCATAGGACAATCAGAGGAGAGTGAAAACTCCTCCTACAAGCTTTAACCAGACACGGTAGAAGTCACAAGACTGCTATATACTGCTGATGAGAAAAGGTATTTATTAGTTAATATTTACTAAAATAATTGCATTTCCATATTCTGTGTACTGTGGGAGACCAGATATAGTAAATGCATGGTCCTGGGTTTAGTAACACTTTAATAAATGTTCCCCTATGATTTGTAAAAGAAGATTCTAGTGTTAAAGGCATAGTGCACTGTAAAGATTTTCTAGGTCATGTAGTATTAAGGCCGCTCTTGCAGCACCATCTACACTATGCATGTGGGTGCAGCATGGTGCAGCGGGCAGAAATCACTCTGAAAAACAGGAATGTTCTGTAACGGAAGTGCAGCAATAGACAACAGGACCGCGGGAAGGCAATCCAACCAAGAACACTCACAAGATATAACAGAGATGTGTCAGGAGATGGAAGTCTCCTGGTCCGTACTCAGTTTGCAAGTTTACAGGAAGGATGGCATGTTCCTTCACTTTTCATACTCCTCTGGAACCTTTCCCTGAGTCTAAGCACTGTCCCTGACAGATAGGTATCCCGTCCCTACACTGCCACTTTTAAAATGTGAGCCAAACCCGGGAGCCATGGTCTTAAATAGACTCTGCCTGACCCAAGATGGCTGTCGACCCAAGATGGCTGTCAAAGTCACATACTGAATGCTGCCTCCCTGTGATCAAGGAAACCATAGAGGATTTGGGTTCCTCTCAACTTCCTTCGCCACCTGCATTGTCGCTGCAGAGGAGTGCCACCTGCAGTGGAGAAAATAGATTGCACCTGCCCACATGCAGACTTTAAAGAGGAACTGCGGTCTGCTCACATAATTTGTAATAAAAACATCTTTGCCATTCTAAAGCTTCCCTCCAACCACTTTCCATAATATTTTATATATGCTGTGATCCTGTACTTGCCAAATATGCTGCAGAAATCTCCCTCCACTGAGTCTGGCTGTAACCATTTTAACTGTGGGCAGCTGAAGCTGCTGCCTCTTCACTTCCCTGAATTACACAGACACACAGAGGCACACCTTCAGCTCTGCAGCTCTCATTGGCCCTCTTATGACTCACCCCCCCTCTTCCTGGCAAACTCTCACGAGAGTGAGAGAGAGAGCTCTGCATGGTCATAAGCCTAGGCTTTTATACCCGGCAAGAAACAGGAAGTGGGCTGTATAAGGTATTTACTGGCAGAAAAATAATGTTTTATTATCTAAAGTTAAAACAACAAGGGCAGAAGATTTAATAGATAAAATTTGAAAAAAATGACTGAAGTTCCGCTTTAAAGAGGGAGATGCTGGGAATTACCACAGCAAGCTTTAAAAGTATAGACAGTAGACTCCACTAGAAGTAAAAGGATATATCCCCTCTTAGACAGTTAAAGCGGAGTTCCACCCATAAAATTAACTTTTCATTTTTCAGCAGCATTAAAGGGGTTGTAAAGGTAAAAATGTTTTCACCTTAATGCATTCTATGCATTAAGGTGAAAAAACTTCTGACAATACCGCCGCCCCCAGCCCCCCCGTTTTACTTACCTGACGCCTCGAAAGTCAGCTTCTCGTTCCCGACATCTATTCCTCCGCTCACCCTGGCCGCTGATTGGCTACAGTGGATGGATTGGAAGCAGCGTAGCCATTGGCTCGCGCTGCTGTCAATCACATCCAATGACGCGGCGCGCTGGGGGGCGGGGCCGAGTGATACAGTGAGCGGCTATAGCCGCCGGCTGTATCACGGGAGCGCGCCCGCAAGCACTAACCACCATGCGAGGGAGCTCGCATTAAGGTGGTTAATGCTTGCGGGGAGGAGCTGAAACAGCCGCCGAGGGACCCCAGAAGACCAGGTTCGGGGCCACTCTGTGCAGAACGAGCTGCACAGTGAAGGTAAGTATAACATGTTTGTTATTTTAAAAAAAAAAAAATTTACCTTTACAACCCCTTTAAACCTAATAAACAACATTGGGAAAAAATGTATTTTTTTTTACTCACGTTTTGATGTCTGTTGCAAAGGAGTGCCTTGGAATCTGCCTCTTCCTCTCCCTGGCGCCTGACGTCCGTGCTCACTAGTGCTCCTGGGAAATGCTTGCCATCATTTCCCAGGAGTCAGTATTCAGCACCAAGGGGCTTCAAAGCCATCACAATGGGGGCGGGCACTTCCAATGACTCCACCCGTTGTGAGGGCAATGTCAGAAGTGTACGGCGCTGTGCCGTACATACTGAGCATGAGCGAGAATGGGCGGTGCATGCTGGTCGCTCAGCTGCACCAGAGCCCGGAAGATAGTGCTTGTGGGCTTCATGTGCCCACAAACAAGATGGTAATAGCCAAGAACAAGGAATAAAAGAGATCTTGCTCAATTAAATCGGCAATTGATCAGCTTTTACAAAGAGAAACGTGAGTGCTAGTAATACATTTTTAAATATGAAGATATTCATCCAAAAAAAAAAAAACATTTTCACAGTTGGAACTCCGCTTTAAGAAACAGTGAAACAGACAAAATTAGGTTGCGACTTACCGAGACGGAACAAAGACTGAGTAACACTGAAGTCACCATTGCGGAACATGGAGTAACACAGAATACAGAGAATACAGAGTCGAAGACGCGGAGAACAGAAATCGACGCAATAATCTTCGTATTGTCGGTTTACCGGAGGGGGCGGAGGGGAACAACCCTACCTCCTTCATAGAAGGCTTGCTGCGTGACCTCCTACCAGAGGCCCGATGGTCACCCTACTACACAGACGAGAGGGCACACCATATACCGCCTAAGCCAGGGCCTCCTGGATCCCCTCCCCGCACCTTCATACTCCATCTCCTTAACTTTAGAGACAGGGATGAAGTTCTTCGTGCCTCCAGAAATGTTGGGGACCTAAGATTTCAGAACACTAAATTGATGATCTTCCCTGACTATTCGGTGGAGACCCAAAAACTCAGGAAATCGTTTGACCAGGTTAAGGCGTCATTGGGATCACGCAGCATTCGCTATAGCATACTCTTCCCTGCTCGCTTGAGGGTCCAGGATGGCGAGACGACTCGATTTTTCACCACACCGAGGGAGGCCTCTGCCTGGCTGGATTCTCTGCCACAGACCTGCTGACAGACTAATCGGTATATGCCGAATGTCCTCTTCATTGTTTACTCGTAACAACCTGGGCCCAAGTTCACACACGAACTGCTCCATGGATGACTTAGTTTTGTTGCACAGGTTGTGTCCAGTTCAACCCCATGGTGTGTTCAGACTTGAGGGGGGTAACTGACTATCCCCTATCAGGAAATTCTAAGTTAATGCCCCTGCCAAAGCATTTGGTCAGGAGACTGTTGAGTTATGAAGCTTCTTGTCACCTGCGTGCCCCCCTTGGGGAGCATTGAAGTTCCTGTTCTGGGTATCCTCTTAATGATGGATCGACTTCACTGTGGGGTCGCAATATGATTTACTTCTTCTCTGTTTGACTTTTAACACCTCACAGCCTGTTATAATCCATTAGCGTAGTTCTCACATTTGAAGGGCCGCTTGAACTGTTGCTTGCCCCCCTGTGTGCAGTCTAGGGGGGTTAGGCTCGCCTCTTCCTCGGACCCCCTGTTGCAGCCGGCGAGCTGATTTGGTTTGGGATTGAAACCCGCCTCAGTTTGGGGGGTCGGGTGGGGTGGGAGGAAAGTTCCCCTAATGGGGCTATTCTAATTTACGTTAGATGGGCTGTTTTCAGTTTGGTTTTGTTTTTGTTTTACAATTGTTTTTTTTTTTAAATTGACTTATCAGCATTGCAATGTTTTCAGGTATGTCCGTTATGGGTCCGGGGGTCCAATTCAGGAGCCGCGACCTACATTGACCCTAACATTATTATCATTCTGAGTAACCATGTCTTCCCTTAACATCATTTCCTGGAACACTAGGGGACTGAACTCCCCAGTTAAGCATTCCCTGGTGTTCCAATTCCTTAAAGCTTATAACCCACATATTAGCGTGCTCCAGGAAACGCATTTAATAGGAAGTAGGGTTCTGGCCCTCAAAAAAACGTGGGTGGGCTACCACTACCACTCTACACACTCCAGTTTTTCCAGAGGTGTTACTATCCTGATACTGAAATCTCTTCCTTTCCGGCTCCTGGATTTGGCCCTGGACCCTGATGGTCATTATGTCATCATTCATGCTAAAATATACTCTCTAACGTGGACCATTGTGGGTTTATACTTGCCTCCTCCGGCTTCATTGCTGGTGCTCAACCAAATCACCGGCAAGATAGCTGAATTTGCATCTGATAACAATATTATATTGGGTGATTTCAATCTAGTCCCTGATCCGGATCTTGATAGACTAGCGTCTGTGGGGTATCATCACCCTGGGTTGACCGAGTGGGCGGACACGTATGGCCTGACTGATGTCTGGAGGTGGAGACACCCCCAGACCAGGGCATACACATGCCACTCGGCCTCGCATAGGACGTTCTCCCGGATAGACTTAGTCTTTGCGGGAAGTCCGGTCCTCCCACGGGTTACAGATATACGAATACTCCCTAGAGGAATCTCTGACCACGTGCCCCTGTTGTTGTCATTGGACCTTTCACTGGGCCCTGTAGACAAGATATGGAGGCTCTCGAGGTCTTGGATTTCAGACACGGCTGTGGACTCTCAATTCAGAACGGAGCTGCTTGACTTCTGGGTGGTGAATGTGGGCTTGGCTGACCCCACAGTTGTCTGGGACGCCTTCAAGGCCACGACGAGGGGACACTACCAGCCCATCATAGCCAGAGTCCGTAGGGAACGCAGGGCAGAGTTGGTAAAGGCAGAGAGGGAGGCGAGTAGCGCAGAGGTTCTCTTTGTTCGCACCCAGGACCCTATACACTACTCACAATTACAATTTATGACGTCGGAGGTGGTTCGTCTTCGTACCTCTCTTACCCAGAAAAAAATGTTGGCTCAATCCCAACGGATTTTTGAGCAGGGGGAGCGGGTGGGCCGTTTGTTGGCCTGGCTCTCCAGAGAACAGGCGGGGGGATGAGCATTTCCCACATCAGAGACCCCTTGGGACAGACAGTCCACAAACCGGAAGAGATTAATAGATGCTTTGCGGAATTCTACCAATCCCTCTACACGTCCAGGGCAGACTATAGGGAGGAGGATCTGGTAGCATACCTAGATAATATTGATATCCCAACCCTTACGGTAACATATCGTGATAAGCTTGACGCCCCAATTACATCCTTAGAAATAATGATAAGGTCGAAGAAGGGGAATATAGGGATTATGACGGTGCCAGGAAAACACGGTACATACCAAGATTTTTTTAAAAATGAGTAATTTTTATTAGAACATATCATATATAAAAAAATAAACACAAAAATTACAGAGTCAAGGTGTGCATAAATACTAAAAGCATATCTGTAGTGAATTTCACCGAGCTAGGCCTCATAGATGTTGCGGCCAATGCAAAGGATAGGTATTTTAGGTATCCGACATGTTTCGCCAGTATTGGCTTCTTCAGGGATAAGTTGTTAATACCTAAAACGCTACAGTAGTTCTGCAAGTCACCAGAGGGGGCCTCACACAACTCCAGCACTAAACCTCCAGCCAGGAGCACAATAGATAGCTGTAGAGGGCAGTAAAAAGGACCTGGCCAATTATGTATAGAATAGTGCTTTTTAAAATGAATGACAGGACACCGATAAATCCTTACGCTCAGAGAGAAACTCTAAACATCAACAGGAGCAAGATTTGCATAAACAGAAGAAGAGTTTATGTGCCACTTGTAAGACATTGCCAGGGATGTTACAGGACACCGACGCATCAACCACCACTTGACTGGTGTTGTCGCTGGCTGCTGGCTCTACCTAGTCCAGCATCTCGCTATAGATCTATCCAATGTCTTACAAGTGGCACATAAACTCTTCTTCTGTTTATGCAAATTTATCGGTGTCCTGTCATTCATTTTAAAAAGCACTATTCTATACATAATTGGCCAGGTCCTTTTTACTGCCCTCTACAGCTATCTATTGTGCTCCTGGCTGGAGGTTTAGTGCTGGAGTTGTGTGAGGCCCCCTCTGGTGACTTGCAGAACTACTGTAGCGTTTTAGGTATTAACAACTTATCCCTGAAGAAGCCAATACTGGCGAAACATGTCGGATACCTAAAATACCTATCCTTTGCATTGGCCGCAACATCTATGAGGCCTAGCTCGGTGAAATTCACTACAGATATGCTTTTAGTATTTATGCACACCTTGACTCTGTAATTTTTGTGTTTATTTTTTTATATATGATATGTTCTAATAAAAATTACTCATTTTTAAAAAAATCTTGGTATGTACCGTGTTTTCCTGGCACCGTCATAATCCCTATATTCCCCTTCTTCGACCTTATCATTAGATCTTTGGGATGAGGTGTTGTATTACATTGAGGACTACCCAGCCACATAGTAATCCTTAGAAATACTCCAGGCACTCAAATCAATGCAGACGAGGAAAACGCCGGGACCCGATGGTATCCCTGTAGAATTTTATAAACAATAGGCTGCAGAACTAGTAGACAAGCTTCAGGGCCTCTTCTCTGTGTCGACGCGCCTCGAGAATCTCCCGGATACAATGAGTGAAGCGATCATAGTGGTGATCCCCAAGCCAGGGAAAGGACCCTACTTTATGCTCCTCATATCGCCCCATATCCCTCCTGAATGTGGATGCAAAGGTCCTGGCAAAAGTATTTGCCAATAGGCTTAACCTAGTCATCACTGCCCTGATCCACAGGGATCAAACAGGCTTCATGCCTGGGAGAGGTACTGACATTAATATTAGACGTCTTTATACTCATATAGATAGGGCGGATGGGGAGTCCGGAGAAGGCTTTTGATTCCGTTGAGTGGGGCTACTTATGGGAGGTGCTCTCGTGATTTGGGTTTGGCCCGGGCTTCACGAAATGGCTCCGCATGCTATACCATAGTCCTTTAGCCAGAATACGCACCAATGGTTGTCTATCAGAGAAGTTTAAATTGTTTCGGGGTACGAGACAGGGGTGTCCCCTCTTGCCCTGGCGATGGAGCAACTGGCTATACTGCTGTGGGCTGACCCCGGGGTGAGGGGGCTTCAGGTGGGCCAAATCGAGGAGAAGATTTCGCTGTACGCGGACGACGCTCTACTCTATTTGGCGGCACGTCGTCCTCCCTGCAGACTGCACTAGGTCTGATCAACCGATTCGGCGGGTATTCGGGGATCCGTATTAATTGGGATAAGTCGATACTGTTCCCGCTCCATCCGTCGACCCCTAGGATCCCACACGCGCAGCTTAAATGGGTAGAGGACTTCAAGTACCTAGGAATTAAAATTAGTGGTAAAGTCCAGGACTATATGGACAACAATCTGCAACCACTTATGACACAGCTAACGGCTAAGTGTGCTTCTTGGCGTTCCCTTCCACTGACCCCGGTTGGCAGAGTAAATCTGCTAAAAATGATTTACCTTTCCAAATATTTATATTTTTTCCGCAACACACCCATCCATATCCCTAGGGCTTTTTTCCGAAGGTTGGAGAGTCTGCTGATACACTTTGTGCGGGCTGGGAGGCCACCCAGGGTGGCCAAGCAAATCCTATATCTCCCACTATCGGGGGGGGGGGGACTGGCAGTACCGAACTTTCAAATTTACTACTGGGCAGCTGTTCTTGTTACGATTCGGTGGTGGTTTTCCCAGCCCGCACAGAATCCTGCTGTTACCATTTTGGGTTCTTTTGCAGCCCTGAGCAACCTTCCGTTTCGTGGACTTCGGGCTAGTCCGTCAATGACAACTCTGATGCGAACCACTGTAAGGGTCTGGCAGGAGGCCAGGAGGATATATGGGAAACCTAATCATATCTCACCTCATATGCCCCTATGGGGCAATCCCATGCTCCCTCACCTTCACAGTATACCAGACCCCTCTATCTGGGCAAAAAAGGGTATTCTCACACTAAAACATATAGTTCAGGATGGTAGGCTTATGACTTTCCAGGCCCTGAGGCAATCATTTTCTATCCCATCCTCCTTACAATTTAGATACTGGCAGCTAAAGCACGCTTTTGAAGCTCAGTTCCCTGCCCCCCTTATTTTGGAACCAGACTCCATTGAATGGCTCCTGATTTCTAGTGTGATGGGGAAGCCACTTTCAACATTATATCTATACCTCACAGTAGAGTATGACACCAAACTAACTAAGACATGGGAAAAATGGAGGGCTGATATCCCTTCCCTAGATGAAGAGGAATGGAAGGAGTGTTTAATCTCCTACATTCCTTCCATGATAGCGGCGAAAGATAGGTTCATACAATTTAAGTTCCTACACAGAGCGTATTTCACCCCACAGAGACTGGCACGCATTTATGATCAAAGGGACCCCAATTGTCAGAGATGCAGGCAGGTGGTGGGCACCTTTTGGCACATGGTCTGGTCCTGTCCCAAACTTAAACCCTTTTGGTCAGCAGTGGCCTCCACACTGAGCGATGTCACAAGTTTAAATGTACCGGTCGATCCTCAGATACTATTGCTTAGCCACTTGGAGGATCTTGAGGGAGACAGATATAGTAAACTATGTCTTACCTTCGCATTATATTATGCTAGGCGTGAAATCTTAATGGTATGGAAAAAGGCAGAGCCTCCTACTTTGGCATCATGGAAAAGGTCGGTGAACATGGTACTTCCCCTGTATAGCTTGACATATGAAAGTAGGCAATGTCCGGGAAAGTTCGATAAGATCTGGTCCTCTTGGGTAGACGCCTCTGGGGTCCCGGAACCCCCTGCTCCATAATTATTATGCCATGAAACTGGCTGGAGGACGTCCTATGTCTCTTTGACTACTCTCCCTGTACCAGTTCCCTCTTGCCCCCCCCCTTACCTTTCCTTCGCTCCCCTTCCCCCTCCTCCCCCCTCTCCCTCCCCTTCCTCCCCTCCCCCCCCCCCACATCCTCCCCCTTCCCCCCACCCTCTCACCCTCCTTCCCCTCCCCCCCCTTCCCCCTCCTTATCAGGCTGGATTGAAAATGGTTACTTATGTAAGTTTATCTACGATGGTATAATACTATAATGCAATAAGGTGTACTGTTAAGTGATATTTCTGATATTTGTACAACTGGAATATCTGATAAACAATGACTACAGGTTGAAGGTTGATTTGTACTGTCATTTTCCTCTATACTTTGAATGTTCTAAATCATTCTGTAATGTAATGCTGATTTGTTTAATAAAATTTTCTGTTAAAAAAAAAAAGAAACAGTGAAACACTTGAATGATTTATCTAACAATGTTTTATGCATTGTATTTTCATTTCCCCATGGTTGCCCTTCTATACCATAAGGTGCAATGCTACCATTTAATGCCGCGTACACACGAGCGGACTTTTCGACCGAACTGGTCCGACGGACAATTCGACCTTGTGTGGGCTTCATCGGACCTGCAGCTGACTTTTTCGGTTGAAAATCTGACGGACTTTAGATTTTGAACATGCTTCAAATCTTTCCGACGGACTCGAGTCCGGTCGAAAAATCCGCTCATCTGTATGCTAGTCCGACGGACAAAAACCGACGCTAGGGCAGCTATTGGCTACTGGCTATCAACTTCCTTATATTAGTCCAGTTGTACGTCATCACATACGAATCCATCGGACTTTGGTGTGATCGTGTGTAGGCAAGTCCGGTCGAAAGTCCGTCGGAAAGAACGTCGGACCTTTGTTGTCGAAAAGTCCGACCGTGTATACGCGGCTTTACTCTCCAAACATGAATGAAATAATGTACAAAAATGTATACACCCTGTGTTTAAAAGAGCCGTTTGATTAAAAATCCAACCTTTTTTTTTTTTTACACAAGGGGCAATATACTTTACATAATAATAATGCAATCCAAATAGTTACCAGTGTAGATTAACCTTTGAACAGATTTAAATAAACCATCAAAATGATGTCAAACTTAGAACACAGGTTTGGAATGCTGGGTTATAAACTGCTTTTGAAATCCCCAAATCAATGGTCATGAAAAGCCGCTACATGTTGTGTGGTGACTCCTAGGAAGATGTGAGGTCTAGTTCCCACGTTGGTTTCCTCAGATTTCAGGATCATATATCCCTGCGTTTCATCTAGTGCCGGCCTCAGTGCAGAGCTAAACGTTTTGCGGATGGAGGTCTGAAATGCTCAGCTGCTTCCTTAATCTGGAGTAACTATGCACTACATTGTCAGGCTGAAAGGTGGCTGACAATGGCATTAAGAGCAGGTATTTGTGAAATCACCTGGATAACTTCTTAAAGATTACATAGCCAGAAGTGACATCTAACTCTAAGGCTTTGAAGAGTGAAGGCTTTACTAGAGAGTGCTAGTTTAGGATTAGTTTTTGAAGTCCATTTCTGGCAACGTACAATTACCTAAATTTGTACCTTTTTTCCCACCTGTCTTAAGTTGACCCTTGTAAATCACAAATGATAAACGTTGCTTTGTAGTGACTGGTAGGTAAGGTGTTTAAAAATGGAATTTATTGACAATATACAGTACATATATCTATCTATCTATCTATCTATCTATCTATCTATCTATCTATCTATCTATCTATCTATCTATCTATCTATCTATCTATCTATCTATCTCAGTGGGGACGTAAAGTATTCAGACCCCCTTCAATTTTTCACTCTTTGTTATATTGCAGCCATTTGCTAAAATCATGTAAGTTCATTTTTTTTCCTCATTAATGTACACACAGCACCCCATATTGACAGAAAAACACATAATTGTTGACATTTTTGCAGATTTATTAAAAAAGAAAAACTGAAATATCACATGGTCCTAAGTATTCAGACCCTTTGCTGTGACACTCATATATTTAACTCAGGTACTGTCCATTTCTTCTGATCATTCTTGAGATGGTTCTACACCTTCATTTGATTCCAGCTGTGTTTGATTATACTGATTGGACTAGATTAGGAAAGCCACACACCTGTCTATATAAGACCTTACAGCTCACAGTGCATGTCAGAGCAAATGAGAATCATGAGGTCAAAGGAACTGCCTGAAGAGCTCAGAGACAGAATTGTGGCAAGGCACAGACCTGGCCAAGGTTACAAAATAATTTCTGCTGCACTTAAGGTTCCCAAGAGCACAGTGGCCTCCATAATCCTTAAATGGAAGACGTTTCGGACGACCAGAACCCTTCCTAGAGCTGGCCGTCCGGCCAAACTGAGCTATGGGGGGAGAAGAGCCTTGGTGAGAGAGGTAAAGAAGAACCCAAAGATCACTGTGGCTGAGCTCCAGAGATGCAGTCGGGAGATGGGAGAAAGTTGTAGAAAGTCAACCATCACTGCAGCCCTCCACCAGTCGGGGCTTTATGGCAGAGTGGCCCGACGGAAGCCTCTCCTCAGTACAAGACACATGAAAGCCCGCATGGAGTTTGCTAAAAAACAGGACTCCAAGATGGTGAGAAATAAGATTCTCTGGTCTGATGAGACCAAGATAGAACTTTTTGGCTTTAATTTTAAGCGGTATGTGTGGAAAAAAACAGGCACAGCTAAAATAACAAAGGAGTGGCTTCACAACAACTCCGTGACTGTTCTTGAATGGCCCAGCCAGAACCCTGACTTAAACCCAATTGAGCATCTCTGGAGAGACCTAAAAATGGCCGTCCACCAACGTTTACCATCCAACCTGACAGAACTGGAGAGGATCTGCAAGGAGGAATGGCAGAGGACCCCCAAATCCAGGTGTGAAAAACTTGTTGCATCTTTCCCAAAAAGACTCATGGCTGTATTAGATCAAAAGGGTGCTTCTACTAAATACTGACCAAAGGGTCTGAATACTTAGGACCATATGATATTTCAGTTTTTCTCTTTTAATAAATCTGCAAAAATGTCAACAATTCTGTGTTTTTCTGTCAATACGGGGTGCTGTGTGTGCATTAATGAGGAAAAAAATGAACTTAAATGATTTTAGCAAATGGCTGCAATATAACAAAGAGCGAAAAATTTAAGGGGGTCTGAATACTTTCCGTCCCCACTATATATATATATATATATATATATATATATATATATATATATATATATATATAAAAATACACACAGCGGGTAAAACAAGTATTAAACACATCACCATTTTTCTAGGTAATATATTTCTAAGGGTGCTATTGACATGAACATTTCACCACATTTCCATAACAACATATGCAATCTATACATAGATGGAAATCTATGACATTTAATTATGTGTAATAAAATGGAATGACAGTGGGAAAGAGTATTGAACACATAAAGAAAGGGAGGTGCAAAAAAGCCAAGGAAAGTCAAGACACCAGCTGAAATCTATCAGTTATTAGAAAGCAATCCTGCCCTTTGTCAGTGCAAATTAATATCATCTGGTTCAGTCTCAACTGATGGCCTATAAAAAGGTGTCTCATTACCAAGGTGTCACGCAAGAAACATCTCATGATGGGTAAAAGCAAAGAGCTCTCTCAAGACCTTTGCAATCTTATTGTTGCAAAACATACTGATGGTATTGGTTACAGAAGGATTTCTAAACCTCTGAATGTTCCAGTGAGCACTGTTGGGGCTATAATCCGGTGGAAAGAATATCATTTCACCATAAACTGGCCACGACCAGGTGTTCCTTGCAAGTTTTCTGACAGAGAAGAGAATTATGAGAAGAGTTGTCCAAGAGCCAAGAGCCACTTGTGGAGAGCTTCAGAAAGACCTGTAATTAGCAGGTACAATTGTTTAAAAAAAAACAATAAGTAATGCACTCAACTGCCATGAAAAACTAAGACAAACATATGATACTAGCGCTAATGTCAAAGAGATCTTTGGGGGGCAAGTAAAGTCACAAACAAAAAAAGTCCCACTGAAGGGTAACTCCTTTGAGCCAAATTGTCTCTAGAATCCACCAAAGGAAGGGGTTAGCATAGTGAGATGCACACAATGCCGTGCAGCTCCATATACCAGCGGGAAACTGACAACTGCAAAAACAAAATAATAAACAGAGTGCACCGGCTCCTAGTGCAACACTGAGGGGAGGGGTGTATGGTTTTGGTTAGAGGAGTTTAGTGCGCTCCTTGTCAGCTGTTACTGTTCGATCATCACGTGATCGCAAACACAAGCCGTTTTCCTGTCATCAGAAGCAGGGCTGTCTTAATGAGTGGGCACACCTGGGCACTGCCCAGAGGGCCCAGCTGCATGGGGGGCCCCTGCACTTTCCCCAAAGCAGCTGGTCCTTGAGTCCACGCTGTCCCAAAATTTGGGGCCCATGATGGCACTGACAGTGATGGATACACAGGGGAGGCAGGCTGGCAGCGGTGCGCCATGCTGTGCAGAACAATACCTATTATTTCACAGCCAGCAGGGAGGGGCAGGGCCGGAGTGCCAGTGATGCTCTGACCCCGCCCCATGCAGCTTGAATGCTTGGGACATGAAGGCTGCGGGGTAGGAGCTGGAGTCAGAGCTGCTGAGTCGGCAGCACTAAGAGCCCACCTGCGGAAGTAGCATTGTGGATGGTGTCATGGTGAGCCCAGCTGTCAAGCACTATTTGCACCGAAGGGCTTGGAATGCCCGGAGGGATGCTCCCTCCTCCTCTCCTCCTTCTGCCTGCTTGATTGGTATAGGTGAGTCCAATGCTGGAGGTGGGCACATAGCCAAAAGTTTACATGCACTGTATCTCCACTGGAAAAGGGGGTACTACGTGGATGGAATAATGGTAGTGGGGGATATCAAGTGTGTATGGGGCAAAACAATGCTGAGGGTGGATCTGGGGTGTACAGGGGGTAGCAATGCGTGGGGTAGCTTGAGTGGCTATAGTGCTAGAGGTATCAGGGATGTAGAGAGGCCACAGTGTAGGGGGTATCAGGGATGTAGTGGGGTCACAATACAAGGGGTATCTTATGGTATATGATAACAGTGCTGGGAGAATATCTGGGGTGTAGAGGGGTCAGAATGCTGGGGGGATATCTGGGGTGTAGAGGGGTCAGAGTGCTGGGGGGGATATCTGGGGTGTAGAGGGATCAGAGTGCTGGGGGGATATCTGGGGTGTAGAGGGGTCAGAGTGCTGGGGGGATATCTGGGGTGTAGAGGGGTCAGAGTGCTGGGGGGATATCTGGGGTGTAGAGGGATCAGAGTACTGGGGGATATCTGGGGTGTAGAAGGGTCAGAGTGCTGGGGATATCTGATCTGGGATGTAGAGGGGTCAGAGTGCTGAGGATATCTGGGGTGTAGAGGGGTCAGAGTGCTGGGGGGATATTTGGGGTGTAGAGGGGTCAGAGTGTTGAGGGGGTATTTGGGGTGTAGAGGAGTCAGAGTGCTGGGGGGGATATCTGGGGCGTAAAGAGGTCAGAGTGCTGGGGGGGATATCTGGGGTGTAGAGGGATCAGAGTGCTGGGGGGATATCTGGGGTGTAAAGGGATCAGAGTGCTGGCTGATATTTGGGATGTAGAGGGGTCAGAGTGCTGGGGGGATATCTGGGATGTAGAGGAGTCAGAGTGCTGGGGGATATCTGGGGTGAAGAGGGGTCAGAGTGCTGGGGGGATATTTGGGGTGTAGAGGGGTCAGAGTGTTGGGGGGATATTTGGGGTGTAGAGGAGTCAGAGTGCTGGGAGGATATCTGGGGCGTAAAGAGGTCCGAGTGCTGGGGGGATATCTGGGGTGTAGAGGGGTCAGAGTGCTGGGGGGATATCTGGGGTGTAAAGGGATCAAAGTGCTGACTGGATATCTGGGGTGTAGAGAGGTCAGAGTGCTGAGGGGATATCTGGGGTGTAGAGGGGTCAGAGTGCTGGGGGGATATCTGGGATGTAGAGGGTGTCACAGTCCTGGGGGGATATCTGGGATGTACAGTGGTCAGAGTGCTGGGGGTATATATTGGATGTAGAGGGGTCACAGTGCTGAGGGGATATCTGGGGTGTGAGGAGTCACATGCTTGGGGGATATCTGGGGTGTAGAAGGGTCAGAGTGCTGGGGTGATATCTGGGATGTAGAAGGGTCAGAGTACTGGGGGGATATCTGGGGTGTAGAGGGGTCAGAGTGCTGGGGGGATATCTGGGGTGTAGAGGGGTCAGAGTGCTGGGGGGATATCTGGGATGTAGAGGGATCAGAGTGCTGGGGGATATCTGGGGTGTAGAAGGGTCACAGTGCTGGGGATATCTGATCTGGGATGTAGAGGGGTCAGAGTGCTGGGGGGATATTTGGGGTGTAGAGGGGTCAGAGTGTTGGGGGGATATTTGGGGTGTAGTGGAGTCAGAGTGCTGGGGGGGATATCTGGTGAGTAAAGAGGTCAGAGTGCTGGAGGGATATCTGGGGTGTAGAGGGGTCAGAGTGCTGGGGGGATATATGGGGTGTAAAGGGATCAGAGTGCTGGCTGGATATCTGGGATGTAGAGGGGTCAGAGTGCTGGCGGGATATATGGGTTGTAAAGGGATCAGAGTGCTGGCTGGATATATGGGGTGTAGAGGGGTCAGAGTGCTGGGGGATATTTGGGGCGTAGAGGGGTCAGAGTGCTGGAGGGATATCTGGGGCGTAAATAGGTCAGAGTGCTGGGGGATATCTGGGGTGTAAAGGGATCAGAGTGCTGGCTGGATATCTGGGATGTAGAGGGGTCAGAGTGCTGGGGGGATATCTGGGGTGTAGAGGAGTCAGAGTGCTGGGGGGGATATCTGGGGTGTAGAGGGGTCAGAGTGCTGGGTTGATATCTGGGCTTTAGAGGGGTCAGAGTGCTGGGGGGATTTCTGGGATGTAGAAGGGTCAGAATGCTGGGCGGATATCTGGGGTGTAGAGGGGTCAGAGTGCTGAGGGGATATCTGGAGTGTAGAGGGGTCAGAGTACTGGGGGATATCTGGGATGTAGAGGGGTCACAGTCCTGGGGGGATATCTGGGATGTAGAGGGGTCAGAGTGCTGGTGGGATATCTGGGGTGTACAGTGGTCAGAGTGCTGGGGGTATATATTGGATGTAGACGGGTCAGAGTGCTGGGGTGATATCTGGGATTTAAAGAGGTCAGAGTGCTGGGGGATATCTGGGATGTAGAGGGGTCAGAGTGCTGGGGGGATATCTGGGGTGTAGAGGGGTCAGAGTGCTGGGGAGGCATCAATCTAGCAGATATATTATATACACAGGACAGCTTTGTTACTTTATGTATGTAGTATTTTCCCACTGTTTCTTTGCTGTACAGAATGATTGTTCATGTAGTTAATGCGGAGCTCCACCCAAAAGGGGAAGCTCCGCTTGTCTGCCTCCTACCTACTTGATGTCTGTTTACCTGTGCTGTCTTCATTGTAGGAGCCCCAGAGCATTACTTTGCCCAGGGGCCCATGATGCTATTAAGACGGCCTTGATCGGAAGATCTCTGTTGTTAGCGGGCGGCTCACATGCTATATGGTCATATAGTGCTATCATGTGACTCGTTAGTGTTACAAGGTCTCAGGTGTCATGGGGAGCAGGTGTGTTAAATTTGGTTTTAGCGCTCTTGCTCTCTCATACTGTTCACTGGAAGTTCAACATGGCACCTCATGGCAAAGAACTCTCTAAAGGGGTCTGAAAAAAAGAATTGTTACTCTACATAAAGATGGTCTAGGCTATAAGAAGATTGCCAAGACCCTGAAACTGAGCTGCAGCACGGTGGCCAAGACCATACAGCGGTTTAACAGGACAGGTTCCACTCAGAACAGGCCTCTCCATGGTCGACCAAAGAAGTTGAGTGCATGTGCTCAGCGTCATATCCAGAGGTTGTCTTTGGGAAATAGACGTATGAGTGCTGCCAACATTGCTGCAGAGGTTGAAGGGGTGGGGGGTCAGCCTGTCAGTGTTCAGACCATACGCCGCACACTGCATCAAATTGGTCTGCATGGCTGTCGTCCCAGAAGGAAGCCTCTTCTAAAGATGATGCACAAGCCCCCCTCCCTCCGGAGACTGGGCTGCAGAGCACTATTCCAACATGATAACGACCCCAAACACACCTTCAAGATGATCACTGCCTTGCTAAAGAAGCTGAGGGTAAAGGTGATGGACTGGCCAAGCATGTCTCCAGACCTAATCCCTATTGAGCATCTGTGGGACATACTCAAATGGAAGGTGGAGGAGGGCTAGGCCACACAAAATATTGACACTTTGGGCCCAATTTGGACATTTTCACTTAGGGGTGTACTCACTTTTGTTGCCAGCAGTTTAGACATTAATGGCTGTATGTTGAGTTATTTTGAGGGGACAGCAAATTTACACAGTTATACAGGCTGTACACTCACTACTTTACATTTCTTCAGTGTTGTCACATGAAAAGATATCATAAAATATTTACAAAAATGTGAGGGGTGTACTCACTTTTGTGAGATACTGTGTGTGTGTGTGTGTGTGTGTATATATATATATATATATATATATATATATATATGTATGTATGTATATATCTATATAGATATATAAAGATATATATCTATATAGATATATATACATGCTTTATAGCAGACTGGCCCGACGGAAGCCTCTCCTCAGTGCAAGACACATGAAAGCCCGCATGGAGTTTGCTAAAAAACACCTGAAGGACTCCAAGATGGTGAGAAATAAGATTCTCTGGTCTGATGAAACCAAGATAGAACTTTTTGGCCTTAATTCTAAGCAGTATATGTGGAGAAAACCAGGCACTGCTCATCACCTGTCCAATACAGTCCAAACAGTGAAGCATGGTGGTGGCAGCATCATGCTGTGGGGGTGTTTTTCAGCTGCAGGGACAGGACGACTGGTTGCAATCGAGGGAAAGATGAATGCGGCCAAATACAAGGATATCCTGGAAGGAAACCTTCTCCAGAGTGCTCAGGACCTCAGACTGGGCCGAAAGTTTTCCTTCCAACAAGACAATGACCCTAAGCACACAGCTAAAATAACGAAGGAGTGGCTTCACAACAACTCCATGACTGTTCTTGAATGGCCCAGCCAGATCCTTGACTTAAACCCAATTGAGCATCTCTGGAGAGACCTACAAATGGCTGTCCACCAACGTTTATCATCCAACCTGACAGAACTGGAGAGGATCTGCAAGGAGGAATGGCAGAGGATCCCCAAATCCAGGTGTGAAAAACTTGTATCTTTCCCAAAAAGACTCATGGCTGTATTAGATCAAAAGGGTGCTTCTACTAAATACTGAGCAAAGGGTCTGAATACTTAGGACCATGTGATATTTCAGTTTTTCTTTTTTTAATAAATCTGCAAAAATGTCAACAATTCTGTGTTTTTCTGTCAATATAGGGTGCTGTGTGTACATTAATGAGGAAAAAAATGAACTTAAATGAATACTTTCCGCCCCCACTGTATATATATATATATATATATATATATATATATATATATATATATATATATATATATATATATATATAGTCATTTTTGTGCAGCAATCCCATCTCATTTTTCTATATTATAGCCCTTGAGAAGGCCTAATTGCATTGCACATGTTCTTATGACCGATGTGCACCTCACCCCTTGAACTTTGTTAGATAGATAGATAGATAGACAGACAGACAGACAGACAGACAGACAGACAGACAGACAGACAGACAGACAGACAGATAGATAGATAGATAGATAGATAGATAGATAGATAGATAGATAGATAGATAGATAGATAGATAGATAGATAGATAGATAGATAGATAGATAGTACATGGTACAGTAGAATCCATTGTTTAATTTTTTAGAGGACCATGACAACGATCAGTAAACTATGGGAAATGTTAACTATAGGACATGGGAAATATAATAGAAACATTTTATATTTCAACAACCTCTGGATAGGTTGTGATAAAAAAATGTAGATTTCCAAGCATTAGATATTATATTATGAATGAAGTGCCTGAATGAGATACAGTTTAGTTTCCTGCGAGCAACCAGTTTACATCTCCACTTACAGTACATGTTCTGACCCACAATAGGAAAGTGAGGTACTGTTTGATTGGTAGAAGAAATAAAATAACCCAAATTCCTTCAGCAAGGCACCTCAGAGGTGAGACCTAGGATAGCATAGTACTTGCCCAGTGCAGTAAGAAACTCTTTTAAAAAAAGGTATACAGTGCAGATACCTAAAGGTGCCACCCAATTGCTGCCCGCTTGCTCCCACCCCCCACATTCCTAATGGCTTATCAATATATTAGGTTTCTTTGTTGGCCAATAAGAATTTGTTTTAGAGGGGGGTGGATAGGCAAGCTGCGTCACCATCCAGGAAAAACCTGGAAGAAGGGATATAATGCTATAATAATTATTTTAGAAATATTGCTATTACAGATTATTATTAAATAAAAGGACTACATGTACAGCTGTTTAATTAGAAAACTAACAATTGAAACAAATTAGAAACCTGAGAATAATAAATAGGTACCTGGTGTGACTTATGCCAGGGAAATGCTTGCTTCACACTAAATGTTGGGGTTTGTCCAGATTATTTTTGTAAACATTGCAGTTCTGATTTTGTACCCTTTTTCATTAGTAAAGCAGATATTTGATGGATAAGGTAGTGATGGAGTCAAACCAATGTACAGAGGTCAAAGTCTTAAGAGGCAGCCAGTACAGATTGCTTTGTAATCAATTGCACATGATTAGAGGTAATGCAGAAAGCAACACAATCATCATTATCCTGTCTTTGATCTCTGCTCAGTACCATTCTGTGAAAGTTACGAGATGTTTCTGCTTTGAAGTAAACAGCAATATAAGTAGTTTAGGTACAGTAGTTGTTTATAAAAGGTAACTAGTTTGATAACAAAATGGCTTAGTTTTATTTTTTTTTTACTGCAAATTTTGATGAAGCTCCGTGCTTGTATGCTTGCACACGTTAACAGTCTCCTGCTTGTTGTAAGTGATGTATGGGTGCATATTTATAAAGCAGAGAATGTGAAATTCATCAAACATTCACTGGCAGTGAATCATCCCCTGTATATTCTGTATATTAAAGCAGAGTTCTGCTTAAAAAAAAAAAAAAAGAAAAGTCAGCAGCTACAAATACTGCAGCTGCTGACTTTTAATAATCTGACACTTACCTGTCCCAGGATCCAGCGATGCGGAGGAACGAAGCACCACTCGTCTCCCCCTCCTGTCTGCGGCGCCAGCATTGTAACTGTGGGCGCCCGGATGGGGCTTCACAGCCGGTCACCCACTGCGCATGCGCGAACCCTGCCGCGCCATGACGCGCCGTGACTGGCAGGGCAATCATCTGGGACCTGTGACATGTCCCAGATGATTGCCAAAAGGGAGGGGGGAGAGATGATCTTCCTTCTGGTGCCGCTGGTGTGGCGGGAGGAAGTGGGAGCTGGAACCCTCTGAAAAGGGTTCCGCTCCCCCCCCCCCAAAAAAAAATGACATGCCAAATGTGGCATGTCAGGGGGTCACCTCCCTTAGAGTGGAAGTTCCATTTTTTGGTGAAACTCCACTTTAAGGGCTCATTCACACTTCTCTGTCCCTCTACATTCCATTAATACATGCAAGTTGCAATAAGGCAGCCCATGCAAAGCACAGGGAAAGACCAAAGAACAGGCAGGCAGCAGTTTTCCCAATGAAATGCACCACAACAAATAGCAGTGCTACTGTGCACTGTGGTGTGCATGTGTGTTGAAGCTTCAGTGTTTTAGTTCTTTGGGGTGCCTTTCAAAATGAATGGCACCACACGTGCTAATACGCATACTTCCCAACATTTTGACATGGGAATGAGGGACACCTACTAGCAAACATATATAGGCATAGGACAAACCCCCCTGCCACACCCCTTAAAGGAGAATTAACCCCAAAAAAAGGTTATTAAATCTACAAGGGCTTTTGTTTTACCACTATTATTCCTTTATATTGGCTTTTATAATTTATAAATGCAGCAATTTAGAATTTGGATGAAAGGTTTAGCACTGGGAAACACTTTTTGAAAGATAAAAAGTGCATTTTATATACAGCTATATAGATCAGACCAAAATGAGGGACAGAGGGACATTGCTCCAAATCAGGGACAGTCCCTCGAAATCAGGGACAGTAGGGAGCTATGAATACGTAGTATGCGTTACTGTGCATGTCGGTGGGGTGTAGCATGGTGCGGTGGCACTAAGGCCCCTTTCACACTGGGACGAGGGCGGTGTCGGCGGTAAAGCGACGCTATTTTTAGCGATGCTTTACCGTCGTATTTGCGGAGGTATTCAGCCGCTAGCGGGACGCTTTTACCCCACCCCCGCTAGCATCTGAGAAAGGGTTAAAATCACCGTAAAGCGCTGCTGCAGCAGCGCTTGCAAAAAAAAAAAAACATAGTTCTCTTTTTAAAAGTACAGTAACAGTTCACAAAAAACAGGAGGGCTGGCCAACTGGATGCATTCACGGTTTCCAGTAAAGTGAAGAGAGCGGGTATCAGACAGACTGACTGCATCTGTAAAGAGAGTAGAATGTGGCCTGCCCATCTCATGCCCAAACGGGATGATGTCCAAAGGAGTTTTCACCCTACGCTTTCTCTCATCAGGAGCCTTTCCCTACCGCTAGTACTGTCCCTAACAGGCAGGGTAGCTGTCTCTTCTCTACCAACTGGTAAAATGTGCGCCAAGCCTGGGAGCCAGGGCCTTAAATAGTCTCTGCCTGACCCAAGATGGCTGACAGAGTCACATGGGACAGCAACATCCAACCTGATTGCTACCTCTCCAGCTACAGGGCTACTACTGATGAGCGCCACCTGCAGTAAATAAAGTATTCTGCACCTGCCTACATGCAATGCAAAGGTGTTTTTTAGTCCTAAAACACATTGACCAGGAAGATTCACTTGCATTTTTAGTGAATGTCACATTCACTGATTTATAAATTTGTCGATAGACAAGGAAAAAAGCTTTTCTGTGGCTATCTTGTTTAGCTTCCTTTATATGTTCAGCTATATGTTTTTGCCTTATAGTATTGGTTGCTTTTTTATGTTTATGTTTGATTTGGCTAAATATGATTCTAATTATCTGCTTATTTAGTATCAATCCCCCCCCCCCCACACACACACACACTTTTGCTAAAACGTTGCATTACAATGCAAAAAAACACCTGTGAGGGAAAAAAAGTTATTTAATATGTTTATGTGCTGACTTTTTCCCTCACTTCCTTACCACAGAGGGTGATGTCACCATCCTGCCGGCGAGATCCCGAGAAATGCCCAGTTCTCCATGGCAGCACAATCATCACATCCAGATCATGCAAAAAGATGCTGCATCTCAATGCATTTTGGGGCAATGCACTTTCACTTCCTGCTCTGCCACTGGGGCTAGAAGTCAAAGGAAATCTTCTCTTCAGGGACACGGGCAGTAATAATAACCTAATAGATATTCTAACCCTTCCCCACTTCCAACATTTTTTGGCTTTCTACCCTAAATGAATTGTAATCTGCACAAACAAGAAAACTCTTATTGGAAACAGCTGTAGTTTTTTAGTGAGTACGAACCTTGAGTTGTTGAAAGAGTTCCCTTAGCCTGGGTTCACACTTGTGCGATGTAGACACCCTATGTGGTTCACCCTGTAAGTGATAGAGAGGTGCGGAGCCAGGTAGGTGAGATACAAGTGTAGCACTACCCCCCGCAGGCACCCAGATGACTAAGTTCCCCACTTCTGCACAGCCAGGCAACAAGAATTTTTCACACTTTCTCCAAACACGAGGAAGAGTCTTTGAGCTTGTTTTTATACGTTTTTATAGGGGGTAATAACTTGGATGGGGAATAGGAATTATGGGATGCCCAGCTCAATTGCAACAAAACAGGGACAACTTCCTACCTATGTACGAGCTCCAGAACTGTCTTCCTCCTGAACACAGACAGCCTCTGATTATTAAAGATGTAAGAGCACTAAGAACTCTCAGTCTCTTGAAAAGTAGCACAAAGTGTTGTAGGCTGCATACCGGAGTATCTCCAACTCCAGTGTAGATACTGATCCCAGCTCTACTGCAAGCAGGAACTACCAGCCCACCTGGCTGCTTCTTCACCAGCCCACCCGGCTGCCCTGAAGATCTCCCAGGGTAAGAGAAAGGAAAGATTAAGCACAACACTGTCTTCCAGAAAGGCTTGCTAGATGTGGCAGTCTCTCCCCTTGTGAATCCCTGGGTGTGCTGATGTACTCACACTGTCCTCCTTGCTCCTGCTGCTTCCTTAGGCAAGTTTCCTTTGGAAACCGTACTACTGTCTAGATCCTCCCAAGCCAGCCCCAGGCAGAGCCCCTCCCAGACCAGGGATTCCCCTCCAGCGCCACCAACAGTCTCCTCAGCACTTCATCTTCTACCCAACTCACCTGCTGGCATGACTCATCAATATTTAAGGGCTGGCTCAGCCACCCTGCCAGGCCCACTGCCTGAGGATTGGCCAAGTTCCCCTACGTATGCAGATTAACCCACCTGGCCTCTGCCCTCTAGCTTCTAGAAATTTCTCCAAACTTCCAGAACCCAGGAGGAGTTACCACAGACCTGCCTCTGTGAGTAATCCAGCCTGACCTGCAGTAAACCCATGACCCAATTAAGATTCACAAGTTACTTATGAGTCAAAACATACCTACACTTACAGTAGCACACTAGAGGGTGGTACAAAGGGAAGTTTTTTTTTTGGGGGGGGGGGGGAAGATATGAGGGCTGGGAGATGTGCAGAGGTGGGGCATGTGGGGGAGAGGTGCAGAGGTCAGAGCTGAGGAGGAGTGGAAATGAGATGTGGACAGCCTGTGAAAGAGAGCTGAACCTTTTACACGGCGCATAGCACACCCCTAAACCCTACACTCTGTATGTAGTGCACTCCTCAACCCTGCACTCTGTACACAGCGCACCCCTGAACTCTGCACCCTGTACATAGCACATCCCTGAACTCCGCACATAATGCACTTCTAGTATTTATTGCCTCTTTAACATCCTCCCATTGTTAGGGCAATTTGGCCACGCCCACTGTTCGATGCGGTTTGATGGGGGAGGGCGTGGTTGAGTTCCTGAACTTATTCTGTAAGAAAAAAGAAGCCGTGGATAAATTTATATAGTCTTACAGATATGACCGTCCCTTTGAGGGCAACCATAATGCCGATGTGGCCTGCAATTAAATTGAGTTTGACACCCCTGCTATAGAGTGTGACTTGAATGACAGCTCTAAGTCTGCTGGGGCTGCTGACATTACATCTAATGTGTCAGCAGTCCGCACCCAGAAGCAATTGCATTTCTACACATCTTTCTACACTTTATATTTTATGCAAATATAATTCTATGGGAAGAGTTTTGTTCAAACGAATGGTCTGGCAACAGGGTCTCTTTTAATGTCAGTAATTAGCGATCTATATTTCTTGGCCACAAAAATCTGACCTTTCCTTTTGCCTCCATTGATTCTTTTTTTATCACCTCTCAGGCTCACATCCTTTCCCAGCACAAACCCCACTGTTTTATTGTTAAAAGATGCATTTAAATGTATTGGGTAACATATGTAAAAGAGCATTAGAAACTCACAAACACTGCATTAAAGAATGGCCATTTATTTACAAAATCGTACAAAGAGTCACAAGCATATAACAAAGCATTTAAAAATTCTGAATGGATATAGAAAACTATACAAATGCATCTATAAATATAGTATATAAATATAGTAAAAAATAAATGTATGTTAAAATAAATTAAATATAAATAGTGCATTTAAAAACCAAGTGCTTAGAGAAGAAACATCTTAATAAAAAAAGCAACAATAAAAATATAGTTTAAATGTTACATATGCACAGTGTTTTTCTGTAATTTTTTTTTCTTTGCTGGGTGAATATTTTCCAAAAGCAGTTGTTCATAGTAACAAAATCAAAATCCTTTTATGTATGCTAATATTACATTGAAATTACCTATATGTTAATGTATTTTAAATTTAAAGTGAACCTGCCAGGTCCTACAAGGTGTGCAAATTACATATGCTCATAACATGCATGTTGCATGTTATAACCCTTATGATGCCTGCGTGTACCTACAGTTATCTACGTCTTTTTATGTGCCAGCATAAGACCCTGGATCTCAGGTTGTATACTGCGCCTTGACTTGCCAATTTTATTTTTTTAAGTCAGCAGCTACAAATACTGCAGCTGCTGACTTTTAAAATATGGACACCTACCTGTCCAGGGCGCCCGCGATGTCGACACCCCCGAAGCCGATCTGTCACTCAGCTCTCGGGTGCTGCCCCTGCCATCTTCAGTAAGGGAATCAGGAAGACTGTGTGTCTCCCAGAAGACAGCGGGGGGGGGGATGGGAAGTGGCGTAGATACCCGCAGGTGGCGCGGGTATCTATGCCCGGAAGTGGGAGCTAAATACCTGGATTAGACAGGTATTTGCCCCTCCCCCCTGAAAGGTGCCAAATGTGACACCGGAGGGGGGGAGGATTCCGAAAAGCGGAAGTTCCATTTTTGGGTGGCACTTCACTTTAACTAAAAAAAAAGTCTAAATGCTTGTAGTAGTATTACCCCCTCATCCTCTTGAATACTTATCTGACTAGATCCAGTGCTGTGCCCATCTGTAGCGGCTCTCTCTCTTCTCGCTCTTACAGGTTTTGCTGTGGCAGCGGGAGCCATCGGATGCTTGTCAATCAAATCCTGTAAACAGAGATCGAGGTGTGGGGCGGAGCCTCGCTGTGTGTATCTACAGAGGCTCACATTCTGGATCGAGAGTGAGCCCGCACATCTGCCCCCATAGCAAGCGTTTGCTATGGGGGCAGACACAGGAGGAGAAGCCGAGAGAGCCGGTGGGGGGGGGGGCAGAAGAGGAGGTTCAGGGGCCCCTCTGTGCAATACCATTGCACAGAGCAGGTAAGCATAACATGTTTGTTTTTTTAATAAAAGAAAATAGATCCCTTAAAAAACACTTTAAGCCTAGGATCCTAGGTAATACACATAGGTACCAAAAAGTGCCCATATGTGACTGTTTTTGTTCGTTTACACAGTTTGAAGACCTTGCCCTTTCTGCGCCCCATTGAAAGGTGTTCTTTACTTCGTTTTCCACTGACGCAACAAGAATGTAAGATACATGTCCTTAAAAGAGACACGGGCAGCAATAAAAACCTAACAGAGGCTCTGTGGCATTCTACTTTAAAGCTGGATGTACACTGTTCCATGTGCATGTAGCACACATAATGACACACATGTTTAGGTGTGAATTGGCCGCAGACGTGATCCAACCATATAGGAAAGAATGGAATTTCTACTTGACATGCATTGCATGCAGCAGAATGCAAACTTTGCTGCATCAAAACAGACAAGTGTAAATAGGCCCAAAGTCTAAACCCAAAAACAAAAATTAAATATATTGTAGCTTTACCAATCCTTAGATATAGTGGCTGAATTGTTTTTAAGGCTTTTTTCCTCTTATTTTCACCTGGTAATCCTACAGATAACTCACTTCCTGTTCCTGGGTGGCTACACTCTGATGTGAGATTTTGATTGCTTGGGGACATGCAAATAACCGGTTGTTTAAAACTGTTATTTCAATGAAGCATTGTCAAGAAGGGGCAAAATCTCATTCTTATAAGCAATAAAATCCTGAATACCCTAATTTTAGAGATCCTGTGATTTATAGCATATCTATGCAAATGATCTCATAAGATTAATATTGTTCAAGTTGCCTAACAATCTGCTGCAGACTTCCAGAAAAGCAAATAAACTAACAGGCTGTGTTTGTCTAAATGTAGTACTTATAGCTCAGCTATACGTGATCTACGTCGTATAGAAGATGACAATTGGCCCTTCTGCAACATGTTAATTTCCATGGAATATCATATGAGACATTTGAAAATATCAGAGTAATTAAATGCTACTAAACTATTATAAATGTATTGTGTGTTATATGCTTCCTATTCAGAGTTGCCTACATGTAAATACAATATTTTACACTAATTCATGATGGAAAATTGAAGCAATCTTCTGAATGGTTCCTTCCTATGGTTGAATTATTTGTTTCCTTGACTTCATCCTTTTCAATAAATGCCTGTATTGCGTTCTATAAAAGTTGGGTTTACCATAGTTGCAATCACTATGATATTCTCACTAGACATGATTATGATATTATTTGCTCATATACTCAACATGCACAGGTATTAAATTTAACATGCATATAACAACATATCTACAAATGCAAGTTCTATTACCCAAGAGCTAGACAAATTTTAAGAGTCAAGCAGCCAAAACATCTAAAATGCATGTGTGCCAACTGTGCCAGATTTGCTCTGATAGTCCATTATCTTGGCCCTCTGTCCGGGGCCATGTCCTGTGATCACAGCATCCACCTTTTTCGAGTTAATGCACATGTGAGATTCAGGGTGGCTTCTGCATATTTAAAGACGGGGTCTGGGCACATCCAACCTCTAAAGTGGACATGACAAGCAACCACAACATATTTAGAGGCAGGGTCTGGATGGGTCGAACCCTTATAGTAACCTTGATTTGGATGTGCCCACCCAGGAACGTGGGCTGACAAAATGCGGACCATGGACAGGGTTAGCAGTGTCCTAGGACCTGAACCATAATGTTGGTAGGTACGAAAATAGTACTTGTGGCACACAAGTATTTAAGCCTTGTTTAGCTTTGTCAGTGATACCACGTGTCTGCTGACTCCTTAAACTTGTCTTCTGGCTCCGGTATAGGGCCAACTGCCTCCTGATATCTAAATCATATAGTTTTCCATTTCTTCGGATATTCAGAAACATATTATCTACAACATTCTGACATATGGACATGACTAAAAAACTTTAAGCAATCTTTACGGTATCCTCAGATTCGGTACCCATATGTCACTTATCAGGCATGCTGAAAATTGTATGTAAGCTATGTATAGCGATTAAATTTCCACAAACACTGGATCACTTTTCGAAGATGTCTTTTGACCCCAAGGACCAGAAAATGGTGTTTGATTGTTTCTTTAGAATGATCATATTGCATGTAAGCTAGCAGCTTCTAGTGGAATGTTCACGAAATATGCACAAAATTCTTGTGTGGACTGCAAAAAATCTGTACCAAAAGTTTTATGTCTTTAGGTTTTGACTGGTTCTAACCTTTCTTCACTATGAAAACAAGGTGGTAAGATGACCTCGGAGTTGTATTGTGCAGTAACTTCTGTTTTTGTAATTTTGCCCATTTTTTTATGGGTCTTTACAGGTTCGCTTTGTAAGTATTGCTCGTAATTGTAATTTTTTTTTCTCTTTACATTCCATTTCAGTACATTCCAAAAGTCCAGTTGCTATTTTTTGTCATGGTTTATGAGTCTTAAGGGGTCCATGCTGTCAAAATCTGGAGAATTCTTTTTGTCATCATATTGAAACCCATCGTCTTCATCCTCCCGATACTGGTTGAGGTCTAACGGGACCCAGTGTTTTACAGGTAAGAATTGGGACAGTGGTGGATTTCCTTTTCCTTTTGAATGCAGCTTTTGCTTATTATGTAGAGAGACTGCAATCCCATACGTCTTCGATTTATACATATTATATCCATCAGGAAGAAGTTCCTCTCTGAAAGAACATTCTTCAGGAGAAAAGTTATTCTGCAAATTGAAAAGCAAAGCTTTAGTATTAATTTTGAAATGAAATTAGTAGCTATCTGAAGCTTCTTGAAGCAATAGATAGTGGCTAGCTATGCATGCATGTATTACCACAGCACTGTTTAGGTTCTGCAATAAGTAAAGACATCTTTTCATTTGTAAAACTGCTTATGCACTTAAAAATTACTATAAAGTGAACCTTTGCCACACTATGGGCATTGTGACATTTACATAAACCCCCCCTGAACTCTGTTGCTGCATTAAAGTCCTTGCTTTAGATGGCACAGCCCCCGTCTCCCCTCCCAGCAGTGATTCAGCTTAACCTTAAGCAGCCCACCAGTTTTCTGATCTCTAATGCAGGGGTCTTCAAACTCTCTTAACAAGGGGCCAGTTTACTGTCCTTCAGACTTTATGGGGGCCGGACTGTAGCCAGTAGGAATAGAAATTGTCCTGGCATCAGTGGGAGTAAACAGTGCCCCATCTTTGGTATTAGGGGGAGGAATAGTATCCCGTTGTTGGTGTCAGTTGGAGAAATGGTGCACCATTGTTGAAGCCAGTAGCAGGAATTATGTTCCATTGTTGGTGTCAGTAGTGCCCCAAGGGCCAGGTAAAGGCTAGCAAAGGGCCACAGTTTGAAGACCACTGCTCTAGTAAAACACAGAAAAGATGCTCTGGGAGGAGAGAATAGGGGGAGCCGCTGAGAGAACAACATGAACAGTTTCAGTGCCTTTGCTTTGAATATAAAGATTATTTGCTCCCCAGTGTCTGCAGTTACAGGACTTAGTGGGGCTTCTTTTTCAAGCTAATGAACTGCTTGCTAAGAATATGTAAATCCCTGAATGTCCATAGCCTGATAAAAGCTTCACATTAAGTTAAAATGTTGCTTTGCAATACAATGCCTAATGCAGATACAGTACTGGAAATCTTTCTAATGAATAATTGTTCTACAAACATGTGCAATCTCATCAGGCAACTAACCAACAGTCACTACAGTTTCCTTTTAAGGTTGCATTCACAAGCCATCCACAACCTGGCCCCCAGCTACATCTCTAAACTAGTCTCAAAATACCAACCTAATCGTTCTCTTCGCTCCTCCCAAGACCTCCTGCTCTCAAACTCCCTTGTCACCTCATCCCATGCTCGCCTTCAGGACTTCTCCAGAGCCTCTCCCATCCTCTGAAATGCTCTACCCCAATCCGTCCGATTTTCTCCTACTTTATCCACTTTCAGACGATCCCTGAAAACTCATCTCTTCAGAGAAGCCTATCTGGCCCCCACCTAACAACTGTACATTTATCTTCTCCATCAGCACATCACCCATAGTTATTACCTCTTGTATCTCCTGACCTTCCCTCTTAGACTGTAAGCTCTAAGGAGCAGGGCCCCCTGATTCTTACTGTATTAAAGTGTATTGTATTTGTACTGTCTACCCTCAAGTTGTAAAGCGCTACGTAAACTGTTGCCGCTATATAAATCCTGTATAATAATAATGATAGCATTTAATGGATGCGCACATTGTTGTGTGACACGCATAGGGCAGCCCATTCATTTCAGTGGGCTGCCCTTTACATGACAAGCACTGCAAAGTAGCTCATGCACCTTTCTGAGCTTTGCATGATTTTTAACCGCATGGTTTGCCACGTTATTCACATGAAGAATGCACATCTGTTTTGCCACATTTAGGTTGTCATTAAAAATAATTGACACTGCAAGCACGCAATTTTGTGCACATTCACAAAGCGAAATAGTGTGACTGCAGCATGGGTACAGCCACAGAAAGTTGAGCTATGTTTGTTGTAGAGTATAAAACTGCCCATAGACAGCTTTGTAAAACTTAGCCACAGTTCTGATTTCAAGCACTGTGTGCATCTAATGGGCCATTTATGATCTGTTGGGGGCCTGTAGGCATCTCCCTGTGTACAGATCAAATCCTTTTCCAATGTTATGGAGCTAAGGGAAAAACTGTGTAACATTGTGAGAGTAATTGAGGTCAATGTTGTGTAGCTTGCTGAGTCATATACTGTATGTCTGACTGTTCTTCCTGATCAATCAATCACTAATACCATTACTCAGCATTTTACACTTTGGTGTAAAATTGTCCTTTAAACAGATTTACCATTTGACCCTTCTAGTACCCTTTACACAATCTTCCTCACACCTCATGTTCCATTTTTGTCTCGGTAATGACAGGTGAACGAACTCTGGTTCACTGAACAATACATATCGCTGGGACAGCAAGGCAACTGCACTCTGCTAGTAGGGAAATTGTTCAAAGGGACTAGACACCTAACAGGGTTTGCTGCAGTAGTTCTCAGTCCAAAATCATTTCTAAATATATGTAAAAATAATATAGATGTGTTACTATTATTACCTAGAATTGCCAGCTACAAATATTCTCAATGTTAACAATATTTATAGTATATATATATATTTATATTACAGTATATATACTGAAGCTAGCAAGTTGTTGCAGCAACTAATACTGGAGACTGGAGATCTTCCTTAGTATGGCTATCGATGGCCAAAAACCTTTCATGGAATGACTGATGGGTAGAGATCTACTTGATCTCAAATAAGTCCTTATAAAACTGGTATCTGCTGCGATCCTTGTGCTATAAGGACTCATTTGAGATCAAGTAGATCTCTACCCATCAGTCATTCTATGAATGGTTTTGGCCATCTATAGCCATACTAAGGAAGATCTCCAGTCTCCAGTATTAGTTGCTGCCAGGGGAGGACTGATAACTCATGGGGCCCCCGGGCAATTGGAGATTATCGGGCCCCCAGGAAATAGGAGATTATGGGGCCCCCAGGCAATAGATTATGGGGCCACACAGTATACACACACACATACAGTATACACACACAGACACACAATATACACACACAGTATACACACACAGAATACACATACACACACTAAAAAGGTACTGGAGAGGCGGGGCAGCTATAATCTTGGGATTTAAAAAAAAACACAGATTTTTACATACTGTCCCTGGTTTTATTGAGGCTGGCAACCCTGATGGGGCCCCTTAGTGGCATGGGGCCCTCGGGCAGTGCCCGAGTGCCCGAATGGTCAGTCCACCCATGGTTGCTGCAACAACTTGGTAGCTTCAGTATATATATATATACTGTAATATAAATATATATATACTATAAATATTGTTAACATTGAGAATATTTGTAGCTGGCAATTGCAGGTAATAATAGTCACACTTCTATATTATTTTTACATATATTTAGAAAAGATTTTGGACTGAGAACTACTGCAGCAAACCCTGTTAGGTGTCTAATCCCTTTGAACAATTTCCCTACTAGCAGAGTGCAGTTGCCTTGCTGTCCAGCGATATGTATTGTTCAGTGAACCAGAGTTCGTTCACCTGTCATTACCGGGACAAAAATGGAACATGAGGTGTGAGGAAGATTGTGTAAAGGGTACTAGAAGGGTCAAATGATAAATCTGTTTAAAGGACAATTTGACACCAAAGTGTAAAAGTCTGAGTAATGGTATTAGTGATTGATTAATCAGGGAGAACAGTCAGACATACAGTATACGGCTCAGCAAGCTACACCACATTGACCTCAATTACTCTTACAATGTTACAGATTAGTACAATATGCAGACCGTAAGTATTTTCCATCTCTTGTTTTGTCTAACACAGCTAATTTTTTTAGGGCTTTTTCAACACAGCAATCCTCATTGACGTGACCTACCTTATACTCATGACGTATTAAGGGTATAATTTTATGTGTGTTTATAAAAAAAAAAAACAGTGTTATTGACTTAAAGCGAGAACTGCAGTTTGCCTGACCCAGTCTTAGTTGATGCATTATATATATATGTATATGTATATATATATATATATATATATATATATATATATATATATATATGTGGCAGCCTCAGCCAGTGTAGCTCCGCAGGCCATGTCCCCTGATGCGGTTCACCCCCCCAAGCACCGGGGCTTAGACATAGAGCTGACCTTTATGACTAAGCCCTGGAGAGCGGTGGCGAAATGTGCTTTCATACCTGGAGGCAACAAGTACTTTGTGGTGAGGAAGAGGTGGCTGGGGAGTGCTGGGAAGGTGGCCCATTGGGAGACTTTTAAACAGACACCGTGTCTGTTGTCCTGATTTAATATGTAAATGAAAGTGCAAAACAGCCGTAATTAAAAATAATGTTGTTAATCCCTGCCACTGTATTAAAGAGACTTTATTTTAAATAAAAGCTTACACATACGAGAACTTATAGGATTTCGTTAACATTCCATCCACCAAGATATTCCTCTCCCAACACCTATCCATTGGATGCTATTTGTTACATGTCTTTTAACTGCAATCTAAATTTACCACCAACAGTCACTTTCTACCATCTCCACACTGCAGTGACCATTTATACGGTGGGTTATCCGTAAGACTCTGTTGACTTCTCTTTAAAGTAAAAAATTCTTATACATTATATTTGATACTATTTTGATTTATTCTGCACCTTAAAAATTCTTTCTTCTATTTCCAACTAATCAAGGGATGTGGTGCTAATAATCAGTTGATTTGCCCGTGATCATAAAGTCCTTTTTGTTCATTTATACGGTGGTGTCATTGAGCATCGCTCTTTATTACTCGTTAGACTGCCATATTAAGTTTTATTTGCAACAGTGTTGCAGGTGAAGACTGAACATGTGGTTCCAGGTCGTAGTCAAATTAGCAGGTGTAGTGATGAAGGAACCTTTCCAGACTCATGTACTAAAGTTTTACTAGAGGGGGTCAGGTTTTTGGTCTGAAAAACATGCCCTTCTTCCTCCCACTAAAGCCTCAGCAAAAGCAAATTCCAGAGGGGGGCATATTATCTCTTAATTTTTCCTATCTGGGAAAAGTGGATAGTGGCCAGGTGCAATCAGATTGTAGCACCACCAAAACCTTTGTCCTTTATTCTAAGGGTCAGTGGCGAGACAAGGTCATCCAGCGCCCAGGGCAAAGATGCCAAATTGCACTCCCCCAGTCGCTTAGGGTCAGGGCACCCCCCCCCCCCCCATTCCTGCAATAAACCATTGCGCCCAGGGCAGCCGACCCTCCTGTCCACCCCTTGTCCCAAACCAGGGAATACTAGAGGAATGCTGGAGGAATATTCTAGCAACATAAATATAACTATAGAAACCTGTTGTATTTACAGATTTCCTAGCAATGCAATGGAAGTGAATGATATCGCTGATTTTTTCCTGGACATCTAAATACACTTACCATTCCATAGAGTGTGCCCTCGCTTCCCATACACAGATACAGAGACGAGTGATAACCTTTGATGGCCACTACACCTATTCCAACTGCTCTGATTTCAAGTAAACCTAAAAAAAAAAAAAAGAAAATCAGTATTTAGGTGAATTTTTTTTTTTTTAACATATAAAGAAGACAGAAGGAGATCAGATAATCTGAATACGTCAGATAAGAAACAATCAAATGAATTTGTTACCTGAATGCCATGGTTTACTAACCATTGATATTCTAACACAATGACAAAATTAAAATATGTCATTTTTTTTTTTTAATAAATTCTTTAATTAAGAACGCCGAGCATGCGGAAATACAGAGACAACCCCATAAAATATGTCATTTTTTTAAAAATAAATTCTGGCCGAGCATGCGGGCATACAGAGACAACCCCATAAAATACGTCATTTTTAACAAGACAGAAGCGCAGTCATGTGAATACAAATTGCCATTTCTCCAGACATTGGGGTTGATTTACTAAAGGCATATACACTGTGCACTTTCCGAAGTGCATTTGCACTCTGCAAGAGCAGTTGCTCCAGAGCTTAGTAAATAAGCAAAAGCTCTGCTGACTTCCATCATCCAATCACATGCAAGCAAAAATGCATTTTTTTTTAATTTTCCTTGCACGTGATTGGGCATTCTTTGCAAAGTGAAGCTTTACCTCATTTACTAAGCTCTGAAGCAACTTGCAGAGTGGAAAGTGCACAGCTTAATTGACTTTAGTAAATCAACCCCCCCCCCCCCCCCCATTATTTCTGATTATTTAGAGCAGTAGAGCCATGATCACTTTTAAAGTAAAATTTCTTTTTTTGCACAGTGAATTTTTTACTTTCCGTAGTGAAAGACGTGACAATTTACTTTTGCAAAAGAATGAACAATCATGCTCATGGAAAAAAAGAAATTCAACAAAACAGGATCATCGCACGTACACGATTGAATGACTGAATTCAGCACAACTTCACTTAATTTACTAATCTATAAGTAAAAATTCACTTTGCTATTGGAACATGCTCTACCCCCGTTGATAAAGGAACTCTACTCAATAAAATTTACTTTTTGGAAGAACATGCTGTGTAAGCATGAGATAATTTATGATAAAAAAAAAACACAATAGCAAAAGAGATTCATGTTGTACTTTTTAGAAGAGTACTGAATCCCTGACAAATCGCATGCATTGTAATATTTACTGTACATATAAAAAAAAGTTTGCTTGTAACTTACTGTGAAAGCTTTGATGTCTTTCTCCATCTACTCTGCCATCATCGTTTATCCTTAGGTAATAGCTCTCCTGCCCATGCTTTCTGCTTGTATACAGACGCCTGATTCTTATAGACTCCCCCCAGTCACCATGCACGTGTGGTCCTGCGTCAAAAAGTGGCAGTGTCTGAACCACCAGCACCAACCACAGCTCCATCAGCACAACAGAAACAAATATCTGAGACATTCTCCTCCACATTCTTCTCTGCTTTTGGAATTAGCAATTTGAGAGCTCAAAGGCAACACTCGGTGTCACTAAAGTTACTAGGGGCAGACTAAAGCAAGCAATGCTTTTTGCCTAATTGCCTCTGGGCTGTAGTAAATACAAAGCCAATCCCCTGCCTTTTATAGATCCTAAAGATCCTTTATCAGCTTCGTAGATAAGGTAATACATAGATTATCATAGTAATGATTGTGACAGTCCCAGCATATTGATCCATATTACATCACTTCTAGGGAAGTCTCCGGCGGTACTCTATTTTTTTTTTGTTTCCTTTTATATGATTGCTCTTTACTGTTGGCTTCATAAATCAGAGTTAGTCACTGCAATGATAGTTTTATATACATATTAAACAAGCTAGTTATTACAAGGATCTGATGGTCTTAATTCTTATATTTGATGCTATTAAAGCTCATCTCCATGCAGATATAACAAAGCTCCCAACTGTCCTTGATTTCGAGGGACTGTCTCTGAAGTTCCCGTAGCCGTAAAGGATCCAGCACCCACCCTTCTTTTTTTCTTTTTACAAAGTAGCACCCACCCTTCTTAGCATGGGTCTTGTTCTGCACTGTGTCATTATGCATAGCCCCCAACTGTCCCTGATTTCGAGGGACTGTCCCTGATGTTCCCATAGTGGTAAAGGAACCAGCACCCACCCTTCTTTTTTTCTTTTTTTTCTTTTTACAAAGTAGCACCCACCCTTCTTTTTTTCTTTTTTTTCTTTTTACAAAGTAGCACCCACCCTTCTTAGCATGGGTCTTGTTCTGCACTGTGTCATTAGGCATACCTCCCAACTGTCCCTGATTTCGAGGGACTGTCCCTGATTTGGAGCAATGTCCCTCTGTCCCTCATTCCTCCTCGTTTGTCCCTCATTTTGATCTGATCTATATAGCTGTATATAAAATGCACTTTTTATCTTTCAAAAAGTGTTTCCCAGTGCTAAACCTTTCATCAGATTTCTAAATTGCTGCATTTGTACATTTTAAAAGCCAATATAAAGGAAAAGTAATGGTAAAAAAAAGCCCTTTTGGATTTATTTAACTTTTTTTTGGGGGGGGTTAATTCTCCTTTAAGGGGGAGTGACAGGGGGTGTGGCCTATGCCTACATACATTTGCTAGTAGGTGTCCCTCATTCCCATCTCAAAATGTTGGGAGGTATGGATATAACATACACAAATTAATGCAGCTCTGTAATCATTATTATATCATTAAATACATTTTTTTAATTTAAGTTGGGTAATGACCTGAATTTGACGTGGCATCAGCCTCCTGAAATACCCTGTACAGCAGATCTCAGACTGGCAGAGGAAGAAGCAGCCTAATGAGCCAATCAGGTGCACTGCAGTGCTCATGTGCTATTAAGGAACATGCTAATAAGAGGGGGGGAGAAGACTGACAGAGAGATGAGCTCACCAGTTTGCTGTTTTATCTTTTACTGTCCAATCACAGGCTGGAGGAAAGACAAATACCTGAAAATATTGCTTAAGACCCCTTTCACACTGCCAGCGTTTTTCAGGCGCTACAGCGCTAAAAATAGCGCCTGTATAGCGCCTAAAAAAAGCGGCTCCTTTCTCTCCAGTGTGAAAGCCCAAGGGCCTTCACACTGGAGCGGTGCGCTGGCAGGGCGTCACAAAAAGTCCTGCCAGCAGCTTCTTTGGAGCGGTGAACTCACCGCTTCCCCCCATTGAAATCAATAGGGCAGCGCTGCGATACCGCCGGCAAAACGCCGCTCCAACGGCGTTTTGCGGGCGGATTTAACCCCCTTTTCGAAAGCTAGCGGGGGGGGATTAAAACAGCCCCGCTAGCAGCCGAATAGCGCAGCTAAAACCCCGCTTTACCGCCGACACCCCCCCGCGGCTCGGTCTGAAAGGGCTCTAAAGGATAAGTAAAGCCAAAGCTCGTTTTGGCTGTACTTCTTTGTATCACAGGAGTGCAGTTTATTTTGCCCTCCTGTGACCTGTTTTCAGTAGAGAGCGGTCTGAAGTCAGTCCAGGCTCAGCGTCATCATGACCATCATGACCCAGATCCTGACACCGGGCTCAGGCTCTCAGCGAGGCGCTGAGAGCCTGAGCCAGCTCCCCTCCACAGCCCAGGGTTCCAGTGAACGAGGACGGGGCAGAGCAGACAGCGGTGACTGACAGTCACCAGCTCTCTGCTCGGGGAGCTGTGAGAACTGAGCGATCAGCTCGGCTGTGTTCGATCGCTCGGTTCTCAGAGTTAGAGATGTCGGGGAACATATGCAGAATAGGACCGATGCTGCATCCACCTGGGTAAGTATGTAGCTAAAAAAAAAAACAAAAAAAAACATACTTCTCTTTTAACTGCAATAGAGAAAACCAGGTCTCCGTCCCGGAGGACAGAGTTGTACTGTGTGGCAGAGCTGTGTAAATCTTAGAGCTGTATGGACAGATATACAAATTCTTTGGCAGGTAAAATAGCTCCCTGATACATATTTCATCCATGTTTTTCCTTGTCAAAAGAAGTTTATTGAGTATACAATAATATAAAGATACATGAAGTAAGTTTACAAGGATCTAGAAAGCAAGCTCATTGTTTTACAGTAAAGTTTGTATAAGTATGTATCATGAAATTTCAAATATTAAATATTGGGTTCACATTAACCTAAAATAAAGGTATAAATTATTACATTAGTTTCCTTTTTAGGTATTTAAATGATTTATACCTTCTATACATATTATTTATAGGTGATATGTGTATAGATCAAATAAATTCTTATAATGAGCTTTAAATGTGATTCATCCATGTTTTTATCTGTTTGCTTAGAGTTCAGCTTTAATTTCAGAAGCAGTGTACATTCCTTTCTTATGACTTATATGAGGTTATGTGAGGCTAAAGTTTTCTGTGGATGAAAGAGTGGGGTTATGTGCAGGTACAACCCAACCAACCTGGAAGCAAGCTGTATGCACAGTGCTGCCAGCCTTACAAGTTAGTGTGAATGCAGAGAGGATGGAGGAGGAGCTGGAGGATGCAGATGGGAAAAGGCTGACTCCGGTATATTAGGGGTGAACAATACTGATTGGAACATATATGTCTAATTGTTCACCAGCCAACTGACCCCATCTGCAGGTACCCACAGACATGAGATTAAAGCCTATGCCAGATCAGGTCGTCTCATATCTGTGACAAAATAAGATACATTGACAGCAAAGATCTGAAGACATGCTGCTGACTGTTCTCCTTACCGGAGACTTTGGCACAAGGAAGCAAAGCCCTGCCCCTACCAAGGCAGCCACCTCCACATAATGACACAGTGCAGAACAAGACCCATGCTAAGAAGGGTGGGTGCTACTTTGTAAAAAGAAAAAAAAGAAGGGTGGGTGCTGAATCCTTTACTGCTACGGGAACATTCTGCATTCTGCCTGCATATAGTAACTCATCGCTGTACATCCTGTGAGTGCGCCCGGCCCAGATTCTAACTCCAGCTTGTTCAATTAAGCTTTGACAATAAAACCTGGAAGCCAATTGGTTAGTATGCAGAGCTGCACCAGATTCTGTGTGCACCAGTTTTAGTAAACCTCCACCATAGTGTGACTGAAGTTGATTTTCTAAAGCCAAATAGACTGTGCACTTTGCAAATGGAAATGCAGTTGCTCCAGAGACTGGTGGGCAGTCATGTCAAATGCCTGCAAGACATTATTTCTACTAACTGGGACAATTTTAGCCTCTGAGTCCAAGAGTTTTCCATAGTACACCATTACATCTATGTATATTATTGATGAATAAATGACTGAAATTTTTATTCATGTATTTTAAAATTTTCTGGAGGCACCGCTTCAATAGAGAGCTAATGTTTGTGTGTTCATATATGTTAGAAAATCAAAATATTCCATAAGGTGTATTACGTTTTCAATATATATATTTATATTATATATATCTATATATATCTATATATATATATAGATATATATAGATATATATATACAGGCATACCCCACTTTTAAGTACACAATGGGGTTTATTTACTAAGGCCGGAAAGTGCAAAATCAGGCTCACTTCTGCATAGAAATAAATGAGCTCCCTGGTTTTATTACCAAAGCTTAACTGAACAAGCTGGGGTTAGAAGCCCATTGGTTTCTATGCAGAAGTGAGACCGATTTTGCACTTTCCAGCTTTAGTAAATAAACCCCATTGTGTACTTAAAAGTGGGGTATGCCTGTATATATATATATATATATATATATATATATATTATCTCTCTCTCTCTCTCTCTCTCTCTCTCTCTCTCTCTCTCTCTCTCTCTCTCTCTCTCTCTCTCTCTCTCTATCTCTCTATCTCTCTATCTATCTATCTATCTATCTATCTCTCTATCTCTCTCTCTCTCTATCTCTCTATCTAGATAGATATTGATATATATCTATATCTATATATAGATATAGACAGGGCTTTTTTTTCAGGGGGAACTTGGTGGAACTCAGTTCCACCACCTCTGGCTCAGACCCTTGGAGGGGGGGGGGGGGGGCTGCTCACCACAATCCCTGGTAAACACAGAAGTGACAGCTCTGCACTCTGTGTGTAACCCGCCTGAACTCTGCACTCTGTATGTAATGCAATCTTGGTATTTAATGCCTCTTTAAGACCCTCCTACTGTTCATGAAATTTGACTGACCACACCCACTATTTGATGTGATTTGGAGGGTGTGTGTGGGGGGAGGGGTTTTGGGGGGGTTGTGGTTGAGTTCCAGCACCTATTGTTTGAGAAAAAAAGCCCTGGATGTAGATATATATCTCTATTTATAGACATATCTCTCTATACAGAGATATATCTATATATATAGATTTAGATCTATATATATAGATATAGAACTATATCTATCTATAGATAGACATAGATCTATATCTATTTAGATCTCTCTCTCTCTCTCTCTCTCTCTCTCTCTCTCTCTCTCTCTCTCTCTCTCTCTCTCTCTCTCTCTCTCTCTCTCTCTCTCTCTCTCTCTCTCTCTGGAGTGCAAAATCTGGTGCAGCTGTGCATGGTAGCCAATCAGCTTCTAATTCCAGCTTGTTCAATTAGGTTTTGACAAAAAAAAAACTGGAAGTTGATTGGTTTATATGTAGATCTGCACCAGATTTTGCATGCTCCAGTTTTAGTAAATCCCCCCCCCTCCAGTGTATGTCTGGGATTTCTTTTTTCAGTCTAGTCTTCTCTAGTAGAAAAAAAAATGCTCTGGTCTTAATCACTGAAGTGTTAGCTTTGTAAAGACTTTAATTGTATGTTAGTCAGGGTGCTTCCTTTAAAATCACTGTGGGAAAACTGCACCTAGTACATGTGACCTCAGGCAATAACTGTAACATCCTAATAACTTGTGAACGAAGATGAACTTTCACCGTGTCAGACAAGTAACTGCTCCAGGAAAGCAGTAGCTGAAAAAGCATATGCCTTACATTTCATTGCTTTAACTCATTAGTGTCTTCTTAAATCATTGATGTTCCGTCTGGTTAATTTGTCTGAACAGTTCATTTGTCTGAACATTTCTGTGCAAGGGCAATGACAGACAGGTTGTTTTCGCTCTGGCATTGCAGCTTTGTTTCACTTTTCGCTAATATCAGGTACACCGTCAAGCATGTTGGCATAGCTTCCAACTGTCCCTGATTTGGAGCAATGTCCCTCTGTCCCTCTTTCCTCTTCATTTGTCCCTCATTTTGGTCTGATCTATATAGTTGTATATAAAATGCACTTTTTATCTTTCAAAAAGTGTTTCCCAGTGCTAAACCTTTCATCTAAATTGTAAATTGCTGCATTTGTACATTTTAAAAGCAAATATAAAGGAATAGTAGTGGTAAAAAAAGCCCTTGTGAATTTAATTACGGTAACCTTTTTTGGGGGGTTATTTCTCCTTTAAGGGGGTGTGGCAGGGGGCGTGTCCTATGCCTACATACATTTGCTAGTAGGTGTCCCTCATTCCCATGTCAAAATGTTGGGAGGTATGTGTTGGTAGACCAAACTGCAAGTACCAGAGCACTATGTTGTGTTAGTAAACAGGTATTGTGGTCCACTTATATAAAGCATTCGGCTGGTGTCACATGGTCGATCTTGATGCTGGGGGCAAATCACCAGTATTGCTAGGAGACTGGCTGCCATTCTCTGTGGAATAGCTCTGTCCATAGTGAGATGTAGAGTTGCCAACTTTTCTTCAAGCCAAACCCGAACACTTTAGTGGCGCACGGACTCTGTGCACTCTAATGTAAAGGAGAACTCTGATTTAAGAAGGTTTCTGCTCACCAAACCTCCCATTTACATCAGAGTTTCCAGCATACCCCCTTAAAATAGAGTTCCCAAAGCTCTCCTTACATCAGAGTCCACAGGGCACCCCTTACATCTGAGTCCCACTTACCTTAGTGTACTCACTCGCTCAGAGGCAGGAGAGAGAAGGGAGGGAGGGGGGAGACTTCAGTCACAGACATTGGATGGTGAGCACATTCACCCAAGGATGGAGGCTCAGTTATCGACACTTTTCATCCACGGTGTATCTGCCGGTTGCTGAGCTTCACATTTCCAGCCCACACATTACTTTTCTGAGGCACAGAACAATGGGGATTGGAGTGTGGGTGGGCAGACAGAGGGGTAGGGATGAGAGGAGGAGGAGTAGATCAAGCCCTCTCTTCAATCCTGTCCGTGTATGGGGATGGGGACTGCGAGCACCCCTATGCACTCGGCCGTTGTGGCAGTCTGAAACCCTGACACACAATTCAAAACCCGGACTGTTCGGGGTGAATCCCGGATTGGTGGCAGCCCTAGTGAGATGTCACTCTCACATTGCCCCGTTGCAAGAAAACACAATTCAACTGTGTATGGGGCCAGGAAGGGAACCAAAGAGGCTCCCTGTCCATGTGCCATTTCCTGATGACCTGCTAACGCGTGATATCAGCCTTAGTGTACTGTAAAACTGCGCTATGATAGTACCACAGAGTACCATAGTTAAAGTAGAACTAAACCCATCAATTTAACTGTTTCCCAAAACAGTTACATTCAAGGCATGCCATGAATGATAACCACCACATTTGCTCTCAAATGACCTGCCAAGCCATTAAATGGCTGGTGGCATACCTGATCACATGTGCAGCACCATGGCAAATGGAGATCAAACACAGGCTTAAGCCCCATACACACAGATCCAATGCTGGGCGACATGGGCGGTCCAATAAAAATCGTTGGACATTTGGCCCGTGTGTATGGCAGCCGGTCCGACAGGAGTCAGCTGTTCAGCCAGCTTCTGTTGGTCATGCAGCCAACCGGCTCCCGATCAGCTCTCTCAGCCAATGGCTGAAAGCGCTGACCGGAGTGTTCTGGCGGGAGGGGGCCATCTCCCCGTCATGACACAACAGCTCAGCAGGGGAGATCACTGTACTAACGTTTTATCGTTAGTACGGCGGCTCAGACCGTTGGATCGAAAAAAAAACCCAAAAAATTAATAGTTTGTACCAGGCTTTAGATGGCAGCTTCCTTGGCTCAAAAGGATAGTAAGGTTTAGTTCCACTTTAAGAATAACTTGTATTTTAAAACCACCAGGTCCAGGTAAGCAGTGAATGTGCAATTTTGTGACATATCAAAGCTTTTCTTTTTCGCATATTATTTCAACATTTTTCACACATACCAAGACCTGTATAGGCTTTGAAAGATATTTGTACTTTTAGAACACAGTAGCCTTTTAAAAAAAAAAGTAAAAATCCAGGAACACCGATCAACTTTGCAAGTGTGAACTCCAACTTCTGGATTTTTTTCCCATGCCTTGAGGACTATCACCACGGGGCCAAGCCAGTTTAAACACTGCTTACTTTACAATTAGCCTGTCTGCAGTCTGCATTGTACAGCTTGGAGCGCAACATAACTGCAGACCAGGACCTAGAACAGGGAAGGCATCAAGTATCCCTCAAGATATGCATTCTGTGCATATGTGTATTAGCTGTCCAAAATCACATATGAAGGGGATGGGTAGGGCTTAGTTTGTTATCTATTTCTTCAGTGATTACATTAGTGCAATATAGATATATTTCTATTGATAGCTCCTGGCACTAAAGATGTCCCATAGCCAGCAGCAGATGCTTTCTTTACTGTTATCAGTCCTAGTCTGTAGTCATGGTGTTCTCTATAATGTACAGCGCAGACTACAGACAGGCTGGATGTACACAACATCGACCCTTACACTATTTTGGGCCTATGATGACAGATCTTAAAGTACAATTACCCTTTAAAATATATTGATGGGCCCCACCATGTCATATATACAAAACAAAAAAAACTAAAAACAATACAATCGTTCTAAGAGTGTCATTTTGATTTGTCATAAAAGGTGGTTAAAGTGGCCACTTAAATAAAGCCATGGCTAAAAACTTTGTATACACAATTGCAGCATACAGCGCTGTGTCAGATTACTGAACCCGATCCTAGTAGACTGTTCTGATTGTTGGTTTTAGTTCATCTCATTCATGAGAACTCCTTTCTGCTGATGTCACAAAACAAATAACATTTGTAAAGAAAGACCTAAGTTGTACTGCATGTTAGGAAAGCCAGAGAGAGCTATGCTACTGTCAATTGTGCTAATAGAGGTTGAATTTTATCATGGGAATGTGTGAACCCCTTCTCTATCACTAGGTGGCGCTCCACTATCATTTTTAGGCCATTTGCTGAATATGGGATTGACTAGTCCAACAAATGTTAGCTTAGAAGTAATATTTAAAGTGGAGTTTAAAGTTATTGAACTAAGGAATAATTTATTAATTACCGTAATGATATTCTGATCGTGTAATTCTCTTAGGACAGTTATAGTTATGACATACTCTCCTGAAAAGTAGATTCTGAAGTCTGTTAAATTATAACCATGTGCACTAAAGTCATTTGTGAAAATGTTATATATTCTCATTATTATACAGAATTTACTGTATATATATATATATATATATATATATATATATATATATATATATATATATATATATCCCCAACAATTTGTGTAGCAAAATAATTAAAGACAGTACAGTTGCGATTCGTTGTAAGATACAACTTGGAGTTAGGAAGGCCCCGTTCATCAGAGCTTACAATCTAATTAACAATGAATGCCCAGTGACTCTGCATTGTATATTCCATATGCATGTGCAGCACTGAAGGAGATCCTATCAAACCCTCAATGCTAACACTCATGAAAAACAACATTGGACAGGGTTACAATTTGAGTATTTCATGGAAAAAAAAAAAACATTAAATGTAGGTAAATACTATTGATTATGTAAAATTCAGGTAATTGCACTACTTGCAACTTAACCCCTTTGCGCCTGTGCCTCCCAGCCCATTAAGAGGTTTCAGATGCTGGGAGGCAGGGTGGGGTTTATGTTTATGTGATCACCGTGATTTGCGCTATAAACAAAAAAAGGCCGACAATTTTGAAAAAAAATATAAATTTTGTACTTTCTGCTATAAAACAAATCCAATTTATGGAATTTTTATGTATTTATTTATTTTTTTACTAGTTACTAATGGCAGAGATCAGCGACTTATAGCAGGACTGTGATATTGCTGCGGACAAAACGGACACTAACTGACACAAATCGGACACTAACTGACACTTTTTTGTAGGGTTGCACTGATACTAGTACTAGTATACTTGTACTCGGGTAAATGCTCCAATGCTTAATCCGATACCTGGGCAGTCAGGGATGATCGGTGTAGCGGTGGGGGAGTTACAAGTACCGATCTCCCTGTATAGATTTAAATAAAGCAGCTGACAGCCGCTCCTCCTCCTCTCCCTCCCCACAACTTTCAGCTGCTTTATTGAAATCTATACAGGGAGATCGGTGCTTGTAACTCCACCACCGCTACACCGATCATCCCTGATTGTCCCCTGTGTCCTCCAGTCCCCCTCCGTGTCCTCCTCCGGTCCCCCTCCATTCTCCTTTCCCCCTCCGTTCTGCTCCGGTCCCCCTCCGTTCTCTTGTCCCCCTCTATGCTCCTCTGTTCTCCTGTCCCCCTCCGTTCTCCTGTCCCCCGCTGTGCTCCTCCGGCCCCCCTCCGTTCTCCTGTCCCCCTCTGTGCTCCTCCGGTCCCCCTCCCTTCTCCTGTCCCCCTCTGTGCTCCTCCGGTCCCCCTCCGTTCTCCTGTCCCCCTCCGTGTTCCTCCGGTCCCCCTCCCTGCTTCTGTCCCCCTCCGTGCTCCTGTCCCCCTCTGTGCTCCTGTTCCCATCTGTTCTCCTGTCCCCCTCTGTGCTCCTGTCCCCCTCCGTGCTCCTGTCCCCCTCCGTGCTCCTCCTGTCCCCCTCTGTGCTCCTGTCCCCCTCCGTGCTCCTGTCCCCCTCCGTGCTCCTCCGGTCCCCCTCCATGCTTCTGTCCCCCTCCGTGCTCCTGTCCCCCCTCTGTGCTCCTGTTCCCATCTGTTCTCCTGCCCCCCTCTGTGCTCCTGTCCCTCTCCATGCTCCTGTCCCCCTCCGTGCTCCTGTCCCCCTCCGTTCTCCTGTTCCCATCCGTTCTCCTGTCCCCCTCCGTGCTCCTGTCCCCCTCCGTTCTCCTGTTTCCATCCGTTCTCCTGTCCCCCTCCGTGCTCCTGTCCCCCTCCGTTCTCCTGTCCCCCTCCCTGCTTCTGTCCCCCTCCGTGCTCCTGTCCCCCTCTGTGCTCCTGTTCCCATCTGTTCTCCTGTCCCCCTCTGTGCTCCTGTCCCCCTCCGTGCTCCTGTCCCCCTCCGTTCTCCTGTCCCCCTCCGTTCTCCTGTCCCCCTCCGTTCTCCTGTCCCCCTCAGAAAGCTTCTGTCCCCCTCCATTCTCCTGTCCCCCTCCGTGCTCCTGTCCCCCTCCGTTCTCCTGTTTCCCTCCATTCTCCTGTCCCCCTTCGTTCTCCTGTCCCCCTCCGTTCTCCTGTCCCCCTCTGTTCTCCAGTCCCCCTCTGTTCCCCTGTCCCCCTCCGTTCTCCTGTCCCCCTCCGTCCTCCTGTCCCCCTCCGTTCTCCTGTCCCCCTCCGTGCTCCTGTCCCCCTCCGTCCTCCTGTTCCCATCCGTTCTCCTGTCCCCCTCCGTTCTCCTGTCCCCCCCGTGCTCCTCCGGTCCCCCTCCATGCTTCTGTCCCCCTCCGTTCTCCTGTCCCCCTCCGTGCTCCTGCCCCCCTCCGTTCTCCTGTCCCCCTCTGTGCTCCTGTCCCCCTCCGTTCTCCTGTCCCCCTCCGTGCTTCTGTCCCCCTCCATTCTCCTGTCCCCCTCCGTGCTCCTGTCCCCCTCCGTTCTCCTGTTTCCCTCCATTCTCCTGTCCCCCTCCGTTCTCCTGTCCCCCTCCGTTCTCCTGTCCCCCTCTGTTCTCCAGTCCCCCTCTGTTCTCCTGTCCCCCTCCGTGCTCCTATCCCCCTCCGTTCTCTTGTTTCCCTCCATTCTCCTGTCCCCCTCCGTTCTCCTGTCCCCCTCCGTTCTCCTGTCCCCCTCTGTTCTCCAGTCCCCCTCTGTTCTCCTGTCCCCCTCCGTTCTCCTGTTTCCCTCCATTCTCCTGTCCTCCTCTGTTCTCCTGTCCCCCTCTGTTCTCCTGTCCCCCTCTGTTCTCCAGTCCCCCTCTGTTCTCCAGTCCCTCTCTGTTCTCCTGTCCCCCTCCGTTCTCCTGTCCCCCTCCGTGCTCCTGTCCCCCTCCGTTCTCCTGTCCCCCTCCGTTCTCCTGTCCCCCTCCGTGCTCCTGTCCCCCTCCGTTCTCCTGTCCCCCTCCGTGCTTCTGTCCCCCTCCATTCTCCTGTCCCCCTCCGTGCTCCTGTCCCCCTCCGTGCTCCTGTCCCCCTCCGTGCTCCTGTCCCCCTCCGTTCTCCTGTTTCCCTCCATTCTCCTGTCCTCCTCTGTTCTCCTGTCCCCCTCTGTTCTCCAGTCCCCCTCTGTTCTCCTGTCCCCCTCCGTTCTCCTGTCCCCCTCCGTGCTCCTGTCCCCCTCCGTTCTCCTGTCCCCCTCCGTGCTCCTGTCCCACTCCGTTCTCCTGTCCCCCTCCGTGCTTCTGTCCCCCTCCATTTTCCTGTCCCCCTCCGTGCTCCTGTCCCCCTCCGTGCTCCTGTCCCCCTCCGTTCTCCTGTTTCCCTCCATTCTCCTGTCCTCCTCTGTTCTCCTGTCCCCCTCTGTTCTCCTGTCCCCCTCTGTTCTCCAGTCCCCCTCTGTTCTCCAGTCCCCCTCTGTTCTCCTGTACCCCTCCGTGCTCCTGTCCCCCTCTGTGCTCCTATTCCCATCTGTTCTCCTGTCCCCCTCTGTGCTCCTGTCCCCCTCCGTGCTCCTGTCCCCCTCCATGCTCCTGTCCCCCTCCGTTCTCCTGTCCCCCTCCGTGCTTCTGTCCCCCTCCGTCCTCCTGTTCCCATCCGTTCTCCTGTCCCCCTCCGTTCTCCTGTCCCCCTCTGTGCTCCTGTCCCCCTCCGTTCTCCTGTCCCCCTCCGTGCTTCTGTCCCCCTCCATTCTCCTGTCCCCCTCCGTGCTCCTGTCCCCCTCCGTTCTCCTGTTTCCCTCCATTCTCCTGTCCTCCTCTGTTCTCCTGTCCCCCTCTGTTCTCCTGTCCCCCTCTGTTCTCCAGTCCCCCTCTGTTCTCCTGTACCCCTCTGTTCTCCTGTACTCCTATGTTCTCCTCTACTCCTCTGTGCTCCTGTCCCCCTCCATTCCCCTGTCCCCCTCTGTTCTCCTGTCCCCCTCCGTTCTCCTGTCCCCCTCCGTGCTCCTGTCCCCCTCCGTTCTCCTGTCCCCCTCCGTGCTCCTGTCCCACTCCGTTCTCCTGTCCCCCTCCGTGCTTCTGTCCCCCTCCATTCTCCTGTCCCCCTCCGTGCTCCTGTCCCCCTCCGTGCTCCTGTCCCCCTCCGTTCTCCTGTTTCCCTCCATTCTCCTGTCCTCCTCTGTTCTCCTGTCCCCCTCTGTTCTCCTGTCCCCCTCTGTTCTCCAGTCCCCCTCTGTTCTCCAGTCCCCCTCTGTTCTCCTGTACCCCTCCGTGCTCCTGTCCCCCTCTGTGCTCCTATTCCCATCTGTTCTCCTGTCCCCCTCTGTGCTCCTGTCCCCCTCCGTGCTCCTGTCCCCCTCCATGCTCCTGTCCCCCTCCGTGCTCCTGTCCCCCTCCGTTCTCCTGTTTCCCTCCATTCTCCTGTCCTCCTCTGTTCTCCTGTCCCCCTCCGTTCTCCTGTCCCCCTCTGTGCTCCTGTCCCCCTCCGTTCTCCTGTCCCCCTCCGTGCTTCTGTCCCCCTCCATTCTCCTGTCCCCCTCCGTGCTCCTGTCCCCCTCCGTTCTCCTGTTTCCCTCCATTCTCCTGTCCTCCTCTGTTCTCCTGTCCCCCTCTGTTCTCCTGTCCCCCTCTGTTCTCCAGTCCCCCTCTGTTCTCCTGTACCCCTCTGTTCTCCTGTACTCCTATGTTCTCCTCTACTCCTCTGTGCTCCTGTCCCCCTCCATTCTCCTGTCCCCCTCCGTTCTCCTGTCCCCCTCCGTTCTCCTGTCCCCTTCCGTTCTCCTGTCCCGCTCTGTTCTCCTGTCTCCCTCCGTTCTCCTGTCCCCCTCCGTTCTCCTGTCTCCCTCCATGCTCCTCAGTCCCCCTTCCTGCTACTCCGCCCCCTCTGTCCTCGATCTGTCAGGATGTCATATGTCATTTACCGCCCCTTCCTTTTCTGAATGAACAGAGTCAGTAATCACTGACTCTTTCCATTCATAATTGAGCATCGCAAACTTTGTCCCCTGTCCATTCATCTTCAGTACAGCTGAGGCTGCAGTGAAAGGGACTGGGGAATCTGTGTCCTCAGCCCCTTTCTCTGTCTCAAAAGGGATATGTCAGGGGTCTGTTAAGACCCCTGATATCCCACCAAAGCCACCCCGCAACAAGGATGATAATAAAATAAAAAATAAAATAATAAAATAATTTAAAAAAAAAATACATAAAAAAAAAATAAGATACAAATAAAAAACTATTGACACAGTCTATGCATCATCAGTGCTGCATATTAGTGCCACTGTCACATATAAAAAAAGTATCGGTAATCAATATCGGCGAGTACTTAAAAAAAAAAGGATCAGTACTTGTACTGTCTTCAAAAAGTGGTATTGGTGCAACACTACTTTTTTGGGAACCAGTGACACCAGTACAGTGATCAGTGCTTAAAACTATGCACTGTCACTGTACTAATGACACTGTCTGGGAAGGAATAAAACATCAGGGGTGAGCAAAGGGTTAACTGTGTGCCTAACTTCTGTTTTTTTACAGTGTTGGGGGAGCTTTTACTAGGGGAAGACATGGATCCTTGTCTCTGCTTTGCAGGAACACAGCATCCATGCCTTCCCTACTGACAGAACAGCAATCTGCCTTGTTTACATGGGTAGACTGCCATTCTGCCTCTGTATTGAATGATCGGCGGGTGCCGGAGGACATGGAGTCCAGCTTAAAGGGGGGGCAGTAAAAATGCAGCTCAGCTGCCTGTTGTTATATATATAGACACTGCTGTAGTTTAACCCTTTCATGACTAAGCCTGTTTTTGAAATTTGGTATTTACAAGTTAAAATCCGTATTTTTTGCTAGAAAATTACTTAGAACCCCCAAACATTATGTATATTTTTTATCAGAGAATCTAGAGAATAAAATGGAGATTGTTGCAATATTTTATATCACACGGTATTTGTGCAGCTGTGTTTTAAACGCAAATTTTTGGAAAAGGGACACTTTCATGAATTTTAAAAAATCCAAACAGTAAAGATACCCCAATTTTTTTATATAATGTGAAAGATGATGTTACGCCGAGTAAATAGATACCAAACATGTCACGCTTTATAATTTCACGCACTTGTGGAATGGCGACAAACTACGGTACCTAAGAATTTCCATATGCAACGCTTTAAATTTTTTTTACGGTTACCAGGTTAGAGTTACAGTGGAAGTCTAGTGCTAGAATTATTGCTCTCACTCTGACAATCGCGGCGATACCTCACATGTGTGATTTGAACACCGTGTACATATGCGTGCGCGACTTCCATATGAGTTTTCTTTGCTGCGCGAGCTCGTGGGGACGGGGGCGCTTTAAAAATTTTTTTTTTTCATATTTATTTTTAAATTCATAAATTGTGTCTAAAAAAAAAAATGTTTTGATGACTTTTATTGCTGTCACAAGGAATGTAAACATCCCTTGTGACAGTAATAGGTGGTGACAGGTACTCTTTATGGAGGGATGGGGGGTCTAAAAGACCCCCCATCCCTCCTTTACACTTAAAAGCATTCAGATTGCCGAAAACAGCGATTCTGAATACTGTGTACTTTTTTAAAACTGGCGCCATTGGCAGCCGAGTAAACGGGAAGTGACGTCATGATGTCGCTCCCGCGTTTACAATTTGAAGGCTGGAACGAAGCCACCCACAGCTTCATTCCAGCCCGCCCACAGCCGCCGGAGGCATCGGATTGGTCACCAAGCCTCCGGATCGACCGGGAGGCCCGGTAAGAGCGGCGGGAGGTGGTGGGAGGGGGGGCTTTTAGCCGCATCAGTTGTTATACACAGATAGCCAGTCGCTGGCTCTAAACAACGGTACCGGGATGATGCCTACGGTACCGGTATAATCCCCGAAAGCCGAGTACGCACATCTGCGTACAATCAAATCCACATTATTTGGAGATATAATCCCTCTGTTATTTTTTTATAACAGTTACAATTTTTTTTTACCAAAATGGTTTTAGATACTTTATTGTTTAATGAAACCAATGGTACTAAACTCAGTCTGTTTAAGTCAAGTTAAGCAAGGGCAAAGGTTACCTCTTCCCTGACAGGCGAGTGACCTTATTAACAGTAATTGGAAGTAAAAACTGCAGCAAAGCAGTTACATGTGAGTATAAAGCCTGTGTTTGCTTAAACTGTTAAAACAACACATCTGATCAAGTGGTAAATTGTAAAATGGTACACGACAGCAACACACAGAGGAAACACAATGCAGGTTATCACATCACAAGGGACCAGGCTGGTGCGAATGGGCCCCTAATGGTGTAATACTGAATACGGGGCTGCATACATTTGTGTTCTTTATATGTGCCTGTCATTCAGCTTTAAGGCCGGGTTCACATGTGTGCGGCCGCGGGTTCTGGGGTACGGTGCGTGTCTGTTCACCGGTTTAGGTGCGATTCAGATCCAAATTTTCACCTGAATTCGCACCTGAACCAGACCCAAACACGCACAGGACCCTTCGCTCCGTGCCAGCCACTGACATGTATGAACCGGCTCCGAGAGCTGGTCACACTCACATGTCATGCGAATTGGATGTGGAGAAAACCGCATCAAATTCGCACATATGTAAACCCAGCCTGAGTCCACGTCACATAGCAATTTTGTAGCAACAACTGTATTTATTGGCGTATAACACGCACTTTTTCACCCTGAAAATCGGGTGCAAATAGTGTGTGTGGGTGTTATACGCCAATACTGCAATTTGGGCTGCCTAGGAGGGAACGGGAAGGGGGGTGGGACGAGTGCCATCAGATTACATACAGCGAGAATCTCCTGGACTTTGTATTAAAGAGGCCGCTGAGTAAACAGGAGATTCTTGCTGTACGTAATCTGACGGCGCTCGTCCCGCCCCCCTCCCTGTCCCCTCCGAGGCAGCAGTAATCTGAGGTGAGGCTGCAAATGGGCACTGATCAGGCTGCATTCATGGCAATGGTGAGGCTGCATAAGGGCATTGATCAGGCTGCAGATGGGCAATTGTGAGGCTGCATGGGCATTGATCAAGCTGCATTGATGGGAAATTGTGAGGCTGCATGGGCATTGATCAAGCTGCATTGATGGGAAATTGTGAGGCTGTAGATGGGCAACGGTGAGGCTGCATTGATGGGCAACTGTGAGGCTGCAGATTGGCCTTGATCAAGCTGCATTGATGGGCAATTGTGAGGCTGCATGGGTATTGATCAAGCTGCATTGATGGACAATTGTGAGGCTGCATGGGCATTGATAAGGCTGCATTGATGGGCAATTGTGAGGCTGCATGGGCATTGATCAAGCTGCATTGATGGGCAATTGTGAGGCTGCATGGGCATTGATCAAGCTGCATTGATGGGCAATTGTGAGGCTGCATGGGCATTGATCAAGCTGCATTGATGGGAAATTGTGAGGCTGTAGATGGGCAACGGTGAGGCTGCATTGATGGGCAACTGTGAGGCTGCAGATGGGCATTGATCAAGCTGCATTGATGGGCAATTGTGAGCCTGCAGATGGGCATTGACCCTTATTTTGCTTCAAAGTTCTTTATTTAAAATGAGATTTTTTTCCCTGAAATTTCCCTTTCTAAAATGAAGGTGCGTGTTATACGCCTGTGCGTGTTATATGCCGACAAATACGGTAGTTGCTTTGAAATCACTTATACTTGAAGGTAGTGTCGTCACCCTTATGTAATCATTTGTTTGTGTTTACTGGAACAACCAGGAATTTCCTCCTGTAGCAGATAATGATAAATGTTTTTATTTATTATTTATTTACATAAAAATATGTGGCCAAAAAGAATGAAAATATTACCTTTTTAAATACGTTTCACAACCACTGCTTGTTAACTCAGATTTCCTGACCATTGTCAGGGTCAATGTGTTTGCTACTGAAGCTACTTGTTATTATACAAGCTGCTACATGGGAAATACACCATTCTATAAAATTCACAGGCCACTGGTCACTTGTCAACATCTTCAGACCCCTAACTGATCTTATCTTTGTAGCATGATTGCAAGTCATTTGTTTTCTGTGTAATTTGTCTCATGTAGTGATTAGGTTAAATGCTGACATCTCTGCCAGGATTTTCCACTGTCTTGTAACTCATTAGCATCAGTTAACAGGAAAAAAAAGCTTTAGCTTCCTTTGTGCACAGTGTCCTGACCCACAACTATGGGAACAAGTTACTTTTGTTTTTTGACCTCTGTGGGTCCCTTGTACATGGGCATAAAAATAGATGCATCTTCCCAAAAGTATTTTCTGGTGCCAACACTGCAATATAGAACTCTCCTATGTCTCTAACATGAGCAGTGGGGGTGTCACTACAGGGGGTTGATTGCAACAGATGCAATAGAATTTTGTTTACTAGATTAAGTGTTGAATGCCAGTTGCAGGTTTCCAACAGGTATATGATTTGCATAACAATGAAGAATGGAATAGCAAAACACCAACAAGAATTTTCAGCAAGCGTTTAACCACTTTAAGACTGAGCCTCTTTTTTAGATTTGGTGTTTACAAGTTAAAAAATTTTTTTTTTGCTAGAAAATTACTTAGAACCCCCAAACATTATACTTTTTTTTCTAACATCCTAGAGAATAAAATGGCGGTTGTTGCAATACTTTCTGTCACACTGTATTTGCGCTGTGGTCTTATGCCCCGTACACACGGTCGGATTTTCCGATGGAAAATGTGTGATAGGACCTTGTTGTCGGAAATTCCGACCGTGTGTAGGCTCCATCGGACATTTTCCATCGGATTTTCCGACACACAAAGTTGGAGAGCAGGAGATAAAATTTTCCGACAACAAAATCCGTTGTCGGAAATTCCGATCGTGTGTACACAAATCCGACGGACAAAGTGCCACGCATGCTCAGAATAAATACAGAGATGAAAGCTATTGGCCACTGCCCCGTTTATAGTCCCGACGTACGTGTTTTACGTCACCGCGTTCAGAACGATCGGATTTTCCGACAACTTTGTGTGACCGTGTGTATGCAAGACAAGTTTGAGCCAACATCCGTCGGAAAAAATCCTAGGATTTTGTTGTCGGAATGTCCGAACAAAGTCCGACCGTGTGTACGCCCTATTACAAGCGCACTTTGACTGTAGCAAGGGGGTTTATTTACTAAAACTGGAGCACTCAGAATCTGGTGCAGCTGTGTATGGTAGCCAATCAGCTTCTAACTTCAGTTTGTTCAATTAGGCTTTGCCAATAAAACTTGTAAGCTGATTGGTTTCTATGCAGAGCTGCACCAGATTTTGCACTCTCCAGTTTTAGTAAATAACCCTCACAGGGAATTTTTTTTTTCGTTCTTTCCTTCTGATGAAAAATTAAAGTGCATCTGTACCCAGATTACGGACAATAAAGTATTCACATACTTTTAGGAGATGGTTTACTAAAGCTGAAGAGTGCAAAATCTGGTGCAGTTATGCATGGTAGCCAATCTGCTTCTAAGGCTCCTTTCAACCTGGGGCGGTGGGTGGGTCAGTGGTAAAGCGCCGCTATTTTTAGCGGCGCTTCACCGTCAATTTCACGGAGCTATTCGGCCGCTAGCGAGGCGCTTTTACCCCCCCCCGCTAGCGGCTGAAAAAGAGTTAAAACCACCGCAAAGCGCTGCTGCTGTGGTTTGATTTCAATGGGCAGGAGCAGTTTAGGAGTGGTGTATACACTGCTCCTTCACCGCTCCAAAGATGCTGCTAGCAGGACTTTTTTTAGCGTCCTGCCAGCGCACCGTTCTAGTGTGAAAGCCCTCTGGGCTTTCAAATTGGAGAGACAGCAGCAGCTCTTTCAGGGCGCTTTGCAGGCGCTATTTTTAGCGTTACAGCGCCTGCAAAGCGCCCCAGTGTGAAAGGGGTCTAACTTCAGCTTGTTCAATTACCTACTTCATCACTAGGCACTTTCACCCCCTTCCTGCCCAGGCCAATTTTCAGCTTTCAGCGCTGTCACACTTTGAAAGACAATTGCGCGGTCAATTTTTCTCATTTTTTTGAGACAGAGCTTTCTTTTGGTGGTATTTAATCTCCACTGGATTTTTTATTTTTTGCTAAAAAAAAAATTAAAAAAGATTGATTTAAATAAAAAAACAAAACTTTTTTTGTTCGAAAAAGGCACTGATGAACACTGATGGGTGGCACTGATGGACACTGATAGGTGGCACTGACGGGCACTGATAGGCAGCACATAGGCGGCACGGATAGGCGACACTGATGGGCAGTGATTGGGGGCACTGATGGGCAGCACTGACGAGCATCACTGATGGGCACTAATTGGCATCACTGATGGGTACTGATTGGCACCACTGATTGGTAATAATTGGCATCTCTGATGGGCACATTTGGGGCTGCACTGATGATCAGTGCCCAAATTATTTGTGCAGGTCTCCCCTGTGTGGAAATGGCGCTGATCGGCTCTCCTCTCCTCTGCTGTCAGTGTGAGGAGAGGAGAGCCGATAACCGGCATTTCCTTGTTTACATGTGATCAGCTGTGATTGGACACCGCTGATCACATGGATGAAAAGCCTTGTCATCGGCTCTTTACCGAGATCGGGGATGGGCCGTGTCCCAGGGACACAGCACACCATCGATTGCTGTGCTGGCACGCAAGCGCAGCAAGAGTGGGACAATATCACATGACGTCGTCCCAGAACAAAAGAGCCACCTTGCGCCTGTCATTTTACCATATGGCGGGCGGGAGGTGGTTAAGCTTGAAAAAACTGTAAGCTGATTGGTTTCTATGTGGAGCTGCACCAGTTATAGTAAATCAACCCCTTAGTATCCCAGCATTCATCCCAGCATTTAGGTGTCCCAGTGTTTGGTTTAGAACAACCTTTTTCAATGGGGGTGCCCAGGCAAAATGGCTAAATATTGCCCAAAATTGTATACAAGCCAGCGGGTGGATCAAGCCTGCCTTTTAGTTACACAAAGCTACAGGTTTATATTGTGCACCATTATAACCTTCTAGCCCCCGGCAGCCTAACAACCGGTGAAATCGTCAGTTGATAAGGAGGTTGTTGGTCGCCTGCACAGCATCCTTGTTTGCCTCTCCATCAGCACTGGGGTCACATTAGCTGAATGAGGGACAGAAACTGAGGGAGAGGAAAAACATTGGAATACTAGTCAGTTCCAGTGTGAGAAGGTGTATTTATGTTGGAAGAAAAAAATCACCTCTAATGTTGGGTGTCCTATGTGTATGGATGTTGCTGCATTATGTAAAGCTATTCATTTACTTTGTTGCATGTTAGGCACCCCAATGTTACATTGGGGTGTCTTGAGATTGTTACATTGGGGCCTTGACTCAAAAAAGGTTGAGAAACACTGGTTTAGAGTACAAAGCATGACCTCTGCTATGGTTTGTGTTCCAGGGAACACAGTAGAGGAGTGACATGTCATCTACACTGCGCTCCATAGGCGTGCGCACAGGGTGTGCCAGGGGTGCCTGGGCACACCCTAATCACCCCATGCACATTCGTATTATTGTTCTGTGTGTCGACAGGAAGATGGGAAAGATCTCCTTCTTACTGACTCTGTCATAAGAGAAGTGTCTACGCACTTCTCTTTCACTCTGCCAGCAGGGGGGTCAATGTCCTTGGGCCATATACTGTATATGTAGACACACACACGTGTTTGAGCTTTAGGGTGCACACCCTAATTCAATAGGCTATGCACACCTATGCTGGGCTCCTACGACCATGTTTTGGTGGCCAGTGCCTAGTTCTGGCAATAAAACCCTCTGAGCTTTGGGTGGCCACTTTCACCCAACACTGAAAAAAATATCACATGCCGCATCACATGAGGGCTTTCTCCATAGGGGAAATACAGAGTTGGTAGCACCCAACAAGTAGCTGACAGAGGGATATTAGGCCGGCATTTTCCCTGTATCCTGGAACAGCATCTTTATCCCATAGAAAGAGAGAATCAGGGCACTTTGTGAAAGGACTTGGACGAGCACCTGACCAGTGGTGAGCATTTTTCCTCCAAGCATGGAACTGTACATTTGTTTGCAAAACAACGGAAGAAGCCATTTGTATTTCCCTAAAGTGAGTGCCTTTACTATTACCAGTTATGTGGACTTTACTTTCAAGTAAATGTTTCAAGAAACCCGTGTCGCTGTAATGTGTAAGAGAGGTCAAGGCTCAGCCGAGTGAGGAGGTGGATTTCACTTCTGCAAGACCCCATTTCGCAGCTGTGCAATGCATTGCTTTTTAATTTTTTTTTTGCATGTTGATGTTTCTGACATGCATGTTTTGGTGTGTTTTTCACGTGTTAATCAATGGCACTATAAGCACAATAATAAAAAAAAAAAAAACACAAAAACATCCGCACTAAAATATAAACAAGAATGGTAAAGAAAGAAAAAAGCTGCTAGCACACTTCTCCTGGTATAGAAAACAGTAAAAATATATCGTAAGTGCAGGGCTGAGGACAATATTAAAAGTCCAAATATTACACTGAGCAAAATTATAAACGCAATTTTGCCCCTATTTATCATGAGCTGAACTTAAAGATCTATTACTTTTTCTATGCACACAAAAGGCCTATTTCTCTCAAATATTGTTCACAAATCTGTCTAAATCTGTGTTGGTGAGCACTTCTCCTTTGCCGAGATAATCCATCCACCTCACCGGTGTGGCATATCAAGATGCTGATTAGACAGCATGATTATTGCACAGGTGTGCCTCAGGCTGGCCACAATAAAAGGCCACTCTAAAATGTGCAGTTTTATCACACAGCACAATGCCACAGATGTTTCGCAAGTTTTGAGGGAGCGTGCAATTGGCAGGCTGACTGCAGGAATGTCCACCAGAGCTCTTGCCCTTGAGTTGAATGTTCATTTCTCTACCATAAGCCGTCTCCAAAGGTGTTTTAGAGAATTTGGCAGTACATCCAACCGGCCTCCCAACCGCAGACCACGTGTAATCACACCAGCCCAGGACCTCCACATCCAGGATCTTTACCTCCAAGATTGTCTGGGACCAGCCACCTGGATAGCTGCTGCAACAATCGGTTTGCATAACCAAAGAATTTCTGCACAAATCGGTCCATCTGTTGGGGTAAGGGTCAGTGTGAACTTTTACTTATGGTGATGGATCCGTCCCAGCACCTCTCTGTGTGGACTCATTGGATTCTTGTTATATGAAGATGCTATAGACTTTTTAATATTTGGACTATTAATATTGTCCTCAGTGCTGCACTTATGATTTACTATAAGCACAATGCATGTGTTTTTTGCCCATTTCTGCACATGTTTCTTGAACGCCAAGGCATGAATAGGGACTAAATACTGGACTTGTCAACAATATTTTTTTAGTAGTGCAATTAGATAGTTAATACCTGGGGGAGTAAGGACATTGAGACTAGCTCAGTTGTGGAACAGGTGATGGCCAGGAGAAGGAGGGTCAGCCAGCCTGGAAGTGGTGGTGAGTCCTTTGCCTGGACCACATGCACTTGGACTCGGCAACCACAGAGTTTGGTGCCCTTTGAGCCCAAGCAATGGGAGAGGTTTCTGACCCTTTGCTGGACTGCAGGTCCCGGTGAAGGAACTGACTTTACAACCATCAGCCGGTCAGGGGCGTGCTTCCAACAATCAGCTAAATACATTCCAGGTGTATCAAAACTTAATGTTTGCAAAGTCTTACAGTTTGTTTTCTTAAGAGAGCAGCCAAAGGCGAAGTAGAAAAGTCTGTCCCCTTCCAGCATGCTGTAGAGAAGGCCCCCCTCCTCTGTGTTTGGAAGTAGTGGTCTATCTCCAGAGGTCTGACATGCCCCCTGCTGGTTTAGATCTTGTATTCTACAATCAGCAGGCAAAGTGAGGGTTGCTGATCACAGTGCTATAGGTTTCACTCAGAGGAAGAAGTGTCGGACTGCATAGAGACAACTGCTTCCACACACAGATCAAGGGTCTTCTGGAGTGCATGCAGAAAGGAAATGCTTCTAGAGATCAGAAGCACTAAGCTACAGCAAAGAATAAATAAAAAGTATTTGATTCAAAATAAAAATGGCGATCTACTTTAAAGCCCCATACACACTATCAGATTTTCTGCTGATGTTTTCCTTCAGATTTACCAAAACCAGGTAATATGAGGTCAAACCTTAGGTGTTTCAATTTGGATGCAATCAGGCAGGCCCTTGCACTACATGGTTTTGGTAAATCTGAAGACAAAAATCAGCAGAAAATCTGATAGTGTGTATGGGGCTTAATTGTTAAGTCACATTCCCGCTGCTCTAGGTCAGCCTTTTTCAACCAGGGTGCCTTGAGGTTTCTTCAGGGGTGCCTTGGCCAAATGCCTAAGAATTGCCCAAAAATTTTTTGCAAGACACCATGTGGATGAAGCCTGACTTTTAGCTTCACAAAACCACAGGTTTTCATTGTGCACCATTACAACCTTCTAGCTGTTGGTGTCTCAATGACCAATGGCATTATCAGTTGATATGGAGGACGTCAGTCCCCTGCACAGCATCCTTGTATCCCCCTCTCCTGCCTCTCTTCATCAGCCTTGCGGTCACATTAGCGGAGTGATGGAGAAGAACTGTGGGAGCTGAGAAACATTGGGATACTAGTCACACTTGCAAAAGTGTATTTGCTTTGAAAGAATGAATCCCATCTAACTTTGGGTGTCCTACTTGTGTGGATGTTGCTGCATTATGTAAAACTATTAGAATAGTTTTTACATTTTAGAATGGGGTGTCTCGAGATGCCTTGACTGAAAAAAGGTTGCATGTGCTTCTTGCACAAGAACAAGTAACAAAAAAACTAGTTTTGTAGAAGCGCAGTAAGTGTGAAATGCTTTGGCCCTCTCTCTCTCTCTCTCTCTCTCTCTCTCTCTCTCTCTCGCTTTCCCCGTGTGTACTTTTGTTCATGTTTGCTGCTTTTATGGACAGTTTTTGATTTAATAAAGAGTTGCTTTGAAGATAAAGGTAGTGCAAACATCCAGATTTTTACTTGTTCATGTTCTTTAATTGTTAATGACTAATTGTGATATTAGTTTCAATGGAAATAAAGACAAGGGCTTCAGAGACACTGCATACCTAATAGGAAAATCATCCTCATTTGTACTGGGTTAGCTGAACACCCCTACAAGGAGCTGAAACAGTACCTGGTACCAAGTGTCCATAGCTCACGTCAAAGCGGAAAGGTGTGTAAAAAAATGTGAGAAGCATGACTTCATGTTTTAAAGGAAGTATGCACTTTGTGCCAAAAGATAAGATTTGCAATAATGGCATCCAGGTATTTCAGAATGGAAAAGTAGTAGTATGTGAGGCAAGACTGATGACAACATTCATATAGATTGTGTATAGAGGTAGTCATTGAACACACATACAATTAATTTGTAATACTACTTAGTTTTACGTATGGTAGCTTTGAGTCACTTCAGTTATGTTACTTTTTATATTCAAAGATCTCTTATTTTCTTATTTTCGGTCTGTTAAATATGTTAATGAACATGTTTTGTTACACCTGTTTAAAAAAGGGCAAAAAATACAGAAATCCAGAGCGCCTCTGCTCCACTGACATTCCAAGGATTCTTATGTTACTTGTGTGAATTATTAACTTCCACCCATGTAACAGAGAGGAGAGGAGAAGGTGTTCTGTAGTCCATTTAAGGATCAAGCAGCCTAGGGTGATAAAGCTGCTCCTCTATAGACACAGTATGGAGTGTTGCCACTCTAGATAGAAAATGTGTTACTGGCAGATTTACCGGGTGTAAAGTAATTTAAAAATCCCGGAAAAAGAAAGATAATGCAGCTATTAAATCCAAGGACTAGTAAACTGCAAAATATAAAATTTTTCTTGCATTTGGATACATTTTTTTTCCAAAACCATAATGTTTATTACATGTGCTACATCAAACACGTGTCTCTACACCGAGAAGTTTCCCAGGCCATTAGGATGATCATAGAGAGACTACAGGACATGGGGAGGGAGACAGACACAGTACTTTGTTCTAAACCGTTTACAGGGTTCACAGCGATTTGTGAATTGGCGGGATTAAAACTTGATATTGATGATTTCAATGAATTCTGGTTTCAGTGAAAGCTCCGCCCTCTGGGAAGTCAGGATGGGCTGCCAGCTGCTTGCAGGTGCCTCCCGTGACAGAACCTCCATAAATAATCTGAACTGACTGTGTGATTTGATCAGACACATGGGCTTTCAACCATTCCTGAAGCTTGGCGTGCACCTCCTGAGCCTGCTGGGGTGTGGCTGTCTTGCCTGTGATTCCTGTTTTCCGCTGGTTGAGTTTTTCCCCAATGCAGTCAATGACCCCCTACACCAGGGGCCTCAAACTGGCGGCCTTGCAGCTGTTGCAGAACTACAAGTCCCATGAAGCATTGCAAGGCTGACAGTTACAAGCATCACTCCCTCAGGCAGAGGCATGATGGGACTTGTAGTTCCGCAACAGCTGGTTTGAGACTCCTGCCCTACACCTTTGGGCAGAGCATGTGCCATCTTCAGGCTAATCAGCTCATCTGACTCCTCAAACAGGTATCTCCTCTCGGAATGTCCAAGAATCACCCAGATAGCACCAACATCTTTTTTTCATAGTTTGGTTGATCTCCCCGCTTCTTTTGCAACTTTGAAAAAGTTCTGAATGGCTACACCAAACCTGTCATTCAACTTCTGTCATGCAAAGTCCAGAGAGATGGAAAGACCTAAACAGACCATCTCTGTTTCAGAAGTGATCTTGCTGGTGTTCAGGGTATTGATAATCTCTCCCAGGCTTTTCTTATCTCCGTACATCTTCCAGTTTCCCCCCACAAAGATCTTCCTTAGAGACATGGTATCGATGTCGGTGGTGTGAGTGTGGGTGTGCACGCCGTCTTATCAGCCACGGCGTGCGTTTCAAATCTCAGGGGTTGGAAACCAGCAAGACTGGACATGAGGTCAGTGAAGGATGGACACGCAGCCTCTATGCATTTCATGTTACACACGTCATCAGGAAGCATGTCCGTCTTTCACTGACGTCAAATCCGGTCTTGCTGGTTTCCAACCCCTGGGATTTGAACCGCACGCCGTGTGTGCGTCAGTGGGGAGAAAAGGGTGGTAACGTGTTTCGGGGCATTTGCGTTACTGCTTGTGTGGTCTGACGAAGAAGCCACACATGCTCCGAAACGTGTTACCGCCCCTTTCTCCTCACTGACACCATCAGTCTTGTGTATCCCGCAGTAAACCCAGAACACAGGCTTCCCAGCTGCCTCCTCTTCCAGCACGTACGAAAATGCTTTAAAGCTGCTGGACGGCTCTACAAAGCTCTCTACCACCGTGCTGAGGACGGACACATGCCATAGATGAAGACTCCTGATTTTATCATGTTTTTTAACACTCAACGATCTTGTAAGTGATTTTAACCCTTTGTGTACTTTATTAAATTTTGCATACTGCACTTAGAGGCGCCTTTCTTTTGCTTTTTTATATCTTCAGAGTTGCTTCTCCTCTAACCAAAGTGCTGCCAGAAGTGCCATCTCATCACTATCATCTCTCTGACCAGCTATCCACCTCCACCAGAGCGCCCTTATCTCCTCTCTGTCTCTCCGCAGACTGGCAATGCTGCTGTCCAAAATTGCCTGCTTTACTACTTCATCAGAATGCAGACACCCTGAGGCAGGAAATGCATTACTGGCTGGATCACCATGTGAAATAAAAATAGAAAAAAAGTATGGATGTAAGAATTGGTATGCTGCAATATATTCATTTTTTTGTGAGATAAATACTGCTTTATTTACAAAAATATATAAGGCTTTCCCCCCTTAACTGCCATCCCACCAACCTATAACCATTTACCCACTCATAACCATGATCCCAGCCTTTCTACTACCCAAATTGTTTTCCAAAGTCCAATTGAATGCCTCCGCCCTTTGATTCCAGCCTCAAAAACCTTGGTCAAGTAGGGCTTGTCTCTAACCACAGAGCCAGATGAAATTCCAAGGTATAGCCTGTATACTAGACCGCATTTGAACAATTTCTCCTTTCCGTGGTATCTTTGTTTTTTATATTCAATCGGAGTTTATTAAAGTTTTATACAAGATACAAAGAAAAAAAAATGTCCCGTAACTGTTCAGTAAGGACCACATCCAATAAGGACCACAACAAAGTTTGAAATACAGTAAATGAGTACAAGCCTGAGTAGGGGGAGGGAGGGCAAAAAAAAAAGGAAATGACTATAATAGCAGAGGCAAACAAACATTAAAGTGGTAGTAAACCGCAGTTGAAGAATAATGGGTATAGATACAGAAAATGGTATGGTTCGGGTTAGGGCGGAGCTACAATAGATTCCTCTGATTGGCAGACGTGTGACGCCATGCTAGGCATTTTTTCTAAACCCACGTATGGCCCCTGGTGGTCCGACTTTCAGTGGAAACGCTCACCTGAATAGGCCGGACCATTCTAGGCCTCCCAAACTGTACCGACCCGAACCGATCTGCTCAGTGGAAACGAGGCATTAGAGATCTTGCGCTCCTCCACCTTCTATTTGAGGATACCCCACAGATGCTCAATAGGGTTTAGGTCTGGAGACATGCTTGGCCAGTCCATCACCTTTACCCTCAGTTTTTTTAGCAAGTCAGTGGTCATCTTGGAGGTGTGTTTGGGGTCATTATCGTGTTGCAATACTGCCCTGCGGCCCAGGTTCTGAAGGGAGGGGATCATGCTCTGCTTCAGTATGTCACAGTACATGTTGGCATTCATGGTTCCCTCAATGAGCTGTAGCTCCCCAGTGCTGGCAGCACTCATGCAGCCCCAGACCATGACACTCCCACCACCATGCTTGACTGTAGGCAAGACACTCTTGTCTTTGTACTCCTCACCTGGTTGCCGCCACACAAGCTTCACACCATCTGAACCAAGTAAGTTTATCTTGGTCTCATCAGACCACAGGACAGTAAATCTACTTCCTTAGTCTGCTTGTCTTCAGCAAATTGTTTGCGGTCTTTCTTGTGCATAATCTTTAGAAGAGGCTTCCTTCTGGGACGACAGCCATGCAGACCAATTTGATTCAGTGTGTGGCGTATGGTCTGAGCACTGACAGGCTGACCCCCCACCCATTCAACCTCTGCAGCAATGCTGGCAGCACTCATACGTCTATTTCCCAAAGACAACCTCTGGATATGACGCTGAGCACATGCACTCAACTTCTTTGGTTGACCATGGCGAGGCCTGTTCTGAGTGGAACCTGTCCTGTTAAACCGCTGTATGGTCTTGGCCATCCTCCTGCAGCTCAGTTTCAGGGTCTTGGCAATCTTCTTATAGCCTAGGCCATTTTTATGTAGAGCAACAATTCTTTTTTTCAGATCCTCAGAGAGTTCTTTGCCATGAGGTGCCATGTTGAATTTCCAGTGACCATTATGAGAGATTGAGAGCGATAACACCAAATTCACCGCACCTGCTCCCCACTCACACCTGAGACCTTTTAACACTAATGGGTCACATGACACCAGGGAGGAAAAATGACTAATTGGGCCCAATTTGGACATTTTCACTTAGGGGTGTACTCACTTTTGTTGCCAGCGGTTTAGACCTTAATGGCTGTGTGTTGAGTTATTTTGAGGGGACAGCAAATTTACACTGTTATACAAGCCGTACACTCACTACTTTACATTGTAGAAAAGTGTCATTTCTTCAGTGTTGTCACATGAAAAGATAGAATATAATATTTACAAAAAGGTGAGGGGTGTATTCACTTTTATGGGATACTGTATATATTTTTTTTGCCCACACCGTTTGCTACTTCTTTAAAAAAGATCTGTTATTATCATTTTTATTTTACAGTCTGTCTCCTTTGCAACAAGTATATGTAGTACTTTGTCCCATGTTTCTAACCTTAGATTCACATATATGCGGTGTGGAAAACACAGCAACTTTGTGCATTTCCTAAATTGCATTGCAATCGCACTGTGTTTACGATCCGCTATGAGTGTCAATACAAAGTTAATGGACTCTTAAACACATCACAGACACAGTGCAGTTTACCTGCACTGGATCGCATGGTACAAAATGACCATCTAATCTGGCTGCGGTGCAGCTTTCTAAAAGGGTGCGGTGCAATGCGGTGCAATTTGAGCCCCTTCAAAATGAATAGGCTCAAATCGCACCGCACTGAATCACATGGGAATTGCACAGGATTGTAGTGTGGTTCCTGTGCGATTCACATATGAGTTATAGTGTAAATCGGGACTAAGTGCTTTCTAGCCCTAGTTATGATCTCTGACCTGCCTCCTACCCTCCTGCTTTGTTTGATCCAATAACAGCTTTGAAGGAGACGGCTGATTCATAGCTGTAGCTTGTTTCACCTGTGAGCAATTTCCAGATACAAGAAATGGCAAGAGGAATGCAGAGGCGGACACATCCCCCTCCCTCTGCATTCATCTTGCTGCTCCTTGTCTCAGGAAAGTGCTCACAGGCAAGACAAGCTGTAGCTATAAATCAGCCATTTCCTTCACAGGTAATGTCAGATCAGCTGCAGCAGGAAGGGAAGGAGGCAGGACAGACCTCATATCTAGGCAGACCTCATAGCTAGAGCGAGAAGGCACCTAGCAACATGGGACATGTCCTTATGAGGGACAGTATTGTAACATAAAAATTATAATGATAGATCCTTTTTAATATCAGCCTCCTTTACTCCACTAAAGCCTCGTACACATGATTGGATTTTCCGCAGAGAAAACGTCAGACTTTTGTCCAAAGGGCGTTGGTCAGGAACTTGTCTTGCATACAAACGGCACACAATTGTCGGCCAACAAACACGAACGTAGTGACGTATTAGACGTACTACGAGACTACAAAGAGGAAGTTCAATTGTCATGCGCCGCCCTTTGGGCTCCTTCTGCTAATTTTCGTGTTAGTGGAAGTTTGGTGAGTGTTGATTCGCGCTTTTCATTTTGCGCTTTTCATTTTGCGCTTTTTATTTTGCGCTTTTCAGTTCGTTTCTGAACGGCCATGCATCAACCAGCCATGTTGCGGAATCGGAGGAGATAACGTGTTATTTATTTTTGGCCTTGGAGTTATTGCTTTGACCCAAGTCCAGTCCAGGAACAGGAGGAGGAGGATTTCTTGGACCAAAAAATTGGTTGCTTTATTAATCGTGACCAATTATGTCATATGCCTTTGCTGCTGGAGCTCCAGGAGAATAATCCGGATGATTTTCGGAATTATCTCTAGATGACGGACCCCTGCTTTCACCAACTCTTGGCATTGTTGACCCCCAATATTAAGAAGCAGGACACATGCATGAGGCTTTTATTTTATTTTTTGGTTGAATAATGATTTGATTTGTTATATTTTCTATATTTTTGGATGCATAGAATGCACTTTTTGGTTAAGTTCTATTGGCAGATAGCATGTCTAATTTTATTTGTTTTCTTTTTTTTTAAGCACAATAAAAAAATTGTGTAGAATAATACTTGACTATGTGTTTTACTTCAAATGACAGTTTGGGAGTAGGCAGTTACTATTTAACAAAAATACAAGGTAAAATTAACAAGGGACACCAACATAGTTGTATCTTTGATTTTAAAAACTACGGGATAATGGTGTTGCGGTAACTTGCCCAAATAAAAAAAAAATAAATAAATAATATTATTCTTGATATCACTAGAAAAAAAAAGCCTTGGAAAATGTGTTTGCAATAACTCCATCAGTATCACCAGCAAAGCAGCTTCATTATTATCCCGTTAAAGAAGAAGAGAATTGTGCGCCGCATTTCCAGATTTCATAATTTGCCGCGTCACTAATGTTAATTCTCCATTAAGAACGCTAGTTTACAAGACCGACCGCTTCTGGCTCTTCCTTGCTTCCGAGCATGTGTGTTTGGACTTTGGACTTTTGTCCGACGGAGTTGTGTACAAACGCTCGGAAAATCCGACAACAGACCGTTGTCCGTGGAAAATTTATAAACCTGCCATCCACCATTTGTCCACAGAAAGTTGGCCAACAATTGTCCGATGGAGCGTACAAACGGTCGGATTTTCCGCCAACAGCCTGACATCACACAATTCCCATCGGAAAATCCGATCGTGTGTATAAAGCTTTAGAGGTGAAAAGGCAGCACCCTGAGTCAATCGAACACTCTTGGCTTGCACAGTTTCATTATTAAAGTTTATTTGCCACCGTAAAGGCCCGTACACACGATATGAAAATCGGAAGTAAAATTTGGTCCAACTAATGATCTGCCGATTTTCGGATCGGTAGTATGGTGCTTTCGACAGCCGATGCCGATTTTTCTTCCAACAAAAGTTGGATGTGCAGACTATAAGATTTTTGTCAAGCGTGAACTCAACGTCTGATTTTCTTTTAATTAGTAACGGTTTTCGTCCAAAAAAATCGTAAGAACAAGACTACGCTGGCACAGAAACTAAAGAATACATACAAAACTAGTCACTTCTGACGTTGTATTCTGTCATTACGAGAATTTTTGTATGGTGAGTAATCTCTTCACTTTTGACATGAGACTAGCATGCACCTAAAAACGGAGGAACGGTCATCCGAAATTCTGATCGTGTGTACGAGGCTTTAGACTGTCAGCAGTGAAAAATCTGCACACAAAAATTCTGTTAGCATCTATCGCAGGGCCCTCTGATTCCTCCTGTATTGAATTGTATTGTAACTGTACTTTCTGCCCTCATGTAGTAAAGCGCTACACAAACTGTTGGCGCTATATAAATCCTGTATAATAATAGTAATAAAAAGATAACAAAATTATGTCGGAAGAATACAGCTCTATGCAATATGTTTCAAAGCACCGCTATTGTGAAAACGATTGTATTCCAGTATTATTCAGTATATGAGTATATTGCTTTTTTTTTAATTTTACATGCCTTGATTTATCTTTTGTGCCATATTTACCTACAGGACAAACAAGCTGTGCAGCAAAAGTGACAATTATAGGGGCTGGGACAAACCATATAACAAAGCTTACAAAGTTTAGCTTTTTTAATAGTTTAAAGATCAGAGAAAGAAAGACTATAAATTTTATCTTCCGAGAGACTTTCTGTCACCCACTAACGAGAGCGAGGGCTGTTTCTGGCACTTAACACTGTCTTGCAAGGTTTGTCTTCCAAAAGACCTCATTTACATAGCTTTACCAATGAGCCACTGTTAAATGAGCCGGAAGTTGTGTTGTAGCAATTACAAAGTTGTTGACAACTTATATTACCATGCATTATGTTTATGTTCAAATGTTTCATTAGCAGGTGAGTGATAACAATTTAGGTGGATGTAACTAGTTCACGGTGTGTTCTCTACTGCGATTTCTAAAAGATGACACCTGTCTGTTCTTTTGGTTTATGCTTTTTTTTTTTTTTTTTTTACTAGGATAGTTATATTCATAGATGTAGTTGCAATTCTTTATTATACACATTGTTTTTAAAAACTCTGATAAATACTAACGTCATCTTAATTGCACCAAATCTACTGTATCAGATAAACCAAATGTAATACTTAACACTGATATGGGTCCCCAATACTTTAAACTGCTAGATGATGAAAGAATCAAAAGAGAATAATTAGGACTTGTAGTGTAGAATGTCCTCTTCTTCAATGTGTCATATCTGAAGCAGATCTAAACATATGATGCAATAGAAACCTGCCATATTTTGTTCTCTGTAGGCTGTTTTGTAGCAAAGGTGCTGTACAGTGACACAAAAGAGTCAGGTTCAAGACTGTTTATAACAGGGGTAGGCAACTTTTTGAGCACAGTGTGCCGAAAAATGTTTTCAAAGAAATTGAGCGTGCTGATTTTATAACAAAAAAATGTCAACTTCACACTCTCAATCACGAAAAGGATTTTTTCTAAAGTAAATGCTTTAGTAGTGAGAAATTAACATCCTGCACTCTCACACCTCAGATAACGGCCCCTCCTGCAAATCTGCCCCACCACTGTATCCCCCTGCTCATCTGCCCCACCAATGTACCCCCTTTCTCATCTGCCCCACCAATGTACCCCCTTTCTCATCTGCCCCACCAATGTACCCCCTTTCTCATCTGCCCCACCACTGTAATCCCCTGCACATCTGCCCCACTACTGTACTCCCTGCTCTTCTGCCCCACCACTGTAGCCCCCTGCTCCTCTCTCCCACCGCTGTAACCCCCTGCTCATCTGCCCCACCAACCACCTTTCTCCTCTGCTCCAACACTGAACCCCCCCTGCTCACCTTTCCCACCACTGTAACCCCCTTCTCATCTGGCCCAACACCGACCCCCCCCCTACACATCTACTCCACCACTGTAGTCCACTGCACATCTGCCCCACCACTGTAACCCCCTGCTCATCTGTCCTACCACTGTACTACCCTGCTCTTCTGTCCCACCACTATAACCCCTTTCTCTTCTGCCCCACCAATGTTCCCCCTTTCTCATCTGCCCCACCGCTGTACCTCCCAGTAGATCTGCTCCACCGCCATACCCCCATGCTCTTCTGTCTTACAGCTGAACCATCTTCTCATCTGTCCTAACACTGAACTTATCTGCTCATCTGCCCCACCACAGTAATCACCTTTCTCATCTGCACCACCACTGTACCTCCTGCACATCTGTCCCACCACTGTACCCCCTGCTCTTCTGCCCCACCACTGTAACCCCCTGCTCATGTGTTCCACTGATGTACCTCCTTTCTCCTCTGCACATCTGCCCCACCCCTGTACCCCCCGCTCCTCTGCCTCACCGCTGGCACCCCCTGCTCATCTGTCCCACCAATGTACCTCTTTTCTCCTCTGCCCCAACAGTGAACCCCCTGCTCACCTATCCCACCACTGTAACCCCCTTCTCATCTGGCCCAACACGGAACCCCCCCCTGCTCACCTGCCCCATCAATGTACCCCCCTGCTTTTCTGTCCCACCGCTGAACCCCCTTCTCATCCCTCCCACCACTGCACTTCCTGCACATCTGCCCCTCCACTGTACCCCCTTGCTCTTCTGTCCCACCACTGTAATCCCCCTGCTCATCTGCCCAATCAATGTACCCCCTTTTCTCATCTGCCCCACCACTGTACATCTGATCTACCGCCATATCCCCATACTTTTCTGTCTCACTACTGAATCACCTTCTCATCTGTCCTAACACTGAACCCATCTTGTTATCTGCCCCACCACTGTAACCCGTTTTCTCATCTGCCCCACCAATGTACCTCCTGCACATCTGTCTCACCTCTGTACTCTGCTCTTCTGCCCCACCTCTGTTCCCCCTGCTCTTCTGCCCCACCACTGTAACCCCCTGCTCATCTGCCTCACCAATACACTTCCTTTCACATCTGCCCCACTGCTCTACCCCCCGCTTTTCTGTCCCACCACTGAACCCCCTTCTCATCTGCCCCAACACTAAACCCCCCTGCTCATCTGCCCCAAAATTTACCCCCCTGCTCTTCTGTGTCACTGCTGAACCCCCCACTCATCTCTTCCATCACTGTACCTCCCTGCACATCTGCTCCACTGCTGTACCCTCTTCTCATCTATGACATGCGTGATATGCAGAGTTGTGAAAGGAAGCAGAGATGAGACACATCTACCTGTCCTGGCACACTCATCCTGCTGATCCACCTCTCACATCTAGCCTACGTGCTTGTATGGGATGTATGTGATGTATGGGATGTATGTGATGTATGGGATGTATGGGATGTATGGGATGTATGTGATGTATGGGATGTAAGGGATTTATGTAATGTATGTGATGTATGGGATGTATGTGATGTATGGGATGTATGTGATGTATGGGATGTAAGGGATTTATGTGATGTATGTGATGTATGGGATGTGTGTGATGTATGTGATGTCACATACAAACATCTGGAATGGATGTGCAATGATAAGCTCAGGTCAGGAGCATTTTTTGAAAGCAGTGGGCCTGTGTGCTGTTGCGCCACTCTGCGCCACAGGAAAAATTGGGTATGATTTTCATTGCGCTGAATACTGGCTCTGGCTTAAAGGGACACAGAGTGCCAGGGTTCAGTAGTAAGTGACGCAAAGGTTCAGGAATAATTTCAACAAAGTTCCCAGAAGCTCAACAGTAATTCCACAAACCGTCACCTAAATGGGGTTTTCTCAATCATAGTGAAATCCCTTCTTTCTGAGATTGGTAGTGGCAACCAAGCAAGTCATCTTCCTCCAGATGGTGGTGGGGCTAGCAGGACTGTGATTGGCTTTAGCAGTGGCCAATGACAGTCCTCCTCCTTCTGGAAACAGGGACCACCCCCCCCCTTAGCAAAACTGCACCCAATCTCTTCCCGATCACAAAAGCTGACGATCGCAGCCACAGCAAAGTTAGAGAACCAAACAATGTTTCCCATCTTTTACAATGTGTGGGGGTGCAGTGCCTCCCCCTTAGTGCAGATGCGGCGTGGGGAACTCTGAAGTTGGAATGCATTAGTGTCTCACCGACACTTCCCTGCGCTGCTCTGCTGATGGGGAGGGAGTCGAGTGCCGGCAAAAGAGGCTTCGTGTGCCGCTTGCGGCACCACTGCCTGGGGTTGCCTACCCCTGGTTTATAAGCTGCTATCCAATTGCAAGAAAAGTATCCATTTCTATTCGAAAAATTCTTATTAGGTATTTCTTATGTAAAGTACAAAGTACAAAAGATGACAATTATACAGATAGACATGAATACACATCCATGTGGCATTTAGAAGACAAGGGTCATTATGATGCATATTGCAAACTAAAATAGCTTGAATCAGCACGTTACACCATATTACGGAAAAAGGTAAGAGTGGCAATACAATGTACAATGTATGCGGTTTAATCTGTCGCATATGAAGACAGGTGTTCCTTATCATTTAGGATAGGGCAGTGTTTCTCAACCTTTTTTCAGTCAAGGCACTCATTAAAATTCTCCACAATCTTGGGGCACCCCATTCTAAAATGTCGAAAAAGGACCCTAAGTTTTACATAATGCAGCAACATCCACACACATAGGACACCCAGCATTAGAGGTGATTTATTCTTCCTAAGCAAATACACCTTTCCACACTGGTACTGACTAGTATCCAAGGGTTTCTCTTCTCCCTCACTTTTCTCTCCCTCACTTTTTTATTGTGACCCCAGGGCTGATGGAGGGGAGGATCAAACAAGGATGCTGTGCAGGTGCCCCCCATCCTCAACCGATGATGTTATTGGTTTTTAGGATGCCGACAGCTAGAAAGCTGTAATGGCGCACAATGAAAACCGGTGGCTTTGTGGCAGGCTTGATCGACCCACTGACTTGTACACAATGTTTGGGTAATTTCTAGGTATTTTGCCAAGGCACCCCTGAAGAAACCTGAAGGCACCCTGGTTGAAAAAGTCTGGGATAGGGGTCCATTTTTAAAAAAAAAACAGGTGTCCATGCTGCTGCTTAATAAAAAAACAAAACAAAAAAAAAAAACAGCTCATATACAAAGCATATACAAAGCAAGTGTGCTTTATGAGTGTGCATTGTACTCTGCTTGCTTTGGAACTCCGAATCAAGCAGAGTACAATTAATATGGAAACAAAATATATATGGAGGAGGAGGGCCCAGTCATGTGACCTATTATCAAAGTCATGTGACTGGGCTATCCTCCAACCACAGAGTTCACTTTTATCAAACTTCTGCTTTACTTCATTTCTCAAACAAACCTTTCCCCTTCTAAGTGCCATGCCTTGCTCAATACTATATTAAATACTGAAAAAAAGTAAATGCAACACTGTACTTATGAATTAAGTATTTTACCCTAAATAAATGCCATGTTAAATACTTACCTTCTTCACTGTTGCAGCCATCTTTGCTGTGTGGCCCTGCACTGCACGGCTATTCCAATAAAAACATTCCTGTCTGCTTCTCTTCTTAACTGCTTGCCGACCAGCCCAAGTACATTTACTGTGGGGCGGCGGCTCCTGTGTGCACAATCACGTACCGGTACATGATTCTGCACTTCCAGGTCTGGGCAGCCCACGCGCCCCGTCGGGGACCCGCTCCCGCTGTGATCGGACACAGTGAGAATCAACCAGTGTGTCCAACAGACCCGATGTCCGCCGGGCCCCGCCGATCATTCCCGAGAGAGGCAGAACGGCGGTCTGCCTATGTAAACAAGGCAGATCGCCGTTCTGTGACAAGGGAAGATAGAGATCCTGTGTTTCTGCTAAGCAGGAACAGGGATCTCTGTCTTCCCACAGTTAAAGCACCCCCAACACACAGTTAGTAAACATTACCTAGAGACACATTTAACCCTTTGAGCGCCCCTGATGTTAACCTATTACCTGCCAGTGTCATTAATACAGTGATAGTGCTTTTTTTTTTTTAGCACTTATCACTGTATTGGTGTCACTGGTCCCCAAAAAAGTGTCAAAAGTGTCACTTAGTGTCCGATTTGTCTGCTTCAATGTCGCAGTCCCACTATAAGTTGCTGATTACCGCCATTACTAGTAAATAAATACAGATTCCATAAAAATATCCCATAGATTGTAGACGTTATAACTTTTGTGCAAACCAATCAATATACACTTATTGGGATTTTTTTTACCAAACACTTGTAGCACAATACATATTGGCCTAAATTTATGAAGAAATTTGATTTGTTACAATTTTTTTATTGGATGTGTTTTATAGCAGAAAGTAAAAAATATTGTTTTTTTTTTCAAAATTGTTGGTCTTTTTTTGTTTACAGCGCAAAAAATAAAAATCGCAGAGGTGATCACATAGCACCAAAAGAAAGCTCTATTGGTGGGAAAAAAAAAGGACATAAATTTTACTAGGGTACAGCGTCACACGACTGAGCAATTGTCAGTTAAAGTAACGCAAAAAATGGCCTGATCATGAAGGGGGTAAAACCTTCCGGAGCTGAAGTGGTTAATAGATATACATGCCACAGCCTAATTTATTCCTGTGGGTTATCCGTAAGCTGCTGGATGTTGGGGAATGATGGCAAGGATGACAGTTTGCTAACAGTGCACTTGTCCTTTAAATTAATATCCTTTTTTTTGTCCAGCAGATCAACGTTTTATTCTAAATGCAATATATAAAATGTTTGCCATCTTAACTTCTGAGGGGTCAGGTTTGGAGCAATAGATGTATAGCTCACTGTATCTTTACAAATCCTGGGCATTTACTCTACACATTCCCATTTGCTTACTTAGAAATCACAAACTTTAAGCCCCTTTCACACGGGCACCTCTGATCCATCTCAGTAGAGGATCCATAGATTGATCCTGAGTCAGAACAAAACAGAAATGGATGGCACATATGTGGCAGCTGTGTGTGTATTTTTTTCCTCTTCTTGTGATGGAGGAAAAACAGACTTATGGATTCCCATAAGTCGCAATGGAACCATTCTAATAGGAGCGGATTGAGTCGCTCCGACTTAGAAAAAAGTTACTTTTGGTCCGACTTCCGCAAGACTTGCATTGACTTCTGTTAAAGAAGTCGCATGCAAGTCACGCAAAAGTCGCGCTGGAATGCTGGCTTCAAAGTCACGCGACTTTACAGTCGTGGCAGTGTGAACCAGGCAGATGGAATGCATTTTGTAGTTACTGAAAGAAAAGTAATATTTATGTCTTAAAGCGGAGTTCCACCCACATTTCTCACTCCTCACCATGCAGCACTAATGTGCATCCTTAAAATGAATTGGCAATTTATTTAACATTTTTTCTGTTCACTTACCTGATTTATGCCTATATCTCATTTCACTTCCTCCTCTAGGGGGCTGCAGACATAATTTACAGTTTTGCATTGGCTCCTGGGAGATCTTGCTCAGCTTGGCATGGCGTCTATGGAAACTCTTGGCCAGCTTGGCATGGCACGGCTCCAGTAACATTTAACATTGGCATCAGCTTGGTATGGCTGTGCCTATATCTCATTTCACTTCCTCCCCTAGGGGGCTGCAGATATAATTTACGGTTTTCCATTGGCTCCTGGGAGATCTTGGTCAGCTTGGCATGGCATCTTTGAAAACTCTTGACCAGTTGGCATGGCACGGTTCCAGTAACATTTAACAATGGCGTCAGCTTGGTATGGCTGTGCCTATATCTCATTTCACTTCCTCCTCTAGGGGGCTGCAGACATAATTTACAGTTTTGCAATGGCTCCTGGGAGATCTTGGTCAGTTTGGCATGGCGTCTATGGAAAATCTTGGTCAGCTTGGCATGGCACGGCTCCAGTAACATTCAACATTAGCATCAGCTTGGTATGGCTGTGCCATGCTAAGCTGACCAAAATTGCACCTCACTGTACATGTGCGAGATCAGCAGGTGCATGCTGGGTAACCAGCATGCACAAAATCCAGGAAGAAGGACACTGTGGCTTCAGATGCCCATACTGGAGATGGCCGCGTTGTGCAGAAACATCACAAAGTAAGAAAACAATGCTGCACAGATAGAAAACTGGACATAGTTTACAGCATACCTTTGTTACATTGCACGAGGCATGAGTATTCTAGGGGAATTTTTATTTTTAAAAGTCATATTTCGGCCTGAACCCCATGTAGCTGCACAAACGAGGTTTGCTCAATAAAAAAAAATGCTGAAATATACATGTTGCAGACACTGCTATTTCTATATGTAAAATATTTGTAATACTTTATGGAGAACATGAAATTTTGAACTGCAAAAACTCTAAAAAGAAAAGGGGATAAAAATGACACAAAGGCTCAACCTCTATTAATTAGTAATTGGGGACAGAAGGACAAATTTCAGTAGTAATTCCTCAAAGCACCTTCCAAATGCCCTCACTGTAGAACAGACCTGAATGGAAAGTCTGAGGAGTGTTCCTCTGAATTAACTAAGCATACAAAAAGAAAAGAAAACCAAAGGGGTCAAGGCAATTCTTCAAAAAGGAACCGGCAATTGAGTACAAAAGTTGTAAAAAGTATTTATTACAAAATTCACTTTACACTAATCAAAAATAGAACATACCTCCACCATAATACCTAAAATTAGACAACGTTGTCTAGAAACTCAGATGGCCACCACATTCAGACATGCACCCCTCATAAGTATCCGTAAATACTAATAGAATCACTGGCAATAACTATGTTGGTATAAGAAGTAATATTGTCAAGGTAAAAGACTTGAATCAGATGAATACCAAACATGAGTTGGGGTATCCCAACCATGAGTCTATAGGACCATTGCAGTATACCGTGGTATAATGCAAAAACTCTAAGGAATAAAATACAATATATTTCTTAAGGAGCTTAGGTTTGCCCTTGAAATCAGACAGATGACAGCTATTTATATTTTAAAGAGTTTTTATTTGTGGAGCACAAGGTCACCTAATAATATCATGAAAGCAGAGCTGCATCGCTAGCAGGGGAAACCAGCAGTTTTTTTGCCAGATAAATAATGAATTTAGTGACTCGCACAGACAACAAAACTATTGGTAACGCTATACTGCAGCCCTACTCCAAAAGCATCTAAAACCCATCTCAAAACATTTATGTAATTGAGAAAGTGTAGATCGAGCCTATTTAAAATTTAGTATTTAATGTGCGATCCAGTAGTAGTGCTAAAACTAATGAGGACATACTCGTTAGGCCAATTGCAAAGGGGGGCATCTAGCTGTTGTGCATCTCTTCTGGAATTCTAGGGACAGGTGCAGCATCCAGCCCCGCTGTGCAGGCATTCATTTATAAAAGCATAGCACCCAGCAGTGGCGGCCCGTGCACTGTGGGCGCACGGGCACCGCCCCCCCATCCATGCGCCCGGCCCCTTTCAGGACGCCGGACGCATGGATTCCTAAGGCGGGGGTGGTACTTTTTGAAGCACCTGATTAGAGCCAGAGGCTCTAATAGGCTTCAAAATAGGGTGGGCTCTGGGCGCAGAGAGTGCGCCCTGATCACACCCAATTGTGTAATGATAGTGAATTAATTTTCGCTATTTTCACACTAACCTTCCTCCCCGCCAATCAGGAGGCAGGGCGGGAGACCTGTTTCCTGATTGGCCAAAGCGCTAGGCCACCCTATTGGATGCCTGGCGCTTAGGAAGAGGAGCGGAGAAGACACGCTGGAGGAGCTGCTGCGGTAAGTCCCCTCTGCCAGAGCTGCACACATAGCGGGGGGTGGGTTCGGTGCTGCCAGAGCCGCGCTCGTGCGGGGGGGGGGTCGGTGCTGCCAGAGCTGCGCTCGTGGGGGGGATTTGGTGCTGCCAGAGCCACGCTCGCATGGAGGGGCTGCCACCAGGGACGCGCGGGGGGTGGGGGTTGGGTGCTGCCAGAGCCGTGAGTGGGGGGTTGGTGGGCACAGTGGCTGCATATGATGGGCACAGGTGGCTGCATATGATGAGCACAAGTGGCTGCATCTGATGGGCACAAGTGGCTGCATATGATGGGAAAAAGTGGCTGCATTTGATAGGCACAGTGACTGCGTTTGATGGGCACAATGGCAGCATTTGATGGGCACAATGGCTGTATATGATGGGCACAAGTGGCTGCATTTGATAGGCACAAGTGGCTGCATATGATGGGCACAAGTGGCTGCATATGATGGGCACAAGTGGCTGCATTTAATGGGCACAAGTGGCTGCATATGATGAGCACAAGTGGCTGTATTTGATGGGCACAGTGGCTGCGTTTAATGGGCACAAAGGCTGTATATGATGGGCACAAGTGGCTGCATATGATGGGCACAAGTTGCTGCATTTTAGGGGCTCAAGTGGCTGCATTTGACGGGCACAAGTGGCTGCATATGATGGGTACAAGTGGCTGCATATGATGGGCACAAGTGGCTGCATTTGAAAGGCACAAGTAGCTGCATATGATGGGCACAGTGGCTGCATATAATGGGCACAAGTGACTGCATTTGATGGGCACAAGTGGCTGCATTTGATGGGCACAAGTGGCTGCATATGATGGGCACAAGTGGCTGCATTTTAGGGGCTCAAGTGGCTGCATATGACGGGCACAAGTGGCTGCATATGATGGGCACAAGTGGGTGCATTTGAAAGGCACAAGTAGCTGCATATGATGGGCACAAGTGGCTGCATATGATGGGCATAAGTGGCTGCATTTGACAGGCACAAGTGGCTGCATATGATGGGCAAAAGTGGCTGCATATGATGGGCACAAGTGGCTGTGTTTGATGAGCAAATGTGGCTGCATATGATGGGCACAAGTGGCTGCGTTTGATGGGCACAAGTGGCTGCATTTGACAGGCACAAGTGGCTGCATATGATGGGCAAAAGTGGCTGCATATGATGGGCACAAGTGGCTGTGTTTGATGAGCAAATGTGGCTGCATATGATGGGCACAAGTGGCTGCGTTTGATGGGCACAGTGGCTGCATATGATGGGCATGATGGCTGCATATGATGGGCACAGTGGCTGCATATAATGGGCACAGTGGCTGAATATGATGGGCACAGTGGCTGCGTTTGATGGGCAGAATGGCTGCAATTGATGGGCAGAATGGCTGCAATTGATGGGCACAGTGGCTGCATTTGATGTGCACAATGGCTGCATTTGATGGGAACAGTGAGGCTGCAATTAATGGGGGAGGGAGTTTCAGTATTTTTCAGTTTGTTTGCACCCCCCCAAAAAATTTTGAGCACCAGCTGCCACTGGCACCCAGTACCACTCGGTACAGCATTTAGCCCCATCCAGCCTCAGCCTGCCATAAACTGTCCCTCCTGGATGCACTAAAATGCCAAAAGGGACACAAAGCAGCTAGGTGCTCATGTTTTCAAGGGGCTTTACCACCCCCACCATCCCAAAGCTTGAATATGGCCGTCTTTCTGTTAATAGCAACAAAAATAAGAACATGACTCCCTGACTACCAGGTCATTCTATTAGCCTACCACATTGTCTGAGCCCCGCTGAGTCCCCCAGCAACCTTCCACCAGACTTCTATTCATTTTCTTGTTGTAGCACTATATCATGAGTCTTTTTTATGCTTTTAATGGTTTTAGTAAAATATTTGCGCAATGTACGTCTGCATCCTTCTTTTTTGATGGAGAGTAGTGTGAAGCCTTTGACTGCCTCCGGGATTCAAGACACCTAACTGGTTGTTTTACAACATGCTTCGTATGATCATCAAAATCAGTTAAAGCGGAGTTCCACCCAGAAGTAAAAGCTTATCTGCCTCCTCCCTCCGGTGCCACATTTGGCATATTTTTTGGGAGGGGGGAGTGGGTACCTGTTTTTGGCAGGTATCCATACTCACTTCCGAGAGATCTCAACGTGGTCCCCTCTCCTCTTTTCCACGCCCCTGGGCCATTCAGAAAGCGCAGTGAGCCTTGCCAATGCTCAGTAGGGAACCGGCTGTGAAGCCATAAGGCTTCACTGCCAGTTTCCCTTACAGGCAATGGCGGCGGCAACACCCAAAAGCTCTCATCGGACTTTTGCTGGTGGAATTTCCGCTCGTGTGTACGGGGCATAAGATGTGGTGGCTGCATTTTTAATCTTTCTGTTTAAGAACATTTAAAGTAAAGAAATTATCTGTTGATCGTGCCAGAAATTCAGCGTTCGTATCACTTGCTGTGGGATGACCTGAAAGCATAAAACAATCTTTTCTTCCTTTTGTACCTAATAATCCCCTCTAACTCCATGTAACTGAATGGAAGAATGGCAAACATGTTTGTAGTCCAGGGGTGACAACCATTGGTCCCTCCATAGATACAGTGGAGTACTGAGCTACCCGGGACAGGAAGTATGTTATTCTCAGGAATACAAGGTAAAAGGAAAAGGGAAAAAGCTTGAAAGAGAAAACTAATGTAGCCACCACATCTAAAGTCAAGTAAACTGCAATATACTGTATAACATTTTTGTTTCTAGGTTTTTAAGGGCTTTAATGCTTGCAGATATTTTATTGAAACTTTTTTTTACTTTTAATTTTATAAATACTGTATGTTATCCTAGACATTATAACCAAGGAACCAGCCCCACTTATTCTATATAAAACGTTTTATTGAATGAAGGATATAAGTGAGATGTCACTGTTATGGCAATGTATTCTGATGATGTCATTGTCAATGAAACTGATGTGCTAAATAAGTGTCAAAAAGCGATGAATCAGACCATTGAGAAACTTGTCCTTTGGATATGCAAGAGTTGGCTGCAGGATGTGAGAGCACATGATTGCCCTCCAAATAACAAGAAATGTACTATTACTACAAAGTGTAGTTAGCATTTTTGCAATCTGTTTGTTTTACTGTCTGCCCTCATTAGAATGAGTTCCAGTATACTTCCTTCTACCATAAAATAGTCATTGTTTTGGGGCGCTGGTAAGTATTTCTATATATGTCACTGGAATAGACATTATAATCAGCAAACCTTTTTCGGAAAGAAGTCACTGTGATCACTTTTAAAACAAGATTAAGCAATATATTTTATTGAGCAGTGTGACAAACAGTTGCTAAATATACAAATACAACATGTACAGTAAATAGAGACTTATTTATATAGCACATTCTGATGCTTGTCTTCATTAAAGTGTATATATATAGCCAAATTTCTTTTTTAGTTTGTATGGAGTAGGGAAGGATTAGAACCTCTGTCAAGTTTTTGTACTTGCTGGGTAAATTCACCCTCTCTATATTACCTGGTATTCATTGTCACCAGTAAAGAATGTGACACAGTACAGTGATAGGAAACCAAAAAGAAATCTTAGGTAATCTTCCAATGGAAACACCTTATCTGATGACAACTGTCTAAAGCCTGGGACACGCGATGAGATTATCAGACGAATGATCCTCTGATTTTTTTTGCATACTATGTCTCCATAACGCAAATTAAAGCCCTGTACACACGATCGGATTTTCCGATGGGAAATGTTCGATGACAGGTTGTTGGCGGAAAATCCGACCGTGTGTACGCTCCATCGGACAATTGTTGTAGGATTTTCCGAGGACAAATGTTGGCTAGCAGGTTGTCGGATTTTGTCGCATTTGTTGTTGGATTTTCCGAGCATGAAATTAGCAGAAGGAGCCCAAAGGGTGGCACTAAAGGGCTGAAAAACAACATAGCGCGTCACTACATTCGTATTTGTTGGCCGACAATTCCTTTTGTATACAAGACAAGTTTGGGCCAACGCCCTTCGGACAAAAGTCCACAGTTTTGTTGGCCAAAAATCCGATCGTGTGTACGAGGCTTAAGAGTTTACTAAAGTTATGAAAGTTCTCGTACGACAGAATAAACATTTGGCAGTGATGTAATGTATTTGTATTGTATTTTCGGATGAAAACTGTACTGATCAAAGGAAAATCGTACGATCTGGTATCGTACGAGAAAAATTTTCGTGTTGGTCCCTTTGGATAATTTCGGACGAAAGCTGTGTACTAACGATCAGATTATCGTACGATCGCTTTGAAAGCGGTATTTTTCATACGATTTTCTGATTGTGTGTACAAGGCTTAAAGCTGGGTTAGTTTTTTTTTTTTTTTTTTTTTTTTTTTTTTTTTTTTATTTTATTCAGCCAAAAAAAAGACAAACAGGATACCCCAATCCACACAGGCGAGGTGGATGGAGGAATCTACCCCACTGTGTCATTGCATTCTGGTAGAGGGACTCCTGAAAGTTTCTCAGCTTGGCCGTTTGACAGAAGTCAATCTAATGCTTCTCCTCCCAAGTATGAAGAAACTACATGTGTGAGACTTTCTTAGAGCCTAGTTACATAGAGGTACCCAAAATCCAAACAGCACCTTTAGGCTTTCTAATTTCCTGACTACATACCACATTTTTGGAATCCCTAGATTGACTAGCAATCAAAATTTTATTGCTGGCGTCACTAGCATTGGTGTGGCTATTGATCAGAAGAGTATTGCTGGGCCTTGCTGGCTCTGGTGACATTGTACTCCTGTAGCGATCAGGACATTGTTGCTGGCTTACACTGGTACTGGTGACGGTGGCACTGGTGTAACTAATGATCAGACCACTGTTTCTGGCTTACACTGGCTCTGGTGACACTGAACGTGTGTGGATAGCAATCAGGACACTATTGCTGGGCTGTAAAAACAAAAAGAAGGAGAGAAAAGCACCACTACTTAAGTGTAGCATTTATTAAAACAATGAGAAACAATGAAAAACAATGCACTCACATTTACAAGGTATTAAATAGCGTACTGATAAGTCTCCAGCTGGTGGAGACTTGGTGGCAAGCTTCCAGGTGGTCTACAGTGAGCAAGCCCCCCCAGGTGGATGTGATGTAAGGTGCATCACATCAGGACGTTAACCAGGGATTCGGGAAGCACCAGAAGGAGTCTGTGTGAATGGATGGGAACCACTGTGGACAACAAGGAAGTGTTAGAGGCTCACAAGATGGTTGTGATGATGTCATATGACATAAATGGGCGTGGTTATACATTTTGGGGCATAGCCACTTTGTCAAACCTCTATGCCCTGAAACCACGCCCATTTATGTCACATGACATCAGCGACCAGAAACACTGTTGCTGGCTGCCCTAGCTCTGCTCTGATGACTTTGGTACAAGTGTCTAGAAATCAGGAATACTGTTGCTGGCTTATGCTGGCTCTAGTCACACTGGCACCGACACTGGTGTGGTAGCAATCACAGACATCCCAACCTGCAAAAACTCATTTCAGGGAGGTGGCGCTTCTCGCCCGCAAACGCCTGCGCCCCCCCCCCCACCGCGGCAAAATATTATTTAAATCACTTTCTCAATATTTGTTCGCAGTGCTTCTAGGGAAGGGGGTGGGGGTTTTTTTTGGCAGTGGATGGTGTCAGTAGTTTTTTTACTTTTAATAATTGATTTTTTTTTACATTTTAATTTGTTTTAAATTTTTTTCACAATGCTTTTTTTATTTTTTACACTTTTTCATTTTTTTAAATTTTTTTACAATATTTTATTTTTTATTTTTGGGGGGCTTTGGTGAGATGTCAGGGGTCTAAACAGACCCCTGACATCTCCCCTTTGAGATAGACAAAGGGACTGAGGACACACATTCCCCAGTCCCTTTCTTAGCACTAAAGATGAATGAACAGGAGACAGAGGCTCCTGTGCATTCATAAACTGAGCAGAGTAAACACAGTTTACTCTGCTCAGTAATCACAGGACACAGGAGCGATCTTGCTCACTGTATCCTATTACTAGTTCCCCCCCACAGCTAGCGGGAATGGAGAGAAGGGGAGCCGGCTGCGGGGGACGAGGGGGGGTAGAGAAGGACACGGAGGGGGACAGGGGAGGATTACACAGAGAAGCTGGGGATGATCGGTGCGGCTGGAGGGACAGCTGTGATCACCGATCTCCCTGTATAGCTTTTTACCCATCAGCCGCGGGAGGGAGAGAAGGAGAAGCGGCTGTCAGCTAAAAATCTATACAAAGGAGATTGTGATCACAGCTGATCCCCGCCGTACCGATCATTCCCGGGAGATCAGGAGGCACTTGCGGGTGTGCGGGAGCTGCTGCAGAAATGCGGGAGGCTACCGCAACTTCCGGGAGACTTGAGATGTCTGCAATCAAGAATGCTGTTGCGGGCTGCATGGGTCTGGAGATCCTGGCACTGGTGTGGCGGCAATCAGGAACACTGTTGCTGGTTTACAATGGTATGATGACACTGGGACCGATGTGGTTAGCGATCAGGTTAGCAATTGGTGTGCGAAACAAACTGTGCTGGCTGCAAAGTGTAACTTTTGTTTGTGATTGGTTACAGTGATCATGTGGTGCAGGGCCAATTTCACTTGTTTTGTTCCCTTTTTTGTAATCCGCAGTGTACAATGGACACAGCCCTCACAGACTGTGCCTGTGCAAAAGAGTACTGCCCTCAGGAAACAACTATTGGGCTGCTTTATACAACAGCCGGACAGCAAGTGGTTAAAAAAAAAAAATGATCTGGTAGCATGATTAGTTGTACTAAAAAGAATTTAATGTAAATTATCTTAAGCTGGCCATACTCTTGTTCAGCCCAGAGCCAAACAGAGTGGATGGATAAGGCTGGCCATACATTAACCTCCCTGGTGATATGATTATGTCTCAAACCGGTACAATTGTTTTGCAAAGAAATTTGGCGTTTTTTATATTGTAGGCCTGTAATTTTTAGTAATAACACACTTAAATCTGTCCACCAAGTGTCTAGTAGACATCCCGGGTATGATAAAGTTTAAAACACGAAAGCATAAATTATAATATAATAAATAACTATAAATAATTATAAAAAAATAATAACATAATAATAATAAAATAAATTTTCCCCACGATTCACTATCGCTCAATTCTGCAAGTGTTCTAATTTACTATCGCTGTTTTCTAGCTGGTCTAAAACCACTTTTGACGTAAAGGGACACTTTTTGGTTGCTATGGACAATCTCCAGTTTCCAGGCAGAAAGAACAGTATAAATAATATAAAACTGCATGCAGGACAAAGCACTAGGGAAAAAAAGGAATGTGCAATGATATCATACAGTAATTGAATCTTATGGTGTACTGTATGTGTCATTAATTTTGTACTTTTTGAATTTGCCGCCAGGCTCCGCCCCCGTGCATGGAGGAGGACACATCCTGCAGACATTACAGGATCCTAGGGACCAGGTAAGTAACCTGCACCAGGATCCTGCAATGTAATCTCGAGTGTGGCTCGGGGTTACCGCTAATGGTACTGAAATTGAACCCCGAGCCACACTCGGAAAAAAACGCCAGGGAGGTTAATCACTTTTTTCTTCATTCAATCAGGGGGTTGAATGAAAATAAATAAATTGATTCCCTTATCACACACTCGATGTGAATGGGAAAATCACTCCTACTGTGCTGTTGTGTTCTGATGACAGGGAGACTTCCCTGATGTCAGAATACTGATCAGTGCTGCCAGCTATAGCCAAATGAACTAATTGTTTGGGAAAAATCTGGCAGGCTGGTTGGACACAAGTCTAATCAGCCTGCCCATACATAGATCGAAATTTGTCCGGTCCCTGCTGAGCTGGCCGAATTTCAATCCATGTATGGCAGCCCTAAATCTACAGTGCCAGTTTGTATTTGGGCAGCTGACACCCACCGCTGTCATACCAAACACTGACTGCATCTGATTGGATGCAGGTGTTATTGGGTCAAGAATTTTCCATGTGGCTTCTTTTTTTGTTAGTCATACATGCAATGCTTTATTGTATTGTTGTATGATTGTATTTAGTTATTTGTGTCAACACAGTCTACAGTGCTGTTCAGGGTATGAAAACAATTGACACCCTAAGAATCTAGCAACAACAAAGGGAAAGATATACTGCCACCAGTCTTTTTTTGTATATATATATATAGATCTATATATATATATATATATATATATATATAGATCTCTATATATATATATATATATATATATATATATATATAGAGATCTATATATATATATATATATATATAGATCTATAGATCTATATATATATATATATAGCAGAGACAGGAAGTGATATACAAAATTCATTCTGTAACAAGCACCTCAGTTATTCACAAATACAGACAGTAGAGGGCAGCAGATCTCTACACATGCTAAACATGTTGGTTGGCTATTGTGTATATACCTGGCTGACAACTGTCCACATGGCAGTGTGTTGAGCTGGCTGATGCCAATAGGGCTGTTGGGATCCCCCCGGGCTCAACAAACTTTAATTGAAAAATGAAATGGACGACCAGTGTAGCAATGTCCCGGACCTCCAAAAGCCTAATGGTGACCTCCAGAGTCAGGGATAGCTGAGATCCCTCTTTGTAGAGTGGGTTAGAAGGCTTGGTGGGTGTGATGCAAGATAGAGTGATGGGCGCCAGACACTTTTTGAATGCAAAAGAGATTTATTGTCTCTTAACAGAACTGTGGGAGAGAGGGTTAAGGCCAGGACACTCTTGAGTAGATGGGAGGTGTATAATGATAAAGGGGCGCTAGTAATAAATGAGTATACAAATAAAGTGCCAGTGCTCAATATTTCATGATCAATGTGAGCAATACTGTACAAAATACATTATTATGCGCTTGTGGTGAATTGGCGAAAGATAGTGTAACCGGGATAAGCCTCGACGTACGTCGTACATAATGACGAAGCGTACGTTGAGGCTTATCCCGGTTACACTATCTTTTCCGGCCACTTCCGGGTTCGGCTTTCCAGACGGTGGAACGCACGCCAATTCACCACAAGCGCGAGCAAACGAGGCGGCTGCTTCACACTACACCTGATATTACTAAGCCTGTTACCTTCAGTGCCGAGGGAAGGCACTTTTAAAGTAAGTGCCACTTGACCTGTTGTTGTTTTTATACCTTAATAAATGGAATCGCTATGGTATTGCCTTTTCCATCTTTTCTCTAAACATCAACAGTACCATTCAGACAGCCGTCCAGGTGGCACAGAACCCGATCACCTGACTCCACCTAAATAAATAGGCTCTCCCAGCAGGCCAAGCGACACTTTTTTAATCACATTTATTTTTTCTGTGTACACCTCCAGGGTCTCTCCTCAAACAAGCGCTGAGTTTATTTTTGTCTGTTTGTGTAAAAAGGTTTGATCCTATCTTCTCTGATCCTCCCTTTCTTCCACTATCCCCTAACCATCTCCTGATAAGACAGAGCCACTCTGCACATGCTCAGTTTGGTGTGTATTGCTAGAGAGTTTTTTTTGTGCTTGGGAGGGTGCATGTGATCGGCACAGGACAAATCAGCACTGTCCAGACAGAGGGTCAGGAGTCCTGCAGCCTCGTAGGACAATCAGAGGAGAATGGAAACTCCTCCTACAAGCTTTAACCAGACACTCACAGAAGTCACAAGACTGCTATATACTGCTGATGAGGAAAGGTATTTATCAGTTTATATTTAGTAAAGTAATTATATTTCCATGTTGTGTGTACTGTGGGAGACCAGATGTAGTGAATGCAGGGTCCTGAGTTTAGTAACACTTTAAAGGAAAAATATGACCAAATCTCTTTTGGCCATTCTTCTCCTGGGGGTCACAGGAGTGCACTTAGTTCTGTATTCCTGTGACCCTGATTCAGCCGACAGTGGGCTAAAGCAAGCTGTCAGCTTACGTCACAGAGGCAGTCCAGGCTCTGCAGTGATCCAGACAAAAAATTCAAGATCTCCTCCTGAAGCCTGGCTGGCAGCTGGCACAGCCTAGAGCTGCACAATTAATCGTTAAAAAATTGCGATCTCGATTCACCCCCCCCCCTGACGATCTCTATTGCAGAGTTTGCCAATTCTTTCATATAACAAGTGCAGAGACTATCTGCTCACTCAGCTGTCAAAAGAAGACATCCGGGCAGTCTGCCAAGTTTATAATATGAAACATTGTAACTAACCTTCCTTCTTAGATCAAAGGGATACACTTCTGTTTGTAAAAAGAAATCCAGGCAGTCTGCCAAGTTTTCAACGTGTAAATGCAGGAAGTTTAACCACTTAAAGTCTCAATTTTTTTTTCTGACACTTCTTTCTTAAGTTTTAATCAATATTTTTTGCTAGAAAATTACTTGGAACCCCCAAACATTATATATATTTTAGCAGGGACCCTAGGTAAAAAAGACAATTGCTGCAATATTTTATGTCACACTGTATTTGCCCAGCGGTCTTTCAAATGCAATTTTTTGGGAAAAAATACACTTCAATGAATAAAAAAATGCAGCGAGAATTGTTAGAGAATCGTGATCTATCTTCTAAGCAAAAAAATCGTGATTCTCATTTTAGCCAGAATCGTGCAGCTCTAGCTCAGCCCCTCAGTGTACTGCTAAGAGCTTGTGCCAGCCGCTTCCCACCCTGTCCGCAGTCCGATGCTCCAGTGAGCACTGGAGGGGCAAAGCAGTGACAGACAGTCACCAGTCTCTGCTCAGAGTGGACCTGAGAACCGAGCGATCAGCAGTCTTTGACTACTCAGTTCTCGTTGTAGAGGCAGCGGGGCACAGCTACAGCATCGGGACGATTCTGTATCTACTATAATACCACACTTCTCCTTTAAATTTTGTGAAGTAGCTTTAACTATAGTTAGAACAGCCTGTTCAGAGGCATAAAAAACCTAATGGAGCTCACAACTGTTTACCTGTTTAGAGGGATGGCTTGTTTGTTTGCTACTTACTGTAGTCTGCTACTGTTCTACTAAAGTGTCAAAAACAAATCATGTGTGAATGTCAGTAACTATCCCAACTGTGAGTTCTGTTTGTTTATGCTACTGATGTCAGTAATTCAATTACTAAGCATACAGGAATGTTCATTTAACAAGTGAATAGCTGTGGCCTTCCTGCAAGTCCGCACAGCCAGGTGGCCAAAGGCAAGGGAACTTGGGTGACGTTTGTAGATTGCCTTGAAATCACAAACCAGTCACTAAATCAATCCACATTCTGTATTATTGCAGGACTGATTAAAAAAAAGTGAAGTTAATGTCCACAAGAACAAGTTAGACAGTTTTTTTTTTATGGTATAAATGGCTCCCAGCAGGCAAATATCTCATTTATATACTTAAATGTTCATAAAGGTGCCTAAAAGTGAGTAATTCTGCATGGCGCATGAATAAGGGTCAATGTGTAAGCTTTGTGCTATTGTTGCAGAATGTATCCCCAGACTGGACAAATATTTGATGGTTTCTCAGAAAATAAAATACAAAAATTCGATGACTTGAACAAATTACAGCATTCTAGGATCAAAACTGAATCATAATTACTGATAAAAAAATTAAAAGATTTTATTTTAAATTATTTTTCTGATTGCTAAAAAAAAAGAATTCTCTGTAAAATTGCTGTACCTGCGGGAAAAGAAAACACAAGAAACACACAGGATAAACCAAAGGAAAAAGGGACAATTAAGTGAAAGCTTGTCTAATAAAAAAAAAGTTTTTGGATTTTATTTGAATGAATTTAGAGAAGATGATTCTCTGATGTTCTTTGGATGGGGTGCATGGCAGCTGTAGCGCTAAACAGTGATGACTGGGGTCTCACTGGGGGGGGGGCTTTTGAGCTTCCCACCCTCTCATCCTGGATTTTGTTTTACTGTTGTTGTAAGGGTTTGTGTTTTTTTTTTATTTTAATAACAAACATATCATATTTACCTCCACTGTGCAGCTCATTTTGCACAGAGTGGCCCCAAACCTCATCTTCTGGGGTCCCCCCGCGGCTCTTGCGGCTCTTCCCCACATCAGATAACCTCCTAGTTGAAGCGCTCTCGCGAGGGGGTTACCTTGCGGGCGCGCTCCCAAATCCAGCATTAGGCGTCCATAGCCGCCGAATGTATGACTCGGCCCCGCCCCCCAGCGCCTGTGTCATTAGATTTGATTGACAGCAGCGGGAGCCAATGGCTGAACTGCTATCAATCTATCCAATCCAGAGCCGAAAACCCCGGGCAGAGAGACAGCGGGTCAAGTTCCAGGGCTCAGGTAAGTAAAACGGGGGGGGGCTGGGGGGCCGGTCACTGCCAGGTGTTTTTTCACCTTAATGCATGGAATGCATTAAGGTGAAAAAACACGAAGGTTTACAACCTTCACACGGGCCGAATGTTGGGAGACGACGGCCGGTTAAAAAAAAAATGCTGACATTCGGCCCGTGTGTATGTCGGTCTGTTGGACGTGCATGCTGGAAAACCAGCATCCGATCGACTCACGACAGTTTCTATTGTTCATCCCGCAGGGTTGAATGAAAAAAAAAATTAATAGTGTGTACCCAGCTTTATCCATAGTTTTAGACTGCAATGGCAGCCTGTGTGTGGTTTGAGAAGCTTTGAAGGCGTTCATTTTTGTAAAGTGGGTGGGGACCCCTGTGGTACATTTGTTGAGACCCAGGATCGATGTACAGGTGGGTATTATGATGTTATGGTGTACTGTGGCTTAGAGCAAACATGTCCATAGTCCGGCCTGGGGACCAATTGTGGCCCGCTTTCCGGTTTCGAACGGCCCGCCTGGTAATTTGGACGAATCTCCACGTACTGGGGCCACAGAAGATATATATATATTCTGGCTGCCTCGGAGGGGACAGGAAAGGGCCGAACAAGTGCGTACAGGAAAATACAGGAGTATTTCCTGTTTATGCGGCGGCCTCTGTAATAGGAAGTCCGGTCTCCTGTGCTGCCATTGGACGACTGTTCTGTACATCAAAGGAGGCGGTACTTTGTATTAAAAAGGCCACAGAGAAAACAGGAGTTTTTTCCTGTATGTAATCTGTTGGCGCTTGTCCCGCCCCCCTCGTTGTCCCCTCTGAGGCTGCAGATGGGCATGGATCTGATCAGGCTGCACTGATGGCAATGGTGAGCCTGCATTCATGGCAATGCTGGGGCTGCTGCATTCATGGCAATGGTGGGGCTGCTGCATTCATGGCAATGGTGGGGCTGCTGCATTCATGGCAATGGTGGGGCTGCTGCATTCATGGCAATGGTGGGTCTGCTGCATTCATGGCAATGCTGGGGCTGCTACATTCATGGCAATGGTGGGGCTGCTGCATTCATGGCAATGCTGGGACTGCTGCATTCATGGCAATGCTGGGGCTGCTGCATTCATGGCAATGGTGGGGCTTCTGCATTCATGGCAATGGTGGGGCTGCTGCATTCATAGCAATGGTGGGTCTGTTGCATTCATGGCAATGGTGTGTCTGCTGCATTCATGGCAGTGGTGGGACTGCTGCATTCATAGCAATGGTGGGGCTGCTGCATTCATGGCAGTGGTGGGGCTGCTGCATTCATAGCAATGGTGGGGCTGCTGCATTCATAGCAGTGGTGGGGCTGCTGCATTCATGGCAGTGGTGGGACTGCTGCATTCATGGCAGTGGTAGAGCTGCTGCATTCATGGCAGTGGTGGGGCTGCTGCATTCATGGCAGTGGTGGGGCTGCTGCATTTATGGTATTTGTGAGGCTGCAGATGGGCACTGACCCTTATTTTGTTTCACAGTTCTTTATTTAAAATTTAAGTTTTTTTCCTGAAACTTCCCACTTAAAGTTAAGGTGCGTGTTATACGCCGATAAATACGGTATATCCAAATAACACGCCCAAGCTCATCTCTTCACCACACACAGCCACAAAGGCAGCAGAATTCTTTTTGGGCAGTGTATTAGTGCTTGGACACAGTATGTGAATATCTACTAGTGCCTGTAAGGGCTGGCTTACACTATCCGTTGGGGGACATTAAAACCCCAAGATTGAGCTGTGTTTTTACTGTCCCTAACCACTCCCTCTTTAACTGCAGAGGCAACTGCAGCAGGAGTTATACAGGTGGGACACAACCCATTAAAATGAATGGGGCCACACGACAGGTTGCAATACATGTCGTTGTGATACACTAGTGTGTGGATCAAGGGGTTAAAGCAGGCAGTGAAGAGGTCATACAATGCCTCTGCAGCGCCTGTCAAATGGTAAATCTGATGTGAACAAGCCCCAAGGCATTAATTTAGTGCACCGAGGCATCTTTTAGGCCCTTTCACACCGAATGCAGTTGGATGCGGTTGGATGCATTTTGAATTGCATTCCAACTGAATAGACAGCCCAAAATCAAGGTAATATTATGGGCACAGTTAACATCGCTGGAGTGTAGTTCAGCACAGTTAAAAAAAAAGTAGAGCATGCTGCATTTTTCTGCACCACAAATGCAGGGTACATGCTACAAACACACTGCAAATGCGCTGTGCCCCTTTAAAAAAAAAAATTGTACTAAATATTATAACCTATACCAGAATTGCCCTTTAGTCTCTCTTTCCATCAGTAGTGGATGAACCCAGTAACGACGCCTCCTACGAGTACGTTGCCTCAATATGGCAATGGTCAGCACCAGAATTATACCAACAAAAGCAGACATACTTGCTTCTCTCCACACTTTCTTTGCACACTATGAAGAAGAAGGAAGTGACCTCAAAGGAAATACAAGAAAGTCACTCCCAAAAACGTATAGAAAAATGCACTGCAACTGCATAAAAATTGTAACGCTCAAGCGAGCTTCAATTGCATGTAAACATACAGTCAAAAACGCGCAGTAATGGGCAGTTTCTGGTGTGAATGGGCCCTTATTCATCATCTCTGCTTGATAGGCATGGATCAGGGATTCTGATGATTAGAATATTGGATACAACTTTTCAACTTTGTTTAGTCTTCCACAATCTGTCAGTAAAGCTGGGTACACACTATAAGAAAATCAGAAGAAAAGTTCCATACAAGGAATGGTCGTTCGATTTTCGTATAGCGTGTACACAATTTTCGACATCCGATTCAGACTTTCCAAGCAAAATTTTCTGAAGGGACAAACTCCAAAATGTTTTCTTGTACATAAATAAAACTAAGGATTTTTGTTTAATGTGTACTGTTTTCGTGCAAGAAAAATCAGATACAAAAGACTGCACACGATCAGAAACAATAAACAACAATAAGTCAAGCAAAAAAAAAAAGACTTTGTCATATGAGAATTTTTCTACAATTAGTACCATCCTCGGTTTTAACTTGCTCTGAAACTTTGAGGAAAACCAGATGATCGTTCACCCGATTTTCTTAAGCCTTGTACACAGGATCGTATTTTCCGCAGACGAAACCTCTGACTTTTGTCCCAAGGCGTGTGCCTGGATTTTGTCTTGCATACAAACGGCAAGGAATTGTCGGCCAACAAACAAGAACTTAGTGACGTACTACGTGGTTTTTCGGCTCTTCAGCGCCACCCTTTGGGCTCCTTCTGCTAATTTCGTGTTAAGAGAAATTTGGTGAGCTTTTCATTTCGTGCTTTTCATTTTGTGTTTTTCAGTTCGTTTCTGAACGGCTGTTTGTCAACCAGACATGTTGCCGATTCAGAGGAGATAACGTGTTATTTATTATTGGCCTTGAAGTTATTGCTTTGACCCAAGTCCAGTCCAGGAACAGGAGGAGGAGGATTTCTCGGACCAAAACTTGGTTGCTTTATTAATCGTGACCAATTATGTCATATGCCTTTGCTGCGGGAGCTCCAGGAGAATAATCTGGATGATTTTCGGAATTATCTCCGGATGACGGACCCCTGCTTTCACCAACTCTTGGCATTGTTGACCCCCTATATTAAGAACCAGGACACATGCATGAGGCTTTTATTTTATTTTTTGGTTGAATAATAATGATTTCATTTGTTATATTTTTGGATGCATAGAATGCACTTTTTGGTTAAGTTCTATTGGCAGATAGCATGTCTAATTTTATTTGTTTTCTTTTTTTAATGCACAATAAAAAAAATTGTGGAGAATAATACTTGGCTATTTGTTTTACTTCAAATGACAGTTTGGGAGTAGACAGTTACATTTTAAAAAATACAATGTTAATATTATTCTTGTAATCGCTAGAAAAAAAAAGCCTTTGAAAATGTGTTTGCAATAACTCCATCAGTATCACCAGGAAAGCAGCTTCATTATTATCCCATTAAAGAAGAAAAATTGTGCGCTGCATTTGGAGATTTCATAATTTGCCACGTCAATGTTAATTCTCCATTACGAATGCTGGTTTACAAGACCAACCGCTTCTGGCTCGTCCTTGCTTCCGAGCATGCGTGTTTGTACTTTGGACTTTCGTCCAACAGGCTTGTGTACACACGCTTGGAAAATCCGACAACAGACATTTGTCCGCGAAAAATTTTAAAACCTGCTAGCCAACAATTGTCCGATGGAGCGTACAAACAATCGGATTTTCTGCCAACAGCCTGTCATCGAACATTTCCCGTCGGAAAATCTGATCGTGTGTACGGGGCTTTATAGTGTGTACCCAGCTTTAGATTGTTCACATTCCATACAAAGCAGCAACAAAGGCTCTTACCTTGTGCATGGAACAGTTGTTTTCTTACTGAAAAGATTCTCATATATAAGTCATTAAAGTATTTTAATACTAAAAGGGTTGGCCTAATTAAGAGTCTAATCTATTAAATGAGACAGTAATACATGAGAAATGAAATGAGGATACATGTAAAAAAGTGGTAGTGGAACTTCAGCATCAGCGGCTTTACTCAGATCTGTAGAATAGACATGTACAGTATTTAGTAGTAAGTGATAGGATGTTTGTATTGGTGTTTAATGTCAGAAGTTAACTATATGGGCTTCTTTATTGTTGTTTGTACAGCGTGCTTTGATCCTCATTGTGACTTTACAAGGATTGCATTAGACTGCAACAGCCAGGGCCTGACTTTGTATGTTTGTGGTTACACAGCTTAAAAATGGGAAGGCAAAGTTGTTTTCTCATCCATCCACCTGTGGCTACTTCAATACAAAGGTGCATAAAATACTTAGATGTGTACAACGTGTATTCTGTCTCTGGAGAGATCTTTGTAGTGCTACTGTTTGCCAAATCTATTCCATTAAAGTGGAACTTCCCCCGTATCATAAAAATCACAACAAAGGCACCTTTAAAAATGTTTAGTAATGGCAATCTGTAAACAGATAGGGGTTGATTTACTAAAACTGGAGAGGGCAAAATCTGATGCAGCTCTGCAAAGAAACCAATTGGCTTCCAAATTTGTTTATCAAAGCTTAACTGAACAAGCTGAAGATAGAAGCCAATTGGCTCCCATGCACAGCTGCACACAGATTTTGCACTCTCCAGTTTTAGTAAATCAATCCCATAGTTTTAAATACCGTATTTATCGGTTTATAACACGCACAGGCGTATAACACGCACCCTAATTTTAAGAGGGTAGTTTCAGGAAAAAAACGTATTTTTTAAATAAACAACTTTGAATTAAAATAAGGGTCAGTGCCCATCAATGCAGCCTGTTTAGTGCCCATTTGCAGCCTCCTCATCTCCCATCAATGCAGCCTGAACAATGCCCATCTGCAAGTTAAAGAAGAAATGCTGCTCTACCCAGTGAACCAAAGTGAAAAAAACAAAAACTGCAGCTGCTAGCACACAACAAACCAAGTTCACAAAATGAAAAATGTCATGCCCCTGTTGATGACTGTGGAGTCGAAACGCATAGGGCCAGCTCTCTCAGCTTCCCACATTGCCATTTTTATACTTTTTTACCTGTTTGTGATCACCTGTATTTTGTATGTTTTTTTTTGGACATTAAAAACCCCATTTTGATCTACACCATGTGGAGTTCCCTTTTCTTTCCTCCATGGGCCCACTAAGAATTGCTCCCTTCTGATCAACCTGTTCCTGAACCGGAGATCGTGTATACTGGAGGTCCAACGCCCACCTAAGACAACCACTCTCCATTGGTGAATGTGACCCAGAGGACATCATCCGGCTGGACATCCTGGACAACCACCCCTTTATGCCTTATAGACGCACTGCTATATGGCAGATGCGTCCTACAGATCTGGTAAGGGTACCCATCTTTTCTTCTTGAAGATCTGTGTGTTTTGCTACTTGTGGTCGCCTTCCTATTCGAGTGTCCATAGTCTCCCCAGGATATATGGTACCCCCCCCATTTTTGGAGAAGACTACCACTTACCTCACCATTTATGGACTTTTGTCACATCTTTTATAGATATCACTTTGTCTATTCATTGCAGGCCACTGCTTATATACACTTTAAATGCCCATCTGCAGCCTCAATGCAGCCTGATCAATGCCCATCCATCTGCAGCACATCTCATCAATGCAGTCTGATCAATGCCCATCCATCTGCAGCACATCTCATCAATAAAGTGTAAGGCCTCATGCACACTGGACGTTATATTAATGTTATAAAAACACCAGAAGCTTTGCAGTGAGTTTTTCAACATTTTTGCAATAGCGTTTTTTAGCGTTTTTTAGCATTTTTCAGCGTTAGCGTTTTTTTTTTTTCAATGGATCAAAAACAATAAAAAACACTGGTGAGCCCAGTCTCTGAGCGTTTATTGACGTTTATCAGCGTTTGTAGATGTTAGAGCGTTTTTAAAGCTGAAAAACGCCTCTCAGAACCCACTAGTTTTGGGGGTTTTTTACAGCCAAAAAACGCCCTAGCCAAAAACATTTGATAACAGCCTATGTGTGCATGGACACATAGGATAACATGCTGGAGAGTTTATTGACTGTAGAATGTCTGAAGCCAAAAACAGCTGCTGTAAAAACATCCAAAAACGTCCAGTGTGCATGAGGCCTTATAGGTAGTCAAGACATTAGATTGGTAATTTATATCCCTAGAACACCTGACGTTGCTCCCTGCATGTTGGACCTCTGCATGTGGCCAGGCTATGAAAAATTCTCACACATGTGGTATCCCCATAACCAGAAGGAGTAGCAGAATGTGTTTTGGGTGTCGTTGCAAGTATTCATATGCCATGTAAAAGAAATAACCTGTTAATATGACAATTTTGTGGGAAAAAAATCTTCATTTTGCATAGAATTGTGGGAAAAAATTACAACTTCAAAAAACTCACCATGCCTCTTACTAAATACCTTGGAATGTCCACTTTCCAAAAAGGGGTCATGACTAATTGTCATTCAAAGTGTGAGAGCACTGAAAGCTGAAAATTGGCCTGGACAAGAAGGGGGTATAAGTGCCCAGTCGGCAAGTGGTTAAGGAAAAGGTTCCTCCCTTTCCCATTAGAGCCCATTTTACCAGGGCTGTTGCCATCTCCTGGACCCTTTAGCATCAGGCGTCTGTATCCCAGGTTTGCAAGGTTGCTACCTTGTCCTCTGTCCGAACATTTTCCAAAGTCTCCCAGGTGGACGTTCATAATATTTTGGGGACCTACCCAATATTGAGTAGGTCCCCAAAACAGCCCCTTTTGCCACCAAAATGACACCTCAAGCTTGTTGTTGTGTTCCTCAAACCATTCTTAAACCAGTTTTGCAGTGTGGCAAGGGGCATTATCCTACTGAAAGAGGTCACTGCCATCAGGAAATGTTTCCAATAAGGGGTGTACTTGGTCAGCAACAATGTTTAGTTAGATGTTAGTTAGTTTCCTTTTTTCCTTTACATCATTTGGGAGCCTTTGTCTCCTTTACTGATGTTTAGTTACATATCAATTGGAAGTTCCTATGGTGACATTATATATATATATGTTGAATTCATACTTAGATAACCAAGTCTGCTGAACTGATTTGGAGGCTATCTTGAGGTTCCCATGTTCAGCTTTCCTAACGGCGGGACCCTATGCATAGTGTGCATCCTATTACCATCATTGGTGTTTGCATCTTTATGGTAAGCGTCCATATACACTTAAATAGTCAACTCTTTATAATTTGCGTTCGTTAATAACATGTTTTTTATTTAAAACACCATGAATATCCCATTAATACCATCATTATGCACTATATTACTTTTAGCTTCCTTGGTTATATATATATTCCCTGATTTCTACATTCAAGCATCGTGTTGCTATCTACCCAGTGCATTTTCGTGTGCTTCTTCTGTCTTCAACCAGGGTATGTAATTGAGGCGTCGCCCATATGATTAATCAATAAATAATTAAATACTCATTACCAATATGTTAATTTCTAGCTTTTTTAGGCACCCTTCTGGGTCCCCTGTAGCCAATTACAGGGTTGAGTGTGACCACTGTCCCCAGCCGCTTGGTGGTGTTCACTCCATGTCCTGGGAGTTTTGCACGGTATGTCCTTGATGTGGGAACTGGGGGCTGGTGGTCTAGGCTGGACAAAACTGTGATTCCTTTATGACATGACTGCTCACTTGAATTATGCCATGATATTTGGATTCCATAAATAATATATTTTCTCTCTATTTTTTCTCTTCAGTGTTTTTATCTCCCTGCATTATTTTGTTTATTTCCCTGATGAAGCCAATGTATTGGCGAAACTAGTTGGGATGAATTGACTACTGATCACCTTTCAACATCTCTGGTGACGGTCAATATCTGAAATTGTATAGTGTGTTTTCCCTTCCGATTTTTTTGTTTATGATGTATATGTATGAATTATATATACTTTTTAGCTTTCTATATTAATAAAAATACAATTTTATAGTAACTGTGTTCTAATTTGTTCATGGCACCACGATAATCCCATTTTCCCTGCTCTTAAATTCAATGTTTAGTTATTCATCGGACCAGGCCAGCTTCTTGTATTGGTGTATAGATAGAGAACTGTAATAAGCCGCCCCTGATATTCTCTTACTCCACTGCGCCAAAGAAAAATGAATAAATGATAATATGTACTCCCACAGTGTACAATGAAAAGCTACCACTTAAATAAATAAAACAGTGAAAATTGTCAAAAATCTCAACCTATACCACTGCCATGCAGATAGGGAGAGATAGTAGCGCTAATACATGTGACATATAACTTTGAGTCAAACAGCGTTATACTAATGACCCTATAATTATAGATGAAAATAAACAATGCCTAAGTATGTGTAAAACACCCAGTGACAAGTGTCAATGTTAGCCATATAGTGATGGTAAAGTCCATGAACTGTGAAAAATAAAATATAAAGTACAGGAATGTTTTCCAATCTTCTTATATTCTTAATCTTCTACTCTTCCACCACACCACCGTGTTAGTGACACCGCTCCTTCTGAAGAGCGCACTCACCAGATTATATTGCCTCTCACTCTCGTGTTTGGAAAAATTGCAATTGAACCACACCTGGGTTGCATGAGATGAACCGTGACTCCAATCAGACCAGCTCCATATGCGAAAAACAAATAAATAAAGTGCTCCACATAGCGTGAAAACGCTTCAACGAGTTTAATATAAAATCACTCCAAAAAAACACTTCCATGTTTACACTCGCATTCAAATAGAAACCAATAAGCCTTTAAAACAAATCCACAGCAAACAACACAACCGATGATTCAGCGGTGCACTGCGGTCACAGCGGACCTGAAGTGTGTGCTCGTGTGTCTCTCACCCCACTCTCTAGGGCCCAGCAGTCTGATCAGTGTCATGTTTCTCAGCAAGCGGCATCTAACTTCAATGCGATGGAATGCCGTGTAACCACGCCCCAGACATGTTTCGTCGATAAGACTTCTTCAATGGACTTTACCATCACTATATGGCTAACATTGACACTTGTCACTGGGTGTTTTCCACATACTTAGGCATTGTTTATTTTCATCTATAATTATAGGGTCATTAGTATAACGCTGTTTGACTCATAGTTATATGTCACATGTATTAGCGCTACTATCTCTCCCTATCTGCATGGAAGTGGTATAGGTTGAGATTTTTGACAATTTTCACAGCTTCTTGTATTGCTCCATGGTCCAGTTCTGATGCTCACATGTCTCACGTGTCCATAGTAGGCGCTTTTGGCTGTGGACACAGGTCAGCATGGCTCTAGCCATTAAAATTTCTCCCTTTTCAAAGTTGCTCAAATCTTTACGCTTGCTCATTTTTTCTGTTTTCAACACATCAACTTTACGGGGCAGAATGTTCAATTGCTGCCTAATACCATGTTTCCCCGAAAATAACACCTACCGTGAAAATAAGACCTCCTGTGATATTCGGGGAGGGCTGCAATATAAACCCTACCCTGAAAATAAGCCCTAGTTTAAAGTGGTTGTAAACGGCTAAAATCCACTCTATGTATCCTCTAATGCAGTGGTTCTCAACCTCCCTAGTGCTGTGACCCCTTGATAAAATTTCCCAAGTTGTGAGGACCCCTAACAGTAAAATTATTTTCGTAGCGTGGGTTGTCAGCACCCAAGGCAAGACAAGTAATTTACACCCCTAACCCACGGACATTTAGCGCTCCCCGAGTCCCTTCCATTCGTACAGTATTAAAACCCCTTATGGTACATTTTAGGATGTAGCATTCTCTCTTTGTTCTCCTTTCTTTCACTTTTATCCCTCTCAATCCTAATTTCTTGTTTTTTTCCCCCCACCCCTCTCTCTAGTCGTGTTTCTTGTTCTTTCTCTTATTCTTTCTCTCCCTTTTTCTTTGTTCCTCCCCCTCTTTTCCTCTCCCTTCCATGTATTCTCTATTTTTATCCATTCTCTTACTCCTTGGTGGGTGGGTGCGGGGAATGGGATGAGTGGCAGTGCTGGTGGTGGGTGGGATCAGTGGCAGCGCTGGGGGGGGGAGTTCTGATCAGCCAACTTAGGTGCTCTTGCTGAAGGTCATCTGCCGATCTGAGAACTGTAGTGGGGACTTTTAATTGCAACTATAATCACAGGTAGTGTTACTCACTATGTCTCCGGCTTCACGGTGTCTCTGACTTAGTGGTGTCTTGCAGCAGTGACACCTATGCTGAAATCAGAAGATAGGGTCTCCTCCAGCCCCTCCCACTTCACATTCCTCACCAGTCAGCTGACCTCTAGTCTCTGCCCCCCATCCATGCCGTGAACTGAATGGGCGACTGTGAGGAGGCTGAGTGGGCGACCGTGGGCTCCAGGAACAGCCCAGCTGGGCGGCCACGAAAAGGCTGGGAGAGCGGTGCGGGATTTAGGAACAGCCCAGGATTCGGTGACCCCTGGCAAATCGTCATTCGACCCCCGAGGGGGTCCCGACCCCCAGGTTGAGAACCACTGCTCTAATGTAAAAGGTGTTTCTGTAATCTAATTGAGTCAAACACCCTCTTTAGCGCCGCTCGACACTCAGCTGATTTCCGGTGCTCTCCCCTTCTCTTGAACGGATTCGAAAACGACAAGGTCTAGCAGCCTTTGCGGCTGTCGGTTTGTAGTTTTCAATGAACTAGTAGAAGTTCATTCTGTCTTCCTGTCAGATTGTATCTGCTTGTATGTAGGGGATGTACAGGTACACAGATACACTGGCAGATCTGCTGGGGACTTACATTGCACCAGTAATCTGCTGATCGCTGGTGCAATGCTTTACAGGCTGCAAAATAAATAAATGAATGCACATTTTTTTTACATGCAAAAAATGCGTATTGATTATTTTTTTTCTAAAAACTGAGCTTATTCTTTACCCTGTCTGTAATCTTAATGTCATGGCTGTCTTGTGTAAGCTTACTAGAATATTCCCTTTCACTTTGTGAGTTCTGCGTTCCTGCTGTCCGCCTCTTTCCACAACTTCCTGGATTTCCTGCATGATTTGCAGCTTCTCCTCTGCTGTTTATTTCCATGTTCTAAGGACTACATATCCCATGGTACATTGCTGCCTGCAAGCTATGATTCCTGTACTGACTCCGCCTTCTGAAATTCCTCCTCTCAGCACCTGTGTAGTTCAGAGGGCAGGCTCTGTGAAAGGTGTGACACAGCAGTGCCCACCCACAGGGCATAGTGACCACTTGTCACAGAATTCAGGGAAGGAAATGTGTGGGGCTCTTCACAAAGTAAGTTAGAAAACTTCAATATCTTTCAGATTATTAGGAGTAGGCTAGAAATAGATGGAATATTGAATATATGACTTTACATTTTGATCATAGATATTCTTTAATCTTTACTTTCCCCTATTTATCACACGAAATGCTCAGATTTATTGCATCACTTGAGAGCACTGCGCCACATGCAATCTTTAGTTTTTTGCAAGTCATTATTAGTGATTGTTAAGGATACAGAAGCTGCCTGTTTGGCCAGCCTTCCCATTACCTATTCATCCTCATTTCACATTTAAAGTGGTTTCATGCTTACATCAATTAACATATGTACTTTATAAAGTACCTGCTAATCACATGACCTCTGAAGTACAAATTAGTACAAATGAGCAGTTCTCAGGATCCTGGAAGTGCAAGTTTCAAAGCATTTTTCTATATACATGCTTTTACTGTCTTGAAAAAAGATGATCTGCTTGTAATATTCAAGGCTATTCCTTTTCCTAACAACATTTTTTAGAAATAAATGCAATGTATTGTAAAGTTTTATTTATTGAACCTTCGTCTTGTTTGTAAGATGTACCCCCATTCACATCAAAACTGATAGTTAAAGCGGACCAGCTGCGGGTGGGGGGGGTGTGTTTTTGAAGCACCTGACTAGAGCCATAGGCTTGGCTCTCACAGTTCACCCAGGTGTGTTAGAAAAGCGAATGAATATTCGCTTTCCTAACACTGAACCGCCTCTCCGCCAATCAGGTGCTCTGGTCTGTTAACCGTCACCTGATTGGCTGAAACAACAGGCGCTGTGATTGGACGCCTATCAAGCGTCCAATCGCTTATAGGAGAGGACGGGAGAAGACATGGAGGAGCATGTGAATGGAGGACACCACTCGCCACCATCACCCGCTGCCCCACCGAGACAGGGTAAGTGCCGAGTGGGCGGGGGGGTCACAGTGGCAGCATTAGATGGGCACAGTGGCAGCATTTGATGGGCACAGTGGGAGCATTTGATGGCACAGTGGCAGCATTTGATGGGCATAGTGGGAGCCATTGATGGGCACAGTGGGAGCATTTGATGTGCACAATGGGAGCATTTGATGTGCACAATGGGAGCATTTGATGGCACAGTGGCAGTATTTGATGGGCAAAGTGGCAGCGTTTGATGGCACAGTGGCAGCGTTTGATGGGCACAGTGGCAGCATTTGATGGGCACAGTGGCAGTGTTTGATGGCACAGTGGCAGCGTTTGATGGGCACAGTGGAAACATTTGATGGGCACAGTGGGAGCATTTGATTGGCACAGTGGCAGCATTTGATGGGCACAGTGGCAGCATTTGATGGCACAGTGGCAGCGTTTGATTGGCACAGTGGCAGCATTTGATGGGCACAGTGGCAGCACTTGATGGCACAGTGGCAGCGTTTGATGGGCACAGTGGCAGCATTTGATGGCACAGTGGCAGCATTTGATGGCACAGTGGCAGCATTTGATGGGCACAGTGGCAGCATTTGATGGGCACAGTGGGAGCATTTGATGGCACAGTGGCTGTGTTTGATGGCACAGTGAGGCTGCAACTGTTTTTTTTTTTCAGAATTTTTTAATTTGTTTGCTCCCCCCAAAAAATTTGGAGCACCAGCCACCACTGGTACATACAATAAAAATTTACCCTGTAATTCATAAAAAGTGGCGCAATACACTCATTAGAAGTATGTTTCATGTTCACACAACAAATGATGGTGTCTTCACCTGTTGGAAACAGCTACATGAATATGCTGAAAAGATGCCTCATAATCACTTGACATGGGACACAATTTACTCCAAGATGAAATAAGTCTTATTTACCTTCAGTTTTCTTATCTCAGATATGGTGAGATTTCTTTATAAATTTGTCCCAGCCATAGCCACATATTGGGAATGTGTTGCAAATAAGAACTTTATGAATCGGTCAGAAGTCTCAATTAGTTAGGAAAATGTTGAACATCTTTTCTGAATTTTGGAGTTCCATGTACAGCTATAACACCGGAATTATGCTACAAAGTCTTTATTGAATCGCTTCCAAGGTTCTTTGTGCTTTCAGTTCAGCTTAATAGAAGTAACCAGAACACTCCATTTTATGGCAGAACCATTGGGTATTTTCTGGACTGGTAAGCTGCAATATATAACTTTTTTCGGTTTTGGGTTTAAGGTGACACTAAACTACATTCTTTTCTTTAACCGAAGCACGACCGCACATTTTCTGTGGCAGGCTGGCCGCTCTGCGCCAGATCACGTACTTAGGTACCGGGTCTGGGGCACGTGTGCGTACAGTAATGCATGACCGCTCAATCGTCAGGTAAAGCAACGCAGTGCCGTATCGCAAAAAATGGCCTGGTCATAAAGGGGGGTAAATCTGCCGTCCGTCTTCAGTCTCTTACCATTGTTTTTAGGTTCCTTTTTTCCCTGTGCACACTCCTTATCCTCCACCGATGCACCTCGTCTGCACAAGTATGGAGCGAGCACTGCTGTTATTGATGGTCACATGCTCCGCTCTGTGCTCAATACAATTCTCATAGAGCAGAATGTGTCTGCACGTAATTGTGTAGCTCATCTTGGGTGTGCGCAGGAAAGGGTGGCTACGTTCACATGCACAAGGGGGGCATGGAGAACGATCGTAGCCACCCTAGAACAGGAAGTCTGGGGACAGCAGAAAAAAGAATGCATTTGAGAGATGAAATGAAGGAAGGAAGGAAGGAAGGGAGGGATAGAAGGTACATTCTTATTATATTTAAGCACTTGCTTACTGGGCACTTAAACCCCCCTCCTGCCCAGACCAATTTTCAGCTTTCATCGCTGTCACATTTTGAATGACAATTGCGCGGTCATACAACACTGTACCCAAATGAAATTTTTATCATTTTTTTCACACAAATAGAGCTTTCTTTTGGTGGTATTTAATCACAGCTGGGGGTTTTATTTTTTGCTAAACAAACAAATAATGATGGAAAATTTTGAAAAAAAAAATCATGTTTCATAGTTTGTTATAAAATTTTGCAAACAGGTAATTTTTCTTCTTCATTGATATGCGCTGATGAGGCGGCACTGGTGGGCACTGATAGGCTGCACTGATGGGCACTGATAGGCTGCACTGATGGGCACTGATAGGCACAGATAAGGTGGCACTGATAGGCACAGATAAGGCGGCACTGATGGGGACAGATAAGGCAGTACTGATGGCCACTGATAAGATGGCACTGATGGGCCCTGATGGGTGGCACTGATGGTTGGCACTGATGGGCACTGATAGGTGTTACTGATAGGTACCACTGATAGATGGCACTGATGGGCACTGATAGGTGGCACTGATAGTTGGCACCAATGGGCACTGATGGGCACTGGTAGGTGACACAGATGGGCACTGGAAGGTGACACTGATGGGCAGCACTGCTGCTGAGGCACTGATTGGTGACACTGATAGGTGGCACTGTGGGCAGTGATAGGTGGCACTGTGAGCACTGATGGGTGGCACTGTGGGCACTGATGGATGGCACAGTGGGCACTGGTAGGTGGCACTGGTGGGCACTGGTAGGAGGCACTGTTGTGTACTGGTGGGTGGCACTGGCAGGTGGCACAGGTGGGCACAGATGAGCTCTTCTTGATCAGGACCAATGTCCCTCTGAGAGCCGCCGGTGATCGGCTTTTTTTTTTTCTCCTCACGCTGTCAGCCCGAGAAGAAAAAATAGCCGGTTACCGGCTCTGTTTACATCACATGATCAGCTGTCATTGGCTTATAGCCGATCAGATGGTAAGCGGTCGGGATTGACTCACTGATCACAGAGCGCGCTGTGCGCGCCCTGCAGGAGGCGCGCCGGCCGCTCGGGGACGGGAGGATGCCAATAGACGTACTCACGGCAAAGTAGGTCAGCGCTGTAGCCTTCATTCTGCTATAGCGCGGATCTGAAGCAGTTAAAGACTAAGTTCACCTTTTTTAAAAAAAATATTAAATGCACATCTTTCTGAAGGTAAAAAAAAATGTGCATTTGTTATTTTTTTTATCAGGAGCCTGTGAAGCTTTGCACCCGTGATCAGCAGATTGCAGGTGCAGTCTCAGGCCGTCAGTGTAGCTTTCTGCCTGTACCTCCTACGGGCGGGCAGTTACTGAATGACAGGAAGAATTAATGTGCGACCTACAGCGCTCATCAGTGCCCTGGTAGTTTATTGAGAACTACAAGCCGACAGCTGCAATCGCTGACAGTAGTTGTAGTTCTCCCATTCACAGAACTCTGTGAATGAATGATGTAGTCAGGTGGGTGGAACCCCGCACTGCCCCATTTTTTTAAAATTTTGACAGCGGGTGCACGAAGAACCTCCCCAGCTCACTGTCACAATGGGGTCTCGGGGTGGTTCAGGGGGCTGCTTATTTGATAATATGTTACATGTTACACCCCGGATATGGGTGTAACATGTTATCAAAGGTGAACTTATCCTTTAAACATATTGCATTTTTTTTTTTTTTTTATTAAAAAAAAATGGAGTTTTGTGTCATATTAAAGAATGCTTTAACACAGAACCACAAAAGTAAAATAAAATAAAATAAGAAGTTGAAACTGTCCTATAATTGTGTGTTCTTTTTAATATTAATTTATGCAAACAAAAAAAAAAAAAAACGAAATAGCTTAAAAAAGCACTTAGCATCCTCGATTGCATTCTGTCAGCACAGGTTCCCACTCTGGAATTCTCCATCTTACAATGGGTTCTGTGTGACACTTGGAAACTTGACCATTAACACTTTCTACAGAAACAAAGAACAGGATGCAATCTAGTTTGCATATACACGTGTAGTTTAAACAAAATTTACAAGGCAGACTTGATAGCATCTAACCTAAAATTGCAGAGAGCTTTATGGAGGGGGGGGGGGTGATTTTCTGGGAGCTTCTAAGGAATGCTTGAATCTTAGTAGGGTTGAAACAACTAATCGATTAACGGACAACTAATCGATTATGAAATTAATGGATTACTATTTTCATAATCGATTAATCCGCCAGTAACATAATGGGGTTAAAAAAAAAATAAAATGTGCCCTTTATAGTACAAAAATGAACCCCTTACAGTAGTGATTATCTGCTTTTTTTGTATTATAAAGGGCTACTTTTAGTTTTTTTAACCCCATTATGTTACTAAACGTCTTAGACCTGGTTCACATCTATGTGTTTTTTGGTGCTTTTTGCAGAAACACACTACAGTTCATTTACATGGTTTCCTATGGGATACGTTCAGATCGATGCTTTTTTTCAGCCGCTGCGTATTTGGAAAGGGTCAGGGACTTTTTTTTAACACAAAACGGTTCTTTTTCGGTTCAATATACTTCAATGGAGAAGCTGCAGAAAAGCACGTAATGAATTTTTGCAGCAATTAGTGTTTTTTAATCTGCCCAACAACAAACTGGCCAAAAAAAATGCAAAAAACGCAAATCGCAGCAAAATCACATAATCAAAACACACAACAAAAAGCACTGCAGAAAGAGATCAAAAGCAAACTGCCTAGGTGTGTACCGATCCTTATTCTGGCCACGCGGATCAATTTTCAGACCAGAATATTCAGACAAAAAATCTTTGTACATTCGCTGAATGAAAGAATGTTGTTTGAAATTTTCACTTGTTTTTAACATTCTGTTTTTAAAATGAATGCAATTTCTGAACGAAAACAACATACACTGTCTGAAAAATCCTTTGACCAAGAAGTTTTCCATTATTTCCAAATTTTCCCATCACTGTGTTTGAAAATGAACATCAATTTGACCCCACTAACGATACCAGATTCAACCTTTAATAGTATATACAGTATATATCCTCTAATAGTATATACAGTATATCTCTTCTAATAGTATATACAGTATATCTCTTCTAATAGTATATACAGTATATATCCTCTAATAGTATATACACTATATCTCTTCTAATAGTATATACAGTATATCTCTTCTAATAGTATATACAGTATATCTCCTCTAATAGTATATACAGTATATCTCCTCTAATAGTATATACAGTATATCTCTTCTAATAGTATATACAGTATATCTCTTCTAATAGTATATACAGTATATATCCTCTAATAGTATATACACTATATCTCTTCTAATAGTATATACAGTATATCTCTTCTAATAGTATATACCAGGGCTTTTTTTCCAGCGGGAACGCGGGGGAACGCAGTTCCGGCACCTCCAGCACTGAATGTATGTAATAGCACGGGGTGTGGGGTGTGCTGGAGGGTCTATTGATGTTGGCTGCTGGGGGATCTACTGTCACTGGTGGGGATCTGATTTGTGTGAGGGTCTATTGTTTCTGATGGGGAATCTATTGTTGCTGGGGGGGGTCTTATGTTGCTGGAAGGGATCTACTGTTGAGAGGTCTATTTTAACTTGCTGCTGGAGGATCTATTGTTGCTGGCTGCTGGGAGATCTGTTGTTGCTACTGGGGGAGTCTAATGTTGCTTGAGTGGATATTTTGTTACTGGGTGTGATATTTTGTTGTGGGTGGTTCACTGTTGCTGCAGAGAATCTATTGTTGTTGAAGTGGAGTCTATTGTTGCTGGGGGAGTCTATTGTTGTGACTCAGGGGTGACTCAGACGGGGGAGTTCCTGCACCTACTCTCTGAGAAAAAAAGCCCTGGTATATACAGTATATATCCTCTAATAGTATATACAGTATATCTCTTCTAATAGTATATACAGTATATCTCTCCTCTAATAGTATATACAGTATATCTCCTCTAATAGTATATACAGCATATCTCTTCTAATAGTATATACAGTATATCTCTTCTAATAGTATATACAGTATATCTCCTCTAATAGTATATACAGTATATCTCTCCTCTAATAGTATATACAGTATATCTCTCCTCTAATAGTATATACAGTATATCTCCTCTAATAGTATATACATTATATCTCTTCTAATAGTATATACAGTATATCTCTCCTCTAATAGTATATACAGTATATCTCTCCTCTAATAGTATATACAGTATATCTCTCCTCTAATAGTATATACAATATATCTCCTCTAATAGTATATACAGTATATCTCTTCTAATAGTATATACAGTATATCTCTTCTAATAGTATATCCAGTATATCTCTCCTCTAATAGTATATACAGTATATCTCCTCTAATAGTATATACAGCATATATCTTCTAATAGTATATACAGTATATCTCTTCTAATAGTATATACAGTATATATCTCCTCTAATAGTATATATCTTCTAATAGTATATATAGTATATCTCTCCTCTAATAGTATATACAGTATATCTCCTCTAATAGTATATATAGTATATCTCTCCTCTAATAGTATATACAGTATATCTCCTCTAATAGTATATACAGTATATCTCTCCTCTAATAGTATATACAGTATATCTCTCCTCTAATAGTATATACAGTATATCTCCTCTAATAGTATATACATTATATCTCTTCTAATAGTATATACAGTATATCTCTCCTCTAATAGTATATACAGTATATCTCTCCTCTAATAGTATATACAGTATATCTCTCCTCTAATAGTATATACAATATATCTCCTCTAATAGTATATACAGTATATCTCTTCTAATAGTATATACAGTATATCTCTTCTAATAGTATATCCAGTATATCTCTCCTCTAATAGTATATACAGTATATCTCCTCTAATAGTATATACAGCATATCTCTTCTAATAGTATATACAGTATATCTCTTCTAATAGTATATACAGTATATATCTCCTCTAATAGTATATATCTTCTAATAGTATATATAGTATATCTCTCCTCTAATAGTATATACAGTATATCTCCTCTAATAGTATATATAGTATATCTCTCCTCTAATAGTATATACAGTATATCTCCTCTAATAGTATATACAGTATATCTCCTCTAATAGTATATACAGTATATCTCTTCCGTCTGTTATTCTCAGAGTGGATTAGATATTTTGCTCCTCAACCATATAGTTGGTGATATATGTTTACCACTGCATAGAGATATTTAAGAATAAATTGCTTTTTTTAAACTTTACATATTAACTCAATTATACACCACACTTTTTTTAAGGTTATTAATCGATTAATCGAAACAATATTTCGGCTAACTAATCAATTGTGAAAATAATCGTTAGTTGCAGCCCTAAATCTTGGAATGAATCCTCTCCTCTAATAGTATATACAGTATATCTCTCATCTAATAGTATATACAGTATATCTCCTCTAATAGTATATACATTATATCTCTTCTAATAGTATGTACAGTATATCTCTTCTAATAGTATATACAGTATATCTCTTCTAATAGTATATACAGTATATCTCTCCTCTAATAGTATATACAGTATATCTCCTCTAATAGTATATACAGCATATCTCTTCTAATAGTATATACAGTATATCTCTTCTAATAGTATATACAGTATATATCTCCTCTAATAGTATATCTCTTCTAATAGTATATATAGTATATCTCTCCTCTAATAGTATATACAGTATATCTCCTCTAATAGTATATACAGTATATCTCTCCTCTAATAGTATATACAGTATATCTCCTCTAATAGTATATACAGTATATCTCCTCTAATAGTATATACAGTATATCTCTTCCGTCTGTTATTCTCAGAGTGGATTAGATATTTTGCTCCTTAACCATATAGTTGGTGATGTATATTTACCACTGCATAGAGATATTTAAGAATAAATTGCTTTTTTTAAACTTTACATATTAACTCAATTATACACCACACTTTTTTTAAGGTTATTAATCGATTAATCGAAACAATATTTCGGCCAACTAATCAATTGTGAAAATAATCGTTAGTTGCAGCCCTAAATCTTGGAATGAATCCTCTCCTCTAATAGTATATACAGTATATCTCTCCTCTAATAGTATATACAGTATATCTCCTCTAATAGTATATACATTATATCTCTTCTAATAGTATATACAGTATATCTCTTCTAATAGTATATACAGTATATCTCTCCTCTAATAGTATATACAGTATATCTCCTCTAATAGTATATACAGCATATCTCTTCTAATAGTATATACAGTATATCTCTTCTAATAGTATATACAGTATATATCTCCTCTAATAGTATATCTCTTCTAATAGTATATATAGTATATCTCTCCTCTAATAGTATATACAGTATATCTCCTCTAATAGTATATACAGTATATCTCTCCTCTAATAGTATATACAGTATATTTCCTCTAATAGTATATACAGTATATCTCCTCTAATAGTATATACAGTATATCTCTTCCGTCTGTTATTCTCAGAGTGGATTAGATATTTTGCTCCTTAACCATATAGTTGGTGATGTATATTTACCACTGCATAGAGATATTTAAGAATAAATTGCTTTTTTTAAACTTTACATATTAACTCAATTATACACCACACTCTTTTTAAGGTTATTAATCGATTAATCAAAACAATATTTCGGCCAACTAATCAATTGTGAAAATAATCGTTAGTTGCAGCCCTAAATCTTGGAATGAATCCTCGTGGACAGTACATACAGTGTAAACATACATTGTTTATTATGCATTCAGTTGTGCACAGCACATACATCACAATATCGAAGAACACCTGTATAAAACTACAGACAAATCATGGAACATTGTAAACTGCTTTCCATTGAAGTCTTAATACTGTACTTGTCCTCGACAGCATTAATCTGCAAAAAAAACAACTCATGTGATAGCATTTATATGATGAACCAAACCTACATATAGACCTTCCAGATATTGTAACACCTTCTGGATGTGTCCGTATACACCCCACCCCCCCACCCCCGTGCATGTATTTACTGATTGCTGTCAAGTAAAAGTGGGATTTAGCTCAAACTTGCCCAGGCATTTGTGGAGTACAAATTAGCAGCAGTGGTTTAGCCCAAGTTCACATCGGCCGTTTTGACATGCGATTTCACCTGTCCGACTTTGCGGCTCCGCGCCGATTGCCAAAAGTAGTTCCTGCACTACTTTTGGCGACTTCGGGGGGAGGGGCGATTTGAATACACATCTGTGCATGAACCTGCACACATGTCTGTCACATCGCCCCCAAAGTCGGACTTAAATATTGGTTTGAAATTGTGCGCGTTCCACTTAACGCTCACGATTTCACACCGTCCCTCAGTGTGAACGTGGGCTTAAACTGAAACTGTATCTAAACCCAAAAATTAAAATGTAATATATTGCAGCTTATCATAGTTACATAGTTAGTCCGGTTGAAAAAAGACACAAGTCCATCTAGTTCAACTTAAAAAAAAAAAAAAAAAAATACAATCCCATATACACAATCCTTCACCCACAGTTGATCCAGAGGATCTGGGATCATGGGAGCTGCGTTATGTTTTCAGGCTTTTTTCCATTATTTACATCCTGCCCAAGGGTGACAACACTTAGCCCTCGTTCACATTGGAGCGACTTGTCATGTGATTTGACAGGTCAGATCGCATGACAGGTCGCACCCTATTGTCAGCAATGGATCTGTTCAAATCAGTGCGACGCCAACTTTGCGGTGCTGCGTCGATTTGAAGAAAGTAGTTCCTGCATTACTTTTAGTGATTTCGGGTGCAGCTTGCATGAAGATGCACAGATGTCTTCCAAGTCGCACCTGAAGTCACACTGACATGCGGCTTTGAAATTGTGCGATTTACATGGAAACTGCAAATCTGGCAGGATATACAAGTATTTTGTTGCACTTGCTGGAAATATTCTCAGCCTGAAAAATGAAAACGAATGAAGCCACCACATCTACAGATTGGTAGGCTGCAATATATTAAAGCAGAACTCCAGACACAAACACGTCTTTATAAATCCCTAAATGTAAAAAAAAAAGTCACTTCTGGGCAGGTGTATTGGATGGAAATAGAAATGATCTTCACAGGTAATTCATATATTTGTATCACTGTAGTTCCTGTATGGTGCGGACATGAGAACCTTCACACGTACAGTGAAGTGATCCTGTCATTTATCCGCCCCTCGTCCTCCTTTGTCTTTCACAGAGCACCATGTATTTTGTGAATGGTTCATAGAATACTAGACGTTCTGTGAATGTACAAAGGGAGAAGAGGGACGGATGAATGACAGGATCACTTCCCTGTACAAGAGTGACAGTTCTCCTATGGAAGTACAGCGGATAAATGACAGGATCACTTCCCTGTACAAGAGTGACAGTTCTCCTATGGAAGTACAGCGGATAAATGACAGGATCACTTCCCTGTACAAGAGTGACAGTTCTCCTATGGAAGTACAGCAATACCTACGTATACAAATCTATGATATATAGGTGACGATCACTTCTGTTTCCAGTCCAGGACACCTGTCCAGAGGTTATTTATTTCTCCCATTCAGAATTTATAAAGCTATGCTTTCTGCCTTGAGCTCTGCTTTAAAATGGTGTTTGTGGGTTTAGATATCCTTGAAGTATGACTATTGGAAGGAAGAGTTAATAAGGAATGTAAGTAAGAATTTGGCAGTTAAAGTAAGCATGTCATTATACATCCTGTTCTAGCTGATCGGTGATATACAATATTTCAGCCCATAAACCAAACCCTCCTGGATTGAGAAGGATTAAAGGAGTATTCTTGTACTGGTAGCAGTTTGAAACAGACTGGCTTTAGGAACACTTCGGTCCTCGATAGCTGGCTGTACCGTTTGCAAAAGCATATAATGAAAAATATAAGGTTACTCGATGACCATATAGTGCGGACCAACAGCTGCCTGCAAATATCTTTACCATGATTATCCTTACTAAAAGTAAGTCGCAGGGTAAAGATAGTGTGAAACGTGACGAGGCTGAAATAGTCAGCACTGCCTTCTACCTAGAGTACATTTGGCCACATATGGAAAAAAAAATGGATTTCCAAGACGTGATTGCAGGAATACAAGTCCTATGGAGAGAGAGTGAGGTAGACGTGTAGTAAAGCTTTAAAGTGCACCTGCCCCATCCCTGGAGAAATCAGTTATCCGGTGGATTCAGCCTGTGGGTGCCCTGTCAGTTTCTTAGCATATTGACCACATATTGTCCACATATTCACCACATATTGTCCACATATTGTCCACAGCAGGGCCTGAGGTACAAAGTATCTCAGGCCCCTGTAGTGTCTGTTATGCAGCGTACACACGGGCGGACTTTTTCGACTGGACTGGTCCGACGGTCTATCCGACTGACTTTCGGCGGACTTCTGACGGACTTTCCCAACGAATGGACTTGCCTACACACGATCACACCAAAGTCCAACGGATTCGTACGTGATGACGTACGACCGGACTAAAATAAGGAAGTTGATAGCCAGTAGCCAATAGCTGCCCTAGCGTCGGTTTTTGTCCGTCGGACTAGCATACAGACGTGCGGACTTTTCGACCGGACTCAAGTCCGTCGGAAAGATTTGAAACATGTTCCAAATCTAAAGTCCGCCAGATTTTCGACCGAAAAAGTCAGCTGCAGGTCCGATGAAGACCACACACGGTCGAATAGTCCGACCGTGTGTACGCGGCATTTCAGTTTAGTTCATTCTCACAGGAGACTCATAAACAGAGAGATTTCCTGCACATATGGCATGAAACACACTGAATTCAGCATTCAGGGAATGGGACATAGTTGAGGGTGCACATGGGTTTCCACTAGGGTTGTCACCTCATCCCTTTAAACCCGAACACATCTGAATTACACAGGTTCCGAGGCTAATTTAATGCAGATACGTCACTAAGTGAGTTTAATTACCACCTTAATTAGCCACAGAACCTGTGTAATTCATATGTGTTCGGTTTTAAAGGGACGAGGAGGCAACCCTAGGTTCCACCGAGGCCCAGGAAGAATGTGCCAACTAATATTGAATTCGGTCAGAGGAACCCCATCCAAACTAGACTCTGATCGACTCGGTGTATCACAGGCAAAAGAAAATCTCTTCCTCAGATTTTGTAAGAGACAGGTAAACTTTAACAGGAATGAGCAATAGGAAGCAGCAAGGTTTGGATTCTTGGGTAGGCCACCTTGTTATCAACATTTACAAATACACATATTAAATGTTCAATACAGTTTTTAAAAGTTAAGTAATGATTTTTTTTTCACATCTACCAGTAATAAACTTAAAGTGGAGTTTCATCCAAAAATGGAACTTCTGCTTTAAGTGAAGGTGACCCCCTGACATGCCACATTTGGCTTGTCATTTTTTTTGGAGGGGGGCGGAAACCCTCATTTTAGAGGGTCCCAGCTCCTACTTCCTCCCGGCGCACCGCGGAGCCAGGAAGGAAGATCACCTCTCCTTCCCTCCCTCTCGGCAATCATCCAGGACACATCACAGGTCCCAGATGATTGCCCGGCCAGTCACAGCGTGCCATGCAGCTCGCGCGTGCGCAGTGCGTGCCCGGCTGTGAAGCCACAGCCGGGCACCCACAGTGACAATGCCGGCGCCGCAGAGAGGAGAGGTCGCTGGGACAGGTAAGTGTCCGATTATTAAAAGTCAGCAGCTGCAGTATTTGTAGCTGCTGACTTTTAATTTTTTTTTTCCATTTTATAAGCAAAACATTTTTTTTTCCATTTTGGATAGAGTAAGGTTTATTTTTGCCATTGTTGTCCCATTGGGGGAGATTTCCCTTCACATCTTGTCCCATAGCCAAAACAGGAAGTTAGGGGAAATCCCTGCAATTTAAAGAAAATCTGTAAGGTGAACTTACACTGGACCCCCTCCCTGTCCCCACCGGTCCCGCGGTACCTGAGTCCCCGCGATTACCCGCTCTGACACATTCGGTCGCCGCTTCACTGGTCCGGGTATTTGAAACCCCCACAGCTTAATCTTCTAAACGTACCTAGTAAAGGTACGTATAGGAGGCATTCGGAACCCGCCTAGTCCATCCTGTCAGCGCTGGAGAAGAGGAGAGGAAGCCGCGGGGATTTCACATCCCTGGACCGATGATGTTTCACAGCGGGTGATCACGGAACTCGGGTACCGCGGGACCAGGGAGGGGGGATGGGAAGGGGGTCCAGTGTAAGTTCACCTTACAGATTTTTTGTAAAGGTGAACTTACCCTTTAAGGGAATCTCTTGGGGCACCTCAGGTCACCAGAACTAGTTTCTTCATTGGAAGATTTCCCCTCTATTACTGTTCTGGGGACAACCCAAAATTTTTCATTGCGTACGGTAAACAGGACAAATAGAGAGGGTGAATCTGCCTATTGGGGCAGAGGTAGCAATAAGCCTTCTCCTCTCTATCCAAAACTAAAAATACAAGTTTTGCCTCTAGTTATACTTTAAAGTAATGGTAGAGCTTTTCTGGTTTTGAATATAGTAGCGAATGGATAAAACTCTTGTCATCATGGTTTTTTTTGTCTTTTTTGCTTGTTACGTTGGGTAGATTTTCCTTCACTTCCTGTCTTGAAACACAATAGGAAGTGAGAGGAATTCTCTGCACAGTGATCACCCATTGGAAGGTTTCACCTATATTCCTATTCTAGTGAAATTGTAGGTTTCCCCACTAATTTTTGTCCCAGTGACAATGGTCACCAGAACAAATAAAGAGGGTAAATCTCCCCAGCAGGGACACAGACAGCAGTAAAAACCTGACAGAGGATGTAACCCTCCCCTATTCTATCCAAAACAAGCAAACTAAAGAAAAAGATACATTTTAAAGCTGAACTCTGGGGATTATGTCTAAGCAAAAGAGCCTTGTGTATTCTCACTTCTATTCTATTCCTTCCAGATCTGTGCAGTAATCCTGCAAAGGTTGCCTCTGCGCAGCTTCCTGTAATAAAGCCCGGGCACTGCTGCCCTTTTTCCTTGTGCAGGGTGACTGGTCTTGTCTCCACCCCCTCCACTTGTGGATTTAATTAACCTTTTTTGGGGGGGTTATTTCTCCTTTAAGGCAAACCCCCTGCGATTGCCTATGCGTGGAAGATTTTTTTTTTTACCCAAAGTTCAGCTTTAAACGTCGTGCTCTGTTTAGATTTTCACCTACTGCTTACTTCACATGATCTCTGAGAGAGTTTTTATGGTTTATCCTTTAAGCAACATCTGACTTTAAGACGTTCTCCAGCTCCATTACACTCAATAGCACCTAAAATCACTTGTGTCTTATCATTTTCAGCCTCAAGCAGATAGATCCATACTTTTAAGTGCTAGACCCTTTACCAAAGAAGGGGTTAAGAGGCCTTGTGATCGGTGGAGACATAGCAAAGATTGACTGTCAGAGCGGTTCAGAGTTCAGCACTGACAGCTCTAAAAACAGATTTGTGAAGTCCTCTTCTCACACTGATCTTTCTGTACAAGAGGTAAACTGACACTCTCTCAGTTTAATAGTAACTGAGCGGAGGAAACACTATTGGTAGCTTGGGCCTAACACTTGTTTCATCTTATCTGCTTTAGCCAAGAAATATGTGCACAAGGACACAATTGTGTGCAGCTTGTAAACAGTACAAAACCGTGTCGTGATTAGCAGCTCGGCAATGGCACCAACTTTTTTTTTTTTTTTTACCGCTACTGCTGCGACTTACAGCACATTGCATAGCAACACGTTGTAGGCCCATCCAGCAGTTCTCCAAGTTAATAAACTACAGTCCCCCCCCCCCCCCCCCCCAATAAAAGAGAAATAAAATATTAAGGGAAAATACAAAAGTAATTAGCTATAAATAACGTTTCTCCTGAACCATATATACAGACTTAAATTATTAAGTTAAATATGTTACATCAGCTCTTGCATTTAACTGTGTCTTCAAAGTGCACCAAGTTCTTTCCCCCCCACAGCCTGTTCCCAGGAGTCCTCGGGGGAGGGGAGGGGGGAAATGTTGTCAAATCCGAGGCAGAAAATGCGTCAGTGTCATTGTGGGGGAAACTCTGTTCCCCTTTTTTGTCCTTCCGTTTTTGTTTAGAGCGATGTACATTCCAGGGTATCGTCTTGATTCATAGGCATTGTAGTTATTTGGGAGAAGTGTCTCTTTGAATTTGCAATCATCTGTGAATTGTTTCTGTAGAAAAAAAAAATAAAAAAGTACAAGACCTGTTTAGCACTCCTGTGCATCATAAAATGTAACATAACAACTAAGTAAACCCAAAAGTTCAAATACATTAAAAGCTAGAAGTGTTCCAATCTGGACAACTAGATGTTACATAGTTACGTAGTAGGTGAGGTTGAAAAAAGACACAAGTCCATCAAGTCCAACCTATGTGTGTGATTATATGTCAGTATTACATTGTATATCCCTGTATGTTGCGGTCGTTCAGGTGCTTATCTAATAGTTTCTTGAAACTATCAATGCTCCCCGCTGAGACCACCGACTGTGGAAGGGAATTCCACATCCTTGCCGCTCTTACAGTAAAGAACCCTCTACGTAGTTTAAGGTTAAACCTCTTTTCTTCTAATTTTAATGAGTGGCTACGTATCTTGTTATACTCCCTTTCGCAAAAAAATGTTATCCCTATTGTGAGGTCACCAGTACAGTATTTGTAAATTGAAATCATATCCCCTCTCAAGCGTCTCTTCTCCAGAGAGAATAAGTTCAGTGCTCGCAACCTTTCCTCATAACTAATATCCTCCAGACCCTTTATTAGCTTTGTTGCCCTTCTTTGTACTCGCTACATTTCCAGTACATCCTTCCTGAGGACTGGTGCCCAGAACTGGACAGCATACTCCAGGTGCGGCCGGACCAGAGTCTTGCAGAGCGGGAGAATTATTGTTTTATCTCTGGAGTTGATCCCTTTTTTAATGCATGCCAATATTTAGTTTGCTTTGTTAGCAGCAGCTTGGCATTGCATGCCATTGCTGAGCATATCATCTACTAGGACCCCCAGGTCCTTATCCATCCTAGATTCCCCCAGAGGTTCTCCCCCCAGTGTATAGATTACATTCATATTTTTGCCACCCAAATGCATTATTATACATGTTTCTACATTGAACCTCATTTGCCATGTAGTTGCCCACCCCATTCATTTGTTCAGATCTTTCTGAAAGGTTTCCACATCCTGCGGAGAAGTTATTGCCCTGCTTAGCTTAGTATCGTCCGCAAATACAGAGATTGAACTGTTTCCCCCATCCTCCAGGTCGTTTATAAACAAATTAAACAGGATTGGTCCCAGCACAGAACCCTGGGGAACCCCACTACCCACCCCTGACCATTCTGAGTACTCCCCATTTATCACCACCCTCTGAACTCGCCCTTGTAGCCAGTTTTCAATCCATGTACTCACCCTATGGTCCATGCCAACGCACCTTATTTTGTACAGTAAACGTTTATGGGGAACTGTTTCAAATGCTTTTGCAAAATCCAGATACACCACGTCTACGGGCCTTCATTTATCTAGATGGCAACTCACCTCCTCATAGAAGGTTAAAAACCAAAACTAATCTCAATATTTTACGATTCTCTCCTCCGTCCAACCGCTACAACTCTTGCTTATCGATTAAAAGACAGATGGACTGGGGACGTGGGGGAGATGGAGGAGGACGAATGGGAAGAAGCATTGGATGCATGCAGGAAGGTTTCTCCCATGTTATCAGACTGCCTTACACAACTATATATTATAAATAGGTCCTTCCTGACATCCCCTACACTTAGCCAAATAGAGAAACAACCACAGTTCACTATGTCCCAGATGTGGAAGCTCCATCGGCAATTTCTTCCATTTGGTCATGCCCAGTAATACAGGACTATTGGTCTCATATAGTGAAATTCATACATGACAAGATGGGGTGCCCTCTTGCGTTATGCCCCAAACAATGTATACTGGGAGTGTTTCCGGACCCAGACTCTGACAAGTTTCACTACATATTCTTACAGGAAACGCTGTTCACAGCTGGATTACTCACAGCACGAAAGTGGCTCAGGGCACTACAACCAACTCTTGAAGAGTTGATATCTGCAGTTAATAGTGTGCTACCCTACAAAAAAGAGCTCTATGCTCACAGAGGCTGCCCGACCAAATATGGGAAAATTTGGGATACCTGGTTGGAAACTGCCTCCACATGTAATGAGATAGACGAAGACCCTGCATACCTTGGGAGTAATGCAAGATAGACAACCTCTCCTTATAATGTACCCACGTGGTTAGAATATGTAATGTCACTGTTAACATTTTTTTCTTTGCATACCGACACTGGTATCATATATGTTGTCCAGTTTATATTATTTTTTTGCTTTGTATGTGCATAGTGATGGTGTTACTACTGCTAATGCCCTGTAAACATACACTCTTCTCAAATAAAGTACGTTGTTTGTAAAAAAAAAAAAAAAAAAAAAAAAAGCTCGAAGTAATTTGGGTGAATCTAGCTCCATTTTTTTTACAATGTGATATTTGAGTTAGATCATCTAAAATGACCCATTCTGATTTTGCTGGGTTATTAGCTAATATGGGGGCATCCTTTGAAAAGAGACCACCAATGAGAGTCACTGGATTCGTCCACGCCTCAAAGGGAGGGGAGTCCTGTGCAACCACGGCCGACATAAAAGAACCAAGCTAAAAAGATACAAAACATATATTGGCTTTCAGTATAACAAGAATCACTAGACGACTCCTTTGAGGTGTGGACGAATCCTGTGACTCTCATTGGTGCAGTTGCTCCGATGCTTAGTAAAAGAGGTGAAGCTTCACTTTACAAAGAATACCCAATAACATGCAAGGAAAAAAAAACTGAATTTTTGCTTGCACATGATTGGATGATAGAAATCAGCACTCCTTCCCATCATTTACTAAGCTCTGGAGCAACTGCACTTTCAAAGTACACTGTCTATTTGCCGTTTGTAAATTAACTCTTGTTTAGAAGGCTCTAGATTGCTCCATTAACATGAATATAATGTATGTTTATCATCAGTGATAAGAAATTGACAAGATATGTAGCAATAATAATGATTATAACGGTTTTCTAACATGTACAGTTGATAGTTACCACCAAGTGTGATCAGATGGAAAGCATCTGGTGCTACCATAGACAGGTGATTATCAGCTGATGTTGTGACTGTGGTGTCATAATTGTGGGTGAAAGTGGGTGGCTTTGGTCATTGGTCGAACTGCCAAAGTTCATACAGGCTTAAGTTGGTTGTACACTCTAATATTTCTCTTGTTCAGCATGGAAGGAGAAATGTTCCCTGCTGGCTATTGTATTCTGACAGCTGGCATCCACGCCTGTCAGAATACCCAAACAATGGCTACATCTGATTGGATGAAGTGGTTGTTAGGCGGACAGTTTTTTACCGGTCTCAGTCAATTTTCAGATCGAAGGATGTCCGGTGGGAGGGTGCCGACAGGGTTTGTCTGGTTTGTCTGGTTCTTGATGAATTTTCTATGTATATGACCATTTTTAGACAGATTCTGTTTCTTGTCATGGCTTAAATCAATCTTGCTTTCCCCTTCTTGCAGGAAGCATATAAAATATGAATATGGGAATATATAAAAACCTCCCAGTATCACAATGCAATGTGGGAGCTTCAGCAGTCTTGCATTTCATTGTAGAACGTGGAGCATCATGCTTAAGTGCTGGCATGTTGGAATAATGCTATTTGTTGGATTGTGTATGGGGGAATATAGAGTGTCCTGGAGAATAAGTTTGGTTTGACTGAATAGTAAGGTATTTACCAGCACCTTGGGCACTGATGTAGGTAGGCAGGATTCATGATGGGTCCACTTTAAAGTGAATGTCAAGCTAAAAATTTTTTTTAGCTTTGGATAGCATGGGGAAAGGTTAGAATCCTTGCCATGTTTTAACTGCTAAGTGGGGCTTCGTTAGTGAGATTGACCCTCACTTTCTGTTCTTTGTCAATGGTTTCACCAGACAGGAAATGAGAAGCTAAACATACATTTTAAAGCAACTTGTTACTAAAGTCAATGTTTTATTTAAATATCTCCCTGCATAAAAAAAGAAGGGGAATACCTAACTCTCCCCCTGCCTGTGCTGTGGAGGTGTGAAGTTTCTTTATAAAGTGACACTTCTGGGAATGTCAATCTCCTAGTCCTCTGCTGTGCTCGGTGGTTCCTCCTGCTGACCCCCACATCATTACTGTATCCATTGGTGATGTAGGTTTAGGCAGAAGAAACCACTGAACGCAGCATCTTCTTTTTTAAGTACACTGGTTAAGTAACATCTACATGATATTCCTCGTTTCTCCCAATTTTTCTGTGGACTACTTCTGGATGCTCCAGTTGACATAAGCATAGTTAGGTGAACTGGCGTGGAATGAGTTTAGTGGTATGAATGTGATAGGGACATTATACAATATGTTCTTCTGGGGCAGGAATTGTGGTTCTACAAGCCCCCTTAAGAGCTATGTAATAAATATGTACTACATAAATATGGAAAATAAAATGTCATGGAGAATCCTATAACCGCATGGAACAGGTAATAAATGATGGTGTTTATTGTATAGTCTGATTTATTGCAACATGAATGGTCCACAGGGAACTGTTCCCATTTTACCCCAGACAAGATTAATTAAATCGCCCAGCTAGCAATGCAAGGAATGGCATGTACTTTGGAGTATGCAAGTGGTAGCTTGGAACTACTCCACTTTCATGTTATTAAAAGCTCCCTCTTACGTATTCAGTGAACTACACAGCATTACATGTCCACCCACTAATAATGAAGTATACAAGTTACCATTAGCTCATGCCTTAGCCAGCTCAGTAAATAAGGGCATTATGAGAGTTTCAAGGTTTTTTGTTTCTGTAGTTAGGTAATATGAGGGGTTAGCCACAGTCATGAAAGATATGTATGTTATCACACCAGAAATTCTATATTATTTTAGCAAATATCTGTTCATTCCCTTTTCTCTATAGAAAAAGGAATAAGCCTTTCTACGTGTTGCAACAATTCATGAAAGCAATGTACAGAATGCTGTCACTGGCCACTCTTCTGGAGAACCAAGCTTGCCCAACCCGTATCATTTCAAGCTTATTGGAACTACTTCATGTCTCACAGTCTTTGCTGTTGCTTTACAATTATCGCCTAACAAATTAAAATTTTCCCTTTGTTATGACTCTTGATAAATTTCCTTATCTTATCAATTTGAAGTGAAATCTGACACACAAAGTTCTAATGAACTTGTAATCAAAAGTACAAAATAGGTTTGTATTACTTACTGATCCATATAGCTTTCCTTTTCCATTCATGGCAACAAATAGTCCGCTATTAACACCATACAGGCTCACCACTCCAACTTCCACAGGTGAGATTTCCAACAAACCTACAAAGAAAACATCACAAAGTGTTACCTTTCCTCTTTCATCAAGGTCATTCATTTTTTTTTTACCACTTTTGCCCCTTTTTTTCTTTCTTTTCTTTATTTCTTTATACATTAATGATTTTAGACAGCCCATCAATTTACGCCATCGTGCCCATTGTTCACATTAGTTACTTACTATTGTGAACTGTTATGCCACCTACACACGGGCAGACTTTTCGACCGGACTGGTCAGACGGTCTATCCGACGGACTTTCTGTACAAATGGACTTGCCTACACACGATCACACCAAAGTCCGACGGATTCGTACGTGATGACGTACACCGGACTAAAATAAGGAAGTTGATAGCCAGTAGCCAATAGCTGCCCTAGCATCGGTTTTCGTCCGTCGGACTAGCATACAGACGAGCTGACTTTTCGACCGGACTCTGTCTGTCGGCCCAGTCCGGTCGAAAAGTCCGCTCGTGTGTACGCGAGATTATGCATAAATACTGTTGCCTACTTACGGCCAGATTTGGCTATCCAACATTTCTGGTTCTCAGGTGCAGGAGGCCTGATTTAGAAAATATTTACACATTCAGCTGAGGCGCAAAACTGACTAGTATTAATACTTATCAATAATAGATTTCACTCAGCACTCAGACAACTGGTACTAGTGATTACAATTACAATATCCTTGACAGATGTACAGATTGAAACACATGTAAGTACACGTAGTGAATGGTGGGACCCATAATATAATGTAAGGTATGCAAGTGTTTCAAGATACTCCTAACAAACCTTCAGAGCAATAACCAAGTTCTCCAGCCCCACAAAGGTTGTGTTCCCTTCCTCCCCTGGAGTATGCCACCAGGGTCACTTCAGAGAAGACTGCAGTAATGTCAAAAGAGCAAAGGATGCAAATGTCAACCTGACTGCTTAAAATCAGATCATGTTGTTCTATCTAGTGAGATGATCATTATCTCACTAGTCAGGTTGGCATTTGTAAACGTTGTTCTTTTCACATGACTGTAGTTCTCTCTGACATAAAGGTTGGTGCTGGAGGCATAACCCAGGCAGAAAGAAGAACAGTACCTGCATGATGCTCCATGAGCAATGATTTGAACGTTCTGCCAGAGTGTCTTGAGGTGCTTTAAGACCTTCCATTAAGTTGTTGGTTGCACCATCCAGTGCTCTGTACTGTACATCTGCTAAAGGGGTCACAGTAGTTTGTTATACTGTGTTACTGTAGTGTGAGTGCTGGAATCTGTTAATGATATTGTAGGTAGGAGTGGCATTGGCGGTGGAATGGCATTTATTTCCCAGGCTTCTGGCCATTTTCATATTACTACAAGAGAAACATGGCTAGATCAGTGTTTCATTACGGATATTTGGCACCTATAGTAAAAGTCCAAATTATGTATGGGACAATAGAAACTGTCATTTAAAATGCACTGATTTAGCCAATGTACAAATATACCTTCTGTTCTGATCTAAAGAAGAGTCTCCTAGGCTCAAAAAATAGAAGCAGTCAATAATCAGGGCAATTCTTATTGGAAAAAGTAAAAAAAAAACCCTTTAATGTAAGCCATCTGATGTTTCAATGGCATCATCTCTTCGTGACTACATTTCTAATAAATACCAGGAAGACTTCTATGTTATATTTTAATATCACTATAATTGTTTTACTAATAAAGTCCCATGATTTAAAGCAGTGATCTCCAAACTGCGGCGTGGCCCTTTGCTTGCCTTTATCTGGCCCTTGGGGCACTATCCCACCAACTAACCCCAACAAATTGGGCACCATTCCCTCTGCCGACTCCATCAACGGGGCACTATTCATCTAATTTATACCAACAACGAAGCACTATTTCTCCCACTAAAACCAATGATGGAGCACTGATGCTAGGGCATTTTCTACCCGCGACTGGCCACAGCCCGGCCCCACTAAAGCCTGAAGGAAAATAGACTGGTCCTTCGCTTAGAAAGTTTGGAGACCCCTGGTTTAGAGGAAAACATTTTTGATAAAGTAAGCTTTAAAATATGATGTCCACCTCTTTTAGGGAAGATGCAGACTTCACTTGTATATACAGGGGGTGTAAGATAGCTCCCCCTAACCGAGTGCTGGGACTTATCCAGTGTCATCGCGTGTAAATTTGTTTATGAATGTAGAAAGGGTGAAAAGCTGTTTCTTAACTAATTTATTATATAATAATAAATGTTTGATTAGTTTTGCTTTTCTTCCTGGCAGGTGCATGGTATTTTCTGCATACCGCAAAAGTCTCAGATACTTGGGATGCATTTGAAGGCTGTCAATTCTCTGATCCAGTTTCATTATGGTAGGCTGTAAGTGATATCACTTTGTTGTGTATGATTCCATTACAATCTGCTTCTATATGTATCCCAGTGCTGTTGTGGATAGTGACATAAGCTTGCTCACAGCACTTAAATACATGCGTAGATGAGGGTAATTAGACTAACAACACACTTGTTTAATTGTTGCCAGAAACTATTTGCAGGTCCAAAATCAGTAACGTGTTTTGAACAAAACTTTTTTTCCTTAAAGCTCCAACATTCAAAACATACACAAAGTTTGACAGTTGCAAGCTAACAAGATAGCAGCTTTTAGATCTTTCACCCTTTAGAAACACTTCAGTTAACTATTATGCCGCGTACACACGATCGGACTTTCCGACAACAAAACCGTGGATTTTTGTTTGAAGGATGTTGGTTCAAACTTGTCTTGCATTCACACGGTCACACAAATGTTGGCCAAAAATTCAGAATGTGGGAACGCGGTGACGTACAAGACGTACGACGAGCCGAGAAAAAGGAAGTTCAATAGCCAGTGCGGCTCCTTCTGCTTGATTCCGAGCATGCGCAAACTTTTGTGCGACGGACTTGTGTATACACGATCGGACTTTCCGACAACAAGTTTTGTCGGCGGAAAATTTGAGAACCTGCCCTCAAACATTTGTTGGCGGAAAGTCCGACAGCAAATCTTCGATGGAGCGTACACACGGTCGGACTTTCCGACAACAAGCTCACATCCAACATTTCCCGTCGGAAAGTCCGACCGTGTGTACACGGCATAACTGTTCAAGCATAAACCCCTATGTGTGAAAAATGGCTAGTGGATGTAGTACTAGGTATGATGGCTTATTCATTAAAGCAATGATGACATGTAAAGTCACCTGGCAGTCACCCATAGCAACCAGTTAGAAATCATCTTTCACTGCTGTGAAAGTTACAGTTATAAATCATCTTTCACTAATATATGGGTTCCATGTGTTATTGTATGATGCATTGCCTTGGGATAGATGCAAGGTCTCAACAACAAGATGCATTTCGAAATGTGATTTGGCATTTGTGGTTTTTTTTTTTTTTTTATTCCTCACAGGTCAGGTTTTGTGTGGAGACCACAGACGCAGCACACAGTCTCAGGACCTGATGCATTCAAATTCATTCACTGCAAGCTGACAGAGGTATTGCCCTACTCAACCTCAACCTGCTCAACCTCAACCTTCAAGTACCCCCCAACGGGCTATGTTTTGGGTACTTCCCTAAAGCTCCGTACACACGATTAGACTTTCCGACAACAAAACCGTGGAATCTTGTTCGAGGGGTGTTGGCTCCAACTTATCTTGCATACACACAGTCACGCAAATGTTGGCCAACAATTATAAATGTAGTGACGTACAAGACGTACGTGATATCTCCATTACGAACACTAGTTTTACAAGATCGAGCGTTTTCGGCTCATCCTTGATTCCGAGCATGCGTGTTTGTATTTTGGACTTTTGTCCGACGGACTAGTGTGCACACTATCGGAAAGTCCGACAACACACATTTGTTGGCGGAAAATTTGAGAGCATGCTAGCCAAGATTTGTTGGCGGAAAGTCAACAACAATTGTCCGATGGAGAATACACATGGTCGGACTTATTGCCAACAAGCTCACATCCAACATTTCCCATTGGAAAATTGTGTGTACAGGGCTTTAGATAAAATAGCTCTTGTCAATGCCATATCATTGTTATTGATTTAAAGCAGCTGTGTAAAGTAAAGAAAAACCTGAAAACATGGCCCGTTGGGGGTACTTGAGGACTGAGGTTGAGAACCACTGCCCTACTGCACCCATTGTTTTTGATGATGGTTCAGATTAACACTGAAACACATTGCATTCACCACTGTACATAGACATTTACAGGTTGGGTATCCCAGGTGCACAAGATAGAGAAATCTATACAATGCATTGATTTACAGAATTTGCTGCAATCATTTTGCTCTTTGACTTACATTATTCCAAGTATTAAATCTGGAAAATATTACTGGTAATACATTTTTTTTGTTTCATCATATAATATATACAATTTAAATGTATTGTTTGCCATTTAAACAAATACCATGTCATAACTGAGAAAAAATACAGTACAACATAACTTGCATTCTATATGTGTAATTTCGGTAAAATATCATTCACTCTAATGCCCCGTACACACGATCGGACATTGATCGGACATTCCGACAACAAAATCCATGGATTTTTTCCGACGAATGTTGGCTCAAACTTGTCTTGCATACACACAGTCACACAAATCTTGTCGGAAATTCCGAACGTCAAGAACGCGGTGACGTACAACACGTACGACGAGCCGAGAAAAATGAAGTTCAATAGCTAGTGAGGCTCTTCTGCTTGATTCCGAGCGTGCGTGGAACTTTGTGTGTCAAAATTGTGTACACATGATCAGAATTTATGACAACGGATTTTGTTGTCGAAAATTTGAGATCCAGATCTCAAATTTTGTGTGACGGAAATTCCTATGGAAAATGTCCGATGGAGCCTACACACGGTCGGAATTTCCGACAACAAGCTCCCATCGAACATTTTCCATCGGAATATCCGACCGTGTTGTGTACGGGGCATAATTGTTTTTAAACTCTGTACAGGCAGTCCCCGAGTTACGAACACCTGAGTTACGAACATCCGAGTTACGAACGACTCCTACTTACGAACGGCCTCAAATGCTGGCCACTTGTGCTCTACGCTGGTCCTGGATACCTCCAGACACATCCCATACCGCAGTACTACATGTACTGTATGGCCAGAATAGCCCTAGATAACATAACAAGCGCCCGGGACATCCCACATCCATGCACAGGCGGACGTTACACTTACGAACGCAGTGTTGCGACTTATGAACAACTTTGACTTACGAACAAACCTACAGTCCCTATTGTGTTCGTAACTCGCAGTATATATATATATATATATATATATATATATATTTTTTTTTTTTTTTTTTTGAACAACTCTATGTAGATACTGTCTTAAGTCAAACCTCTTAAGCCAATTAAAGTCAGTTTCCAATATCATTATAAGGCTGAATGGAAATTATAATATGTATAGCACTGTAAAAGACTGTGGAGGTCCGCTAAAGATTTTTCAATGCACAACCTCAAATGTGATCTGCCCGATCCTCACCTATTTCAGGGATACATATGCCAAAAACTCTAAGCTTTCCAACTTTTCTTGTACTCATATTTTTATAAGGCTAATATCAGTTTTAGGGATCATTTAATACTATGTTGTGCTGAGAAAGTAAAAATCCTACTGATTTAGTTATAGCATGTTATGCTCACAAAGCCGAAATCACCTTGTTTTGGTTATTTTTTTATTTTTTTACCTTTTTTTTTTTTTTGTAATTCCTTTATTAAGAGGAAACGGTATAAATCTCAAAGAACTGACATAAACATGTAGCATATAATATTATTATGAAATGAAACAATAGGGTCACAGCATCCAATATACAAATCGGTTGTCCCAGCAATACCCTACTCAGCTGAGCACATAAGATATACTGGTTTCAAAAGAATTTTTTACCATTTTTAATGTAGAAAGTTATTAATTATACACATTTGCGAACCTATTTGTATTTCTGTAGCTCATTGTCAATAATAAAATTCCCATGTCCTCTGCAAACCTACAGCTTTGAGTTGACAACTGTTACTTGATTCTCCAAAGTTTCTATGTCTGTCCGTCAAGTATGTACTGAAACACAGCACCTGACATCAGCTCGTGGCTTAAGAATTTTCTTGTCTCTGCAGAAGAAGGGTCTTTGCAGACTACTGAAATGAGAGATTATCGCAGCTTCTAAAAGCCTTTATTAGTTCCCCTTGAAAAAAAAAAAAAAAAAATCTGGCAAATACAAACTTTCCAGCACTTGACCTATCACTTTTTAATTCTTTTAATATAACATTATTAAACAAGCAAGACAAGATCGCATTTTAAATGACACTAATCTCGCGACACAGACCAAGCAGAACGCAATCCAGTCTTTGCTTTAAGTGTCACTTTCCTGTTACTGCTCCATTTAATTATTACAATTAACTTTATCTTAAGTTCAGCAGATTTGCCCCTAAGCTTTAGGCACTACGGCAAAGATCAAGTGAAATCAGTGTGACTAATCTACAAGATGATGAAATAATCTGTAAATTTATAAATGAATTGTAATAAAAAAAGAAACTCAAACAGGTAAATGTTGCATTAAAAAAAAAAAAAAAAAAAAAAAGAAGCATTTTATATTTTTTTCAGCAAAATATAAAGAAAAAAAAACCTTATACTCACTGTATTTATTTTCATTGTGCATCCCATTTATTTTTCCATCCGGCAAAACTTGAATATGAAATCCGATGCCCACATTGCAGTAAAGTCGTCGCAAGCGCTTGATGCCCAGCAAATAGTCACCCTCCCGGTTTGCGTCTTTCCTCTCCCCCGGCATCCTAGCCATTTGCTTAGAGTAGAGTTTCTCCCAGCGTCGCTCCAGGGTGTCGTTTCGTTGGGGAGATAATCGCGGCATGCAGTGTACCATCCCCGAAACCAGCACCAAGAGTAGGATTGGCACAAGCGCCGATTGAACAGTCATCCTGATCAACGTGGGCACACGTGGTTTAAGGAGTCAATTGCTCTAAAAATACCTCAACTCCAGCTCCACTTATACTTAGATCAAAGAAACCAACTGCTTAGCTCAAAAGGAGGTGGGGTTTTCTTAGCTTGCATGGAGTCTTCTCTAAAAGGGGGGTTGACTCGGAGCAAAGTTTATTCGAACTTGATCTCAACTTGTCGTTAGCTGCTGGCGACTTGTCTGAAGTGTTGATCTTCTCCAACAGCTCAGCCATAGCACTTTACCACTGACCAACGATATTTATATCCACCTCTGCTCATCTCCCAGCAGAAGCTGACAGACCAGTCACTGAGCAGACAAGAGGGAGAGGGAGAGAGCAGGGTCACTATAGTCAAAAGCATTCAGGGAAACTGCTCTTATTGCAGCTCATTCTATAGATGAAAGCAATGCATTCAAGTAAATGCTGCAACTCCAAACATTGAATATCTCCTTTATAATAAAAAGGCATCTGATAGATAAATGGATATACCTGCATGGATACTTTTTTTTTTGTTTTGCTATTTTTTTATTTATTTTTAGGGAAACTGCTCTTATTGCAGTTCATTGTATAGATGAAAGCAATGCATTCAAGTAAATGCTGCAACTCCAAACATTGAATATCTCCTTTATAATAAAAGGCATCTGATAGCTAAATGGACATACCTGCATGGATACTTTTTTGTTTTGCTTTTTTTTTTTTTTTTTTTTTTTTAAATTATTACGCTGATTTACATCTTAGTGAAACAAAAGCCCCAACAAAGTTAAATACCTTAGTTAATATCTAAGTTAAATACCTAAATAAAAATAAATAAATTATAAATAAATAAATAAATATTTAAATAAATAAATAATAATAAAAAATAAATAAAATATTTATTTAAATAAATAAATAATAATAAAAAATAAATAAAAAATATTTATTTAAATTAATAAATTAAATAATAAATTAATACATTTATAATAAATAAAATAAGTAATTAATTCATAATTAATAATAAATAAATTAAATAAGTTAAATACCTAAGTGAATAAAGTTAATAATAATTAATTAATAATTAATAATAATTAATTAAGAATCTGCGGAAACATTTCAGCATTTGAGTAAAATGGCAGCTTTTTTGTTTGGAAAAAAAAAATGCCAACAAAATGGGAATATGGCCCCCCATCCCCCCACAGCCCCCCAACCCCCCCCCCCCGTGGGTTTTTTTTCTGCAGCAAACTTGCAATTGTTAGAAGAATAGTATTAAAAATTTATTTTTTAATACTGCTCTTCTAATGATTGCAACTTTGCTGCGGGAAATAAATCCCACTGGGGGGGGGGGGGGAGATTTTTCCCATTTTGTAACCCTTTCGGGGTGGCAGCATCTAGATCACTCGTGTTGATGTGTCTTTCCTATGAAAAAAAAATGCCAGCTTTTTAATGTAAATAATTGTATATTTGGCATATATAATAATATATAATTGGTATTTGGTATATGTTTGTTTAGGTATCAACTGCAATGTGTGTAAATATGTACTAACTAATCTATGTATCTGTAAATATATGTTATTCCTTGTTGGAAGGTTTACTACTGTGCTATATTAGGTTCTAATGAAATATAAAAATATTGAGATATAGCATAATGCAATAAAAATGAAATATGTAAATATATGACAATTTGAACCAATTGAAAGCTGTCTTTTACCCAATTTATTTATCCGCTTCATGTAAAGTCCCGCCTCTTGCTCTCCTTTTAAATTTCAAATTTTGAACGGGGATGGAGGAGGGGACCTGAACGGCCGCCCCCTTGAACCTCATTTAAAGTCCCAAAAATTCTTCTTTCTTCTTCTTGTTAAATTATGTTTGGCTGTATACTACCTGAATTTTGCCAACCTTGCGCCCCAAATTAAGAAATGTCAGAGAAGCCAATTTAGTAAAGCAATTGGGAATAAACGTGTGAAGATTCACTTCAATTATCCAAACATGTGAAAAGAAAATCCCTGTTTACTTATCCTTGTAATCCCTACTTACTTATTTGATCTGCACATAGTTGGAAATTCAATATTTACACAATTTATTCTATGAATATTCTCAACTCCTTTAGTAAGTCAGCCCCGTTATTTCAGGCAATTGGCTTAGGATGACCATTTATAGCCAAATCAATGCAAGTTCTGCAGTCGATCGGTGCAGTAATCAGGCTACGTAGTAGATGCCAGACTGGAATTAAGTGTTTCTGAGCATTGCTAGTTATTTCACACAGACATGTTGGAAAATCTCTGCAAAAAAAAAAAAAAAGTTTTCCTTTTATTCTCCTTAGGAACGTGCTATTTTGGATGCCTTGTGCTGCATCTGTTCATTGCCCCCGAGAGCCTTTCCATGGTCACCCAATGTTGTGACCACTCCTGAGTGCTGGAAAATGTGGAGACAAAGCTTCAACTATTTCTATTTTAGTATCAGTGTTGCTATAAGAGATGTTAGCTATACTATCATGCCCCCTTACCAAACATTTATGATGTCATTTAGCTCAGCCTAGTCAGACAGGATCCACAAGTGTGCTGGAGAGCCCCCCATCCGGAGATTTGAAAGAGATCTCTTTGCCTCAAGCAATGTTGCTGAATCTGTAGGTGTGAAGATCTGGGGCCAGCCTCCATCCTTTACAAACACAACTCTCTGATTTCTTCCCATGCAATCCACAATTACTTTCTGCTCATTCACAATTGCCTTAAATCTGCTTTCACCAGTTAGTAGCCAACTGAAGTCTGCCGTCCTCTGCTCGAGTATGACATACAGCACTGAGCTACCGGGACCCATTACTATTATATCCTTCACTCCGTGATAATCCATCGAAGTGCTCAGGTCACAGTGAGGTGTTCATCTTCTTTTTTTAGGGAGTAAAGGAGCAATAGCAAAATGATAGCAGAAAATTTCAAATAGGTTGACAAACCTCTATGTTTATGTCACGGACTTTACGCCACGCGCGCGTTATTGTTAATATTAGAAATTTAAAGGATAACTCCCATGGCGGCCCATGCATTAAGGGCGCACGGGCGCCACCCCCTCTCTCCTGCCACCCCCCTCTATTACCAATAGATAGATTCATACATTGCATTAATCTATCTATGGCCGCCGCTGCCACCCTCTATTCAAGCGCCCGGCCCCTTTTCGGGCGCAGGGATTCTGAATTACAGCGGCGGGGGTTGTTTTTAAAGCAAAAAGGTGACCTGCGAGCGCCATGCTGGGCGCTCGCAGGTCACTCAGCTGTGTTAGAAAAGCGAATGAATATTCGCTTTCCTAACACTAAACCGCCTCTCCGACAATCAGGTGCTCGGATTTGTTACCTGTCACCTAATTGGCTGAAATGACAAGCGCCGCTATTGGACGCTCATCAGGAGGAGAGGGCGGGAGATGAGGACAGCAGGAGACGCACGAAGGACCCCCACGAAGAACCCCACTCATTGCCCCACCAAGACAGGGTAAGTGCCGGGCAGACGGCGAGCGGGCGGGGGTCACACTGGGGGCATTCAAGGGCACACTGGCAGTATTTAATGGGCACACTGGCAGCATTTGATGGGCACACTGGCAGCGTTTGATGGGCACACTGGCAGCATTTGATGGGCACACTGGCAGCGTTTGATAGCATAGTGGCTGCGTTTAATGGGCAAGCGCCGCTATTGGACGCTTATCAGGAGGAGAGGGCGGGAGATGAGGACGGCAGAAGACGCACGAAGGACCCCCACGAAGGACTCCACTGATTGCCCCACCAAGACAGGGTAAGTGCCGGGCAGACGGCGAGCAGGTGGGGGTCACACTGGGGGCATTCAAGGGCACACTGGCAGCATTTAATGGGCACACTGGCAGCATTTGATGGGCACACTGGCAGCATTTGATGGGCACACTGGCAGCGTTTGATAGCACAGTGGCTGCGTTTGATGGGCACAGTGGCAGCGTTTGGCACAGTGGCTGCGTTTGATGGACACAGTGGCAGCATTTGATGGCACAGTGGCTGCGTTTGAGGGCACAGTGGCTGCAATTGATGATTTTTTTTTCAAAATTTTTTTGCGCCCCCCCAAAAATTTTGAACACCAGTCGCCACTGGTAACTCCACTTTCGTGGGGGAAAAAAATAGCAAATAAAGAAAAAATAATATAGCGCATATAATTGCAACACTAATCATATTGTAATTAAATGTTATTAAAAATGACCTTTCCTTTTCAATCTGCAGCCACTGTAATTTTCTATAAATGCAAAGCAATATGGCTACATGGAGTTGTTCTGTACTCAGAGTATGTACTGACCACTCCCCAGAAACCTCATTTCCTGCTTGTGTGATTGGCTCACTGATTTTCTCAGAAGTCTGCCTAAGATACAAGTCAGATTTCAGGCATCCCCTGCAACAAATATGTCATTTTTGGAGAGATACTTTCAATAGGAACACGTCTAAAGGAATGCAGGCCCAACAGATTTCCTCATTAGTGCTCTGCAGCTGCACACCTGACAGTTAATTATGAAAACACTCCCATTAGACATAGTCAGTACAGAGGCACAGACAAACACACAGGGATTACTTCAGAATAACAAAAGGTAGGAATCTGCAACAAAGGTTGTTATAATCCTTGCAATGTACAAAGATCACCCAGAGGGGAATGTTTTTTTCTCAACAAAAGTGGAGTTACGCTTTAAACCGAAATTTCATACAAACAGATTAAATACTTATACGGAAGCTATTATACCTGCCAAATGATTTGTATTTGTGTTCATTAATTCCTGAGATTTACACAACACAGCCAGGTGGAGGACACCAATTAGATCTAAGGAACACAGCAGGGCCCTCCCTCCACCCCCAGCCTGCTATCCGGACAATGAAAGACTTATAAGGTCTCTCACTATGTTCTCTCCTTCCATCAGCATGTTCATTTTTTTAACCATATTGTTTTAATGCACTTACTTGCAGATCTGAGATGCACACCATGGATCAGAGATATGCCTTATGTTTTAGCAAATGATCTGACCGTAGTATTTACATGGTATTTATTATATTCCATTCACTCCAGTGTGAAAGCCCAAAGGACTTTCACACTGGAGCGCTGCGCTGGCAGGGTGTCAGAAAAAGTCCTGCCAGCAGCTTCTTTGGAGCACATTAAGAGCCGTGAGTTCACCGCTCCTCCCCATTGAAATCAATGGAGCAGCACTGCTATACCACCGGCAAAATGCAGCTGCAGCACGTTTTGCGGGCGGATTTACCCCCTTTTCGGCCGCTAGCGGGGGTTAAAACCACCCCGCTAGCTGCCGAATAGCGCTGCTAAAACAACGGTAAAGCGGCACTAAAAATAACACCAATTTACCGCTGATGCCGGGGCGGCACAGTGTGAAAGGGGTCTTAGAGACTGTCTATAACATTTTTAGACCCCTTTCACACTGTGTTGCCCCAGGTATCAGCGGTAAAGCGGCGCTATTCAGCTGAAAAGTGGTTAAATCCGCCCGCAAAACGGCGCTGCAGCGCCGTTTTGCCGGCGGTATAGCAACGCTGCCCCATTGATTTCAATGGGGAGGAGCGGTGAACTCACGGCTCCTAATGTGCTCCAAAGAAGCTGCTGGCAGGACTTTTTCTGACACCCTGCCAGCGCAGCGCCCCAGTGTGAAAGTCCTCGGGCTTTCACACTGGAGTGAATGGAGCCGCTGTTTCAGGTGCCCTTTGCAGGCGCTATTTTTAACTCTATAGCACCTGCAAAGCGCCTCAGTGTGAAAGGGGTCTTATATTGAGTCAACTGAGACTTTTTTACATTTACAACCTTTTCTACGAATGTAAATCTATGCATTTCCAATTGCTCTACCCTTAAAGCTTGCTATCCTATTTGAGTAGTTATATCTGTTATGTGTGGCAGTCTGGACGTATTTCAGTTGTTGTTTGCATTACTTACTGGTGGTACTGTTGATAGTTTTATCACATGTCCTTTTATATAGATATATGCCTCCTGGGAGAATATATGACAATTGTCAGTTTTAAATATACATTGGCTAAGGAGGGCAAGATGACCTTTTGAAGGGATATCACTAATAAAGGGATTTTTTTATTCTAAATCTGAGTGGTCCATCACTGATGTTTCCCTCTTGTGTTTGATATTATGGGTAGAGAAACTCTAAAACACCCATCTCTGAGTTCTGACTCCTGCCAGGAATCCCCTGAATGTCAGATGTAAACATACTTAGGTCAATACATATGGCAGCAGGTGTGGCATTGTGACATGGTGGCCATGGGCGTCCGCACCATAGGGCAAGGGGGGTCATTTGCCCCCCCCCTGGAATCTGTGTGTTGAAATCCTCCTTGTGTTGCAACGGCCGCCGCAGCCGCCTCCGCGGCAGCCTTGGTGTTTTTTTTCAAAGCCTGGCTGCTGCTGGGGCTGTCTTTACTGACTACATGCATCCGTGCGTGACCGTCCCTCCCTCCTCACCCCTGGTCAAGCATCAGATTGGCTCTGCCGCTCGAGCCTCTGCGCTCGCCGCTCTGCTTAATGTGACACTGACCCGCCTCGATTGGCTGCTGCCTCTGCCTGTGTAAAATATGTTGTTGCTGCTATGCCGATCCGGCCGGCGGGGCCGGCTCCTCCCACAGGTCACAGCTGCGTGGCGTGCAGTGGCGGGGACGACAGGGAATACACTGCCTGAGTGACTGCCTGTGCCTGGACTATCCCGACCCTGAAGAACCACAGGTAACAGCAGTGCCTGTATACCACTATGTACAATTTTTTTGTATTTCAATACAACTGGAACTGTTGTGGCCATATTTTGATCTTGATGGAAACAGCTATACAGACTGTATTATACAGTCTGTATAGCTGTTTTCATCAAGATCAAAATATGGCCACAACACAATGGCGGCCCGTGCATTAAGGGCGCACGGGAGCGCCGCCCCCTCTCTCCTGCCACCCCTCTATCACCTATAGATAGATTCATGCATTGCATGAATCATTCTATGGCCGCCGCTGCCACCCCCTACTCAGGTGCCCGGCCCCTTTTCGGGGGCAGGACGCCTGAATTACATCGGCGGGGGGTGTTTTTAAGCACCTGATTAAAGCCATAGGCTCTAATAGGCGTCAAAAATGGTGACCTACAAGCGCCATGCAGGTCACTCAGCTGTGTTAGAAAAGTGAATGACTATTCACTTTCCTAACACTAAACCGCCTCTCCGCCAATCATGATGGGCACACTGGCAACATATGATGGGCACACTGGCAACGTTTGAAGGCACACTGGCAGCGTTTGATGGCACAGTGGCTGCGTTTGATGGCACACTGGCAGCATTTGATGGCACACTGGCAGTGTTTGATGGCACAGTGGCAGCGTTTGATGGTACACTGGCAGCGTTTGATGGCACACTGGCAGCGTTTGATGGCACACTGGCAGCGTTTGATGGCACACTGGCAGCGTTTGATGGCACAGTGGCAGCGTTTGGCACAGTGGCAGTGACTAAGCCCCTCCCTTCATGACATTGTCGAAAAGGGGCCGAGCATGGGTGTCCATAAAATTATGCCCCCCCCCTGAAAAAAGTTCTGCGGACGCCCATGATGGTGGCCCAAAAGTTACACATGACATTTGGGCCACAACTGCCTAATGCTCTTGCTTGAATTGGTGTCTCACCACCACCATTGAGAGAGCTGTCCAGTTTCTAAGGAATCTAGACTGGTAAAGCTATGGCAGAAAATATGGTTTAGTGTGTGCTTTACTTGTATTGCTATTCACTATATTGTTTTAGTGCGCTGACTTGCAGATCTGAGATGCACATCATGGATCAGAGATACAGTATGCCTTATGTTTTAGCATATGAGAAAAAAAAGGGGGATTTTTGGGACTTTAAATGAGGTGGTTGACTCGTGTAGATAAATGTAGTTACATTTTATTGTTGGAGTAAAAATTATATAAATGCATAACAATAATAAAATTCATATAAAAAAGTCAATAAGTAAATATTATCATATTTTGTACGTATGCATAAAAATAGTATCATCATGTTCACAAATGTATACATGGTAAACACATGGATACAAACAAAGTCTGGGGAATGCCCAGGAAAAAATTCCAAGCCTACTTACCACCAGCTCGCAGACAACCAAATCGACCTGAACACCAGCAATTGTCTTCAGGTAGCTTTATGTCTATGTCTAATAGTATGCGTTAAAAACAGGGGTTTAGTCTGCACACATTTGCAAACGCATGCGTAAGCCACAGAGCCTCGTCACAGCACCCTGATATCTGTGGTCCTAACACTAACATATGAGTGTCCCCACAGTGGAGGCACATGCATTCTGATGGATAAATGCAGGCAGGTGGACTGAAGGGCAGCCCACCCCTTCTTAAAGACATGGTAATCGTGTATAACATGATCGATTCACATAACAGCTGGCAGCTTAATTGGTAATTCAAAAGGTTGAAAAATACGACATATCCAGATATTGTCCTAGTAGAGCACATAGCTACATCCTTAAAGCCCGATGCGTTTCTGTGTAAAAACACTTCCTCGGGGGCGGATGTTGTAGGGTATCTATAGAAACATATAACGTAAGAATGAATCCTTGTGTTAGGGTAAGTACAGCAGGACAAGACAAGACAATGTCGTCCACCCTGCGTACTTACGTGCCAGTGAGTAGCGACGGTGTGCAGTATGAGCAGAACCAGAGCCATAGGAGTAGTCCCCCTTTTTTTCTCATTGAAACCGGGATGGAGGCATCTTATATGTGCCTCATCTAAAGTCCCAAACTCCCCACTTATACTGCATATGTTTTAGCATATGATCTGACTGTAATATTTACCTGTTATTGGCATACTTTCCTGGAATCTTATTTGGGGTTTTAGCAAACCCATATGGATTTAAATAATTAATCATGGCAAATGTAAACATCTCTCCAAAGCGGTTGTATGAGTTGTCAGTTGTCGGTTGGTGTTTAGTGAAATTTTCACACATAATTTAATTTATCACAAATTATCAACAGATTATACAGTACATTCATTGGATTACATTATACATTAAAGGTTGTGAAAAGCAATAATTGATGTGATAATAGTAAACAGTCATGTGTCAGTCCTCTGATATAATCCAAGCTAATCCAAATGATTATCTCCAATTAAACTGGCCACACGTGGAGTGAAATTTGACTCATTTCAATCCAGTCAAGAAAGGGGTCATTAGGAAATCCGCAATAGGCATGGGAGGAAAGTATCAAGAAGAACATTCTGGATTATTCACTGATCTTTGGTAGACAATACTACAACTTGGGGCTATTGCAAGCATTCGCTAAAAAATGTTTGTCCAAGGGTACAAGAGATTTTTGATAAAAACTCCATATCATTTTTTTTTTCTCTCTAGGTTTGGATAGGGTTAGAACTTTCTGCCTGGGTAACTGTTGTCGCTGGGACAGAAATTAAAGGGAAAATCTAAACATATACAATTGGCACTAAAATTGGAGTGTAGGTGAGTTTCCCAATGTTCCCAGGACAAATGCCAAAGATAGAAGTTCCCTTCAATATGGGGATTTTTTTTTCTATTGCTCCCTGTTGTGTTTCAGGGACAAGATGTAAGGACAAATCTTAGCTAGAAAAAATAGTTTTGATTGGCGATACATTGTAGGATGGACTAATTGCTGAAACACGCATCACACTGCCCCATACCGCCGGCTCACTGCAGCTGCCCCACACTAAACTACTGCAGTATTGTGTGAGATAGCTTGTCCAGGGCAGTCTGAACGTACACACGCTAATGCCCTGTACACACGATCGGACATTGATCGGACATTCCGACCACAAAATCCATCGTATTTTTTTCGACGGTTTTTAGGCCAAACTTGTCTTGCATACACGCGGTCACACAAAGTTGTCGGAAAATCCGATCATTCTGAACGTGGTGACGTAAAGCACGTACATCGTGACTATAAACGGGACAGTAGCCAATAGCTTTCGTCTCTTAATTTATTCTGAGCATGCGTGGCACTTTGTGCGTCGGATTTGTGTACACACGATCGGAATTTAACCAATCGGATTTTGTTGTCGGAAAATTTTATATCCTGCTCTCAAACTTTGTGTGTCGGAAATTCCGATGGAAAAAGTCCAATGGAGCCCACACACGGTCGGTTTCCGACAACACAATCCGATCGCACTTTTTCCATCAGAAAATCCGACCGTGTGTACAGAGCATTAGATTTTCGGATGACCGAACGTCCGTTTTTTTGGGGCGTGCTAGTCTCATGTCGAAAAGTGAAGAGGTTAGTCACAAATTTTCGTAAGTCAGAATACAACAGCAGAAGTGACGTAAAGTGTTGAATAGTTTTGTATGTATTCTTTCGTTTCTGAGCATGCGTAGTCTTGCTCTTACAATTTTTTTCCTATGAAAACCATACTAATGAAACTAAAATCGTATGTTGAGTTCACTACCCACAAAAACGTTATAGTCCGCACATCCAGCTTTTGTCTGATGAAAAAGCAAAATCGGCTGTCAAAAGCACCGTACTGATGATCCGAAAATCGGCAGACAGCTCGCCGTACAAATTTTTCCATCCGATTTTTGTATCGTGTGTGCGGGCCTTTACAGCGGTTCTTCCCCCTATAAACAAAAAAAATCAAAAGTCAGCAGCTACAAATACTGCAGACTTTTAACAATAGGACACTTACCTGTCCAGGGATCCAGCTTGGTCCTCACCCAAGCCGTTTGGCAGTCTTTGGGTCTAGGCGCAGGCATGTTTACTTTGGAAAGGAGGCTAAAACTGCTTGCGGCTTCATAACTGGCTTCCCACTGCACATGCAAGAGCCCTGCAGCGCTTTGTGAATGGTCCTGCAGCTTTCTGGGACCTGTGATGTGTCCCTGAAGGCTGCGGAAGAAGAAGGGGGAGAACTTCTGCTCAGATTGCTGCGACAAACTGACTGGAAGTGGGATTGGGTACCTGTCAAAACCAGGTGCCTGCTCCCCTCCAAAAGAAAATAAATAAAGTGCCAACACTTAAAGGGGGGCTTGGAGAGGAGGCAGACAAGCGGAACGTCCCTTTTTAGGTAAAGTTACGATATAAGGGATGATTTACTAAAAGCAAATAGGCTGTTCCCTTTTGTAGGGGAAGATGCACAGTGCGAGGGATTTTTCCCCAGAGCTTAGTGAATGAGGTGATGCTCTGCTGATGTCCATCATCCAAGCTGTTTTTTTATTTTCCCTGCATGTGATTTGGTATTCTTTGCAAAGTGAAATTTCACCACCTTTTCTAAGCTGTGAGGAAAATTCCCTTGCAAAGTGCAACTTCCCTTACAAGGTGAACAGACTTTTTGCCTACAGTAAATGAACCCCTTAAGAGGGACTGAGGGGGGGTTTCCTTGATGGGCTGTGCTTAGGGCTACAGTTGCCTTTATCCAGCACTGGTTACAATACATTGTCCAGTTAGACTATAAAGCTTCCCAATGTGGCTCCATTTGTCTTTATCTGTGAAGTATTTTATGATGTGAATGTTGAACCAAAGAATGCAAACCACTAGACTACTACAGTATACCAACCTAAAGCAACCAGCTAGGAATACTCACCTGACTGGTGGAACCAGTATTGCTGCAGCAAGATAAAATTCAATTGGTTGGTATGGGAGACTGTTTTTGCATTGGCTTACTAAATCAGCTTGAATGAATATGGTATTTGTAATGCCGCGTACACATGAGCGGACTTTTTGTCAGAGTAGAGTCTGACGGTCTTTCCGACGGAGTTCCGCTGAAACGGACTTGCCTACACACGATCACACCAAAGTCCGATCATTTAGAACACGATGATGTACGACGGGACTAGAAAAAAGGAAGTTCAATAGCCAGTAGCCAATAGCTGCCCTTGCGTCGTTTTTGGTCCGTCGGACTAGCATGCAGACGAACGGTTTTCTCGATAGGAATTGAGTCCGTCGGAAAGATTTGAAACATGTTCTATTTCTAGGTCCGTCAGAATTTTCTAAAGCAAAGGTCCGATGAAGCCCACACACAATCGGAATGTCCGACGGAATGATTCCGTCTGACCTTTTCTGCCAGAAAGTTTGGTCGTGTGTACACAGCATAAGAAATGATTTGCCATCTATAAAGCTGTTTACAATAGATAGATCAACCAGAGATAGGTGGAGCAAAGCACCACATCCCAAAAAAGTAGGAAAAAAATTGAATTGGGAGAGAGGGGACTTTTAAGGTGCCAATATGAATAAAACTATAACATATATAGTAAAAAAGTTTTATTGTACATAGGTTCAAAAAGATATAATAATCTTAGTGAGAAAACAAAGATCCGACAAAATTATTCATGTATATATTGTATTACTGTACAAAAACGTTATTCTCGACATGTTTCGCTAAAGTATATAGCTTCTTCAGGAGATCTGTAATTGTCTAAGTACGGAGTAATCACTGCAATACATAAAAAATATACATAAGACAAACAAAATAACAGGTCCTACATAGAACCTAACAATACAAATAATATATATAAAAAAGAACAAAGAAAAAAAAACACAAAACACAAACAAAACACAGTTGTGTTTTTTTTTGTTTTTTTTTTAACCTATGTACAACAAAACTTTTTTACTATACATGTTAAAGTCTTATTCGTTTTGGCACCTTAAAACTCTAAAACTCCCCTCTCTCCCAATTCTATTTTTTTTTTTATAAAGCTGGTTAGTCAGCGCATTTTTACTTGTTTCTTTTCTTCTTCAATACCAACAAGTAGCTCATCATTCTTAAAATGGGTCTGCCATCTTAATTGCATATACAAACACTTATTGTTATATGAACAATGGGCTGTAATTCGTTCTGAGAGTAGTGTCCTACATGTGCTTGTGCACATATCAGAGAGATAATTACAATAATTGATTAGATTTACACGTGCTTGTGTAAAATCTACATGCGCATGAATTCAGTGGCAGCACAGTGAAGTATGTAGAGACAGGCTGTTGCTGGTTGTTAGGAAATTATCTGACCAACAAAAGATTTTTCCTTAAATATGACACTTGCATAGACATGCATGCTTGTATCCTGCTGTAAACTGTAATAAGCCTTTATTGTTTTACTGACACACATGAATAACAGAGTGTCTGCTGAACATTTCCTGCTTGGTGTGAAAATTCATCTTTGGGTATCCGAAATGAACATATTACTCATCACCAATGGGAGAAATGTAGACATTTGTCAGCAGTACAGAGTTACCCCAATGCTTTCACTGCACATGGGCATTTCTTACACTACAGTGCATCTATAACTAGAATACTGTTCATATTTTTTTTTTTTTAAATACAATCTTTCCACATGACAACACGTTCTCAAAAAAGATCACTTATTCGGCGCTTAGGAAAATATACTATTATAGTAGAGAAGCAGCTGCTATATTATAAACAAACATTTCTAAAAGGGAAGCAATCAAAACTACAATTAAAATAAAATAAAATAAAAAAATAGTCTTTCAAACTTTAGCAGCACTAAAGGTTTTAAATTATTGCATAAAAATTAGTAGTCTGTAAATCCAACTGAAACTGAAGTCCAAAAACAGTCTTTTGCATGTAGCAGTTCATAAATGATTCATCAGCTGTTTTAAATGTTCGACCATTAATACATCTAGTGCTTGTACTTCCTATAGGAACTGCACTCACCAGATTCCAGATCAATCAGAGCCTCTTAGTATGTATAGGGTGGCTACGATCACTGCCAAACGAACATACGTCCGATCCTCAGTAAACGATCAGTCGATATGGAGACAGATACTCACGTTTTCTGATTCACCAGGAACCAATCAGCTGAGAGTTCTCCATAGTACTCGGGCAAAGAAAGGAAAAAGGAAGCCTCATAGTGTAAAACTGTAAAGCTTTTATTTTCAAAAGACCGCCTTCCCTTAATACATTAAACTTACAAACAAAGATTAAAAAATAGCATCCAATAAATGGTGGCATGGTGCATTCGGTTCTGTTAATCTCACCACCTGTCGGAGAGCTGTAATCATCCGTGGTGGTTTCCGGGGAAAAACCAGAGCCAATGACGTACACCTAGACGCGTTTCGTGAATCCGTCTTTATCAATAGGAAATAGTTTTGATTGCTTCCCTTTTAGAAATCTTTCCACATGGCTTGTTGTTTCATAAGTGATTCACTACGTGGCATAGTCATTTTAAATTGTGATTGGAATGGTAACCTAATCTGTGAATTCTGAAGACTGTGGGGTTGATCTGCTAAGGCTCGGTTCACACTGCCGCACAACTTACAGTGAGACTTTGCAAGGCGACTTGAGTGCGACTTTGAAGCAACTTCAGGGAATGTCTGGGTAATCTTCCTGTGATGTTAGATCCAGATCACATCAATTAAGACGAGGACCCGAGTTGGAGGCGACTACCATTAAAGTCTATGGGCACAAGTTGGATAGAAGTGCTCTTGAATTAGTACAGAAACCTTTTCTAAAGTCAGAGCGACTTCAGCTAATTAAGACAGCTCTCATTGACTAAAATAGGATTTCACATGTCACGTGACTTGGGGTCTTACAAGTCGGATCCCAAGTTGCAACAGTGTGAACCAAGCCTAAAACTGGAGATTGCAAAATCTGGTGCAGCTCTGCCTACAAATCCATCAACTTTTTTTTTTTTTTACTTTGTCAAACTTAATTGAACAAGCTGAAGTTAGAAGCTGATTGGCTACCATGCAGAGCTGCACCAGATTTTGCATTCTCCAGTTTTAGTAAATCAACCTCAATGCATGCTTAACTCAATGACAGTGTTCTGGCATTGTGTGTTTGGGCTTTTTATTACCCGATATTATTATTATACAGGATTTATATAGCGCCAACAGTTTACGCAGCGTTTACAATATAAAAAGGAGACAATACAGTTATAATACAATAGAATACAAAAGTATTAAGAGGGTCCTGCTCAGAAGAACTTACAATCAAATAGGGTGGAGCAGGTGCTACAAAAGGTTGTAACTGTGGGGAATGAGCTGATGGAAGTGGTAGAAGATCAGTTGGAGACGTGATAGGCTTTCCCGAAGTGATGAGTTTTCAGGGATCGCCTGAAGGTAGCAAGAGTAGGGGATAGCCGGACCGGTGGAGGTAGTGAGTTCCAGACGATGGGAGAGGCTCTGGAGAAATCCTGGGGACGAGCATGGGAGGAGGAGATGAGAGAGCTTGAGAGTAGGAGGTCTTGAGAAGAGCCGAGAGGGCGATTTGGGTGATTTTTGGAGACAAGATTGGTGATGTAGCTCGGGGCAGAGTTGTGAATGGCTTTGTATGTTGTGGTTAGTATTTTGAATTTAATTCGCTGGGTGATTGGGAGCCAGTGTAGGGATTGGAGGAGAGGGTTGTCAGACACTGAGCGGTTGGTAAGGTGGATAAGTCTGGCAGCAGCATTCATGATAGACTGAAGAGGGGAGGAGCCTATGGAGAGGCAGGCCAATGAGAAGGGAGTTACAATAATCAAGGCGAGCTGCATCATTACTTTGGATAAAGGAAGCATAGGGGTGGATTTATTAAAACTCCAGTGCAGCTGTGCATAGAAGCCAGTCAGCTTTTAACTTCAGCTTGTTCAATTAAGCTTTAACAATAAAATGTGGAAGCTGATTGGTTACTATGCAGAATTGCACCAGATTTTGCACTTTTCACTTTTAGAAAATAACCCCCATAGTATCTTGGATCAGGGGTTTCCAAACATTTTAGTACAAGGGCCACATCATATATTTAAAAAAATATTCACAGTCCAAAAAAAAAAGCAGAGAATACCATAATGGTCCCCCTTACATCAATTCCCTCTGAGATCTGTGAATGAATGACGTGGCTGTGTGGGTGAAGCTCCACACAGCTGCACTGTTTTTAAATTGTGACAGCGGGTGCATAGAGATGATCCCCCGCCCACTGTCACAGTGGGGGAACGAAGGGGTGCAGGCATGTGCTCTTTGGTAACATGTTATATGTAACACCCATATGGGCGTAACATGTTACCAATGGTAAACTTGTCCTTTAAATCTCCCCTAAGTTCAGAACTAATTGGGCATTTTCAGTACACTCAACAGTCTTCGCAAAGTTGAATTTAAATTTCACTAATATTTTTTTTTTGTTTTCTATACCATTTTCCTTTGAATGTCTTTTGGGTATCATTGAAAACATTGATGTTTAAAAAAAGAAAAAAAAAAAAGAAAACATTGCATATAACAGTGTTATGTCTTCTAAGAGAAATTTTATATACGCACAGAATACTTCTTGTCCAAACAATTATCATGATTTCTGATGTTACACATTTAAAAAAATTGTCATTCATGACAAATGATTGGGTACTTGGGTGCTGTGGAGACAGCTGTTGAGCATTTTACAAATGCTTTTCTGATATACAGTTTTTTTTTGTGAAGTCATTTTCCCAGAAAAAACTGATTTCAGATCTTCTCTCAAGCTTAATGCCGCGTACACACGATCGGAAATTCCAGCAGCAAAACTCTGATGAGAGCTTTTTTCAGAAAATGCGACCGTGTGTATGCTCCATCGGACTTTTGCTGGCGGAATTCCAGCCAGCAAAAGATTGAGAGCAGGTTCTCTATTTTTTGGTCGGGAAAAGTTCCTATCCGAAAATGCGATCGTCTGTACAAATTCCGACGCGCAAAATGCCTACGCATGCTCGGATACAATTCGACGCATGCTCGGAAGCATTGAACTTCATTTTCTCGGCTCGTCGTAGTGTTGTACGTCACCGCGTTCTTGACGGTCGAAAGTTCAGAGAACTTTTGTGTGACTGTGTGTATGCAAGGCAAGCTTGAGCGGAATTCCGTCGCAAAAAACTTGGATGGTTTTTCCGACGGAATTCCGCTCAAGCTTGCCTTGCATACACACGGTCACACAAAAGTTCTCTGAACTTTCGACCATCAAGAATGCGGTGACGTACAACACTACGACGAGCCGAGAAAATGAAGCTTGTGTGTACGGAGCATTACTCTTTACTATCTGCAAACACTTCTATAGTAAAAGGGGTAATCTCTGTGCCTCAGAATTGCTGTTGACACCTAGGAGGTGATTTACTAAATGCAAATAGCCTGTGCACTTTTGCAAGTGCAGTTGTACTCTGCAGGTGCAGTTGCTCCAGAGTTTGGTAAATGAGGGGGAGCGCTGCTGACTTCCATCATCCAATCGTGTGCAAGCAAAAATGCTGTTTTTTATTCTCCTTGCATGTGATTGGGTATTCATTGTAAAGTGACACTTTGGGGTTGATTTACTAAAGGCAAAAAGACTGTGCACTCTGCAAGTGAGGCTGCTCCAGAGCTTGGTAAAGGAGGTAAAGCTTTACTTTGCAAAGAATATCCAATCATGAGTGAGGAAAATAAAATAACTGCATTTTTGCTTGCACATGATTGGATGACGGAAGTCAGCAGAGCTTCTACTCATTTACTAAGCTCTGGAGCAACTGTTCTTGCAGAGTGCAACTGCACTTTGCAAATTGCACAGTCTATTTGCATTTGTTAAATCACCTCCTAGGTGTCAACAGCAATTCTGAGGCACGGAGATTACCCCTTTTACTATAGAAGTGTTTGCACATAATAAAAAGTAAAGCTTTAGAGAACATCCAAAATCAGTTTGTCTGGGAAAATGACCTCATAAAAAACTGTATATCAGAAAAGCATTTGTAAAATGCTCAACAGCTGTCTCCACAGCACCCAAGTACCCAATCATTTGTCATGAATGACAATTTTTTTAAATGTGTAAGAAATCATGATAATTGTTTGGACAAGAAGTATTCTGTGTGTATATAACATTTCTTTTAGAAGACATAACACTGTTATATACAACTTTGCAAAGTGCACAGTCTATTTGCCTTTAGTAAATCCACGCCATATCATATGACTTAGGACCGGTTCACACATGCTGCGATGTCAGACATAGCATGTGATTCACGCCGCACTGCTGTGCATAATCAAATGTGATGTATGTGCGACGATGTGATTTCAGCCATACAGATTGTATGGCTGAATTTGCATCGCATTTGGACCAAAATCGTGCAGAACCCTTTTTATTTTTGGGTCCACACCAGAATCGGATCGCATGGGTGTTCACACCCAAGCGATCCGATTCCTGTCTGAATTGACAGTTCACTCTGCGATATGCGAACCGATCTGGGGGTGTCATTAACTTTCTATTGTGTGAACCGCCGGCGGGTGACATGCGATGTGGGAACCCATACCGGATTTTCACAGGTTCTGGCATCGCAGCAGTGTGAACCGGCCAGTACTCAGCAATGCTGCTCAAAAGATTTCCCCTGTAACTAAGAGCCATTATACTCATGTCACCGCCCATGCTACCAATCCTTTCCATCTTCAAGAGCTAATGTGCCCAGAGAATCGATTTAATCGAACACATTTCCGGGAGTGTTGGATTTCTTGCCCCCCAGCCAACACTGTGTTTTTTTTTTCCGCTGGCCCCTTGGTCCCTGCAGGACACAGTAGTTACCTGGGGGCCGGCAGAAGGAGCCCCAGCCCTGGGCAGTGGACCAGGAATTCAAAGCTCTTGGAAGTGTTTCTTTTTTTGTGGCCATAAATTCTCACAGTGGAATTCTCACACGGTCACAGTGAAAGGAAAATTTGCTACTGAAAACCCGGTGTCTCTTAAAGTAAATATTAAAGTGATTGTAAAGTTTATTTAAATTTTTATATTAACAAACATGTTATACTTACCTGCTCTGTGCAAAAGAATTTCACAAAGCGGCTCTGAGCCACCTCTTCTGGAGTTCCCTGCTGGCACTCCTGGCTCCTTCTCTTCTTGGTGTAAAACCATAGGAAGACGATTCCTATTGTGGCACACTGGCAGGCTTGATCCCGAGCAGCGCTGCCTGCATCTATAGACACAGACTGTGCAGCTTGGTCCCACCCTGCTCCCTTGTCACGGGATTTGAATGACAGCAGGGGGAGCCATTGGCTCCCACTGCCTCAAGAAAGCCTGTGAGAGCAGGGAGAGATAGGCACAGTGCTGGATCGAGCGAGGGCTCAGGTAAGGGGGGGGGGGGGATATTACTACCTAAACATTTTTTACTTTAATGCAGGAAATGCATTAGGGTAAAAAGTGTTCAAAGTGGTTCTAAAGGATCAAAGTTTTTTAACCTTCATGCATTATGTGCAGCAGTTCCCCCCCCCAGCTCCCCCTAATACTTACCTGAGCCACATATTGATCAAGCGGAGTGCTGCTGTCAATTACAGCCAGGGAGCCAATGAGAAGAGAGAGAGGGTGGGGCCAAGCCACGGCTCTGTGTGTGAATGGACATGCAGAGCCGTGGCTCAGGAGCAAGCCTGCTTGGGTGCCCTCATTGCAAGCTGCTTACTCTGGGGGCACTCGGCAGGAGGGAGCGGCCAAGAGAAGAGGAGGATCCCGGCTTCTCTGTGCACAACCACTGCACAGAGAAGGTCAGTATAACACTTTTTTTTTCATCCTTTAAAGATGTGTTGAGATCTGCTGAGCTTCTGCAGCCACTTTTATCTACATGCACTGTAGTGATGCTTGCATGCCATTTCTTAGAGTTGGGTTTATGTTGTTGAGAATGGTGAAACATGCCTATGCAATGGCACAACCACTTGTATTCTCTGTTGGGAGAGCATGTGACGGGGACATTACAGGAGAACAACAGGGAGACAGGAACAGATCGTTGTCACCCTATAACAGGAAGTGCATGAACAAGGACCCCCATGGCAGGATCACCAGCTAATATTTAAACTACAGATTTAAAAACATGAAAATGTAATATAGGATTTTAGTGATCGGGTTTAAATATACCTAAAGTATAACTAAATACTGTGCGGCTTAACAGCTGTTTCCCTTGCGCATGTGCAAAGCATGCACACTTTAAATGGCCCTGAAGTGGTGGAAGGGGGCGGGGGGGCGAACTTCCGGGGGACTTTGTCGCGGCGAGGTCTCCCAGAAGTGGGGGCGAGTACCTGTCAAAAACAGGTACCCCTCCCCCGATCCGAAAGGTGCCAAATGTGGCAGCAGAGGGGGGGGGGGGGGGGGAGGAAGCACACAAGCAAGGCTTCCCTTTTGGGTGGAGCTTCCCTTTAAGAGGTGATACCTTCGCACTGGAAAGATATCCTCTCACTTCTTGTTGCGTTTACTGGATGGGAAGTGAAGGTAAATCTCCCTGATAGCAAAAAAACTAATAACAAAAAATAAAAACTAACAACAGTTTAAACCCTCCCCTACTCTATCTAATAGTAATAAAGTTTTCACTTTAGATATACTTTAGGGCAGTGATGGCGAACCTTGGCACCCCAGATGTTTTGGAACTACATTTCCCATGATGCTCATGCACTCTGCAGTGTAGTTGAGCAGCATGGGAAATGTAGTTCCAAAACATCTGGGGTGCCAAGGTTCGCCATCACTGCTTTAGGGTATATAAGGCTGCTTTCACACTCAGACCGCCCGAGCGTTAGCGGCGCTTTACCGGCACTGTGCGGGCGGGAGCGGGACGCTTTTAACCCCAAAGGAGGGGTTAACAAGGGGTTAAAAGCGCCTGAAAAGCGTCGCTTCCGAAGCGCTTTGCAGGCGCTTTGGCAGCGCTGCCCATTGATTTCAATGGCAGGGGCGGTACGCCGCTTCCGCTCCACCCCAAAGATGCTGCTTTCAGGACTTTTTTTTCCGTCCTGCAAGCGCACCGCCCCAGTGTGAAAGCACTCGGCTTTTCACACTGGGGAGGCTTGAGAGGCGCTTTTCAGGTGCTTTACGGACGCAGTTTTTAGTGTTCAAACGCTTGAAAAGCGCCTTCAGTGTGAAAGGGGTCCAAGAGACTGGTATATTGGTGGATACATACATAAAATGAGATGTTCGGTGGCAATACGGTTCGTTTTTAAGTCTTTTTAATTTGGCCTAAATAAAGTTTGATTTCAAGCAATGCTTTTTAGGACTGTACAGTAATACGATGTAAAACGTAGACAGTGAAATCATATTTGTCATGGAGTGTGTAGTTTTTCTGTTGTGCACAAAGTGATATTTCTTGCCAGTTATTCTGCTTTTTTTTTTTTTTGGTTTGCTTTTTTTACCTTCAGTGGCTGAAATCCGTGTGTACCCAGTTACCAGGGCATGTTGTACATTGGAATGTACCTTTGATCTCTGATTACTGAGGGAGGAGGCACCAATTACTTGTTCATTTTAAAGTATCAATTGGACAAAACCTTTTTTATGTTTTAATTTATCTTGGTCAAAGCAAACACGAAGGGTTCTTCTTTATCCTATATTACAGAAACCTGTCATGGCCAGACTTTCTCACGTTCACGTCTGGGTGATTCTCTATTAGTAGAGGGTGCAGTCCCCAGGAGAAGGGGTTGGACTGGAATGCAGGCGGCACTGGAAGGTTGAACCCCGAGGAGCTTTAGTGTGACTGAGGAGGCCTCCTGTCCTAGGTCTGTTGCTTTTCCAAGTGTTGTACATTGGATGGACATATGCACACAAACCAGTGCTTTCTGAGGCTGCTCTATTTGATCTCTGGCCGCCTGCATAGCTCCCTGCTCACTTGCAGTTGTAAGCTGCCATTCAGATTAAAAAAAAAAAAAAAAAACCTTATTATCTCCATCCATATAGTGATGACACATGTTGAAGTCAGTGGAGTATAGCAGCGCTCAGGCACAATAGTGTTAGCCTTTATCAAAGACACTAATAACAGAATGTGCTTAAAGATCCAAAGAGAGCTAAATCAAAGGACTTCAATGTAATGTCATTTGTAATGCATATTGAGCCTTTCTAGCATCTGTATTGACATTCTTCCACTCTTAGACAAGTGAACATGTTAGAATAGCATTTTGTAACTTTTCTTGTCTAAAGATATCTTTTTTTTTTTTTTTTTTGTGTTATTTTTGAACTGCCAGCGTTTGATTATGGGATTTCAGAAGAGCCTTTTACCACGCGTATTTTACTTTAAATAGAAACTTGTCAAAGAGCAACACCACATCAAAGAGAGTATGTATACACGTATTGGATTGAATCTAATTGTTTTCAAAACACGTAATGATTGTAAGGCCCGTAAAAGAAAAGTTTTATCTGTTGACTGCTCATCTCATCGTATGGAATTCTGCGTGCATCATTCTAGTGAGAATCAAAATTGCCATGTCTCCCATAGTGCTGTGAGCAGGCTTTGATGGATCTTTGCAACCACAATTAGATTCAAAGCTGGAGGGTGAAATTGGAGATTGGAGGTTGGAAAATGAAATTTCAAATCTGATTGGATAATAATACGGCATCCCTTTTTTTTTTTTTTTAACTTGATAGTTTTTCTTGCTCAACATTTTTATTGAGTTTCAAGCACTTTATAAAAGTCAAAAATACTAACACAATTATTTCAGGTCAGCAGAACATAGCAAGGTGTATGCAACACACCAAGAGAAGGTGAAATAACAGGGATCACGTTGCAGTCAGGGGCGGACTGATAACTCATGGGGCCCCCGGGCAATAGGAGATTATGGGGCCCCCAGGCAATCAGAGATTATGGGGCCACACAGTATACACACACACAGTATACAATCACAATACACATACATGTACACACAGTATACACAGACATATGTAAAAAAAACAGAGATTTATACATACTGTCCCTGGTTTTACTGAGGCTGGCAACCCTGATGGGGCCCCCTAGTGGCCCAGGGCCCTCGGGCAGTGCCCGAGTGGCTCAATGGTCAGTCCGCCCCTGGTTGCAGTGCTAATATATATATATATATATAGAGAGAGAGAGAGAGAGAGAGAGAGAGAGAGAGAGAGAGAGAGAGAGAGAGAGAGAGAGAGAGAGAGAGTTGTGCTCATAAGTTTACATACCCTGGCAGAATTTATGATTTCTTGGCCATTTTTCAGAGAATATGAATGATAACACAAAAACTTTTCTTTCACTCATGGTTAGTGTTTGGCTGAAGCCATTTATTATCAGTCAACTGTTTTTACTCTTTTTAAATCATAATGACAACAGAAACGACCCAAATGACCCTGATCAAAAGTTTACATACCCTGGTGATTTTGGCCTGATAACATGCACACAAGTTGACACAAAGGGGTTTGAATAGCTATTAAAGGTAACCATCCTCACCTGTGATCTGTTTGCTTGTAATTGGTGTGTGTGTATAAAAGCTCAATGAGTTTCTGGACTCCTGACAGACCCTTGATTCTTTCATCCAGAGCTGCACTGATGTTTCTGCATTCTGAGTCATGGGGAAAGCAAAAGAATTGTCAGAGGATCTGCGGGAAAAGGTAGTTGAACTGTATAAGGCTGGATTCACACCTATGCATTATTAGTGCTTTTTGCATTTTGCAGATTTGCACTACAGTCCATTTAACATTGTTTCCTATGGAACAAGATCTGTAGTGCAAATCTGCAATATGCAAAAAGCACTAAAAAATGCATAGGTGTGAATCCAGCCTTAGACAGGAAAGGGATATAAAAAGATACCCAAGGAATTGAGAATGCCAATAAGCAGTATATAAACTCTAATCAAGAAGTGGAAAATGAGGGGTTCTGTTAAAACCAAATAATGGTCAGGTAGACCAACTAAAATTTCAGCCACAACTGCCAGGAAAATTGTTTGGGATGCAAAGAAAAACCCACAAATAACTTCAGGTGAAATACAGGACTCTCTTGTGGCTGTTTCAAGATGTACAATAAGGAGGCACTTGAAGAAAGATGGGCTGCATGGTCGAGTCACCAGAAGAAAGCCATTACTACGTAAATGCCACAAAGTATCCCGCTTACAATACGCCAAACAGCACAGAGACAAGCCTCAAACCTTCTGGCACAAAGTCATTTGGAGTGATGAGACCAAAATTGAGCTTTTTGGCCACAACCATAAATGCTTCATCTGTAGAGGAGTCAACAAGGCCTATGATGAAAGGTACACCATTCCTACTGTGAAACACAGAGTTGGATCGCTGATGTTTTGGGGATGTGTGAGCTAATTTGGTCAAAATTGATGGCAAAGATGAATGCAGTATGTTATCAAAAAATACTGGAGGAACATTTGCATTCATCAGCCAGGAAGCTGCGCATGGGACGTACTTGGACATTCCAACATGACAATGATCCAAAACACAAGGCCAAGTCGACCTGTCAATGGCTACAGCAGAATAAAGTGAAGGTTCTGGAGTGGCCATCTCAGTGTCCTGACCTCAATATCGGTGAGCCACTCGTGCTGTTCTTTAGTATGGACAATAAGTCCACCAGTCACCTCAGTGCTCACAGAACTCTCATCTCATCTTCCTTATTTATATTACTTTTTTCAAGAATGATTTATATATGTATGTGATGGTTTTATATTTTGTTGTCACATGTAATTAACATAGGAACTGCGCAACACCACCCACATTTAATATAATACTGAGCGTGTAGTTGTGAACACATTAGGCGCTGCAGCAATCCCTTTTTCTTTCTACACTTTTTCTTGATTTCAGCATTCATTCACATCACTTTTATTTAGCATCAGCACTACCAGGTAGTGCAGGGGATAACGCACAGTTTGGTTTTGCACTTGCAGAGTGCAGCTGCGGTGTATCGCTCCTAAACCGCCCCAAAGATGCTGCTGGCAGGACTTTTTTTAACGTCCCACAAGCGCACCGCCCCAGTGTGAAAGCACTCAGACTTTTAGACTAGAGTGACAGGAGAGGCGCTTTACAGGCGCTTTGCAGGCGCTATTTTTAGCGCTAAAACGCCTGTAAAGCGCCTCAGTGTGAAAGTAGCCTCACTTTAATATTTTGCAGAAAGAAGTTTAACCTTCCACAACAGTCCTAGTTTTTCATGTGACCCCTTGGGAAAATTAATTGCCCACATCTGTTTAAGGTTTAGGACCAGTTCGCCCTCCCATGTTGGGCCATCCATATGTTGCATGATTGTTTTGTCTCCCCAGTGTACAGGTTTTTACATCTTCCCCATTCTGGGCTGTATATGCCAGGCTGCTTTAATTGTGTTTTGGTGTTGGAACTTTTTGGATGTGCATGCTCCTGTGTTTGTATGTTGCTGGACTTGCAAAAAACATAGGGGTTATTTACGAAAGGCAAATCCACTTTGCACTACTAGTGCAAACTACAAGTGCAAAGTGCACTTGAAATTGCACTGAACATGCACTTGGAAGTAAAGTCACTGTAAATCTCAGGGGTAGATCTGAAATGAGGGGAAGCTCTGCTGATTTTATTATCCAATCATGTGCAAGCTAAAATGCTGTTTTTTATTTTCCTTGCATGTCCCCCTCAGATCTACAGCGACTGCACTTCTAAGTGCACTTTCAGTGCAATTTCAAGTGCACTTTGCACTTGTAGTTTGCACTTGTAGTGCAAAGTGGATTTGCCTTTAGTAAATAACCTCCATTATTATTATTATTATTATTATACAGGATTTATATAGCGCCGACAGTTTACGCAGCGCTTTACAACATTAGGACAGACAGTACAAGTACAATACAATTCAATACAGGAGGAATCAGAGGGCCCTGCTCGTTAGAGCTTACAATCTAGGAGGGAGGGTCAAGTTATACAAAGGGTAATAGCTGTGGGGGATGAGCTAATGGAGAAAATAGTGCAGTTGTTAGATGGAGGCAGGATAGGCTTCTCTGAAGAGGAAAGTTTTCAGGGATCGCCTAAAAGTGGATAAAGTTGGAGACAGTCTGACAGATTGGGGTAGGGAATTCCAGAGGATGGGCGAGGCTCGGGAGAAGTCCTGGAGGCGGATATGGGAGGAGGTGATGAGGGAGCTAGAGAGCAGGAGGTCTTGGGAGGAACGGAGATGGCGATTAGGTTGGTATTTTGAGACTAGGTTAGTGATGTAGCTGGGGGCAGAGTTGTGGGTGGCTTTGTAACTTATTGTTAGTATTTTGAATTAAATTCGTTGGGCGAGTGGTAGCCAATGGAGGGATTGGCAGAGAGGGGTAGCAGACACTGAGCGGTTAGTAAGGTGGATGAATCTGGCAGCAGCATTCATGATGGACTGAAGGGGGAATAATCTGTTTAAAGGTAAGCCAATGAGGAGTGAGTTGCAGTAGTCAAGGCGAGAGATAACCAGGGAGTGAATCAGGAGCTTTGTGGTTTCATTGGTTAGAAAGGGACGTAGTTTAGAGATGTTGCGGAGGTTGAGGCGGCAAGCTTTGGAAAGTGATTGGATGTGGGGGCTGAAAGGAGAGTTCAGAGTCCAGGATAACACCTAGTACCCTGACATGTGGGGACGGGTGGATGGTTTTGCCATTGCTCTTGACAGAGAAGTCGGGGGAAGAGGAACGTGGGGGAGGAAATATTATAAGCTCGGTTTTGGACAAGTTGAGTTTGAGGAAGTGGTGTGACATCCATACAGATATGTCGGTTAGTAAGTTAGTGATGCGTGAGGAGACTGATGGGGTGAGTTGAGGGGTGGAGAGATAGATTTGTGTGTCATCAGCATAGAAATGATATTGAAAGCCGTGAGAGGCTATCAGCTGACCCAGGGAAGAGGTGTAGATTGAAAATAAAAGAGGTCCAAGAACAGAACCTTGGGGGACCCCGACAGAGAAGGGAAGAGGAGTGGAGGAAGTAGAATTGTAAGTGACACTGAAGGTATGTTGGGATAGGTAGGATGAGAGCCACTGAAGAGCACAGTCACGGAGACCGAGGGAGTAAAGTTTTTTGAGGAGGAGGGGGTGGTCAACCGTGTCAAAGGCAGCTGAAAGATCCAGAAGTAGGAGTACAGAATAGTGTCCGTTGGTTTTAGCAGTTAGTAGGTCATTTGTGAGTTTTAAAAGAGCAGTTTCTGTGGAGTGTTGAGGGAGAAATCCAGATTGAAGGGGATCAAGAAGGTTGTTTTTAATGAGGTGGTCACTCAGTTGGTTGTAAACCAGGCGTTCAAGGAGTTTAGAGGAAAAGGGGAGCAAGGAGATTGGGCATAGGTTGTTAAGATTAGTAGGGTCCAAGGACGGCTTTTTGAGTATGGGGGTGACCAGTGCATGTTTTAGAGCATCGGGGAAGATGCCAGAGGTGAGGGAGAGATTGAAGATGTGGGTTAGAGAGTGTAGGATGGGGTCAGAGGGTGACCGTAGCATTTGAGAGGGAATAGGGTCCAGGGGACAGGTGGTTAGGTGGGCGATAGAAAGGAGTTTAGCAACTTCATCTGTAGTAGTAGATTTGAATAGGGGGAGTGTCAGTTGTACCTGTTGACATGGGGTCTTAGCTGGGGGAGATACCTGTAGAATGGAGATTTCATCACGGATTGTATCAATCTTGTCCATTGCGCTGAGATGTCCCTTGTGAGTTTTATAGACAGCCCAGCCCCATCCATATTAGATGATAACACAGTGGGGTTTATTTCAAGGCAAATCCATTTTGCACTACAAGTGCACTTGGAAGTGCAGTTGCTGTAGGTCTGAGGGGGACATGCAAGGAAAATAAAACACAGCATTTTTGCTTCTACATGATTGGATGATAAAATCAGCAGAGCTTCCCCTCATTTCAGATCTTCCCCTCAGATCTAAAGCGACTGCACTTCCAAGTACACTTGTAGTGCAAAGTGGATTTGCCTTTAGTAAATCAACCCCATAGTCCAAAAAGGGTCATTTGTTAATTCTGTGCATCTTTCAGTGTAAATCCTAAAAGTCCTTACATTGAACCTATCAGACATGTTAAAAGTCCTGACTAGCACACCCAACAAGCTAAATATTCTGCTGCCTCCTATCCCTAAATAATTCATAAGAACAATTACAGTATGCCAGTTCTTTCCAATATACAGCGATATACGTCAGTAGAGATAGATATTTCTTTACGCAAAACAGAATAAAAACAATTTCCCCAGATTTTTGCATGATGTCACTCGGTATTATTTACTACATCAGTTGTGCTTTAGATTAAGAACGTTATCTCCAAATCACTGCACCTGGTACATTGCCGTGTGGAGACACAACATCCTGCATAGTCCCACTAATACATAGCCAATTAAATTAATCTTTTGATCAAAACACCTCACTGTTAGCCTAATCCTTGAAGAATATATCTTTGTAATCCTTGATCTTTGTTGAAGAGCCTTTGAGATGGCATGTTATAACTATACCTGGGTAATTGTCAAGGGTAGACAGGCAGAAGTGGAACACAATCTACTTTTGTGTTCATTTAGTGTTTGTTGATTTTGGAAGATGTTTTTTTCTTCTTTGAGTTTTGTAGTGATTTTTGTAGCAAGTAGCCCACACTCCAAAATTAAGTAACGGAACTCTACATCAGGTTACATCATAAAGATCAAAGAAGTCCTGTAGTCTATGTACCAGCTAATCGAACTAAGCTATGGTAACCTCTTCCAACCTTTAATGTAGTAATGGTTACTAGAAGTCCATAAGGCTCGTGTTTTTGCCAAATGCTATTGGTCGGAAAATCTTTACAACTGATAATGCTAGAGTTCAAAATGTTACCCCAAGGCAATGTGCACTTTTTAAGACAAACATTTTTTTAAAAAAATAGGAAAAATACACTTTTTCTTCCTCGACAATGTTTTTTTTTTTTTTTTTGGGTGGGAAAAAGATATTTATATACTTTTGTAGAATTATTATAAATTTTGCATAACAGCATGACATTCTCAGGGGGCTTTACAGCTACTTCCTGTCTACATGTATGTGTTCAGAGATGGTTGCAGAGGTGTTGCATTGCCCAGAGCAGGCATCCCGATAGTTACAAAGGCAGAACATGCTCACATGAGTGTTGGCATAGCCGCTTATAGTTTGCAGTGCAAGCACTTGTGACAATGGGGGTTATTTACGAAAGGCAAATCCACTTTGTACTGCAAGTGCACTTGGAAGTGCAGTCGCTTTAGATCTGAGGGGAAGATCTGAAATGAGGGGAAGCTCTGCTGATTTTATCATCCAATCATGTGCAAGCTAAAATGCTGTTTTTTTATTTTCCATGCATATCCTCCGCGGATCTACAGTGACTTTACTTCCTAGTGCACTTGCAGTGAAAAGTGGATTTGCCTTTAGTAAATAACCCAAGTGTGACAAAGCAGAAGCATAGGCGTGCGCAAGGGGTGTGCCAGGTGTGCTTGGGCACACCCTAATCCTGGATTCGGCAACCCATCAATTGTGGGCAGGTGACAGGTAAGCCGCAATCCTTACTTGCCGACCCCCAGAACCTGGATAGGATAGGTGGCTGGAGTGGAAATTAATGGACCGATCTGTATTTTCTTCTGCAGCAGCTGAAAGTAGGCTTCTCCTCCTCTTCCTCTCGCCGATATTCAGCTGCCATGGGAGGAAAATACAGGGGATTGGTACCAATGTATGCCACCCCATCTTGTCCCAGTTCCTTTTCTTTCTGCTGCCCAGGTCCCCCTGTGTCCTCACCTGCTCCCCCCCCATTGTTTTAGGATGACGAGTGGGGAAGAGGCCGGTTAATATGTCACAAAGACATATGTGTTGGAGCTTTGAGGTGCACACCCTAATACAATAGGCTGCGCACACCTATGAGCAGAAGAGCAACTGAGGGGCAAGGGCCAACAAGCCTAGTCAACCTATACCCGAGTATAGACTTTCATGGCAGAATTACCAGGTACTAATCTAATGAAAAATGTTACTTTGAAAAATATAGAAAATTATTTTTTCAATTTATTTGAGATTTTGGAGATTGGGATTTAGAGATGTGCTCCAGTGACTTCTATTGGGTTCTCAATAATATATATAATTAGGAAAACATTTCAAGAACTTCTGCTTTGATAGATCAATATATATATATATATATATATATATATATATATATATATATATATATATATATATATATACCGTATTTATCGGCGTATAACACGCACTTTTTTCCCCTTAAAATCAGGGGAAAGTCGTGGGTGCGTGTTATACGCCGATCCCCGCTATCGCTATGTGAATGTCGGCGATCGCCGCCGACATTTACATAGCGAGTAGTTTCAAATATGGCGCCGCGGACTTCGGAAGGACTCGGCGGTGCTGAACGAGCGCCGCCGAAATCACAGAGCCGAGATACACATAGTGGGGTGTATTCGGCTCTTACCGGCGCCGCTCACTGTCACGCCCAGTCCCGCCATTGGACCTGTGTTATGTCCATCATAGGGCGGGACTGGACGGGACTGTGAGCGGCGCCGGAAAGAGCCGAGAACCCTCGGCTATGTGTATCTCGGCGGCGTTCGTTCACTTCCGCCGGCGCCGAGTCTCTCCGAACTCCGCGGCGCCATATTTAAAACTACTTCTATGTGCATGGCGGCGGCGGCAGCGGCAGGAGGCATGGACACTAGGCTGCACTGGGGACAAGGCTGCAGGGACAAGGCTGCACTGGGGACAAGGCTGCATTGATAAGGCTGCACTGGGGACAAGGCTGCATTGATAAGGCTGCACTGGGGACAAGGCTGCATTAATAAGGCTGCACTGGGGACAAGGCTGCATTGACAAGGCTGCACTGGGGACAAGGCTGCACTGACAAGGCTGCACTGGGGACAAGGCTACATTGACAAGGCTGCACTGGGGCAAAGCTGCACTGACAAGGCTGCACTGACACTGAAAAGGCTGCAATGACACTGAAAAGGCTGCAGATGAACACTGATGAGGCTGCATTGATGGGCATTTTAATGTAAGTTTCTTTTCCTTAAACTTCCCTCCTAAAAGTTTTTTTCCTTAAAATTCTCTCCTAAACTTGGGGTGCGTGTTATACGCCGGCGCGTGTTATACGCCGATAAATACGGTATATATACAGTGCTCAGCATAAATGCATACACTCCTTTTGAAAAGTAAGATTTTAATCAATATCTCAATGAACACAGGTACAATTTCCAACATTTTGACAAAGTTTTATAGAACATTTGTTTAGCTCATAAGATGAAAGTAAGGTTAATAATATAACTTAGATTACAAATTTTTCCATTGCTTCCTAAATTCTCTGCCCTTCATATAGGATCTACCCTCTTTTGATCTGTCAGAGTAGGATGTTTGTCTCTGGGAGGCCTCCTGCTTTTTTACCCTTATGTTTTGGGTAATCATCCTGGAGTGCTAGCCTGTGACTTGAGATGGCTAAGTCAAGTTTTCCTCTGAGTAGGTTTGTCCTATCATAAATCATTTTTGCATCAGTTCTTCTGAGATGAGCAGTCTGGGCCCCGGCTCTCAGCTTCAGAGTGAATTTAGAAACTACTGCATACAGTATGGCCAAACAGTGAAGGATGTTTAGCTCTTCTAAGATGATCATGATAGTTTTTATATAATTTTTGGACTTCAGTGCACTTTCCATATTTCCTGTGTACATAGAAACTGCTTTGGCTACAGATGTTAGAGCTAATTCTGGACAACATGCTTGACTAGCCACTATATAGGCCTTTTTTTTAATTGTGGTCTACTGGATCCTAAAGGACATTGCATCTGTTATTGCTAGGGTGGTGTGGATTGCTAGGCTTATAATGTAGGCATCCATTAAGGACATGGATGGCAGAGGTTTGGAAAGCACAGGCGCAAGGTGAGCAACTAGTAAAGATATGAGAAGAGGATGACTGTAAGAATGGAAGAATCCACAATGTTGTGCCCTGACAGCCTGGGAGTCATTCCCACACACCCTATTCCAAAAGGGGGATTTTCTTCCAGCAGGGCTCATTTAGACGCTGAGAAAGAAAGACTGGGGCTGGAATCTGATAGAGATACCGTAGGAGGTCAGTGTCGTAAGAGTAGAACAAGTAAAAAATCGAATCACCTCAAAAAATGTTAAGACTTCTCCCCACTACTGTATGCTGCTATGATGTACCAGGAATATATAACAATATATTGTATGTATATATATATATATATATATATATATATATATATATATATATATATATATATACAAATATATAGTGAGACATGCTACTGCAGGAGCCTTAAGGAAGGGTGGCCAGATCTGACCAGGTTGTCTCCTGAGAGGCACTATGAGACAGTGGGGTTGATTTACTAAAACTGGCGAGTGCAAAACCTGGTGCAGCTGTGCATGGTAGCCAATCAGCTTCTAACTTCAGCTTATTTGTTTAAACTTTGACAAAAAAACTCAAAGCTGATTGGTTTCTATGCAGAGCTACAGCAGATTTTGCACTCTCCAGCTTTAGTTAGTCAACCCCAGTGTGTCCTTCAAGCAGGAGCCTGTTCTGCCCAGGTGGACATTTCATTGGTTGAGGAGCCGAGTAAGACAAAATGGTGAGTCTGTGTGGAGACAGGCTTAGTGACTACAAAATCCGTATAGCCAAGAGACGGAATATTTAAGCTCTGATACTGAAAACCTCTGCAAGGGTAATCCTGTAAGTGATTTAACTTTTTATTTCAGATAAAGTTGGCCAAAACCCCTGAAATTGTATTTCCTATGCTGGTGTGTACTTGATTGTAAGGCCCCATGTACATTGCTGCTAGTAAACGGATGTTTAGGAGCAGTTGGGCATTTTTTTCAACTGCTTCTGAACTCTCCTCCTCCTGTTATCTTATCTGTACATGTACACAGTTTACAGTCGTTTCTAGGCAATTGAGTTTAGAGGCTTTTTGAGTTTTGAGTTTAGAGGCTTTTTTTGGAATGCAAAAAAAATGGATTCAGAAGCTGAGTTTAGAGGCATTTCAAGCGCCAAATGCTTCTAAACGCAGCTTAGACGTGTTTCGTTTACAGGCGTTTTTCAGTTTTTGGCTATCTATCTATCTCTCTATCTATCTATCTATTTCATGTGATAACACTGAAGAAATTACACTTTGCTACAATGTAAAGTAGTTAGTGTACAGCTTGTATAACAGTGTACATTTTCTGTCCCCTCAAAATAACTCAACACACAGCCATTAACCACTGGCAACAAAAGTGAGTACACCCCTAAGTGAAAATGTCCAAATTGGGCCCAAAAGTGTCAATATTTTGTGTGGCCACCATTATTTTCCAGCACAGCCTTAACCCTCTTGGTCATGGAGTGTCATTTCTTCAGTGTTGTCACATTAAAAGATCCAATAAAATATTTACAAAAAAGTGAGTGGTGTACTCACTTTTGTGAGATACTGTATCTGTATGTTTTCCAGTTGTAGTTATGCTACTTGTATATTTATTTTTTTCTAGAGGACTACCTTCCATAAAGTGGTCTATGTAAAGTGGTTTTGGCAACATTCTAGGTTGAATATATAAACATTTTAGGACACTATAGGAACTGCAGTTATAAAAACTGAAGGTGGTCCAGGGAAACTGATAATATCTAACACAGATCTGAGCTCCTGTACAGTAATTGCACTGAAATGAAATGCTGTCATTTTGTTGGCTAGAATGTGAACTAATTCAGAGCAATAGGCTAACCCTATATATGAATATCAAATATCTGTTTCTGTACAGGTGTGGTACTTCTATATACATGAATATTATTAGTGGCTCTTTCACATGTGGCATTTTTATAAAGCAGTTATGCTGCGTACACACGACCGGTTTTGCCATCAGAATAAACTCAGAAGGTTTCTCAGACGGAACTCCGACGGAATTCCATTCAAGCGGTCTTGCCTACACATGGTCAAGCCAAAGTCCGACCATCCAGAACGCGGTGACGTACAACACGTACGACGGGACTAGAAAAGGGAAGTTCAATAGCCAGTAGCCAATAGCTTCCGTCTCGTACTTGCTTCAGAGCATGCGTCATTTTTGGTCAGTCGGAACAGCATACAGACGATCAGTTTTCACGATAGGAATTGGTTCCGTCGGAAATACTTAGAACATGTTCCATTTCTAGGTCCATCAGAATTTTCTGAAAAAAAAGTCAGATGAAGCCTACACACAATCAGAATAGACGATGGAAAGCTTCCGTCTGACTTTTTCTGTCGGACATTCCGCTCGTGTGTACGCGGCTTAAATGTGACCACCAAATAGTGCAGATGAATCTTTCTGGTGCATGTGTTTAAATGGGAGTTGTTGATTCACAACTAGTGAATGGTGAAAGTCACCTTCACTGCTTTATAAATAATGCCACTATACCTTCCTGACTCAAGATCGTCCTTCCAATGGCTATTTATAAAGATTTTTGGAGCTTCGCTGAATTAATATGTACCATTTTGTTCTATTTGTCTTCACTTTCTATAAACATATTTGATAACTGCCTCAAACTGTGAAACAGCTGTCCTATCTGCTTTTATTATTTATTTATTTTTTGCCCCGTTTTATAATGTTTGTAGTGACAGGAATATTTCTAGTCATTTTGCTGTTTCCTTGAGGCTCATTCCATAAGTTTTCTCTAAAGTTATGTGGAGTGCATTGGAGAGGATCCATTCTATCAGCAACAGATTCTGGTTCATAGTGCTTCTTGAGGCATTAGTTTGCTGTTGGACTTGATCTTTGATGCAACATGGGCTTTTGAGTTTCCTGTTGCTGTACATACTGTAGGGGTTTATGGACCATAAATGCTTATCATTTTTTATATTACCCTGAGGACACGTTCCTTTAGTGTAACAAGGTAACTCAGAGCCAGGGTGCTCTGTAAATAGTGGCTTAACCTCCTTGATATACCTAAAGAGAACCTCCTTCCCAATCTCTCCAGTAACATTTGCTTAGAAGTTTGAAACCATTTGTTTATACTGGTTTGTTTGTTTTTTGCCGAAAATTGTATCAGTGGTTATAAATTTCCTGTACTTTGGCTTAACAAAGCCCATTATCTCCATCTGGCCAGTAACACTTGCAAAAAGTTTGTGAAACAATTTGTTCTTATTTGTCAATTTTTTTTTTACTGGAAGAAATTTGTATCAAGTGGTTAAGAATTTCTTGTACTCTTCATTTTGGCATCACGAAGCCTATTAAAAGGCCATCTGAAATAAAAAAATTAAAAAAAAATAAAAAAGTAGTACTTTTGAGGTTAGGGTCAACTCTTTATCCATTTTCAGTGCTTATAAGAGAGCAGAACCCTAGGTAACGCTATAACTGAAGGCAGAGATATGAATCTGCATTCCCTCTGGAGCCAGCATATAACATCATATGGGGTGTGCCAGGTCAAACGACTCCAGTTTCTGTATTTTGGCAGCATGAGTGTCTTGTGAGGAATAAGGATATCTTTGGCAAGATCCCTAGGATTAAATGTGAAGCAGATTCAGAGACTGTAAATCTTGCTGAAATGCACTTACGTAAGTAGCATCCCAAATATTTCATCTATGTTGATTTCAAATCCTTTCACCACAGATATTTTATCCCTTATGTATATAGAATTGTGCTGGTACAACTGAGTGGGTAATGCTTTCCACTGGTCTTGTGCATGTGCAATGCACTGCAGTAACACTTTAAACTAAACCTGTCATTTCATTTCCTCCAAAGTGCATATACCAAAATTATTGGTAAAATTGACAGTATGGACACCTGGACTTTTCAGCAAACACCTGCACTTGTCTTAAAGCGGGCATGAAGGATACAGGAGACTTTTAAAAATGTTAATTGTACTTAAAGTGGAATTAAACCTAAAAAAGAAAAAAAAAAAAGCTGACAGGTCGATTGATCTCTTCTATCATAAGCACCCCTCGCTGCCTGTCAGCAGTTATATACACTTAAGCGCACATGCTCCGTGATGATGTGACTCTCGTGAGCATGTGCAAGCCAAGAATACTTAAAGCGGAGTTCCACCCAAAAATGGAACTTCCGCTTTAAGTGAAGGTGACCCCCTGACCTGTCATTTTTTTTTGGGGGGGGGGTGGATACCCTCTTTTTAAAGGAATCCAGCTTCCACTTCCTCCCGGGGCACCACGGCAACGGAAGGAAGTTCACCCCCCCCGTCCCTCTCGGCAATCATCCGGGACACATCACAGGTCTCAGATGATTGCCCGGCCAGTCACAGTGCGCAGCACGGCTCACGCATGCTTCACAACCTTGTACCCACTGTGACAATGCCGACACCGCAGAGAGGAGATGGGCGGGGCCGATTAGTAAAAGTCAGCAGCTACACTTTTTGTAGCTGCTGACTTTTATATGGGTGGAACTCCGCTTTAGTGCAGCAGATAAAGGACACATAATGCTTACTTCCCTTCGACATCAGAAGATGTCCAGCAGTGCCATCAGCGCAGAACTGGCAGAAACCAGTGGGACCCAGGTACACCCATTTACTGTCCAAAGAAGTCTGGCCAAAAGTGGTCTTTGGGGAAGAATTGCAGCCAAAAAGCCATACTCTGATGTAGAAATAGGGCTAAGTGACTCAACTATGCACAAAAACATAGGAACTGGGGTGCAGAAAAATTGCAGCAGGTGCTCTGGACTGATGAGTCAAATTGTGAAAGATCTGGCTGTAGCAGGAGGCAGTTTGTTTGCTGAAGGGCTGGAGAGTGGTACAATAATGATCGTCTGCAGACAACAGTGAAGTATAGTGGAGGTTCCTTGCAAGTTTGGGGCTGCATTTCTGAAAATAGAGTTGGAGATTTGGTCAGGATCAATGGTGTCCTCAATGCTGAGAAATACAGGCAGATACTTATCCATCATTCCATACCATCAAGGAGGCGTCTGATTGGCCCCAAATTTATTCTGCAGCAGGACAACGACCCCAAAGATCAGCCAATGTCATTAAGAACTTTACAGTGTAAAGAAGAACAAGGAGTCCTGGATGTGATGGTTTGGCCCCCACAGAGCCCTGATCTCAACATATCGAGTCTGTCTGGGATTATATGAGGAGCCTACATCCACAGAAGGTCCAGAAGGTCGGTGGTTACTTTTCCAAGATATTTAGAATAACCCGCCGCTCGAGTTCCTTCCTGTGTGCAAGTGTACCTAGAAGACAGTGGCGGTCCACTTATAGGGGGCGCAGGGGCGCCGCCCCCCTAAAGCTACTCATCATTAAAAAAAAAAAAAAAAAAAAAAAATGTAAATGAAAAAATAAATAAAATACTGTCCCTTTAAGTGCGTGCGGAATGCTGGACACACAGATGTATGGAAAGCCTGACGTGCTGCAATCACTGAAAAAATAAAAATAAAAATATTGGCCCTTTAAGTGAGTGCAGGGCGCCGGACACACAGCTGCTATGGGAAGCATGTCATGTTTGCAACCACGTGATTGCAAACAAGAAGCTCTATTGGCTGCTTTTAGAAAGTCCTTAGGGCGCTGAGCTCTGCGCCCTGAACACTCCCTCTATACCATTGTTCCCTGCTGTGGTGTGTGATTGGCGGGTCCTGTGCCTTTACTTCCAGTTTCTCTGCCTCATCCCCACAGGTCCGAAGGTGGATGACAGGCGACTTGCTGTGAGAGCTGTGAGTACGAGGGGGGGCTGCTGTAAAAGGGGGCTCTGATGAGGAAATCTGCTGTAAAGGGGGAATCTTATGGTGACATGTGGTGTAAAGGAGGATTCTGATGGTGACATCTAATCTCAAAGAGGACACTGATGGTGACATCTTATGTAAAGGGGGACTCTGATGGGGACATCTAATGTAAAGGGGGCTCTGATGGGGACATCTAATGTAAAGGGGGGCTCTGATGGTGATATCTAATGTAAAGGGGGGCTCTGATGGTGATATCTAATGTAAAGGGGAGCTCTGATGGGGACAAATAATGTAAAGGGGGACTCTGATGGGCACATCTAATGTAAAGGGGGGCTCTGATGGGGACATCTAATGTAAAGGGGGGCTCTGATGGGGACATCTAATGTAAAGGGGGGCTCTGATGGTGACATCTAATGTAAAGGACAGCTCTGATGTTGACATCTAATGAAAGGGGGACTCTGATGGGGAAATCTAATGTAAAAGGGGACTCTGATGGGGACATCTAAAGTAAAGGGGGACTCTGATGGGGACATTTAATCTAAAGGGGGGCTCTGATGGGGACATCTAATGTAAAGGGGGGCACCTGATGTAAAGGGGGGCTCTCATGGGGACATCTAATGTAAAGGGGGGCTCTGATGGGGACATCTAATATAAAGGGGGGCTCTGATGGTGACATCTAATGTAAAGGAGGACTCTGATGGGGACATCTAATGTAAAGGGGGACTCATGGGAACATCTAATGTAAAAGGGACTTTGATGGTGACATCTGATGTAAAGGGGGGACTTTGATGGGGACATCTGTTGTGAAGGAGGACTCTGATGGGGACATCTAATGTAAGGGGGACTCTTATGGTGACATCTGCTGTAAAGGGGGACTCTGATGGTGACATCTAATGTAAAGGGGGGCTCTGATGAGGACATCTAATGTAAAGGAGGACTCTGATGGGGACATCTAATGTAAAGGGGGGCTCTGATGGGGACATCTAATGTAAAGGAGGACTCTGATGGGGACATCTAATGTAAATGGGGGCTATGATGGTGACATCTAATGTAAAGGAGGACTCTGATGGGGACATCTGATATAAAGGGGAGCTCTGATGGGGACATCTAATGTAAAGGAGGACTCTGATGGGGACATCTGATATAAAGGAGTACTCTGATGGGGACACCTGATGTAAAGAGGGACTCTGATGAGGACACCTGATTTATATGGGGATGCTGATGGGGACACCTGTTGTAAAAGGGGAACTCTGATTGGGACACCTGATGTAAAGGGGGGCACCTGCTGTAAAGGGGGACTCTGATTGGGACATCTGATGTAAAAGGGGGCTCTGATGAGGACACCTTATGTTAAGTGGTTTAATTTTCTTTTACTTAAAATGTGGATGTGATTGGCCTACTGTGACGCACACAGTGAGGCTGCATATGATGGGCACAGCTTTATCTAGCAGTAATGATACATAATCATTTGATAAATGGCTATTTACAGTCCTACATTACTAATATTTTAATTTTTCAGTTTGTTTGCGCCCCCCCCAAATGTTTTGAGTGCCAGCCGCCACTGCTAGAAGAGCTGATGCAGTTTTAAAAGCTGTTTTTAAAGGCTGGTCACACAAAATATTGATTTGATTTGGATTTCGCTTCTTTTCATTTACTGTTCATTTTGATAATTGATAAAAATAAACCATCAACACTGCCTAAAACTTTTGCGCAGTACTGTATATATACTGTGTGTATATATATATATATATATATATATATATAGATATATGTACTGTATATACAATAAATAAATAAATAAATATATATATATATATGTACTGTATATACAATATATATACTGATGTACTGTGTAATGCAAAAAATCCTGCACACCACTGCTCAAAACCACTGAAAAACCACTGCATAAAAATGCTAATATTTATCATTTTTTTGCCAGCGTTTTTGCAGTGTTTTGGAGCGTTTTTAACAGTGTTTAGTAGCGGTAGCTTTTTGTCAAGGATCGGGCGGCTGGCAGCGGATGATTCATCAGCTGTCAGCGGGGTTTCCCGCTGACAGCTGATTTAAACAGTTGCCGGCAAAGAAAAAAGAGAAAAAAAAAAACATTGTGAGGGATACCCCCCCAATCCATACAAGGCCCTTTCGGGTCTGGTACCGACTTAGAGGGGAAACCCATGCCAAAAATAAATAAAAAAGTGGCACGGGGTCCCCGTCAAAATCCATACCAGACCCTAATCTGAGCATGCTGCCTGGAATGCCAGGAAAGGGGGGGACGAATGAGCACCTCCCCTCTTCCTTATCCATACCAGGCCACATGCCCTCAACATGGAGGTGTACTTTGGGACAAGGGGGGCTCTGACCCCCCAAAGCACCTTGTCCCCATGTTGGCCCTGTGGGGGTGTGGGGGGTGACTTATTGGAACCTGGAAGCCCACTTTAACAAGGGGATCCCGGCCCCCCCTATGTGAATGAGTATAGGGTACATTTTTACACAAGTGTAAAAATGTAAATAAAAACACACACACAGTTTTTGATAAGTCCTTAAAAAAAACAAAAAAACAATGTCCCCCGATGTAGATCCAACGTCAATCACGATGAACACCGGCTGCCAACCCCCCACCCCCCCCAAAAAAGTCTGCACCCGTCTAAGGATATTGCCGTTTCACAGCTCCACCACTTTCCGCCGCTAAATGTCAGCGGGTGACCCGCTGCCTTGTGATGTTGTGGATGATGTCGATGTCGATGATGTCACAAGAGGGCATTAGTGCCCAGTAAAGTCACAGGGTGGCCCCACCCTTAGTTCTTTTTAGCAGCGGGAGGCGGTGGAGCTGTCCAACGGCCCTTTTTTTATTTTGGGTAAACAGGTTTGATGGACTTATGTCTTTTTTCAACCTCACCAACTATGTAACTATGTATCTTTTTTGGTGAGGGCACGTGGCCTGATATGGTTCGGGGGGGGGGGGGGGGGGGCGCTTGCTCGCCATTTCATTTGTGTATTCAGCTGTTTGTCTGGAGTTCTGCTTTAGCTGGTTCATTATTCTGCACCTCCAATGACATGTTTTATATGTTCTCAGCAATGTCTCCCATAGTAGATGGATTAATTATTGGACTACGTTCATTAAATAGTTCCTTTAAGCAGCAATGTTATGTTTCATTGTGGAATGTGCTGTGAGAAAGTAATTAGGAAAGTCTGTCAAGGAGGGTCTCACCACTGCCATTATCTCCTGTGTAGTAATTACATACCTCTTTTTGACAGTCATTCCTATTCTTTTTTTTTTTTTTTCATTGTAATTAGAGTAAAACTACTGATATGCATATTTGGATGGAGATTTATCCATTTACAAGATCTAGTATTTGGCTCTTTTTTTTTCATGTGACTGGAAAGCAACAAATATGGTATGCAATGTTCGTTTCCTGCGGAGTCAAAATTTAACCACTTGCCGACCAGCCGTTGCAGTTTTACTGCGGCAAAATGGCACGGCTGGGCAAAAAGACGTTATGTAACGTCGCTTCGCCCTGTGGCCACTAGGGGGCACGCTCCCCCGCTCGCCCCCTGATCCGATGCAAGTGCCCGGCGGTCATGATCACTGCCGGGCTCCCGCGATCGCCGCTGACACAAGGAGAACCGGGATCTGTGTGTGTGTAAACACACAGTTTCCGGTTCTCTGAGGGGAGAACAGACAGATTGTCTGTTCATACAGAGTATGAACAGCGATCTGTCATCTCCCCTACACAGTCCCCTCCCCCCTTCAGTTAGAACACACACTAGGGAACACATTAACCCCTTGATCGCCCCCCTAGTTTTAACCCCTTCCCTGTCAGTGAATTTTTACAGTAATCAATGCATTTTTAAAGCATTGATTGCTGTATTAATGCCAATGGTCCCAAAAATGTGTCAAAATTGTCCGATGTGTCCGCCATAATGTGGCAGTCCCGATAAAAATCGCAGATCGCTGCCATTACTAGTAAAAAGAAAATTACAATTAAAAAAGTTGAAAAAGTAAAAAGTAAGTAAAGTAAGTAAATAGTAAAAAAACAATAAAAATGCTATAAATCTATCCCCTATATTGTAGACGCTCTAACTTTTGCACAAACCAATCAATATATGCTTATTGCGATTTTTTTTACCAAAAATATGTAGAAGAATACATATCGGCCTAAACTGAGGAAAAAAATATGTTTTTTAATATATTTTTTGGGGATATTTATTATAGCAAAAAGTAAAAAATAATGCGTTTTTTTCAAAATTGACGCTTTTTTTGTTTGTTTATAGCGCAAAAAAAAACAAAAAACGCAGAGGTGATCAAATACCACCAAAAGAAAGCTCTATTTGTGGGGAAAAAAGGACGTCAATTTTGTTTGGGTGCAATGTTGCATGACCGCGCAATTGTCAGTTAAAGTGACGCAGTGCCGAATTGCAAAAAGTGCTCTGGTCAGGAAGGGGGTAAAATCTTCCAGGGCTGAAGTGGTTTTAAGTGTTTCTAGACAAAAAATTATATATATGGCTGCCTACCAGTCCTGCCAGTAACACACTTCATGTCCTGAGATGACAATGATCACTAACTCTTCTGTATCCGGGCAACAGAACCCTATTATAACACAGAGGGACGTCGTTTTGTCAACGAAAGCAGAGCACACAGGAAGTTATCAGCACAAGCTATTTCTGTTAAAATCAAAAGTATAAATTTATTGAAAAGACAAAACTGAACAAAAAATGTTCAGTGGAATATTTAACAGACCAAAAGGGTACGAATCAGTTCATTGTTAGGGGTTACATACACTTTCAGGACTCGTTCACACCATACATGCATGAAAACTGATGGGAACTGATGGGAAAACTGTGGCGATTTCACTTGCAGAGACATGCATGTGGACATCAGTTTTTATACACGTCGGTTATGTGCCCTTTTCACACCTATGTTGATGTCATGTCAGTTTTTTTTCCCCGTGCAGAAAACTGCATACATGTTGGAGATTCCTGCACAGAAAAAATCTGCACGGTGTGGTGTGAACAGGACACATAGGGAACAATTGTTTTTTTTTTTTAGCTCTATAGCCAAAAGACGGCTACAGCGCGGACCCCAAATATTGGGAGGGCGTAGATGTACGTCCTCCCGTTTTCGCGCTTCGGACTCAGCTGATCACAGAGCAGGGTAAAGGGCCAATCACAGCAGGCCCTTTACCACGTGATCATCTGTCAGCCAAAGAAAGCTGATCATGGAAGTAAACAGAAGCAGGTTACTGGCTTGTTTTTTCTTCACGCTGTAAGCGTGAAGAAAACAATAAAGCCGGGGATCGGCTTCTGTTAGAGGGACATTAGTCCCCTAAGTGCAAACTAGTGCTGCTAATCAGTGCCCTCCAGTGCTGCAAATCCGTGCCCACCACTGCCATTTTTTAGTGCCCATCAGTGCTGTTAATCAGTGCCCACCAGTGCCACCTATCAGTGGCCATCAGTGCTGCCAATCAGTGCCTCATCATCAGTGCCTCCTGATCAGTCCCCACCAGTGCCGCCTATCAGTGCCCATCAGTGCCACCTATCACTGTCACCTCTCTGTGCCACCTTTCAGTGCCCATCAGTGCCACCTATCAGTGCCCACCAGTGCCACCTATCAGTGCCTATCAGTGCCACCTATCTATGCCACCCATCAGTACAGCCTCATCAGTGCCTCCTGATCAGTGCCCACCAGTGCCACCTATCAGTGCCCATCGATGCCACCCATCAGTGCAGCCTTATCTGTGCCTCCTGATCAGTGCCCACCAGTGCTGCCTCATCAGTGCCACCTATCAGTGCCCATCAGTGCCACATCATCCGTGCCCATCAGGGCAGCCTATCAGTGCCAATCAGTGCCACCTCATCCGTGCCAATCAGTGAAGGTGAAAAATTACCTGTTTGCAAAACTATATAACAAAATATGAAAAACTTTTTTTTTTTTTTTTTCAAATGTGTAATTAGAATGTGTAATGTTTCATAGAATGCATTAAGATAAAGAAAAACCTTCTGCCTTTACAACCACTTTAACCTGTACTCCAGTGGTTCTCAGCTCCTGTCCTCAGGACCCAATAACAGGCCAGGTTTTCAAGATAACTGAAATACATCTCAGGTGATATCATTTGCTGCCCAGTGATTGCAGTATTCTAGTCTGCATCTTCCAAGGGAATACTTAAAATCTGGCCTGTTAGCGGGTCCTGAGGACAGGTGTTGAGAACCACTGCTGTAATCAATGCCCAGACCTAAATTCACGGAGGATTGTGCAATACAGCAGAAATCCGATGTACAGCGCCGGTCCCACCTTACATGTTACACCATACCAGCTTCATCAGAGGCAAGCCTCTGATGACATACTACTGGATGTGAATACCCACTGGACGTGCCATGTTTAACAGGGAGGGGATGCTGGCAGGTGCACTACCCCTTTAAGTTTAATTCCTTCTGTTGCTATGTCATAGATAAGGCTAGTGCCTATATAAATGCCAACTGTGGGTGGGGCCTAGTCAGTTGGGGTATAGGACCAGGACACCCCAGAGCTACCAAGGCGAGGTAGTCTCTAAAGTAGCATAATTATCCTCCGCTTTTAATAATTTCACTGGCAAGGTACAGGTATAAAGATCAGGAATCCTCAATTGATGTGACTTAATTTGTTGCATGCTTGTTCCATGTCTGTGGCTCAGAAATTACTGAAACCAGAGATAGCCAACCAAGTAACTGGACTTTTTAGAAGGATAATACCAAGGCCAGCCCCATATTTCTTTCATGATTGACATGTGTGTTTTAACAGACAGATAGCTGGACTGTACTTACAAGGTTGTCTTTTGCAGGAATTCATTTTATACCATTCTAAGAAATTTCATTGCTGAGCTATAGGTAGCTTAAGTCTGTTTTTTTCAAAATCAACGTTTTCCTTCAAAAAATATACTGATTCTGGCATAACTTGATCTATCCCCTGTCCATGGTGCTGACTGGATTGTTGGAACATGCACAGACAATGTGGGATCAATTTATTAAAAAAGTTCACTTAGCAAAATGCAGTTATAATAAATAATTAAAACAAAATTATTGGCACTATCTCAAAATTGAAATGGGCGGAAAAACTCTGGACAGACGCACTCCGAAGAAAATTTCATATGCCTTTTATTGTAGATAGGGGCCAGAAGGTACAACGTACAGGTCACAGCATACATGGTTCTGCTGTTACAGGAAGCGATTGATTTAAATGATTTTTTCTAAGGGGTGTGCTACCAAATATTAAATTGAGGGTGCCAATAATTTTGTCCAGTTCATTTTTGAAGTTTTGCATGGAATGTGTCAGATTTGGCTTTTTGTTTATCCACTTTTTTTGTCATACCAATACAAACAAAAGAATTAAACATGAGAATGCCTAAACATTTGTAATTGCAACAATTTTCTGGGCGATATGGTGTATTATCTGACAGAAATGCAGGGGAACCAATATTTTTGGCCATTACTGTATATACAGGCGCATCTCAAAAAATGTTAATATCATCAAAAAGTTAATTTATTTTAGTAATTCAATTCAAAAAGTGAACTCATATTTTATATAGATGCGTTACACACAAATATATTTATTTTTTTTATTTTGGTGATTATGGCTTACAACTAGTGAAAACCCAAAATTCAGTATCTCAGAAAATTTGAATATTATATAAGACTAATAAAAAAAAGGATTTTTAATACAGAAATGTTGGCTTACTGAAAAGTATGTCCATGTACAGTATAGTATGCACTCAATACTTGGTCGGGGCATCTTTTGCATGAATTACTGCATCAATGCGGCGTGGCATGGATGGGATCAGTGCCTGGGGCACTGCTGAGGTGTTATGGAAGCCCAGGTTGCTTTGGTAGCGGCCTTCAGCTCATCTACTTTGTTAGGTTTGATGTCTCTCACCTTCCTCTTGACAATACCCCACAGATTCTCTATGGGGTTTAGGTCAGGTGAGTTTGCTGGCCAATCAAGCACAGTGATACCATGATCATTAAACCAGGTATTGGTATTTTTGGCAGTGTGGGCAGGAAAATGAAATCCTTATCTTCATAAAGCTTGTCAGCAGAGGGAACCATGAAGTGCTCTAGAATTTCCTGGTAGAGGGCTGCTCTGACTTTGGACTTGATAAAACACAGTAGACCAACACCAGTAGATGACATGGCTCCCCAAATCATCACAGACTTTGGAAAATGTTGCATTTCATTTGGAAATCAAGGTCCCAGAGTCTGGAGGAAGAATGGAGAGGCACAGAATCCAAGTTGCACGAGGTCCAGTTTGAAATTTCTACAGTCAGTGATGATTTGGGGAGCCATGTCATCTGCTGGTGTTGGTCTACTGTGTTTTATCAAGTCCAAAGTCCTTTATGCAAAATATGGAATGCAGAAAAGACAGTATAGTCAGTTGTATAACAACGGAGCACCTTACTGGGAGGACATGGTTCTAGCCACACTCTGTACTAAATATATTGTAGGGAAGATACTATGCATACTATTCCTAATATTGGAGGAAAGACTTATCACATATTCTTGCATTAAGTATTTCAAAAATCGGCAGCACTTCTCCGTCAACTTTCCCATCCCTGTCACTATGGGTCAGTCAGGAGTTTTTGATAGGCGCTTATGTACTTTAGGAAGTATGTAGAGGGTAGGTGTCACAAGGTGATCCATTTTGAGGAACTCAAACTTTTGTGTGCTAATTCCCATCGACTTAGCTTCTCCAAAATTGCCATTTAATTGGCTCTTGTACCTACCTGTAAGGTCCTAAGGTAATAATTTGTAATATTGCTGAGTTTTAAATGTATAACAGTGCTGTTGTATGTTAAAATATAAATAAAGTTTTTATTGCTGTCTGTGTCTCCATTAGGAAGATTCACCCTCTCTCTCTTTGTGAATAAAAAATACAACATTTTGGGTTGTCATCAGAACAAGAATAGAGGGGAAATTCCAATAGGCACATTAGTTCTGTTGTCCCTGGTGATAACTAGGGAACTTTAAAAGGATCTCTTCTCATTTCCTGCTGCTGCTATGGGAAGGAAGTGAATGGAAATCTCCCCAATGGGACACAGATGGGAAAAAAACATGACAGGAGTTGTATCCCACCCTTACTAAATCCAAAATTATTATTTTTTTAATTCCATTTAGTTTTACTTACTATTTAGTGTATCTTACCACATTCTAAATTAAACCCAGCAAATCTTTAAAATTGTGTGATTTACAAAGTAACAATATGAGGTCCGTTGGCATGGACCATAGGGTGAGTACACGGATTGAAAACTGGCTACAAGGGCGAGTTCAGAGGGTGGTGATAAATGGGCATTACTCGGAATGGTCAGGGGTGGGTAGTGGGGTTCCCCAGGGTTCTGTGCTGGGACCAATCCTATTTAATTTGTTCATCAACGACCTGGAGGATGGGATAAACAGTTCAATCTCTGTATTTACAGATGATACTAAGCTAAGCAGGGCAATAACTTCTCCGCAGGATGTGGAAACCTTGCAAAAAGACCTGAACAAATTAATGGGGTGGGCGACTACATAGCAAATGAGGTTCAATGTAGAAAAATGTAAAATAATGCATTTGGGTGGCAAAAATATGAATGCAATCTATACACTTGGGGGAGAACCTCTGGGGGAATCTAGGTTGGAAAAGGACCTGGGGGTCCTAGTAGATGATAGGCTCAGCAATGGCATGCAATGCCAAGCTGCTGCTAACAAAGCAAACAGAATATTGGCATGCATTAAATAGGGGATCAACTCCAGAGATAAAACGATAATTCTCCCGCTCTACAAGACTCTGGTCCGGCCGCACCTAGAGTAAGCTGTCCAGTTCTGGGCACCAGTCCTCAGGAGGGACGTACTGGAAATGGAGCGAGTACAAAGAAGGGCAACAAAGCTAATAAAGGGTCTGGAGGATCTTAGTTATGAGGAAAGGTTGTGAGCACTGAACTTATTCTCTCTGGAGAAGAGATGTTTGAGAGGGGATATGATTTCAATATACAAATACCATACTGGTGACCCCACAATAGGGATATGCAAAAAAGAGAGAGTCGCCCTGGGACTTTAAATGAGGTGGTCACAGTTAGCCACTGAGTAACAAGAGTAATAGCAGTATAAATGTTTATTAAAATTAATGTACATACATGGATAATATAGCATATTAGCTCAGCCAATGGATTTGCACATAATAAAGAGAATAAATAAAGTTGTTACAAATGTTATACAATGCAGTATATACAAATTCACGCATCAGAAAACCCGACGCGCGTTTCGCGAGATCATTGCTCGCTCATCAGGGGTGGATGCGGATGAGATGTATCTAAATAGACAAAAAGATGTGTCACAGTGGTAAATGTAAGAACGTAAGAACAATGGCAGAATAGGCCAGAGCAAAACGGCCCAATACTTACCAATGAACGAAACCAGAGTTTCCATCGTTGAACCCCCAAATGGACGGGAGCAGCCAGAGTATGGCACGGGAGCTGAGGGGGAGAAGACTGGTTTCGTTCATTGGTAAGTATTTGGCCGTTTTGCTCTGGCCCATTCTGCCATTGTTCTTACATTTACCACTGTGACACATCTTTTTGTCTATTTAGATACATCTCATTCGCATGATGATCGAGCAATGATCTCGCGAAACGCGTGTCGGGTTTTCTGATGCGTGCATTTGTATATACTGCATTTTATAACGTTTGTATCAGCTTTATTTATTCTCTTTATTATGTGAGAATCCATTGGCAGAGCTAATATGCTATATTATCCATGTATGTACATTAATTTTAATAAACATTTATACTGCTATTACTCTTGTTACTCAGTGGCTAACTCTGACCACCTCATTTAAAGTCCCAGGGCGACTCTCTCTTTTTTTGCATATGTATATAAGGATGGAGTTGCATCACTGGTGACTGCAGACCTTTCATTTTATTTTGCTTCCACAATAGGGATAGAACTTTTTTGTGGAAGGGAGTTTAATAAGACTTGTGGCCACTCATTAAAATTAGAAGAAAAGAGGTTTAACCTTAAACTACGTAGAGGGTTATTTACTGTAAGAGCGGCAAGGATGTGGAATTCCCTTCCACAGGCGGTGGTCTCAGCGGGGGGCATCGATAGTTTCAATAAACTATTAGATAAGCACCTGAACGACCACAACATACAGGGATATACAATGTAATACTGACATATGGACACACACATAGGTTGGACTTGATGGACTTGAGTCTTTTTTCAACCTCACCTACTATGTAACTATGATATACCCCTTTATCTATCTAGTTTTGCATATTAGAATGTTTTCTTTCTGTCCTTTAAATACAAGTACTCACTCATCACTACATAGGCCTAGTTTATGCCTAAGTTGTATAAATCACAATTAATACATCTATGCAACACTGATTAATAAATGTTATCAAAGCACTTTGATTTGAGAGCCCTCGACATCTCACAAAGCAGATTACCATGTACATTATAGTTCTTCATTAAAGTAGGCAAAAATGAGGGATTTAGAATCTTTATTCTATTTAGCGAAGACAATAGGTGTATATGACATCAATGAGAAAGCATAGCATGCTTCACGCATTCGTGCAGTAGGGAGCCAGCTGTGCAGCCACTTTCCTTTACAAGGAATAGTGGCGGCAGCACCCGAGAGGCGATTGAAAAATTGGCTGGGGCGCCGACATCGCTGGATCCCAGGACAGGTAATTGCCCTAATATTAAAAGTCAATATTCAGTAATAAGATGGTATTTGTAGCTGCTGACTTTAAATTTTTTGCTGGGGGGGGGGGGCTGGAGCTCCGCTTTAAGTGAATACGTTGTTTTTCCGTAACTGTATATATAAATCTATATAAAAGTTGTTTTATATTGTTAGCCCTAACTATAATAAATTACTAAAATATGCACAAAACCACTATGCATTCCCTTTAATAGTGACAATGACCTCCAGATACTTGACAGCTTTGAAGGAGATACGCTAACAAAGAATTGTCATTTTCAACACCATTGCCTTATTTACCCACCCCGACCCCTGCTACACAGATCTCACATCGTTGGCAGATCAGTTAACTCCTCTGTGATAATCTCTTTCTCATTAGGTGGCCAAATACTGGGCCAACTTTGAATATGCAGGTGTGGAAAACACTACAAGCGCTACAAATCTGAGATTTTATGTTGTGTAAAGCCTTGTAGGTTGTTTTCCTGGAACATGGAATTTCTTTGTCTGCAGCCTCACAAAGCTTTATGCAAACGTTTAGTATTTGGACTAACAAACTTGTAACTCCTCTTTGAGTCCAAATTGATTTGTTTTCTAAGGGTTTTGTACTCTGCCCTATCCATCCATTCCTCACTTTGTGAACTAGTTTACATTCCTTTGCACTCTTCTATTTTAGCACATACACTATTTGTGCTGTTTTGCAAATTACATATACAAGTATTCTGCAGTCTGTCACAAGCATTGACACAGAAGTTTCGTTTTTTATTACCTTTTAAATCTGGCAGTATATATATATATATATATATATATATATATATATATATATATATATATATATATATATTTTTTTTTTTTTTTTTTATCAGTGTGACAACACTGTTTGTTCTGCAAAAAAAATGTGCAGCAGTGTTTTCACTATTGTGGACAGGAGAGTGTTAGATGGGCATGTATTTATAAATGGACCTTTCTCGTTCTCCACCACCCCATTGCTTTTGCCTTTCTCACCTACGAGACCCTAGATGTTCTTCTCTTTTACACTTCTTCCCTAGAGGTGGCTTTATCCTTCCCCCCCAGGAGCCTAAGCAATTAATAGAAGTACATGTACAATTAACGATTGGGTGGTGTGGGCGGGGGGGGGGGGGGGGGGATGGGTACGGGTAGGGAGGGAGGGAGAGGGAAGATAAAGTAATAATAGTTCTATGTAATATAAGACATTACATGAAATTTTATGATGTTGTATGCTCTTTTTTATATGCTTTTTGAAAAACAATAAAATAAAAATTTAAAAAAAGTTATAAATGGACCTTTAAGAGGACCAGAACTGTGAAAGCTGTGCCCAAAATATAAAAGAAAAGTTTAAAGGACTGGTCATTTTTGGTGTATGTAGACTTTCTGTAGCTAATCTTTTCCTTGTCAAAAAGGTTTATTGATTGCAAAATAAAATGAAAGTCCATTGGTTACATGTACAAGGATGTATAAACATAAGCTCTTTGTTAAACAATAAAACAAATTATATATATATATAGGTAACATAGTATGTTATTGTTTGCATTAAACTTCATCACATACATTTAATTAATTAATTAATTAATTAATTAACTGCTCTATGTTACTCTGTCTGATAAGTATGAAAGTTGTAACTATAAATATCTAACAAAAGATATCTTAAAAAACGTAGTACATATATCGGTCTAGTATGTATTAATATAGAGCAGATATGGATGAACAAATATTGTACCATAACATAAAATTAGATAAAAAAAAAGAGAAGTAAGAGAAAAGGAAAGAGAAGAAAGAATAGATAAAGAGTGAGTTCACAAGGTCGGTCCAGGTACCAGAGCATGGTTCTGCGTATTTATTCCATGTATGAATAAAAATGTGGTTACACGGTTTTGTTAAGTAATCAGGTAATCAGTTAAATAATCAATTACCGTGGATGAAGGACTGAATCATTGAAATTTGGGGGTAAATGAGTCTTTATCCATGGATTCCATATTTTCTTGAATTTTGGAATTTGGTTGCCTTCAATAGCAGACATTTTAGCATGAGACATTACATAATTCATTCTGTTCTTGGTTTCAGCCAATGACAGTTTTGGTGATTTCCATGCTTTTGCCATTGTTTGTTTAGCAGCGGTTGAAAGTTGAACAAAAAGCTTAAATTGGGAGAATGTTAGATGGTCTGGTTTTAGTATAAGTAATGCAATGAAAGGGGTAGCTAATCTTTTCCATGTTTATGACTTATCATGCCTTGTTCTACATTGGGGTTGATTTACTAAAACCGGAGAGTTCAAAAAATAAAGTAAGGACTTTGCTTCCTCGTGTCAGAGCTGCCCCTATACGATTCGATGACAGGTGGGGGAAGATGCAGGAAATAGCAAGAGAGGTGCCTAAAGCATAAATTCACAGAATTGATGATGCAAAAGCAGGGAGTCTCTTGCTTTCCAGGTACAGCTTTCTCACCAGCAAGCAGAACAGCTAACAGTACAGTAGTGACATCACCAAATCTTATTATAAATCTAGTGGGACGAGCGTGTGACGAGAACAGTGCCTTAAATCTTACAGTGCAGATACACAGCTATGAGGATCAAGGCACAGAATGTGCACTGCTATTTTTTAGGAGGAATTTAAGACAAAGGGTTAATCTTTCAGAATACTGCTGAGTCACAATTAAAGGGGTTGTAAAGTCAGAAGGTCTTTTTTATCTTAATGCATTCTGTGCATTAAGATAAAAAGCCTTCTCTGTGCAGCAGCCCCCTCAGCCCCTCTAATACTTACCTGAGCCCCCATCTCTGTTCAAGCGATGTTCACGAGTGTCTCGGCCATCCGGGACTCTCCCCCCTGATTGGCTGAGACACTGCAGCGGCGCCATTGGCTCCCGCTGCTGTCAATCAAAGTCAGTTAGCCAATCAGGAGAGAGAGGGGGTGGGGCCGAACCGCAGCTCCATGTCTGAATGGACACACAGAGCTGCAGCTAGACTCGGGTGCCCCCTTAGCAAGCTACTTGCTGTGAGGGCACTCAACAGGAGGGAGGGGCCAGGAGCACAGAAGAGGCACCTGAGAAGAGGAGGATCAGGGCTGCTCTGTGCAAAATCACTGCAACAGAGCAGGTAAGTATAACATGTTTGTTATTTTTTTTAAAAGAAAACAAAAAAAATGGACTTTACAATCACTTTAACATTTCTAAATTTTCCATGTAAGATAGCAAATATTTACTTTTTGAGTTCAGGTTCACATTATAGTAGATCTGTAATTTAAAAAAAAAAGTTTTTTGGTTTTTTTAATGCAGATGAGAAATGCTATGTCTCATCTGCATTAAAGGTTCTTATCTGCCTGTCTGCACAGAACACTGAACTGCACACATGGGGGACATGGGGGAAGAGACCCTGTCAAGGATGAGGATTTGGGGGTGGAACCCTGCACTTTGTACAAAGCACCCTCCTGAACTCTACACTCTTTACATAGAAACCTCTTAAACTCTGCACGCTTTACATACAGTGAGGGGAAAAAAAGTATTTGATCCCCTACTGATTTTGTACATTTGCCCACTGACAAAGAAATGATCAGTCTATAATTTTAATAGTAGGTTTATTTTAGCAGTGAGAGACAGAATAACAACAAAAAAATCCAGAAAATCGCATTTCAAAAAAGTTATAAATAGATTTGCATTGTAATGAGTGAAATAAGTATTTGACCCCTTTGCAAAACATGACTTAGTACTTGGTGGCAAAACCCTTGTTGGCAATCACAGAGGTCAGATGTGTCTTGTAGTTGGCCACCAGGTTTGCGCACATCTCAGGAGGGATTTTGTCCCACTCTTCCTTGCATATCCTCTCCAAGTCATTAAGGTTTCGAGGCTGATGTTTGGTAACTCAAACTTTCAGCTCCCTCCACATATTTTCTATGAGATTGTAATCCATGTCACTAGTGAGAGAAAATTCTAAATGTTTCAGTTGTTACGAGAACAAAAGTAGATGGAAACCTTCCAATGGGGTCATCTGTTCAAGTGACAACTCCCTAAAGCCTCGTACACAGGATCGGATTTTCCGCAGAGAAAACGCCAGGCTTTTGTCCGAAGGGCGTGTGCCAGGAACTTGTCTTGCATACAAACGGCACACGATTGTCGGCCAACAAACACGAACATAGCTACGTACTACATGGCTTTTCAGCTCTTTAGCACCACCCTTTCAGCACCTTCTGCTAATGTCGTGTTTGGTGAGCACTGATTCTGAGTATACGTGTATACGTGTTTGTACTTTGGACTTTTGTCTGACGGACTTGTGTACACATGATCAGAAAATCTGACAACAGACTGTTGTCTGCGGAAAATTTTGCCTGCCTTCCAACATTTTTCTGCGGAAAATCCGACAACAATTGTCTGATGGAGCGTACAAACAATCGGATTTTAGGCCAACAGTCTGTCAATACACAATTCCCATTGGAAAATCAGATCGTGTGTACGAGGCTTAAGAGTGGAATTTCCTCACTTTATGGAGATTTTCTCGCACTTCTCTGGAACAGAAAGTAAAGGAAAGCCTCCCCAATGGAACAAAGACCACAAAAAACTGTTAAAACTACTAAAACTATCCATGCCCTTTAATTGTGCAGATCTCTTTCTCCTGAATGTATCCAACAACACTTCCAATTTCCTACCAATACATGGGCCAGTATAGAATTTACCCAGTATTAACAAGAGATTGTCAAATTAATGAGTGAGGATTGAATATTGCCACCCTAAGGCCCTGTTCCCACCAGAATGTGATGCGGGAAACTTTTGTTCCGTGCGTGTTTCCCTCACTTCATTCAGAATGCACTGCATTTGCAATCTGCTGTGGGTGTCAATGTTAACTTGTGTTAACAATGTTAACACTCTGAACACAGGTCACAAATGCAGTATGTTTGCCTGCACCGGATTGCATGGGACAGAAATACCATGGAATCCAGGTGCAGCGACTTTCCAAAAGTAGTGCATGCACTTCTTTCGGTGCAGTGCAGTGCAGTGCAATGCAATTTGAGCCCATTCACAATTAATGGGCTCAAATCACACTGCACTGAATCATATATGAATTGCACAGGAACGCACAGCGCAAACACAGCCAGGTCACTTGAGGAATGTCACCAAGAAAACCAGGCAAACTTCCTGCCTCTTTGCCCACGTGACTCCTCGGTGGCCAATGGTGGCACCGACACGAGGTTCTAGAAGGGGAGGGACTTATTGTGAGGCAAAGTGAGGTGGGCTAAGGACAGTGCTGACAGTTCGCTGTGTGTTGGTGCAGGTTTGCTTGCTTGTGATGTGGAGAAGATGGGGCCCTAGAGGAGCAGCAGAGGGGAGAAGATCGGATGAGCCAGATGAAGATCCTTTCTATGTGGTGCCCAGGGACATTCCCCCCCCAGCCCCTAGTTTCAGCGCTGCATGTACTTGTATGAAAAAGTATCCTCTTCTCTTTATATTCCTCCCTTTGTCAGAAATCCCTGGTGTTCCTGACAGTCACTCAGCTTTTTCTATTAAAAATTGACCACACTAGGCAGGAGAGCACAGCATGGTCAGTTCTCTAGCTATGCTGGGAACTCAGTCAGCTCTCTTCCAATTTTCAGACTTGTGCAGACATGTCCCCCCCCCCTTCTCACCTTTCACTTGGAAGATCAGTGTGCTGCTGCTTCTGCTCCCCTAGCTCTCTAAGATCCTTATGCAGCTGAGAACAGAGGTTAAGTGATCACTTATAAAAAAGGGGGAAAAAAGGTATTTATAATTTTTTTTTTATATGTATACACAAATGTTTTGCCTTTCATTTCTATTTTTAACTGAATGGATTGTTTTACAAAGTGAGGGTTCATATATACTTTACCGACTCTGGTTAAGCCCATGCTGACCTATTGCTACACTACCCAAATATGCTTCTATCCAATCATTTGGCACCACCTCCATCTGGCTGGATCTGCCATCAATGAGGACATTCCCTGGATCCTGCTTGTAACGTGCCCACAGCACAAGTTTTCAACACCACCATCAGGTGCTCTGGTGAAGACCAGGTACACCCACAGTCTGCATCTTGGCCAAAGCCTGTCTCCATCTTGGTGGCACTGAAAAATGGTTCACATTTTTTTTTTAAAAAAAGGTACCCTAGCATTTCTCATCCAGTGAACATGACTTTGTATATATTAGTGAACAGTAAATAATGCCAAGTCATATATACCCACAAACCTCAATGACTTTGTGCTCTTTATGAAAACTGCTCTCTGGACTCATGGCATACTTTATTCAACTTTTTTCCTTCTACGTCTTTTGGAATTGTGCATGTTAGACCATGTAGTACCAATACTGTATATACTAGATTTGGTGTAATTTTTTAGTGAGCAAAGAAAAAGCATGAAAACTGGCAAAAGGATATTTATTCTTTTTTTCTGTATTACTTTATATCGTATCTCTTCTTCAAGTTGTGACCTATAATCTCTTGTTAATCTTTAATAATTAAATGTAAATTTGAAAAAAGACCATGCACATTTTGTGGTTACCTACCACCAGTGGCATCGGGAGGGGGGGGGGGGGCTGGAGCCCCGAATGGGTCCCCGAAAAGCCCCAGGTCTCAGATATCCACCATTGTGTTGTTAGCCCTGAGCGCCGCCGAGCAGGGACCAATCTGATCCCGAGCGCCGCCGAGTGCGGCCGAGTGACATAGCAGGTCCCACCTTCTGGAGCCTGCAGCGCCTATGATGGACGTCCCGCTTTTCCAATGCGGGGACCGCGGGACGAGTGACGGCCATCATAGGTGCTGAAGGCTCCAGAAGGTGGGAATTACAATGCGGCGCTCGGGCGGGTGGCTCTCCTCTCCTCCTCTGGCTGCCTGCTGTGATGATGACAGGCGCACCGCACACCACGGCTGAGCTGAGCTGCTGCAGGACACATAAAGTC